>NW_027667217.1:0-1200000 GCF_963924665.1 Micromys minutus
CCTATTGCCCCAAAATATGGGGAATTTCTGCCTTTTTGCCTGAAAATAAGAAAAATGCATATTTTTTGCCATAAAAAGGGAAATTTCCTCATTTTTGCTCCAAAATAAGGGGATCTTTTGCCTTTTTACCTCTAAATAAGTGGAATTTCTGTCTTTTTCCCCCAAAACAAATAAAAATTTCTGTCTTTTTTGCCCCAAAATAAGAAAAATTTCTGACTTATTACCCTGAAATAAGTAAAATTTCTGCAAATTTGCCCCAAAATAAAGGGAATTTCTGCATTTTTGCCCCCAAATAAGGAGAATTTCAGCCTTTTTACCTCAAAATAAGGAAAATTTCTGCATTTTTGCAACAAAATATTAAGAATTTCTGCATTTTTGCAACAAAATATTAGGAATTTCTGATATTTTGCCCCAAAATAAGGAAAATTTCTGCCTTTTTTTCCCTGAAATAAGTGAAATTTCTGCAATTTTGCCCCAAAATAAGTGAAATTTCTGCAATTTTGCCCCAAAATAAGGGAAATTTCTAGAATTTTGCCCCAAAATAAGTGGAATTTCTGAGTTTTGCCCAAAAATAAGGAGAATTTCTGCATTTCTGCCCCACAATTAGGGAAATTTCTGCAATTTTGCTCCAAAATACGGGGAATTTCTGCCTTTTTGCCCGAAAATAAGGGGAATGCATACCTTTTTGTCATAAAAAGGAAAATTTCTTCATTTTTGCCCCAAATTTATACAAATCTGCCTTTTTGCCCTGAAATATGTGAAATTTCTGCAATTTTAGCCCAAAATAAGGTGAATTTCTGCCTTTTTGCCCCAAAATAATGGGAATTTCTGCCTTTTTGCCCCAAAATAAGAAAAATTTTTGCCTTTTTTCTCTGAAATAAGTGAAATTTCTGCAATTTTGCCCTAAAATAAGGGAAATTTCTGCAATTTTCCCCATAATTAGTGAAATTTCAGGAATTTTGCCGCAAAATAAAGGGAATGTCTTTATTTTTGCCCCCAAATAAAAAAAAAATTCTGCAATTTTGCCCTAAAATAAAAGGAATTTTATGCTTTTTTGCCTCTAAATAAGTGGAATTTCTGTCTTTTTCCCCCAAAACAAAAAGAATTTCTGTCATTTTTGCCCCAAAATAAGGAAAATTTCTGACTTATTACCCTTAAATTAGTAAAATTTCTGAAATTTTGCCCCAATATAAGGGAAATTTCTGCCTTTTTGCCCCCAAAAAAGGGTAATTTCAGCCTTTTTACCTCAAAATAAGGAGAATTTCTGAATTTTGGCACAAAATATTAGGAATTTCTGCATTTTTGCCCCAAAATAAGGAAAATTTCTGCCTTTTTTCCCTGAAATAAGTGAAATTTCTGAAATTTTGCCCCAAAATAAGTAAAATTTCTGCAATTTTGCACCAAAATAATGGAAATTTCTGGAATTTTGCCCCAAAATAAGTGGAATTTCTGAGTTTTGCCCCAAAATAAGGAGAATTTCTGCCTTTTAGCCCCACGATTAGTGAAATTTCTGCAATTTTGCCCTAAAATAAGGGAAATTTCTGCAATTTTTCCCCATAATAAGGGAAATTTCTGCAATTTTGACCCAAAATAAGGGGAATTTCTGTTTTTTGCCCCACAATTAGGGAAATTTCTGCAATTTTGCCCCAAAATAAAGGGAATTTCTGCCTATTGCCCCAAAATATGGGGAATTTCTGCCTTTTTGCCTGAAAATAAGAAAAATGCATACTTTTTGCCATAAAAAGGGAAATTTCCTCATTTTTGCTCCAAAATAAGGGGAACTTTTGCCTTTTTACCTCTAAATAAGTGGAATTTCTGTCTTTTTCCCCCAAAACAAAGGAAATTTCTGTCTTTTTTGCCCCAAAATAAGAAAAATTTTGACTTATTACCCTGAAATAAGTAAAATTTCTGCAAATTTGCCCCAAAATAAAGGGAATTTCTGCATTTTTGCCCCCAAATAAGGAGAATTTCAGCCTTTTTACCTCAAAATAAGGAAAATTTCTGCATTTTTGCAACAAAATATTAAGAATTTCTGCATTTTTGCAACAAAATATTAGGAATTTCTGATATTTTGCCCCAAAATAAGGAAAATTTCTGCCTTTTTTTCCCTGAAATAAGTGAAATTTCTGCAATTTTGCCCCAAAATAAGTGAAATTTCTGCAATTTTGCCCCCAAAATAAAGGAAATTTCTAGAATTTTGCCCCAAAATAAGTGGAATTTCTGAGTTTTGCCCCCAAATAAGAGAAATTTCTTCAATTTTGCCCTAAAATAAGGGGAATTTCTGCCGTTTGCCCCAAAATAAAGAGAATTTCTGCATTATTGCCTCAAAATAAAGAAAATTACTGTATTTTTTAACCCAAAATTAAGTGAATTTCTGCAATTTTGATCCAAAATATGGGGAATTTCTGCCTTTTTGCCCAAATAAGGAAAATTTCTGCTTTTTTACCCTGAAATAAGTGAAATTTCTGCAATTTTGCACCAAAATAAGTAAAATTTTTGCAATTTTGCCCCAAAATAAGGGAAATTTCTAGAATTTTGCCCCAAAATAAGTGGAATTTCTGAGTTTTGCCCAAACATAAGGAGAATTTATGCATTTCTGCCCCACAATTAGGGGAATTTCTGCAATTTTCTCCAAAATACGGGGAATTTCTGCCTTTTTGCCCGAAAATAAGGGGAATGCATACCTTTTTGCCATAAAAAGGAAAATTTCTTCATTTTTGCCCCAAATTAATAGAAATTTCTGCCTTTTTGCCCTGAAATATGTGAAATTTCTGCAATTTTAGCCCAAAATAAGGTGATTTTCTGCCTTTTTGCCCCAAAATAATGGGAATTTGTGCCTTTTTGCCCCAAAATATGAAAAATTTTTGCTTTTTTTTCTAAAATAAGTGAAATATCTGCAATTGTGCTCTAAAATAAGGGAAATTTCTACAATTTTTCCCCATAATAAGAGAAATTTCTGGAATTTTGCCCCAAAATAAGGGGAATTTCTGTTTTTTGCCCCCAAATAAGAAAATTTTCTTAAATTTTGCCCTAAAATAAGGGGAATTTCTGCCTTTTGCCCCAAAATAAAGAGAATTTCTGCCTTATTGCCCCAAAATAAAGAAAATTACTGTATTTTTTACCCCAAAATTAGGTGAATTTCTGCAATTTTGATCCAAAATATGGGGAATTAATGCCTTTTTGCCCAAATAAGGAAAATTTCTGCCTTTTTTCCCTGAAATAATTGAAATTTCTGCAATTTTGCACCAAAATAAGTAAAATTTTTGCAATTTTGATCCAAAATAAGGGAAATTTCTGGAATTTTGCCTCAAAATAAGGACAATTTCTGCCTTTTTGCGCCACAATTAGTGAAATTTCTGCAATTTTGCCTTAAATAAGGGAAATTTCTGCAATTTTTCCCCATAATAAGGGAAATTTCTGCAATTTTGCCCCAAAATAAGGGGAATTTCTGTTTTTTGCCCCACAATTAGGGAAATTTCTGCAATTTTGCTCCAAAATAAGGGGAATTTCTGCCTTTTGCCCAAAAATATGGGGAATTTCTGCCTTTTTGTCTGAAAATAAGAAGAATGCATACATTTTTGCCATAAAAAGGGAAATTTCTTCATTTTTGCTCCAAAATAAGGGGAACTTTTGCCTTTTTGCCTCTAAATAAGTGGAATTTCTGTCTTTTTCCCCCAAAACAAAGGGAATTTCTGTCTTTTTTGCCCCAAAATAAGGAAAATTTCTGACTTATAACCCTGAAATAAGTGAAATTTCTGCAAATTTGCCCCAAAATAAGAAAAATTTCTGCCTTTTTGCGCCCAAATAAGGGGAATTTCAGCCTTTTTACCTCAAAATAAGGGAAATTTCTGCATTTCTGCAACAAAATATTAGGAATTTCTGCATTTTTGCCACAAATTATTAGGAATTTCATCTCTTTTGCAAAAAAAATTAAGAAAATTTCTGCCTTTTTTTTTTCTGAAATAAGTGAAATTTCTGCAAATTTGCCCCCCCAAAAAAAGAAATTTCTGCCTTTTGCCCCAAAATAAGGGGAATTTCAGCATTTTACCTCAAAATAAGGGAAATTTCTGATTTTTGCACCAAAGTATGGAGAATTTCTGCCTTTTTGCCCCAAAATAAGGAAAATTTCTGCCTTTTTTCCCTGAAATAAGTGAAATTTCTGCAATTTTGCCCCAAAATAAGTGAAATTTCTGCAATTTTGCCCCAAAATAAAGGAAATTTCTGGAATTTTGCCCCAAAATAAGTGGAATTTCTGAGTTTTGCCCCAAAATAAGAAGAATTTCTGCCTTTTTGGCCCACAATTAAGGTAATTTCTGCAATTTTGCTCCAAAATACGGGGAATTTCTGCCTTTTTGCCCGAAAATAAGGGTAATGCACACCTTTTTGCCATAAAAAAGAAAAATTTCTTCATTTTTGCCCCAAATTAAGGGAAATTCCTGCCTTTTTGCCCTGAAATATGTGTAATTTCTGCAATTTTAGCCCAAAATAAGGTGAATTTCTGCCTTTTTGCCCCAAAATAATGGGAATTTCTGCCTTTTTGCCCCAAAATAAGAAAAATTTTTGCCTTTTTTCTCTGAAATAAGTGAAATTTCTGCAATTTTGCCCTAAAATAAGGGAAATTTCTGCAATTTTTCCTCATAATTAGGGAAATTTCAGGAATTTTGCCGCAAAATAAGGGGAATTTCTTTATTTTTGCCTTCAAATAAGAGAAATTTCTGCAATTTTGCCCTAAAATAAAAGGAATTTTATGCTTTTTTGCCTCTAAATAAGTGGAATTTCTGTCTTTTTCCCCCCAAAAAAAAAGAATTTCTGTCATTTTTGCCCCAAATAAGGAAAATTTCTGACTTATTACCCTTAAATTAGTGAAATTTCTGAAATTTTGCCCCAATATAAGGGAAATTTCTGCTTTTTGCCCCCAAAAAAGGGGAATATCAGCCTTTTTACCTCAAAATAAGGAGAATTTCTGAATTTTGGCACAAAGTATTAGGAATTTCTGCATTTTTGCCCCAAAGTAAGGAAAATTTCTGCCTTTTCTCCCTGAAATAAGTGACATTTCTGAAATTGTGCCCCAAAATAAGTAAAATTTCTGCAATTTTGCCCCAAAATAAGGGAAATTTCTGGAATTTTGCCCCAAAAGAAGTGGAATTTCTATGTTTTGCCCCAAAATAAGGAGAATTTCTGCCTTTTTGCCCCACGATTATTGAAATTTCTGCAATTTTGCCCTAAAATAAGGGAAATTTCTGCAATTTTTCCCCATAATAAGGGAAATTTCTGCAATTTTGACCCAAAATAAGGGGAATTTCTGTTTTTTGCCTCACAATTAGGGAAATTTCTGCAATTTTGCCCCAAAATAAAGGGAATTTCTGCCTATTGCCCCAAAATATGGGGAATTTCTGCCTTTTTGTCTGAAAATAAGAAAAATGCATACTTTTTTGCCATAAAAAGGGAAATTTCCTCATTTTTGCTCCAAAATAAGGGGAACTTTTGCCTTTTTGCCTCTAAATAAGTGGAATTTCTGTCTTTTTCCCCCAAAACAAAGGGAATTTCTGTCTTTTTTGCCCCAAAATATGAAAAATTTCTGACTTATTACCCTGAAATAAGTAAAATTTCTGCAAATTTGCCCCAACATAAAGGAAATTTCTGCCTTTTTGCCCCCAAATAAGGAGAATTTCAGGCTTTTTACCTCAAAATAAGGAAAATTTCTACATTTTTGCAACAAAATATTAGAAATTTCTGCATTTTTGCCACAAAATATTAGGAATTTCATCTCTTTTGCAAAAAAATTAGGAAAATTTCTGCCTTTTTTTCCCTGAAATAAGTGAAATTTCTGCAAATTTGCCCCCCAAAAAAAGAAATTTCTGCCTTTTCCCCAAAATAAGGGGAATTTCAGCATTTTACCTCAAATAAGGGAAATTTTTGGTTTTTGCACCAAAATATGGAGAATTTCTGCCTTTTTGCCCCAAAATAAGGAAAATTTCTGCTTTTTTTCCCTGAAATAAGTGAAATATCTGCAATTTTGCCTCAAAATAATTGAAATTTCTGCAATTTTTCCCCAAAATAAGGGAAATTTCTGGAATTTTGCCCCAAAATAAGTAGAATTTCTGAGTTTTGCCCCAAAATAAGAAGAATTTCTGCCTTTTTGCCCCACAATTAGGGTAATTTCTGCAATTTTGCTCCAAAATACGGGAAATTTCTGCCTTTTTGCCCGAAAATAAGGGTAATGCATACCTTTTTGCCATAAAAAAGGGAAATTTCTTCATTTTTGCCCCAAATTAAGGGAAATTTCTGCCTTTTTGCCCTGAAATATGTGAAATTTCTGCAATTTTAGCCCAAAATAAGGTGAATTTCTGCCTTTTTGCCCCAAAATAATGGGAATTTCTGCCTTTTTGCCCTAAAATAAGAAAAATTTTTGCCTTTTTTCTCTTAAATAATTAAAATTTCTGCAATTTTGCCCTAAAATAAAAGGAATTTTATGCTTTTTTGCCTCTAAATAAGTGGAATTTCTGTCTTTTTCCCCCAAAACAAAAAGAATTTCTGTCATTTTTGCCCCAAAATAAGGAAAATTTCTGACTTATTACCCTTAAATTAGTAAAATTTCTGAAATTTTGCCCCAATATAAGAGAAATTTCTGCCTTTTTGCCCCCAAAAAAGGGTAATTTCAGCCTTTTTACCTCAAAATAAGGAGAATTTCTGAATTTTGGCACAAAATATTAGGAATTTCTGCATTTTTGCCCCAAAATAAGTAAAATTTCTGCAATTTTGCACCAAAATAAGGGAAATTTCTGGAATTTTGCCCCAAAATAAGTGGAATTTCTGAGTTTTGCCCCAAAATAAGGAGAATTTCTGCCTTTTAGCCCCACGATTAGTGAAATTTCTGCAATTTTGCCCTAAAATAAGGGAAATTTCTGCAATTTTTCCCCATAATAAGGGAAATATCTGCAATTTTGACGCAAAATAAAAGGAATTTCTGTTTTTTGCCCCACAATTAGGGAAATTTCTGCAATTTTGCCCCAAAATAAAGGGAATTTCTGCCTATTGCCCCAAAATATGGGGAATTTCTGCCTTTTTGCCTGAAAATAAGAAAAATGCATATTTTTTGCCATAAAAAGGGAAATTTCCTCATTTTTGCTCCAAAATAAGGGGATCTTTTGCCTTTTTACCTCTAAATAAGTGGAATTTCTGTCTTTTTCCCCCAAAACAAATAAAAATTTCTGTCTTTTTTGCCTCAAAATAAGAAAAATTTCTGACTTATTACCCTGAAATAAGTAAAATTTCTGCAAATTTGCCCCAAAATAAAGGGAATTTCTGCATTTTTGCCCCCAAATAAGGAGAATTTCAGCCTTTTTACCTCAAAATAAGGAAAATTTCTGCATTTTTGCAACAAAATATTAAGAATTTCTGCATTTTTGCAACAAAATATTAGGAATTTCTGATATTTTGCCCCAAAATAAGGAAAATTTCTGCCTTTTTTTCCCTGAAATAAGTTAAATTTCTGCAATTTTGCCCCAAAATAAGTGAAATTTCTGCAATTTTGCCCCAAAATAAGGGAAATTTCTAGATTTTTGCCCCAAAATAAGTGGAATTTCTGAGTTTTGCCCAAAAATAAGGAGAATTTATGCATTTCTGCCCCACAATTAGGGGAATTTCTGCAATTTTGCTCCAAAATACGGGGAATTTCTGCCTTTTTGCCCGAAAATAAGGGGAATGCATACCTTTTTGTCATAAAAAGGAAAATTTCTTCATTTTTGCCCCAAATTTATACAAATTTCTGCCTTTTTGCCCTGAAATATGTGAAATTTCTGCAATTTTAGCCCAAAATAAGGTGAATTTCTGCCTTTTCGCCCCAAAATAATGGGAAATTCTGCCTTTTTGCCCCAAAATAAGAAAAATTTTTGCCTTTTTTCTCTGAAATAAGTGAAATTTCTGCAATTTTGCCCTAAAATAAGGGAAATTTCTGCAATTTTCCCCATAATTAGTGAAATTTCAGGAATTTTGCCGCAAAATAAAGGGAATGTCTTTATTTTTGCCCCCAAATAAAAAAAAATTCTGCAATTTTGCCCTAAAATAAAAGGAATTTTATGCTTTTTTGCCTCTAAATAAGTGGAATTTCTGTCTTTTTCCCCCAAAACAAAAAGAATTTCTGTCATTTTTGCCCCAAAATAAGGAAAATTTCTGACTTATTACCCTTAAATTAGTAAAATTTCTGAAATTTTGCCCCAATATAAGGGAAATTTCTGCCTTTTTGCCCCCAAAAAAGGGTAATTTCAGCCTTTTTACCTCAAAATAAGGAGAATTTCTGAATTTTGGCACAAAATATTAGGAATTTCTGCATTTTTGCCCCAAAATAAGGAAAATTTCTGCCTTTTTTCCCTGAAATAAGTGAAATTTCTGAAATTTTGCCCCAAAATAAGTAAAATTTCTGCAATTTTGCACCAAAATAATGGAAATTTCTGGAATTTTGCCCCAAAATAAGTGGAATTTCTGAGTTTTGCCCCAAAATAAGGAGAATTTCTGCCTTTTAGCCCCACGATTAGTGAAATTTCTGCAATTTTGCCCTAAAATAAGGGAAATTTCTGCAATTTTTCCCCATAATAAGGGAAATTTCTGCAATTTTGACCCAAAATAAGGGGAATTTCTGTTTTTTGCCCCACAATTAGGGAAATTTCTGCAATTTTGCCCCAAAATAAAGGGAATTTCTGCCTATTGCCCCAAAATATGGGGAATTTCTGCCTTTTTGCCTGAAAATAAGAAAAATGCATACTTTTTGCCATAAAAAGGGAAATTTCCTCATTTTTGCTCCAAAATAAGGGGAACTTTTGCCTTTTTACCTCTAAATAAGTGGAATTTCTGTCTTTTTCCCCCAAAACAAAGGAAATTTCTGTCTTTTTTGCCCCAAAATAAGAAAAATTTTGACTTATTACCCTGAAATAAGTAAAATTTCTGCAAATTTGCCCCAAAATAAAGGGAATTTCTGCATTTTTGCCCCCAAATAAGGAGAATTTCAGCCTTTTTACCTCAAAATAAGGAAAATTTCTGCATTTTTGCAACAAAATATTAAGAATTTCTGCATTTTTGCAACAAAATATTAGGAATTTCTGATATTTTGCCCCAAAATAAGGAAAATTTCTGCCTTTTTTTCCCTGAAATAAGTGAAATTTCTGCAATTTTGCCCCAAAATAAGTGAAATTTCTGCAATTTTGCCCCAAAATAAAGGAAATTTCTAGAATTTTGCCCCAAAATAAGTGGAATTTCTGAGTTTTGCCCAAAAATAAGGAAAATTTCTGCATTTCTGCCCCACAATTAGGGGAATTTCTGCAATTTTGCTCCAAAATACGGGGAATTTCGGCCTTTTTGCCCGAAAATAAGGTGAATGCATACCTTTTTGCCATAAAAAGGAAAATTTCTTCATTTTTGCCCCAAATTAATAGAAATTTCTGCCTTTTGCCCTGAAATATGTGAAATTTCTGCAATTTTAGCCCAAAATAAGGTGAATTTCTGCCTTTTTGCCCTAAAATAATGGGAATTTCTGCCTTTTTGCCCCAAAATAAGAAAAATTTTTGCCTTTTTTCTCTGAAATAAGTGAAATTTCTGCAATTTTGCCCTAAAATAAGGGAAATTTCTGCAATTTTTCCCCATAATTAGTGAAATTTCAGGAATTTTGCCGCAAAATAAGGGGAATGTCTTTATTTTGCCCCCTAATAAAGGAAATTTCTGCAATTTTGCCCTAAAATAAAAGGAATTTTATGCTTTTTTGCCTCTAAATAAGTGGAATTTCTGTCTTTTTCCCCCAAAACAAAAAGAATTTCTGTCATTTTTGCCCCAAAATAAAGAAAATTTCTGACTTATTACCCTTAAATTAGTAAAATTTCTGAAATTTTGCCCCAATATAAGGGAAATTTCTGCCTTTTTGCCCCCAAAAAAGGGTAATTTCAGCCTTTTTACCTCAAAATAAGGAGAATTTCTGAATTTTGGCACAAAATATTAGGAATTTCTGCATTTTTGCCCCAAAATAAGGAAAATTTCTGCCTTTTTTCCCTGAAATAAGTGAAATTTCTGAAATTTTGCCCCAAAATAAGTAAAATTTCTGCAATTTTGCACCCAAATAAGGGAAATTTCTGGAATTTTGCCCCAAAATAAGTGGAATTTCTGAGTTTTGCCCCAAAATAAGGAGAATTTCTGCCTTTTAGCCCCACGATTAGTGAAATTTCTGCAATTTTGCCCTAAAATTAGGGAAATTTCTGCAATTTTTCCCCATAATAAGGGAAATTTCTGCAATTTTGACCCAAAATAAGGGGAATTTCTGTTTTTTGCCCCACAATTAGGGAAATTTCTGCAATTTTGCCCCAAAATAAAGGGAATTTCTGCCTATTGCCCCAAAATATGGGGAATTTCTGCCTTTTTGCCTGAAAATAAGAAAAATGCATACTTTTTGCCATAAAAAGGGAAATTTCCTCATTTTTGCTCCAAAATAAGGGGAACTTTTGCCTTTTTACCTCTAAATAAGTGGAATTTCTGTCTTTTTCCCCCAAAACAAAGGAAATTTCTGTCTTTTTTGCCCCAAAATAAGAAAAATTTTGACTTATTACCCTGAAATAAGTAAAATTTCTGCAAATTTGCCCCAAAATAAAGGGAATTTCTGCATTTTTGCCCCCAAATAAGGAGAATTTCAGCCTTTTTACCTCAAAATAAGGAAAATTTCTGCATTTTTGCAACAAAATATTAAGAATTTCTGCATTTTTGCAACAAAATATTAGGAATTTCTGATATTTTGCCCCAAAATAAGGAAAATTTCTGCCTTTTTTCCCTGAAATAAGTGAAATTTCTGCAATTTTGCCCCAAAATAAGTGAAATTTCTGCAATTTTGCCCCCAAATAAGGGAATTTTCTAGAATTTTGCCCCAAAATAAGTGGAATTTCTGAGTTTTGCCCAAAAATAAGGAGAATTTCTGCATTTCTGCACCACAGTTAGGGGAATTTCTGCAATTTTGCTCCAAAATACGGGGAATTTCTGCCTTTTTGCCCGAAAATAAGGGGAATGCATACCTTTTTGCCATAAAAAGGAAAATTTCTTCATTTTTGCCCCAAATTAATAGAAATTTCTGCCTTTTTGCCCTGAAATATGTGAAATTTCTGCAATTTTAGCCCAAAATAAGGTGAATTTCTGCCTTTTTGCCTCAAAATAATGGGAATTTGTGCCTTTTTGCCCCAAAATAAAAAAAATTTTTGCTTTTTTTTCTAAAATAAGTGAAATATCTGCAATTGTGCTCTAAAATAAGGGAAATTTCTACAATTTTTCCCCATAATAAGGGAAATTTCTAGAGTTTTGCCCCAAAATAAGGGGAATTTCTGTTTTTTGCCCCCAAATAAGAGAAATTTCTTCAATTTTGCCCTAAAATAAGGGGAATTTCTGCCTTTTGCCCCAAAATAAAAAGAATTTCTGTTTTATTGCCCCAAAATAAAGAAAATTACTGTATTTTTTACCCCAAAATTAAGTGAATTTCTGCAATTTTGATCCAAAATATGGGGAATTTCTGCCTTTTTGCCCAAATAAGGAAAATTTCTGCTTTTTTTTCCCTGAAATAAGTGAAATTTCTGCAATTTTGCACCAAAATAAGTAAAATTTTTGCAATTTTGATCCAAAATAAGGGAAATATCTGGAATTTTGCCCCAAAATAAGTGGAATTTCTGAGTTTTGCTCCAAAATAAGGAGAATTTCTGACTTTTTGCGCCACAATTAGTGAAATTTCTGCAATTTTGCCTTAAATAAAAGAAATTTCTATAATTTTTCCCCATAATAAGGGAAATTTCTGCAATTTTGCCTTAAAATAAGGGGAATTTCTGTTTTTTGCCCCACAATTAGGGATATTTCTGCAATTTTGCTCCAAAATAAGGGGAATTTTTGTCTTTTGCCCTAAAATATGGGGAATTTCTGCCTTTTTGTCTGAAAATAAGAAGAATGCATACATTTTTGCCATAAAAAAGAGAAATTTTTTCATTTTTGCTCCAAAATAAGGGGAACTTTTGCCTTTTTGCCTCTAAATAAGTGGAATTTCTGTCTTTTTCCCCCAAAACAAAGGGAATTTCTGTCTTTTTTGCCCCCAAATAAGGAAAATTTCTGACTTATAACCGTGAAATAAGTGAAATTTCTGCAAATTTGCCCCAAAATAAGAAAAATTTCTGCCTTTTTGCCCCCAAATAAGGGGAATTTCAGCCTTTTTACCTCAAAATACGGGAAATTTCTGTATTTCTGCAACAAAATATTAGGAATTTCTGCATTTTTGCCCCAAATTAAGGAAAATTTCTGCCTTTTCTCCCTGAAATAAGTGACATTTCTGAAATTGTGCCCCAAAATAAGTAAAATTTCTGCAATTTTGCCCCAAAATAAGAAAATTTCTGGAATTTTGCCCCAAAATAAGTGGAATTTCTGAGTTTTGCCCCAAAATAAGGAGAATTTCTGCCTTTTTGCCCCACGATTATTGAAATTTCTGCAATTTTGCCCTAAAAATAAGGGAAATTTCTGCAATTTTTTTCCATAATAAAAGAAATTTCTGCAATTTTTACTCAAAATAAGGGGAATTTCTGTTTTTTGCCCCACAATTAGGGAACTTTCTGCAATTTTGCCCCAAAATAAAGGGAATTTCTGCCTATTGTCCCAAAATATGGGGAATTTCTGCCTTTTTGTCTGAAAATAAGAAAAATGCATACTTTTTTAGCATAAAAAAGGGAAATTTCCTCATTTTTGCTCCAAAATAAGGGGAACTTTTGCCTTTTTGCCTCTAAATAAGTGGAATTTCTGTCTTTTTCCCCCAAATCAAAGGGAATTTCTGTCTTTTTGCTCCAAAATAAAAAAAAATTTCTGACTTATTACCCTGAAATAAGTAAAATTTCTGCAAATTTGCCCCAAAATATAGGAAATTTCTGCCTTTTTGTCCCCAAATAAGGGGAATTTCAGCTTTTTTACCTCAAAATAAGGAAAATTTCTGCATTTTTGCAACAAAATATTATGAATTTCTGCATTTTTGCAACAAAATATTAGGAATTTCTGCCTTTGTGCCCCAAAATAAGAAATATTTCTGCATTTTTTTCCCTGAATTAAGTGAAATTTCTGCAATTTTGCCCCAAAATATGTGAAATTTCTGCAATTTTGCCCCAAAATAAAGGAAATTTCTGGAATTTTGCCCCAAAATAAGTGATATTTCTGAGTTTTGCCCAAAAATAAGGAGATTTTCTGCATTTCTGCCCCACAATTAGGGGAATTTTTGCAATTTTGCTCCAAAATACGGGGAATTTCTGCCTTTTTGCCCGAAAATAAGGGGAATGCATACTTTTTGCCATAAAAAAAGGAAATTTCTTCATTTCTGCCTCAAATTAAGGGAAATTTCTGCCTTTTTGCCCTGAAATATGTGAAATTTCTGCAATTTTAGCACAAAATAAGGTGAATTTCTGCCTTTTTGCACCAAAATAATGGGAATTTCTGCTTTTTGCCCAAAAATAAGAAAAATTTTTGTTTTTTTTCTGAAATAAGTGAAATATCTGCAATTGTGCCCTAAAATAAGGGAAATTTCTACAATTTTTCCCCATAATAAGGGAAATTTCTGGAATTTTGCCCCAAAATAAGGGAAATTTCTGTTTTTTGCCCCCAAATAAGTGAAATTTCTGCAATTTTGCCCTAAAATAGGGGGAATTTCTGCCTTTTGCCCCAAAATAAAGAGAATTTCTGCCTTTTTGCCCCAAAATAAAGAAAATTACTGTATTTCTTACCCCAAAATTAGGTGAATTTTTGCAATTTTGCTCCAAAATATGGGGAATTTCTGCCTTTTTGCTCAAATAAGGAAAATTTCTGCCTTTTTTCCCTGAAATAAGTGAAATTTCTGCAATTTTGCCCCAAAATAAGTAAAATTTTTGCAATTTTGCCCCAAAATAAGAAAAATTTCTGGAATTTTGCCCCAAAATAAGTGGAATTTCTGAGTTCTGCCCCAAAATAAGGAGAATTTCTGCCTTTTTGTCTGAAAATAAGAATGCATACATTTTTGCCATAAAAAAAGGGAACTTTCTTCACTTTTACTCCAAAATAAGGGGAACTTTTGCCTTTTTCCCTCTAAATAAGTGGAATTTCTGTCTTTTTTTCCCAAGACAAAAGGAATTTCTGTCTTTTTTGCCCCAAAATAAGGAAAATTTCTGACTTATAACCCTGAAATAGGTGAAATTTCTGCAAATTTGCCCCAAAATAAGAAAAATTTCTGCCTTTTTGCTTCAAAATAAGAGGAATTTCAGCCTTTTTACCTCAAAATAAGGGAAAATTCTGCATTTTTGCAACAAAATATTAGGAATTTCTGCATTTTTGCCACAAAATATTAGGAATTTCTGCTCAATTGCCAAAAAATAAGGAAAATTTCTGCCTTTTTTTCCCTGAAATAAGTGAAATTTCTGCAAATTTGCCCCCAAAAAAAGGAAATTTCTGCCTTTTGCCCCAAAATAAAGGAAATTTCAGCATTTTACCTCAAAATAAGGGAAATTTCTGATTTTTGCACCAAAATATGGAGAATTTCTGCCTTTTTGCCCCAAAATAAGGAAAATTTCTGCTTTTTTTTCCCTGAAATAAGTGAAATTTCTGCAATTTTGCCCCAAAATAAGTGAAATTTTTGCAATTTTGCACCAAAATAAGGGAAATTTCTGGAATTTTGCCCCAAAATAAGTGGAATTTCTGAGTTTTGCCCCAAAATAAGAAGAATTTCTGCCTTTTGGCCCCACAATTAGGGTAATATCTGCAATTTTGCTCCAAAATACAGGGAATTTCTGCCTTTTTGCCCGAAAATAAGGGGAATGCATACCTTTTTGCCATAAAAAAGGGAAATTTCTTCATTTTTGCCCCAAATTAAGGGAAATTTCTGCCTTTTTGCCCTGTAATATGTGAAATTTCTGCAATTTTAGCCCAAAATTAGGTGAATTTCTGCCTTTTTAACCCAAAATAATGGGAATTTCTGCCTTTTTGCCCCAAAATAAGAAAAATTTTTGCCTTTTTTCTCTGAAATAAGTGAAATTTCTGCAATTTTGCCCTAAAATAAGGGAAATTTCTGCAATTTTTCCCCATAATAAAAGAAATTTCTGCAATTTTTACTCAAAATAAGGGGAATTTCTGTTTTTTGCCCCACAATTAGGGAAATTTCTGCAATTTTGCCCCAAAATAAAGGGAATTTGTGCCTATTGCCCCAAAATATGGGGAATTTCTGCCTTTTTGTCTGAAAATAAGAAAAATGCATACTTTTTTAGCATAAAAAAGGGAAATTTCCTCATTTTTGCTCCAAAATAAGGGGAACCTTTGCCTTTTTGCCTCTAAATAAGTGGAATTTCTGTCTTTTTCCCCTAAAACAAAGGGAATTTCTGTCTTTTTGCTCCAAAATAAAAAAAAAATTCTGACTTATTACCCTGAAATAAGTAAAATTTCTGCAAATTTGCCCCAAAATAAAGGAAATTTCTGCCTTTTTGTCCCCAAATAAGGGGAATTTCAGCTTTTTTACCTCAAAATAAGGAAAATTTCTGCATTTTTGCAACAAAATATTATGAATTTCTGCATTTTTGCAACCAAATATTAGAAATTTCTGCCTTTTTGCCCCAAAATAAGAAAAATTTCTGCCTTTTTTTCCCTGAAATAAGTGAAATTTCTGCAATTTTGCCCCAAAATATGTGAAATTTCTGCAATTTTGCCCCATAATAAGGGAAATCTTTGGAATTTTGCCCCAAAATAAGTGAAATTTCTGAGTTTTGCCCAAAAACAAGGAGAATTTCTGCATTTCTGCCACACAATTAGGGGAATTTTTGCAATTTTGCTCCAAAATACGGGGAATTTCTGCCTTTTTGCCCGAAAATTAGGGGAATGCATACTTTTTGCCATAAAAAAAGGAAATTTCTTCATTTCTGCCTCAAATTAAGGGAAATTTCTGCCTTTTTGCCCTGAAATATGTGAAATTTCTGCAATTTTAGCCCAAATTAAGGTGAATTTCTGCCTTTTTGCACCAAAATAATGGGAATTTCTGCTTTTTGCCCCAAAATAAGAAAAATTTTTGTTTTTTTTTCTGAAATAAGTGAAATATCTGCAATTGTGGCCTAAAATAAGGGAAATTTCTACAATTTTTCCCCATAATAAGGGAAATTTCTGGAATTTTGCCCCAAAATAAGGGAAATTTCTGTTTTTTGCCCCCAAATAAGAGAAATTTCTCCAATTTTGCCCTAAAATAAAGGGAAGTTCTGCTTTTTGCCCCAAAAGAAAGAGAATTTCTGCCTTTTTGCCCCAAAATAAAGAAAATTACTGTATTTTTTACCCCCAAATTAGGTGAATTTCTGCAATTATCATCCAAAATATAGGGAATTTCTGCCTTTTTGCTCAAATAAGGAAAATTTCTGCCTTTTTTCCCTGAAATAAGTGAAATTTCTGCAATTTTGTCCCAAAATAAGTAAAATTTTTGCAATTTTGCCCCAAAATAAGAAACCTATCTGGAATTTTGCCCCAAAACATGTGGAATTTCTGAGTTTTGCCCCAAAATAAGGAGAATTTCTGCTTTTTTGTCTGAAAATAAGAATGCATACACTTTTGCCATAAAAAAGGGAACTTTCTTCATTTTTACTCCAAAATAAGAAGAACTTTTGCCTTTTTCCCTCTAAATAAGTGGAATTTGTGTCTTTTTTTCCCAAGACAAAAGGAATTTCTGTCTTTTTTGCCCCAAAAGAAGGAAAATTCCTGACTTATAACCCTGAAATAGGTGAAATTTCTGCAAATTTTCCCCAAAATAAGAAAAATTTCTGCCTTTTTGCCCCAAAATAAGGGGAATTTCAGCCTTTTTACCTCAAAATAAGGGAAAATTCTGCATTTTTGCAACAAAATATTAGGAATTTCTGCATTTTTGCCACAAAATATTAGGAATTTCTGCTCAATTGCCAAAAAATAAGGAAAATTTCTGCCTTTTTTTCCCTGAAATAAGTGAAATTTCTGCAAATTTGCCCCAAAAAAAAGGGAAATTTCTGCCTTTTGCCCCAAAATAAAGGGAATTTCAGCATTTTACCTCAAAATAAGGGAAATTTCTGATTTTTGCACCAAAATATGGAGAATTTCTGCCTTTTTGCCCCAAAATAAGGAAAATTTCTGCCTTTTTTTCCCCTGAAATAAGTGAAATTTCTGCATTTTTGCCCCAAAATAAGTGAAATTTCTGCAATTTTTTCCCCAAAATAAGGGAAATTTCTGGAATTTTGCCCCAAAATAAGTGGAATTTCTGAGTTTTACCCCAAAATAAGAAGAATTTCTGCCTTTTTGCCCCACAATTAGGGTAATTTCTGCAATTTTGCTCCAAAATACGGGGAACTTCTGCCTTTTTGCCCGAAAATAAGGGGAATGCATACCTTTTTGCCATAAAAAAGAGAAATTTCTTCATTTTTGCCCCAAATTAAGGGAAATTTCTGCCTTTTTGCCCTGAAATATGTGAAATTTCTGCAATTTTAGCCAAAAATAAGGTGAATTTCTGCCTTTTTGCCTCAAAATAATGGGAATTTCTGCTTTTTTGCCCCAAAATAAGAAAAATTTTTGCCTTTTTTCTCTGAAATAAGTTAAATTTCTGC
Organism: Micromys minutus; assembly: GCF_963924665.1. Classification (NCBI taxonomy): domain Eukaryota; kingdom Metazoa; phylum Chordata; class Mammalia; order Rodentia; family Muridae; genus Micromys; species Micromys minutus. The sequence goes on from NW_027667217.1 coordinate 17,607, forward strand.
AGTTTTGCCCTAAAATAAGAAAAATTTCTGCAATTTTTCCCCATAATTAGGGAAATTTCAGGAATTTTGCCCCAAAATAAAAGGAATTTCTGTTTATTTGCCCCCAAATAAGGAAAATTTTTGCAATTTTGCCCTAAAAATAGGGGAATTTCTGCCTTTTTGCTTTTAAATAAGTGGAATTTTTGTCTTTTTCCCCGAAAACAAAAGGAATTTTTATCATTTTTGCCCCAAAATAATGAAAATTTCTGACTTATTACCCTGAAATTAGTGAAATTTCTGCAATTTAGCCCCAATATAAGGGACATTTCTGCTTTTTTGCCCCCAAATAAGGGGAATTTCAGCATTTTTACCTCAAAATAAAAAGAATTTCTGAATTTTGGCACAAAATATTAGGAATTTCTGCCTTTTTGCCCCAAAATAAGGAAAATTTCTGCCCTTTTTCTCTGAAATAAGTGAAATTTCTGCAATTTTGCCCCAAAATAAGTAAAATTTCTGCAATTTTGCCCCAAAATATAAGAAATTTCTGGAATTTTGCCGCAAAATAAGTGGAATTTCTGAGTTTTGCCCCAAAAAAGGAGAATTTCTGCCTCTGTGCCCCACGATTAGTGAAATTTCTGCAATTTTGCCCTAAAATAAGGGAAATTTCTGCAATTTTTCCTCATAATAAGGGAAATTTCTGCAATTTTGCCCCAAAATAAGGGGAATTTCTGTTTATTGCCCCACAATTAGGGAAATTTCTGCAATTTGCCCCAAAATAAGGGGAATTTCTGCCTTTTGCCCCAAAATATGGTGAATTTTTGCCTTTTTGTCTGAAAATAAGAAAAATGCATATCTTTTTGCCATAAAAAAGGGAAATTTCCTCATTTTTGCTCCAAATTAGGGGAACTTTTGCCTTTTTGCCTCTAAATAAGTGGAATTTCTGTTTTTTCCCCCAAAACAAAGGGAATTTCTGTCTTTTTTGCCGCAAAATAAGAAAAATTTCTGACTTATTACCCTGAAATAAGTGAAATTCCTGCAAATTTGCCCAAAAATAAAGGAAATTTCTGCCTTTTTGCCGCTAAATAAAGGGAATTTTAGCCTTTTTACCTCAAAATAAGGGAAATTTCTGCATTTTTGCAACAAAATATTAAGAATTTCTGCATTTTTGCAACAAAATATTAGGAATTTCTGCCTTTTCGCCCCAAAATAAGGAAAATTTCTGCCTTTTTTTCCCTGAAATAAGTGAAATTTCTGCAATTTTGCCCGAAAATAAGTGAAATTTCTGCAATTTTGCCCCAAAATAAAGGAAATTTCTGGAATTTTGCCCCAAAATAAGTGGAATTTCTGAGTTTTGCCCCAAAATAAAAAGAATTTCTGCCTTTCTACCCCAAAATTAGAAGAATTTCTGCAATTTTGCTCCAAAATACGGGAAATTTCTCCCTTTTTGCCCGAAAAAAGGGGAATGCATACCTCTTTGCCATAAAAAAGGGAAATTTCTTAATTTTTGCCCCAAATTAAGAGAAATTTCTGCCTTTTTGCCCTGAAATATGTGAAATTTCTGCAATTTTAGCCTAAAATAAGGTTAATTTCTTCCTTTTTGCCCCAAAATAATGGGAATTTTGCCTTTTTGCCCCAAAATAAGAAAAATTATTGCTTTTTTCTGAAATAAATGAAATATCTGCAATTTTGCCCTAAAATAAGGGAAATTTCTACAATTTTTCCCCATAATAAGGGAAATTTCTGGAATTTTGCCCCAAAATAAAAGGAATTTGTGTTTTTTTGCCCCCAAATAAGAGAAATTTCTGCAATTTTTCCCTAAAATAAGAGGAATTTCTTCCTTATGCCCCAAAATAAAGAGAATTTCTGTCTTTTTGCCCCAAAATAAAGAAAATTAGTGTATTTTTTACCCCAAAATTAGGTGAATTTCTGCAATTTTGCTCCAAAATATGGGGAATTTCTGCCTTTTTGCCCAAATAAGGAAAATTTCTGCCTTTTTTTCCTGAAATAAGTGAAATTTCTGCAATTTTGCCCCAAAATAAGTAAAATTTTTGCAATTTTACCCCAAAATAAGGGAAATTTCTGCAATTTTGCCCCAAAATAAGGGGAATTTCTGCCTTTTGTTCCAAAATATGGGGAATTTCTCCCTTTTTGTTTGAAAATAAGAAGAATGCATACATTTTTGCCATAAAAAAGGGAAATTTCTTTATTTTTGCTCCAAAATAAGGAGAATTTTGCCTTTTTGCCTCTAAATAATTGGAATTTCTGTCTTTTTCCCCTAAAACAAAGGGAATTTCTGTCTTTTTTGCCCCAAAATAAGGAAAATTTCTGACTTATAACCCTGAAATAAGTGAAATTTCTGCAAATTTGCCCCAAAATAAGAAAAATTTCTGCCTTTTTGCCCCCAAATAAAGGGAATTTCAGCATTTTTACCTCAAAATAAGGGAAATTTCTGCATTTTGCAACAAAATATTAGGAATTTCTGCATTTTTGCCACAAAATATAAGGAATTTCTGCCTTTTTGTCAAAAAGTAAGGAAAATTTCTGCCTTTTTTTCTCTGAAATAAGTGAAATTTCTGCAAATTTGCCCCAAAAAAGGGAAATTTCTGCCTTTTTCCCCAAAATAGGGAATTTCAGCATTTTACCTCAAATAAGAGAAATTTCTGATTTTTGCACCAAAATATGGAGAATTTCTGCCTTTTTGCCCCAAAATAAGGAAAATTTCTGCCTTTTTTCCCTGAAATAAGTGAAATTTCTGCAATTTTGCCCCAAAATATGTGAAATTTCTACAATTTTGCCCCAAATAAGGGAAATTTCTGAAATTTTGCCTCAAAATAAGTGGAATTTCTTAGTTTTGCCCCAAAATAACAAGAATATCTGCCTTTTTGCCCCACAATTAGGGGAATTTCTGCAATTTTGCTCCAAAATACGGGGAATTTCTGCCTTTTTACCCGAAAATAAAGGGAATGCATACCTTTTTGCCATAAAAAAGGGAAATTTCTTCATTTTTGCCCCAAATTAAGGGAAATTTCTGCCTTTTTGCCCTGAAATATGTGAAATTTCTGCAATTTTAGCCCAAAATAATTTGAATTTCTGCCTTTTTGCCCCAAAATAATGGGAATTTCTGCCTTTTTGCCCCAAAATAAGAAAAATTTTTGCCTTTTTTCTCTGAAATAAGTGAAATTTCTGCAATTTTGCTCTAAAATAAGGGAAATTACTGCAATTTTTCCCCATAATTAGGGAAATTTCAGGAATTTCGCCCCAACATAAGGGGAATTTCTGTTTTTTTGCCCCCAAATAAGAGAAATTTCTGCAATTTTGCCCTAAAATAAGGGGAATTTCTGCATTTTTGCCTCGAAATAAGTGGAATTTCTGTCTTTTTCCCCCAAAACAAACGGAATTTCTGGCATTTTTGCCCCAAAATAAGGAAAATTTCTGACTTATTACCCTGAAATTAGGGAAATTTCTGCAATTTTGCCCCAATATAAGGGTAATTTCTGCCTTTTTGCCCCCAAATAAGGGGAATTTCAGCCTTTTTACCTCAAAATAAGGGAAATTTCTGAATTTTGGCAAAAATATTAGGAATTTCTGCATTTTTGCCCCAAAATAAGGAAAATTTCTGCCTTTTTTCCCTGAAATAAGTGAAATTTCTGCAATTTTGCCGCAAAATAAGTAAAATTTCTGCAATTTTGCCCCAAAATAAAGGAAATTTCTGGAATTTTGCCCCAAAATAAGTGGAATTTCTGAGTTTTGCCCCAAATAAGAAGAATTTCTGCTTTTTTGCCCCAAAATAAGGGGAATTTCTGTTTTTTGCCCCACAATTAGGGATATTTCTGCAATTTTGCCCCAAAATAAGGGGAATTTCTGCCTTTTGCCCCAAAATATGGGGAATTTCTGCCTTTTTGTCTGAAAATAAAAAAAATGCATACCTTTTTGCGATAAAAAAGGGAAATTTCCTCATTTTTGCTCCAAAATAAAAAGAACTTTTGCTTTTTTGCCTCTAAATAAGTGGAATTTCTGTCTTTTTCCCCCAAAACAAAGGGAATTTCTGTCTTTTTTGCCCCAAAATAAGAAAAATTTCTGACTTATTACCCTGAAATAAGTGAAATTTCTGCAAATTTGCTCCAAAATAAAGGAAATTTCTGTCTTTTTGCCCCCAAATAAGGGGAATTTCAGCCTTTTTACCTCAAGATAAGGAAAATGTCTGCATTTTTGCAACAAAATATTAAGAATTTCTGCATTTTTGCAACTAAATATTAGGAATTTCTGACTTTTTGCCAAAAAATAATGAAAATTTCTGCCTTTTTTTCGCTGAAATAAGTGAAATTTCTTCAATTTTGCCCCAAAATAAGTGAAATTTCTACAATTTTTCCCCAAAATAAGGGAAATTTCTGGAATTTTGCCCTAAAATAAGTGGAATTTCTGAGTTTTGCCCAAAAATAAAGAGAATTTCTGCATTTCTGCCCCACAATTAGGGGAATTTCTGCAATTTTGCTCTAAAATACGGGGAATTTCTTCCTTTTTGCCCGAAAATAAGGGGAATGCATACTATTTTGCCATAAAAAAGGGAAGTTTCTTCATTTTTGCCCCAAATTAAGGGAAATTTCTGCCTTTTTGCCCTGAAATATGTGAAATTTCTGCAATTTTAGCCCAAAATAAGGTGAATTTTTGCGTTTTTGCACCAAAATAATGGGAATTTCTGCCTTTTTGCCCCAAAATAAGAAAAATTTTTGCATTTTTTTTGAAATAAGTGAAATATCTGCAATTGTGCCCTAAAATAAGGGAAATTTCTACAATTTTTCCCCATAATAAGGGAAATTTCTAGAATTTTGCCCCAAAATAAAGGGAATTTCTTTTTTTTTGCCCCCAAATAAGGGAAATTTCTGCAATTTTGCCCTAAAATAATGGAAATTTCTGCCTTTTGCCCCAAAATAATGAGAATTTCTGCCTTTTTCCCCAAAATAAAGAAAATTACTGTATTTTTTACCCCAAAATTAGGTGAATTTCTGCAATTTTGCTCCAAAATATGGTGATTTTCTTCCTTTTTCGCCGAAAATAAAGGGAATTTCTTCCATTTTGCTGCGAAATAAGTGAAATTTATGGAGTTTTACCCCAAAATAAAGGGAATTTCTGCCTTTTGCCCCAAAATTAGGGGAATTTTTGCAATTTTGCTCCAAAATATGGGGAATTTCTGCCTTTTTGCCGAAAATAAAGGGAATGTTTACTTTTTGCCATAAAAAAGGGAAATTTTTTCATTTTTGCCCCAAAATAATGAGATTTTCCACCTTTTGACTCAAAATAAGTGCAATTTCTGCCTTTTCTACAAAAATAAACGAAATTTCTGCCTTTTTGCACCAAACTAAGGGGAATTTCTGACTTTTTGCCCGAAAATAAGGGGTATTCCGCCTTTTTACCTCAAAATATAAGGAATTTCTGCCTTTTTGCCTCAAAATATGGGGATTTTCTGCCTTTTTGACCCAAAATAAGAAAAATTTCTGTAATTTTGTACCAAAATAAAAGAAATTTCTGCCTTTTTGCCCCAAAATAAAAAAATTTCTGCCTTTTTTCTGAAATAAGTGAAATTTCTGCAATTTTGCCCCAAAGAAGGGAAATTTCTGCAATTTTGCCCCAATGTAAAGGAAATTTATGCAATTTTGCCACAAAATAAAGGGAATTTCTGACTTTATGCTCCCAAAAAAAAGATTTTTTGTATTTTTGCCCAAACATAAGGAGAATTTCTGCCTTTTTGCCCAAAAATTATGAGAATTTCTGCAATTTTGCTTCATAATACAGTTAATTTCTGCCTTTAACCCCAAAATAAAAGGAATTTCTGCATTTTCCCCCAATATTTGGGGAATTTCTGCATTTTACCTCTAATTAAAAGGAATTTCTGCATTTTACATAAAAATAAGAAGAATTTCTGCCTTTTGCCCCAAAATATGGGGAATTTCTGCCTTTTTGCCTGAAAATAAGAAGAATGCATACCTTTTTGCCATAAAAAAAGGAAATTACTTCATTTTTGCTCCAAAATACATTGAATTTCTGCTTTTTTGCCTATAAATAAGTGGAATTTCTGTCTTTTTCCCCCCAAACAAAGGGAATTTCTGTCTTTTTTGCCCCAAAATAAAAAAAAATTTCTGACTTGTTACCCTGAAATAAGTGAAATTTCTGCAATTTTGCCCCAAAATAAGGGAAATTTCTGCCTTTTTGCCCCCAAATAAGGGGAATTTCAGCATTTTACCTCAAAATAAAAGAAAGTTCTGATTTTTGCACGAAAATATGGAGAATTTCTGCTTTTTGCCACAAAATAAGGAAAATTTTTGCATTTTTTTTCTGAAATAATTGAAATTTCTGCAATTTTGCTCCAAAATAAGTGAAATTTCTGCAATTTTGCCCCAAAATAATGGAAATTTCTGGAATTTTGCCCCAAAATAAGTGACATTTCTGAGTTTTGCCCCAAAATAAAAAGAATTTCTGCTTTTTTGCCCCACAATTAGGGGAATTTCTGCAATTTTGCTCCAAAATACGGTGAATTTCTGCCTTTTTGCCTGAAAATAAAGGGAATTCATATTTTTTTGCCATAAAAAAGGGAAATTTCTTCAATTTTGCCCCAAAATAAGGGAAATTTCTGCCTTTTTGCCCTGAAATAAGTGAAATTTCTGAAATTTTGCCCCAAAATAAGTGAAATTTCTGCAATTTTGCCCCAAAATAAGGGGAATTTATGACTTTTTGCTCCCAAAAAAAGGAGATTTTCTGTCTTTTTGCCCCAAAATAAAAAGAATTTCTGCCTTTTTGCCCGAAAATTATGAGAATTTCTGCAATTTTGCTTCAAAATACGAGGAATTTCTGCCTTTTAACCCCAAAATAAAGGGAATTTCTGCATTTTACCTCTAAATAAGAAGAATTTCTGCATTTTACCTCAAAATAAGAAGAATTTCTGCCTTTTGCCCCAAAATATGGGGAATTTCTGCCTTTTTGTTCCAAAATAAGGAAAATTTCTTCAATTTTGTACTATAATAAAAGAAATTTCTTCTTTTTGCCCCAAAATAAGGGAAATTTTCTGGATTTTTGCCCTGAAATAAATGAAATTTCTGCAATTTTGCTTCAAAATAAGGGAAATTTCTGCCTTTTTGCCATGAAATATGTGAAATTTCTTCAATTTTACTCCAAAATAAGGTGAATTTCTGCATTTTTGCCCCAAAATAAAGGGAATTTCTGCCTTTTTGCCCCAAAATAAGAAAAATTTTTGCCTTTTTTCTCTGAAGTAAGTGAAATTTCTACAATTTTGTCCTAAAATAAGGGAAATTTCTGCAATTTTTCCCCATAATAAAAGAAATTTCTGCAATTTTGCCCCAAAATAAGGGGAATTTCTCCTTTTTTGCCCTAAAATAAAGGAAATTTCAGCCTTTTTACCTGAAAATAGGTGAAATTTCTGCAATTTTGCCCCAAATAAGGGAAATTTCTGCAATTTTGCCCCAAAATAAAGTAAATTCCTGCAATTTTGCCCCAAAATAAGGGAAATTTCTGCCTTTTTGCCCTGAAATAAGTGAAATTTCTGAAATTTTGCCCCAAAATAAGTGAAATTTCTGCAATTTTGCTTCAAAATACGAGGAATTTCTGCCTTTTAACCCCAAAATAAAGGGAATTTTTGCATTTTACCTCTAAATAAGAAGAATTTCTGCATTTTACCTCAAAATAAGAAGAATTTCTGCCTTTTGCCCCAAAATATGGGGAATTTCTGCCGTTTTGTTCCAAAATAAGGAAAATTTCTTCAATTTTGTACTATAATAAAAGAAATTTCTTCTTTTTGCCCCAAAATAAGGGAAATTTTCTGAATTTTTGCCCTGAAATAAATGAAATTTCTGCAATTTTGCTTCAAAATAAGGGAAATTTCTGCCTTTTTGCCATGAAATATGTGAAATTTCTTCAATTTTACTCCAAAATAAGGTGAATTTCTGCATTTTTGCCCCAAAATAAAGGGAATTTCTGCCTTTTTGCCCCAAAATAAGAAAAATTTTTGCCTTTTTTCTCTGAAGTAAGTGAAATTTCTACAATTTTGTCCTAAAATAAGGGAAATTTCTGCAATTTTTCCCCATAATAAAAGAAATTTCTGCAATTTTGCCCCAAAATAAGGGGAATTTCTCCTTTTTTGCCCTAAAATAAAGGAAATTTCAGCCTTTTTACCTGAAAATAGGTGAAATTTCTGCAATTTTGCCCCAAATAAGGGAAATTTCTGCAATTTTGCCCCAAAATAAAGTAAATTCCTGCAATTTTGCCCCAAAATAAAGGAAATTTCTTGAATTTTGCCTCAAAATAAGGGGAATTTCTGATTTTTGCCCCAAAATAAAGGGAATTTCTGCGTTTTGCCCCCAAATTAGGGAAATTTCTGCAATTTTGCGCCAAAATACGGGGAATTTCTGCCAATTTGCCCGAAAATAATGGGAATGCATACCTTTTTGCCATAAAAAGGGAAATTTCTTCATTTTTGCTCCAAAATAAGGGGAAATTCTGCATTTTTGCCTTTAAATAAGTGGAATTTCTGTCTTTTTCCCCCAAAACAAATAGAATTTCTGTCTTTTTTGCCCCAAAATAAGGGGAATTTTTGACTTATTACCCTGAAATAATTGAAATTTCTGGAATTTTGCCCCAAAATAAGGGAAATTTCTGCAATTTTGCCTCAATGTAAAGGAAATTTCTGCAACTTTGCCCAAAATAAGGGGAATTTCTGACTGTTTGCTCCTGAAAAAAGGAGATTTTCTGTATTTTTGCCCCAAAATAAGGAGAATTTCTGCCTTTTTGACCGAAAATTATGAGAATTTCTGCAATTTTGCTTCAAAATACGGGGAATTTCTGCTTTTAATCCCGAAAGTAAGGGGAATGTATACCTTTTGCCACAAAAAAAGTAAATTTTTTCATTTTTGCCCCAAAATAAGAGGAATTTCTTCCTTTCTACCTCAAAATAAGTGAAATTTCTGCCTTTTTACCCAAAAATAAACGGAATTTCTGTCTTTTTGCCCCAAAATAAAAGGAATTTTTGAATTATGCTCTGAAATAAGTGAAATTTCTGCAATTTTGCTATAAAATAAAAGAAATTTCTGCCTTTTGCCACAAAATTAGGGGAATTTCTGCCTTCTTGCCCCAAAATAAGGGATTTTTCTGCCTTTTTGCGCCAAATAGGGGAATTTCAGCCTTTTTACTTCAAAATAAGGGGAATTTCTGCATTTTTGCCACAAAATATGAAGAATTTCTGTATTTTTGCTTCAAAATAAAGAAAATTTTTGCCTTTTTTTTCCTGAAATAACTAAAATTTCTGCAATTTTGCCACAAAATAAGTGAAATATCTGCAATTTTGCCCCAAAAAAGAGAAATTAATGGAATTTTGCCCCAAAATAAGTGGAATTTCTGAGTTTTGCCCCAAAATAAGGGGAATTTCTGTTTTTTGCCCCAACATATAGGGAATTTCTGCATTTTTGCCCCACAATTAGGATAATTTCTGCAATTTTTCTCGAAAATATGGGGAATTTCGGCCTTTTTGAATGAAAATAAGAGGAATGGATAACATTTTGCCATAAAAGAGGGAAATTTCCTCATTTTTGCTCCAAAATAAGGGGAATTTCTTCTTTTTCCTCTTAATAAGTGGAATTTCTGTCTTTTTCCCCCAAAACAAAGGGATTTTCTGGTTTTTTTTGCCCCAAAATAAGGAAAATTTCTGACTTATTACCCTGAAATAAGTGAAATTTCTGAAATTTTGCCCCAAAATAAGGGAATTTTTTGCGTTTTTGCCCCCCAAATAAGGGGAATTTCAGCCTTTTTATCTCAATATAAGGGAAATTTCTGCATTTTTGCCAAAAATATTAGGAATTTCTGCCTTTTTCTCCCAAAATAAGGAAAATTTCTGACTTTTTCCCTGAAATAAGTGAAATTTCTGCAATTTTGCTTCAAAATAAGTGAAATTTCTGAAATTTGGCCCCAAAATAAGGGAAATTTCTGCCTTTTTGCCCTGAAATATGTGAAATTTCTGCAATTTTACCCCACAATAAGGTGAATTTCTGCCTTTTGCCCCAAAATAATGGGAATTTCTGCCTTTTTGCCCCAAAATAAGAAAAATTTTTCCTTTTTTTCTCTGAAATAAGTGAAATTTCTGCAATTTTGCCCTAAATTAAGGGAAATTTCTGCAATTTTTCCCCATAATAAGGGAAATTTCTGAAATTTTGCCCCAAAATAAAAGGAATTTCCCCTTTTTTGCCGCAAAATAAAGAAATTTCAGCCCTTTTACCTAAAAATAAGTGAAATTTCTGCAATTTTGCCCCAAATAAGGGAAATTTCTGGAATTTTGCCCCAAAATAAGGTAAATCCCTGCAATTTTGCCCCAAAATAAAGGAAATTTCTTGAATTTTGCCTCAAAAGAAGGGGAATTTCTGATTTTTGCCCCAAAATAAAGGGAATTTCTGCGTTTTGCCACCAAATTAGGGGAATTTCTGCAATTTTGCTCCAAAATACGGGGAATTTCTGCCTTTTTGCCCGAAAATAATGGGATTGCATACCTTCTTGCCATAAAAAGGGAAATTTCTTCATTTTTGCTCCAATATAAGGGTAATTTTTGCTTTTTTGCCTCTAAATAAGTGGAATTTCTGTATTTTTCTCCTAAAACAAAAGAATTTTCTGTCTTTTTTGCCCCAAAATAAGAAAAATTTCTGACTTATTACCCTTAAATAAGTGAAATTTCTGCAATTTTGCCCCAAAATAATGGAAATTTCTGCCTTTTTGCCCCCAAATAAGGGGAATTTCAGCCTTTTTACCTCAAAATAAGGGGAATTTCTGCATTTTTGCCACAAAATATTAGGAATTTCTGCCTTTTTGCCACAAAGTAAGAAAAATTTCTCCCTTTTTTCCCTGAAAAAAGTGGAATTTCTGCAATTTCGCCCCAAAATAAATGAAATTTCTGCAATTTTGCCCCAAAATAAGGGAAATTTCTGGAATTTTGACCCAAAATAAGTGGAATTTCTGAGTTTTGCCTTAAAATAAGGAGAATTTCTGTCTTTTTGCCCCAACATATAGTGAATTTCTGCCTTTTTGCCCCACAATTAAGGGAATTTCTGCAATTTTGCTCCAAAATACGGGGAATTTCTCCCATTTTTCCCAAAAATACGGGATATAAATAACTTTTTGCCATACAAAAGGAAAATTTCTTCATCTTTGCTCCAAAATAAGGGGAATTTCTGCCTTTTTGCCTCTAAATAAGTGGAATTTCTGTCTTTTTTCCCCCAAAACAAAGGGAATTTCTGTCTTTTTTGCCCCAAAATAAGGGGAATTTCTGACTTATTACTCTGAAATAAGTGAAATGTCTGCAATTTTGCCCCAAAATAGGGGAAATTTCTGCCTTTTTGTTCTGAAATATGTGAAATTTCTGCAATTTTACACCAAAATAAGGTGAATTTCTGACTTTTTGCCCCAAAATAATGGGAATTTCTGCCTTTTTGCCCAAAATACGAAAAATTTTTGCTTTTTTTCTCTGAAATAAGTTAAATTTCTGTATTTTGCCCCAATGTAAAGGAAATTTCTGCAATTTTGCCCCAATGTAAAAGAAATTTCTGCAATTTTGCCCCAAAATAAGGGGAATTTCTGATTGTTTGCTCCCGAAAAAAGGAGATTTTCTGTCTTTTTGCCCCAAAATAAGAATTTCTGCCTTTTTGCCCGAAAATTATGAGAATTACTTCAATTTTGCTTCAAAATACAGGGAATTTCTGCTTATTATTCCGAAAGTAAGGGGAATGTATATCTTTTGCCACAAAAAAGGGAAATTTCTTCATTTTTGCCCCAAAATAAGAGGAATTTCTGCCTTTTTACCTCAAAATACGTGAAATTTCTGCCTTTTTACCCAAAAATAAACGGAATTTCTGTATTTTGCCCCAAAATAAGAGGAATTTTTGAATTATGCCCTGAAATAAGTGAAATTTCTGCAATTTTGCCCCAAAATAAAAAAATTTCTGCCTTTTTGCCACAAAATAAGGGGAATTTCTGTCTTTTTGCCCCAAAGTAGGGGAAATTTCTGTTTTTTTTGCCCCCATATAAGGGGAATTTCAGGCTTTTTACCTCAAAAGAAGGAGAATTTCTGCATTTTTGCCTCCAAATATTAATAAATTCTGCATTTTTGGCCCAAAATAAGGGAAATTTCTGCCTTTTTTCCCTGAAATAAGTGGAATTTCTGCAATTTTGCCCCAAAATAAGGGAAATTTCTGCAATTTTGCCCCAAAATAAGTGAAATTTCTGGAATTTTGCCCCAAAATAAGAGAAAATTCTGAGTTTTGCACCAAAATAAGGAGAATTTCTGTCTTTTTGCCCCAACATATAGGGAATTTCTGCCTTTTTGCTTCACAATTAGGGGAATTTCTGCAATTTTGCTACAAAATACGGGGAATTTCTGCCTTTTTGCCCGAAAATAAGAGGAATGCATAACTTTTTGCCATAAAAGAGGAAAATTTCTTCATTTTTGCTCCAAAATAAGAAGAATTTCTGCTTTTTTGCCTCTAAATAAGTGGAATTTCTGTCTTTTTCCCCCAAAACAAAGGGAATTTCTGTCTTTTTTGCTCCAAAATAAGAAGAATTTCTGACTTATTACCCTGAAATAAGTGAAATTCTGCAATTTTGCCCCAAAATAAGGGAAATTTCTGCCTTTTTGCCATGAAATATGTGAAATTTCTGCAATTTTACCCCAAAATAAGGTGAATTTCTGCCTTTTTGCCCCAAAATAATGGGAATTTCTTCCTTTTGGCCCCAAAATAAGAAAAACTTTTGCTTTTTTTCTCTGAAATAAGTTAAATTTCTGCAATTTTGCCCTAAAATAAGGACAATTTCTGCAATTTTTCCCCAAAATAATAGAAATTTTTGCAATTTTACCCCAAAATAAGGGGAATTTCTCCATTTTTGCCCCAAAATAAAGGAAATTTCAGCCTTTTTACCTAAAAATAAGTGAAATTTCTGCAATTTTGCACCAAATAAGGGAAATTTCTGAAATTTTGCCCCAAAATAAGGTAAATTCCTGCAATTTTGCCCCAAAATAAAGGAAATTTCTGGAATTTTGCCGCAAAATAAGGGGAATTTTTGATTTTTGCCCCAAAATAAAGGGAATTTCTGACTTTTGCCCCAAAATTAGGGAAATATCTGCAATTTTGCTCCAAAATACGGGGAATTTCTGCCTTTTTGCCCGAAAATAATGGGAATGCATACCTTTTTGCCATAAAAAGGGAAATTTCTTCATTTTTGCTCCAAAATAAGGGGAATTTCTGCATTTTTTCCTCTAAATAAGTGGAATTTCTGTCTTATTCCCCCAAAACAAATGGAATTTCTTTATTTTTTGCTCCAAAATAAGGGGAATTTCTGACTCATTACCCTGAAATAAGTGAAATTTCTGCAATTTTGCCCCCAAATAAAAGAATTTTCTGCATTTTTGCCCCCAAATAAGGAGAATTTCAGCCTTTTTACCTCAAAATAAGGGGAATTTCTGCATTTTTGCCAGAAAATATTAGAAATTTCTGCCTTTTTTCCCCAAAATAAGGAAAAATTTCTGCTTTTTTTCCCTGAAATAAGTGAAATTTCTGCAAGTTCGCCCCAAAATAAGTGAAATTTCTGCAATTTTGCCCCAAAATAAGGGAAATTTCTGGAATTTTGCCTCAAAATAGCTGAAATTTCTGAGTTTTTCCCCAAAATAAGGAGAATTTCTGTCTTTTTGCCACAACATATAGGGAATTTCTGCATTTTTGCCCCACAATTAGGGGAATTTCTGCTTTTTGCTCCAAAATACGGGGAATTTCTGCCTTTTCCCGAAAATAAGAAGAATGCATACTTTTTTGCCTTAAAAAAAAAATTTCTTCATTTTTGCTCCAAAATAAGGGGAATTTCTGCATTTTTGCCTCTAAATAAATGGAATGTCTGTCTTTTTCCCCCAAAACAAAGGGATTTTCTGTCTTTTTTGCTCCAAAATAATGAAAATTTTTGATTTATTTCCCTGAAATAAGTGAAATTTCTGCAATTTTGCCCCAAAATAAGGGAAATTTCTCCCTTTTTGCCCTGAAATATGTGAAATTTCTGCAATCTTACCCCAAAATAAGGTGAATTTCTGCATTTTTGCCCCAAAATAATGGGAATTTCTGCCTTTTTTCCCCAAAACAAGAAAAAATTTTGCTTTTTTTCTCTGAAATAAGTGAAATTTCTGCAATTTTGCCCCAAATTAAGGGAAATTTCGACCTTTTTGCCCCCATATAAGGCGAACTTCAGCATTTTTACCTCAAAATAAGGGAAATTTCTGAATTTTGCCACAAAATATTAGAAATTTCTACCTTTTTGTCACAAAATAAGGAAAATTTCTGCCTTTTTTTCCTGAAATAAATGAAATTTCTGCAATTTTGCCCCAAAATAAGTGAATTTTCAGCAATTTTGCCCCAAAATAAGGGAATTTTTTGCAATTTTGCCCCAAAATAAGTGGAATTTCTGAGTTTTGCCCCAAAATAAGGAGAATTTCTGTCTTTTTGCCCCAACATATAGGGAATTTCTGCATTTTTCCCCAAAATTAGGGGAATTTCTGCAATTTTGCTCCAAAATACGGGGAATTTCTGCCTTTTTGCCCGAAATTAAGGGGAATGCATAATTTTTGCCATAAAAAAAGGGAAATTTCTTTATTTTTGCTCCAAAATAATGGGAATTTCTGCCTTTTTGCCTCTAAATAAGTGGAATTTCTGTCTTTTGCCCCCAAAACAAAGGGAATTTCTGGTTTTTTGCCCCAAAATAAGGGGAATTTCTGACTTATTACCCTAAAATAAGTGAATTTTATGTAATTTTGCCCCAAAATAAGGGAAATTTCTGCTTTTTTGCCCTGAAATATGTGAAATTTCTGCAATTTTACCCCAAAATAAGGTGAATTTCTGCCTTTTTTGCCCCAAAATAATGGGAATTTCTGCCGTTTTGCCCCAAAATACGAAAAATTTTTGCTTTTTTTTTCTGAAATAAGTGAAATTTCTGCAATTTTGCCCCAATATAAAGGAAATTTCTGCAATTTTGCCCCAATGTAAAGGAAATTTCAGCAATTTTGCCCCAAAATAAGGGGAATTTCTGACCTTTTGCTCCCGAAAAAAGGAGATTTTCTGCCTTTTTGACCCAAAATAAGTAGAATTTCTGCTTTTTTCCCGAAAATTATGAAAATTTCTGCAATTTTCCTTCAAAATACGGGGAATTTCTGCTTTTTATCCTGAAAGTAAGGGGAATGTATACCTTTTGCCACAAAAAAAGGAAAATTTCTTCATTTTTGCCCCAAAATAAGAGGAATTTCTGCCTTTTTACCTCAATATAAGTGAAATTTCTGCCTTTTTACCCAAAAATAAACAAAATTTCTGTCCTTTTGCCCCAAAATAAAAGGAATTTTTGAATTATGCCCTGAAATAAGTGAAATTTCTGCAATTTTGCCTCAAAATAAAAGAAATTTCTGTTTTTTTGCCACAAAATAAGAGGAATTTCTTACTGTTTGCTCCCGAGAATAGGAGATTTTCTGTCTTTTTACCCCAAAATAAGGAGAATTTCTGCCTTTTTGCCCGAAATTTATGAGAATTACTGCAATTTTGCTTCAAAATACAGGGAATTTCTGCTTATTATCCAGAAAGTAAGGGGAATGTATATCTTTTGCCACAAAAAAAGGAAATTTCTTCATTTTTGCCCCAAAATAAAAGGAAGTTCTGCCTTTTTACCTCAAAATAAGTGAAATTTCTGCCTTTTTACCCAAAAATAAACGGAATTTCTGTATTTTGCCCCAAAATAAAAGGAATTTTTGAATTATGCCCTGAAATAAGTGAAATTTCTGCAATTTTGCCCCAAAATAAAAGAAATTTCTGCCTTTTTGCCACAAAATAAGGGGAATTTCTGTCTTTTTGCCCCAAAATAGGGGAAATTTCTGTTTTTTTGCCCCCATATAAGGGGAATTTCAGCCTTTTTACCTCAAAAGAAGGAGAATTTCTGCATTTTTGCCACCAAATATTAAGAATTTCTGCATTTTTGCCCCAAAATAAGGGAAATTTCTGCCTTTTTCCCTGAAATAAGTGGAATTTCTGCAATTTTGCCCCAAAATAAGGGAAATTTCTGCAATTTTGCCCCAAAATAAGTGAAATTTCTGGAATTTTGCCCCAAAATAAGAGAAAATTCTGAGTTTTGCACCAAAATAAGGAGAATTTCTGTCTTTTTGCCCCAACATATAGGGAATTTCTGCCTTTTTGCTTCACAATTAGTTGAATTTCTGCAATTTTGCTACAAAATACGGGGAATTTCTGCCTTTTTGCCCGAAAATAAGAGGAATGCATAACTTTTTGCCATAAAAGAGGAAAATTTCTTCATTTTTGCTCCAAAATAAGAAGAATTTCTGCTTTTTTGCCTCTAAATAAGTGGAATTTCTGTCTTTTTCCCCCAAAACAAAGGGAATTTCTGTCTTTTTTGCCCCAAAATAAGAAGAATTTTTGACTTATTACCCTGAAATAAGTGAAATTCTGCAATTTTGCCCCAAAATAAGGGAAATTTCTGCTTTTTGCCATGATATATGTGAAATTTCTGCAATTTTACCCCAAAATTAGGTGAATTTCTGCCTTTTTGCCCCAAAATAATGGGAATTTCTTCCTTTTGGCCCCAAAATAAGAAAAACTTTTGCTTTTTTTCTCTGAAATAAGTTAAATTTCTGCAATTTTGCCCTAAAATAAGGACAATTTCTGCAATTTTTTCCCAAAATAAGAGAAATTTTTGCAATTTTACCCCAAAATAAGGGGAATTTCTCCATTTTTGCCCCAAAATAAAGGAAATTTCAGCCTTTTTACATAAAAATAAGTGAAATTTCTGCAATTTTGCACCAAATAAGGGAAATTTCTGAAATTTTGCCCCAAAATAAGGTAAATTCCTGCAATTTTGCCCCAAAATAAAGGAAATTTCTGGAATTTTGCCGCAAAATAAGGGGAATTTTTGATTTTTGCCCCAAAATAAAGGGAATTTCTGACTTTTGCCCCAAAATTAGGGAAATATCTGCAATTTTGCTCCAAAATACGGGGAATTTCTGCCTTTTTGCCCGAAAATAATGGGAATGCATACCTTTTTGCCATAAAAAGTGAAATTTCTTCATTTTTGCTCCAAAATAAGGGGAATTTCTGCCTTTTTTCCTCTAAATAAGTGGAATTTCTGTCTCATTCCCCCAAAACAAATGGAATTTCTGTATTTTTTGCTCCAAAATAAGGGGAATTTCTGACTCATTACCCTGAAATAAGTGAAATTTCTGCAATTTTGCCCCCAAATAAAAGAATTTTCTGCATTTTTGCCCCCAAATAAGGAGAATTTCAGCCTTTTTACCTCAAAATAAGAAGAATTTCTGCATTTTTGCCACAAAATATTAGAAATTTCTGCCTTTTTGCCCCAAAATAAGGAAAAATTTCTGCTTTTTTTCTCTGAAATAAGTGAAATTTCTGCAATTTCGCCCCAAAATAAGTGAAATTTCTGCAATTTTGCCCCAAAATAAGGGAAATTTCTGGAATTTTGCCCCAAAAGACCTGGAATTTCTGAGTTTTTCCCCAAAATAAGGAGAATTTCTGTCTTTTTGCCACAAATATAGGGAATTTCTGCATTTTTGCCCCACAATTAGGGGAATTTCTGCAATTTTGCTCCAAAATACGGGGAATTTCTGCCTTTTCCCGAAAATAAGAATGCATACTTTTTTGCCTTAAAAAAAAGATATTTCTTCATTTTTGCTCCAATATAAGGGGAATTTCTGCATTTTTGCCTCTAAATAATTGGAATGTCTGTCTTTTTCCCCAAAAACAAAGGGATTTTCTGTCTTTTTTGATCCAAAATAATGAAAATTTTTGATTTATTTCCCTGAAATAAGTGAAATTTCTGCAATTTTGCCCCAAAATAAGGGAAATTTCTCCCTTTTTGCCCTGAAATATGTGAAATTTCTGCAATCTTACCCCAAAATAAGGTGAATTTCTGCATTTTTGCCCCAAAATAATGGGAATTTCTGCCTTTTTTCCCCAAAACAAGAAAAAATTTTGCTTTTTTTCTCTGAAATAAGTGAAATTTCTGCAATTTTGCCCCAAATTAAGGGAAATTTCGACCTTTTTGCCCCCATATAAGGCGAACTTCAGCATTTTTACCTCAAAATAAGGGAAATTTCTGAATTTTGCCACAAAATATTAGAAATTTCTACCTTTTTGTCACAAAATAAGGAAAATTTCTGCCTTTTTTTCCTGAAATAAATGAAATTTCTGCAATTTTGCCCCAAAATAAGTGAATTTTCAGCAATTTTGCCCCAAAATAAGGGAATTTTTTGCAATTTTGCCCCAAAATAAGTGGAATTTCTGAGTTTTGCCCCAAAATAAGGAGAATTTCTGTCTTTTTGCCCCAACATATAGGGAATTTCTGCATTTTTCCCCAAAATTAGGGGAATTTCTGCAATTTTGCTCCAAAATACGGGGAATTTCTGCCTTTTTGCCCGAAATTAAGGGGAATGCATAATTTTTGCCATAAAAAAAGGGAAATTTCTTTATTTTTGCTCCAAAATAATGGGAATTTCTGCCTTTTTGCCTCTAAATAAGTGGAATTTCTGTCTTTTGCCCCCAAAACAAAGGGAATTTCTGGTTTTTTGCCCCAAAATAAGGGGAATTTCTGACTTATTACCCTAAAATAAGTGAATTTTATGTAATTTTGCCCCAAAATAAGGGAAATTTCTGCTTTTTTGCCCTGAAATATGTGAAATTTCTGCAATTTTACCCCAAAATAAGGTGAATTTCTGCCTTTTTTGCCCCAAAATAATGGGAATTTCTGCCGTTTTGCCCCAAAATACGAAAAATTTTTGCTTTTTTTTTCTGAAATAAGTGAAATTTCTGCAATTTTGCCCCAATATAAAGGAAATTTCTGCAATTTTGCCCCAATGTAAAGGAAATTTCAGCAATTTTGCCCCAAAATAAGGGGAATTTCTGACCTTTTGCTCCCGAAAAAAGGAGATTTTCTGCCTTTTTGACCCAAAATAAGTAGAATTTCTGCTTTTTTCCCGAAAATTATGAAAATTTCTGCAATTTTCCTTCAAAATACGGGGAATTTCTGCTTTTTATCCTGAAAGTAAGGGGAATGTATACCTTTTGCCACAAAAAAAGGAAAATTTCTTCATTTTTGCCCCAAAATAAGAGGAATTTCTGCCTTTTTACCTCAATATAAGTGAAATTTCTGCCTTTTTACCCAAAAATAAACAAAATTTCTGTCCTTTTGCCCCAAAATAAAAGGAATTTTTGAATTATGCCCTGAAATAAGTGAAATTTCTGCAATTTTGCCTCAAAATAAAAGAAATTTCTGTTTTTTTGCCACAAAATAAGAGGAATTTCTTACTGTTTGCTCCCGAGAATAGGAGATTTTCTGTCTTTTTACCCCAAAATAAGGAGAATTTCTGCCTTTTTGCCCGAAATTTATGAGAATTACTGCAATTTTGCTTCAAAATACAGGGAATTTCTGCTTATTATCCAGAAAGTAAGGGGAATGTATATCTTTTGCCACAAAAAAAGGAAATTTCTTCATTTTTGCCCCAAAATAAAAGGAAGTTCTGCCTTTTTACCTCAAAATAAGTGAAATTTCTGCCTTTTTACCCAAAAATAAACGGAATTTCTGTATTTTGCCCCAAAATAAAAGGAATTTTTGAATTATGCCCTGAAATAAGTGAAATTTCTGCAATTTTGCCCCAAAATAAAAGAAATTTCTGCCTTTTTGCCACAAAATAAGGGGAATTTCTGTCTTTTTGCCCCAAAATAGGGGAAATTTCTGTTTTTTTGCCCCCATATAAGGGGAATTTCAGCCTTTTTACCTCAAAAGAAGGAGAATTTCTGCATTTTTGCCACCAAATATTAAGAATTTCTGCATTTTTGCCCCAAAATAAGGGAAATTTCTGCCTTTTTCCCTGAAATAAGTGGAATTTCTGCAATTTTGCCCCAAAATAAGGGAAATTTCTGCAATTTTGCCCCAAAAAAAGTGAAATTTCTGGAATTTTGCCCCAAAATAAGAGAAAATTCTGAGTTTTGCACCAAAATAAGGAGAATTTCTGTCTTTTTGCCCCAACATATAGGGAATTTCTGCCTTTTTGCTTCACAATTAGTTGAATTTCTGCAATTTTGCTACAAAATACGGGGAATTTCTGCCTTTTTGCCCGAAAATAAGAGGAATGCATAACTTTTTGCCATAAAAGAGGAAAATTTCTTCATTTTTGCTCCAAAATAAGAAGAATTTCTGCTTTTTTGCCTCTAAATAAGTGGAATTTCTGTCTTTTTCCCCCAAAACAAAGGGAATTTCTGTCTTTTTTGCCCCAAAATAAGAAGAATTTTTGACTTATTACCCTGAAATAAGTGAAATTCTGCAATTTTGCCCCAAAATAAGGGAAATTTCTGCTTTTTGCCATGATATATGTGAAATTTCTGCAATTTTACCCCAAAATAAGGTGAATTTCTGCCTTTTTGCCCCAAAATAATGGGAATTTCTTCCTTTTGGCCCCAAAATAAGAAAAACTTTTGCTTTTTTTCTCTGAAATAAGTTAAATTTCTGCAATTTTGCCCTAAAATAAGGACAATTTCTGCAATTTTTTCCCAAAATAAGAGAAATTTTTGCAATTTTACCCCAAAATAAGGGGAATTTCTCCATTTTTGCCCCAAAATAAAGGAAATTTCAGCCTTTTTACATAAAAATAAGTGAAATTTCTGCAATTTTGCACCAAATAAGGGAAATTTCTGAAATTTTGCCCCAAAATAAGGTAAATTCCTGCAATTTTGCCCCAAAATAAAGGAAATTTCTGGAATTTTGCCGCAAAATAAGGGGAATTTTTGATTTTTGCCCCAAAATAAAGGGAATTTCTGACTTTTGCCCCAAAATTAGGGAAATATCTGCAATTTTGCTCCAAAATACGGGGAATTTCTGCCTTTTTGCCCGAAAATAATGGGAATGCATACCTTTTTGCCATAAAAAGTGAAATTTCTTCATTTTTGCTCCAAAATAAGGGGAATTTCTGCCTTTTTTCCTCTAAATAAGTGGAATTTCTGTCTCATTCCCCCAAAACAAATGGAATTTCTGTATTTTTTGCTCCAAAATAAGGGGAATTTCTGACTCATTACCCTGAAATAAGTGAAATTTCTGCAATTTTGCCCCCAAATAAAAGAATTTTCTGCATTTTTGCCCCCAAATAAGGAGAATTTCAGCCTTTTTACCTCAAAATAAGAAGAATTTCTGCATTTTTGCCACAAAATATTAGAAATTTCTGCCTTTTTGCCCCAAAATAAGGAAAAATTTCTGCTTTTTTTCTCTGAAATAAGTGAAATTTCTGCAATTTCGCCCCAAAATAAGTGAAATTTCTGCAATTTTGCCCCAAAATAAGGGAAATTTCTGGAATTTTGCCCCAAAAGACCTGGAATTTCTGAGTTTTTCCCCAAAATAAGGAGAATTTCTGTCTTTTTGCCACAAATATAGGGAATTTCTGCATTTTTGCCCCACAATTAGGGGAATTTCTGCAATTTTGCTCCAAAATACGGGGAATTTCTGCCTTTTCCCGAAAATAAGAATGCATACTTTTTTGCCTTAAAAAAAAGATATTTCTTCATTTTTGCTCCAATATAAGGGGAATTTCTGCATTTTTGCCTCTAAATAATTGGAATGTCTGTCTTTTTCCCCAAAAACAAAGGGATTTTCTGTCTTTTTTGATCCAAAATAATGAAAATTTTTGATTTATTTCCCTGAAATAAGTGAAATTTCTGCAATTTTGCCCCAAAATAAGGGAAATTTCTCCCTTTTTGCCCTGAAATATGTGAAATTTCTGCAATCTTACCCCAAAATAAGGTGAATTTCTGCATTTTTGCCCCAAAATAATGGGAATTTCTGCCTTTTTTCCCCAAAACAAGAAAAAATTTTGCTTTTTTTCTCTGAAATAAGTGAAATTTCTGCAATTTTGCCCCAAATTAAGGGAAATTTCGACCTTTTTGCCCCCATATAAGGCGAACTTCAGCATTTTTACCTCAAAATAAGGGAAATTTCTGAATTTTGCCACAAAATATTAGAAATTTCTACCTTTTTGTAACAAAATAAGGAAAATTTCTGCCTTTTTTTCCTGAAATAAATGAAATTTCTGCAATTTTGCCCCAAAATAAGTGAATTTTCAGCAATTTTGCCCCAAAATAAGGGAATTTTTTGCAATTTTGCCCCAAAATAAGTGGAATTTCTGAGTTTTGCCCCAAAATAAGGAGAATTTCTGTCTTTTTGCCCCAACATATAGGGAATTTCTGCATTTTTCCCCAAAATTAGGGGAATTTCTGCAATTTTGCTCCAAAATACGGGGAATTTCTGCCTTTTTGCCCGAAATTAAGGGGAATGCATAATTTTTGCCATAAAAAAAGGGAAATTTCTTTATTTTTGCTCCAAAATAATGGGAATTTCTGCCTTTTTGCCTCTAAATAAGTGGAATTTCTGTCTTTTTCCCCCAAAACAAAGGGAATTTCTGGTTTTTTGCCCCAAAATAAGGGGAATTTCTGACTTATTACCCTAAAATAAGTGAATTTTATGTAATTTTGCCCCAAAATAAGGGAAATTTCTGCTTTTTTGCCCTGAAATATGTGAAATTTCTGCAATTTTACCCCAAAATAAGGTGAATTTCTGCCTTTTTTGCCCCAAAATAATGGGAATTTCTGCCGTTTTGCCCCAAAATACGAAAAATTTTTGCTTTTTTTTTCTGAAATAAGTGAAATTTCTGCAATTTTGCCCCAATATAAAGGAAATTTCTGCAATTTTGCCCCAATGTAAAGGAAATTTCAGCAATTTTGCCCCAAAATAAGGGGAATTTCTGACCTTTTGCTCCCGAAAAAAGGAGATTTTCTGCCTTTTTGACCCAAAATAAGTAGAATTTCTGCTTTTTTCCCGAAAATTATGAAAATTTCTGCAATTTTCCTTCAAAATACGGGGAATTTCTGCTTTTTATCCTGAAAGTAAGGGGAATGTATACCTTTTGCCACAAAAAAAGGAAAATTTCTTCATTTTTGCCCCAAAATAAGAGGAATTTCTGCCTTTTTACCTCAATATAAGTGAAATTTCTGCCTTTTTACCCAAAAATAAACAAAATTTCTGTCCTTTTGCCCCAAAATAAAAGGAATTTTTGAATTATGCCCTGAAATAAGTGAAATTTCTGCAATTTTGCCTCAAAATAAAAGAAATTTCTGTTTTTTTGCCACAAAATAAGAGGAATTTCTTACTGTTTGCTCCCGAGAATAGGAGATTTTCTGTCTTTTTACCCCAAAATAAGGAGAATTTCTGCCTTTTTGCCCGAAATTTATGAGAATTACTGCAATTTTGCTTCAAAATACAGGGAATTTCTGCTTATTATCCAGAAAGTAAGGGGAATGTATATCTTTTGCCACAAAAAAAGGAAATTTCTTCATTTTTGCCCCAAAATAAAAGGAAGTTCTGCCTTTTTACCTCAAAATAAGTGAAATTTCTGCCTTTTTACCCAAAAATAAACGGAATTTCTGTATTTTGCCCCAAAATAAAAGGAATTTTTGAATTATGCCCTGAAATAAGTGAAATTTCTGCAATTTTGCCCCAAAATAAAAGAAATTTCTGCCTTTTTGCCACAAAATAAGGGGAATTTCTGTCTTTTTGCCCCAAAATAGGGGAAATTTCTGTTTTTTTGCCCCCATATAAGGGGAATTTCAGCCTTTTTACCTCAAAAGAAGGAGAATTTCTGCATTTTTGCCACCAAATATTAAGAATTTCTGCATTTTTGCCCCAAAATAAGGGAAATTTCTGCCTTTTTCCCTGAAATAAGTGGAATTTCTGCAATTTTGCCCCAAAATAAGGGAAATTTCTGCAATTTTGCCCCAAAATAAGTGAAATTTCTGGAATTTTGCCTCAAAATAAGAGAAAATTCTGTGTTTTGCACCAAAATAAGGAGAATTTCTGTCTTTTTGCCCCAACATATAGGGAATTTCTGCCTTTTTGCTTCACAATTAGTTGAATTTCTGCAATTTTGCTACAAAATACGGGGAATTTCTGCCTTTTTGCCCGAAAATAAGAGGAATGCATAACTTTTTGCCATAAAAGAGGAAAATTTCTTCATTTTTGCTCCAAAATAAGAAGAATTTCTGCTTTTTTGCCTCTAAATAAGTGGAATTTCTGTCTTTTTCCCCCAAAAAAAAGGGAATTTCTGTCTTTTTTGCCCCAAAATAAGAAGAATTTTTGACTTATTACCCTGAAATAAGTGAAATTCTGCAATTTTGCCCCAAAATAAGGGAAATTTCTGCTTTTTGCCATGATATATGTGAAATTTCTGCAATTTTACCCCAAAATAAGGTGAATTTCTGCCTTTTTGCCCCAAAATAATGGGAATTTCTTCCTTTTGGCCCCAAAATAAGAAAAACTTTTGCTTTTTTTCTCTGAAATAAGTTAAATTTCTGCAATTTTGCCCTAAAATAAGGACAATTTCTGCAATTTTTTCCCAAAATAAGAGAAATTTTTGCAATTTTACCCCAAAATAAGGGGAATTTCTCCATTTTTGCCCCAAAATAAAGGAAATTTCAGCCTTTTTACATAAAAATAAGTGAAATTTCTGCAATTTTGCACCAAATAAGGGAAATTTCTGAAATTTTGCCCCAAAATAAGGTAAATTCCTGCAATTTTGCCCCAAAATAAAGGAAATTTCTGGAATTTTGCCGCAAAATAAGGGGAATTTTTGATTTTTGCCCCAAAATAAAGGGAATTTCTGACTTTTGCCCCAAAATTAGGGAAATATCTGCAATTTTGCTCCAAAATACGGGGAATTTCTGCCTTTTTGCCCGAAAATAATGGGAATGCATACCTTTTTGCCATAAAAAGGGAAATTTCTTCATTTTTGCTCCAAAATAAGGGGAATTTCTGCCTTTTTTCCTCTAAATAAGTGGAATTTCTGTCTTATTCCCCCAAAACAAATGGAATTTCTGTATTTTTTGCTCCAAAATAAGGGGAATTTCTGACTCATTACCCTGAAATAAGTGAAATTTCTGCAATTTTGCCCCCAAATAAAAGAATTTTCTGCATTTTTGCCCCCAAATAAGGAGAATTTCAGCCTTTTTACCTCAAAATAAGAAGAATTTCTGCATTTTTGCCACAAAATATTAGAAATTTCTGCCTTTTTGCCCCAAAATAAGGAAAAATTTCTGCTTTTTTTCTCTGAAATAAGTGAAATTTCTGCAATTTCGCCCCAAAATAAGTGAAATTTCTGCAATTTTGCCCCAAAATAAGGGAAATTTCTGGAATTTTGCCCCAAAAGACCTGGAATTTCTGAGTTTTTCCCCAAAATAAGGAGAATTTCTGTCTTTTTGCCACAACATATAGGGAATTTCTGCATTTTTGCCCCACAATTAGGGGGAATTTCTGCAATTTTGCTCCAAAATACGGGGAATTTCTGCCTTTTCCCGAAAATAAGAATGCATACTTTTTTGCCTTAAAAAAAGATATTTCTTCATTTTTGCTCCAATATAAGGGGAATTTCTGCATTTTTGCCTCTAAATAATTGGAATGTCTGTCTTTTTCCCCAAAAACAAAGGGATTTTCTGTCTTTTTTGATCCAAAATAATGAAAATTTTTGATTTATTTCCCTGAAATAAGTGAAATTTCTGCAATTTTGCCCCAAAATAAGGGAAATTTCTCCCTTTTTGCCCTGAAATATGTGAAATTTCTGCAATCTTACCCCAAAATAAGGTGAATTTCTGCATTTTTGCCCCAAAATAATGGGAATTTCTGCCTTTTTTCCCCAAAACAAGAAAAATTTTTGCTTTTTTTCTCTGAAATAAGTGAAATTTCTGCAATTTTGCCCCAAATTAAGGGAAATTTCGACCTTTTTGCCCCCATATAAGGCGAACTTCAGCATTTTTACCTCAAAATAAGGGAAATTTCTGAATTTTGCCACAAAATATTAGAAATTTCTACCTTTTTGTCACAAAATAAGGAAAATTTCTGCCTTTTTTTCCTGAAATAAATGAAATTTCTGCAATTTTGCCCCAAAATAAGTGAAATTTCAGCAATTTTGCACCAAAATAAGGGAATTTTTTGCAATTTTGCCCCAAAATAAGTGGAATTTCTGAGTTTTGCCCCAAAATAAGTAGAATTTCTGTCTTTTTGCCCCAACATATAGGGAATTTCTGCATTTTTTCCCCACAATTAGGGGAATTTCTGCAATTTTGCTCCAAAATACGGGGAATTTCTGCCTTTTTGCCCGAAATTAAGGGGAATGCATAATTTTTGCCATAAAAAAAGGGAAATTTCTTTATTTTTGCTCCAAAATAAGGGGAATTTCTGCCTTTTTGCCTCTAAATAAGTGGAATTTCTGTCTTTTTCCCCCAAAACAAAGGGAATTTCTGGTTTTTTTGCCCCAAAATAAGGGGAATTTCTGACTTATTACCCTAAAATAAGTGAATTTTCTGTAATTTTGCCCCAAAATAAGGGAAATTTCTGCCTTTTTGCCCTGAAATATGTGAAATTTCTGCAATTTTACCCCAAAATAAGGTGAATTTCTGCCTTTTTTGCCCCAAAATAATGGGAATTTCTGCCGTTTTGCCCCAAAATACGAAAAATTTTTGCTTTTTTTCTCTGAAATAAGAGAAATTTCTGCAATTTTGCCCCAATGTAAAGGAAATTTCTGCAATTTTGCCCCAATGTAAAGGAAATTTCAGCAATTTTGCCCCAAAATAAGGGGAATTTCTGACCTTTTGCTCCCGAAAAAAGGAGATTTTCTGCCTTTTTGACCCAAAATAAGTAGAATTTCTGCTTTTTGCCCGAAAATTATGAGAATTTCTGCAATTTTGCTTAAAAATACGGGGAATTTCTGCTTTTTATCCTGAAAGTAAAAGGAATGTATACCTTTTGCCACAAAAAAAGGGAAATTTCTTCATTTTTGCCCCAAAATAAGAGGAATTTCTGCCTTTTTACCTCAATATAAGTGAAATTTCTGCCTTTTTACCCAAAAATAAACAAAATTTCTGTCCTTTTGCCCCAAAATAAAAGGAATTTTTGAATTATGCCCTGAAATAAGTGAAATTTCTTCAATTTTGCCTCAAAATAAAAGAAATTTCTGCCTTTTTGCCACAAAATAAGAGGAATTTCTTACTGTTTGCTACCGAGAAAAGGAGATTTTCTGTCTTTTTACCCCAAAATAAGGAGAATTTCTGCATTTTTTCCTGAAAATTATGAGAATTACTGCAATTTTGCTTCAAAATACAGGGAATTTCTGCTTATTATCCAGAAAGTAAGAAGAATGTATATCTTTTGCCACAAAAAAGGGAAATTTCTTCATTTTTGCCCCAAAGTAAAAGGAATTTCTGCCTTTTTACCTCAAAATAAGTGAAATTTCTGCCTTTTTACCCAAAAATAAACGGAATTTCTGTATTTTGCCCCAAAATAAAAGGAATTTTTGAATTATGTTCTGAAATAAGTGAAATTTCTGCAATTTTGCCCCAAAATAAAAGAAATTTCTGCCTTTTTGCCAAAAAATAAGGGGAATTTCTGTCTTTTTGCCCCAAAATAAAGGAAATTTCTGTTTTTTTGCCCCCATATAAAGGGAATTTCAGCCTTTTTACCTCAAAAGAAGGAGAATTTCTGCATTTTTGCCACCAAATATTAAGAAATTCTGCATTTTTGCCCCAAAATAAGGGAAATTTCTGCCTTTTTTCCCTGAAATAAGTGAAATTTCTGCAATTTTGCCCCAAAATATGGGAAATTTCTGCAATTTTGCCCCAAAATAAGGGAAATTTCTGGAATTTTGCCCCAAAATAAGAGAAAATTCTGAGTTTTGCACCAAAATAAGGAGAATTTCTGTCTTTTTGCCCCAACATTTAGGGAATTTCTGCCTTTTTGCTTCACAATTAGGGGTATTTCTGCAATTTTGCTACAAAATACGGGGAACTTCTGCCTTTTTGTCCGAAAATAAGAGGAATGCATAACTTTTTGCTATAAAAGAGGAAAATTTCTTCATTTTTGCTCCAAAATAAGAAGAATTTCTGCTTTTTTGCCTCTAAATAAGTGGAATTTCTGTCTTTTTCCCCCAAAACAAAGGGAATTTCTGTCTTTTTTGCCCCAAAATAAGAAGAATTTCTGACTCATTACCCTGAAGTACGTGAAATTCTGCAATTTTGGCCCAAAATAAAAGAAATTTCTGCCTTTTTGTTCTGAAATATGTGAAATTTCTGCAATTTTACCCCAAAATAAGGTGTATTTCTGCCTTTTTGCCCCAAAATAATGGGAATTTCTTTTTTTTGCCCAAAAATAAGAAAAATTTTTGTTTTTTTTCTCTGAAATAAGTGAAATTTTTGCAATTTTGCCCTAAAATAATGAAAATTTCTGCAATTATTCCCCATAATAAGGAAAATTTTTGCAATTTTGCCCCAAAATAAGTGAAATTTCTGCAATTTTGCCCCAAAATAAGGGGAATTTATGACTTTTTGCTCCCAAAAAAAGGAGATTTTCTGTCTTTTTGCTCCAAAATAAAAAGAATTTCTGCCTTTTTGCCCGAAGATTATGAGAATTTCTGCAATTTTGCTTCAAAATACGAGGAATTTCTGCCTTTTAGCCCCAAAATAAAGGGAATTTCTGCATTTTACCTCTAAATAAGAAGAATTTCTGCATTTTACCTCAAAATAAGAAGAATTTCTGCCTTTTGCCCCAAAATATGGGGAATTTCTGCCTTTTTGTTCCAAAATAAGGAAAATTTCTTCAATTTTGTACTATAATAAAAGAAATTTCTGCTTTTTGCCCCAAAATAAGGGAAATTTTCTGAATTTTTGCCCTGAAATAAATGAAATTTCTGCAATTTTGCTTCAAAATCAAGGAAATTTCTGCCTTTTTGCCATGAAATATGTGAAATTTCTTCAATTTTACTCCAAAATAAGGTGAATTTCTGCATTTTTGCCCCAAAATAAAGGGAATTTCTGCCTTTTTGCCCTAAAATAAGAAAAATTTTTGCCTTTTTTCTCTGAAGTAAGTGAAATTTCTACAATTTTGCCCTAAAATAAGGGAAATTTCTGCAATTTTTCCCCATAATAAAAGAAATTTCTGCAATTTTGCCCAAAAATAAGGGGAATTTCTCCTTTTTTGCCCCAAAATAAAGGAAATTTCAGCCTTTTTACCTGAAAATAGGTGAAATTTCTGCAATCTTGCCCCAAATAAGGGAAATTTCTGCAATTTTGCCCCAAAATAAAGTAAATTCCTGCAATTTTGCCCCCAAATAAAGGAAATTTCTTGAATTTTGCCTCAAAATAAGGGGAATTTCTGATTTTTGCCCCAAAATAAAGGGAATTTCTGCGTTTTGCCCCCAAATTAGGGAAATTTCTGCAATTTTGCTCCAAAATACGGGGAATTTCTGCCAATTTGCCCGAAAATAATGGGAATGCATACCTTTTTGCCATAAAAAGGGAAATTACTTCATTTTTGCTCCAAAATAAGGGGAATTTCTGCATTTTTGCCTTTAAATAAGTGGAATTTCTGTCTTTTTCCCCCAAAACAAATAGAATTTCTGTCTTTTTTGCCCCAAAATAAGGGGAATTTTTGACTTATTACCCTGAAATAATTGAAATTTCTGGAATTTTGCCCCAAAATAAGGGAAATTTCTGCAATTTTGCCTCAATGTAAAGGAAATTTCTGCAACTTTGCCCAAAATAAGGGGAATTTCTGACTGTTTGCTCCTGAAAAAAGGAGATTTTCTGTATTTTTGCCCCAAAATAAGGAGAATTTCTGCCTTTTTGACCGAAAATTATGAGAATTTCTGCAATTTTGCTTCAAAATACGGGGAATTTCTGCTTTTAATCCCGAAAGTAAGGGGAATGTATACCTTTTGCCACAAAAAAAGTAAATTTTTTCATTTTTGCCGGAAAATAAGAGGAATTTCTGCCTTTCTACCTCAAAATAAGTGAAATTTCTGCCTTTTTACCCAAAAATAAACGGAATTTCTGTCTTTTTGCCCCAAAATAAAAGGAATTTTTGAATTATGCTCTGAAATAAGTGAAATTTCTGCAATTTTGCCCCAAAATAAAAGAAATTTCTGCCTATTGCCACAAAATTAGGGGAATTTCTGCCTTCTTGCCCCAAAATAAGGGATTTTTCTGCCTTTTTGCGCCAAATAGGGGAATTTCAGCATTTTTACTTCAAATTAAGGGGAATTTCAGCATTTTTGCCACAAAATATTAAGAATTTCTGTATTTTTGCTTCAAAAAGAGAAAATTTTTGCCTTTTTTCCCTGAAATAACTAAAATTTCTGCAATTTTGCCACAAAATAAGTGAAATATCTGCAATTTTGCCCCCAAAAAAGAGAAATTAATGGAATTTTGCCCCAAAATAAGTGGAATTTCTGAGATTTGCCCCAAAATAAGGGGAATTTCTGTTTTTTGCCCCAACATATAGGGAATTTCTGCATTTTTGCCCCACAATTAGGATAATTTCTGCAATTTTTCTAGAAAATACGGGGAATTTCGGCCTTTTTGAATGAAAATAAGAGAAATGGATAACATTTTGCCATAAAGGAGGGAAATTTCCTAATTTTTGCTCCAAAATAAGGGGAATTTCTGCTTTTTTGCCTCTTAATAAGTGGAATTTCTGTCTTTTTCCCCCAAAACAAATGGATTTTCTGGTTTTTTTGCCCCAAAATAAGGAAAATTTCTGACTTATTACCCTGAAATAAGTGAAATTTCTGAAATTTTGCCCCAAAATAAGGGAAATTTTTGCGTTTTTGCCCCCAAATAAGGGGAATTTCAGCCTTTTTACCTCAAAAGAAGGGGAATTTCTGCATTTTTGCCACAAAATAAAAGAAATTTCTGTTTTTTTGCCCCAAAATAAGAAAAATTTCTGCCTTTTTTCCCTGAAATAAGTGAAATTTCTGCAATTTGGCCCCAAAATAAGGGAAATTTCTGCCTTTTTGCCCTTAAATATGTGAAATTTCTGCAATTTTACCCCACAATAAGGTGAATTTCTGCCTTTTGCCCCAAAATAATGGGAATTTCTGCCTTTTTGCTCCAAAATAAGAAAAATTTTTCCTTTTTTTCTCTGAAATAAGTGAAATTTCTGCAATTTTGCCCTAAATTAAGGGAAATTTCTGCAATTTTTCCCCATAATAAGGGAAATTTCTGAAATTTTACCCCAAAATAAAAGGAATTTCTCCTTTTTTGCCCCAAAATAAAGAAATTTCAGCCCTTTTACCTAAAAATAAGTGAAATTTCTGCAATTTTGCCCCAAATAAGGGAAATTTCTGGAATTTGCCCCAAAATAAGGTAAATTCCTGCAATTTTGCCCCAAAATAAAGGAAATTTCTTGAATTTTGCCTCAAAAGAAGGGGAATTTCTGATTTTTGCCCCAAAATAAAGGGAATTTCTGCGTTTTGCCCCCAAATTAGGGGAATTTCTGCAATTTTGCTCCAAAATACGGGGAATTTCTGCCTTTTTGCCCAAAAATAATGGGAATGCATACCTTCTTGCCATAAAAAGGGAAATTACTTCATTTTTGCTCCAATATAAGGGGAATTTTTGCTTTTTTGCCTCTAAATAAGTATAATTTCTGTATTTTTCTCCTAAAACAAAAGAATTTTCTGTCTTTTTTGCCCCAAAATAAGAAAAATTTCTGACTTATTACCCTGAAATAAGTGAAATTTCTGCAATTTTGCCCCAAAATAATGGAAATTTCTGTCTTTTTGCCCCCAAATAAGGGAAATTTCAGCCTTTTTACCTCAAAATAAGGGGAATTTCTGCATTTTTGCCACAAAATATTAGGAATTTCTGCCTTTTTGCCCCAAAGTAAGAAAAATTTCTCACTTTTTTCCCTGAAAAAAGTGAAATTTCTGCAATTTCGCCCCAAAATAAATGAAATTTCTGCAATTTTGCACCAAAATAAGGGAAATTTCTGGAATTTTGCCCCAAAATAAGTGGAATTTCTGAGTTTAGCCTTAAAATAAGGAGAATTTCTGTCTTTTTGCCCCAACATATAGTGAATTTCTGCCTTTTTGTCCCACAATTAGGGGAATTTCTGCAATTTTGCTCCAAAATACGGGGAATTTCTGCCATTTTTCCCAAAAATACGGGATATACATAACTTTTTTCCATAAAAAAGGAAAATTTCTTCATCTTTGCTCCAAAATAAGGGGAATTTCTGCCTTTTTGCCTCTAAATAAGTGGAATTTCTGTCTTTTTTCCCCCAAAACAAAGGGAATTTCTGTCTTTTTTGCCCCAAAATAAGGGGAATTTCTGACTTATTACTCTGAAATAAGTGAAATGTCTGCAATTTTGCCCCAAAATAGAAGAAATTTCTGCCTTTTTGTTCTGAAATATGTGAAATTTCTGCAATTTTACCCCAAAATAAGGTGAATTTCTGACTTTTTGCCCCAAAATAATGAGAATTTCTGCCTTTTTGCCCCAAAATATGAAAAATTTTTGCTTTTTTTCTCTGAAATAAGTTAAATTTCTGTATTTTGCCCCAATGTAAAGGAAATTTCTGCAATTTTGCCCCAATGTAAAAGAAATTTCTGCAATTTTGCCCCAAAATAAGGGGAATTTCTGACTGTTTGCTCCCAAAAAAAGGAGATTTTGTGTCTTTTTGCCCCAAAATAGGAAGAATTTCTGCCTTTTTGCCCGAAAATTATGAGAATTACTGCAATTTTGCTTCAAAATACGGGGAATTTCTGCTTATTATCCCGAAAATAAGGGGAATGTATATCTTTTGCCACAAAAAAGGGAAATTTCTTCATTTTTGCCCCAAAATAAGAGGAATTTCTGCCTTTTTACCTCAAAATAAGTGAAATTTCTGCGTTTTTACCCAAAAATTAATGGAATTTCTGTATTTTGCCCCAAAATAAGAGGAATTTTTGAATTATGCCCTGAAATAAGTGAAATTTCTGCAATTTTGCCCCAAAATAAAAAAAATTTCTGCCTTTTTGCCACAAAAAAAGGGGAATTTCTGTCTTTTTGCCACAAAATAGGGGAAATTTCTGTTTTTTTGCCCCCATATAAGGGGAATTTCAGCCTTTTTACCTCAAAAGAAGGAGAATTTCTGCATTTTTGCCACCAAATATTAAGAAATTCTGCATTTTTGGCCCAAAATAAGGGGAATTTCTCCATTTTTGCCCCAAAATAAAGGAAATTTCAGCCTTTTTGCCTAAAAATAAGTGAAATTTCTGCAATTTTGCACCAAATAAGGGAAATTTCTGAAATTTTGCCCCAAAATAAGGTAAATTCCTGCAATTTTGCCCGAAAATAAAGGAAATTTCTAGAATTTTGCCGCAAAATAAGGGGAATTTTTGATTTTTGCCCCAAACTAATGGGAATTTCTGCTTTTTTTCCTCTAAATAAGTGGAATGTCTGTCTTTTTCCCCAAAACAAAGGGATTTTCTGTCTTTTTTGCTCCAAAATAAAGAAAATTTCTGATTTATTACCCTGAAATAAGTGAAATTTCTGCAATTTTGCCCCAAAATAAGGGAAATTTCTCCCTTTTTGCCCTGAAATATGTGAAATTTCTGCAATCTTTCCCCAAAATAAGGTGAATTTCTGCATTTTTGCCCCAAAATAATGGGAATTTCTGCCTTTTTTTCCCAAAACAAGAAAAATTTTTGCTTTTTTCTCTGAAATAAGTGAAATTTCTGCAATTTTGCCCCAAATTAAGGGAAATTTCGGCCTTTTTGCCCCCATAAAAGGGGAACTTCAGCCTTTTTACCTCAAAATAAGGGGAATTTCTGCATTTTTGCCACAAAATATTAGAAATTTCTATCTTTTTGTCACAAAATAAGAAAAATTTCTGCCTTTTTTCCCTGAAATAAATGAAATTTCTGCAATTTTGCCCCAAAATAAGTGAAATTTCAGCAATTTTGCCCCAAAATAAGGGAATTTTTTGCAATTTTGCCCCAAAATAAGTGGAATTTCTGAGTTTTGCCCCAAAATAAGGAGAATTTCTGTCTTTTTGCCCCAACATATAGGGAATTTCTGCATTTTTCCCCACAATTAGGGGAATTTCTGCAATTTTGCTCCAAAATACGAGGAATTTCTACTTTTTGCCCGAAATTAAGGGGAATGCATAATTTTTGCCATAAAAAAAGGGAAATTTCTTTATTTTTGCTCCAAAATAAGGGGAATTTCTGCCTTTTAGCCTCTAAATAAGTGGAATTTCTGTCTTTTTCCCCCAAAACAAATGGAATTTCTGTTTTTTCCCCCAAAATATGGGGAATTTCTGACTTATTACCCTAAAATAAGTGAATTTTCTGTAATTTTGCCCCAAAATAAGGAAAATTTCTGCCTTTTTGCCCTGAAATATGTGAAATTTCTGCAATTTTACCCCAAAATAAGGTGAATTTCTGCCTTTTTTGCCCCAAAATAATGGGAATTTTTGCCGTTTTGCCCCAAAATACGAAAAATTTTTGCTTTTTTTCTCTGAAATAAGTGAAATTTCTGCAATTTTGCCCCAATGTAAAGGAAATTTCTGCAATTTTGCCCCAATGTAAAGGAAATTTCTGCAATTTTGCCCCAAAATATGGGGAATTTCTGACCTTTTGCTCCCGAAAAAAGGAGATTTTCTGCCTTTTTGACCCAAAATAAGTAGAATTTCGGCTTTTTGCCCGAAAATTATGAGAATTTCTGCAATTTTGCTTCAAAATACGGGGAATTTCTGCTTTTTATCCTGAAAGTAAGGGGAATGTATACCTTTTGCCACAAAAAAAGGGAAAATTCTTCATTTTTGCCCCAAAATAAGAGGAATTTCTGCCTTTTTACCTCAATATAAGTGAAATTTCTGCCTTTTTACCCAAAAATAAACAAAATTTCTGTCCTTTTGCCCCAAAATAAAAGGAATTTTTGAATTATGCCCTGAAATAAGTGAAATTTCTGCAATTTTGCCTCAAAATAAAAGAAATTTCTGCCTTTTTGCCACAAAATAAGAGGAATTTCTTACTGTTTGCTCCCGAGAAAAGGAGATTTTCTGTCTTTTTACCCCAAAATAAGGAGAATTTCTGCCTTTTTGCCCGAAAATTATGAGAATTACTGCAATTTTGCTTCAAAATACAGGGAATTTCTGCTTATTATCCAGAAAGTAAGGGGAATGTATATCTTTTGCCACAAAAAAGGGAAATTTCCTCATTTTTGCCCCAAAATAAAAGGAATTTCTGCCTTTTTACCTCAAAATAAGTGAAATTTCTGACTTTTTACCCAAAAATAAACGGAATTTATGAATTTTGCCCCAAAATCAAAGGAATTTTTGAAGTATGCCCTGAAATAAGTGAAATTTCTGCAATTTTGCCCCCAAATAAAAGAAATTTCTGCCTTTTTGCCAAAAAATAAGGGGAATTTCTGTCTTTTTGCCCCCAAATAAGGGAAATTTCTGTTTTTTTGCCCCCATATAAATGGAATTTCAGCTTTTTTACCTCAAAAGAAAGAGAATTTCTGCATTTTTGCCACCAAATATTAAGAAATTCTGCATTTTTGCCCCAAAATAATGGAAATTTCTGCCTTTTTTTCCTGAAATAAGTGAAATTTCTGCAATTTTGCCCCAAAATATGGGAAATTTCTGCAATTTTGCCTCAAAATAAGGGAAAATTCTGGAATTTTGCCCCAAAATAAGAGAAAATTCTGAGTTTTGCACCAAAATAAGGAGAATTTCTGTCTTTTTGCCCCAACATTTAGGGAATTTCTGCCTTTTTGCTTCACAATTAGGGGTATTTCTGCAATTTTGCTACGAAATACGGGGAACTTCTGCCTTTTTGCCCGGAAATAAGAGGAATGCATAACTTTTTGCCATAAAAGAGGAAAATTTCTTCATTTTTGCTCCAAAATAAGAATAATTTCTGCTTTTTTGCCTCTAAATAAGTGGAATTTCTGTCTTTTTCCCCCAAAACAAAGGGAATTTCTGTCTTTTTTGCCCCAAAATAAGAAGAATTTCTGACTTATTACCCTGAAATACGTGAAATTCTGCAATTTTGGCCCAAAATAAAAGAAATTTCTGCCTTTTTGTTCTGAAATATTTGAAATTTCTGCAATTTTACCCCAAAATAAGGTGAATTTCTGCCTTTTTGCCCCAAAATAATGGGAATTTCTTCCTTTTTGCCCCAAAATAAGAAAAATTTTTGTTTTTTTTCTCTGAAATAAGTGAAATTTTTGCAATTTTGCCCTAAAATAAGGAAAATTTCTGCAATTTTTCCCCATAGTAAGGGAAATTTCTGCAATTTTGCCCCAAAATAAAGAGAATCTCTCCTTTTTTCCCTAAAATAAAGGAAATTTCAGCCTTTTTACATGAAAATAAGTGAAATTTCTGCAATTTTGCCTCAAATAAGTGAAATTTCTGCAATTTTGCCCCAAAATAAGGTAAATTCCTGCAATTTTGCCCCAAAATAAAGGAAATTTCTGGAATTTTGACTTAAAATAAGGCGAATTTCTGATTTTTGCCCCAAAATAAAGGGAATTTCTGCCTTTCGCCCCAAAATTAGGGGATTTCTGCAATTTTGCTCCAAAATACGGAGAATTTCTGCCTTTTTGCCCGAAAATAAAGGGAATGCATACCTTTTTGCCATAAAAAGGGAAATTTCTTCATTTTTGCTCCAAAATAAGGGGAATTTCTGACTATTTGCCTCTAAATAAGTGGAATTTCTGTCTTATTCCCCCAAAACAAAGGGAATTTCTGTATTTTTTGCTCCAAAATAAGGGGAATTTCTGACTCATTACCCTAAAATAAGTGAAATTTCTGCAATTTTGCCCCCAAATAAAAGAATTTTCTGCATTTTTGCCCCCAAATAAGGAGAATTTCAGCCTTTTTACCTCAAAATAAGAAGAATTTCTGCATTTTTGCCACAAAATATTAGAAATTTCTGCCTTTTTGCCCCAAAATAAAGAAAAATTTCTGCCTTTTTTCCCTGAAATAAGTGAAATTTCTGCAATTTTGCCTCAAAATAAGTGAAATTTCTGCAGTTTTGCCCCCAAATAAGGGAAATTTCTGGAATTTTGCCCCAAAATAAGTGGAATTTCTGAGTTTTGCCCCAAAATAAAGAGAATTTCAGTCTTTTTGCCCCAACGTATAGGGAATTTCTGCCTTTTTGCCCCACAATTAGGGGAATTTCTGCAATTTTGCTCCAAAATACGGGGAAATTCTGCCTTTTTGCCCGAAATTAAGGGGAATGCATAATTTTTGCCATAAAAAAAGGGAAATTTCTTTATTTTTGCTCCAAAATAAGGGAAATTTCTGCCTTTTTGCCTCTAAATCAGTGGAATTTCTGTCTTTTTCCCTCAAAACAAAGAAAATTTCTGGTTTTTTTGCCCCAAAATAAGGGGAATTTCTGAATTATTACCCTAAAATAAGTGAATTTTCTGTAATTTTGCCCCAAAATAAGGGAAATTTCTGCCTTTTTGCCCTGAAATATGTGAAATTTCTGCAATTTTACCCCAAAATAAGGTGAATTTCTGCCTTTTTTGCCCCAAAATAATAGGAATTTCTGCCGTTTTGCCCCAAAATATGAAAAATTTTTGCTTTTTTTCTCTGAAATAAGTGAAATTTCTGCAATTTTGCCCCAATGTAAAGGAAATTTCTGAAATTTTGCCCCAATGTAAAGGAAATTTCTGCAATTTTGCCCCAAAATATGGGGAATTTCTGACCTTTTGCTCCCGAAAAAAGGAGATTTTCTGCCTTTTTGCCCCAAAATAAGGAGAATTTCTGCCTTTTTGCCCGAAAATTATGAGAATTTCGGCAATTTTGCTTCAAAATACGGGGAATTTCTGCTTTTTATCCTGAAAGTAAGGGGAATGTATACCTTTTGCCACAAAAAAAGGGAAATTTCTTCATTTTTGCCCCAAAATAAGAGGAATTTCTGCCTTTTTACCTCAATATAAGTGAAATTTCTGCCTTTTTACCCAAAAATAAACAAAATTTCTGTCTTTTTGCCCCAAAATAAAAGGAATTTTTGAATTATGCCCTGAAATAAGTGAAATATCTGCAATTTTGCCTCAAAATAAAAGAAATTTCTGTCTTTTTGCCACAAAATAAGAGGAATTTCTGACAGTTTGCCTTCAAAAAAAGGAGATTTTCTGTCTTTTTACCCCAAAATATGGAGAATTTCTGCCTTTTTGCCCGAAAATTATGAGAATTACTTCAATTTTGCTTCAAAATACGGGGAATTTCTGCTTATTATCCAGAAAGTAAGAAGAATGTATATCTTTTGCCACAAAAAAGGGAAATTTCTTCATTTTTGCCCCAAAATAAGAGGAATTTCTGCCTTTTTACCTCAAAATAAGTGAAATTTCTGCCTTTTTACCCAAAAATAAATGGAATTTTTGTATTTTGCCCCAAAATAAAAGGAATTTTTGAATTATGCCCTGAAATAAGTGAAATTTCTGCAATTTTGCCCCAAAATAAAGAAATTTCTGCCTTTTTGCCACAAAATAGGGGGAATTTCTGTCTTTTTGCCCCAAAATAAGGGAAATTTCTGTTTTTTTTGCCCCCATATAAGGGGAATTTCAGCCTTTTTACCTCAAAAGTAAGAGAATTTCTGCATTTTTGCCACCAAATATTAAGAAATTCTGCATTTTTGCCCCAAAATAAGGGAAATTTCTGCCTTTTTTCCCTGAAATAAGTGAAATTTCTGCAATTTTGCTCCAAAATAAGGGAAATTTCTGCAATTTTGCCCCAAAATAAGTGAAATTTCTGGAATTTTGCCCCAAAATAAGAGAAAATTCTGAGTTTTGCACCAAAATAAGGAGAATTTCTGTCTTTTTGCCCCAACATATAGGGAATTTCTGCCTTTTTGCTTCACCATTAGGGGAATTTCTGCAATTTTGCTACAAAATACGGGGAACTTCTGCCTTTTTGCCCGGAAATAAGAGGAATGCATAACTTTTTGCCATAAAAGAGTAAAATTTCTTCATTTTTGCTCCAAAATAAGAAGAATTTCTGCTTTTTTGCCTCTAAATAAGTGGAATTTCAGTCTTTTTCCCCCAAAACAAAGGGAATTTCTGTCTTTTTTGCCCCAAAATAAGAAGAATTTCTGACTTATTACCCTGAAATAAGTGAAATTCTGCAATTTTGCCCTAAAATGAGGGAAATTTCCGGCTTTTTTCCCCTGAAATATGTGAAATTTCTGACATTTTACCCCAAAATAAGGTGAATTTCTGCCTTTTTGCCCCAAAATAATGGGAATTTCTTCCGTTTTGCCCCAAAATAAGAAAAATTTTTGTTTTTTTTCTCTGAAATAAGTGAAATTTTTGCAATTTTGCCCTAAAATATGGGAAATTTCTGCAATTTTTCCCCATAATAAGGGAAATTTCTGCAATTTTGCCCCAAAATAAAGAGAATTTCTCCTTTGTTCCCTAAAATAAAGGAAATTTCAGCCTTTTTACCTGAATATAAGTGAAATTTCTGCAATTTTGCCTCAAATAAGTGAAATTTCTGCAATTTTGCCCCAAAATAAGGTAAATTCCTGCAATTTTGCCCCAAAATAAAGGAAATTTCTGGAATTTTGCCCTAAAATAAGGGGAATTTCTGATTTTTGCCCCAAAATAAAGGGAATTTCTGCCTTTTGCCTCAAAATTAGGGGAATTTCTGCAATTTTGCTCCAAAATACGGGGAATTTCTGCCTTTTTGCCCGAAAATAATGGGAATGCATACCTTTTTGCCATAAAAAGGGAAATTTCTTCATTTTTGCTCCAAAATAAAGGGAATTTCTGCCTTTTTGCCTCTAAATAGTGGAATTTCTGTCTTTTTCTTCCAAAACAAAGGGAATTTCTGTCTTTTTTGCCCCAAAATAAGGGGAATTTCTGACTTATTACCCAGAAATAAGTGAAATTTCTGCAATTTTGCCCTTAAATAAGAAAAATTTCGGCCTTTTTCCCCCCTAATAAGGGGAATTTCAGCCTTTTTACCTAAAAATAAGGGGAATTTCTGCATTTTTGCTACAAAATATAAGGAATTTTTGCCTTTTCGACCCAAAATAAAGAAAATATCTGCCTTTTTTCTCTAAAATAAGTGAAATTTCTGCAATTTTGCTCCAAAATAAGTGAAATTTCTGCAATTTTGCCCCAAAATAAGGGAAATTTCTGGAATTTTGCCCCAAAATAAGTGAAATTTCGGAGTTTTGCTTCATAATAAGGAGAATTTCTGTCTTTTTGCCCCAACATATAGGGAATTTCTACATTTTTGCCCCACAATTAGAGGAATTTCTGCAATTTTGATCCAAAATACGGGGAATTTCTGCCTTTTTGCCCGAAAATAAAAAGAATGCATACCTTTTTGCCTTAAAAAAGAAATTTCTTCATTTTTGCTCCAAATTAAGGGAAATTTCTGCTTTTTTTGCCTCTAAATATGTGGAATGTCTGTCTATTTCCCCCAAAACAAAGGGATTTTCTGTCTTTTTTGCCCCAAAATAAGGGGAATTTCTTACTTATTACCCTGAAATAAGTGAAATTTCTGTAATTTTGCCCCAAAATAAGGGAAATTTCTTCCTTTTTGCCCCCAAATAAGGGGAATTTCAGCCTTTTTACCTCAAAATAAGGGGAATTTCTGAATTTTTGCCACAAAATATTAGGAATTTCTGCCTTTTTGCCCCAAATTAAGAAAAATTTCTGCCTTTTTTCTTTGAAATAAGTGAAATTTCTGCAATTTTGCCCCAAAATAAGTGAAATTTCTGCAATTTTGCCACAAAATAAGGGAAATTTCTGGAATTTTGCCCCAAAATAATTTGAATTTCTGAGTTTTGCCCCAAATTAAGGAGAATTTCTGTCTTTTTGCCCCAACATAACGGGAATGTCTCTCTTTTTGTCCCACAACTAGGGGAATTTCTGCAATTTTGCTCCAAAACACGGGGATTTTTCTGCCTTTTTGCCCAAAAATAAGGGGAATGCATAACTTTTTGCCACAAAAAAGGGAAATTTCTTCATTGTTGCTCCAAAATAAGGGGAATTTCTGCCTTTTTGCCTCTAAATATGTGGAATTTCTGTTTTTTCCCCAAAAACAAAGAGAATTTCTGTCTTTTTTGCCCCAAAATAAGGGGAATTTCTGACTTATTACCCTGAAATAAGTGAAATTTCTGCAAATTTGCCCCAAAATAAGGGAAATTTCTGCCTTTTTACTCCCCAAATAATAGGAATTTCAGCCTTTTTACCTCAAAATAAGGAGAATTTCTGCCTTTTTGTTCCAAAATAAGGAAAATTTCTGCCTTTTTTCCCTGAAATAAGTGAAATTTCTGCAATTTTGCTCCAGAATATAGGAAATTTCTGGAATTTGGCCCCAAAATAAGTGGAATTTCTGAGTTTTGCATCAAAATAAGGAGAATTTCTGTCTTTTTGCCTTAACATATAGGGAATTTCTGCATTTTTGCCCCACAATTAGGGGAATTTCTGCAATTTTGCTCCAATATACGGGGAATTTCTGCCTTTTTGCCCGAAAATAAGAAGAATGCATACCTTTTTGCCTTAAAAAAGGGAAATTTCTTCATTTTTGCTCTAAAATAAGGGGAATTTCTACATTTGCCTCTAAATAAGTGGAATTTCTGTCTTTTTCCCCCAAAACAAAAAGATTTTCTGTCTTTTTTGCCCCAAAATAAGAAAAATTTCTGACTTAATACCCTGAAATAAGTGAAATTTCTGAAATTTTGCCCCAAAATATGGGAAATTTCTGCCTTTTTGCCCCCAAATAAGGGGAATTTCAGCCTTTTTACCTCAAAATAAAGGGAATTTCTACATTTTTGCCACAAAATATTAGGAATTTCTGCCTTTTTGCCCCAAAATAATGGGAATTTCTGCTTTTTTGCTCTAAAATAAGAAAAATTTTTCTTTTTTTCTCTGAAATAAGTGAAATTTTTGCAATATTGCCCTAAAATAAGGGAAATTTTTGCAATTTTTCCCCATAATAAGGGAAATTTCTGCAATTTTGCCCCAAAATAAGGGGAATTTCTTTCTTTTTGCCCCAAAATAAAGGAAATTTCAGGCTTTTTACCTGAAAATAATTGAAATTTCTGCAATTTTGCCCCAAATAAGGGAAATTTCTGCAATTTTCCCCCAAAATAAGGTAAATTCCTGCAATTTTGCCCCAAAATAAAGGAAAATTCTGGAATTTTGCCCCCAAATAATGGGAATTTCTGATTTTTGCCACAAAATAAAGGGAATTTCTGCCTTTTGCCCCAAAATTAGGAGAATTTCTGCAAATTTGCTCCAAAATACGGGGAATTTCTGCCTTTTTGCCCGAAAATATTGAAAATGCATACCTTTTTGCCATAAAAAGGGAAATTTCTTCATTTTTGCTCCAAAATAAGGGGAATTTCTGCCTTTTTTGCTACAAAATAAAGGGAATTTCTGACTCATTGCCCTGAAATAAGTGAAATTTCTGCAATTTTGCCCCAAATAAGGGAAATTTCTGTTTTTGCCCCCAAATAAGGAGTATTTCAGCATTTTTACCTCAAAATAAGAAGAATTTCTGCATTTTTGCAACAAAACATTAGGAATTTCTGCCTTTTTACCCCAAAATAAGGAAAATTTCTGCCTTTTTTCCATGAAATAAGGTAAATTCCTGCAATTTTGCCCCAAAATAAAGGAAATTTCTGGAATTTTGCCCCAAAATAAGAGGAATTTCTGATTTTTGCCCAAAAATTAAGGGAATTTCTGCCTTTTGCCCCCAAATTAGGAGAATTTCCGCAAATTTGCTCCAAAATACGGGGAATTTCTGCCTTTTTGCCCGAAAATAATGGGAATGCATACCTTTTTGTGATAAAAAGG
Organism: Micromys minutus; assembly: GCF_963924665.1. Lineage (NCBI taxonomy): Eukaryota > Metazoa > Chordata > Mammalia > Rodentia > Muridae > Micromys > Micromys minutus. The sequence continues at coordinate 60,344 of NW_027667217.1, forward strand.
GAAATTTCGTCATTTTTGCTCAAAAATAAGGGGAATTTCTGCCTTTTTTGCTACAAAATAAGGGGAATTTCTGGCTCATTACCCTGAAATAAGTGAAATTTCTGCAATTTTGTTCCAAAATAAGGGAAATTTCTGCCCTTTTGCCCCCAAATAAGGAGGATTTCAGCCTTTTAACCTCAAAATAAGGGGAATTTCTGCATTTTTGCCACAAAATATTAGGAATTTCTGCCTTTTTGCCCCAAAATAATAAAAATTTCTGCCTATTTTCCGTGACATAAGTGAAATTTCTGAAATTTTGCCCAATAATAAGTGAATTTTCTACAATTTTGCCCCAAAATAAAAGAAATTTCTGGAATTTTGCCCCAAAATAAGTCGAATTTCTTAGTTTTCCCTAAAAATAAAGAAGATTTCTCTCTTTTTGCCCCAACATATAGAGAATTTCTGAATTTTTGCCCCACAATTAGGGGAATTTCTGCAATTTTTTTCCAAAATATGGGGAATTTCTGCCTTTTTGCCCGAAAATAAGGGGAATGCATAACTTTTTGCCATAAAAAAGGAAAATTTCTTAAGTTTTGCTCCATAACTAGAAGAATTTCTGCTTTTTTTCCTCTAAATAAGTGGAATTTCTGTCTTTTTTTCCCAAAACAAAGGGAATTTCTGTCTTTTTTGCCCCAAAATAAGAAGAATTTCTGACGTATTACCCCGAAATAAATAAAATTTCTGCAATTTTGCCACAAAATAAGAAAAAATTCTGCCTTTTTGCCCTGAAATATGTGAAATTTCTGCAATTTTACCCCAAAATAAGGTGAATTTCTGCCTTTTTGCCCCAAAATAATGGGAATTTCTGCCTTTTTGCCCCAAAATAAAGAAAAAATTTGCTTTTTTTCTCTGAAATAAGTGAAATTTCTGCAATTTTGCCCTAAAATAAAGGAAATTTCTGCAATTTTTCCCCATAATAAGGGAAATTTCTGCAATTTTGCCCCAAAATAAGGGGAATTTCTCCTTTTTGCCCCAAAATAAAGGAAATTTCAGCCTTTTTACCTGAAAATAAGTGAAATTTCTGCAATTTTGCCCCAAATAAGGGAAATTTCTGCAATTTACCCCAAAATAAGGTAAATTCCTGCAATTTTGCCCCAAAATATTGGAAATTTCTTGAATTTACCCCCAAAATAAGGGTAATTTTTGATTTTTGCGCCAAAATAAAGGGAATTTCTACCTTTTGCCCAAAAATTACGGGAATTTCTGCAATTTTGCTTCAAAATACGGGGAATTTCTGCCTTTTTGCCCGAAAATAATGGGAATGCATACCTTTTTGCCATAAAAAGGGAAATTTCTTCATTTTTGCTCCAAAATAAGGGGAATTTCTGCCTTTTTGCCTCTAAATAAGTGGAATTTCTGTGTTTTTCTCCCAAAACAAAGTGAATTTCTGTCTTTTTTGCCCTAAAATAAAAGGAATTTCTGACTTATTACCCTTAAATAAGTGAAATTTCTGCAATTTTGCCTCTAAATAAGAAAAATTTCTGCCTTTTTGCCCCCTAATAAGGGGAATTTCAGCCTTTTTACCTCAAAATAAGAGGAATTTCTGCCTTTTTGTCTCTAAATAAGTGGAATTTCTGTCTTTTTCCCCCAAAACAAAGGTAATTTCTATCTTTTTTGCCCCCAAATAAGGGAAATTTCTGATTTATTACCCTGAAATAAGTGAAATGTCTGCAATTTTGCCCCATAATATGGGAAATATCTGCAACTTTGCCCCAAAATAAAGGGAATTTCTGACTGTTTGCTCCTGAAAATAGGAGATTTTCTGTCATTTTGCCTTAAAATAAGGAGAATTTCTGCCTTTTTGCCCAAAAATTATGAGAATTTTTGCAATTTTGCTTCAAAATAAGGGGAATTTCTGCTTTATATCCCGAAAGTAAGGGGAATGTATACCTTTTGCCACAAAAAAAAGAAATTTCTTAATTTTTGCCCCAAAATAAGAGGAATTTCTGCCTTTTTACCTCAAAATATGTGAAATTTCTGCCTTTTTACCCAAAAATAAACGGAATTTCTGTCTTTTAGGCCCAAAATAAAAGGAATTTTTGAATTATGCCTTTAAATAAGTGAAATTTCTGCAATTTTGCCCCAAAATAAAAGAAATTTCTGCCTTTTTGCCACAAAATAAGGGGAATTTCTGTCTTTTTGCCCCAAAACAAGCGAAATTTCTGCGTTTTTGCCACCAAATAGAGGGAATTTTAGCATTTTTACCTCAAAATAAGAGGAATTTTTGCATTTTTGCCACAAAATATTAAGAATTTCTGCATTTTGCCCCAAAATAAGGAAAATTTCTGCCTTTTTTCTCTGAAATAAGTGAAATTTCTGCAATTTTGCCCCAAAATAAGTGAAATTTCTGCAATTTTGCCCCAAAATAAGGGGAATTTCTGACTGTTTGCTCCCGAAAAAAGAAGATTTTCTGTTTCTGTGCCCCTAAATAAGGAGAATTTATGCCTTTTTGCCCGAAAATTATGAGAATTTCTGCAATTTTGCTTCAAAATATAGGGAATTTCTGTTTTTATCCGAAAGTAAGGGGAATGTATACCTTTTGCCACAAAAAATAGAAAATTTCTTCATTTTTGCCCCAAAATAAGAGGAATTTCTGCCTTTTTACCTCAAAATAAGTGAAATTTCTTCCTTTTTACCCAAAAATAAACGGAATTTCTGTCTTTTTGCCCCAAAATAAAAGGAATTTTTGAATTATGACCTGAAATAAGTGAAATTTCTGCAATTTTGCCCCAAAATAAAAGAAATTTCTGCCTTTTTGCCTCAAAATATAAAGAATTTCTGCATTTTTGCGCCAAAATAAGGAAAATTTCTACCTTTTTGCCCCCAAATAAAGGGAATTTCAGCCTTTTTCCCTCAAAATAAGGGGAGTTTCTGCATTTTTGCCACAAAATATAAAGAATTTCTGCAATTTACCCCAAAATAAGGTAAATTCCTGCAATTTTGCCCCAAAATATTGGAAATTTCTTGAATTTACCCCCAAAATAAGGGTAATTTTTGATTTTTGCGCCAAAATAAAGGGAATTTCTGCCTTTTGCCCAAAAATTACGGGAATTTCTGCAATTTTGCTTCAAAATACGGGGAATTTCTGCCTTTTTGCCCGAAAATAATGGGAATGCATACCTTTTTGCCATAAAAAGGGAAATTTCTTCATTTTTTGCTCCAAAATAAGGGGAATTTCTGCCTTTTTGCCTCTAAATAAGTGGAATTTCTGTATTTTTCTCCCAAAACAAAGTGAATTTCTGTCTTTTTTGCCCTAAAATAAAAGGAATTTCTGACTTATTACCCTGAAATAAGTGAAATTTCTGCAATTTTGCCTCTAAATAAGAAAAATTTCTGCCTTTTTGCCCCCTAATAAGGGGAATTTCAGCCTTTTTACCTCAAAATAAGAGGAATTTCTGCCTTTTTGTCTCTAAATAAGTGGAATTTCTGTCTTTTTCCCCAAAAACAAAGGTAATTTCTATCTTTTTTGCCCCCAAATAAGGGAAATTTCTGATTTATTACCCTGAAATAAGTGAAATGTCTGCAATTTTGCCCCATAATATGGAAAATATCTGCAATTTTGCCCCAAAATAAAGGGAATTTCTGACTGTTTGCTCCTGAAAATAGGAGATTTTCTGTCATTTTGCCTTAAAATAAGGAGAATTTCTGCCTTTTTGCCCAAAAATTATGAGAATTTTTGCAATTTTGCTTCAAAATAAGGGGAATTTCTGCTTTATATCCCGAAAGTAAGGGGAATGTATACCTTTTGCCACAAAAAAAAGAAATTTCTTAATTTTTGCCCCAAAATAAGAGGAATTTCTGCCTTTTTACCTCAAAATATGTGAAATTTCTGCCTTTTTACCCAAAAATAAACGGAATTTCTGTCTTTTAGGCCCAAAATAAAAGGAATTTTTGAATTATGCCTTTAAATAAGTGAAATTTCTGCAATTTTGCCCCAAAATAAAAGAAATTTCTGCCTTTTTGCCACAAAATAAGGGGAATTTCTGTCTTTTTGCCCCAAAAAAAGCGAAATTTCTGCGTTTTTGCCCCCAAATAGAGGGAATTTTAGCATTTTTACCTCAAAATAAGAGGAATTTTTGCATTTTTGCCACAAAATATTAAGAATTTCTGCATTTTTGCCCCAAAATAAGGAAAATTTCTGCCTTTTTTCTCTGAAATAAGTGAAATTTCTGCAATTTTGCCACAAAATAAGTGAAATTTCTGCAATTTTGCCCCAAAATGAGGAGAATTTCTGACTGTTTGCTCCCGAAAATAGGAGATTTTCTGTTTCTGTGCCCCTAAATAAGGAGAATTTATGCCTTTTTGCCCGAAAATTATGAGAATTTCTGCAATTTTGCTTCAAAATATAGGGAATTTCTGTTTTTATCCCGAAAGTAAGGGGAATGTATACCTTTTGCCACAAAAAATAGAAAATTTCTTCATTTGTGCCCAAAAATAAGAGGAATTTCTGCCTTTTTACCTCAAAATAAGTGAAATTTCTTCCTTTTTACCCAAAAATAAACGGAATTTCTGTCTTTTTGCCCCAAAATAAAAGGAATTTTTGAATTATGACCTGAAATAAGTGAAATTTCTGCAATTTTGCCCCAAAATAAAAGAAATTTCTGCCTTTTTGCCTCAAAATATAAAGAATTTCTGCATTTTTGCCCCAAAATAAGGAAAATTTCTACCTTTTTGCCCCCAAATAAAGGGAATTTCAGCATTTTTCCCTCAAAATAAGGGGAGTTTCTGCATTTTTGCCACAAAATATAAAGAATTTCTGCATTTTTGCCCAAAATAAGGAAAATTTCTGCCTTTTTTCCCTGAAATAAGTGAAATTTCTGCAATTTTGCCCCAAAATAAGTGAAATTTCTACAATTTTGCTCCAAAATAAGGGAAATTTCTGGATTTTTGCCCAAAAATAAGGAGAATTTCTGTCTTTTTGCCTCAACATATAGGGAATTTCTGCCTTTTTGCATCACAATTAGGGGCATTTCTGAAATTTTGCTCCAAAATACGAGGAATTTCTGCATTTTTGAAAAACTTTTTGCCATAAAAAAGAAAAATTTCTTCATTTTTGCTCCAAATAAGAAGAATTTCTGCTTTTTTGCCTCTAAATAAGTGGAATTTCTGTCTTTTCCCCCCAAAACAAAGGAAATTTCTGTCTTTTTTGCCCCAAAATAAAGGGAATTTCTGACTTATTACCCTGAAATAAGTGAAATTTCTGCAATTTTGCCCCAAAATAAGGGAAATTTCTGCCTTTTTGCCCCCAAATAAGGGGCATTTAAGCCTTTTTACCTCAAAATAAGGGGAATTTCTTCATTTTTGCCACAAAATATTAGTAATTTCTGTATTTTTGCCCCAAAATAAGGAAAATTTCCGCCTTTTCCCCCTGAAATAAGTGAAATTTCTGCAATTTTGCCCCAAAATAAGTGAAATTTCTGCAATTTTGCCCCAAAATAAGGGAAATTTCTGGAATTTTGCCCCAAAATAAAGGGAATTTCTGAATTTTGCCCCAAAATAAGGAGAATTTCTGTCTTTTTGCCCCAACATATAGGGAATTTCTGACTTTTTGCCCGAAAATATGAGGAATGCATAACTTTTTGCCATAAAAGAGGAAAATTTCTTCATTTTTGCTCCAAAATAAGGGGAATTTCTGCTTTTTTGCCTCTAAATAAGTGGAATTTCTGTCTTTTTTTCCCAAAACAAAAGGAATTTCTGTCTTTTTTGCCCCAAAATAAGGGGAATTTCTGACTTATTACCCTGAAATAAGTGAAATTTCTGCAATTTTGCCTTAAATAAGGGAAATTTCTGCAATTTTTCTCCATAATAAGAGAAATGTCTGCAATTTTGCCACAAAATAAGGGGAATTTCTTTTTTTTTGCCCCAAAATAAAGGAAATTTGAGGCTCTTTACCTGAATATAAGTGAAATTTCTTCAATTTTGCCCCAAATAAGGGAAATTTCTGCAAATTTGCCCTAAAATAAGGTAAATTCCTGCAATTTTGCCCCAAAATAAAGGAATTTTCTTGAATTTTGCCCCAGAATAAGGGGAATTTCTGCATTTTTGCCTGAAAATAATGGGAATGCATACCTTTTGCCATAAAAAAAGGAAATTTCTTCATTTTTGCTCCAAAATAAAGGGAATTTCTGCATTTTTGCCTCTAAATAAGTGGAATTTCTGTCTTTTTCTCCCAAAACAAAGGGAATTTCTGTCTTTTTTGCCCCAAAATAAGGGGAATTTCTGACTTATTACCCTGAAATAAGTGAAATTTCTGAGTTTTGCCCTTAAATAAGAAAAATTTCGGCTTTTTCCCCCCTAGAAGGGGAATTTCAGCCTTTTTACCTAAAAATAAGGGGAATTTCTGCATTTTTGCTACAAAATATAAGGAATTTCTGCCTGTTCGCCCCAAAATAAGGAAAATTTCTGCCTTTTTTCTCTAAAATAAGTGAAATTTCTGCAATTTTGCCCCAAAATAAGTGAAATTTCTGCAATTTTGCCCCAAAGTTAGGGAAATTTCTGGAATTTTGCCCCAAAATAAGTGGAATATCAGAGTTTTGCCTCAAAATAAGGAAATTTCTGTCTTTTTGCCCCAACATATAGGGAATTTCTGCATTTTTGCCCCACAATTAGGGGAATTTCTGCAATTTTGCTCCAAAGTGCGGGGAATTTCTGCATTTTTGACCGAAAATAAGAAGAATGCATACCTTTTTGCCTTAAAAAAAAGAAATTTCTTCTTTTTTGCTCCAAATTAATGGAAATTTCTGCTTTTTTTGCCTCTAAATATGTGGAATGTCTGTCTATTTCCCCCAAAACAAAGGGATTTTCTGTCTTTTTTGCCCCAAAATAAGGGGAATTTCTGACTTATTACCCTGAAATAAGTGAAATTTCTGTAATTTTGCCCCCAAATAAGGGAAATTTCTGCCTTTTTGCCCCCAAATAAGGGGAATTTCAGCCTTTTTACTTCAAAATAAGGGGAATTTCTGCATTTTTGCCACAAAATATTAGGAATTTCTGCCTTTTTGCCCCAAATTAAGAAAAATTTCTGCCTTTTTTCTTTGAAATAAGTGAAATTTCTGCAATTTTGCCCCAAAATAAGTGAAATTTCTGCAATTTTTCCACAAAATAAGGGAAATTTCTTGAATTTTGCCCCAAAATAATTTGAATTTCTGAGTTTTGCCCCAAATTAAGGAGAATTTCTGTCTTTTTGCCCCAACATAACAAGAATTTTTCAGTTTTTGTCCCACAAAGAGGGGAATTTCTGCAATTTTGCTCCAAAACACGGGGATTTTTCCGCCCTTTTGCCCAAAAATAAGGGGAATGCATAACTTTTAGCCACAAAAAAGGGAAATTTCTTCATTGTTGCTCCAAAATAAGGGGAATTTCTTCCTTTTTGCCTCTAAATATGTGGAATTTCTGTCTTTTCCCCCAAAAACAAAGGGAATTTCTGCCTTTTTTGCCCGAAAATAAGGGGAATTTCTGACTTATTACCCTGAAATAAGTGAAATTTCTGGAAATTTGCCCCAAAATAAGGGAAATTTCTGCCTTTTTACCCCCCAAATATGGGGAATTTCAGCCTTTTTACCTCAAAATATGGAGAATTTCTGCCTTTTTGTTCCAAAATAAGGAAAATTTCTGCCTTTTTTCCCTGAAATAAGTGAAATTTCTGCAATTTTGCCCCAGAATATAGGAAATTTCTGGAATTTTGCCCCAAAATAAGTGGAATTTTTGAGTTTTGCATCAAAATAAGGAGAATTTCTGTCTTTTTGCCTTAACATATAGGGAATTTCTGCATTTTTGCCCCACAATTAGGGGAATTTCTGCAATTTCGCTCCAATATACGGGGAATTTCTGCCTTTTTGCCCGAAAATAAGAAGAATGCATACCATTTTGCCTTAGAAAAAAGAAATTTCTTCACTTTTGCTCTAAAATAAGGGGAATTTCTGCATTTGCCTCTAAATAAGTGGAATTTCTGTCTTTTTCCCCCAAAACAAAAAAAATTTCTGTCTTTTTTGCCCAAAAATAAGAAAAATTTCTGACTTATTACCCTGAAATAAGTGAAATTTCTGCAATTTTGCCCCAAAATATGGGAAATTTCTGCCTTTTTGCCCCGAAATAAGGGGAATTTCAGCCTTTATACCTCAAAATAATGGGAATTTCTGCATTTTTGCCACAAAATATTAGGAATTTCTGCCTTTTTGCCCCAAAATAATGGGAATTTCTGCCTTTTTGCCCCAAAATAACAAAATTTTTTGCTTTTTTTCTCTGAAATAAGTGAAATTTCTGCAATTTTGCCCTAAAATAAGGGAAATTTCTGCAATTTTTCCCCATAATAAGGGAAATTTCTGTAATTTTGCCCCAAAATAAGGGGAATTTCTCCCTTTTTGCCCCAAAATAAAGGAAATTTCAGGCTTTTTACCTGAAAATAAGTGAAATTTCTGCAATTTTGCCCCAAATAAGGGAAATTTCTGCAATTTTGCCCCAAAATAAGGTAAATTCCTGCAATTTTGCCCCTAAATAAAGGAAAATTCTGGAATTTTGCCCCAAAATAAGGGGAATTTCTGATTTTTGCACAAAATAAAGGGAATTTCTACCTTTTGCCCCAAAATTGGAGAATTTCTGCAAATATGCTCCAAAATACGGGGAATTTCTGCCTTTTTGCCCGAAAATATTGGGAATGCATACATTTTTGCCATAAAAAGGGAAATTTCTTCATTTTTGCTCCAAAATAAGGGGAATTTCTTCCTTTTTTGCTACAAAATAAAGGGAATTTTTGACTCATTGCCCTGAAATAAGTGAAATTTCTGAAATTTTGGCCAAAATAAGGGAAATTTCTGCTTTTTGCCTCCAAATAAGGAGTATTTCAGCATTTTTACCTCAAAATAAGGAGAATTTCTGCATTTTTGCCACAAAACATTAGGAATTTCTGCTTTTTTGCCCCAAAATAAAGAAAATTTCTGCCTTTTTTCCCTGAAATAAGTGAAATATCTGCAATTTTGCCCCAAAATAAGTGAAATTTCTACAATTTGCCCCAAAATAAGGGAAATTTCTGAGTTTTGCCCCAAAATAAGGAGAATTTCTGTCTTTTTGCCCCAACATATATGGAATTTCTGCATTTTTGCCCCACAATTAGATGAATTTCTTCAATTTTTCTCTAATATACGGGGAATTTCTGCCTTTTTGCCCGAAAATAAGGGGAATGCATAACTTTTTGCCTTAAAAGAGGAAAATTTCTTCATTTTTGCTCCAAAATAAGAAGAATTTCTGACTTATTACTCTGAAATAAGTAAAATTTCTGCAATTTTACCCCAAAATATGGTGAATTTCTGCCTTTTTGCCCCAAAATAATGCGGATTTCTTCCTTTTTGCCCAAAATAAGAAAAATTTTTGCTTTCTTTCTCTGAAATAAGTGAAATTTCTGCAATTTTGCCCTAAAATAAAGGAAATTTCTGCAATTTTTCCTCATAATAAAGGAAATTTCTGCAATTTTGCCCCAAAATAAGGGGAATTTTTCCTTTTTGCCCCAAAATAAAGGAAATATCAAACTTTTTACCTGAACATAAGTGAAATTTCTGCAATTTTGCCCCAAATAAGAGACATTTCTGCAATTTTACCCCCCAAAAAGGTAAATTCCCGCAATTTTGCCCCAAAATAAAAGAAATTTCTTGAATTTACCCCCCAAAAAAAGGTAATTTCTGATTTTTGGCCCAAAATAAAGGGAATTTCTGCCTTTTGCCCAAAAATTAGAGGAATTTCTGCAATTTTGCTTCAAAATACGGGTAATTTCTGCCTTTTTGCCCGAAAATAATGGGAATGCATACCTTTTTGCCATAAAAAAGAAAGTTTCTTCATTTTTGCTCCAAAATAAAAGAAATTTCTGCCTTTTTGCCTCTAAATAAGTGGAATTTCTGTTTTTTCTCCCAAAACAAAGGGAATTTCTGTTGTTTTTGCCCCAAAATAAAAGGAATTTCTGACTTATTACCCTGATATAAGTGAAATTTCTGCAATTTTGCCCCTAAATAAGAAAAATTTCTGCCTTTTTGCCCCCTAATAGGGGAAATTTCAGCCTTTTTACCTCAAAATAAGGGGAATTTCTTCCTTTTCGCCCCAAAATAAGGAAAATTTCTGCCTTTTTTCCCTGAAATAAGTGAAATTTCTGCAATTATGCCCCAAAATAAGTTAATTTTCTGCAATTTTGCCCCAAAATAAGGGAAATTTCTGGAATTTTGCCCCAAAATAAGTGGAATTTCTGAGTTTTGCCCCAAAATAAAGAGGATTTCTGTCTTTTTTCCCCAACATATAGGGAATTTCTGCCTTTTTGCCCCACAATTAGGGGAATTTCTGCAATTTTGCTCCAAAATACGGGGAATTTCTGCCTTTCTGCCCGAAAATAATAAGAATGCATACCTTTTTGCCTTAAAAAAAAGAAATTTCTTCATTTTTGCTCCAAAATAAGGGGAATTTCTGCTTTTTGCCTCTAAATATGTGGAATGTCTGTCTTTTTCCCCCAAAACAAAGGGATTTTCTGTCTTTTTTGCCCAAAATTAAGGGGAATTTCTGACTTATTACCCTGAAATAAGTGAAATTTCTGTAATTTTGTTCCGAAAAAAGGGAAATTTCTGCCTTTTTGCCACCAAATAAGGGGAATTTCAGCCTTTTTACCTCAAAATAAGGGGAATTTCTGCATTTTTGCCACAAAATATTAGGAATTTCTGTTTTTGCCCCAAAATAATGGAAATTTCTGCCTTTTTGCCCTGAAATATGTGAAATTTCTGCAATTTTACCCCAAAATAAGGTGAATTTCTGCCTTTTTGCCCCAAAATAATGAAAATTTCTGCAATTTTGCCCCAAAATAAGGGAAATTTCTGCAATTTTGCCCCAGAATAAGGGAAATTTCTGTAATTTTGTCCCAAAATAAGTGGAATTTCTGAGTTTTGCCCCAAAATAAGGAGAATTTCCCTTAACATATGAAGAATTTCTGCATTTTTGCTCCACAATTAGGGAAATTTTTGCAATTTTGCTCCAAATACGGGGAATTTCTGCATTTTTGCCCGAAAATAAGAAGAATGCATACCTTTTTGCCTTGAAAAAGTGAAATTTCTTCATTTTTGCTCCAAAATAAGGGGAATTTCTGCTTTTTTGTCTCTAAATAAGTGGAATTTCTGTCTTTTTCCTCCAAAACAAAAAATTTTCTGTCTTTTTTGCCCCAAAATTATAAAAATTTCTGACTTATTACCCTGAAATAAGTGAAATTTCTGCAATTTTGCCCCAAAATATGGGAAATTTCTACCTTTTTGCCCCCAAATAAGGGGAATTTCAGCCTTTTACCTCAAAATAAGGGGAATTTCTGCATTTTTGCCACATAATATTAGGAATTTCTGCCTTTTTGCCCCAAAATAATGGGAATTTCTGCCTTTTTGCTCTAAAATAAGAAAAATTTTTGCTTTTTTTCTCTGAAATAAGTGAAATTTCTGCAATTTTGACCTAAAATAAGGGAAATTTCTGCAATTTTTCCCCATAATAAGGGAAATTTCTGCAATTTTGCCCCCAAATAAGGGAAATTTCTCCCTTTTTGCCCCAAAATAAAGGAAATTTCAGCCTTTTTACCTGAAAATAAGTGAAATTTCTGCAATTTTGCCCCAAATAAGGGAAATTTCTGCAATTTTGCCCCAAAATAAGGTAAATTCCTGCAATTTTTCCCCAAAATAAAGGAAATTTCTGGAATTTTGCCCCAAAATAAAAGGAATTTCTGATTTTTGCCCCATAAAAAAGGGAATTTCTGCCTTTTGCCCCCAAATTAGAAGAATTTCTGCAAATTTGCTCCAAAGTACGGGGAATTTCTGCCTTTTTGCTCGAAAATAATGGGAATGCATACCTTTTTGTGATAAAAAGGGAAATTTCGTCATTTTTGCTCCAAAATAATGGGAATTTCTGCCTTTTTTGCTACAAAATAAGGGGAATTTCTGACTCATTACCCTGAAATAAGTGAAATTTCTGCAATTTTGTTCCAAAATAAGGAAAATTTCTGCCTTTTTGCCCCCAAATAAGGAGGATTTCAGCCTTTTTACCTCAAAATAAGAGGAATTTCTGCATTTTTGTCACAAAATATTAGGAATTTCTGCCTTTTTGCCCAAAAATAAGGAAAATTTCTTCCTTTTTTCCCTGACATAAGTGAAATTTCTGCAATTTTGCCCCATAATAAGTGATATTTCTACAATTTTGCCTCAAAATAAAAGAAATTTCTGGAATTTTGCCTCAAAATAAGTCGAATTTCTTAGTTTTCCCTAAAAATAAAGAAGATTTCTCTCTTTTTGCCCCAACATATAGAGAATTTCTGCATTTTTGCCCCACAATTAGGGGAATTTCTGCAATTTTTTTCCAAAATATGGGGAATTTCTGCCTTTTTCCCCGAAAATAAGGGGAATGCATAACTTTTTGCCATAAAAGAGGAAAATTTCTTCATTTTTGCTCCATAATAAGAAGAATTTTTGCTTTTTTCCCTCTAAATAAGTGGAATTTCTGTCTTTTTTCCCAAAACAAAGGGAATTTCTGTCTTTTTTGCTTCAAAATAAGAAGAATTTCTGACCTATTACCCCGAAATAAATAAAATTTCTGCAATTTTGCCCCAAAATAAGAAAAATTTCTGCCTTTTTGCCCTGATATATGTGAAATTTCTGCAATTTTACCCCAAAATAAGGTGAATTTCTGCCTTTTTGCCCCAAAATAATGGGAAGTTCTGCCTTTTTGCCCCAAAATAAAAAAAATTTTGCTTTTTTTCTCTGAAATAAGTGAAATTTCTGCAATTTTGCCCTAAAATAAAGGAAATTTCTGCAATTTTTCCCCATAATAAGGGAAATTTCTGCAATTTTGCCCCAAAATAAGGGGAATTTCTCCTTTTTGCCCCAAAATAAAGGAAATTTCAGCCTTTTCACCTGAAAATAAGTGAAATTTCTGCAATTTTGCCCCAAATAAGGGAAATTTCTGCAATTTTGCCCCAAAATGAGGTAAATTTCTGCAGTTTTGCCCCAAAATAATGGAAATTTCTTGAATTTACCGCCAAAATAAGGGTAATTTCTGATTTTTGCGCCAAAATAAAAGGAATTTCTGCCTTTTGCCCAAAAATTACGGGAATTTCTGCAATTTTGCTTCAAAATACGGGGAATTTCTGCCTTTTTGCCGGAAAATAATGGGAATGCATACCTTTTTGCCATAAAAAGAGAAATTTCTTCATTTTTGCTCCAAAATAAGGGGAATTTCTGCCTTTTTGCCTCTAAATAAGTGGAATTTCGGTCTTTTTCTCCCAAAACAAAGTGAATTTCTGTCTTTTTTGCCCCCAAAAAAGGAATTTCTGACTTATTACCCTGAAATAAGTGAAATTTATGCAATTTTGCCTCTAAATAAGAAAAATTTTCTGCCTTTTTGCCCCCTAAAAAGGGGAATTTCAGCCTTTTTACCTCAAAATAAGGGTAATTTCTGCCTTTTTGTCTCTAAATAAGTGGAATTTCTGTCTTTTCCCCCAAAACAAAGGTAATTTCTGTCTTTTTTGCCCCCAAATAAGGGAAATTTCTGATTTATTACCCTGAAATAAGTGAAATGTCTGCAATTTTGCCCCATAATATGGGAAATTTCTGCAATTCTGCCCCAAAATAAGGGGAATTTCTGACTGTTTGCTCCTGAAAATAGGAGATTTTCTGTCATTTTGCCTTAAAATAAGGAGAATTTCTGCCTTTTTGCCCGAAAATTATGAGAATTTTTGCAATTTTGCTTCAAAATACGGGGAATTTCTGCTTTATATCCCGAAAGTAAGGGGAATGCATACCTTTTGCCACAAAAAAGGGAAATTTCTTAATTTTTGCCCCAAAATAAGAGGAATTTCTGCATTTTTACCTCAAAATATGTGAAATTTCTGCCTTTTTACCCAAAAATAAACGGAATTTCTGTCTTTTAGCCCCAAAATAAAAGGAATTTTTGAATTATGCCTTTAAATAAGTGAAATTTCTGCAATTTTGCCCCAAAATAAAAGAAATTTCTGCCTTTTTGCCACAAAATAAGGGGAATTTCTGTCTTTTTGCCCCAAAACAATAGAAATTTCTGCGTTTTTGCCCCCAAATAAGGGGAATTTCAGCATTTTTACCTAAAAATAAGAGGAATTTCTGCATTTTTGCCACAAAATATTAAGAATTTCTGCATTTTTGCCCCAAAATAAGGAAAATTTCTGCCTTTTTTCCCTGAAATAAGTGAAATTTCTGCAATATTGCCCCAAAATAAGTGAAATTTCTGTAATTTTGCCCAAAAATAAGGGAAATTTCTGGAATTTTTTCCCCAAAATAAATGGAATTTCTGAGTTTTGCCCCAAAATAAGGAGAATTTCTGTTTTTTGCCACAACATATAGGTAATTTCTTCCTTTTTGCCCCACAATTAGAAGAATTTCTGCAATTTTTCTCCAAAATACGAGGAATTTCTGCATTTTTGCCCAAAAATAAGGGGAATGCATACCTTTTTGCCATAAAAAAGGAAAAATTCTTCATTTTTGCTCCAAAATAAGGGGAATTTCTGCCTTTTTGCCTCTAAATTAGTGAAATTTCTGTCTTTTTCCCACAAAACAAAGGGAATTTCTGTCTTTTTTGTTCCAATATAAGGGGATTTTCTGACTTATTACCCTGAAATAAGTGAAATTTCTGCAATTTTACCACAAAATAAGGAAAATTTCTGACTTTTTTTCTGAAATATGTGAAATTTCTGCAATTTTACCCCAAAATTAGGTGATTTTCTGCATTTTTGACCCAAAGTAATGGGAATTTCTGCCTTTTTGCCCCAAAATAAAAAAAAATTTTGCTTTTTTTCTCTGAGATAAGTGAAATTTTTGCAATTTTGCCCTAAAATAAGGGAAATTTCTGCAATTTTTTCCAATAATAAGAAAAATTTCTGCAATTTTACCCCTAAATAAGGGGAATTTCTCCTTTTTTGTCCCAAAATAAAGGAAATTTCAGCCTTTTTACCTAAAAATAAATGAAATTTCTGCAATTTTGGACCAAATAAGTGAAATTTCTGCAATTTTGCCCCAAAATAAGGGAAATTTCTGCCTTTTTGCCACCAAATAAGGGGAATTTTAGCCTTTCTACCTCAAAATAATGAGAATTTCTGCACTTTTGCCACAAAATATTAGGAATTTCTCCCTTTTTGCCACAAAATAAGGAAAATTTCTGCCTTTTTTCCCTCAAATAAGTGAAATTTCTGCAATTTTGCCCCAAAATAAGTGAAATTTCTGCAATTTTGCCCCAAAATAAATAGAATTTCTGAGTTTTGCCCCAAAATAAGGAGAATTTCTGTTTTTTGCCCCAACAAATAGGGAATTTCTGCCTTTTTGCCCCACAATTAGAAAAATTTCTGCAATTTTTCTCCAAAATACGAGGATTTTCTGCATTTTTGCCCGAAAATAAGGGGAATGCATACCTTTTTGCCATTAAAAAGTGAAATTTCTTTATTTTTGCTCCAAAATAAAGGGAATTTCTGCATTTTTGCCTCTAAATAAGTGGAATTTCTGTCTTTTACCCAGAAAACAAAGGGAATTTCTGTCTTTTTTGTTCCAATATAAGGGGAATTTCTGACTTATTACCCTGAAATAAGTGAAATTTCTGCAATTTTACCCCAAAATTAGGAAAATTTCTTACTTTTTTTCTGAAATATGTGAAATTTCGGCAATTTTACCCCAAAATAAGGTGAATTTCTGCTTTTTTGCCCCAAAGTAATGGGGATTTCTACCTTTTTGCCCCAAAATAAAAAAAATTTTTGCTTTTTTTCTCTGAAATAAGTGAAATTTCTGCAATTTTGCCCTAAAATAAGGGAAATTTCTGCAATTTTTTTTAAATAAGAGAAATTTCTGCAATTTTACCCCAAAATAAGGGGAATTTCTCCCTTTTTGCCCCAAAATAAAGGAAATTTCAGCCTTTTTACCTAAAAATAAGTGAAATTTCTGAAATTTTGCACCAAATAACTGAAATTTCTTCAATTTTGCCCCCAAATAAGGGGAATTTTAGCCTTTTTACCTCAAAATAAGGGGAATTTCTGCATTTTTGCCACAAAATATTAGGAATTTCTGCCTTTTTGCCCCAAAATAAGGAAAATTTCTGCCTTTTTTCCCCAAAATAAGTGAAACTTCTGCAATTTTGCCCCAAAATAAGTGAAATTTCTGCAATTTTGCCCCAAAATAATGGAAATTTCTGGAATTTTGCCCCCAAATAAGGAGAATTTCTGTATTTTTGCCCCAACATATAGGGAATTTCTGACTTTTTGCATCACAATTAGGGGAATTTCTGAAATTTTGCTCCAAAATACGAGGAATTTCTGCCTTTTTGCCCGAAAATAAGGGGAATGCATAATTTTTGCCATAAAAGAGAAAAATTTCTTCATTTTTGCTCCAAAATAAGAAGAATTTCTGCTTTTTTGCCTCTAAATAAGTGGAATTTCTGTTATTTTCATCCAAAACAAAGAGAATTTCTGTCTCTTTTGCCACAAAATAAGAAAAATTTCTGACTTATTACTCTGAAATAAGTGAAATTTCTGCAATTTTGCCCCAAAATAAGGAAAATTTCTGCCTTTTTGCCCTGAAATATGTGAAATTTCTGCAATTTTACCCCAAAATAAGGTGAATTTCTTCCTTTTGCCCCAAAATTATGGGAATTTCTGAATTTTTGTCCTAAAATAAGAAAAAATTTTGCTTTTTTTCTCTGAAATAAGTGAAATTTCTGCAATTTTGCCCTAAAACAAGGGAAATTTCTGCAATTTTTCCCCATAAGAGAAATTTCTGAAATTTTGCCCCAAAATAATGGGAATTTCTCCCTTTTTGACCCAAAAATAAAGGAAATTTCAGCCTTTTTACCTGAAAATAAGTGAAATTTCTGCAATTTTGCCTTAAATAAGGGAAATTTCTGCAATTTTGCCCCAAAATAAGGTAAATTCCTGCAATTTTGCCCCAAAATAAAGAAAATTTCTGGAATTTTGCCCAAAATAAGGGGAATTTCTGATTTTTGCCCAAAAATAAAGGGAATTTCTGCCTTTTCCCCAAAATTAGGGGAATTTCTGCAATTTTGCTCTAAAATACGGGGAATTTCTGCCTTTTTGCCCGAAAATAATGGGAATGCATACCTTTTTGCCATGAAAAGGGAAATTTCTTCATTTTTGCTCCAAAATAAGGGGAATTTCTGCCTTTTTTGCCAGAAAATAAGGGGAATTTCTGACTCATTATCCTGAAATAAGTGAAAATTTTGCAATTTTGCCCCAAAATAAGGAAAATTTCTGCCTTTTTGCCCCCTAATAAGGAGGATTTCAGCCTTTTTACCTCAAATAAGGGGAATTTTTGCATTTGTGCCACAAAATATTAGGAATTTCTGCCTTTTTGCCCCAAAATAAGAAAAATTTCTGCCTTTTTTCCCTGAAATAAGTGACATTCCTGCAATTTTGCCCCAAAATAAGTGAAATTTCTGGATTTTGCCCCAAAATAAGTGGAATTTTTGAGTTTTGCCCCAAAATAAGGAGAATTTCTGTCTTTTTGCCCCAACATATAGGGAATTTCTGCATTTTTGCCCTACAATTAGGGGAATTTCTGCAATTTTTCTCCAAAATACGGGGAATTTCTTCCTTTATGCCCGAAAATAAGAAGAATGCATACCTTTTTGCCTTAAAAATAAGAAATTTCTTCATTTTTGCTCCAAAATAAGGGGAATTTCTGCTTTGTTGCCTCTAAATATGTGGAATGTCTGTCTTTTTCCCCAAAAACAAAGGGATTTTCTGTCTTTTTTGCCCCAAAATAAGGGGAATTTCTGACTGTTTGCTCCCGAAAAAAGGAGATTTTCTGTGTTTTTGCCTTAAAATAAGGAGAATTTCTGCCTTTTTGCCCAAAAATTATGGGAATTTCTGCCTTTTTGTCTCAAAATAAGAAAAAAATTTGCTTTTTTCTCTGAAATAAGTGAAATTTCTGCAATTTTGCCCTAAAATAAGGGAAATTTCTGCAATTTTTCACCATAATAAAAGAAATTTCTGCAATTTTACCCCAAAATAAGGGGAATTTCTCCCTTTTTGCCCCAAAATAAAGGAAATTTCAGCCTTTTTACCTAAAAATAAGTGAAATTTCTGCAATTTTGCACCAAATAAGTGAAATTTCTTCAATTTTGCCCCCAAATAAGGGGAATTTTAGCCTTCTTACCTCAAAATAAGGGGAATTTCTGCATTTTTGCCACAAAATATTAGGAATTTCTGCCTTTTTGCCCCAAAATAAGGAAAATTTCTGCCTTTTTTCCCCAAAATAAGTAAAACTTCTGCAATTTTGCCCCAAAATAAGTGAAATTTCTGCAATTTTGCCCCAAAATAATGGAAATTTCTGGAATTTTGCCCCAAAATAAGGAGAATTTCTGTATTTTTGCCCCAACATATAGGGAATTTCTGACTTTTTGCATCACAATTAGTGGAATTTCTGAAATTTTGCTCCAAAATACGAGGAATTTCTGCCTTTTTGCCCGAAAATAAGGGGAATGCATAATTTTTGCCATAAAAGAGAAAAATTTCTTCATTTTTGCTCCAAAATAAGAAGAATTTCTGCTTTTTTGCCTCTAAATAAGTGGAATTTCTGTTATTTTCATCCAAAACAAAGAGAATTTCTGTCTCTTTTGCCACAAAATAAGAAAAATTTCTGACTTATTACCCTGAAATAAGTGAAATTTCTGCAATTTTGCCCCAAAATAAGGAAAATTTCTGCCTTTTTGCCCTGAAATATGTGAAATTTCTGCAATTTTACCCCAAAATAAGGTGAATTTCTTCCTTTTGCCCCAAAATTATGGGAATTTCTGACTTTTTGTCCTAAAATAAGAAAAAATTTTGCTTTTTTTCTCTGAAATAAGTGAAATTTCTGCAATTTTGCCCTAAAACAAGGGAAATTTCTGCAATTTTTCCCCATAAGAGAAATTTCTGAAATTTTGCCCCAAAATAATGGGAATTTCTCCCTTGTTGACCCAAAAATAAAGGAAATTTCAGCCTTTTTACCTGAAAATAAGTGAAATTTCTGCAATTTTGCCTTAAATAAGGGAAATTTCTGCAATTTTGCCCCAAAATAAGGTAAATTCCTGCAATTTTGCCCCAAAATAAAGAAAATTTCTGCAATTTTGCTCTAAAATAAGGGGAATTTCTGATTTTTGCCCAAAAATAAAGGGAATTTCTGCCTTTTCCCCAAAATTAGGGGAATTTCTGCAATTTTGCTCTAAAATACGGGGAATTTCTGCCTTTTTGCCCGAAAATAATGGGAATGCATACCTTTTTGCCATGAAAAGGGAAATTTCTTCATTTTTGCTCCAAAATAAGGGGAATTTCTGCCTTTTTTGCCACAAAATAAGGGGAATTTCTGACTCATTATCCTGAAATAAGTGAAAATTTTGCAATTTTGCCCCAAAATAAGGAAAATTTCTGCCTTTTTGCCCCCTAATAAGGAGGATTTCAGCCTTTTTACCTCAAATAAGGGGAATTTTTGCATTTGTGCCACAAAATATTAGGAATTTCTGCCATTTTGCCCCAAAATAAGAAAAATTTCTGCCTTTTTTCCCTGAAATAAGTGACATTCCTGCAATTTTGCCCCAAAATAAGTGAAATTTCTGGATTTTGCCCCAAAATAAGTGGAATTTTTGAGTTTTGCCCCAAAATAAGGAGAATTTCTGTCTTTTTGCCCCAACATATAGGGAATTTCTGCATTTTTGCCCCACAATTAGGGGAATTTCTTCAATTTTTCTCCAAAATACGGGGAATTTCTTCCTTTATGCCCGAAAATAAGAAGAATGCATAACTTTTTGCCTTAAAAAAAAGAAATTTCTTCATTTTTGCTCCAAAATAAGGGGAATTTCTGCTTTTTTGCCTCTAAATATGTGGAATGTCTGTCTTTCTCCCCAAAAACAAAGGGATTTTCTGTCTTTTTTGCCCCAAAATAAGGGGAATTTCTGACTGTTTGCTCCCGAAAAAAGGAGATTTTCTGTGTTTTTGCCTTAAAATAAGGAGAATTTCTGCCTTTTTGCCCAAAAATTATGGGAATTTCTGCCTTTTTGTCTCAAAATAAGAAAAAAATTTGCTTTTTTTTCTCTGAAATAAGTGAAATTTCTGCAATTTTGCCCTAAAATAAGGGAAATTTCTGCAATTTTTCACCATAATAAGAGAAATTTCTGCAATTTTACCCCAAAATAAGGGGAATTTCTCCCTTTTTGCCCCAAAATAAAGGAAATTTCAGCCTTTTTACCTAAAAATAAGTGAAATTTCTGCAATTTTGCACCAAATAAGTGAAATTTCTTCAATTTTGCCCCAAAATAAGGGAAATTTCTGTTTTTTTGCCTCCAAATAAGGGGAATTTTAGCTATTTTACCTCAAAATGAGAAAAATTTCTGCATTTTGCCACAAAATAAGGGGAATTTTAGCATTTTTACCTCAAAATAAGAAAAATTTCTGCATTTTTGCCACAAAATATTAGGAATTTCTGCCTTTTTGCCCCAAAATAAGGAAAATGTCTGCCTTTTTCCCCTGATATAAGTGAAATTTCTGCAATATTGCCCCAAAATAAGTGAAATTTCTGCAATTTTGCCCCAAAATAATGGAAATTTCTGGAATTTTGCCCCAAGATAAGGAGAATTTCTCTCTTTTTGCCCAACATATAGGGAATTTCTGCCTTTTTGCATCACAATTAGGGGAATTTCTGAAATTTTGCTCCAAAATACGATGAATTTCTGCCTTTTTGTCCGAAAATAAGGGGAATGCATAACTTTTTGCCATAAAAGAGAAAAATTTCTTCATTTTTGCTCCAAAATAAGAAGAATTTCTGCTTTTTTGCCTCTAAATAAGTGGAATTTCTGTCTTTTTCCCCCAAAACAAAGGGAATTTCTGTCTCTTTTGCCCCAAAATAAGTAGAATTTCTGACTTATTACCATGAAATAAGGGAAATTTCTGCAATTTTGCCCCAAAATAAGGGGAATTTCTCACTTTTTGACCCAAAATAAATAAAATTTCAGCCTTTTTACCTGAAAATAAGTGAAATTTCTGCAATTTTGATTTAAATAAGGGAAATTTCTGCAATTTTGCCCCAAAATAACGTAAATTCCTGCAATTTTGCCACAAAATAAAGGAAATTTCTGGAATTGTGCCCCAAAATAAAGGGAATTTCTGCCTTTTCCCCAAAATTAGGGGAATTTCTGCAATTTTGCTCCAAAATACGGGGAATTTCTCCCTTTTTGCCCAAAAATAATGGGAATGCATACCTTTTTGCCATAAAAAGGGAAATTTCTTCATTTTTGCTCCAAAATAAGGAGAATTTCTGCCTTTTTTGCTACAAAATAAGGGGAATTTCTGACTCATTATCCTGAAATAAGTGAAATTTCTGCAATTTTGCCCCAAAATAAGGAAAATTTCTGCCTTTTTGCCCCCAAATAAGGAGGATTTCAGCCTTTTTACCTCAAAATAAGAGGAATTTCTGCATTTTTGCCACAAAATATTAAGAATTTCTTCATTTTTGCCCAAAAATAAGGAAAATTTCTGCCTTTTTTCCCTGAAATAAGTGAAATTTCTGCAATTTTGCCCCAAAATAAGTGAAATTTCTGCAATTTTGCCCAAAAATAAGGGAAATTTCTGGAATTTTGCCCCAAAATGAAGGGAATTTCTGAGTTTTGCCCCAAAATAAGGAGAATTTCTGTCTTTTTGCCCCAACATATAGGGAATTTCTGCCTTATTGCCCCAAAATTAGGGGAATTTCTGAAATTTTGCTCCAAAATACAGGGAATTTCTGCCTTTTTGCCCGAAAATAAGGGGAATGCATAACTTTTTGCCATAAAAGAGGAAAATTTCTTCATTTTTGCTCCAAAATAAGAAGAATTTCTGCTTTTTGCCTTTAAATAAGTGGAATTTCTTTCTTTTTTTCCCAAAACAAAGATAATTTCTGTTTTTTTTGTCCCAAAATAGGATAAATTTCTGACTTATTACCATGAAATAAGTAAAATTTCTGCAATTTTGCCCCAAAACAAAGAAAATTTCTGCCTTTTTGCCCTGAAATATGTGAAATTTCTGCAATTTTACCCCAAAATAAGGTGAATTTCTGCCTTTTTGCCCCAAAATAATGGGAATTTCTTCCTTTTTGCCCCAAAATAACAAAAATTTTTGCTTTTTTTCTCTGAAATAAGTGAAATTTCTGCAATTTTGCCCTAAAGTAAGGGAAATTTCTGCAATTTTTCCCCATAATAAAAAAATGTCTGCAATTTTGCCCCAAAATAAAGGGAAATTCTCCCTTTTTGACCCAAAATATAGGAAATTTCAGCCTTTGTACCTGAAAATAGGTGAAATTTCTGCAATTTTGCCTTAAATAAGAGAAATTTCTGCAATTTTGCCCCAAAATAAGGTAAATTCCTGCAATTTTGCCCCAAAATAAAGGAAATTTCTGGAATTGTGCCCCAAAATAAGGGGAATTTCTGATTTTTGCCTCAAAATAAAGGAAAATTCTGGAATTTTGCCCCCAAATTAGGGGAATTTCTGCAATTTTGCTCCAAAATACGGGGAATTTCTGCCTTTTTGCCAGAAAATAATGGGAATGCATACCTTTTTGCCATAAAAAGGGAAATTTCTTCATTTTTGCTCCAAAATAAGGGGAATTTCTGCCGTTTTTGCTACAAAATAAGGTCAATTTCTGACTCATTATCCTGAAATAAGTGAAATTTCTGCAATTTTGCCCCAAAATAAAAAAAATTTCTGCCTTTTTGCCCCCAAATAAAGAGGATTTCATCCTTTTTACCTCAAAATAAGAGAAATTTTTGCATTTTTGCCACAAAATATTAAGAATTTCTTCATTTTTACCCCAAAATAAGGAAAATTTCTGCCTTTTTTCCCTAAAATAAGTGAAATTTCTGAAATTTTGCCCCAAAATAAGTGAAATTTCTGCAATTTTGCACCAAAATAAGGGAAATTTCTGGAATTTTGTCCCAAAATAAGGGGAATTTCTGAGTTTTGCCCCAAAATAAGGATAATTTCTGTCTTTTTGCCCCAACATATAGGGAATTTCTGCCTTTTTGCCCCACAATTAGGGGAATTTCTGCAATTTTGCTCCAAAATACAAGGAATTTCTGCCTTTTTGCTCGAAAATAAGGGAAATGCATAACTTTTTGCCAAAAAAAAAATTTCTTCATTTTTGCTCCAAAATAAGAAGAATTTCTGCTTTTTTGCCTCTAAATAAGTGGAATTTCTGTCTTTTTTTCCAAAAACAAAGGGAATTTCTTTCTTTTTTGCCCCAAAATAAGAAAAATTTCTGACTTATTACCATAAAATAAGTAAAATTTCTGCAATTTTGCCAGAAAACAAGGGAAATTTCTGCCTTTTTGCCCTGAAATATGTGAAATTTCTGCAATTTTACCCCAAAATAAGGTGAATTTCTGCCTTTTTGCCCAAAAATAATGGGAATTTCTGCCTTTTTGCCCCAAAATAACAAACATTTTATCTTTTTTTCTCTGAAATAAGTGAAATTTCTGCAATTTTGCCTTAATTAAAGTAAATTTCTGCAATTTTACCCCAAAATAAGGTAAATTCCTGCAATTTTGCCCCAAATTAAAGGAAATTTCTAGAATTGTGCCCCAAAATAAGGGGAATTTCTGATTTTTGCCCTGAAATAAAGGGAATTTCTGCCTTTTGCCCCAAAATTAGGGGAATTTCTGCAAGTTTGCTCCAAAATACGGGGAATTTCTGCCTTTTTGCGAGAAAATAATGGGAATGCATACCTTTTTGCCATAAAACGGGAAATTTCTTCATTTTTGCTCCAAAATAAGGGGAATTTCTGCCTTTTTTGCTACAAAATAAGGGGAATTTCTGAATCATTATCCTGAAATAAGTGAAATTTCTGCAATTTTGCCTTAAAATAAGGAAAATTTCTGCTTTTTTGCCCCCAAATAAGGAGGATTTCAGCCTTTTTACCTCAAAATAAGAAGAATTTCTGCATTTTTGCCACAAATATTAAGAATTTCTTCATTTTTGCCCCAAAATAAGGAAAATTTCTGCCTTTTTTTCCCTGAAATAAGTGAAATTTCTGCAATTTTGCCCCAAAATAAGTGAAATTTCTGCAATTTTGCCCCAAAATAAGGGAATTTTCTGGAATTTTGCCCCAAAATATAGGGAATTTCTGAGTTTTGCCCCAAAATAAGGAGAATTTCTGTCTTTTTGCCCCAACATATAGAGAATTTCTGCTTTTTTGCCCCACTATTAGGAGAATTTCTGCAATTTTGCTCCAAAATACAGGGAATTTCTGCCTTTTTGCCCGAGAATAAGGGGGATGAATAACTTTTTGACATAATAGAGGAAAATTTCTTCATTTTTGCTCCAAAATAAGAAGAATTTCGGTTTTTTGCCTCTAAATAAGTGGAATTTCTGTCTTTTTTTCCCAAAACAAAATAAATTTATGTCTTTTTTGCCCCAAAGTAAGAAAAATTTCTGTCTTATTACCATGAAATAAGTAAAATTTCTGTAATTTTGCCCCAAAACAAGGGAAATTTCTGCCTTTTTGCCCTGAAATATGTGAAATTTCTGGTTTTTACCCCAAAATAAGGTGAATTTCTGCCTTTTTGCCCCAAAATAATGGAAATTTCTGCCTTTTTGCCCCAAAATAAGAAAAATTTTTGCTTTTTTTCTCTGAAATAAGTGAAATTTCTGCAATTTTGCCCTGAAATAAGGGAAATATCTGCAATTTTTCCCCATAATAAGGGATATTTCTGCAATTTTGCCCCAAAATATAGGGAATTTCTCTTTTGTCCCAAAATAAAAGAAATTTCAGCCTTTTTACCTGGAAATAAGTGAAATTTCTGCAATTTTGCCCCAAATAAAGAAATTTCTGCAATTTTGCCTTAAAATAAGGTAAATTCCTGCAATTTTGCCCCAAAATAAAGGAAACTTCTTGAATTTAGCCCCAAAATAAGGGTAATTTCTGATTTTTGCCCCAAAATAAAGGGAATTTCTGCCTTTTGCCACAAAATTAGGAGAGTTTCTGCAAATTTGCTCCAAAATACAGGAAATTTCTGCTTTTTTGCTCGAACATAATGGGAATGCATACCTTTTTGCCATAAAAAAGGAAATTTCTTCATTTTTGCTCCTAAATAAGGAGAATTTCTGCCTTTTTGCCTCTAAATAAGTGGAATTTCTGTCTTTTTCCCCCAAAACAAAGGGAATTTCTGTCTTTTTTGCCCCAAAAATAAAGGGAATTTCTGACTTATTACCCTGAAATAAGTGAAATTTCTGCAATTTTGCCCCTAAATAAGAAAAATTTCTGCCTTTTTGCCCCCTAAAAAGGGGAATTTTAGCCTTTTTACCTCAAAATAATGGGAATTACTGCATTTTTGCCACAAAATATTAGGAATTTCTGCCTTTTCGCCCCAAAATAAGGAAAATTTCTGCCTTTTTTCCCTAAAATAAGTGAAATTTCTGAAATTTTGCCCCAAAATAAGTGAAATTTCTGCAATTTTGCCCCAAAATAAGGGAAACTTCTGCAATTTTGCCCCAAAATAAGTGGAATTTCTGAGTTTTGCCACAAAATATAGAGAATTTCTGTCTTTTTGCCCCAACATATAGGGAATTTCTGCATTTTTGCCCAACTATTATGGGAATTTCTGCAATTTTGCCCCAAAATACGGGGAATTTCTGCCTTTTTGCCCGAAAATAATAAGAATGCATACCTTTTTGCCTTACAAAAAAGAAATTTCTTCATTTTTGCTCCAAAATAAGGGGAATTTCTGCTTTTTGCCTCTAAATATGTGGAATGTCTGTCTTTTCCCCCAAAACAAAGGGATTTTCTGTCTTTGTTGCCCAAAAATAAGGGGAATTTCTGACTTATTACCCTGAAATAAGTGAAATTTCTGCAATTTTGCCCCCAAATAAGGGAAATTTCTGCCTTTTTGCCCCCAAATAAGGGGAATTTCAGCCTTTTTACCTCAAAATAAGGAGAATTTCTGCATTTTTGCCACAAGATATTAGAAATTTCTGCCTTTTTGCCCCAAAATAAGGAAAATTTCTGCCTTTTTTCCCTGAAATAAATGAAATTTCTGCAATTTTGCCCCAAAATAAAAGAAATTTCTGGAATTTTGCCCCAAAATAAGGGGAATTTCTGAGTTTTGCCCCAAAATAAGGAGAATTTCTGTCTTTTTGCCCCAACATATAGGGAATTTCTGCCATTTTGCCCCACAATTAGGGGAATTTCTGCAATTTTGCTCCAAAATACAGGGAATTTCTGCCTTTTTTTCCCGAAAATAAGGGGAATGTATACCTTTTCCCACAAAAAGGGGAAATTTCTTCATTTTTGCCCCAAAATAAGAGGAATGTCTGCCTTTTTACCCCAAAATAAAAGGAATTTCTGTCTTTTTGCCCCAAAATAAAAGGAATTTTTGAATTATGCCCTGAAATAAGTAAAATTTCTTCTATTTTGCCCCAAAATAAGGGAAATTTCTGCCTTCTTGCCACAAAATAAAGGGAATTTCTGCGTTTTTGCCACAAAATATTAGGAATTTCTGCCTTTTTCCCCCAAATAAGAAAAATTTATGCCTTTTTCCTTTAAATAAGTGAAATTTGTGCAATTTTGCCCCAAAATAATTGAAATTTCTGCAATTTTGCCCCAAAATAAGAGAAATTTCTGGAATTTTGCCCCAAAATAAGTGGAATTTCTGAGTTTTGCCCCAAAATAAGGAGAATTTCTGTCTTTTTGCCACAACATATATGGAATTTCTGCCTTTTTGCCCCACAATTAGGAAAATTTCTGCAATTTTGCTTTAAAATACGGGAAATTTCTGTTTTTTTGCCCAAAAATAAGGGAATGTTTACCTTATGCCACAAAAAAGGGAAATTTCTTCATTTTTGCCCCAAAATAAGAGGAATTTCTGCCTTTTTTCCTAAAAATAATTGAAATTTCTGCCTTTTTACTCAAAAATATACGGAATTTCTGTATTTTTACCAGACAATAAAAGGAATTTTTGAATTTTGCCCTGAAATAAGTGAAATTTCTGCAATTTTGCCCCAAAATTAGGGAAATTTCTGCCTTTTTGCCGCAAAATAAGGGGAATTTCTGTCTTTTTGCCCCAAAATAAAGGGAATTTCAGCCTTGTTACCTAATGATAAGGGGAATGTCTGCCTTTTTGCCCTAAAATATGGAGAATTTCTGTATTTTTCTCGCAAAATAAAGAAATTGTCTGCAATTTTGTACCAAAATAAAAGTAATTTCTGCATTTTTGCCCCAAAATAAGAGACATTTCTGCGTTTTTTCCCTGAAATAAGTGAAATTTCTGTAATTTTGCCCAAAAATATAGGAGATTTCTGCAATTTTGCCCCAAAATAAAGGACATTTCTTGAATTTTGCCCCAAAATAAGGGGAATATCTGACTTTTTGCCCTGAAATAAGAAGAATTTCTTTGTTTTTGCCCCAAAATAATGTGAATTTCTGCATTTTTCCTCAAAATTAGTGGAATATGTGCAATTTTGCTCCAAAATACGGGGAATTTCTGCCTTATTGCACCAAAATAAAGGGAATTTCTGCATTTTTGCACCAATATAAGTGAAATTTCTGAAATTTTGCTACAAAATACGGAGAATTTCTGCCTTATTGCCCGAAATAAAGTGGAATTTCTGCCTTTTTGCCCTGAAATATTTGAAATTTCTGCAATTTTACACCAAAATAAGGGGACTTTCTTTTTTTGGCCCTAAAATTAGGAGAATTTCTGCTTTTTGCCCCAAAATAAGGCAAATTTCTGACTTTTTGCCATGAAATAAGTGAAATTTCTGAAATTTTGCCCCAAAATAAGGTGAATTTCTTCCATTTTGCCACAAAATATGGGGAATTTCTGCCTTATTGCCTCCAAATAAGGAAAATTTCTGCTTTTCTGCCCCAATTAACAGGAATTTCTGCCTTTTTGCCACAAAGTAAAGGGAATTTCTGCCTTTTTGCCCCAAAATAAGGGGAATTTCAGCATTTTTACCTCAAATAAGGGGAATTTCTGCCTTTTGCCTCAATATATGGGGAATTTCTGCCTTTTTGTTCCAAAACAAGGAAAATTTCTTCAATTTTGTACCAAAATAAAAGAAATTTCTGATTTTTGCCCCAAAATAAAAGGAATTTCTGACTTTTTGTCCTGAAATAAATGAAATTTCTGCAATTTTGCCCAAAAATAAAGAAAAATTTGTGCCTTTTTTCCACAAAATATAAAAAATTTCTGCCTTCTTGCCACAAAATAAAAAAAATTTCTGCAATTCTGTACCAAAATAAAAGAAAATTCTAAAATTTTGCCCCAAAATAAGGGAAATTTCTGATTTTTGCCCTGAAATAAGGAGAATTTCTGTATTTTTGCCCCAAAATAAAGGGAATTTCTGCCTTTTTGCCCAAAAATTAGGGGAGTTTCTGCAATTTTGCTTCAAAATACAGGGAATTTCTGCCTCTTTTCCCAAAAATAAGAGGAACTTCTGCTGATTTGCCCCAAATAAAGGGAATTTCTGCATTTTTGCCCCAATATTAGGGGAGTTTCTGCAATGTTGCTTCAAAATACAGGGAATTTCTGCATCTTTTCTCGAAAATAAAAGGAACTTCTGCTGATTTGCCCCAAATAAAGGGAATTTCTTCATTTTTGCCCCAATATTAGGGGAATTTCATCAATTTTGCTCCAAAATACGCGGAATTTTTGCCTTTTTGCCCGAAATTAAGGGGATTTTCTGCCTTTTTGCCACCAAACAAGAAAAATTTCTGCAATTTTATCCCAAAATAAGGGGAATTTCTGCCTTTTTGCCCCCAAATAAGGGGAATTTCTGCCTTTTTGCCCTGAAATATGTGAAATGTCTCTAATTTTACCCCAAAATAAGGTGAATTTCTCCCTTTTTGCCCCAAAATAAAGGAAATTTCTATTTATTGTCCCCAAATAGGGGAAATTTCTGCAATTTTGCTTTAAATTTAAAAAAATTCTGCAATTTTTCCCCATAATAAAGGAATTTTCTGCAATTTTGCCCCAAAATAAAGGAAATTTCTATTTTTTGTCCCCAAATAGGGTAAATTTCTGCAATTTTGCTCTAAATTAAGGGGAATTTCTGCATTTGCCCCAAAATAAGGGGAATTTCTGCCTTTTTGCCTCAAAACAAAGAAAATTACTGCATGTTTTACCCCAAAATTAGGTGAATTTCTGGAATTTTGCTCCAAAATACAGGGATTTTCTGCCTTATTCGCCGAAAATAAGGGGAATTTCTGCCATTTTGCCGCAAAATAAGTGAAATTTCTGCAGTTTTACCCCAAAATAAGGGGAATTTCTGACTTTTGCCCCAAAATAAGGGGAATTTCTGCCTTTTTGCCCCAAAACAAAGAAAATTACTGCATGTTTTACCCCAAAATTAGGTGAATTTCTGCAATTCTGTTCCAAAATACAAGGATTATCTGCCTTTTTCGCTGAAAATAAAAGGAAATTCTGTCATTTTGCCGTGAAATAAGTGAAATTTCTGCAGTTTTACCCCAAAATGAAAGGAATTTCTGCCTTTTTGCCCCAAAATTAGGGGAATTTCTGCAATTTTGCTCCAAAATACGGGGAATTTCTGCCTTTTTGCCCGAAAATAAAGAGAATGTATACCTTTTTGCCCTAAAAAGGGAAATTTCTTCATTTTTACACCAAAATAAGGGGATTTTCTGCTTTTTTGACTCAAAATAAGTGCAGTTTCTGACTTTTCCCCAAAAATAAACGGAATTTCTGACTTTTTGCCCAAAAATAAGGGGAATTTCTGACTTTTTGCCCTGAAATAATTTAAATTTCTAAAATTTTTTCCTAAAAGAATTGAAATTTCTGCAATTTTGCCCCAAAATAAGGGGAATTTCTGTCTTTTTGCTTCAAAATAAGGGAAATTTCTGCCTTTTTGCCCCCAAATAAGCGGAATTTCAGCATTTTTACCTCAAAATAAGGATAATTTCTGCATTTTTGCCAAAAAATATTATGAAATCTGCTTTTTGCTCCAAAATTAGAAAAATTTCTGCCTTTTTTCCCTGAAATAAGTGAAATTTCTGCAATTTCGCCCCAAAATAAATGAAATTTCTGCAGTTTTGCCCCAAAATTAGGGCAATTCTTGGAATTTTGCCCCAAAATAAGTGGAATTTCCGAGTTTTACCCCAAAATAAGGAGAAATTCTGCCTTTTTGCCCCAACAAATAGAGAATTTCTGACTTTTTGCCCCACAACTAGGGGAATTTCTGCAATTTTGCTCCAAAATACTGGGAATTTCTGCTTTTTTCCCGGAAATAAGGGGAATGTATACCTTTTGCCACAAAAAAGGGAAATTTCTTCATTTTTGCCCCAAAATAAGAGGAATTTCTGCCTTTTTACCTCAAAATAAGTGAAATTTCTACCTTTTTCCGAAAAATAAACGGAATTTCTGTCTTTTTGCCCCAAAATAAAAGGAATTTTTGAATTATGCCCTGAAATAAGTGAAATTTCTGCAATTTTGCCCCAAAATAAGGGAAATTTCTGACTTTTTGCCACAAAATAAGGGAAATTTCTGGAATTTTGCCCCAAAATAAGTGGAATTTCTGAGTTTTGCCCCAAAATAAGGAGAAATTCTGTTTTTTTGCCCCAACATATAGAAAATTTCTGCCTTTTTGCCCCACAATTAGGGGAATTTCCGCAATTTTGCTCCAAAATACGAGGAATTTCTGCTTTTTTGCCCGAAAATAAGGGGAATGTTTAACTTTTGCAACAAAAAAGAAAAATTTCTTCATTTTTGCCTCAAAATAAGAGAAATTTCTGCCTTTTTACCTTAAAATAAGTAAAATTTCTGCCTTTTTACCCAAAAATATACGGAATTTCTGTATTTTTGCCCCAAAATAAAGGAATTTTTGAATTTTGTTCTGAAATAAGTGAAATTTCTGCAATTTTTTCCCAAAATAAAGGAAATTTCTGCCTTTTTGCCACAAAATAAGGGGAATTTCTGTCTTTTTGCCACAAAATAAGGGGAAATTCAGCCTTTTTACCTAATAATGAGAATTTCTGCCTTTTGCCCCAAAGTATAGGTAATTTCTGCATTTTTGCCCCAAAATAAGAAAAATTTCTGGAATTTTGTACCAAAATAAAAGAAATTTCTGCCTTTTTGCCCCAAAATAAGAGAAATTTCTTTCTTTTTTCCCTGAAATAAGTGAAATTTCTGAAATTTTGCCCCATAATAAAAGAAATTTCTGCAATTTTTTATTAAAGTAAAGGAAATTTCTGCAATTTTGTCCCAAATAAGGGGAATCTGACATTTTGCCCTCGAAAAACAGAGATTTTCTTTCTTTTTGCACCAAAATAAAACGAATTTCAGCCTTTTTGCCTTAAAATTATGAGAATTTCTGCAATTTTGCTACAAAATATGGGGAATTTCTGCCTTTTAGCCCCAAAATAAAGGGAATTACTGCATTTTTCACCAATATTAGGGGAATATCTGCATTTTACCTCTAAATAAAAGGAATTTCTGCATTTTGCCCCAAAATATGGGGAATTTCTCCCTTTTTGTTCCAAAATAAAAAAATTTCTTCAATTTTGTACCAAAATAAAAGAAATTTCTGCTTTTTGCCCCAAAATAAAAGTAATTTCTGACTTTTTGCCCTGAAATAAATGAAATTTCGGCAATTTTGCCTGAAAATAAGGGAAATTTGTGCCTTTTTGCCCCAAAATGAGGGGAATTTCTACCTTTTAACCCCAAAATATGGAAAATTTCAGCATTTTACCTCAAAATAAGGGGAATTTCAGACTTTTTGCACCAAAATATGGGGAATTTCTGCATTTGCCACAAAATAAGAAAAATTTCTGCAATTCTGTATCAAAATAAAAGAAATTTCTAAAAGTTTGCTTCAAAATAAGGGAAATTTCTGATTTTTGCCCCGAAATAATGAGAATTTCTGTATTTTTGCCCCAAAATAAAGGGGATTTCTGCCTTTTTGCCCCATAATTAGGGGAGTTTCTGCAATTTTGCTTCAAAATACAGGGATTTTCTGCCTCTTTTCCCGAAAATAAGAGTAACTTCTGCTGATTTGCCCCAAATAAAGGGAATTTCTGCATTTTTGCCCCAATATTAGGAAAATTTCTGCAATTTTGCTCCAAAATACGGGGAATTTCTGCCTTTTTGCCCGAAATTAAGGGGATTTTCTGCCTTTTTGGCACCAAACAAGGGAAATTTCTGCAATTTTATCCCAAAATAAAGGGAATTTCTGCCTTTTTGCCCCCAAATAAGGGGAATTTCTGCCTTTTTGCCCTGAAATACGTGAAATGTCTGCAATTTTACCCCAAAATAACGTGAATTTCTGCCTTTTTGCCCCAAAATAATGGGAATTTCTGCCTTTTTGCCCGAAAATAAGAAAAGTTTTTGCTTTTTTTCTCTGAAAAAAGTGAAATTTCTGCAATTTTGCTTTAAAATAAAAAAAATTTCTGCAATTTTTCCCCATAATAAAAGAATTTTCTGCAATTTTGCCCCAAAATAAAGGAAATTTCTGTTTTTGTCCCCAAATAGGGGAAATTTCTGCAATTTTGCCCTAAAATAAGGGGAATTTCTGCCTTTTGCCCCAAAATAAGAGGAATTTCTGCCTTTTTGCCCCAAAACAAAGAAAATTACTGCATGTTTTACCCCAAAATTAGGTGAATTTTTGCAATTTGCTCCAAAATACAGGGATTTTCTGCCTTTTTTCGCCGAAAATAAGGGGAATTTCTGCCATTTTGCCGCAAAATAAGTGAAATTTCTGCAGTTTTACCCCAAAATAAGGGGAATTTCTGTGTTTTTGCCCCAAAATTATAGGAATTTCTGCAATTTTTCTCCAAAATACTAGAAATATCTGCCTTTTTGCCTGAAAATAAAGGGAATGTATACCTTTTAGCCATAAAAAGGGAAATTTCTTCATTTTTACTTCAAAATAAGGAGATTTTCCGCCTTTTTTACTCAAAATAAGTGCAATTTCTGACTTTTCCCCCAAAATAAACGGAATTTCTGTCTTTTTGCCCCAAAATAAGGAGAATTTCTGACTTTTTGCCCTGAAATAATTTAAATTTCTAAATTTTTTCCCCAAAATAATTGAAATGTCTGCTTTTTGCCCCAAAATAAGAGGAATTTCTATTTTCTTGCCCCAAAATAAGGGGAATTTCAGCCTTTTTTTCCTCAAAATAAGGGGAATTTCTGCATTTTGCCCCAAAGTATGAGGAATTTCTGCCTTTTTGCCCCAAAATAAGAAAAATTTCTGCAATTTTGTACCAAAATAAAAGAAATTTCTGCCTTTTTGCCCCAAAATAAGAGAAATTTCTGCCTTTTTTCCCTGAAATAAGTGAAATTTCTGCAATTTTGCCCCATAATAAGGAAATACTTCTGCAATTTTTCCCCAAAGTAAAGGAAAATTCTGCAATTTTGCCCTAAATAAGGAGAATTTCAGCCTTTTTGCCCTAAAATTATGAGAATTTCTGCAATTTTGCTTCAAAATACGGGGAATTTCTGCCTTTTAGCCCCAAAATAAAGGGAATTTCTGCATTTTGCCTCAAAATATGGGGAATTTCTTTATTTTTGTTCCAAAATAAGGAAAATTTCTTCAATTTTGTACCATAATAAAAGAAATTTCTGCTTTTTGCCCCAAAAAAAGGGGAATTTCTTACTTTTTACCCAAAAATAAATGAAATTTCTGCAATTTTGCCCAAAAATAAATGAAATTTGTGCCTTTTTGCCCCAAAATGAGGAGAATTTCTGCCTTTTGCCCCAAAATATGAGGAATTTCAGCATTTTACCTCAAATTAAGGGGAATTTCACCTTTTTGCTCCAAAATACGGATCATTTCTGCCCATTTGCCCGAAATTAAGTGGAATTTCTGCCTTTTTGTTTCGAGATAAGTGAAATATCTGCAATTTTAGCCAAAAATTAGGGATTTCATTTTTTTGCCCCAAAATAAGCAGAATTTCTGCCATTTTGCCCTGAAATATTTGAAATTTCTGCAATTTTACCCCAAAATAAAAAGAATTTCGGCCTTTTTGCCCCAAAAGAAGGGGAATTTCAGCCTTTTTACCTCAAAATAAGGGGAATTTCTGCCTTTTGTCCCAAAATATGGGGAATTTCTGCCTTTTTGTTCCAAAATAAGGAAAATTTCTTCAATTTTGTACCAATATAATAAAAATTTCTGCTTTTTGCCCAGGGAAATTTCTTCATTTTTGCCCCAAAATAAGGGAAATTTCTGCCTTTTTGCCCTGAAATATGTGAAATTTCTGCAATTTTAGCCCAAAATAAGGGGAATTTCTGCATTTTTGCCCCAAAATAATGGGAATTTCTGCCTTTTTGCCCCAAAATAAGAAAATTTTTTGCTTTTTTTCTCTGAAATAAGTGAAATTTCTGAAAATTTGCCCTAAAATAAGGGAAATTTCTGCAATTTTTTCCCATAATAAGAGAAATTTCTGCAATTTTGCCCAAAAATAAGGGGAATTTCTGTTTCTTTGCCCCCAAATAAGGGAAATTTCTGCAATTTTGCTCTAAAATAAGGGGAATTTCTGACTTTTGCCCCAAAATAATGAGAATTTTTGCCGTTTTGCCTCAAAATAATAAAAATTACTGTATTTTTTACCCCAAAATTAGGTGAATTTCTGCAATTTTGCTCCAAAATACGGGGATTTTCTGCCTTTTTCGCCGAAAATAAGGGGAATTTCTGCCATTTTGCTGCGAAATAAGTGAAATTTCTGCAGTTTTACCTCAAAATAAGAGGAATTTCTGCTTTTTTGCCCCAAAATTAGGGAAATTTCTGCAATTTTGCTCCAAAATATGGGGAATTTTTGCCTTTTTGCCCAAAAATAAAGGGAATGTTTTCCTTTTTGCCATAAACAAGGGAAATTTCTTCATTTTTGCCCCAAAATAAGGGGATTTTCCGCCTTTTTGACTTTTCCCCAAAAATAAATGAAATTTCTGTCTTTTTTGCACCAAAATAAGGGGAATTTCTGACTTTTTGCCCGAAATTAAAGGGAATTTCAGCCTTTTTACCTCAAAATAAGGGGAATTTCTGCCGTTTTACCCCAAAATATGGGTAATTTCTGCCTTTTTGCCCCAAAATAAGAAAAATTTCTGCAATTTTGTACCAAAATAAAAGAAATTTCTGCCTTTTTGCCCCAAAATAAGAAAATTTCTGCATTTTTTCTGAAATAAGTGAAATTTCTGCAATTTTGCCCCAAAATAAAAGGTATTTCTGACTTTATGCTCCCGAAAAAAAAAGATTTTCTGTCTTTTTGCCCCAAAATAAGGAGAATTTCTGCTTTTTGCCCGAAAATTATGAGAATTTCTCCAATTTTGCTTCAAAATACTGGGAATTTCTGCCTTTTAGCCCCAAAATAAAGGGAATTTCTGCATTTTCCCCAAATATTTTGTGAATTTCTGCATTTTATCTCTAAATAAGGGGAATTTCTGCATTTTACCTCAAAATAAGAAGAATTTCTGCCTCTTGCCCCAAAATATGGGGAATTTCTGTCTTTTTGTTCCAAAATAAGGAAAATTTCTTCAATTTCGTACCATAATAAAAAAAAATTTCTGCTTTTTGCCCCAAAATAAGGGAAATTTCTGACTTTTTGCACTACAATAAATGAAATTTCTGCAATTTTGCCCAAAAATAAGGGAAATTTGAGCCTTTTTGCCCCAAAATAAGAGGAATTTCAGCCTTTTGCCCCAAAATATGGGTAATTTCTGCCTATTTGCCTGAAAATAAGAAGAATGCATACGTTTTTGCCATAAAAAAGGAAAATTTTTTTTATTTTTGCTCCAAAATAAAGGGAATTTCTGCTTTTTTGCCTCTAGATAAGTGGAATTTCTGTCTTTTTCCCCCAAAACAAAGGGAATTTCCATCTTTTTTGCCCCAAAATAAGGAAAATTTCTGACTTATTACCCTGAAATAAGTGAAATTTCTGCAATTTTGCCCCAATATAAGGGAAATTTCTGCCTTTTTGCCCGCAAATAAGGGGAATTTCAGCCTTTTTACCTCAAAATAAAAGGAATTTCTCAATTTTGGCACAAAATATTAGGAATTTCTGCCTTTTTGCCCCAAATAAAGAAAATTTCTGCCTTCTTTCCCTGAAATAAGTGAAATTTCTGCACTTTTGCCCCAAAATAAGTGACATTTCTGCAATTTTGCCCCAAAATAAGGAAAGTTTTCTGAATTTTGCCCCAAAATAAGTGAAAATTCTGACTTTTGCCCCAAAATAAGGAATATTTCTGCCTTTTTGCCCCACAATTAGGGGAATTTCTGCAATTTTGCTCCAAAATATGAGGAATTTCTGCCTTTTTGCCCGAAAATAAAGGGAATGTATAACTTTTTGCCATAAAAAAGGGAAATTTCTCCATTTTGCCCCAAAATAAGCGAAATTTCTGCAATTTGCCCCAAAATAAGGGGAAATTCTGCCTTTTGCCCCAAAATTTGTGGAATTTCTGCCTTTTTGCCCGAAAATAAGAAGAATGCAAACTTTTTTGCCATAAAAAGGAAAATTTCTTCATTTTTGCTCCAAAATAAGGAGAACTTTTGCCTTTTTGCCTCTAAATAAGTGGAATTTCTGTTTTTCCCCCAAAACAAAGGGAATTTCTGTCTCTTTTGCCTCAAAATAAGGAAAATTTCTGACTTATTATGCTGAAATAAGTGAAATTTCTCCAAATTTGCCCCAAAATAAGGGAAATTTTTGCCTTTTGCCCTAAAATTTAGGGAATTTGAGAATTTTACCTCAAAATAAGGGAAATTTCTGATTTTTGCACCAAAATATGGAGAATTTCTGCCTTTTTGCCCCATAATAAAGGGAATTTCTGCATTTTTGCACCAATATTAGGGGAATTTCTGCAATTTTTCTCCATAATACGGGTCATTTCTGCCTTTTTGCCCAAAATTAATTGGAATTTCTGGCTTTTTGTCCTGAAATAAGTGAAATTTCTTCAATTATCGCCAAAAATTAGGATTTTCATCTTTTTGCCCCAAAATAAGGGGAATTTCTGCCATTTTGACCTGGAATATTTGAAATTTCGGCAATTTTACCTCAAAATAAAAAGAATTTCTGCCTTTTTGCCCCAAAATAAGGAGAATTTCAACCTTATTACATCAAAATAAGGGAAATTTCTGCCTTTTAGCCACAAAATATAAGGAATTTCTGCCTTTTTGCCCCAAAATAAGGAAATTTTTTGCAGTTTTGCCCCAAAATAAGGAGAATTTCTTCCTTTTTGCCCAAAATAAAGGAAATTTCAGACTTTTTACCTGAAAATAAGAGAAATTTCTGCAATTTTGCCCCAAATAAAAGAAATTTCTGCAATTTTGCCCCAAAATAAGATAAGTTCCTGCAATTTTGCCTCAAAATAAAGAAAATTTCTTGAATTTTGCCCCAAAATAAAAGGAATTTCTGATTTTTGCCCCAAAATAGAGGGAATTTCTGCCTTTTGCCCCAAAATTAGGGGAATTTCTGCAATTTTGCTCCAAAATATGGGGAATTTCTGCCTTTTTGCTTGAAAATACAGGGAATGTTTACCTTTTTGCCATAAAAAAGGGAAATTTCTTCATTTTTGCCCCAAAATAAGGGGATTTTCCAACTTCTTGATTCAAAATAAGTGCAATTTGTGCCTTTTCCCTAAAAACAAACAAAATTTCTGTCTTTTTGCACCAAAATAAGGGGAATTTCTGACTTTTTGCCCGAAAATAAGGGGAATTTCAGCCTTTTTACCTCAAAATAAGGGGAATTTCTGCCTTTTTGCCCCAAAGTATGGGGAATTTCTGCCTTTTTGCCCCAAAATAAGAAAACTTTCTGCAATTTTGTACCAAAATAAAAGAAATTTCTGTCTTTATGCCCCAAAATAAAAAAATTTCTGCCTTTTTTTCTGAAATAAGTGAAA
This sequence comes from Micromys minutus, assembly GCF_963924665.1. Classification (NCBI taxonomy): domain Eukaryota; kingdom Metazoa; phylum Chordata; class Mammalia; order Rodentia; family Muridae; genus Micromys; species Micromys minutus. The sequence goes on from NW_027667217.1 coordinate 98,240, forward strand.
TTTCTGCAATTTTGCCCCAAAATAAGGGAAATTTCTGCAATTTTGCCCCAATGTAAAGGAAATTTCCGCAATTTTGCCCCAAAATAAGAAAAATTTCTGACTTTATGCTCCCGAAAAAAGGAGATTTTCTGTCTTTTTGCCCCCAAAATAAGAATTTCTGCCTTTTTGCCTGAAAATTATGAGAATTTTTGCAATTTTGCTTCAAAATACGGTTAATTTCTTCCTTTTAGCCCCAAAATAAAGGGAATTTCTGCATTTTCCACCAATATATGGGGAATTTCTGCATTTTACCTCTAAATAAGGGGAATTTATGCATTTTACCTCAAAATAAGAAGAATTACTGCCTTTTGCCCCAAAATATGGGGAATTTCTGCCTTTTTGTTCCAAAATAAGAAAAATTTCTTCAATTTTGTACCATAATAAAAGAAATTTCTGCTTTTTGCCCCAAAATAAGTGGAATTTCAGACTTTTTGCCCTGAAATAAATGAAATTTCTGCAATTTTGCCCAAAAATAAGTTAAATTTGTGCCCTTTACCCCAAAATAATGGGAATTTCTGCCTTTTGCCCCAAAAAATGAGGAATTTCTGCCTTTTTGCCTGAAAATAAGATGAATGCATAACTTTTTGCCATAAAAAAGGGAAATTTCTTCATTTTTGCTCCAAAATAAAGAAAATTTCTGCTTCTTTGCCTCTAAATAAGTGGAATTTCTATCTTTTTCCCCCAAAACAAAGGGAATTTCTGTATTTTTTGCCCCAAAATAAGAAAAATTTCTGGCTTATTACCTTGAAATAAGTGAAATTTCTGCAATTTTGCCCCAATATAAGGGAAATTTCTACCTTTTTGCCCCCAAATAAGGGGAATTTCAGCCTTTTTACCTCAAAATATAGGGAATTTCTAAATTTTGTACCAAAATAAAAGAAATTTCTGCCTTTTTGCCCTAAAATAAGAGAAATTTCTGCCTTTTTTCCCTGAAATAAGTGAAATTTCTGCAATTTTGTTTCAAAATAAGTGAAATTTCTGCAATTTTGCCCCAAAATAAGGGAAATTTCTGGAATTTTGCCCCAAAATAAGTGGAATTTCTGAGTTTTGCCCCAAAATATAGAGAATTTCTTCCTTTTTGCCCCACAATTAGTGAAATTTCTGCAATTTTGCCTTAAATAAGGGAAATTTCTGCAATTTTTCTCCATAATAAGTGAAATTTCTGCAAATTTGCCCCAAAATAAGGGAAATTTCTGCCTTTTGGCCCAAAATATAGGGAATTTCAGCATTTTACCTCAAAATAAGGGAAATTTCTGATTTTTGCACCAAAATATGGAGAATTTCTGCCTTTTTACCCCAAAATAAAGGGAATTTCTGCATTTTTGCACCAATATTAGGGGAATTTCTGCAATTTTGCTCTAAAATACGGGTCATTTCTTCCTTTTTGCCCGAAATTAATTGGAATTTCTGCCTTTTTGTCCCGAAATAACTGAAATTTCTTAAATTTTAGCCAAAAATTAGGAATTTCATTTTTTTGCCCCAAAATAAGGGGAATTTCTGCCTTTTTGCCTGAAAATAAGGGGAATGCATACCTTTTTGCCATAAAAAATGGACATTTCTTCATTTTTGCTCCAAAATAACGAAATTTCTTCCTTTTTGCCTCTAAATAAGTGGAATTTCTGTCTTTTTTCCCAAAACAAAGAGAATTTCTCTCTTTTTTGCCCCAAAATAGAGAAAATTTCTGCAATTTTTTCCCTGAAATAAGTGATATTTCTGCACTTTGGCCCCAACATAAGGGAAATTTTTGCCTTTTTGCCCCCAAATAAGGGGAATTCCAGCCTTTTTACCTCAAAATAAGGGGAATTTCTGCATTTTTGCCACAAAATATTAGGAATTTCTGCCTTTTTGCCCGAAAATAAGAAAAATTTCTGCCTATTTTCTCTGAAATGATTGAAATTTCTGCAATTTTTCTCCAAAATAAGTGAAATTTCTGCCTTTTTGCCCCCAAATATGGGGAATTTTAGACTTTTTGGCCCAAATAAGGGGAATTTCAAAATTATTACCTCTAAATAAGAAAAATTTCTCCCTTTTTGCAACAAAATATACCGAATTTCTGACTTTTTGACCTAAAATAAGAAAAATTACTGCAATTTTGCCCCAAATAAGGAGAATTTCTCCCTATTTGCCCCAAAATAAATTAAATATCATCCTTTTTACCTTAAAAGAAGTGAAATTTCTGGAATTTGGCCCCAAATAAGGAAAATTTCTGAAATTTTGCCCCAAAATAAGGTAAATTACTGCAATTTTGCCCCAAAATATAGAAAATTTCTGGAATTTTGCCCCAAAATAAGGGGAATTTCTGATTTTTGCCCCAAAATAAAGGGAATTTCTACCTTTTGCCCCAAAATTAGGGGAATTTCTGCAATTTTGCTCCAAAATACGGGGGATTTCTTCCTTTTTGACCGAACATAAGGGGAATGCTTACCTTTTTGCCATAAAAAAGTGAAATTTTTTCATTTTTGCTCCAAAAAAGGGGAATTTCTGCCTTTTTGCCTCTAAATAAGTGGAATTTCTTTTTTTTCCCCCAAAACAAAAGGAATTTTTGTCTCTTTTGCCCCAAAATAAGGAAAATTTCTGACTTATTACCCTGAAATAAGTGAAATTTCTGCAATTTTGACCAAAAATAAGGGAAATTTCTGCCTTTTTGTACCCAAATAAGTGGAATTTCAGCCTTTTTACCTCAAAATAAGGGAAATTTCTGCGTTTTTGCCACAAAATATTAGGAATTTCTGCCTTTTTGCCCCAAAATAAGGAAAATATCTGCATTTTCCCCTGAAATAAGTGAAATTTCTGCAATTTTGCTCCAAAATAAGTGGAATTTCTGAGTTTTGCCCCAAAATAAGGAGAATTTCTGTCTTTTTGCCCCAACATATAGGGAATTTCTGCCTTTTTGCCCCACAAATAGGGGAATTTCTGCAATTTTGCACCAAAATACGGGGAATTTCTGCCCTTTTCCCCGAAAATAAGGGGAATGCATACCTTTTTGCCATATAAAATAGAAAGTTCTTCATTTTTGCCCCAAAATAAGGAGAATTTCTGCCTTTTTACCTCTAAATATGTGGAATTTCTGTCTTTTTCCCCCAAAACAAAGGGAATTTATGTCACTTTTGCCCCAAAATAAGGGGAATTTCTGACTTATTACCCTGAAATAAGTAAAATTTCTGCAATTTTGTCCCAAAATAAGGGAAATTTTTGCCTTTTTGCCCCCAAATAAGGGGAATTTCAGCCTTTTTACCTCAAAATAAGGGGAATTTCTGCATTTTTGCCACAAAATTTACAGAATTTCTGCTTCTTGCCCCATAATAAAGAAAATTTCTGCAATTTTGCCCCAAAATAAAAGGAATTTCTCCTTTTTTGCTCCAAAATAAAGGAAATTTCAGCCTTTTTAACTGAAAATAAGTGAAATTACTGCAATTTTGCTCCAAAACACGGGGAATTTCTGCTTTTTTGCCCGAAAATAAGGGGAATGCATACCTTTTTGCCATAAAAAAGTGAAATTTCTTCATTTTTGCTCCAAAATGAGTGGAATTTCTGCATTTTGTGCCTCTAAATAAGTGGAATTTCTGTCATTTTCCCCCAAAACAAAGGGAATTTCTGACCTTTTTGCCCCCAAATAATGGGAATTTCTGACTTATTACTCTGAAATAAGTGAAATTTCTGAAATTTTGCCCCAAAATAAGGTGAATTTCTGCCTTTTTGCCACCAAATAAAGGGAATTTCAGCCTTTTTACCTCAAAATAAGGGGAATTTCTGCATTTTTGCCACAAAATATTAGGAATTTCTGCTTTTTGCCAGAAAATAAGTAAAATTTCTGCTTTTTTCCCTGAAATAAGTGAAATTTCTGCAATTTTGCCCCCAAATAAGTGGAATTTCTGAGTTTTGCCCTAAAATAAGGATTATTTCTGTCTTTTTGCCCCAGCATATAGGAAATTTTTGCTTTTTTGCCCCACAATTAGGGGAATTTCTGCAATTTTGCTCCAAAATACGGGGAATTTCTGCCTTTTTGCCCCACAATTAGGGGAATTTCTGCAATTTTGCTCCAAAATGCAGGGAATTTCTGCCTTTTTTTCTGAAAATAAGGGAAATGCATACCATTTTGCCACAGAAAAGGGAAATTTCTTCATTTTTGCTCCAAAATAAGGGGAATTTCTGCCTTTTTGCCTCTAAATAAGTGGAATTTCTGTCTTTTTTCACAAAACAAAGAGAATTTCTATCTTTTTTGCCCCAAAATAAGGAAAATTTCTGACTTATTACCCTGAAATAAGTGAAATTTCTGCAATTTTGCCCCAAAATAAGGTGGATTTCTGCATTTTGCCCCAACATAATGGGAATTTCTGCCTTTTTGCCCCAAAATAAGAAAAATTTTTGCCTTTTTTCTCTGAAATAAGTGAAATTTCTGCAATTTTGCCCTAAAATAAGGGAAATTTCTGGAATTTTGCCCCAAAATAAGTGCAATTTCTGAGTTTTGCCCCAAAATAAAAAGAATTTCTGCCTTCTTGCCCCACAATTAGGGGAATTTCTGCAATTGTGCTTTAAAATACGGGGAATTTCTGCTTTTTGCCCGAAAATAAGTGGAATGCATAACTTTTTGCCATAAAAAAAGGAAATTTCTTCATTTTTGCCCCAAATTAAGAAAAATTTCTGCCTTTTTGCCCTGAAATATGAAAAATTTCTGCAATTTTAGCCCAAAATAAGGTGAATTTCTGCCTTTTTGCCCCAAAATAATGGGAATTTCTGCCTTTTTACCCCAAAATAAGAAAAATTTTTGCCTTTTTTCTCTGAAATAAGTGAAATTTCTGCAATTTTGCCCTAAAATAAAGAAAATTTCTGCAATTTTTCCTTATAATAAGGAAAATTTCTGAAATTTTTTCCCAAAATAAGGGGAATTTCTGTTTTTTACCCCAAAACAAAGGGAATTTCTTTCTTTTTTGCCCCAAAATGAAGGGAATTTCTTCCCTTTTGCCCCAAAATAAAGGAAATTTCAGCCTTTTTAAATGAAAATAAGTGAAATTTCTGCAATTTTGCCCCAAATAAGAGAAATTTCTGCAATTTAGCCCCAAAATAAGATAAATTCCTGCAATTTTGCCCCCAAAAAAAAGAAATTTCTGGAATTTTGCCTCAAAATAAAGGGAATTTCTGATTTTTACTGCAAAATAAAGGGAATTTCTGCCTTTTCCCCAAAAATTAGGGGAATTACTGCAATTTTGCTCCAAAATACAAGGAATTTCTGCCTTTTTGCCTGAAAATAATGGGAATGCATAGTTTTTTGCCAAAAAAAAGGGAAATTTTTTCATTTTTGCTCCAAAATAAGGGGAATTTCTGCATTTTTGCCTCTAAATAAGAGGAATTTCTGTCTTTTTCCACCAAAACAAAGGGAATTTCTGTCTTTTTTGCCCCCAAATGAGGGCAATTTCTGACTTATTACCTTGAAATAAATGAAATTTCTGCAATTTTGCCCCAAAATAAAGGAAATTTCTGCAATTTTTCACCAATGTAAAGGAAATTTCTGCAATTTTGCCCCAAAATAAGGAAAATTTCTGACTGTTTGCTGCCGAAAAAAGGAGATTTTCTGTCTTTTTGTCGCAATATAAGGAGAATTTCTGCCTTTTTGCCTGAAAATTATGAGAATTTCTGCAATTTTGCTTCATAATACGGGGAATTTCTGCTTTTTATCCCGAAAGTAAGGGGAATGTATACCTTTTGAAACAAAAAAGGGAAATTTCTTCATTTTTGCCCCAAAATAAGAGGAATTTCTGCCTTTTTACCTCTAAATAAGAGAAATTTCTGCCTTTTTACCCAAAAATAAATGGAATTTCTGTCTTTTTGCCCCAAAATAAGGGAAATTTCTGCCTTTTTGCCCTCAAATAAAAGGAATTTCAGCCTTTTTACCTCAAAATAAGGGGAATTTCTGCATTTTTGCCCCAAAATAAGGATAATTTCTGCATTTTTACCCTGAAATAAGTGACATTTCTTCAATTTTGCCCCAAAATAAGTGAAATTTTTGAGTTTTGCCCCAAAATAAGGATAATTTCTGCATTTTTACCCTGAAATAAGTGACATTTCTTCAATTTTGCCTCAAAATAAGTGGAATTTTTGAGTTTTGCCCCAAAATAAGGAGAATATCTGTCTTATTTCCTCACCATATAGGGAATTTCTGCCTTTTTGCCCCACAATTAGGGAAATTTCTGCAATTTTGCTCCAAAATACAGGGAATTTCTGCCTTTTTGCCTGAAAATAATGGGAATGCATACCTTTTTGCCATAAAAAAAGGGAAATTTCTTCATTTTTGCTCCAAAATAAGGGGAATTTCTGCCTTTTTGCCTCTAAATAAGTGGAATTTCTGTCTTTTCCCCCCAAAAGAAAGGAAATTTCTGTCTTTTTTGCCCCAAAATAAGGGAAATTTCTGATTTTTGCCCCAAAATAAAGGGAATTTCTGCCTTTTGCCCCAAAATTAGGGGAATTTCTGCAATTTTGCTCCAAAATATGGGGAATTTCTGCCTTTTTCCCTGAAAATAATGGGAATGCATACTTTTTTACCATAAAAAAGGAAATTTCTTCATTTTTGCTCCAAAATAAGGGGAATTTCTGCATTTTTGCCTCTAAATAAGTGGAATTTCTGTCTTTTTCCCCCAAAACAAATGGAATTTCTCTCTTTTTTGCCCTAAAATAAGGAGAATTTCTGACTTATAAGTGAAATTTCTGCAATTTTTCACAAAAATAAGGGAAATTTCTGCAATTTTGCCCCAAAATAAGGGAAATTTCTGACTGTTTTCTCCCGAAAAAAGAAGATTTTCTGTCTTTTTGCCCCAAAATAAGGATAATTTCTGCCTTTTTGCCCGAAAATTATGAGAATTTCTGCAATTTTGCTTCAAAATACGGGGAATTTCTGCTTTTTATCCCGAAAGTAAAAGGAATGTATACCTTTTGCCACAAAAAACGGAAATTTCTTCATTTTTGCCCTAAAATAAGAGGAATTTCTGCCTTTTTACCTCAAAATAGGAGAAATTTTAGCCTTTTTACCCAAAAATAAACGGAATTTCTGTTTTTTGCCCCAAAATAAAAGGAATTTTTAAATTATGCCCTGAAATAAGTGAAATTTCTGCAATTTTGCCCCAAAATAAGGGAAATTTCTGCCTTTTTGCACCAAAATAATAGGAATTTCTGCCTTTTTGCCCCAAAATAAGTGAAATTTCTGCAATTTTGCTCCAAAATAAAGGAAATTTCTGAAATTTTGCCCCCAAATGAGTGGAATTTCTGAGTTTTGCCCCAAAATAAGGAGAATTTCTGTTTTTTGCCCCACCATATAGGGAATTTCTGCATTTTTGCCCCACAATTAGGGCAATTTCTGCAATTTTGCTCCAAAATACGGGGAATTTCTGCCTTTTTTCCCGAAAATAAGGGGAATGCATAACTTTTTGCCAAAAAAAGGGAAATTTCTTAATTTCTGCTCCTAAATAAGGGGAATTTCTGCCTTTTTTCCTCTAAATAAGTGGAATTTCTTCAATTTTCCCCCAAAACAAAGGGATTTTCTGTCTTTTTTGCCCCAAAATAAAAGGAATTTCTGACTTATTACCCTGAAATAAGTGAAATTTCTGCAATTTTGCCCCCAAAAATGGGAAATTTCTGCCTTTTTGCCCTGAAATATGTGAAATTTCTGCAATTTTACCCCAAAATAAAGTGAATTTCTGCCTTTTTGCCCCAAAATAATGGGAATTTCTGCCTTTTTGCCCCAAAATAAGAAAAATCTTTGCTTTATTTCTCTGAAATAAGTGAAATTTCTGCAATTTTTCCCTAAAATAAAGGAAATTTCTGCAATTTTTTTCCCATAATAAAGGAAATTTCTGCAATTTTGTCCCAAAATAAGGGGAATTTCTCACTTTTTGCCCCAAAATAAAGGAAATTTCAGCCTTTTTACCTGAAAATAAGTGAAATTTCTGTAATTATGCCCCAAATAAGGGAAATTTCTGAAATTTTGCCCCAAAATAAGGTAAATTCCTGCAATTTTGCCCCAAAATAAAGGAAATTTCTTAAATTTTGCCCCAAAATAAGGGGAATTTCTGATATTTGCCCCAAAATAAAGGAATTTCTGCCTTTTGCCACCAAATTAGGGGAATTTCTGCAATTTTGCTCCAAAATACGGGGAATTTCTGCCTTTTTGCCTGAAAATAATGGGGATGCATACCTTTTTGCATAAAAAGGGAAATTTTTTCATTTTTGCTCTAAAATAAGGAGAATTTATGCCTTTTTGCCTCTAAATAAGTGGAATTTCTGTCTTTTTCCCCCAAAACAAAGAAAATTTCTGTCTTTTTTGCCCCAAAATAAAGGAAATTTCTTCAATTTTGCACCAATGTAAAGGAAATTTCTGAATTTTTTCCCAGAATAAGGGGAATTTCTGACTATTTGCTGCCGAAAAAAGGAGATTTTCTGTCTTTTTGCCATAAAATAAGGAGAATTTCTGCCTTTTTGCCTGAAAATTATGAGAATTTCTGCAATTTTGCTTCAAAATACGGGGAATTTCTGCTTTTTATCCCGAAAGTAAGGGGAATGTATACCTTTTGCCACAAAAAAGGGAAATTTCTTCATTTTTGCCCCAGAATAAGAGAATTTTGCGTTTTTACTTAAAAATAAGTGAAATTTCTTCCTTTTTACCCAAAAATAAATGGAATTTCTGTCTTTTTGCCCCAAAATAAAAGGAATTTTTGAATTATGCCCTGAAATAATTGATATTTCTGCAATTTTGCCCCAAAATAAAAGAAATTTCTTACTTTTTGCCACAAAATAAGGGGAATTTCTATCTTATTGCCCCAAAATAATGGAAATTTATGCCTTTTTGCCCTGAAATAAGGGGAATTTCAGCGTTTTTCCCAAAAAATAAAAGAAATTTCAGAATTTTTGTAACAAAATATTAAGAATTTCTGCATTTTTGCCCTAAAATAAGGAAAATTTCTCCCCTTTTTCCCTGAAATAAGTGAAATTTCTGCAATTTTGCCACAAAATAAGGGAAATTTCTGCAATTTTGCCCCAAAATAAGGGAAATTTCTGCCTTTTTGCCCTGAAATATATGAAATTTTTTCAATTTTACCACAAAATAAGGTGAATTTCTGCCTTTTTGCCCCAAAATAATGGGAATTTCTGCCTTCTTGCCCAAAAATAAGAAAAATTTTTGCTTTTTTTCTCTGAAATAAGTGAAATTTCTGTAATTTTGCCCCAAAATAAGGGAAATTTCTGCAATTTTGCCCCAAAATAAGGGAAATTTCTGGAATTTTGCCCCAAAATAAGTGGAATTTCTGAGTTTTGCCCCAAAATAAGAAGAATTTCTCTCTTTTTGCCCCAACAGATAGGGAGTTTCTGCCTTTTTGCCCCACAATTAGGGGAATTTCTGCAATTTTGCTATAAAATACGGGGAATTTCTGTCTTTATGCCCAAAAATAATTGGAATGCATAACTTTTTGTCATAAAAAAAATTTCTTAATTTGTGCTCCAAAATAAGGGGAATTTCTGCCTTTTTGCCTCTAAATAAGTGGAATTTGTGTCTTTTTCCCCCAAAACAAAGAGAATTTCTGTCTTTTTGCCCCAAAATAAAGGGACTTTCTGACTTATTACCTTAAAATAATTAAAATTTCTGCAATTTTGCCCCAAAATAAGGGAAATTTCTGCATTTTTGCCCTAAAATATGTAAAATTTCTTCAATTTTACCCCAAAATAAGGTGAATTTCTGCCTTTTTGCCCCCAAATAATAATAATTTCTGCATTTTTGCCCCAAAATAAGAAAAATTTTTGCTTTTTTTTTGAAATAAGTGAAATTTTTGCAATTTTGCCCTAAAATAAGGGAAATTTTTCCACATAATATGGGAAATGTCTGCATTTTTGCCCCAAAATAAAGGGAATTTCTCCTTTTTGCCCCAAAAAAAAATGAAATTTCAGCCTTTTTACCTGAAAATAAGTGAAATTTCTGCAATTTTGCCCCAAATAATGGGAATTTCTGATTTTTGCCCCAAATTAAAGGGAATTTCTGCCTTTTGCTCCAAAATTAGGGGAATTTCTGCAATTTTGCTCCAAAATACGGGGAATTTCTGCCTTTTTGCCTGAAAATAATAGGAATGCATACCTTTTTGCCATAAAAAGGGAAATTTCTTCATTTTTGCTCCAAAATAAGGGGAATACATGCCTTTTTGCCTCTAAATATGTGGAATTTCTGTCTTTTTCCCCCAAAACAAAGGGAATTTCTGTCTTTTTTTGCCCCAAAATAAGGGGAATTTCTGACTTATTACCCTGAAATAAGTGAAATTTCTGCAATTTTTCCCCAAAATAAGGGGAATTTCAGACTGTTTGCTCCCGAAAAAAGAAGATTTTCTTTCTTTTTGCCCCAAAATAAGGGGAATTTCTGCCTTTTTGCCCAAAAATTATGAGAATTTCTGCAATTTTGCTTCAAAATACGGGGAATTTCTGCTTTTTATCCCGAAAGTAAAAGGAATGTATACCTTTGCCACAAAAAAGGAAAATTTCTTCATTTTTGCCCTAAAATAAGAGGAATTTTTGACTTTTTACCTCAAAATAAGAGAAATTTTAGCCTTTTTACCCAAAAATAAACGGAATTTCTGTTTTTTTGCCCCAAAATAAAAGGAATTTTTAAATTATGCCCTGAAATAAGTGAAATTTCTGCAATTTTGCCCCAAAATAAGGGAAATTTTTGCCTTTTTGCCCTGAAATATGTGAAATTTCTTCAATTTTACCCCAAAATAAGGTGAATTTCTGCATTTTTGCACCAAAATAATGGGAATTTCTGCCTTTTTTCCCCAAAATAAGAAAAATTTTTGCTTTTTTTTCTCTGAAATAAGTGAAATTTCTGCAATTTTGCCCCAAAATAAGGGAAATTTCTGGAATTTTGCCCCAAAAAAAGTGGAATTTCTGAGTTTTGTCACAAAATAAGGAGAATTTCTCTCTTTTTGCCCCAACATATAGGGATTTTCTGCCTTTTTGCCCCACAATTGGGGGAATTTCTGCAATTTTGCTCCAAAATACGGGGAAATTCTGTCTTTTTGCCCGAAAATAAGGGGAATGCATAACTTTTTGCCATAAAAAAGGGAAATTTCTTCATTTGTGCTCCAAAATAAGGGGAATTTCTGCCTTTTTGCCTCTAAATAAGTGGAATTTCAGTCTTTTTCCGCCAAAACAAAGGGAATTTCTGTCTTTTTGCCCCAAAATAAGAGGATTTTCTGATTTATTACCCTAAAATAATTATAATTTCTGCAATTTTGCCCCAAAATAAGGGAAATTTCTGGAATTTTGCCCCAAAATAAGTGGAATTTCTGAGTTTTGTCACAAAATAAGGAGAATTTCTCTCTTTTTGCCCCAACATATAGGGATTTTCTGCCTTTTTGCCCCACAATTGGGGGAATTTCTGCAATTTTGCTCCAAAATACGGGGAAATTCTGTCTTTTTGCCCGAAAATAAGGGGAATACATAACTTTTTGCCATAAAAAAGGGAAATTTCTTCATTTGTGCTCCAAAATAAGGGGAATTTCTGCCTTTTTGCCTCTAAATAAGTGGAATTTCAGTCTTTTTCCGCCAAAACAAAGGGAATTTCTGTCTTTTTGCCCCAAAATAAAAGGATTTTCTGATTTATTACCCTAAAATAATTAAAATTTCTGCAATTTTGCCCCAAAATAAGGGAAATTTCTGCCTTTTTGCCCTGAAATATGTGAAATTTCTTCAATTTTATCCCAAAATAAGGTGAATTTCTGCCTTTTTGCCCCAAAATAATGGGAATTTCTGCCTTTTTGCCCCAAAATAAAAAAAATTATTGCTTTTTTTCTCTGAAATAAGTGAAATTTCTGCAATTTTGCCCTAAAATAAAAGAAATTTCTGCAATTTTTCCCCATAATAAGGGAAATGTCTGCACTTTTGCCCCAAAATAAAGAAAATTTCTGCCTTTTTTCCCTGAAATAAGTGAAATTTCTGCAATTTTGCCCCAAAATATGTGAAATTTCTGCAATTTTGCTCCAAAATAGGGGAATTTCTGAAATTTTGCCCCCAAATAAGTGGAATTTCTGAGTTTTGCCCCAAAATAAGGAGAATTTCTGTTATTTGCCCCACCATATAGGGAATTTCTGAATTTTTGCCCTAAAATTAGGGCAATTTCTGCATTTTTGCTCCTAAATAAGGGGAATTTCTGCCTTTTTTCCTCTAAATAAGTGGAATTTCTGCAATTTTCCTCCAAAACAAAGGGATTTTCTGTCTTTTTTGCCCCAAAATAAAAGGAATTTCTGGCTTATTACCCTGAAATAAGTGAAATTTCTGCAATTTTGCCCTAAAATAAGGAAAATTTCTGCAATTTTTTCCCATAATAAAGGAAATTTCTGCAATTTTGCCCCAAAATAAGGGGAATTTCTCCCTTTTTGCCCCAAAATAAAGGAAATTTCAGCCTTTTTACCTGAATAAGTGAAATTTCTGCAATTTTGCCCCAAATAAGGGAAATTTCTGAAATTTTGCGCCAAAATAAGGTAAATTCCTGCAATTTTGCCCCAAAATAAAAAAAATTTCTTGAATTTTGCCCCAAAATAAGGGGAATTTCTGATATTTGCTTCAAAATAAAGGAATTTCTGCCTTTTGCCACAAAATTAGGGGAATTTCTGCAATTTTGCTCCAAAATATGGGGAATTTCTGCCTTTTTGCTTGAAAATAATGGGGATGCATACCTTTTTGCCATAAAAAGGAAAATTTTTTCATTTTTGCTCTAAAATAAGAATTTCTGCCCTTTTGCCTCTAAATAAGTGGAATTTCTGTCTTTTTCCCCCAAAACAAAGGGAATTTCTGTCTTTTTTGCCCCAAAATATGGGGTATTTCTGCCTTTTTACCTCAAAATAAGGGGAATTTCTGCCTTTTTGCCCCAAAGTATGGGGAATTTCTGCCTTTTTGCCCCAAAATAAGAAAACTTTCTGCAATTTTGTACCAAAATAAAAGAAATTTCTGTCTTTATGCCCCAAAATAAAAAAATTTCTGCCTTTTTTCTGAAATAAGTGAAATTTCTGCAATTTTGCCCCAAAATAAGAGAAATTTTTGCAATTTTGCCCCAATGTAAAGGAAATTTGCGCAATTTTTCCCCAAAATAAGAAAAATTTCTGACTTTATGCTCCCGAAAAAAGGAGATTTTCTGTCTTTTTGCCCCAAAATAAGAATTTCTGCCTTTTTGCCTGAAAATTATGAGAATTTTTGCAATTTTGCTTCAAAATACGGTTAATTTCTTCCTTTTAGCCCCAAAATAAAGGGAATTTCTGCATTTTCCACCAATATATGGGGAATTTCTGCATTTTACCTCTAAATAAGGGGAATTTATGCATTTTACCTCAAAATAAGAAGAATTACTGCCTTTTGCCCCAAAATATGGGGAATTTCTGCCTTTTTGTTCCAAAATAAGAAAAATTTCTTCAATTTTGTACCATAATAAAAGAAATTTCTGCTTTTTGCCCCAAAATAAGTGGAATTTCAGACTTTTTGCCCTGAAATAAATGAAATTTCTGCAATTTTGCCCAAAAATAAGTTAAATTTGTGCCCTTTTGCCCCAAAATAAGAGGAATTTCTGCCTTTTGCCCCAAAATATGGGTAATTTCTGCCTATTTGCCTGAAAATAAGAAGAATGCATAAGTTTTTGCCAAAAAAAAGGAAATTTTTTTTATTTTTGCTCCAAAATAAAGGGAATTTCTGCTTTTTTGCCTCTAGATAAGTGGAATTTCTGTCTTTTTCCCCCAAAACAAAGGGAATTTCCATCTTTTTTGCCCCAAAATAAGGAAAATTTCTGACTTATTACCCTGAAATAAGTGAAATTTCTGCAATTTTGCCCCAATATAAGGGAAATTTCTGCCTTTTTGCCCGCAAATAAGGGGAATTTCAGCCTTTTTACCTCAAAATAAAAGGAATTTCTCAATTTTGGCACAAAATATTAGGAATTTCTGCCTTTTTGCCCCAAATAAAGAAAATTTCTGCCTTCTTTCCCTGAAATAAGTGAAATTTCTGCACTTTTGCCCCAAAATAAGTGACATTTCTGCAATTTTGCCCCAAAATAAGGAAAGTTTTCTGAATTTTGCCCCAAAATAAGTGAAAATTCTGACTTTTGCCCCAAAATAAGGAATATTTCTGCCTTTTTGCCCCACAATTAGGGGAATTTCTGCAATTTTGCTCCAAAATATGAGGAATTTCTGCCTTTTTGCCCGAAAATAAAGGGAATGTATAACTTTTTGCCATAAAAAAGGGAAATTTCTTCATTTTGCCCTAAAATAAGCGAAATTTCTGCAATTTGCCCCAAAATAAGGGGAAATTCTGCCTTTTGCCCCAAAATTTGGGGAATTTCTGCCTTTTTGCCCGAAAATAAGAAGAATGCAAACTTTTTTGCCACAAAAAGGAAAATTTCTTCATTTTTGCTCCAAAATAAGGAGAACTTTTGCCTTTTTGCCTCTAAATAAGTGGAATTTCTGTTTTTCCCCCAAAACAAAGGGAATTTCTCTCTCTTTTGCCTCAAAATAAGGAAAATTTCTGACTTATTATGCTGAAATAAGTGAAATTTCTCCAAATTTGCCCCAAAATAAGGGAAATTTTTGCCTTTTGCCCTAAAATTTAGGGAATTTGAGAATTTTACCTCAAAATAAGGGAAATTTCTGATTTTTGCACCAAAATATGGAGAATTTCTGCCTTTTTGCCCCATAATAAAGGGAATTTCTGCATTTTTGCACCAATATTAGGGGAATTTCTGCAATTTTTCTCCATAATACGGGTCATTTCTGCCTTTTTGCCCAAAATTAATTGGAATTTCTGGCTTTTTGTCCTGAAATAAGTGAAATTTCTTCAATTATCGCCAAAAATTAGGGATTTCATCTTTTTGCCCCAAAATAAGGGGAATTTCTGCCATTTTGACCTGGAATATTTGAAATTTCGGCAATTTTACCTCAAAATAAAAAGAATTTCTGCCTTTCTGCCCCAAAATAAGGAGAATTTCAACCTTATTACCTCAAAATAAGGGAAATTTCTGCCTTTTTGCCACAAAATATAAGGAATTTCTGCCTTTTTGCCCCAAAATAAGGAAATTTTTTGCAGTTTTGCCCCAAAATAAGGAGAATTTCTCCCTATTTGCCCCAAAATAAATTAAATATCATCCTTTTTACCTGAAAAGAAGTGAAATTTCTGGAATTTGGCCCCAAATAAGGAAAATTTCTGAAATTTTGCCCCAAAATAAGGTAAATTACTGCAATTTTGCCCCAAAATATAGAAAATTTCTGGAATTTTGCCCCAAAATAAGGGGAATTTCTGATTTTTGCCCCAAAATAAAGGGAATTTCTACCTTTTGCCACAAAATTAGGGGAATTTCTGCAATTTTGCTCCAAAATACGGGGGATTTCTGCCTTTTTGCTTGAAAATACAGGGAATGTTTACCTTTTTGCCATAAAAAAGGGAAATTTCTTCATTTTTGCCCCAAAATAAGGGGATTTTCCAACTTCTTGATTCAAAATAAGTGCAATTTGTGCCTTTTCCCTAAAAACAAACAAAATTTCTGTCTTTTTGCACCAAAATAAGGGGAATTTCTGACTTTTTGCCCGAAAATAAGGGGAATTTCAGCCTTTTTACCTCAAAATAAGGGGAATTTCTGCCTTTTTGCCCCAAAGTATGGGGAATTTCTGCCTTTTTGCCCCAAAATAAGAAAACTTTCTGCAATTTTGTACCAAAATAAAAGGAATTTCTGTCTTTATGCCCCAAAATAAAAAAATTTCTGCCTTTTTTCTGAAATAAGTGAAATTTCTGCAATTTTGCCCCAAAATAAGGGAAATTTCTGCAATTTTGCCCCAATGTAAAGGAAATTTCCGCAATTTTGCCCCAAAATAAGAAAAATTTCTGACTTTATGCTCCCGAAAAAAGGAGATTTTCTGTCTTTTTGCCCCCAAAATAAGAATTTCTGCCTTTTTGCCTGAAAATTATGAGAATTTTTGCAATTTTGCTTCAAAATACGGTTAATTTCTTCCTTTTAGCCCCAAAATAAAGGGAATTTCTGCATTTTCCACCAATATATGGGGAATTTCTGCATTTTACCTCTAAATAAGGGGAATTTATGCATTTTACCTCAAAATAAGAAGAATTACTGCCTTTTGCCCCAAAATATGGGGAATTTCTGCCTTTTTGTTCCAAAATAAGAAAAATTTCTTCAATTTTGTACCATAATAAAAGAAATTTCTGCTTTTTGCCCCAAAATAAGTGGAATTTCAGACTTTTTGCCCTGAAATAAATGAAATTTCTGCAATTTTGCCCAAAAATAAGTTAAATTTGTGCCCTTTACCCCAAAATAATGGGAATTTCTGCCTTTTGCCCCAAAAAATGAGGAATTTCTGCCTTTTTGCCTGAAAATAAGATGAATGCATAACTTTTTGCCATAAAAAAGGGAAATTTCTTCATTTTTGCTCCAAAATAAAGAAAATTTCTGCTTCTTTGCCTCTAAATAAGTGGAATTTCTATCTTTTTCCCCCAAAACAAAGGGAATTTCTGTATTTTTTGCCCCAAAATAAGAAAAATTTCTGGCTTATTACCTTGAAATAAGTGAAATTTCTGCAATTTTGCCCCAATATAAGGGAAATTTCTACCTTTTTGCCCCCAAATAAGGGGAATTTCAGCCTTTTTACCTCAAAATATAGGGAATTTCTAAATTTTGACCGAAAATAAGGGGAATGCTTACCTTTTTGCCATAAAAAAGTGAAATTTTTTCATTTTGCTCCAAAATAAGGGGAATTTCTGCCTTTTTGCCTCTAAATAAGTGGAATTTCTTTTTTTTCCCCCAAAACAAAAGGAATTTTTGTCTCTTTTCCCCAAAATAAGGAAAATTTCTGACTTATTACCCTGAAATAAGTGAAATTTCTGCAATTTTGACCAAAAATAAGGGAAATTTCTGCCTTTTTGTACCCAAATAAGGGGAATTTCAGCCTTTTTACCTCAAAATAAGGGAAATTTCTGCGTTTTTGCCACAAAATATTAGGAATTTCTGCCTTTTTGCCCCAAAATAAGGAAAATATCTGCATTTTTCCCTGAAATATTGAAATTTCTGCAATTTCTGAGTTTTGCCCCAAAATAAGGAAAATTTCTGTCTTTTTGCCCCAACATATAGGGAATTTCTGCCTTTTTGCCCCACAAATAGGGGAATTTCTGCAATTTTGCACCAAAACACGGGGAATTTCTGCCCTTTTCCCCGAAAATAAGGGGAATGCATACCTTTTTGCCCTATAAAATAGAAATTTCTTCATTTTTGCCCCAAAATAAGGAGAATTTCTGCCTTTTTACCTCTAAATATGTGGAATTTCTGTCTTTTTTCCCCAAAACAAAGGGAATTTATGTCACTTTTGCCCCAAAATAAGGGGAATTTCTGACTTATTACCCTGAAATAAGTAAAATTTCTGCAATTTTGTCCCAAAATAAGGGAAATTTCTGCCTTTTTGCCCCCAAATAAAGGGAATTTCAGCCTTTTTACCTCAAAATAAGGGGAATTTCTGCATTTTTGCCACAAAATATTAGGAATTTCTGCTTTTTGCCAGAAAATAAGTAAAATTTCTGCTTTTTTCCCTGAAATAAGTGAAATTTCTGCAATTTTGCCCCAAAATAAGTGGAATTTCTGTGTTTTGCCCTAAAATAAGGATTATTTCTGTCTTTTTGCCCCAACATATAGGAAATTTTTGCCTTTTTGCCCCACAAATAGAGGAATTTCTGCAATTTTGCTCCAAAATACGGGGAATTTCTGCCTTTTTGCCCCACAATTAGGGGAATTTCTGCAATTTTGCTCCAAAATGCAGGGAATTTCTGCCTTTTTTCCTGAAAATAAGGGAAATGCATACCAATTTGGCATAGAAAAGGGAAATTTCTTCATTTTTGCTCCAAAATAAGGGGAATTTCTGCCTTTTTGCCTCTAAATAAGTGGAATTTCTGTCTTTTTTCACAAAACAAAGAGAATTTCTGTCTTTTTTGCCCCAAAATTAGGAAAATTTCTGACTTATTACCCTGAAATAAGTAAAATTTCTGCAATTTTGCCCCAAAATAAGGTGAATTTCTGCATTTTGCCCCAAAATAATGGGAATTTCTGCCTTTTTGCCCCAAAATAAGAAAAAACTTTTGCTTTTTTAATCTGAAATAAGTGAAATTTCTGCAATTTTGCCCTAAAATACAGAAAATTTCTGCAATTTTTCCTTATAATAAGGAAAATTTCTGAAATTTTTTCCCAAAATAAGGGGAAATTCTGTTTTTTTACCACAAAACAAAGAGAATTTCTGTCTTTTTTGCCCCAAAATAAAGGGAATTTCTTCCCTTTTGTCCCAAAATAAAGGAAATTTCAGCCTTTTTAAATGAAAATAAGTGAAATTTCTGCAATTTTGCCCCTAATAAGAGAAATTTCTGCAATTTAGCCCCAAAATAAGATAAATTCCTGCAATTTTGCCCCCCCAAAAAATTTCTGGAATTTTGCCTCAAAATAAAGGGAATTTCTGATTTTTACTCCAAAATAAAGGGAATTTCTGCCTTTTGCCCAAAAATTAGGGGAGTTACTGCAATTTTGCTCCAAAATACAAGGAATTTTTGCCTTTTTGCCTGAAAATAATGGGAATGCATAGTTTTTTGCCAAAAAAAAGGGAAATTTTTTCATTTTTGCTCCAAAATAAGGGGAATTTCTGCCTTTTTGCCTCTAAATAAGAGGAATTTCTGTCTTTTCCCCCAAAACAAAGGGAATTTCTGTCTTTTTTGCCCCAAAATAAGGGCAATTTCTGACTTATTACCTTGAAATAAATGAAATTTCTGCAATTTTGCCCCAAAATAAAGGAAATTTCTGCAATTTTTCACCAATGTAAAGGAAATTTCTGCAATTTTGCCCCAAATAAGGGGAATTTCTGACTGTTTGCTGCCGAAAAAGGAGATTTTCTGTCTTTTTGTCGCAAAATAAGGAGAATTTCTGCCTTTTTGCCTGAAAATTATGAGAATTTCTGCAATTTTGCTTCATAATACGGGGAATTTCTGCTTTTTATCCCGAAAGTAAGGGGAATGTATACCTTTTGCAACAAAAAAGGGAAATTTCTTCATTTTTGCCCCAAAATAAGAGGAATTTCTGCCTTTTTACCTCTAAATAAGAGAAATTTCTGCCTTTTTACCCAAAAATAAATGGAATTTCTGTCTTTTTGACCCAAAATAAAAGAAATTTTTAAATTATGCTCTGAAATATGTGAAATTTCTGCAATTTTGCCTCAAAATAAAAGAAATTTCTGCCTTTTTCCACAAAATAAGGGGAATTTCTGTCTTTTTGCCCCAAAATAAAGGAAATTTCTGCCTTTTTGCCGTCAAATAAAAGGAATTTCAGCCTTTTTACCTCAAAATAAGGGGAATTTCTGCATTTTTGCCCCAAAATAAGGATAATTTCTGCTTTTTTACCCTGAAATAAGTGACATTTCTTCAATTTTGCCCCAAAATAAGTGAAATTTCTACAATTTTGCTCCAAAATAAGGGAAATTTCTGGAATTTTGCCTCAAAATAAGTGGAATTTTTGAGTTTTACCCCAAAATAAGGAGAATATCTGTCTTATTTCCTCACCATATAGGGAATTTCTGCCTTTTTGCCCCACAATTAGGGAAATTTCTGCAATTTTGCTCCAAAATACAGGGAATTTCTGCCTTTTTGCCTGAAAATAATGGGAATGCATACCTTTTTGCCATAAAAAAAGGGAAATTTCTTCATTTTTGCTCCAAAATAAGGGGAATTTCTGCCTTTTTGCCTCTAAATAAGTGGAATTTCTGTCTTTCCCCCCCAAAAGAGAGGAAATTTCTTTATTTTTGCCCCAAAATAAGGGGAATTTTTGACTTATTACCCTGAAATAAGTGAAATTTCTGCAATTTTGCCCCAAAATAAGGGGAATTTCTGATTTTTGTCCCAAAATAAAGGGAATTTCTGCCTTTTGCCCCAAAATTAGGGGAATTTCTGCAATTTTGCTCCAAAATATGGGGAATTTCTGCCTTTTTGCCTGAAAATAATGGGAATGCATACCTTTTTACCATAAAAAAAGAAATTTCTTCATTTTTGCTCCAAAATAAGGGGAATTTCTGCCTTTTTGCCTCTAAATAAGTGTAATTTCTGTCTTTTTCCCCCAAAACAAATGGAATTTCTCTCTTTTTTGCCCTAAAATAAGGGGAATTTCTGACTTATTACCCTGAAATAAGTGAAATTTCTGCAATTTTTCACCAAAATAAGGGAAATTTCTGCAATTTTGCCCCAAAATAAGGGGAATTTCTTACTGTTTTCTCCCGAAAAAAGAAGATTTTCTGTCTTTTTGCCCCAAAATAAAGAGAATTTCTGCCTTTTTGCCCGAAAATTATGAGAATTTCTGCAATTTTGCTTCAAAATACGGGGAATTTCTACTTTTTATCCCGAAAGTAAAAGGAATGTATACCTTTTGCCACAAAAAAGGGAAATTTCTTCATTTTTGCCCTAAAATAAGAGGAATTTCTGCCTTTTATCCTCAAAATAGGAGAAATTTTAGCCTTTTTACCCAAAAATAAACGGAATTTCTGTTTTTTTGCCCCAAAATAAAAGGAATTTTTAAATTATGCCCTGAAATAAGTGAAATTTCTGCAATTTTGCCCCAAAATAAGGGAAATTTCTGCCTTTTTGCACCAAAATAATGGGAATTTCTGCCTTTTTTCCCCAAAATAAGTGAAATTTCTGCAATTTTGCTCCAAAATAAGGAAAATTTCTGAAATTTTGCCCCCAAATTAGTGGAATTTCTGAGTTTTGCCCCAAAATAAGGAGAATTTCTGTTTTTTGCCCCACCATATAGGGAATTTCTGCATTTTTGCCCCACAATTAAGGCAATTTCTGCCTTTTTGCCCCAAAATAAGAAAAATTTCTGCTTTATTTCTCTGAAATAAGTGAAATTTCTGCAATTTTTCCCTAAAATAAAGGAAATTTCTGCATTTTTTTCCCATAATAAAGGAAATTTCTGCAATTTTGCCCCAAAATAAGGGGAATTTCTCACTTTTTGCCCCAAAACAAAGGAAATTTCAGCCTTTTTACCTGAAAATAAGTGAAATTTCTGCAATTTTGCCCCAAATAAGGGAAATTTCTGCAATTTTGCCCCAAAATAAGGTAAATTCCTGCAATTTTGCCCCAAAATAAAGGAAATTTCTTAAATTTTGCCCCAAAATAAGGGGAATTTCTGATATTTGCCCCAAAATAAAGGAATTTCTGCCTTTTGCTGCCAAATTAGGGGAATTTCTGCAATTTTGCTCCAAAATACGGGGAATTTCTGCCTTTTTGCCTGAAAATAATGGGGATGCATACCTTTTTGCCATAAAAAGGGAAATTTTTTCATTTTTGCTCTAAAATAAGGAGAATTTATTCCTTTTTGCCTCTAAATAAGTGGAATTTCTGTCTTTTTTCCCCAAAACAAAGAGAATTTCTCTCTTTTTTGCCCCAAAATAAAAGAAATTTTTGCAATTTTGCACCAATGTAAAGGAAATTTCTGAATTTTTTCCCAGAATAAGGGGAATTTCTGACTATTTGCTGCCGAAAAAAGGAGATTTTCTGTCTTTTTGCCCCAAAATAAGGAGAATTTCTGCCTTTTTGCCTGAAAATTATGAGAATTTCTGCAATTTTGCTTCAAAATACGGGGAATTTCTGCTTTTTATCCCGAAAGTAAGGGGAATGTATACCTTTTGCCACAAAAAAGGGAAATTTCTTCATTTTTGCCCCAGAATAAGAGAATTTTGCGTTTTTACTTAAAAATAAGTGAAATTTCTTCCTTTTTACCCAAAAATAAATGGAATTTCTGTCTTTTTGCCCCATAATAAAAGGAATTTTTGAATTATGCCCTGAAATAATTGATATTTCTGCAATTTTGCCCCAAAATAAAAGAAATTTCTTACTTTTTGCCACAAAATAAGGGGAATTTCTATATTTTTGCCCCAAAATAATGGAAATTTATGCCTTTTTGCCCTTAAATAAGGGGAATTTCAGCGTTTTTACCTAAAAATAAGGGGAATTTCAGCATTTTTGCCACAAAATATTAAGAATTTCTGCATTTTTGCCCTAAAATAAGGAAAATTTCTCCCCTTTTTCCCTGAAATAAGTGAAATTTCTGCAATTTTGCCACAAAATAAGGGAAATTTCTGCAATTTTGCCCCAAAATAAGGGAAATTTCTGCCTTTTTGCCCTGAAATATATGAAATTTTTTCAACTTTACCCCAAAATAAGGTGAATTTCTGCCTTTTTGCCCCAAAATAATGGGAATTTCTGCCTTTTTGCCCCAAAATAAGAAAAATTTTTGCTTTTTTTCTCTGAAATAAGTGAAATTTCTGTAATTTTGCCCCAAAATAAAGGAAATTTCTGCAATTTTGCCCCAAAATAAGGGAAATTTCTGGAATTTTGCCCCAAAATAAGTGGAATTTCTGAGTTTTGCCCCAAAATAAGGAGAATTTCTCTTTTTTTGCCCCAACATATAGGGAATTTCTGCCTTTTTGCCCCACAATTAGGGGAATTTCTGCAATTTTGCTATAAAATACGGGGAATTTCTGTCTTTATGCCCAAAAATAATTGGAATGCATAACTTTTTGCCATAAAAAAAAATTTCTTCATTTGTGCTCCAAAATAAGGGGAATTTCTGCCTTTTTGCCTCTAAATAAGTGGAATTTGTGTCTTTTTCCCCCAAAACAAAGAGAATTTCTGTCTTTTTGCCCCAAAATAAAGGGACTTTCTGACTTATTACCTTAAAATAATTAAAATTTCTGCAATTTTGCCCTAAAATAAGGGAAATTTCTGCATTTTTGCCCTAAAATATGTAAAATTTCTTCAATTTTACCCCAAAATAAGGTGAATTTCTGCCTTTTTGCCCCAAAATAATAATAATTTCTGCATTTTTGCCCCAAAATAAGAAAAATTTTTGCTTTTTTTTGAAATAAGTAAAATTTTTGCAATTTTGCCCTAAAATAAGGGAAATTTTTCCACATAATATGGGAAATGTCTGCAATTTTGCCCCAAAATAAAGGGAATTTCTCGTTTTTGCCCCAAAATAAATGAAATTTCAGCCTTTTTACCTGAAAATAAGTGAAATTTCTGCAATTTTGCCCCAAATAAGGGGAATTTCTGGTTTTTGCCCCAAATTAAAGGGAATTTCTGCCTTTTGCTCCAAAATTAGGGGAATTTCTGCAATTTTGCTCCAAAATAAAGGGAATTTCTGCCTTTTTGCCTGAAAATAATGGGAATGCATACCTTTTTGCCATAAAAAGGGAAATTTCTTCATTTTTGCTCCAAAATAAGGGGAATTTCTGCCTTTTTGCCTCTAAATAAGTGGAATTTCTGTCTTTTTTCCCCAAAACAAAAAGAATTTCTGTCTTTTTTGCCCCAAAATAAAAGAAATTTTTGCAATTTTGCACCAATGTAAAGGAAATTTCTGAATTTTTTCCCAGAATAAGGGGAATTTCTGACTATTTACTGCCGAAAAAAGGAGATTTTCTGTCTTTTTGCCTCAAAATAAGGAGAATTTCTGCCTTTTTGCCTGAAAATTATGAGAATTTCTGCAATTTTGCTTCAAAATACGGGGAATTTCTGCTTTTTATCCCGAAAGTAAGGGGAATGTATACCTTTTGCCACAAAAAAGGGAAATTTCTTCATTTTTGCCCCAGAATAAGAGAATTTTGCGTTTTTACTTAAAAATAAGTGAAATTTCTTCCTTTTTACCCAAAAATAAATGGAATTTCTGTCTTTTTGCCCCAAAATAAAAGGAATTTTTGAATTATGCCCTGAAATAATTGATATTTCTGCAATTTTGCCCCAAAATAAAAGAAATTTCTTACTTTTTGCCACAAAATAAGGGGAATTTCTATATTTTTGCCCCAAAATAATGGAAATTTATGCCTTTTTGCCCTTAAATAAGGGGAATTTCAGCGTTTTTACCTAAAAATAAGGGGAATTTCAGCATTTTTGCCACAAAATATTAAGAATTTCTGCATTTTTGCCCTAAAATAAGGAAAATTTCTCCCCTTTTTCCCTGAAATAAGTGAAATTTCTGCAATTTTGCCACAAAATAAGGGAAATTTCTGCAATTTTGCCCCAAAATAAGGGAAATTTCTGCCTTTTTGCCCTGAAATATATGAAATTTTTTCAACTTTACCCCAAAATAAGGTGAATTTCTGCCTTTTTGCCCCAAAACAATGGGAATTTCTGCCTTTTTGCCCCAAAATAAGAAAAATTTTTGCTTTTTTTCTCTGAAATAAGTGAAATTTCTGTAATTTTGCCCCAAAGTAAAGGAAATTTCTGCAATTTTGCCCCAAAATAAGGGAAATTTCTGGAATTTTGCCCCAAAATAAGTGGAATTTCTGAGTTTTCCCCAAAATAAGGAGAATTTCTATTTTTTTGCCCCAACATATAGGGAATTTCTGCCTTTTTGCCCCACAATTAGGGGAATTTCTGCAATTTTGCTATAAAATACGGAGAATTTCTGTCTTTATGCCCAAAAATAATTGAAATGCATAACTTTTTGCCATAAAAAATAATTTCTTCATTTGTGCTCCAAAATAAGGGGAATTTCTGCCTTTTTGCCTCTAAATAAGTGGAATTTGTGTCTTTTTCCCCCAAAACAAAGAGAATTTCTGTCTTTTTGCCCCAAAATAAAGGGACTTTCTGACTTATTACCTTAAAATAATTAAAATTTCTGCAATTTTGCCCCAAAATAAGGGAAATTTCTGCATTTTTGCCCTAAAGTATGTAAAATTTCTTCAATTTTACCCCAAAATAAGGTGAATTTCTGCCTTTTTGCCCCAAAATAATAATAATTTCTGCATTTTTGCCCCAAAATAAGAAAAATTTTTGCTTTTTTTTTGAAATAAGTAAAATTTTTGCAATTTTGCCCTAAAATAAGGGAAATTTTTCCACATAATATGGGAAATGTCTGCAATTTTGCCCCAAAATAAAGGGAATTTCTCGTTTTTGCCCCAAAATAAATGAAATTTCAGCCTTTTTACCTGAAAATAAGTGAAATTTCTGCAATTTTGCCCCAAATAAGGGGAATTTCTGGTTTTTGCCCCAAATTAAAGGGAATTTCTGCCTTTTGCTCCAAAATTAGGGGAATTTCTGCAATTTTGCTCCAAAATACGGGGAATTTCTGCCTTTTTGCCTGAAAATAATGGGAATGCATACCTTTTTGCCATAAAAAGGGAAATTTCTTCATTTTTGCTCCAAAATAAGGGGAATTTCTGCCTTTTTGCCTCTAAATAAGTGGAATTTCTGTCTTTTTCCCCCAAAACAAAGGGAATTTCTGTCTTTTTTGCCCCAAAATAAGGGGAATTTCTGACTTATTACCCTGAAATAAGTGAAATTTGTGCAATTTTTCCCAAAAATAAGGGGAATTTCAGACTGTTTGCTCCCGAAAAAAGAAGATTTTCTTTCTTTTTGCCCCAAAATAAGGGGAATTTCTGCCTTTTTGCCCGAAAATTATGAGAATTTCTGCAATTTTGCTTCAAAATACGGGGAATTTTTGCTTTTTATCCCGAAAGTAAAAGGAATGTATACCTTTGCCACAAAAAAGGGAAATTTCTTCATTTTTGCCCTAAAATAAGAGGAATTTTTGCCTTTTTACCTCAAAATAAGAGAAATTTTAGCCTTTTTACCCAAAAATAAACGGAATTTCTGTTTTTTTGCCCCAAAATAAAAGGAATTTTTAAATTATGCCCTGAAATAAGTGAAATTTCTGCAATTTTGCCCCAAAATAAGGGAAATTTTGCCTTTTTGCCCTAAAATATGTGAAATTTCTTCAATTTTACCCCAAAATAAGGTGAATTTCTGCATTTTTGCACCAAAATAATGGGAATTTCTGCCTTTTTGCCCCAAAATAAGAAAAATTTTTGCTTTTTTTTCTCTGAAATAAGTGAAATTTCTGCAATTTTGCCCCAAAATAAGGGAAATTTCTGGAATTTTGCCCCAAAAAAAGTGGAATTTCTGAGTTTTGTCACAAAATAAGGAGAATTTCTCTCTTTTTGCCCCAACATATAGGGATTTTCTGCCTTATTGCCCCACAATTGGGGGAATTTCTGCAATTTTGCTCCAAAATACGGGGAAATTCTGTCTTTTTGCCCGAAAATAAGGGGAATGCATAACTTTTTGCCATAAAAAGGGAAATTTCTTCATTTGTGCTCCAAAATAAGGGGAATTTCTGCCTTTTTGCCTCTAAATAAGTGGAATTTCAGTCTTTTTCCGCCAAAACAAAGGGAATTTCTGTATTTTTGCCCCAAAATAAGAGGATTTTCTGATTTATTACCCTAAAATAATTAAAATTTCTGCAATTTTGCCCCAAAATAAAGGAAATTTCTGCCTTTTTGCCCTGAAATATGTGAAATTTCTTCAATTTTACCCCAAAATAAGGTGAATTTCTGCCTTTTTGCCCCCAAAATAATGGGAATTTCTGCCTTTTTGCCCCAAAATAAGAAAAATTATTGCTTTTTTTCTCTGAAATAAGTGAAATTTCTCCAATTTTGCCCTAAAATAAAAGAAATTTCTGCAATTTTTCCCCATAATAAGGGAAATGTCTGCACTTTTGCCCCAAAATAAGGAAAATTTCTGCCTTTTTACCTGAATAAGTGAAATTTCTGCAATTTTGCCCCAAATAAGGGAAATTTCTGAAATTTTGCGCCAAAATAAGGTAAATTCCTGCAATTTTGCCCCAAAATAAAGGAAATTTCTTGAATTTTGCCCCAACATAAGGGGAATTTCTGATATTTGCCCCAAAATAAAGGAATTTCTGCCTCTTGCCACAAAATTAGGGGAATTTCTGCAATTTTGCTTCAAAATATGGGGAATTTCTGCCTTTTTGCCTGAAAATAATGGGGATGCATACCTTTTTGCCATAAAAAGGAAAATTTTTTCATTTTTGCTCTAAAATAAGAATTTCTGCCTTTTTGCCTCTAAATAAGTGGAATTTCTGTCTTTTTCCCCCAAAACAAAGAAAATTTCTGTCTTTTTTGCCCCAAAATAAAGGAAATTTCTGCAATTTTGAACCAATGTAAAGGAAATTTCTGAATTTTGTCCTAGAATAAGGGGAATTTCTGACTGTTTGCTGCCGAAAAAAGGAGATTTTCTGTCTTTTTGCCCCAAAATAAGGAGAATTTCTGCCTTTTTGCCTGAAAATTATGAGAATTTCTGCAATTTTGCTTCAAAATACGGGGAATTTCTGCTTTTTATCCCGAAAGTAAGGGGAATGTATACCCTTTGCCACAAAAAAGGGAAATTTCTTCATTTTTGCCCCAGAATAAGAGGAATTTCTGCATTTTTACCTAAAAATAAGTGAAATATCTTCCTTTTTACCCAAAAATAAATGGGATTTCTGTCTTTTTGCCCCAAAATAAAAGGAATTTTTGAATTATGCCCTGAAATAAGTGATATTTCTGCAATTTTGCCCCAAAATAAAAGAAATTTCTTCTTTTTTTCCACAAAATAAGGGGAATTTCTATATTTTTGCCCCAAAATAATGGAAATTTATGCCTTTTTGCCCTCAAATAAGGGGAATTTCAACCTTTTTACCTCAAAATTAGGGGAATTCCTGCATTTTTGCCACAAAATATTAAGAATTTCTGCATTTTTGCCCTAAAAGAAGGAAAATTTCTTCCTTTTTTCCCTGAAATAAGTGAAATTTCTGCAATTTTGCCCCAAAATAAAGAAAATTTCTGCAATTTTGCCCCAAAATAAGGGAAATTTCTGCCTTTTTGCCCTTAAATATATGAAATTTTTTCAATTTTACCCCAAAATAAGGTGAATTTTTGCCTTTTTGCCCCAAAATAATGGAAATTTCTGCCTTTGTGCCCAAAAATAAGAAAAATTTTTGCTTTTTTCTCTGAAATAAGTGAAATTTTTGTAATTTTGCCCCAAAATAAAGGAAATTTCTGCAATTTTGCCCCAAAATAAGGGAAATTTCTGGAATTTTGCCCCAAAATAAGTGAAATTTCTGCAATTTTGCTCCAAAATAAAGGAAATTTCTGAAATTTTGCCCCCAAATAAGTGGCATTTCTGAGTTTTGCCCCAAAATAAGGAGAATTTCTGTTTTTTGCCCCACCATATAGGGAATTTCTGCATTTTTGCCCCACAATTAGGGCAATTTCTGCAATTTTGCTCCAAAATACGGGGAATTTCTGCCTTTTTTCCCGAAAATAAGGGGAATGCATAACTTTTTGCCATAAAAAAGGGAAATTTCTTAATTTTTGCTCCTGAATAAGGGGAATTTCTACCTTTTTTCCTCTAAATAAGTGGAATTTCTGCAATTTTCCCCCAAAACAAAGGGATTTTCGGTCTTTTTTGCCCCAAAATAAAAGGAATTTCTGACTTATTACCCTGAAATAAGTGAAATTTCTGCAATTTTGCCCTAAAATAAGGGAAATTTCTGCAATTTTTTCCCATAATAAAGGAAATTTCTGCAATTTTGCCCCAAAATAAGGGGAATTTCTCATTTTTTGCCCCAAAATAAAGGAAATTTCAGCATTTTTACCTGAAAGTAAGTGAAATTTCTGCAAATTTGCCCCAAATAAGGGAAATTTCTGCAATTTTGCCCCAAAATAAAGTAAATTCCTGCAATTTTGCCCCAAAATAAAGGAAATTTCTTGAATTTTGCCACAAAATAAGGGGAATTTCTGATATTTGCTTCAATATAAAGGAATTTCTGCCTTTGCTACAAAAATAGGGGAATTTCTGCAATTTTGCTTCAAAATACGGGGAATTTCTGCCTTTTTGCCTGAAAATAATGGGGATGCATACCTTTTTGCCATAAAAAGGGAAATTTTTTTTATTTTTGCTCTAAAATAAGAATTTCTGCCTTTTTGCCTCTAAATAAGTGGAATTTCTGTCTTTTTCCCCCAAAACAAAGAGAATTTCTGTCTTTTTTGCCCCAAAATAAAGGAAATTTCAGCAATTTTGCACCAATGTAAAGGAAATTTCTGCAATTTTGCCTCAATGTAAAGGAATTTCTGACTGTTTGCTGCCCAAAAAAGGAGATTTTCTGTCTTTTTGCCCCAAAATAAAGAAGATTTCTGCCTTTTTGCTTGAAAATTATGAGAATTTCTGCAATTTTGCTTCAAAATACGGGGAATTTCTGCTTTTTATCCCGAAAGTAAGGGGAATGTATACCTTTTGCCACAAAAAAAGGGAATTTTCTTCATTTTTGCCCCAGAATAAGAGGAATTTCTGCCTTTTTACCTAAAAATAAGTGAAATTTCTTCCTTTTTACCCAAAAATAAATGGAATTTCTGTCTTTTTGCCCCAAAATAAAAGGAATTTTTGAATTATGCCATGAAATAAGTGATATTTCTGAAATTTTGCTCCAAAATAAAAGAAATTTCTGCTTTTTTGCCACAAAATAAGGGGAATTTCTATATTTTTGCCCCAAAATAATGGAAATTTATGGCTTTTTGCCCTCAAATAAGGGGAATTTCAGCCTTTTTACCTCAAAATTAGGGGAATTTCTGCATTTTTGCCACAAAATATTAAGAATTTCTGCATTTTTGCCCTAAAATAAGGAAAATTTCTGCCTTTTTCCCCGAAATAAGTGAAATTTCTGCAATTTTGCCCCAAAATAAGTGGAATTTCTGAGTTTTGCCCCAAAATAAGGAGAATTTCTGTCTTTTTGCCCCAACATATAGGGAATTTTAGCCTTTTTTCCCCACAATTAGGGGAATTTCTGCAATTTTGCTCCAAAATACGGGGAATTTCTGCTTTTTGCCCCACAATTAGGGGAATTTCTGCAATTTTGCTCCAAAATGCAGGGAATTTCTACCTTATTTCCTGAAAATAAGGGGAATGCATACCTTTTTGCCATAGAAAAGGGAAATTTCTTCATTTTTGCTCCAAAATAAGGGGAATTTCTGCCTTTTTGCCTCTAAATAAGTGGAATTTCTGTCTTTTTTCCCAAAACAAAGAGAATTTCTGTATTTTTTGCCCCAAAATAAGGAAAATTTCTGCCTTATTACCCTGAAATAAGTGAAATTTCTGCAATTTTGCCCCAAAATAAGGAAAATTTCTGCCTTTTTGCCCTGAAATATGTGAAATTTCTGCAATTTTACCCCAAAATAAGGTGAATTTCTGCATTTTGCCCCAAAATAATGGGAATTTCAGCCTTTTTGCCCCAAAATAAGAAAAAACTTTTGCTTTTTTAATCTGAAATAAGTGAAATTTCTGCAATTTTGCCCTAAAATAAAGGAAATTTCTGCAATTTTTCCCCATAATAAGGGAAATTTCTGAAATTTTTCCCCAAAATAAGGGGAATTTCTTTCTTTTTCCCCCAAAACCAAGGGAATTTCTGTCTTTTTTGCCCCAAATTAAGAAGAATGTCTTTTTTTTTGCCCCAAAATAAAGGAAATTTCAGCCTTTTTACCTGAAAATAAGTGAAATTTCTGCAATTTTGCCCCAAATAAGGGAAATTTCTGCAATTTAGCCCCAAAATAAGGTAAATTCCTGAAATTTTGCCCCCAAAAAAAGAAATTTCTGGAATTTTGCCTCAAAATAAAGGGAATTTCTGATTTTTACCCCAAAATAAAGGGAATTTCTGCCTTTTGCCCAAAAATTAGGGGAATTTCTGCAATTTTGCTCCAAAATACAAGGAATTTCTGCCTTTTTGCCTGAAAATAATGGAAATGCATAGTTTTTTACCATATAAAGGGAAATTTTTTAATTTTTGCTCCAAAATAAGGGGGAATTTCTGCATTTTTGCCTTCAAATAAGTGGAATTTCTGTCTTTTTCCCCAAAAACAAAGGGAATTTCTGTCTTTTTGCCCCAAAATAAGGGGACTTTCTGACTTATTACCCTAAAATAATTAAAATTTCTGCAATTTTGCCTCAAAATAAGGGAAATTTCTGTCTTTTTGCCCTGAAATATGTGAAATTTCTTCAATCTTACCCAAAAATAAGGTGAATTTCTCTTTTTTTGCCCCAAAATAATAATAATTTCTGCCTTTTTGCCCCAAAATAAGAAAAATTTTTGCTTTTTTTTCTGAAATAAGTGAAATTTTTGCAATTTTGCCCTAAAATAAAGGAAATTTCTGCAATTTTTCCACATAATAAGAGAAATGTCTGCAATTTTGCCCCAAAATAAAGGGAATTTATCCCTTTTTGCTCCAAAATAAATGAAATTTCAGCCTTTTTACCTGAAAATAAGTGAAATTTCTGCAATTTTGCCCCAAATAAGGGGAATTTCTGATTTTTGCCCCAAATTAAAGGGAATTTCTGCCTTTTGCTCCAAAAATAAGGAAATTTCTGCAATTTTGCTCGAAAATATGGGGAATTTCTGCCTTTTTGCCTGAAAATAATGGGAATGCATAACTTTTTGCCATAAAAAGGGAAATTTCTTCATTTTTGCTTCAAAATAAGGGGAATTTCTGCCTTTTTGCCTCTAAATAAGTGGAATTTCTGTTATTTTCCCCCAAAACAAAGGGAATTTCTGTCTTTTTTGCCCCAAAATAATGGGAATTTCTGACTTATTACCCTGAAATAAGTGAAATTTCTGCAATTTTGCCCCAAAATAAGGGAAATTTCTGCCTTTTTGCCATGAAATATGTGAAATTTCTGCAATTTTACCCCAAAATAAGGTGAATTTCTGCCTTTTTGCCCCAAAATAATGGGAATTTCTGCCTTTTTGCCCCAAAATAAGAAAAATTTTTGCTTTATTTCTCTGAAATAAGTGAAATATCTGAAATTTTGCTCTAAAATGAGGGAAATTTCTTCAATTTTTTCCCATAATATAGGAAATTTCTGCAATTTTGCCCCAAGATAAGGGGAATTTCTCCCTTTTTGCCCCAAAATAAAGGAAATTTCAGCCTTTTTACCTGAAAACAAGTGAAATTTCTGCAATTTTGCCCCAAATAAGGGAAATTTCTGCAATTTTGCCCCAAAATAAGGTAAATTCCTGCAATTTTGCCCCAAAATATAGGAAATTTCTTTAATTTTGCCCCAAAATAAGGGGAATTTCTGATTTTTGCCCCAAAATAAAGGGAATTTCTGCCTTTTGCCCCAAAATTAGGGGAATTTCTGCAATTTTGCTCCAAAATACGGGGAATTTCTTCCTTTTTGCCCGAAAATAATGGGAATGCATACCTTTTTGCCATAAAAAGAGAAATTTCTTCATTTTTGCTCCAAAATAAGGGGAATTTCTGCCTTTTTGCCTCTAAATAAGTGGAATTTCTGTCTTTTTCCCCCAAAACAAAGGGAATTTCTGTCTTTTTTGCATCAAAATAAGGAGAATTTCTGACTTATTATTCTGAAATAAGTGAAATTTCTGCAATTTTTCCCCAAAATAAAGGAAATTTCTGCAATTTTGTTGCAATGTAAAAAAAATTTCTGCAATTTTGCATCAAAATAAGGGGAATTTCTGACTGTTTGCTCTCGAAAAAAGGAGATTTTCTGTCTTTTTGCCTCAAAATAAGGTGAATTTCTGCCTTTTTGCCTTCAAATAAGGGGAATTTCAGCCTTTTTACCTCAAAATAAGAGGAATATCTGCATTTTTGCCACAAAATATTAGGAATTTCTGCCTTTTTGCCCCAAAATAAGGAAAATTTCTGTCTTTTTGCCCCAACATATAGGGAATTTTAGCCTTTTTTCCCCACAATTAGGGGAATTTCTGCAATTTTGCTCCAAAATACGAAGAATTTCTGTTTTTGCCCCACAATTAGGGGAATTTCTGCAATTTTGCTCCAAAATGCATGGAATTTCTACCTTTTTTCCTGAAAATAAGGGGAATGCATACCTTTTTGCCATAGAAAAGGGAAATTTCTTCATTTTTGCTCCAAAATAAGGGGAATTTCTGCATTTTTGCCTCTAAATAAGTGGAATTTCTGTCTTTTTTCCCAAAACAAAGAGAATTTCTGTCTTTTTTGCCCCAAAATAACGAAAATTTCTGACTTATTCCCTGAAATAAGTGAAATTTCTGCAATTTTGCCCCAAAATAAGGAAAATTTCTGCCTTTTTGCCCTGAAATATGTGAAATTTCTGCAATTTTACCCCAAAATAAGGTGAATTTCTGCATTTTGCCCCAAAATAATGGGAATTTCTGCCTTTTTGCCCCAAAATAAGAAAAAAACTTTTGCTTTTTTAATCTGAAATAAGTGAAATTTCTGCAATTTTGCCCTAAAATAAAGGAAATTTCTGCAATTTTTCCCCATAATAAGGGAAGTTTCTGAAATTTTTCCCCAAAATAAGGGGAATTTCTTTCTTTTTCCCCCAAAACAAAGGGAATTTCTGTCTTTTTTGCCCCAAAATAAGGGGAATTTCTCTTTTTTTGCCCCAAAATAAAGGAAATTTCAGCCTTTTTACCTGAAAATAAGTGAAATTTCTGCAATTTTGCCCCAAATAAGGGAAATTTCTGCAATTTAACCCCAAAATAAGGTAAATTCCTGCAATTTTGCCCCCAAAAAAAGAAATTTCTGGAATTTTGCCTCAAAATAAAGGGAATTTCTGATTTTTACCCCAAAATAAAGGGAATTTCTGCCTTTTGCCCAAAAATTAGGGGAATTTCTGCAATTTTGCTCCAAAATACAAGGAATTTCTGCCTTTTTGCCTGAAAATAATGGGAATGCATAGTTTTTTGCCATATAAAAGGAAATTTTTTCATTTTTGCTCCAAAATAAGGGGAATTTCTGCCTTTTTGCCTCTAAATAAGTGGAATTTCTGTCTTTTTCCCCCAAAACAAAGGGAATTTCTGTCTTTTTGCCCCAAAATAAGATGAATTTCTTACTTATTACCCTGAAATAAATGAAATTTCTGCAATTTTTCCCCAAAATGAGGGGAATTTCTGACTGTTTGCCCCCGAAAAAAGATTTTCTTTCTTTTTGCCCCAAAATAAAGAGAATTTCTGCCTTTTTGCCCGAAAATTATGAGAATTTCTGCAATTTTGCTTCAAAATAAGGGGAATTTCTGCTTTTTATCCTGAAAGTAAGGGGAATGTATACCTTTTGCCACAAAAAAGAAAAATTTCTTCATTTTTGCCCCAAAATAAGAGGAATTTCTGCTTTTTTACCTCAAAATAAGTGAAATTTCTGCCTTTTTACACAAAAATAAATGGAATTTCTGACTTTTTGCCCCAAAATAAAAGGAATTTTTGAATTATGCCCTGAAATAAGTGAAATTTCTGCAATTTTGCCCCAAAATAAAAGAAATTTCTGCTTTTTTGCCAAAAAATAAGGGAAATTTCTGCCTTTTTGCTTCCAAATAAAAGGAATTTCAGCCTTTTTACCTCAAAATAAGGGGAATTTCTGCATTTTTGCCACAAAATATTAAGAATTTCTGCATGTTTGCCCCAAAATAAAGAAAATTTCTCCCTTTTTTCCCTGAAATAAGTGAAATTTCTGC
The DNA here is from genome assembly GCF_963924665.1 of Micromys minutus. NCBI lineage: Eukaryota > Metazoa > Chordata > Mammalia > Rodentia > Muridae > Micromys > Micromys minutus. The sequence continues at coordinate 132,644 of NW_027667217.1, forward strand.
AATTTTGCCCCAAAATAAGTGGAATTTCTGCAATTTTGCTCCAAAATAAGGGAAATTTCTGGAATTTTGCCCCAAAATAAGTGGAATTTCTGAGTTTTGCCCCAAAATAAGGAGAATTTCTGTTTTTTGCCCCACCATATAGGGAATTTCTGCCTTTTTGCCCCACAATTAGGGGAATTTTTGCAATTTTGCTCCAAAATACTGGGAATTTCTGCCTTTTTGCCCGAAAATAAGGGGAATGCATAACTTTTTGCCATAGAAAAGGGAAATTTCTTCATTTTTGCTCCAAATAAAAGGGAATTTCTGCCTTTTTTCCTCTAAATAAGTGGAATTTCTGCAATTTTCCCCCAAAAGAAAGGGAATTTCTGTCTGTTTTGCCCCAAAATAATGGGAATTTCTGACTTATTACCCTGAAATAAGTGAAATTTCTGCAATTTTGCCCCAAAATAAGGGAAATTTCTGCCTTTTTGCCATGAAATATGTGAAATTTCTGCAATTTTACCCCAAAATAAGGTGAATTTCTGCCTTTTTGCCCCAAAATAATGGGAATTTCTGCCTTTTTGCCCCAAAATAAGAAAAATTTTTGCTTTATTTCTCTGAAATAAGTGAAATTTCTGAAATTTTGCCCTAAAATGAGGTAAATTTCTGCAATTTTTTCCCATAATAAAGGAAATTTCTGCAATTTTGCCCCAAAATTAGGGGAATTTCTCACTTTTTGCCCCAAAATAAAGGAAATTTCAGCCTTTTTATCTGAAAATAAGTGAAATTTCTGCAATTTTGCCCCAAATAAGGGAAATTTCTGCAATTTTGCCCCAAAATAAGGTAAATTCCTGCAATTTTGCCCCAAAATATAGGAAATTTCTTGAATTTTGCCCCAAAATAAGGGGAATTTCTGATTTTTGCACCAAAATAAAAAGAATTTCTGCCTTTTGCCCCAAAATTAGGGGAATTTCTACAATTTTGCTCCAAAATACGGGAAATTTCTGCCTTTTTGCCCGAAAATAATGGGAATGCATACCTTTTTGCCATAAAAAGAGAAATTTCTTCATTTTTGCTCCATAATAAGGGGAATTTCTGCCTTTTTGCCTCTAAATAAGTGGTATTTCTGTCTTTTTCCCCCAAAACAAAGGGAATTTCTGTCTTTTTTGCATCAAAATAAGGAGAATTTCTGACTTATTACCCTGAAATAAGTGAAATTTCTGCAATTTTGCCCCCAAAAAAAGGAAATTTCTGCAATTTTGCCCCAAGGAAAAAAAATTTCTGCAATTATGCCCCAAAATAAGGGGAATTTCTGACTGTTTGCTCTCGAAAAAAGGAGATTTTCTGTCTTTTTGCCTCAAAATAAGGTGAATTTCTGCCTTTTTGCCTTCAATAAAGGGGAATTTCAGCCTTTTTACCTCAAAATAAGGGGAATTTCTGCATTTTTGCCACAAAATATTAGGAATTTCTGCCTTTTTGCCCCAAAATAAGGAAAATTTCTGTCTTTTTGCCCCAACATATAGGGAATTTTAGCCTTTTTTCCCCACAATTAGGGGAATTTCTGCAATTTTGCTCCAAAATACGAAGAATTTCTGTTTTTGCCCCACAATTAGGGAAATTTCTGCAATTTTGCTCCAAAATGCATGGAATTTCTACCTTTTTTCCTGAAAATAAGGGGAATGCATACCTTTTTGCCATAGAAAAGGGAAATTTCTTCATTTTTGCTCCAAAATAAGGGGAATTTCTGCCTTTTTGCCTCTAAATAATTGGAATTTCTGTCTTTTTTCCCAAAACAAAGAGAATTTCTGTCTTTTTTGCCCCAAAATAAGAAAAATTTCTGACTTATTACCCTGAAATAAGTGAAATTTCTGCAATTTTGCCCCAAAATAAGGAAAATTTCTGCCTTTTTGCCCTGAAATATGTGAAATTTCTGCAATTTTACCCCAAAATAAGGTGAATTTCTGCATTTTGCCCCAAAATAATGGGAATTTCTGCCTTTTTGCCCCAAAATAAGAAAAAAACTTTGGCTTTTTTAATCTGAAATAAGTGAAATTTCTGCAATTTTTCCCCATAATAAGGGAAATTTCTGAAATTTTTCCCCAAAATAAGGGGAATTTCTTACTTTTTCCCCCAAAACAAAGGGAATTTCTGTCTTTTTTGCCCCAAAATAAGGGGAATTTCTCTTTTTTTGCCCCAAAATAAAGGAAATTTCAGCCTTTTTACCTGAAAATAAGTGAAATTTCTGCAATTTTGCCCCAAATAAGGGAAATTTCTGCTATTTAGCCCCAAAATAAGGTAAATTCCTGCAATTTTGCCCCCAAAAAAAGAAATTTCTGGAATTTTGCCTCAAAATAAAGGGAATTTCTGATTTTTACCCCAAAATAAAGGGAATTTCTGCCTTTTGCCCAAAATTAGGGGAATTTCTGCAATTTTGCTCCAAAATACAAGGAATTTCTGCCTTTTTGCCTGAAAATAATGGGAATGCATAGTTTTTTGCCATATAAAAGGAAATTGTTTCATTTTTGCTCCAAAATAAGGGGAATTTCTGCCTTTTTGCCTCTAAATAAGTGGAATTTCTGTCTTTTTCCCCCAAAACAAAGGGAATTTCTGTCTTTTTGCCCCAAAATAAGATGAATTTCTTACTTATTACCCTGAAATAAATGAAATTTCTGCAATTTTTCCCCAAAATGAGGGGAATTTCTGACTGTTTGCCCCCAAAAAAAGAAGATTTTCTTTCTTTTTGCCCCAAAATAAAGAGAATTTCTGCCTTTTTGCCCGAAAATTATGAGAATTTCTGCAATTTTGCTTCAAAATAAGGGGAATTTCTGCTTTTTATCCTGAAAGTAAGGGGAATGTATACCTTTTGCCACAAAAAAGAAAAATTTCTTCATTTTTGCCCCAAAATAAGAGGAATTTCTGCTTTTTTACCTCAAAATAAGTGAAATTTCTGCCTTTTTACACAAAAATAAATGGAATTTCTGACTTTTTGCCCCAAAATAAAAGGAATTTTTGAATTATGCCCTGAAATAAGTGAAATTTCTGCAATTTTGCCCCAAAATAAAAGAAATTTCTGCCTTTTTGCCAAAAAATAAGGGAAATTTCTGCCTTTTTGCTTCCAAATAAAAGGAATTTCAGCCTTTTTACCTCAAAATAAGGGGAATTTCTGCATTTTTGCCACAAAATATTAAGAATTTCTGCATGTTTGCCCCAAAATAAAGAAAATTTCTCCCTTTTTTCCCTGAAATAAGTGAAATTTCTGCAATTTTGCCCCAAAATAAGTGGAATTTCTGCAATTTTGCTCCAAAATAAGGGAAATTTCTGGAATTTTGCCCCAACATAAGTGGAATTTCTGAGTTTTGCCCCAAAATAAGGAGAATTTCTGTTTTTTGCCCCACCATATAGGGAATTTCTGCCTTTTTGCCCCACAATTAGGGGAATTTTTGCAATTTTGCTCCAAAATACTGGGAATTTCTGCCTTTTTGCCCGAAAATAAGGGGAATGCATAACTTTTTGCCATAGAAAAGGGAAATTTTTTCATTTTTGCTCCAAATAAAAGGGAATTTCTGCCTTTTTTCCTCTAAATAAGTGGAATTTCTGCAATTTTCCCCCAAAAGAAAGGGAATTTCTGTCTGTTTTGCCCCAAAATAATGGGAATTTCTGACTTATTACCCTGAAATAAGTGAAATTTCTGCAATTTTGCCCCAAAATAAGGGAAATTTCTGCCTTTTTGCCATGAAATATGTGAAATTTCTGCAATTTTACCCCAAAATAAGGTGAATTTCTGCCTTTTTGCCCCAAAATAATGGGAATTTCTGCCTTTTTGCCCCAAAATAAGAAAAATTTTTGCTTTATTTCTCTGAAATAAGTGAAATTTCTGAAATTTTGCCCTAAAATGAGGTAAATTTCTGCAATTTTTTCCCATAATAAAGGAAATTTCTGCAATTTTGCCCCAAAATTAGGGGAATTTCTCACTTTTTGCCCCAAAATAAAGGAAATTTCAGCCTTTTTATCTGAAAATAAGTGAAATTTCTGCAATTTTGCCCCAAATAAGGGAAATTTCTGCAATTTTGCCCCAAAATAAGGTAAATTCCTGCAATTTTGCCCCAAAATATAGGAAATTTCTTGAATTTTGCCCCAAAATAAGGGGAATTTCTGATTTTTGCACCAAAATAAAAAGAATTTCTGCCTTTTGCCCCAAAATTAGGGGAATTTCTACAATTTTGCTCCAAAATACGGAAAATTTCTGCCTTTTTGCCCGAAAATAATGGGAATGCATACCTTTTTGCCATAAAAAGAGAAATTTCTTCATTTTTGCTCCATAATAAGGGGAATTTCTGCCTTTTTGCCTCTAAATAAGTGGTATTTCTGTCTTTTTCCCCCAAAACAAAGGGAATTTCTGTCTTTTTTGCATCAAAATAAGGAGAATTTCTGACTTATTACCCTGAAATAAGTGAAATTTCTGCAATTTTGCCCCCCAAAAAAGGAAATTTCTGCAATTTTGCCCCAAGGAAAAAAAATTTCTGCAATTATGCCCCAAAATAAGGGGAATTTCTGACTGTTTGCTCTCGAAAAAAGGAGATTTTCTGTCTTTTTGCCTCAAAATAAGGTGAATTTCTGCCTTTTTGCCTTCAATAAAGGGGAATTTCAGCCTTTTTACCTCAAAATAAGGGGAATTTCTGCATTTTTGCCACAAAATATTAGGAATTTCTGCCTTTTTGCCCCAAAATAAGGAAAATTTCTGTCTTTTTGCCCCAACATATAGGGAATTTTAGCCTTTTTTCCCCACAATTAGGGGAATTTCTGCAATTTTGCTCCAAAATACGAAGAATTTCTGTTTTTGCCCCACAATTAGGGAAATTTCTGCAATTTTGCTCCAAAATGCATGGAATTTCTACCTTTTTTCCTGAAAATAAGGGGAATGCATACCTTTTTGCCATAGAAAAGGGAAATTTCTTCATTTTTGCTCCAAAATAAGGGGAATTTCTGCCTTTTTGCCTCTAAATAATTGGAATTTCTGTCTTTTTTCCCAAAACAAAGAGAATTTCTGTCTTTTTTGCCCCAAAATAAGAAAAATTTCTGACTTATTACCCTGAAATAAGTGAAATTTCTGCAATTTTGCCCCAAAATAAGGAAAATTTCTGCCTTTTTGCCCTGAAATATGTGAAATTTCTGCAATTTTACCCCAAAATAAGGTGAATTTCTGCATTTTGCCCCAAAATAATGGGAATTTCTGCCTTTTTGCCCCAAAATAAGAAAAAAACTTTGGCTTTTTTAATCTGAAATAAGTGAAATTTCTGCAATTTTTCCCCATAATAAGGGAAATTTCTGAAATTTTTCCCCAAAATAAGGGGAATTTCTTTCTTTTTCCCCCAAAACAAAGGGAATTTCTGTCTTTTTTGCCCCAAAATAAGGGGAATTTCTCTTTTTTTGCCCCAAAATAAAGGAAATTTCAGCCTTTTTACCTGAAAATAAGTGAAATTTCTGCAATTTTGCCCCAAATAAGGGAAATTTCTGCAATTTAGCCCCAAAATAAGGTAAATTCCTGCAATTTTGCCCCCAAAAAAAGAAATTTCTGGAATTTTGCCTCAAAATAAAGGGAATTTCTGATTTTTACCCCAAAATAAAGGGAATTTCTGCCTTTTGCCCAAAATTAGGGGAATTTCTGCAATTTTGCTCCAAAATACAAGGAATTTCTGCCTTTTTGCCTGAAAATAATGGGAATGCATAGTTTTTTGCCATATAAAAGGAAATTGTTTCATTTTTGCTCCAAAATAAGGGGAATTTCTGCCTTTTTGCCTCTAAATAAGTGGAATTTCTGTCTTTTTCCCCCAAAACAAAGGGAATTTCTGTCTTTTTGCCCCAAAATAAGATGAATTTCTTACTTATTACCCTGAAATAAATGAAATTTCTGCAATTTTTCCCCAAAATGAGGGGAATTTCTGACTGTTTGCCCCCAAAAAAAGAAGATTTTCTTTCTTTTTGCCCCAAAATAAAGAGAATTTCTGCCTTTTTGCCCGAAAATTATGAGAATTTCTGCAATTTTGCTTCAAAATAAGGGGAATTTCTGCTTTTTATCCTGAAAGTAAGGGGAATGTATACCTTTTGCCACAAAAAAGAAAAATTTCTTCATTTTTGCCCCAAAATAAGAGGAATTTCTGCTTTTTTACCTCAAAATAAGTGAAATTTCTGCCTTTTTACACAAAAATAAATGGAATTTCTGACTTTTTGCCCCAAAATAAAAGGAATTTTTGAATTATGCCCTGAAATAAGTGAAATTTCTGCAATTTTGCCCCAAAATAAAAGAAATTTCTGCCTTTTTGCCAAAAAATAAGGGAAATTTCTGCCTTTTTGCTTCCAAATAAAAGGAATTTCAGCCTTTTTACCTCAAAATAAGGGGAATTTCTGCATTTTTGCCACAAAATATTAAGAATTTCTGCATGTTTGCCCCAAAATAAAGAAAATTTCTCCCTTTTTTCCCTGAAATAAGTGAAATTTCTGCAATTTTGCCCCAAAATAAGTGGAATTTCTGCAATTTTGCTCCAAAATAAGGGAAATTTCTGGAATTTTGCCCCAAAATAAGTGGAATTTCTGAGTTTTGCCCCAAAATAAGGAGAATTTCTGTTTTTTGCCCCACCATATAGGGAATTTCTGCCTTTTTGCCCCACAATTAGGGGAATTTTTGCAATTTTGCTCCAAAATACTGGGAATTTCTGCCTTTTTGCCCGAAAATAAGGGGAATGCACAACTTTTTGCCATAGAAAAGGGAAATTTTTTCATTTTTGCTCCAAATAAAAGGGAATTTCTGCCTTTTTTCCTCTAAATAAGTGGAATTTCTGCAATTTTCCCCCAAAAGAAAGGGAATTTCTGTCTGTTTTGCCCCAAAATAATGGGAATTTCTGACTTATTACCCTGAAATAAGTGAAATTTCTGCAATTTTGCCCCAAAATAAGGGAAATTTCTGCCTTTTTGCCATGAAATATGTGAAATTTCTGCAATTTTACCCCAAAATAAGGTGAATTTCTGCCTTTTTGCCCCAAAATAATGGGAATTTCTGCCTTTTTGCCCCAAAATAAGAAAAATTTTTGCTTTATTTCTCTGAAATAAGTGAAATTTCTGAAATTTTGCCCTAAAATGAGGTAAATTTCTGCAATTTTTTCCCATAATAAAGGAAATTTCTGCAATTTTGCCCCAAAATTAGGGGAATTTCTCACTTTTTGCCCCAAAATAAAGGAAATTTCAGCCTTTTTATCTGAAAATAAGTGAAATTTCTGCAATTTTGCCCCAAATAAGGGAAATTTCTGCAATTTTGCCCCAAAATAAGGTAAATTCCTGCAATTTTGCCCCAAAATATAGGAAATTTCTTGAATTTTGCCCCAAAATAAGGGGAATTTCTGATTTTTGCACCAAAATAAAAAGAATTTCTGCCTTTTGCCCCAAAATTAGGGGAATTTCTACAATTTTGCTCCAAAATACGAGAAATTTCTGGCTTTTTGCCCGAAAATAATGGGAATGCATACCTTTTTGCCATAAAAAGAGAAATTTCTTCATTTTTGCTCCATAATAAGGGGAATTTCTGCCTTTTTGCCTCTAAATAAGTGGTATTTCTGTCTTTTTCCCCCAAAACAAAGGGAATTTCTGTCTTTTTTGCATCAAAATAAGGAGAATTTCTGACTTATTACCCTGAAATAATTGAAATTTCTGCAATTTTGCCCCAAAATAAAGGAAATTTCTGCAATTTTGCCCCAAGGAAAAAAAATTTCTGCAATTATGCCCCAAAATAAGGGGAATTTCTGACTGTTTGCTCTCGAAAAAAGGAGATTTTCTGTCTTTTTGCCTCAAAATAAGGTGAATTTCTGCCTTTTTGCTTTCAATAAAGGGGAATTTCAGCCTTTTTACCTCAAAATAAGGGGAATTTCTGCATTTTTGCCACAAAATATTAGGAATTTCTGCCTTTTTGCCCCAAAATAAGGAAAATTTCTGCCTTTTTTCCCTGAAATAAGTGAAATTTCTGCAATTTTGCCCCAAAATAAGTGGAATTTCTGAGTTTTGCCCTAAAATAAGGAGAATTTCTGTCTTTTTGCCCCAACATATAGGGAATTTTTGCCTTTTTTCCAAACAATTAGGGAAATTTCTGCAATTTTGCTCCAAAATACGGGGAATTTCTGCCTTTTTGCCCCACAATTAGGGGAATTTCTGCAATTTTGCTCCAAAATAGAGGGAATTTCTACCTTTTTTCCTGAAAATAAGGGGAATGCATACCTTTTTGCCATAGAAAAGGAAAATTCCTTCATTTTTGATCCAAAATAAGGGGAATTTCTGCCTTTTTGCCTCTAAATAAGTGGAATTTCTGTCTTTTTTCCCAAAACAAAGAGAATTTCTGTCTTTTTTGCTCCAAAATAAGGAAAATTTCTGACTTATTACCCTGAAATAAGTGAAATTTCTGCAATTTTGCCCCAAAATAAGGAAAATTTCTGCCTTTTAGCCCTGAAATATATGAAATTTCTGCAATTTTACCCCAAAATAAGGTGAATTTCTGCATTTTGCCCCAAAATAATGGGAATTTCTGCCTTTTTGACCCAAAATAAGAAAAAACTTTTGCTTTTTTAATCTGAAATAAGTGATATTTCTGCAATTTTGCCCTAAAATAAAGGAAATTTCTGCAATTTTTCTTCATAATAAGGGAAATTTCTGAAATTTTTTCCAAAATAAAGGGAATTTCTGTCTTTTTCCCCCAAAAAAGGGAATTTCTGTCTTTTTTGCCCCAAAATAAGGGGAATTTCTCTTTTTTTTCCACAAAATAAAGGAAATTTCAGCCTTTTTACCTGAAAATAAGTGAAATTTCTGCAATTTTGCCCCAAATAAGGGGAATTTCTGATTTTTGCCCCAAATTAAAGGGAATTTCTGCCTTTTGCTCCAAAAATAAGGAAATTTCTGCAATTTTGCTCGAAAATATGGGGAATTTCTGCCTTTTTGCCTGAAAATAATGGGAATGCATAACTTTTTGCCATAAAAAGGGAAATTTCTTCATTTTTGCTTCAAAATAAGGGGAATTTCTGCATTTTTGCCTCTAAATAAGTGGAATTTCTGTCTTTTTCCCCCAAAACAAAGGGAATTTCTGTCTTTTTTGCCCCAAAATAATGGGAATTTCTGACTTATTACCCTGAAATAAGTGAAATTTCTGCAATTTTGCCCCAAAATAAGAAAATTTCTGCCTTTTTGCCATGAAATATGTGAAATTTCTGCAATTTTACCCCAAAATAAGGTGAATTTCTGCCTTTTTGCCCCAAAATAATGGGAATTTCTGCCTTTTTGCCCCAAAATAAGAAAAAATTTTGCTTTATTTCTCTGAAATAAGTGAAATATCTGAAATTTTGCCCTAAAATGAGGGAAATTTCTTCAATTTTTTCCCATAATATAGGAAATTTCTGCAATTTTGCCCCAAAATAAGGGGAATTTCTCCCTTTTTGCCCCAAAATAAAGGAAATTTCAGCCTTTTTACCTGAAAATAAGTGAAATTTCTGCAATTTTGCCCCAAATAAGGGAAATTTCTGCAATTTTGCCCCAAAATAAGGTAAATTCCTGCAATTTTGCCCCAAAATATAGGAAATTTCTTTAATTTTGCCCCAAAATAAGGGGAATTTCTGATTTTTGCCCCAAAATAAAAGGAATTTCTGCCTTTTGCCCCAAAATTAGGGGAATTTCTGCAATTTTGCTCCAAAATACGGGGAATTTCTTCCTTTTTTCCCGAAAATAATGGGAATGCATACCTTTTTGCCATAAAAAGAGAAATTTCTTCATTTTTGCTCCAAAATAAGGGGAATTTCTGCCTTTTTGCCTCTAAATAAGTGGAATTTCTGTCTTTTTCCCCCAAATCAAAGGGAATTTCTGTCTTTTTTGCATCAAAATAAGGAGAATTTCTGACTTATTCTTCTGAAATAAGTGAAATTTCTGCAATTTTGCCCCAAAATAAAGGAAATTTCTGCAATTTTGCCACAATGTAAAAAAAATTTCTGCAATTTTGCATCAAAATAAGGGGAATTTCTGACTGTTTGCTCTCGAAAAAAGGAGATTTTCTGTCTTTTTGCCTCAAAATAAGGTGAATTTCTGCCTTTTTGCCTTCAAATAAGGGGAATTTCAGCCTTTTTACCTCAAAATAAGGGGAATTTCTGCATTTTTGCCACAAAATATTAGGAATTTCTGCCTTTTTGCCCCAAAATAAGGAAAATTTCTGTCTTTTTGCCCCAACATATAGGGAATTTTAGCCTTTTTTCCCCACAATTAGGGGAATTTCTGCAATTTTGCTCCAAAATACGAAGAATTTCTGTTTTTGCCCCACAATTAGGGGAATTTCTGCAATTTTGCTCCAAAATGCATGGAATTTCTACCTTTTTTCCTGAAAATAAGGGGAATGCATACCTTTTTGCCATAGAAAAGGGAAATTTCTTCATTTTTGCTCCAAAATAAGGGGAATTTCTGCATTTTTGCCTCTAAATAAGTGGAATTTCTGTCTTTTTTTCACAAAACAAAGAGAATTTCTGTCTTTTTTGCCCCAAAATAACGAAAATTTCTGACTTATTACCCTGAAATAAGTGAAATTTCTGCAATTTTGCCCCAAAATAAGGAAAATTTCTGCCTTTTTGCCCTGAAATATGTGAAATTTCTGCAATTTTACCCCAAAATAAGGTGAATTTCTGCATTTTGCCCCAAAATAATGGGAATTTCTGCCTTTTTGCCCCAAAATAAGAAAAAAACTTTTGCTTTTTTAATCTGAAATAAGTGAAATTTCTGCAATTTTGCCCTAAAATAAAGGAAATTTCTGCAATTTTTCCCCATAATAAGGGAAGTTTCTGAAATTTTTCCCCAAAATAAGGGGAATTTCTTTCTTTTTCCCCCAAAACAAAGGGAATTTCTGTCTTTTTTGCCCCAAAATAAGGGGAATTTCTCTTTTTTTGCCCCAAAATAAAGGAAATTTCAGCCTTTTTACCTGAAAATAAGTGAAATTTCTCCAATTTTGCCCCAAATAATAGAAATTTCTGCAATTTAGCCCCAAAATAAGGTAAATTCCTGCAATTTTGCCCCCAAAAAAAGAAATTTCTGGAATTTTGCCTCAAAATAAAGGGAATTTCTGATTTTTACCCCAAAATAAAGGGAATTTCTGCCTTTTGCCCAAAAATTAGGGGAATTTCTGCAATTTTGCTCCAAAATACAAGGAATTTCTGCCTTTTTGCCTGAAAATAATGGGAATGCATAGTTTTTTGCCATATAAAAGGAAATTTTTTCATTTTTGCTCCAAAATAAGGGGAATTTCTGCCTTTTTGCCTCTAAATAAGTGGAATTTCTGTCTTTTTCCCCCAAAACAAAGGGAATTTCTGTCTTTTTGCCCCAAAATAAGATGAATTTCTTACTTATTACCCTGAAATAAATGAAATTTCTGCAATTTTTCCCCAAAATGAGGGGAATTTCTGACTGTTTGCCCCCGAAAAAAGATTTTCTTTCTTTTTGCCCCAAAATAAAGAGAATTTCTGCCTTTTTGCCCGAAAATTATGAGAATTTCTGCAATTTTGCTTCAAAATAAGGGGAATTTCTGCTTTTTATCCTGAAAGTAAGGGGAATGTATACCTTTTGCCACAAAAAAGAAAAATTTCTTCATTTTTGCCCCAAAATAAGAGGAATTTCTGCTTTTTTACCTCAAAATAAGTGAAATTTCTCCCTTTTTACACAAAAATAAATGGAATTTCTGACTTTTTGCCCCAAAATAAAAGGAATTTTTGAATTATGCCCTGAAATAAGTGAAATTTCTGCAATTTTGCCCCAAAATAAAAGAAATTTCTGCCTTTTTGCCAAAAAATAAGGGAAATTTCTGCCTTTTTGCTTCCAAATAAAAGGAATTTCAGCCTTTTTACCTCAAAATAAGGGGAATTTCTGCATTTTTGCCACAAAATATTAAGAATTTCTGCATGTTTGCCCCAAAATAAAGAAAATTTCTCCCTTTTTTCCCTGAAATAAGTGAAATTTCTGCAATTTTGCCCCAAAATAAGTGGAATTTCTGCAATTTTGCTCCAAAATAAGGGAAATTTCTGGAATTTTGCCCCAACATAAGTGGAATTTCTGAGTTTTGCCCCAAAATAAGGAGAATTTCTGTTTTTTGCCCCACCATATAGGGAATTTCTGCCTTTTTGCCCCACAATTAGGGGAATTTTTGCAATTTTGCTCCAAAATACTGGGAATTTCTGCCTTTTTGCCCGAAAATAAGGGGAATGCATAACTTTTTGCCATAGAAAAGGGAAATTTCTTCATTTTTGCTCCAAATAAAAGGGAATTTCTGCCTTTTTTCCTCTAAATAAGTGGAATTTCTGCAATTTTCCCCCAAAAGAAAGGGAATTTCTGTCTGTTTTGCCCCAAAATAATGGGAATTTCTGACTTATTACCCTGAAATAAGTGAAATTTCTGCAATTTTGCCCCAAAATAAGGGAAATTTCTGCCTTTTTGCCATGAAATATGTGAAATTTCTGCAATTTTACCCCAAAATAAGGTGAATTTCTGCCTTTTTGCCCCAAAATAATGGGAATTTCTGCCTTTTTGCCCCAAAATAAGAAAAATTTTTGCTTTATTTCTCTGAAATAAGTGAAATTTCTGAAATTTTGCCCTAAAATGAGGTAAATTTCTGCAATTTTTTCCCATAATAAAGGAAATTTCTGCAATTTTGCCCCAAAATTAGGGGAATTTCTCACTTTTTGCCCCAAAATAAAGGAAATTTCAGCCTTTTTATCTGAAAATAAGTGAAATTTCTGCAATTTTGCCCCAAATAAGGGAAATTTCTGCAATTTTGCCCCAAAATAAGGTAAATTCCTGCAATTTTGCCCCAAAATATAGGAAATTTCTTGAATTTTGCCCCAAAATAAGGGGAATTTCTGATTTTTGCACCAAAATAAAAAGAATTTCTGCCTTTTGCCCCAAAATTAGGGGAATTTCTACAATTTTGCTCCAAAATACGGGAAATTTCTGCCTTTTTGCCCGAAAATAATGGGAATGCATACCTTTTTGCCATAAAAAGAGAAATTTCTTCATTTTTGCTCCATAATAAGGGGAATTTCTGCCTTTTTGCCTCTAAATAAGTGGTATTTCTGTCTTTTTCCCCCAAAACAAAGGGAATTTCTGTCTTTTTTGCATCAAAATAAGGAGAATTTCTGACTTATTACCCTGAAATAATTGAAATTTCTGCAATTTTGCCCCCCAAAAAAGGAAATTTCTGCAATTTTGCCCCAAGGAAAAAAAATTTCTGCAATTATGCCCCAAAATAAGGGGAATTTCTGACTGTTTGCTCTCGAAAAAAGGAGATTTTCTGTCTTTTTGCCTCAAAATAAGGTGAATTTCTGCCTTTTTGCCTTCAATAAAGGGGAATTTCAGCCTTTTTACCTCAAAATAAGGGGAATTTCTGCATTTTTGCCACAAAATATTAGGAATTTCTGCCTTTTTGCCCCAAAATAAGGAAAATTTCTGTCTTTTTGCCCCAACATATAGGGAATTTTAGCCTTTTTTCCCCACAATTAGGGGAATTTCTGCAATTTTGCTCCAAAATACGAAGAATTTCTGTTTTTGCCCCACAATTAGGGAAATTTCTGCAATTTTGCTCCAAAATGCATGGAATTTCTACCTTTTTTCCTGAAAATAAGGGGAATGCATACCTTTTTGCCATAGAAAAGGGAAATTTCTTCATTTTTGCTCCAAAATAAGGGGAATTTCTGCCTTTTTGCCTCTAAATAATTGGAATTTCTGTCTTTTTTCCCAAAACAAAGAGAATTTCTGTCTTTTTTGCCCCAAAATAAGAAAAATTTCTGACTTATTACCCTGAAATAAGTGAAATTTCTGCAATTTTGCCCCAAAATAAGGAAAATTTCTGCCTTTTTGCCCTGAAATATGTGAAATTTCTGCAATTTTACCCCAAAATAAGGTGAATTTCTGCATTTTGCCCCAAAATAATGGGAATTTCTGCCTTTTTGCCCCAAAATAAGAAAAAAACTTTGGCTTTTTTAATCTGAAATAAGTGAAATTTCTGCAATTTTTCCCCATAATAAGGGAAATTTCTGAAATTTTTCCCCAAAATAAGGGGAATTTCTTTCTTTTTCCCCCAAAACAAAGGGAATTTCTGTCTTTTTTGCCCCAAAATAAGGGGAATTTCTCTTTTTTTGCCCCAAAATAAAGGAAATTTCAGCCTTTTTACCTGAAAATAAGTGAAATTTCTGCAATTTTGCCCCAAATAAGGGAAATTTCTGCAATTTAGCCCCAAAATAAGGTAAATTCCTGCAATTTTGCCCCCAAAAAAAGAAATTTCTGGAATTTTGCCTCAAAATAAAGGGAATTTCTGATTTTTACCCCAAAATAAAGGGAATTTCTGCCTTTTGCCCAAAATTAGGGGAATTTCTGCAATTTTGCTCCAAAATACAAGGAATTTCTGCCTTTTTGCCTGAAAATAATGGGAATGCATAGTTTTTTGCCATATAAAAGGAAATTGTTTCATTTTTGCTCCAAAATAAGGGGAATTTCTGCCTTTTTGCCTCTAAATAAGTGGAATTTCTGTCTTTTTCCCCCAAAACAAAGGAAATTTCTGTCTTTTTGCCCCAAAATAAGATGAATTTCTTACTTATTACCCTGAAATAAATGAAATTTCTGCAATTTTTCCCCAAAATGAGGGGAATTTCTGACTGTTTGCCCCCAAAAAAAGAAGATTTTCTTTCTTTTTGCCCCAAAATAAAGAGAATTTCTGCCTTTTTGCCCGAAAATTATGAGAATTTCTGCAATTTTGCTTCAAAATAAGGGGAATTTCTGCTTTTTATCCTGAAAGTAAGGGGAATGTATACCTTTTGCCACAAAAAAGAAAAATTTCTTCATTTTTGCCCCAAAATAAGAGGAATTTCTGCTTTTTTACCTCAAAATAAGTGAAATTTCTGCCTTTTTACACAAAAATAAATGGAATTTCTGACTTTTTGCCCCAAAATAAAAGGAATTTTTGAATTATGCCCTGAAATAAGTGAAATTTCTGCAATTTTGCCCCAAAATAAAAGAAATTTCTGCCTTTTTGCCAAAAAATAAGGGAAATTTCTGCCTTTTTGCTTCCAAATAAAAGGAATTTCAGCCTTTTTACCTCAAAATAAGGGGAATTTCTGCATTTTTGCCACAAAATATTAAGAATTTCTGCATGTTTGCCCCAAAATAAAGAAAATTTCTCCCTTTTTTCCCTGAAATAAGTGAAATTTCTGCAATTTTGCCCCAAAATAAGTGGAATTTCTGCAATTTTGCTCCAAAATAAGGGAAATTTCTGGAATTTTGCCCCAAAATAAGTGGAATTTCTGAGTTTTGCCCCAAAATAAGGAGAATTTCTGTTTTTTGCCCCACCATATAGGGAATTTCTGCCTTTTTGCCCCACAATTAGGGGAATTTTTGCAATTTTGCTCCAAAATACTGGGAATTTCTGCCTTTTTGCCCGAAAATAAGGGGAATGCATAACTTTTTGCCATAGAAAAGGGAAATTTTTTCATTTTTGCTCCAAATAAAAGGGAATTTCTGCCTTTTTTCCTCTAAATAAGTGGAATTTCTGCAATTTTCCCCCAAAAGAAAGGGAATTTCTGTCTGTTTTGCCCCAAAATAATGGGAATTTCTGACTTATTACCCTGAAATAAGTGAAATTTCTGCAATTTTGCCCCAAAATAAGGGAAATTTCTGCCTTTTTGCCATGAAATATGTGAAATTTCTGCAATTTTACCCCAAAATAAGGTGAATTTCTGCCTTTTTGCCCCAAAATAAGAAAAATTTTTGCTTTATTTCTCTGAAATAAGTGAAATTTCTGAAATTTTGCCCTAAAATGAGGTAAATTTCTGCAATTTTTTCCCATAATAAAGGAAATTTCTGCAATTTTGCCCCAAAATTAGGGGAATTTCTCCCTTTTTGCCCCAAAATAAAGGAAATTTCAGCCTTTTTACCTGAAAATAAGTGAAATTTCTGCAATTTTGCCCCAAATAAGGGAAATTTCTGCAATTTTGCCCCAAAATAAGGTAAATTCCTGCAATTTTGCCCCAAAATATAGGAAATTTCTTGAATTTTGCCCCAAAATAAGGGGAATTTCTGATTTTTGCACCAAAATAAAAAGAATTTCTGCCTTTTGCCCCAAAATTAGGGGAATTTCTACAATTTTGCTCCAAAATACGGGAAATTTCTGCCTTTTTGCCCGAAAATAATGGGAATGCATACCTTTTTGCCATAAAAAGAGAAATTTCTTCATTTTTGCTCCATAATAAGGGGAATTTCTGCCTTTTTGCCTCTAAATAAGTGGTATTTCTGTCTTTTTCCCCCAAAACAAAGGGAATTTCTGTCTTTTTTGCATCAAAATAAGGAGAATTTCTGACTTATTACCCTGAAATAAGTGAAATTTCTGCAATTTTGCCCCAAAAAAAAGGAAATTTCTGCAATTTTGCCCCAAGGAAAAAAAAATTCTGCAATTATGCCCCAAAATAAGGGGAATTTCTGACTGTTTGCTCTCGAAAAAAGGAGATTTTCTGTCTTTTTGCCTCAAAATAAGGTGAATTTCTGCCTTTTTGCCTTCAATAAAGGGGAATTTCAGCCTTTTTACCTCAAAATGAGGGGAATTTCTGCATTTTTGCCACAAAATATTAGGAATTTCTGCCTTTTTGCCCCAAAATAAGGAAAATTTCTGTCTTTTTGCCCCAACATATAGGGAATTTTAGCCTTTTTTCCCCACAATTAGGGGAATTTCTGCAATTTTGCTCCAAAATACGAAGAATTTCTGTTTTTGCCCCACAATTAGGGGAATTTCTGCAATTTTGCTCCAAAATGCATGGAATTTCTACCTTTTTTCCTGAAAATAAGGGGAATGCATACCTTTTTGCCATAGAAAAGGGAAATTTCTTCATTTTTGCTCCAAAATAAGGGGAATTTCTGCCTTTTTGCCTCTAAATAAGTGGAATTTCTGTCTTTTTTCCCAAAACAAAGAGAATTTCTGTCTTTTTTGCCCCAAAATAAGAAAAATTTCTGACTTATTACCCTGAAATAAGTGAAATTTCTGCAATTTTGCCCCAAAATAAGGAAAATTTCTGCCTTTTTGCCCTGAAATATGTGAAATTTCTGCAATTTTACCCCAAAATAAGGTGAATTTCTGCATTTTGCCCCAAAATAATGGGAATTTCTGCCTTTTTGCCACAAAATAAGAAAAAAACTTTGGCTTTTTTAATCTGAAATAAGTGAAATTTCTGCAATTTTGCCCTAAAATAAAGGAAATTTCTGCAATTTTTCCCCATAATAAGGGAAATTTCTGAAATTTTTCCCCAAAATAAGGGGAATTTCTTTCTTTTTCCCCCAAAACAAAGGGAATTTCTGTCTTTTTTGCCTCAAAATAAGAGGAATTTCTCTTTTTTTGCCCCAAAATAAAGGAAATTTCAGCCTTTTTACCTGAAAATAAGTGAAATTTCTGCAATTTTGCCCCAAATAAGGGAAATTTCTGCAATTTAGCCCCAAAATAAGGTAAATTCCTGCAATTTTGCCCCCAAAAAAAGAAATTTCTGGAATTTTGCCTCAAAATAAAGGGAATTTCTGATTTTTACCACAAAATAAAGGGAATTTCTGCCTTTTGCCCAAAAATTAGGGGAATTTCTGCAATTTTGCTCCAAAATACAAGGAATTTCTGCCTTTTTGCCTGAAAATAATGGGAATGCATAGTTTTTTGCCATATAAAAGGAAATTGTTTCATTTTTGCTCCAAAATAAGGGGAATTTCTGCCTTTTTGCCTCTAAATAAGTGGAATTTCTGTCTTTTTCCCCCAAAACAAAGGGAATTTCTGTCTTTTTGCCCCAAAATAAGATGAATTTCTTACTTATTACCCTGAAATAAATGAAATTTCTGCAATTTTTCCCCAAAATGAGGGGAATTTCTGACTGTTTGCCCCCAAAAAAAGAAGATTTTCTTTCTTTTTGCCCCAAAATAAAGAGAATTTCTGCCTTTTTGCCCGAAAATTATGAGAATTTCTGCAATTTTGCTTCAAAATAAGGGGAATTTCTGCTTTTTATCCTGAAAGTAAGGGGAATGTATACCTTTTGCCACAAAAAAGAAAAATTTCTTCATTTTTGCCCCAAAATAAGAGGAATTTCTGCTTTTTTACCTCAAAATAAGTGAAATTTCTCCCTTTTTACACAAAAATAAATGGAATTTCTGACTTTTTGCCCCAAAATAAAAGGAATTTTTGAATTATGCCCTGAAATAAGTGAAATTTCTGCAATTTTGCCCCAAAATAAAAGAAATTTCTGCCTTTTTGCCAAAAAATAAGGGAAATTTCTGCCTTTTTGCTTCCAAATAAAAGGAATTTCAGCCTTTTTACCTCAAAATAAGGGGAATTTCTGCATTTTTGCCACAAAATATTAAGAATTTCTGCATGTTTGCCCCAAAATAAAGAAAATTTCTCCCTTTTTTCCCTGAAATAAGTGAAATTTCTGCAATTTTGCCCCAAAATAAGTGGAATTTCTGCAATTTTGCTCCAAAATAAGGGAAATTTCTGGAATTTTGCCCCAAAATAAGTGGAATTTCTGAGTTTTGCCCCAAAATAAGGAGAATTTCTGTTTTTTGCCCCACCATATAGGAAATTTCTGCCTTTTTGCCCCACAATTAGGGGAATTTTTGCAATTTTGCTCCAAAATACTGGGAATTTCTGCCTTTTTGCCCGAAAATAAGGGGAATGCATAACTTTTTGCCATAGAAAAGGGAAATTTCTTCATTTTTGCTCCAAATAAAAGGGAATTTCTGCCTTTTTTCCTCTAAATAAGTGGAATTTCTGCAATTTTCCCCCAAAAGAAAGGGAATTTCTGTCTGTTTTGCCCCAAAATAATGGGAATTTCTGACTTATTACCCTGAAATAAGTGAAATTTCTGCAATTTTGCCCCAAAATAAGGGAAATTTCTGCCTTTTTGCCATAAAATATGTGAAATTTCTGCAATTTTACCCCAAAATAAGGTGAATTTCTGCCTTTTTGCCCCAAAATAATGGGAATTTCTGCCTTTTTGCCCCAAAATAAGAAAAATTTTTGCTTTATTTCTCTGAAATAAGTGAAATTTCTGAAATTTTGCCCTAAAATGAGGTAAATTTCTGCAATTTTTTCCCATAATAAAGGAAATTTCTGCAATTTTGCCCCAAAATTAGGGGAATTTCTCACTTTTTGCCCCAAAATAAAGGAAATTTCAGCCTTTTTATCTGAAAATAAGTGAAATTCCTGCAATTTTGCCCCAAATAAGGGAAATTTCTGCAATTTTGCCCCAAAATAAGGTAAATTCCTGCAATTTTGCCCCAAAATATAGGAAATTTCTTGAATTTTGCCCCAAAATAAGGGGAATTTCTGATTTTTGCACCAAAATAAAAAGAATTTCTGCCTTTTGCCCCAAAATTAGGGGAATTTCTACAATTTTGCTCCAAAATACGGGAAATTTCTGCCTTTTTGCCCGAAAATAATGGGAATGCATACCTTTTTGCCATAAAAAGAGAAATTTCTTCATTTTTGCTCAATAATAAGGGGAATTTCTGCCTTTTTGCCTCTAAATATGTGGTATTTCTGTCTTTTTCCCCCAAAACAAAGGGAATTTCTGTCTTTTTGGCATCAAAATAAGGAGAATTTCTGACTTATTACCCTGAAATAATTGAAATTTCTGCAATTTTGCCCCAAAATAAAGGAAATTTCTGCAATTTTGCCCCAAGGAAAAAAAATTTCTGCAATTATGCCCCAAAATAAGGGGAATTTCTGACTGTTTGCTCTCGAAAAAAGGAGATTTTCTGTCTTTTTGCCTCAAAATAAGGTGAATTTCTGCCTCTTTCCTTCAATAAAGGGGAATTTCAGCCTTTTTACCTCAAAATAAGGGGAATTTCTGCATTTTTGCCACAAAATATTAGGAATTTCTGCCTTTTTGCCCCAAAATAAGGAAAATTTCTGCCTTTTTTCCCTGAAATAAGTGAAATTTCTGCAATTTTGCCCCAAAATAAGTGGAATTTCTGAGTTTTGCCCTAAAATAAGGAGAATTTCTGTATTTTTGCCCCAACATATAGGGAATTTTTGCCTTTTTTCCTCACAATTAGGGAAATTTCTGCAATTTTGCTCCAAAATACGGGGAATTTCTGCCTTTTTGCCCCACAATTAGGGGAATTTCTGCAATTTTGCTCCAAAATGCAGGGAATTTCTACCTTTTTTCCTGAAAATAAGGGGAATGCATACCTTTTTGCCATAGAAAAGGAAAATTCCTTCATTTTTGCTCCAAAATAAGGGGAATTTCTGCCTTTTTGCCTCTAAATAAGTGGAATTTCTGTCTTTTTTTCCCAAAACAAAGAGAATTTCTGTCTTTTTTGCTCCAAAATAAGGAAAATTTCTGACTTATTACCCTGAAATAAGTGAAATTTCTGCAATTTTGCCCCAAAATAAGGAAAATTTCTGCCTTTTTGCCCTGTAATATATGAAATTTCTGCAATTTTACCCCAAAATAAGGTGAATTTCTGCATTTTGCCCCAAAATAATGGGAATTTCTGCCTTTTTGACCCAAAATAAGAAAAAACTTTTGCTTTTTTAATCTGAAATAAGTGATATTTCTGCAATTTTGCCCTAAAATAAAGGAAATTTCTGCAATTTTTCCCCATAATAAGGGAAATTTCTGAAATTTTTTTCCAAAATAAAGGGAATTTCTGTCTTTTTCCCCCAAAACAAAGGGAATTTCTGTCTTTTTTGCCCCAAAATAAGGGGAATTTCTCTTTTTTTTCCACAAAATAAAGGAAATTTCAGCCTTTTTACCTGAAAATAAGTGAAATTTCTGCAATTTTGCCCCAAATAAAGGAAATTTCTGCAATTTAGCCCCAAAATAAGGTAAATTCCTGCAATTTTGCCCCCCAAAAAAGAAATTTCTGGAATTTTGCCTCAAAATAAAGGGAATTTCTGATTTTTACCCCAAAATAAATGGAATTTCTGCCTTTTGCCCAAAAATTAGGGAATTTCTGCAATTTTGCTCCAAAATACAAGGAATTTCTGCCTTTTTGCCTGAAAAGAATGGGAATGCATAGTTTTTTGCCATATAAAGGGAAATTTTTTCATTTTTCCTCCAAAATAAGGGGAATTTCTGCCTTTTTGTCTCTAAATAATGGAATTTCTGTCTTTTTCCCCCAAAACAAAGGGAATTTCTGTCTTTTTTGCCCTAAAATAAGGGCAATTTCTGACTTATTACCCTGAAATAAATGAAATTTCTGCAATTTTGCCCCAAAATAAAGGAAATTTCTGCAATTTTTCACCAATGTAAAGGAAATTTCTAAATTTTTCCCCAAAATAAGGGGAATTTCTAACAGTTTGCTCTCGAAAAAAGGAGATTTTCTGTCTTTTTGCCTCAAAATAAGGTGAATTTCTGCATTTTTGCCACAAAATATTAGGAATTTCTGCCTTTTTGCCCCAAAATAAGGAAAATTTCTGCCTTTTTTCACTGAAATAAGTGAAATTTCTGCAATTTTGCCCCAAAATAAGTGGAATTTCTGAGTTTTGCCCTAAAATAAGGAGAATTTCTGTATTTTTGCCCCAACATATAGGGAATTTTTGCCTTTTTTCCCCACAATTAGGGGAATTTCTGCAATTTTGCTCCAAAATACGGGGAATTTCTGCATTTTGCCCCACAATTAGGGGAATTTCTGCAGTTTTTCTCCAAAATGCAGGGAATTTATGCCTTTTTTCCTGAAAATAAGGGGAATGCATACCTTTTTGCCATAGAAAAGGGAAATTTCTTCATTTTTGCTCCAAAATAAGGGGAATTTCTGCCTTTTGCCTCTAAATAAGTGGAATTTCTGTCTTTTTTCCCAAAACAAAGAGAATTTCTGTCTTTTTTGCCGCAAAATAAGGAAAATTTCTGACTTATTACCCTGAAATAAGTGAAATTTCTGCAATTTTGCCCCAAAATAAGGGGAATTTCTGTCTTTTTCCCCCAAAACAAAGGGAATTTCTGTCTTTTTTGCCCCAAAATAAGGGGAATTTCTTTTTTTTTTGCCCCAAAATAAAGGAAATTTCAGCCTTTTTACCTGAAAATAAGTGAAATTTCTGCAATTTTGCCCCAAATAAGGGAAATTTCTGCAATTTAGCCCCAAAATAAGGTAAATTCCTGCAATTTTGCCCCCAAAAAAGAAATTTCTGGAATGTTGCCTCAAAATAAAGAGAATTTCTGATTTTTACCCAAAATAAAGGGAATTTCTGCCTTTTGCCCAAAAATTAGGGGAATTTCTGCAATTTTGCTCCAAAATACAAGGAATTTCTGCATTTTTGCCTAAAAATAATGGGAATGATTAGTTTTTTGCCATATAAAGGGAAATTTTTTCATTTTTGCTCAAAAATAAGGGGAATTTCTGCCTTTTTGTCTCTAAATAAGTGGAATTTCTGTCTTTTTCCCCCAAAACAAAAGGAATTTCTGTTTTTTTTGCCCTAAAATAAGGGCAATTTCTGACTTATTACCATGAAATAAATGAAATTTCTGCAATTTTGCCCCAAAATAAAGGAAATTTCTGCAATTTTTTACCAATGTAAAGGAAATTTCTGCAATTTTGCCCCAAAATAAGGGGAATTTCTAACAGTTTGCTCTCAAAAAAAGGAGATTTTCTGTCTTTTTGCCTCAAAATAAGGTGAATTTCTGCCTTTTTGCCTTCAAATAAGGGGAATTTCAGCCTTTTTACCTCAAAATAAGGAGAATTTCTGCATTTTTGCCACAAAATATTAGGAATTTCTAGCTTTTTGCCCCAAAATAAGGAAAATTTCTGCCTTTTTTCACTGAAATAAGTGGAATTTCTGCTATTTTGCCCCAAAATAAGTGGAATTTCTGAGTTTTGCCCTAAAATAAGAAGAATTTCTGTCTTTTTGCCCCAACATATAGGGAATTTTTGCCTATTTTCCCCACAATTAGGGGAATTTCTGCAATTTTGCTCCAATATACGGGGAATTTCTGCCTTTTTGCCCCACAATTAGGGGAATTTCTGCAATTTTGCTCCAAAATGCAGGGAATTTCTGCCTTTTTTCCTGAAAATAAAAAAAATGCATACCTTTTTGCCATAGAAAAGGGAAATTTCTTCATTTTTGCTCCAAAATAAGGGGAATTTCTGCATTTTTGCCTCTAAATAAGTGGAATTTCTGTCTTTTTTCCCAAAACAATGAGAATTTCTGTCTTTTTGCCCCAAAATAAGGAAAATTTCTGACTTATTACCCTGAAATAAGTGAAATTTCTGCAATTTTGCCCCAAAATAAGGAAAATTTCTGCCTTTTTGCCCTGAAATATGTGAAATTTCTGCAATTTTACCCCAAAATAAGGTGAATTTCTGCATTTTGCCCCAAAATAATGGGAATTTCTGCCTTTTTGCCCCAAAATAAGAAAAAACTTTTGCTTTTTTAATCTGAAATAAGTGAAATTTCTGCAATTTTGCCCTAAAATAAAGGAAATTTCTGCAATTTTTCCCCATAATAAGGGAAATTTCTGAAATTTTTCCCCAAAATAAGGGGAATTTCTGTCTTTTTCCCCCAAAACAAAGGGAATTTCTGTCTTTTTTGCCCCAAAATAAGGGGAATTTCTTCCTGTTTGCCCCAAAATAAAGGAAATTTCAGCCTTTTTCCCTGAAAATAAGTGAAATTTCTGCAATTTTGCCCCAAATAAAGGAAATTTCTGCAATTTAGCCCCAAAATGAGGTAAATTCCTGTAATTTTGCCCCCAAAAAAAGAAATTTCTGGAATTTTGCCTCAAAATAAAGGGAATTTCTGATTTTTACCCCAAAATAAAGGGAATTTCTGCAATTTTTCACCAATGTAAAGAAAATTTCTGCAATTTTGCCCCAAAATAAAGGGAATTTCTGACTGTTTGCTGCCGAAAAAAGAAGATTTTCTGTCTTTTTGTCGCAAAATGAGGAGAATTTCTGGTTTTTTGCCCGAAAATTATGAGAATTTCTGCAATTTTGCTTCATAATACGGGGAATTTCTGCTTTTTATCCCGAAAGTAAGAGGAATGTATACCTTTTGCCACAAAAAAGGGAAATTTCTTCATTTTTGCCCCAAAATAAGAGGAATTTCTGCCTTTTTACCTCTAAATATGAGAAATTTCTGCATTTTTACCCAAAAATAAACGGAATTTCTGTCTTTTTGCCCCAAAATAAAAGAAATTTTTAAATTATGCCCTGAAATAAGTGAAATTTCTGCAATTTTGCCCCAAAATAAAAGAAATTTTTGCGTTTTAGCCACACAATAAGGGGAATTTCTGTCTTTTTGCCCCAAAATAAGGGAAATTTCTGCCTTTTTGCCCCCAAATAAAAGGAATTTCAGCCTTTATACCTCAAAATAAAGGAAATTTCTGCATTTTTGCCACAAAATCTTAAGAATTTCTGCATTTTTGCCCAAAAATAAGGAAAATTTCTGCCTTTTTTCCCTAAAATAAGTGAAATTTCTTCAATTTTGCCCCAAAATAAGTGCAATTTCTGCAATTTTGCTCCAAAATAAGGGAAATTTCTGGAATTTTGCCTCAAAATAAGTGGAATTTCTGAGTTTTGCCCCAAAATAAGGAGAATATCTGTCTTATTTCCCCACCATATAGGGAATTTCTGCCTTTTTGCCCCACAATTAGGGAAATTTCTGCAATTTTGCTCCAAAATACAGGAAATTTCTGCCTTTTTGCCTGAAAATAATGGGAATGCATTCCCTTTTGCCATAAAAAAGGGAAATTTCTTCATTTTTGCTCCAAAATAAGGGGAATTTCTGCCTTTTTGCTTCTAAATAAGTGGAATTTCTGTCTTTTTCCCCCAAAAACAATGGGAATTTCTGTCTTTTTTGCCCCAAAATAAGGGCAATTTTTGACTTATTACACTGAAATAAGTGAAATTTCTGCAATTTTGCCCCAAAATAAGGGGAATTTCTGTCTTTTTGCCCCAAAATAAAGGGAATTTCTGCCTTTTGCCCCAAAATTAGGAGAATTTCTGCAATTTTGCTCCAAAATACGAAAAATTTCTGCCTTTTTGCCTGAAAATAATGGGAATGCATACCTTTTTACCATAAAAAGGGAAATTTTTTCATTTTTGCTCCAAAATAAGGGGAATTTCTGCCTTTTTGCCTCTAAATAAGTGGAATTTCTGTCTTTTTCCCACAAAACAAAGGAAATTTCTGTCTTTTTTGCCCCAAAAATAAGGGGAATTTTTGACTTATTACCCTGAAATAAGTGAAATATCTGCAATTTTTCACCAAAATAAGGGAAATTTCTGCAATTTTGCCCCAATGTAAAGGAAATTTCTGCAATTTTGCCCCAAAATAAGGGGAATTTCTTACTGTTTGCTCCCGAAAAAAGTAGATTTTCTGTCTTTTTGCCCCAAAATAAGGAGAATTTCTGCCTTTTTGCTCGAAAATTATGAGAATTTCTGCAATTTTGCTTCAAAATACGGGGAATTTCTGCCTTTTATCCCGAAAGTAAGGGGAATGTATACCTTTTGCCACAAAAAAGGGAAATTTCGTCATTTTTGCCCCAAATAAGAGGAATTTCTGCCTTTTTACCTCAAATTAATAGCAATTTCTGCCTTTTTACCCCAAAATAAACGGAATTTCTGTTTTTTTGCCCCAAAATAAAAGGAATTTTTAAATTATGCCCTGAAATATGTGAAATTTCTGCAATTTTGCCCCAAAATAAGGGAAATTTCTGCCTTTTTGCTCTGAAATATGTGAACTTTCTTCAATTTTACCCAAAAATAAGGTGAATTTCTGCCTTTTTTCTTCAAAATAATGAGAATTTCTGCCTTTTTGCCCCAAAATAAGAAAAATTTTTGCTTTTTTTCTCTGAAATAAGTGAAATTTCTGCAATTTTGCCCCAAAATAAGGGAAATTTCTGGAATTTTGCCCCAAAATAAGTGGAATTTCTGAGTTTTGTCACAAAATAAGGAGAATTTCTCTTTTTTGCCCCAACATATAGGGAATTTCTGCATTTTTGCCTGAAAATAATGGGAATGCATACCTTTTGGCCATAAAATAGGGAAATTTCTTCATTTTTGCTCCAAATTAAAGGGAATTTCTGCCTTTTTTCCTCTAAATAAGTGGAATTTCTGCAATTTTCCCCCAAAAGAAATAGAATTTCTGTCTTTTTTGCCCCAAAATAATGAGAATTTCTGACTTATTACCATAAAATAAGTGAAATTTCTGCAATTTTGCCCCAAAATAAGAGAAACTTCTGCCTTTTTGCCCTGAAATATGTTAAATTTCTTCAATTTTACCCCAAAATAAGGTGAATTCCTGCCTTTGTGCCGGAAAATAATGGGAATTTCTGCCTTTTTGCCCCAATATAAGAAAAATTTTTGCTTTTTTTTCTGAAATAAGTGAAATTTCTGCAATTTTGCCCTAAATTAAGGGAAATTTCTGCAATTTTTCCCCATAATAAGGGAAATTTCTGCCTTTTTGCCATGAAATATATGAAATTTCTGCAATTTTACCCTAAAATAAGGTGAATTTCTGCCTTTTTGCCCCAAAATAATGGGAATTTCTGCCTTTTTGCCCCAAAATAAGAAAAATTTTTGCTTTATTTCTCTGAAATAAGTGAAATTTCTGAAATTTTGCCCTAAAATGAGGTAAATTTCTGCAATTTTTCCCATAATAAAGGAAATTTCTGCAATTTTGCCCCAAAATTAGGGGAATTTCTCAATTTTTGCCCCAAAATAAAGGAAATTTCAGCCTTTTTATCTGAAAATAAGTGAAATTTCTGCAATTTTGCCCCAAATAAGGGAAATTTCTGCAATTTTGCCCCAAAATAAGGTAAATTCCTGCAATTTTGCCCCAAAATATAGGAAATTTCTTGAATTTTGCCCCAAAATAAGGGGAATTTCTGATTTTTGCACCAAAATAAAAAGAATTTCTGCCTTTTGCCCCAAAATTAGGGGAATTTCTACAATTTTGCTCCAAAATACGGGAAATTTCTGCCTTTTTGCCCGAAAATAATGGGAATGCATACCTTTTTGCCATAAAAAGAGAAATTTCTTCATTTTTGCTCCATAATAAGGGGAATTTCTGCCTTTTTGCCTCTAAATAAGTGGTATTTCTGTCTTTTTCCCCCAAAACAAAGGGAATTTCTGTCTTTTTTGCATCAAAATAAGGAGAATTTCTGACTTATTACCCTGAAATAAGTGAAATTTCTGCAATTTTGCCCCCAAAAAAAGGAAATTTCTGCAATTTTGCCCCAAGGAAAAAAAATTTCTGCAATTATGCCCCAAAATAAGGGGAATTTCTGACTGTCTGCTCTCGAAAAAGGAGATTTTCTGTCTTTTTGCCTCAAAATAAGGTGAATTTCTGCCTTTTTGCCTTCAATAAAGGGGAATTTCAGCATTTTTACCTCAAAATAAGGGGAATTTCTGCATTTTTGCCACAAAATATTAGGAATTTCTGCCTTTTTGCCCCAAAATAAGGAAAATTTCTGCCTTTTTTCCCTGAAATAAGTGAAATTTCTGCAATTTTGCCCCAAAATAAGTGGAATTTCTGAGTTTTGCCCTAAAATAAGGAGAATTTCTGTCTTTTTGCCCCAACATATAGGGAATTTTTGCCTTTTTTCCTCACAATTAGGGAAATTTCTGCAATTTTGCTCCAAAATACGGGGAATTTCTGCCTTTTTGCCCCACAATTAGGGGAATTTCTGCAATTTTGCTCCAAAATGCAGGGAATTTCTACCTTTTTTCCTGAAAATAAGGGGAATGCATACCTTTTTGCCATAGAAAAGGAAAATTCCTTCATTTTTGCTCCAAAATAAGGGGAATTTCTGCCTTTTTGCCTCTAAATAAGTGGAATTTCTGTCTTTTTTCCCAAAACAAAGAGAATTTCTGTCTTTTTTGCCCCAAAATAAGGAAAATTTCTGACTTATTACCCTGAAATAAGTGAAATTTCTGCAATTTTGCCCCCAAATAAGGAAAATTTCTGCCTTTTTGTCCTGAAATATATGAAATTTCTGCAATTTTACCCCAAAATAAGGTGAATTTCTGCATTTTGCCCCAAAATAATGGGAATTTCTGCCTTTTTGACCCAAAATAAGAAAAAACTTTTGCTTTTTTAATCTGAAATAAGTGATATTTCTGCAATTTTGCCCTAAAATAAAGGAAATTTCTGCAATTTTTCCCCATAATAATTGAAATTTCTGAAATTTTTCCCCAAAATAAAGGGAATTTCTGTCTTTTTCCCCCAAAACAAAGGGAATTTCCTTCTTTTTTGCCCCAATATAAGGGGAATTTCTCTTTTTTTGCCCCAAAATAAAGGAAATTTCAGCCTTTTTCCCTGAAAATAAGTGAAATTTCTGCAATTTTGCCCAAAATAAGCGAAATTTCTGCAATTTAGCCCCAAAATAAGGTAAATTCCTGCAATTTTGCCCCCCAAAAAAGAAATTTCTGGAATTTTGCCTCAAAAAAAAGGGAATTTCTGATTTTTACCCCAAAATAAAGGGAATTTTTGCCTTTTGCCCAAAAATTAGGGAATTTCTGCAATTTTGCTACAAAATACAAGGAATTTCTGCCTTTTTGCCTGAAAAGAATGGGAATGCATAGTTTTTTGCCATATAAAGGGAAATTTTTTCATTTTTGCTCCAAAATAAGGGGAATTTCTGCCTTTTTGTCTCTAAATAATGGAATTTCTGTCTTTTTCCCCCAAAACAAAGGGAATTTCTGTCTTTTTTGCCCTAAAATAAGGGCAATTTCTGACTTATTACCCTGAAATAAATGAAATTTCTGCAATTTTGCCCCAAAATAAAGGAAATTTCTGCAATTTTTCACCAATGTAAAGGAAATTTCTAAATTTTTCCCCAAAATAAGGGGAATTTCTAACAGTTTGCTCTCGAAAAAAGGAGATTTTCTGTCTTTTTGCCTCAAAATAAGGTGAATTTCTGCATTTTTGCCACAAAATATTAGGAATTTCTGCCCTTTTGCCCCAAAATCAGGAAAATTTCTGCCTTTTTTCACTGAAATAAGTGAAATTTCTGCAATTTTGCCCCAAAATAAGTGGAATTTCTGAGTTTTGCCCTAAAATAAGGAGAATTTCTGTATTTTTGCCCCAACATATAGGGAATTTTTGCCTTTTTTCCCCACAATTAGGGGAATTTCTGCAATTTTGCTCCAAAATACGGGGAATTTCTGCCTTTTTGCCCCACAATTAGGGGAATTTCTGCAATTTTTCTCCAAAATGCAGGGAATTTATGCCTTTTTTCCTGAAAATAAGGGGAATGCATACCTTTTTGCCATAGAAAAGGGAAATTTCTTCATTTT
The DNA here is from genome assembly GCF_963924665.1 of Micromys minutus. Taxonomy (NCBI): domain Eukaryota; kingdom Metazoa; phylum Chordata; class Mammalia; order Rodentia; family Muridae; genus Micromys; species Micromys minutus. The sequence continues at coordinate 161,924 of NW_027667217.1, forward strand.
TGCTCCAAAATAAGGGGAATTTCTGCCTTTTGCCTCTAAATAAGTGGAATTTCTGTCTTTTTTCCCAAAACAAAGAGAATTTCTGTCTTTTTTGCCCCAAAATAAGGAAAATTTCTGACTTATTACCCTGAAATAAGTGAAATTTCTGCAATTTTGCCCCAAAATAAGGGGAATTTCTGTCTTTTTCCCCCAAAACAAAGGGAATTTCTGTCTTTTTTGCCCCAAAATAAGGGGAATTTCTTTTTTTTTGCCCCAAAATAAAGGAAATTTCAGCCTTTTTACCTGAAAATAAGTGAAATTTCTGCAATTTTGCCCCAAATAAGGAAAATTTCTGCAATTTAGCCGCAAAATAAGGTAAATTCCTGCAATTTTGCCCCCAAAAAAAGAAATTTCTGGAATTTTGCCTCAAAATAAAGAGAATTTCTGATTTTTACCCCAAAATAAAGGGAATTTCTGCCTTTTGCCCAAAAATTAGGGGAATTTCTGCAATTTTGCTCCAAAATACAAGGAATTTCTGACTTTTTGCCTGAAAATAATGGGAATGATTAGTTTTTTGCCATATAAAGGGAAATTTTTTCATTTTTGCTCCAAAATAAGGGGAATTTCTGCCTTTTTGTCTCTAAATAAGTGGAATTTCTGTCTTTTTCCCCAAAAACAAAAAAAATTCTGTTTTTTTTGCCCTAAAATAAGGGCAATTTCTGACTTATTACCCTGAAATAAATGAAATTTCTGCAATTTTGCCCCAAAATAAAGGAAATTTCTGCAATTTTTTACCAATGTAAAGGAAATTTCTGCAATTTTGCCCCAAAATAAGGGGAATTTCTAACAGTTAGCTCTCAAAAAAAGGAGATTTTCTGTCTTTTTGCCTCAAAATAAGGTGAATTTCTGCCTTTTTGCCTTCAAATAAGGGGAATTTCAGCCTTTTTACCTCAAAATAAGGAGAATTTCTGCATTTTTGCCACAAAATATTAGGAATTTCTAGCTTTTTGCCCCAAAATAAGGAAAATTTCTGCCTTTTTTCACTGAAATAAGTGGAATTTCTTCAATTTTGCCCTAAAATAAGTGGAATTTCTGAGTTTTGCCCTAAAATAAGAAGAATTTCTGTCTTTTTGCCTAAACATATAGGGAATTTTTGCCTATTTTCCCCACAATTAGGGGAATTTCTGCAATTTTGCTCATATATACGGGGAATTTCTGCCTTTTTGCCCCACAATTAGGGGAATTTCTACAATTTTGCTCCAAAATGCAGGGAATTTCTGCCTTTTTTCCTGAAAATAAGGAAAATGCATACCTTTTTGCCATAGAAAAGGGAAATTTCATCATTTTTGCTCCAAAATAAAGGGAATTTCTGCATTTTTGCCTCTAAATAAGTGGAATTTCTGTCTTTTTTCCCAAAACAAAGAGAATTTCTGTCTTTTTTGCCTCAAAATAAGGAAAATTTCTGACTTATTACCCTGAAATAAGTGTAATTTCTGCAATTTTGCCCCAAAATAAGGAAAATTTCTGCCTTTTTGCCCTGAAATATATGAAATTTCTGCAATTTTACCCGAAAATAAGGTGAATTTCTGCATTTTGCCCCAAAATAATGGGAATTTCTGCCTTTTTGCCCCAAAATAAGAAAAAACTTTTGCTTTTTTAATCTGAAATAAGTGAAATTTCTGCAATTTTGCCCTAAAATAAAGGAAATTTCTGCAAATTTTCCCCATAATAAGGAAAATTTCTGAAATTTTTCCCCAAAATAAGGGGAATTTCTGTCTTTTTCCCCCAAAACAAAGGGAATTTCTGTCTTTTTTGCCCCAAAATACGGGGAATTTCTTCCTCTTTGCCCCAAAATAAAGGAAATTTTAGCCTTTTTCCCTGAAAATAAGTGAAATTTCTGCAATTTTGCCCCAAATAAAGGAAATTTCTGCAATTTAGCCCCAAAATGAGGTAAATTCCTGTAATTTTGCCCCCAAAAAAAGAAATTTCTGGAATTTTGCCTCAAAATAAAGGGAATTTCTGACTGTTTGCTGCCGAAAAAAGAAGATTTTCTGTCTTTGTCGCAAAATGAGGAGAATTTCTGGTTTTTTGCCCAAAAATTATGAGAATTTCTGCAATTTTGCTTCATAATACGGGGAATTTCTGCTTTTTATCCCGAAAGTAAGAGGAATGTATACCTTTTGCCACAAAAAAGGGAAATTTCTTCATTTTTGCCCCAAAATAAGAGGAATTTCTGCCTTTTTACCTCTAAATAAGAGAAATTTCTGCCTTTTTACCCAAAAATAAACGGAATTTCTGTCGTTTTTCCCCAAAATAAAAGAAATTTTTTAATTATGCCCTGAAATAAGTGAAATTTCTGCAATTTTGCCCCAAAATAAAAGAAATTTTTGCGTTTTAGCCACACAATAAGGGGAATTTCTGTCTTTTTGCCCCAAAATAAGGGAAATTTCTGCCTTTTTGCCTCCAAATAAAAGGAATTTCAGCCTTTATACCTCAAAATAAAGGTAATTTCTGCATTTTTGCCACAAAATCTTAAGAATTTCTGCATTTTTGCCCCAAAATAAGGAAAATTTCTGCCTTTTTTCCCTAAAATAAGTGAAATTTCTTCAATTTTGCCCCAAAATAAGTGCAATTTCTGCAATTTTGCTCCAAAATAAGGGAAATTTCTGGAATTTTGCCTCAAAATAAGTGGAATTTCTGAGTTTTGCCCCAAAATAAGGAGAATATCTGTCTTATTTCCCCACCATATAGGGAATTTCTGCCTTTTTGCCCCACAATTAGGGAAATTTCTGCAATTTTGCTCCAAAATACAGGGAATTTCTGCCTTTTTGCCTGAAAATAATGGGAATGCATTCCCTTTTGCCATAAAAAAGGGAAATTTCTTCATTTTTGCTCCAAAATAAGGGGAATTTCTGCCTTTTTGCCTCTAAATAAGTGGAATTTCTGTCTTTTTCCCCCAAAAACAATGGGAATTTCTGTCTTTTTTGCCCCAAAATAAGGGCAATTTTTGACTTATTACACTGAAATAAGTGAAATTTCTGCAATTTTGCCCCAAAATAAGGGGAATTTCTGATTTTTGCCCCAAAATAAAGGGAATTTCTGCCTTTTGCCCCAAAATTAGGGGAATTTCTGCAATTTTGCTCCAAAATACGGAAAATTTCTGCCTTTTTGCCTGGAAATAATGGGAATGCATACCTTTTTACCATAAAAAGGGAAATTTTTTCATTTTTGCTCCAAAATAAGGGGAATTTCTGCCTTTTTGCCTCTAAATAAGTGGAATTTCTGTCTTTCTCCCACAAAACAAAGGAAATTTCTGTCTTTTTTGCCCCAAAAATAAGGGGAATTTTTGACTTATTACCCTGAAATAAGTGAAATTTCTGCAATTTTTCACCAAAATAAGGGAAATTTCTGCAATTTTGCCCCAATGTAAAGGAAATTTCTGCAATTTTGCCCCAAAATAAGGGGAATTTCTTACTGTTTGCTCCCGAAAAAAGTAGATTTTCTGTCTTTTTGCCCCAAAATAAGGAGAATTTCTGCCTTTTTGCTCGAAAATTATGAGAATTTCTGCAATTTTGCTTCAAAATACGGGGAATTTCTGCTTTTTATCCCGAAAGTAAGGGGAATGTATACCTTTTGCCACAAAAAAGGGAAATTTCTTCATTTTTGCCCCAAATAAGAAAAATTTCAGCCTTTTTACCTCAAATTAAGAGCAATTTCTGCCTTTTTACCCCAAAATAAACAGAATTTCTGTCGTTTTTCCCCAAAATAAAAGGAATTTTTAAATTATGCCCTGAAATATGTGAAATTTCTGCAATTTTGCCCCAAAATAAGGAAAATTTCTGCCTTTTTGTTCTGAAATATGTGAACTTTCATCAATTTTACCCAAAAATAAGGTGAATTTCTGCCTTTTTTCTTCAAAATAATGAGAATTTCTGCCTTTTTGCCCCAAAATAAGAAAAATTTTTGCTTTTTTTCTCTGAAATAAGTGAAATTTCTGAAATTTTGCCCAAAAATAAGGGAAATTTCTGGAATTATGCCCCAAAATAAGTGGAATTTCTGAGTTTTGTCACAAAATAAGGAGAATTTCTCTCTATTTGCCCCAACATATAGGGAATTTCTGCCTTTTTGCCTGAAAATAATGGGAATGCATACCTTTTGGCCATAAAAAAGGGAAATTTCTTCATTTTTGCTCCAAATTAAAGGGAATTTCTGCCTTTTTTCCTCTAAATAAGTGGAATTTCTGCAATTTTCCCCCAAAAGAAATAGAATTTCTGTCTTTTTTGCCCCAAAATAATGGGAATTTCTGACTTATTACCCTGAAATAAGTGAAATTTCTGCAATTTTGCCCCAAAATAAGGGAAATTTCTGCCTTTTTGCCCTGAAATATGTGAAATTTCTTCAATTTTACCCCAAAATAAGGTGAATTCCTGCCTTTGTGCCTGAAAATAATGGGAATTTCTGCCTTTTTGCCCCAATATAAGAAAAATTTTTGCTTTTTTTTTCTGAAATAAGTGAAATATCTGCAATTTTGTCCTAAATTAAGGGAAATTTCTGCAATTTTTCCCCATAATAAGGGAAATGTCTGCATTTTTGCCCCAAAATAAGGAAAATTTCTGCCTTTTTTCCCTGAAATAAGTGAAATTTCTGCAATTTTGCCCCAAAATAAGTGAAATTTCTGCAATTTTGCTCCAAAATAGGAAAAATTTCTGGAATTTTGTCCCCAAATAAGTGGATTTTCTGAGTTTTGCCCCAAAATAAGGAGAATTTCTGTTTTTTGCTCCACCATATAGGGAATTTCTGCATTTTTGCCCCACAATTAGGGGAATTTCCTCAATTTTGCTCCAAAATACGGGAAATTTCTGCGTTTTTGCCCGAAAATAAGGGGAATGCATAACTTTTTGCCATAAACAAGGGAAATTTCTTAATTTTTGCTCCTAAATAAGGGGAATTTCTGCCTTTTTTCCTCTAAATAAGTGGAATTTCTGCAATTTTCCCCCAAAACAAAGGGAATTTCTGTCTTTTTTGCCCCAAAATAAGGTGAATTTCTGACTTATTACCCTGAAATAAGTGAAATTTCTGCAATTTACCCCAAAATAAGGGAAATTTTTGCCTTTTTGCCCTGAAATATGTGAAATTTCTGCAATTTTACCCAAAAATAAGGTGAATTTCTGCCTTTTTGCCCCAAAATAATAGGAATTTCTGCCTTTTTGCCCCAAAATAAGAAAAATTTTTGCATTATTTCGCTGAAATAAGTGAAATTTCTGCAATTTTGCCCCCAAAATAAGGGGAATTTCTTCCTTTTTGCCCCAAAATAAAGGAAATTTCAGCCTTTTTACCTGAAAATATGTGAAATTTCTGCAATTTTGCCTCAAATAAGGGAAATTTCTGCAATTTTGCCCCAAAATAATGCAAATTCCTGCAATTTTGCCCCAAAATAAAAGAAATTTCTTGAATTTTGCCACAAAATATGGGGAATTTCTGATATTTGCCCCCAAATAAAGGAATTTCTGCCTTTTGCCCCAAAATTAGGGGAATTTCTGCAATATTGCTCCAAAATACGGGGAATTTCTGCCTTTTTGCCTGAAAATAATGGTGATGCATACCTTTTTGCCATAAAAAGGGAAATTTTTTCATTTTTGCTCCAAAATAAGGGGAATTTCTGACTTTTTGCCTCTAAATAAGTGGTATTTCTGTCTTTTTCTTCCAAAACAAAGAAAATTTCTGTTTTTTTTTTGCCCCAAAATAAGGGGAATTTCTGACTTATTTCCCTGAAATAAGTGAAATTTCTGCAATTTTGCCCCAAAATAAAGGAAATTTCTGCAATTTTGCACCAATGTAAAGGAAATTTCTGAATTTTGCCCCAGAATAATAGGAATTTTTGACTGTTTGCTGCCAAAAAAAGGAGATTTTCCGTCTTTTTGCCCCAAAATTAGGAAAATTTCTGGTTTTTTGCCCAAAAATTATGAGAATTTCTGCAATTTTGCTTCAAAATACGGGGAATTTCTACTTTTTATCCCGAAAGTAAGGGGAATGTATACCTTTTGCCACAAAAAAGGGAAATTTCTTCATTTTTGCCCCAGAATAAGAGGAATTTCTGCCTTTTACCTAAAAATAAGTGAAATTTCTTCCTTTTTACCTAAAACTAAATGGAATTTCTGTCTTTTTGCCCCAAAATAAAAGGAATTTTTGAATTATGCTCTGAAATAAGTGATATTTCTGCAATTTTGCCACAAAATAAAAGAAATTTCTGCCTTTTTGCCACAAAATAAGGGGAATTTCTATCTTTTTCCCCAAAATAATGGAAATTTATGCATTTTTGCTCTCAAATAAGAGGAATTTCAGCCTTTTTACCTCAAAATAAGGGGAATTTCTGCATTTTTGCAACAAAATATTAAGAATTTCTGCATTTTTGCCCTAAAATAAGGAAAATTTCTGCCTTTTTTCCCTGAAATAAGTGAAATTTCTGCAATTTTGCCCCAAAATAAAGGAAATTTCTGCAATTTTGTCCCAAAATAAGGGAAATTTCTGCTTTTTTGCCTTGAAATATATGAAATTTTTTCAATTTTACCCCAAAATAAGGTGAATTTCTGCATTTTTGCCCCAAAATAATGGAAATTTCTGCCTTTTTGCCCCAAAATAAGAAAAATTTTTGCTTTTTTTTCTCTGAAATAAGTGAAATTTCTGTAATTTTGCCCCAAAATAATAGAAATTTCTGCAATGTTGCCCCAAAATAAGGGAAATTTCTGGAATTTTGCCCCAAAATAATTGGAATTTCTGAGTTTTGCCCCAAAATAAGGAGAATTTCTCTCTTTTTGCCCCAACATATAGGGAATTTCTGCATTTTTGCCCCACAATTAGAGGAATTTCTGCAATTTTGCTCCAAAATACGGGGAATTTCTGCCTTTTTGCCTGAAAATAATGGGAATGCATACCTTTTTGGCATAAAAAGGAAAATTTCTTCATTTTTGCTCCAAAATAAGGGGAATTTCTGCCTTTTTGCCTCTAAATAAGTGGAATTTCTGTCTTTTTCCCCCAAAAACAATGGGAATTTCTGTCTTTTTTGCCCCAAAATAAGGGGAATTTCTGGCTTATTACCCTGAAATAAGTGAAATTTCTGCAATTTTTCCCCAAAATAAGGGGAATTTCTGACTGTTTTTCCTCCCGAAAATAGATTTTCTTTCTTTTTGCCACAAGATAAGGAGAATTTCTGCCTTTTTGCCCGAAAATTATGAGAATTTCTGCAATTTTGCTTGAAAATACGGGGAATTTCTGCTTTTTATCCCGAAAGTAAGGGGAATGTATACCTTTTGCCACAAAAAAGGAAAATTTCTTCATTTTTGCCCCAAAATAAGAGGAATTTCTGCCTTTTTACCTCAAAATAATTGAAATTTCTGCTCTTTTACACAAAAATAAAAGGAATTTTTGTGTGTTTGCCCCAAAATAAAAGGAATTTTTGAATTATGCCCTGAAATATGTGAAATTTCTGCAATTTTGCCCCCAAATAAAAGAAATTTTTGCCTTTTTCCAAAAAATAAGGGAAATTTCTCTCTTTTTGCTTCCAAATAAAAAAAATTTCAGCCTTTTTACCTCAAAATAAAGGGAATTTCTGCATTTTTGTCACAAATTATTAAGAATTTCTGCATGTTTGCCCCAAAATAAGGAAAATTTCTGCCTTTTTTTCCTGAAATAAGTGAAATTTCTGCAATTTTGCCCCAAAATAAGTGGAATTTCTGTAATTTTGCTCCAAATAAGGGAAATTTCTGGATTTTTGCCCCAAAATAAGTGAAATTTCTGAGCTTTGCTCCAAAATAAGGAGAATTTCTGTTTTTTCCCCACCATATAGGGAATTTCTGCCTTTTTGCCCCACAATTAGGGGAATATTTGCAATTTTGCTCCAAAATACGGGGAATTTCTGCCTTTTTGCCCGAAAATAAGGGGAATACATAACTTTTTGCCATAAAAAAGAGAAATTTCTTCATTTTTGCTACAAATTAAAGGGAATTTCTGCATTTTTTCCTCTAAATAAGTGGAATTTCTGCAATTTTCCCTCAAAACAAAGGGAATTTCTGTATTTTTGCCCCAAAATAATGGTAATTTCTGACTTATTACCCTGAAATAAGTGAAATTTCTGCAATTTTGCCCCAAAATAAGGGAAATTTCTGCCTTTTTGCCATGAAATATGTGAAATTTCTGCAATTTTACCACAAAATAAGGTGAATTTCTGCCTTTTTGCCCAAAAATAATGGGAATTTCTGCCCTTTTGCCCCAAAATAAAGGAAATTTCTGCAATTTTGACCCAATGTAAAAAAAATTTCTGCCATTTTGCCCCAAAATAAGGGGAATTTCTGACTGTTTCCTCTCGAAAAAGGAGATTTTCTGTCTTTTTGCCTCAAAATAAGGAGAATTTCTGCTTTTTTGCCCAAAAATTATGAGAATTTCTGCAATTTTGCTTTAAAATATGGTTAATTTCTGCCTTTTAGCCCCAAAATAAAGGGAATTTCTGCATTTTCCCCCAATATTTGGAGAATTTATGCATTTTACCTCTAAATAAAGGGGAATTTCAGCATTTTACCTCAAAATAAGAAGAATTTCTGCCTTTTGCCCCAAAATATGGGGAATTTCTGCCTTTTTGTTCCAAAATACAAAAAATTTCTTCAATTTTGTACCATAATAAAAGAAATTTCTGCTTTTTGCCCCAAAATAAGGGGAATTTCTGACTGTTTGCTCTCGAAAAAAGGAGATTTTCTGTCTTTTTGCCTCAAAATAAGGAGAATTTCTGCTTTTTTGCCCAAAAATTATGAGAATTTCTGCAATTTTGCTTCAAAATACGGTTAACTTCTTCCTTTTAGCCCCAAAATAAAGGGAATTTCTGCATTTTCCCCCAATATTTGGGGAATTTCTGCATTTTACCTCTAAATAAGGAGAATTTCTGCATTTTACCTCAAAATAAGAAGAATTTCTGCCTTTTGCCCCTAAATATGGGGAATTTCTGCATTTTTGTTCTAAAATAAGGAAAATTTCTTCAATTTTGTACCATAATAAAAGAAATTTCTGCTTTTTGCCCCAAAATAAGGGGAATTTCTGACTTTTTGCCCTGAAATAAATGAAATTTCTGCAATTTTGCCCAAAAATAAGTTAAATTTGTGCCTTTTTGCCCCAAAATAATGGGAATTTCTGCATTTTGCCCCAAAATATGGGGAATTTCTGCCTGTTTCCCCGAAAATGAGAAGAATGCATACCTTTTTGCCATAAAAAAGGGAAATTTCTTCATTTTCGCTCCAAAATAAGAAGAATTTCTGCTTTTTTGCCTCTAAATAAGTGGAATTTCTTTCTTTTTCCCCCAAAACAAAAGAAATTTCTGTCTTTTTTGCCCCAAAATAAGAAAAATTGCTGACTTATTACCCTGAAATAAGTGAAATTTTTGAAATTTTGCCCCAATATAAGGGAAATTTCTACCTTTTTGCCCCCAAATCAGGGGAATTTCAGACTTTTTACCTCAAAATAATGGGAATTTCTAAATTTTGGCACAAAATATTAGGAATTTCTGCCTTTTTGCCCCAAAATACGAAAAATTTCTGCTTTTTTTCCTTGAAATAAGTGAAATTTTTGCAATTTTGCCCCAAAATAAGTGAAATTTCTGCAATTTTGCCCCAAAATAAGGGAAATTTCTGCAATTTTGCCCCAAAATAAGTGGAATTTCTGCCTTTTGCCCCAAAATTTGGGGAATTTCTGCCTTTTTGCCCGAAAATAAAAAGAATGCATACCTTTTTGCCATAAAAAAGGGAAATTTCTTCATTTTTGCTCCAAAATAAGGGGAACTTTTGCCTTTTTGCCTCTAAATAAGTGGAATTTCTGTTTTTACCCCAAAACAAAGGGAATTTCTGTATTTTTTGCCTCAAAATCAGGAAAATTTCTGACTTATTACCCTGAAATAAGTAAAATTTCTGCAAATTTGCCCCAAAATAAGGGAAATTTTTGCCTTTTGCCCTAAAATTTGGGGAATTTGAGAATTTTACCTCAAAATGAGGGAAATTTCTGATTTTTGCACCAAAATATGGAGAATTTCTGCCTTTTTGCCCCATAATAAAGTTAATTTCTGCATTTTTGCACAAATATTAGGGGAATTTCTGCAATTTTGCTCCAAAATACGGGTCATTTCTGCCTTTTTGCCTGAAATTAATTGGAATTTCTGGCTTTTTGTCCCGAAATAAGTGTAATTTCTTCAATTTTCGCCAAAAATTAGGGTTTTCATCTTTTTGCCCCAAAATAAGGGGAATTTCTGCCATTTTGCCCTGAAACATTTGAAATTTCTTCCTTTTTGCCCCAAAATATGGGGAATTTCTGCCTTTTTGCCCCAAAATAAGAAAAATTTCTGCAATTTTGTACCAAAATAAAAGAAATTTCTGCATTTTTGCCCCAAAATAAGAAAATTTCTGCCTTTTTTCTGAAATAAGTGAAATTTCTGCAATTTTGCCTCAAAATGAGGGAAATTTCTGCAATTTTGCCCCAATGTAAAGGAAATATCTGCAATTTTGCCCCAAAATAAGGGAAATTTCTGACTTTATGCTCCCGAAAAAACGAGATTTACTGTCTTTTTGCCCCAAAATAAGAATTTCTGCCTTTTTGCCTGAAAATTATGAGAATTTCTGCAATTTTGCTTCAAAATATGGTTAATTTCTTCTTTTTAGCCCAAAAATAAAGGGAATTTCTGCATTTTCCCCCAATATTTGGGGAATTTCTGCATTTTACCTCTAAATAAGGGGAATTTCTGCATTTTACCTCAAAATAAGAAGAATTTCTGCCTTTTGCCCCAAAATATGGGAAATTTCTGCCTTTTTGTTCCAAAATAAGGAAAATTTCTTCAATTTTGTACCATAATAAAAGAAATTTCTGATTTTTGCCCAAAAATAAGGGGAATTTCTGACTTTTTGCCCTGAAATAAATGAAATTTCTGCAATTTTGCCTAAAAATAAGTTAAATTTGTGCCTTTTTGCCCCAAAATAATGGGAATTTCTGCCTTTTGCCCCAAAATATGGGGAATTTCTGCCTGTTTCCCCGAAAATGAGAAGAATGCATACCTTTTTGCCATAAAAAAGGGAAAATTTTTTCATTTTTTCTCCAAAATAAGCGAAATTTCTGCTTCTTTGCCTGTAAATAAGTGGAATTTCTGTCTTTTTCCCCCAAAACAAAGGGAATTTCTGTCTTTTTTGCACCAAAATAAGGAGAATTTCTGACTTATTACCTTGAAATAAGTGAAATTTCTGCAATTTTGCCCCAAAATAAGTGAAATTTCTGCAATTTTGCCCCAAAATAAGGGAAATTTCTGCAATTTTGCCCCAAAATAAGTGGAATTTCTGCCTTTTGCCCCAAAATTTGGGGAATTTCTGCCTTTTTGCCCAAAAATAAAAAGAATGCATACCTTTTTGCCATAAAAAAGGGAAATTTCTTCATTTTTGCTCCAAAATAAGGGGAACTTTTGCCTTTTTGCCTCTAAATAAGTGGAATTTCTGTTTTTCCCCCAAAACAAAGGGAATTTCTGTTTTTTTTTTGCCTCAAAATCAGGAAAATTTCTGACTTATTACCCTGAAATAAGTAAAATTTCTGCAAATTTGCCCCAAAATAAGGGAAATTTTTGCCTTTTGCCCTAAAATTTGGGGCATTTGAGAATTTTACCTCAAAATGAGGGAAATTTCTGATTTTTGCACCAAAATATGGAGAATTTCTGCCTTTTTGCCCCATAATAAAGTTAATTTCTGCATTTTTGCACCAGTATTAGGGGAATTTCTGCAATTTTGCTCCAAAATACGGGTCATTTCTGCCTTTTTGCCCGAAATTAATTGGAATTTCTGGCTTTTTGTCCCGAAATAAGTGTAATTTCTTCAATTTTCGCCAAAAATTAGGGTTTTCATCTTTTTGCCCCAAAATAAGGGGAATTTCTGCCATTTTGCCCTGAAATATTTGAAATTTCTGCAATTTTACCCCAAAATAAGGGGAATTTCTGCCTTTTTGCCCCAAAATAAAAGGAATTTCTCCCTTTTTGCCCAAAATAAAGAAAATTTCAGACTTTTTACCTGAAAATAAGAGAAATTTCTGCAATTTTGCACCAAATAAGGGAAATTTCTGTAATTTTGTTCTAAAATTAGGTAAATTCCTGCAATTTTGCCCCAAAATAAAGAAAATTTCTGAAATTTTGTCCCAAAATAAGGGGAATTTCTGATTTTTGCCCCAAAATAAAGGGAATTTCTGCATTTTGCTCCAAAATTAGGGGAATTTCTGCAATTTTGCTCCAAAATATGGGGAATTTCTGCCTTTTTGCCCGAAAATAAAGGGAATGTTTACCTTTTTGCCATAAAAAAGGGAAATTTCTTCATTTTTGCCCCAAAATATGGGGATTTTCCGCCGTTTTGACTCAAAATAAGTGCAATTTCTGCCTTTTCCCTAAAAATAAACAAAATTTCTGTCTTTTTGCACCAAAATAAGGGGAATTTCTGACATTTTGCCCGAAAATAAGGGGAATTTCAGCCTTTTTATCTCAAAATAACAGGAATTTCTTCCTTTTTGCCCCAAAATATGGGGAATTTCTGCCTTTTTGCCCCAAAATAAGAAAAATTTCTGCAATTTTGTACCAAAATAAAAGAAATTTCTGCATTTTTGCCCCAAAATAAGAAAATTTCTGCCTTTTTTCTGAAATAAGTGAAATTTCTGCAATTTTGCCTCAAAATAAGGGAAATTTCTGCAATTTTGCCCCAATGTAAAGGAAATATCTGCAATTTTGCCCCAAAATAAGGGAAATTTCTGACTTTATGCTCCCGAAAAAACGAGATTTACTGTCTTTTTGCCCCAAAATAAGAATTTCTGCCTTTTTGCCCGAAAATTATGAGAATTTCTGCAATTTTGCTTCAAAATATGGTTAATTTCTTCTTTTTAGCCCAAAAATAAAGGGAATTTCTGCATTTTCCCCCAATATTTGGGGAATTTCTGCATTTTACCTCTAAATAAGGGGAATTTCTGCATTTTACCTCAAAATAAGAAGAATTTCTGCCTTTTGCCCCAAAATATGGGGAATTTCTGCCTTTTTGTTCCAAAATAAGGAAAATTTCTTCAATTTTGTACCATAATAAAAGAAATTTCTGATTTTTGCCCCAAAATAAGGGGAATTTCTGACTTTTTGCCCTGAAATAAATGAAATTTCTGCAATTTTGCCTAAAAATAAGTTAAATTTGTGCCTTTTTGCCCCAAAATAATGGGAATTTCTGCCTTTTGCCCCAAAATATGGGGAATTTCTGCCTGTTTCCCCGAAAATGAGAAGAATGCATACCTTTTTGCCATAAAAAAGGGAAATTTCTTTATTTTTTCTCCAAAATAAGCGAAATTTCTACTTCTTTGCCTGTAAATAAGTGGTATTTCTGTCTTTTTCCCCCAAAACAAAGGGAATTTCTGTCTTTTTTGCCCCAAAATAAGGAGAATTTCTGACTTATTACCTTGAAATAAGTGAAATTTCTGCAATTTTGCCCCAAAATAAGTGAAATTTCTGCAATTTTGCCCAAAATAAGAGAAATTTCTGCATTTTTGCCCCAAAATAAGTGGAATTTCTGCCTTTTACCCCAAAATTTGGGGAATTTCTGCCTTTTTGCCCAAAAATAAAAAGAATGCATACCTTTTTGACATAAAAAAGGGAAATTTCTTCATTTTTGCTCCAAAATAAGGGGAACTTTTGCCTTATTGCCTCTAAATAAGTGGAATTTCTGTTTTTCCCCCAAAACAAAGGGAATTTCTGTATTTTTTGCCTCAAAATCAGAAAAATTTCTGACTTATTACCCTGAAATAAGTGAAATTTCTGCAAATTTGCCCCAAAATAAGGGAAATTTTTGCCTTTTGCCCTAAAATTTGGGGAATTTGAGAATTTTACTTCAAAATAAGGGAAATTTCTGATTTTTGCACCAAAATATGGAGAATTTCTGAATTTTGCCCCATAATAAAGGGAATTTCTGCATTTTTCACCGATATTAAAGGAATTTCTGCAATTTTGCTCCAAATATGGGTCATTTCTGCCTTTTTGCCTGAAATTAAATGGAATTTCTGGCTTTTTGTCCCGAAATAAGTGAAATTTCTTCAATTTTCGCCAAAAATTACGGATTTCATTTTTTGCCCCAAAATAAGTGGAATTTCTGCCATTTTGCCCTGAAATATTTGAAATTTCTGCAATTTTACCCCAAAATAAGGGGAATTTCTGCCTTTTTGCCCCAAAATAATGTGAATTTCAACCTTATTACCTCAAAATAAAGGAAATTTCTGCCTTTTTGCCACAAAATATACGGAATTTCTGCCTTTTTGCCACAAAATAAGGAAAATTTCTGCAATTTTTCCCCAAATGAAGAGGAATTTCTTACTTTTTGCCCAAAATAAAGGAAATTTCAGACTTTTTACCTGAAAATAAGAGAAATTTCTGCATTTTGCCCCAAATAAGAGAAATTTCTGCAATTATGTTCCAAAACAAGGTAAATTCCTGCAATTTTGCCCCAAAATAAAGAAAATTTCTGGAATTTAGCCCCAAAGTAAGGGGAATTTCTGATTTTTGCCCCAAAATATAGGGAATTTCTGACTTTTGCCCCAAAATTAGGGGAAGTTCTGCAATTTTGTTCCAAAATATGGGGAATTTCTGCCTTTTTGCCCGAAAATAAAGAGAATGTTTTCCTTTTTGCCATAAAAAAGGGAAATTTCTTCATTTTTGCCCCAAAATATGTGGATTTTCCGCATTTTTGACTCAAAATAAGTGCAATTTCTGCCTTTTCCCTAAAAATAAACAAAATTTCTGTCTTTTTGCACCAAAATAAGGGGAATTTCTGACTTTTTGCCCGAAAATAAGGGGAATTTCAGCTTTTTACCTCAAAATAAGGGGAATTTCTTTCTTTTTGCCCCAAAATATGAGGAATTTCTGCGTTTTTGCCTCAAAATAAGAAAAATTTCTGCAATTTTGTACCAAAATAAAAGAAATTTCTGCCTTTTTGCTCCAAAATAAGAAAATTTCTGCCTTTTTTTCTGAAATAAGTAAAATTTCTGCAATTTTGCCTCAAAATAAGGGAAATTTCTGCAATTTTGCCCCAAAGTATAGAAAATTTCTGCAATTTTGCCCCAAAATAAGGGAAATTTCTGACTTTATGCTCCCGAAAAAAGGAGATTTTCTGTTTTTTTGCCCCAAAATAAGATTTTCTGCCTTTTTGCCCGAAAATTATGAGAATTTCTGCAATTTTGCTTCAAAATACGGTTAATTTCTTCCTTTTAGCCCCAAAATAAAGAGAATTTCTGCATTTTTCCCCAATATTTGGGGAATTTCTGCATTTTACCTCAAAATAGAAAGAATTTCTGCCTTTTGCCCCAAAATATGGGGAATTTCTGCCTTTTTGTTCTAAAATAAGGAAAATTTCTTCAGTTTGTACCATAATAAAAGAAATTTCTGCTTTTTGCCCCAAAATAATGGGAATTTCTGACTTTTTGCCTTGAAATAAATGAAATTTCTGCAATTTTGCCCAAAAATAAGTTAAATTTGTGCCTTTTGCCCCAAAATAATGGGAATTTCTGCCTTTTGCCCCAAAATATGGGAAATTTCTGCCTGTTTCCCCGAAAATAAGAAGAATGCATACCTTTTTGCCATAAAAAAGGGAAATTTCTTCATTTTTGCTCCAAAATAAGCGAAATTTTTGCTTCTTTGCCTCTAAATAAGTGGAATTTCTGTCTTTTTCCCCCAAAATGAAGGGAATTCCTGTCTTTTTTGCACCAAAATAAAGAAAATTTCTGACTTATTACCTTGAAATAAGTGAAATTTCTGCAATTTTGCCCCAATATAAGGAAAATTTCTACCTTTTTGCCCCGAAATAAGGGGAATTTAAGCCTTTTTACCTCAAAATAAAAGGAATTTCTGAATTTAGCACAAAATATTAGGAATTTCAGCCTTTTTACCCCAAAATAAGGAAAATTTCTGCCTTTTTTCCCTGAAACAAGTGAAATTTCTGCAATTTTTCCCCAAAATAAGTGAAATTTCTGCAATTTTGCCCCAAAATAAGGGAAATTTCTGGAATTTTGCCCATAAATAAGTGGAATTTCTGAGTTTTGCCCCAAAATATTAAGAATTTCTGCCTTTTTGCCCCACAATTAGTGAAATTTCTGCAATTTTGCCCGAAAATAAGGGAAATTTGTGCAATTTTGCCCCGAAATAAGGGGAATTTCTGTTTTTTTGCCCCACAATTAGAAAAATTTCTGCAATTTTGCCCCAAAATAAGGGGAATTTCTGCTTTTTGCCCCAAAATATGGGGAATTTCTGCCTTTTTGCTCGAAAATAAGAAGAATGCATACCTTTTTGCCAAAAAAAAAAGGAAAATTTCTTCATTTTTGCTCCAAAATAAGGGGAACTTTTGCCTTTTTCCCTCTAAATAAGTGGAATATCTGTCTTTTTCCCCTAAAACAAATGGAATTTCTGTCTTTTTTGCACCAAAATAAGGAAAATTTCTTACTTATTACCCTCAAATAAGTGAAATTTCTGCAAATTTGCCCCAAAATAAGGGAAATTTTTGCCTTTTGGCCCAAAATATGGGGAATTTCAGCATTATACCTCAAAATAAAGGAAATTTCTGATTTTTGCACCAAAATATGGACAATTTCTGCCTTTTTGCCCCAAAATAAAGGGAATTTCTGCATTTTTGCACCAATATTAGGGGAATTTCTGCGATTTTGCTCCAAAATTCGGGTCATTTCTTCCTTTTAGCCCGAAATTAATTGGAATTTCTGCCTTTTTCTCCCGAAATAAGTGAAATTTCTTCAATTTTAGCCAAAAATTAGGAATTTCATCTTTTTGCCCCAAAATAAGGGGAATTTCTGCCTTTTTGCCTGAAAATAAGAGGAATGCATACCTTTTTGCCATAAAAAAGAGAAATTTCTTCATTTTTGCTCCAAAATAACGAAATTTCTTCTTTTTTGCCTCTAAATAAGTAAAATTTCTGACTTTTTTCCCAAAACAAAGAGAATTTCTGTCTTTTTGCCACAAAATAAAGAATATTTCTGCCTTTTTTTCCTGAAATAAGTGAAATTTATGCAATTTTGCCACAACATAAGGGAAATTTCTGCCTTTTTGCCCCTAAATAAGGGGAATTCCAGCCTTTTTACCGCAAAATAAGGGGAATTTCTACATTTTTGCCACAAAATATTAGGAATTTCTGCCTTTTGCCATGAAATATGTGAAATTTCTGCAATTTTACCCCAAAATAAGGTGAATTTCTGCCTTTTTGCCCCAAAATAATGGGAATTTCTGCCTTTTTGCCCCAAAATAAGAAAAATCTTTGCTTTATTTCTCTGAAATAAGTGAAATTTCTGCAATTTTGCCCTAAAATAAGGGAAATTTCTGCAATTTTTTTTCATAATAAAGGAAATTTCTGCAATTTTGCCCCAAAATTAGGGGAATTTCTCAGTTTTTGCGACAAAATAAAGGAAATTTCAGCCTTTTTACCTGAAAATAAGTGAAATTTCTGCAATTTTGCCCCAAATAAGGGAAATTTCTGCAATTTTGCCCCAAATAAGGTAAATTCCTGCAATTTTGCCACAAAATATAGGAAATTTCTTGAATTTTGCCCCAAAATAAGGGGAATTTCAGATTTTTGCCCCAAAATAAAGGGAATTTCTGCCTTTTGCCCCAAAATTAGGGGAATTTCTGCAATTTTGCTCCAAAATACAGGGAATTTTTGCCTTTTTGCCTGAAAATAATGGGAATGCATACCTTTTTGCCATAAAAATGGAAATTTCTTCATTTTTGCTCCAAAATAAGGGGAATTTCTGCCTTTTTGCCTCTAAATAAGTGGAATTTCTGTCTTTTTTCCCCAAAACAAAGGGAATTTCTGTCTTTTTTGCATCAAAATAAGGAGAATTTCTGACTTATTACCCAGAAATGAGTGAAATTTCTGCAATTTTGCCCCAAAATAAGGGAAATTTCTGCAATTTTGCCCCAATGTAAAAGAAATTTTTGCAATTTTGCCCCAAAATAAGGGGAATTTCTGACTGTTTGCTCTCGAAAAAAGGAGATTTTCTGTCTTTTTGCCCCAAAAGAAGGAGAATTTCTGCCTTTTTGCTCGAAAATTATGAGAATTTCTGCAATTTTGCTTTAAAATACGGTTAATTTCTGCCTTTTAGCCACAAAATAAAGGGAATTTCTGCATTTTTCCCCATTATTTGGGGAATTTCTTCATTTTACCTTTAAATAAGGGGAATTTCTGCATTTTACCTCAAAATAAGAAGAATTTCTGCCTTTTGCCCCAAAATATGGGGAATTTCTGCTTTTTTGTTCCAAAATAAAGAAAATTTCTTCAATTTTGTACCATAATAAAAGAAATTTCTGCTTTTTGCCCAAAAATAAGGGCAATTTCTGAATTTTTGCCCTGAAATAAATGAAATTTCTGCAATTTTGCCCAAAAATAAGGGAAATTTTATCCTTTTTGCCCCAAAATAAAGGGAATTTCTGACTTTTGCCCCAAAATATGGGGAATATCTGCCTTTTTGCCCGAAAATAAGAAGAATGCATATCTTTTTGCCATTAAAAAGGTAAATTTCTTCATTTTTGCTCCAAAATAAGGGGAATTTCAGCTTTTTTGCCTCTAAATAAGTGGAATTTCTTTCTTTTTCCTCCAAAACAAAAGAAATTTCTGACTTTTTTGCCCCAAAATAAGAAAATTTCTGACTTATTACTGTGAAATAAGTGAAATTTCTGAAATTTTGCCCAAATATAAGGGAAATTTCTGCCTTTTTGCCCCAAAATAAGTGGAAATTCTGCCTTTTGCCACAAAATTTGGGGAATTTCTGCCTTTTTGCCCGAAAATAAAAAGAATGCATACCTTTTTGCCATAAAAAAGGGAAATTTCTTCATTTTTGCTCCAAAATAAGGGGAACTTTTGCCTTTTTGCCTCTAAATAAGTGGAATTTCTGTTTTTCCCCCAAAACAAAGGGAATTTCTGTCTTTTTTGCCTCAAAATAAGGAAAATTTCTGACTTATTACCCTGAAATAAGTGAAATTTCTGCAAATTTGCCCCAAAATAAGGGAAATTTTTGACTTTTGCCCTAAAATTTGGGGAATTTGAGAATTTTACCTCAAAATAAGGGAAATTTCTGATTTTTGCACCAAAATATGGAGAATTTCTGCCTTTTTGCCCCATAAGAAAGGGAATTTCTGCATTTTTGCACCATATTAGGGGAATTTCTGCAATTTTGCTCCAAAATACGGGTTATTTCTGCCTTTTTGTCCGAAATTAATTGGAATTTCTGTCTTTTAGTCCCGAAATAAGTGAAATTTCTTCAATTTTCGCCAAAAATTAGGGATTTCATCTTTTTGCCCCAAAATAAGGGGAGTTTCTGCCATTTTGCCCTGAAATATTTGAAATTTCTGCAATTTTACCCCAAAATAAGGGGAATTTCTGCCTTTTTGCCCCAAAATAAGGGGAATTTCAACCTTATTACCTCAAAATAAAGGAAATTTCTGCCTTTTTGCCACAAAATATACGGAATTTCTGCCTTTTTGCCCCAAAATAAAGAAAATTTCTGCAATTTTGCCCCAAAATAAGAGGAATTTCTCCCTTTTTGCCCAAAATAAAGGAAATTTCAGAATTTTTACCTGAAAATAAGAGAAATTTTTGCAATTTTGCCCCAAATAAATGAAATTTCTGCAATTTTGTTCCAAAATAAGGTAAATTCCTGCAATTTTGCCCCAAAATAAAGAAAATTTCTGGAATCTTGCACCAAAATAAGGGGAATTTCTGATTTTTGCCTGAAAATAAAGGGAATTTCTGCCTTTTCCCCCAAAGTTAGGGGAATTTCTGCAATTTTGCTCCAAAATATGGGGAATTTCTGCTTTTTTGCCTGAAAATAAAAAGAATGTATACCTTATGCCATAAAAAAGGGAAATTTCTTCATTTTTGCCTCAAAATATGGGAATTTTCCCCCTTTTTGACTCAAAATAAGTGCAATTTCTGCCTTTTCCCTAAAAATAAACGAAATTTCTGTCTTTTTGCACCAAAATAAGAGGAATTTTTGACTTTTTGCCCGAAAATAAGGGGAATTTCAGCCTTTTTACCTCAAAATAAGGGGAATTTCTTCCTTTTTGCCCCAAAATATGGGGAATTTCTGCCTTTTTACCCCAAAATAAGAAAAATTTCTGCAATTTTGTACCAAAATAAAAGAAATTTCTGCCTTTTTACCCCAAAATAAGAAAAATTTCTGCAATTTTGTACCAAAATAAAAGAAATTTCTGCCTTTTTGCCCCAAAATAAGAAAATTTCTGCCTTTTTTCTGAAATAAGTGAAATTTCTGCAATTTTGCCTCAAAATGAGGGAAATTTCTGCAATTTTGCCCCAATGTAAAGGAAATTTCTGAAATTTTCCCCCAAAATAAGAGAAATTTCTGACTTTATGCTTTCGAAAAAAGGAGATTCTCTGTCTTTTTGCCCCAAAATAAGAATTTTTGCCTTTTTGCCCGAATATTATGAGAATTTCTGCAATTTTGCTTCAAAATACGGTTAATTTCTTCCTTTTAGCCCCAAAATAAAGGGAATTTTTGAATTTCCCCCAATATTTGGGGAATTTCTGCATTTTACCTCTAAATAAGGGGAATTGCTGCATTTTACCTCAAAATAAGTAGAATTTCTGCCTTTTGCCCCAAAATATGGGGAATTTCTGCCTTTTTGTTTCAAAATAAGGAAAATTTCTTCAATTTTGTACCATAATAAAAGAAATTTCTGCTTTTTGCCGCAAAATAAGTGGAATTTCTGACTTTTTGCCTTAAAATAAATGAAATTTCTGCAATTTTGCCCGAAAATATGTTAAATTTGTGCCTTTTGCCCCAAAATAATGGGAATTTCTGCCTTTTGACCCAAAATATGGGGAATTTCTGCCTTTTTTCCTGAAAATAAGAAGAATGCATACCTTTTTGCCATAAAAAAGGGAAATTTCTTCATTTTTGCTCCAAAATAAGAGAAATTTCTGCTTCTTTGCCTCTAAATAAGTGGAATTTCTGTCTTTTTCCCCAAAAACAAAGGGAATTTCTGTCTTTTTTGCCCCAAAATAAGGAAAATTTCTGACTTATTACCTTGAAATAAGTGAAATTTCTGCAATTTTGCACCAATATAAGGGAAATTTCTAGCTTTTTGCCCGCAAACAAGGGGAATTTCAGACTTTTTACCACAAAATATAAGGAATTTCTGAATTTTGGCACAAAATATTAGGAATGTCTGACTTTTTGCCCCAAAATAAGGAAAATTTCTGCCTTTTTTCCCTGAAATAAGTGAAATTTCTGCAATTTTGCCCCATAATAAGTGACATTTCTGCAATTTTGCCCCAAAATAAGAAAAATTTCTGGAATTTTGCTCCAAAATAAGTGGAATTTCTGAGTTTTGCCCCAAAATATGGAGAATTTCTGCCTTTTTGCCCCACAATTAGTGAAATTTCTGCAATTTTGCTCTAAAATAAGGGAAATTTCTGCAATTTTTTCCCATAATAAGGGAAATTTCTGCAATTTTGCCCCCAAATAAGGGGAATTTCTGTTTTTTTGCCCCACAATTATGGAAATTTCTGCAATTTTGCCCCAAAATAAGGGGAATTTCTGCTTTTTGCCCCAAAATATGGGGAATTTCTGCCTTTTTGTTCGAAAATAAGAAGAATGCATACATTTTGCCATAAAAAAGGAAAATTTCTTCATTTTTGCTCCAAAATAAGGGGAATTTTGCCTTTTTACCTCTAAATAAGTGGAATTTCTGTCTTTCTCCCCTAAAACAAAGGGAATTTCTGTCTTTTTGCCCCAAAATTAGGTAAATTTCTTACTTATTACCCTCAAATAAGAGAAATTTGTGCAAATTTGCCCCACAATAAGGGAAATTTTTGCCTTTTGGCCCAAAATATGAGGAATTTCAGCATTTTACCTCAAAATAAGAGAAATTTCTGATTTTTGCACCAAAATATGTAAAATTTCTGCTTTTTGCCCCAAAATAAAGGGAATTTCTGCATTTTTGCACCAATATTACGGGAATTTCTGCAATTTTGCTCCAAAATACGGGTCATTTCTTTCTTTTTGCCCGAAATTAATTGGAATTTCTGCTTATTTCTCCCGAAATAAGTGAAATTCCTTCAATTTTAGACAAAAATTAGGGATTTCATCTTTTTGCCCCAAAATAAGGGGAATTTCTGCCTTTTTGCCCGAAAATAAGGGGAATGCATACCTTTTTGCCATAAAAAAGGGAAATTTCTTCATTTTTGCTCCAAAATAACGAAATTTCTTCTATTTTGCCTCTAAATAATTGGAATTTCTGTCTTTTTTTCCCAAAACAAAGAGAATTTCTGTCTTTTTGCCCCAAAATAAAGAACATTTCTGCCTTTTTTTTCCTGAAATAAGTGAAATTTCTGCAATTTTGCCCCAACATAAGGGAAATATCTGCCTTTTTCCCCCCAAATAAGGGGAATTCCAGCCTTTTTACCTCAAAATAAGGGGAATTTCTGCATTTTTGCCACAAAATATTAGGAATTTCTGCCTTTTTGCCATGAAATATATGAAATTTCTGCAATTTTACCCCAAAATAAGGTGAATTTCTGCCTTTTTGCCCCAAAATAATGGGAATTTCTGCCTTTTTGCCCCAAAATAAAAAGAAAATTTGCTTTATTTCTCTGAAATAAGTGAAATTCCTGCAATTTTGCCCTAAAATAAGGGAAATTTCTGCAATTTTTTCCCATAATAAAGGAAATTTCTGCAATTTTGCCCCAAAATAAGAAAAATTTCTCTCTTTTTGCCCGAAAATAAAGGATATTTCAGCCTTTTTACCTGAAAATAAGTGAAATTTCTGCAATTTTGCCCCAAATAAGGGAAATTTCTGCAATTTTGCCCCAAAATAAGGTAAATTCCTGCAATTTTGCCCCAAAATAAAGGAAATTTCTTGAATTTTGCCCCAAAATAACGACAATTTCTGATTTTTGCCCCAAAATAAAGGGAATTTCGCTTTTTGCCACAAAATTAGAAGAATTTCTGCAATTTTGCTCCAAAATACGGGGAATTTCTGCCTTTTTGCACGAAAATAATGGGAATGCAAACCTTTTTGCCATAAAAAGGGAAATTTCTTCATTTTTGCTCCAAAATAAGGGGAATTTCTGTCTTTTTGCATCTAAATAAGTAGAATTTCTGTCTTTTTCCCCCAAAACAAAGGGAATTTCTGTCTTTTTGCATCAAAATAAGGAGAATTTCTGTCTTATTACCCTGACATAAGTGAAATTTCTGCAATTTTGCCCCAAAATAAGGAAAATTTCTGCAATTTTGCCCGAATGTAAAAGAAATTTCTGCAATTTTGCCCCAAAATAAGGGGAATTTCTGACTATTTGCTCTCGAAAAAAGGAGATTTTCTGTCTTTTTGCCTCAAAATAAGGAGAATTTCTGCTTTTTTGCCCGAAAATTATGAGAATTTTTGCAATTTTGTTTTAAAATACGGTTAATTTCTGCCTTTTAGCCCCAAAATAAAGGGAATTTCTGCATTTTTCCCCAATATTTGGGGAATTTCTACATTTTACCTCTAAATAAGGGGAATTTCTGCATTTTACCTCAAAATAAGAAGAATTTCTGCCTTTTGCCCCAAAATATGAGGAATTTCTGCCTTTTTCTTCCAAAATAAGGAAAATTTCTTCAATTTTGTACGATAATAAAAGAAATTTCTGCTTTTTGCCCCAAAATAAGGGGAATTTCTGAATTTTTGCCCTGAAATAAATGAAATTTCTGCAATTGTGCCCAAAATAAGGGAAATTTCTGCCTTTTTGCCATGAAATATGTGAAATTTCTGCAATTTTACCCCAAAATAAGGGGAATTTCTGCCTTTTGGCCCCAAAATAATGGGAATTTCTGCATTTTTGCCCCAAAATAAGAAAAATTTTTGCTTTATTTCTCTGAAATAAGTGAAATTTCTGCAATTTTGCCCTAAAATAAGGGAAATTTCTGCAATTTTTTCCCATAATAAGGGAAATTTCTGCAATTTTGCCCCAATATAAGGGGAATTTCTCCTTTTTTGCCCCAAAATAAAGGAAATTTCAGCCTTTTTACCTGAAAATAAGTGAAATTTCTGCAATTTTGCCCTAAATAAGAAAAATTTCTGCAATTTTGCCCCAAAATAAGGTAAATTCCTGCAATTTTGCCCCAAAATAAAGGAAATTTCTTGAATTTTTCCCCAAAATAAGGGGAATTTCTGATTTTTGCCCCAAAATAAAGGGAATTTCTGCCTTTTGCCCCAAAATTAGGGGAATTTCTGCAATTTAGCTCCAAAATACGGGGAATTTCTGCCTTTTTGCCTGAAAATAATGGGAATGCATATCTTTTTGCCATAAAAAGGGCAATTTCTTCATTTTTGCTCCAAAATAAAGGGAATTTCTGCCTTTTTGCCTCCAAATCAGTGGAATTTCTGTCTTTTTCCTCCAAAACAAAGGGAATTTCTGTCTTTTTTGCATCAAAATAAGGAGAATTTCTGACTTATTACCCTGAAATTAGTGAAATTTCTGCAATTTTGCCCCAAAATAAGGGAAATTTCTGACTGTTTGCTCTTGAAAAAAGGAGATTTTCTGTCTTTTTGCCCCAAAATAAGGTGAATTTCTGCTTTTTTGCTTGAAAATTATGAGAATTTCTGCAATTTTGCTTCAAAATACGGTTAATTTCTTTCTTTTAGCCCCAAAATAAAAAGAATTTCTGCATTTTTCCCCAATATTTGGGGAATTTCTGCATTTTACCTCTAAATAAGGGGAATTTCTGCATTTTACCTCAAAATAAGAAGAATTTCTGCCTCTTGCCCCAAAATATGGGGAATTTCTGCCTTTTTGCCCCAAAATAAGAAAAATTTTTGCTTTATTTCTCTGAAATAAGTGAAATTTCTGCAATTTTGCCCTAAAATAAGGGAAATTTCTGCAATTTTTTCCCCTAATAAAGGAAATTTCTGCAATTTTGTCCCAAAATAAGGGGAATTTCTCCATTTTTGCCCCAAAATAAAAGAAATTTCAGCCTTTTTACCTGAAAATTAGTGAAATTTCTGCAATTTTGCCCCAAATAAAGGAAATTACTGCAATTTTGCCCCAAAATAAGGTAAATTCCTGTAATTTTGCCCCAAAATAAAGGAAATTTCTTGAATTTTGCCCCAAAATAAGGGGAATTTCTGATTTTTGCCCCAAAATAAAGGGAATTTCTGTCTTTTGCCCAAAATTAGGGGAATTTCTGCATTTTGCTCCAAAATACGGGGAATTTCTGCCTTTTTGCCAGAAAATAATGGGAATGCATACCTTTTTGCCACAAAAAGGGAAATTTCTTCATTTTTGCTCCAAAATAAGGGGAATTTCTGCCTTTTTGCCTCTAAATAAGTGGAATTTCTGTCTTTTTCCCCCAAAACAAAGGGAATTTCTGTCTTTTTTGCATCAAAATAAGGAGAATTTCTGACTTATTACCCTGAAATAAGTGAAATTTCTGCAATTTTGCCCCAAAATAAAGGAAATTTCTGCAATTTTTCCCCAATGTAAAAGAAATTTCTGCAATTTTGCCCCAAAATAAGGGGAATTTCTGACTGTTTGCTCTCGAAAAAAGGAAATTTTCTGTCTTTTTGCCCCAAAATAAGGAGAATTTCTGCTTTTTTGCCCGAAAATTATGAGAATTTCTGCAATTTTGCTTTAAAATACGGTTAATTTCTGCCTTTTAGCCCCTACATGAAAGGAATTTCTGCATTTTCCCCCAATATTTAGGGAATTTCTGCATTTTACCTCTAAATAAGGGGAATTTCTGCATTTTACCTCAAAATAAGAAGAATTTCTGCCTTTTGCCCCAAAATATGAGGAATTTCTGCCTTTTTGTTCCAAAATAAAGAATATTTCTACAATTTTATACCATAATAAAAGAAATTTCTGCTTTTTGCCCCAAAATAAGGGGAATTTCTGAATTTTTGCCCTGAAATAAATGAAATTTCTGCAATTTTGCCCCAAAATAAGGGAAATTTCTGCCTTTTTGCCATGAAATATGTGAAATTTCTGCAACTTTACCCCAAAATAAGGTGAATTTCTGCCTTTTTGCCCGAAAATAATGGGAATTTCTGCATTTTTGCCCCAAAATAAGAAAGATTTTTGCTTTATTTCTCTGAAATAAGTAAAATTTCTGCAATTTTGCCCTAAAATAAGGGAAATTTCTGCAATTTTTTCCCATAATAAAGGAAATTTCTGCAATTTTGCCTCGAAATAAGGGGAATTTCTCCTTTTTTGCCCCAAAATAAGGGAAATTTCAGCCTTTTTACCTGAAAATAAGTGAAATTTCTGCAATTTTGCCCCAAATAAGTGAAATTTCTGCAATTTTGCCTCAAAATAAGGGGAATTTCTGACTGTTTGCTCTCGAAAAAAGGAGATTTTCTGTCTTTTTGCCCCAAAATAAGGAGAATTCTGCTTTTGCCCGACAATTATGAGAATTTCTGCAATTTTGTTTTAAAATACGGTTAATTTCTGCCTTTTAGCCCAAAATAAAGGGAATTTCTGCATTTTCCCCCAATATTTGGGGTATTTCTGCATTTTACCTCTAAATAATGGGAATTTCTGCATTTTACCACAAAATAAGAAGAATTCCTGCCTTTTGCCCCTAAATATGGGGATTTTCGGCATTTTTGTTCTAAAATAAGGAAAATTTCTTCAATTTTGTACCATAATAAAAGAAATTTCTGCTTTTTGCCCCAAAATAAGGGGAATTTCTGAATTTTGCCCTGAAATAAATGAAATTTCTGCAATTTTGCCCCAAAATAAGGGAAATTTCTGCCTTGTTGCCATGAAATATGTGAAATTTCTGCCATTTTACCCCAAAATAAGGTAAATTTTTGCCTTTTTGCGCCAAAATAATGGGGATTTCTGCCTTTTTGCCCCAAAATAAGAAAAATTTTTGCTTTATTTCTCTGAAATAACTGAAATTTCTGCAATTTTGCCCTAAAATAAGGGAAATTTCTGCAATTTTTTCCCCTAATAAAGGAAATTTCTGCAATTTTGCCCCAAAATAAGGGGAATTTCTTCCTTTTTGCCCCAAAATAAAGGAAATTTCAGCCTTTTTACCTGAAAATAAGTGAAATTTCTGCAATTTTACCCCAAATAAGGGAAATTTCTGCAATTTTGCCCCAAAATAAGGTAAATTCCTGCAATTTTGCCCCAAAATAAAGGAAATTTCTTGAATTTTGCCCCAAAATAAGGGGAATTTCTGATTTTTGCCCCAAAATAAAGGGAATTTCTGCCTTTTGCCCCAAAATTAGGGGAATTTCTACAATTTTGCTCCAAAATACGGGGAATTTCTGCCTTTTCGCTTGAAAATAATGGGAATGCATACCTTTTTGCCATATAAATGGAAATTTCTTCATTTTTGCTCCAAAATAAGGGGAATTTCTGCCTTTTTGCCTCTAAATAAGTGGAATTTCTGTCTTTTTCCCCCAAAACAAAGGGAATTTCTGTCTTTTTTGCATCAAAATAAGGAGAATTTCTGACTTATTACCCTGAAATAAGTGAAATTTCTGCAATTTTGCCCCAAAATAAGGGAAATTTCTGCAATTTTGCCCCAATGGAAAAGAAATTTCTGCAATTTTGCCCCAAAATAAGGGGAATTTCTGACTGTTTGCTCTCGAAAAAAGTAGATTTTCTGTCTATTTGCCCCAAAATAAGGAGAATTTCTGCTTTTTTGCCCGATAATTGTGAGAATTTCTGCAATTTTGCTTTAAAATACGGTTAATTTCTGCCTTTTAGCCCCAAAATAAAGGGAATTTCTGCATTTTCCCCCAATATTTGGGGAATTTCTGCATTTTACCTCTAAATAAGGGGAATTTCTGCATTTTACCTCAAAATAAGAAGAATTTCTGCCTTTTGCCCCAAAATATGTGGAATTTCTTCAATTTTGCTCCAAAATACGGGGAATTTCTGCCTTTTTGCCTGAAAATAATGGGAATGCATACCTTTTTGCCATAAAAAGAGAAAATTTCTTCATTTTTGCTCCAAAATAAGGGGAATTTCTGCCTTTTTGCCTCTAAATAAGTGGAATTTCTGTCTTTTTCCCCCAAAACAAAGGGAATTTCCGTCTTTTTTGCATCAAAATAAGAAGAATTTCTGACTTATTACCCTGAAATAAGTGAAATTTCTGCAATTTTGCCACAAAATAAAGAAAATTTCTGCAATTTTGCCCCAATGTAAAAGAAATTTCTGCAATTTTGCCCCAAAATAAGGAGAATTTCTGACTGTTTGCTCTCGAAAAAAGGAGATTTTCTGTCCTTTTGCCCCAAAATAAGGAGAATTTCTGCTTTTTTGCCCGAAAATTATGAGAATTTCTGCAATTTTGCTTTAAAATACGGTTAATTTCTGCCTTTTAGCCCCAAAATAAAGAGAATTTCTGCATTTTCCCCCAATATTTGGGGAATTTCTGCATTTTATCTCTAAATAAGGGGAATTTCTGCATTTTACCTCAAAATAAGAAGAATTTCTGCCTTTTGCCCCAAAATATGGGGAATTTCTGCCTTTTTGCCCCAAAATTAGAAAAATTTTTGCTTTATTTCTCTGAAATAAGTGAAATTTCTGCAATTTTGCCCTAAAATAAGGGAAATTTCTGCAATTTTTTCCCCTAATAAAGGAAATTTCTGCAATTTTGTCCCAAAATAAGGGGAATTTCTCCTTTTTTGCCCCAAAATAAAGGAAATTTCAGCCTTTTTACCTGAAAATTAGTGAAATTTCTGCAATTTTGCCCCAAATAAAGGAAATTACTGCAATTTTGCCCCAAAATAAGGTAAATTCCTGTAATTTTGCCCCAAAATAAAGGAAATTTCTTGAATTTTGCCCCAAAATAAGGGGAATTTCTGATTTTTGTCCCAAAATAAAGGGAATTACTGTCTTTTGCCCAAAATTAGGGGAATTTCTGCATTTTGCTCCAAAATACGGGGAATTTCTGCCTTTTTGCCTGAAAATAATGGGAATGCATACCTTTTTGCCATAAAGGGAAATTTCTTAATTTTTGCTCCAAAATAAGGGGAATTTCTGCCTTTTTGCCTCTAAATAAGTGGAATTTCTGTCTTTTTCCCCCAAAACAAAGGGAATTTCTGTCTTTTTTGCATCAAAATAAGGAGAATTTCTGACTTATTACCCTGAAATAAGTGAAATTTCTGCAATTTTGCCCCAAAATAAGGGAAATTTCTGCAATTTTGCCCCAATGTAAAAGAAATTTCTGCAATTTTGCCCCAAAATAAGGGGAAATTCTGACTGTTTGCTCTCGAAAAAAGGAGATTTTCTGTCTTTTTGCCCCAAAATAAAAAGAATTTCTGCTTTTTTGCCCGAAAATTATGAGAATTCCTGCAATTTTGCTTTAAAATACGGTTAATTTCTGCTTTTTAGCCCCAAAATGAATAGAATTTCTGCATTTTCCCCCAATATTTGGGGAATTTCTGCATTTTACCTCTAAATAAGGGGAATTTCTGCATTTTACCTCAAAATAAGAAGAATTTCTGCCTTTTGCCCCAAAATATGGGGAATTTCTGCCTTTTTGTTCCAAAATAAGGAATATTTCTACAATTTTATACCATAATAAAAGAAATTTCTGCTTTTTGCCCCAAAATAAGGGGAATTTTTGAATTTTTGCCCTGAAATAAATGAAATTTCTGCAATTTTGCCCCAAAATAAGGGAAATTTCTGCCTTTTTGCCATGAAATATGTGAAATTTCTGCAACTTTACCCCAAAATAAGGTGAATTTCTGCCTTTTTGCCCGAAAATAATGGGAATTTCTGCATTTTTGCCCCAAAATAAGAAAGATTTTTGCTTTATTTCTCTGAAATAAGTAAAATTTCTGCAATTTTGCCCTAAAATAAGGGAAATTTCTGCAATTTTTTCCCATAATAAAGGAAATTTCTGCAATTTTGCCTCGAAATAAGGGGAATTTCTCCTTTTTTGCCCCAAAATAAGGGAAATTTCAGCCTTTTTACCTGAAAATAAGTGAAATTTCTGCAATTTTGCCTCAAATAAGTGAAATTTCTGCAATTTTGCCTCAAAATAAGGTAAATTCCTGCAATTTTGACGCAAAATAAAGGAAATTTCTTGAATTTTGCCCCAAAATAAGGGGAATTTCTGATTTTTGCCCCAAAATAAAGGGAATTTCTGCCTTTTGCCCCAAAATTAGGGGAATTTCTGTGATTTTGCTCCAAAATACGGGGAATTTCTGCCTTTTTGCCCGATAATAATGGGAATGCATACCTTTTTGCCATAAAAAGGGAAATTTCTTCCTTTTTGCTCCAAAATAAGGGGAATTTCTTCATTTTTGCCTCTAAATAAGTAGAATTTCTGTCTTTTTCCCCCAAAACAAAGGGAATTTCTGTCTTTTTTGCATCAAAATAAGGAGAATGTCTGACTTATTACCCTGAAATAAGTGAAATTTCTGCAATTTTGCCCCAAAATAAGGGAAATTTCTGCAATTTTGCCCCAATGTAAAAGAAATTTCTGCAATTTTGCCCCAAAATAAGGGGAATTTCTGACTGTTTGCTCTCGAAAAAAGGAGATTTTCTGTCTTTTTGCCCCAAAATAAGGAGAATTTCTGCTTTTGCCCGACAATTATGAGAATTTCTGCAATTTTGTTTTAAAATACGGTTAATTTCTTCCTTTTAGCCCCAAAATAAAGGGAATTTCTGCATTTTCCCCCAATATTTGGGGTATTTCTGCATTTTACCTCTAAATAATGGGAATTTCTGCATTTTACCACAAAATAAGAAGAATTCCTGCCTTTTGCCCCTAAATATGGGGATTTTCTGCATTTTTGTTCTAAAATAAGGAAAATTTCTTCAATTTTGTACCATAATAAAAGAAATTTCTGCTTTTTGCCCCAAAATAAGGTGAATTTCTGAATTTTGCCCTGAAATAAATGAAATTTCTGCAATTTTGCCCCAAAATAAGGGAAATTTCTGCCTTTTTGCCATGAAATATGTGAAATTTCTGCCATTTTACCCCAAAATAAGGTAAATTTTTGCCTTTTTGCGCCAAAATAATGGGGATTTCTGCCTTTTTGCCCCAAAATAAGAAAAATTTTTGCTTTATTTCTATGAAATAAGTGAAATTTCTGCAATTTTGCCCTAAAATAAGGGAAATTTCTGCAATTTTTCCCATAATAAAGGAAATTTCTGCAATTTTGCCCCAAAATAAGGGGAATTTCTTCCTTTTTGCCCCAAAATAAAGGAAATTTCAGCCTTTTTACCTGAAAATAAGTGAAATTTCTGCAATTTTACCTCAAATAAGGGAAATTTCTGCAATTTTGCCCCAAAATAAGGTAAATTCCTGCAATTTTGCCCCAAAATAAAGGAAATTTCTTGAATTTTGCCCCAAAATAAGGGGAATTTCTGATTTTTGCCCAAAAATAAAGGGAATTTCTGCCTTTTGCCCCAAAATTAGGGGAATTTCTACAATTTTGCTCCAAAATACGGGGAATTTCTGCCTTTTCGCTTGAAAATAATGGGAATGCATACCTTTTTGCCATATAAATGGAAATTTCTTCATTTTTGCTCCAAAATAAGTGGAATTTCTGCCTTTTTGCCTCTAAATAAGTGGAATTTCTGTCTTTTCCCCCCAAAAACAAAGGGAATTTCTGTCTTTTTTGCATCAAAATAAGGAGAATTTCTGACTTATTACCCTGAAATAAGTGAAATTTCTGCAATTTTGCCCCAAAATAAGGGAAATTTCTGCAATTTTGCCCCAATGGAAAAGAAATTTCTGCAATTTTGCCCCAAAATAAGGGGAATTTCTGACTGTTTGCTCTCGAAAAAAGTAGATTTTCTGGCTATTTGCCCCAAAATAAGGAGAATTTCTGCTTTTTTGCCCGATAATTGTGAGAATTTCTGCAATTTTGCTTTAAAATACGGTTAATTTCTGCCTTTTAGCCCCAAAATAAAGGGAATTTCTGCATTTTCCCCCAATATTTGGGGAATTTCTGCATTTTACCTCTAAATAAGGGGAATTTCTGCATTTTACCTCAAAATAAGAAGAATTTCTGCCTTTTGTCCCAAAATATGGGGAATTTCTTCAATTTTGCTCCAAAATACGGGGGATTTCTGCCTTTTTGCTTGAAAATAATGGGAATGCATACCTTTTTGCCATAAAAAGAGAAAATTTCTTCATTTTTGCTCCAAAATAAGGGGAATTTCTGCCTTTTTGCCTCTAAATAAGTGGAATTTCTGTCTTTTTCCCCCAAAACAAAGGGAATTTCCGTCTTTTTTGCATCAAAATAAGAAGAATTTCTGACTTATTACCCTGAAATAAGTGAAATTTCTGCAATTTTGCCACAAAATAAAGAAAATTTCTGCAATTTTTCCCCAATGTAAAAGAAATTTCTGCAATTTTGCCCCAAAATAAGGGGAATTTCTGACTGTTTGCTCTCGAAAAAAGGAGATTTTCTGTCCTTTTGCCCCAAAATAAGGAGAATTTCTGCTTTTTTGCCCCAAAATTATGAGAATTTCTGCAATTTTGCTTTAAAATACAGTTAATTTCTGCCTTTTAGCCCCAAAATAAAGAGAATTTCTGCATTTTCCCCCAATATTTGGGGAATTTCTGCATTTTATCTCTAAATAAGGGGAATTTCTGCATTTTACCTCAAAATAAGAAGAATTTCTGCCTTTTGCCCCAAAATATGGGGAATTTCTGCCTTTTTGCCCCAAAATAAGAAAAATTTTTGCTTTATTTCTCTGAAATAAGTGAAATTTCTGCAATTTTGCCCTAAAATAAGGAAAATTTCTGCAATTTTTTCCCCTAATAAAGGAAATTTCTGCAATTTTGTCCCAAAATAAGGGGAATTTCTCCTTTTTTGCCCCAAAATAAAGGAAATTTCAGCCTTTTTACCTGAAAATTAGTGAAATTTCTGCAATTTTGCCCCAAATAAAGGAAATTACTGCAATTTTGCCCCAAAATAAGGTAAATTCCTGTAATTTTGCCCCAAAATAAAGGAAATTTCTTGAATTTTGCCCCAAAATAAGGGGAATTTCTGATTTTTGTCCCAAAATAAAGGGAATTACTGTCTTTTGCCCAAAATTAGGGGAATTTCTGCATTTTGCTCCAAAATACGGGGAATTTCTGCCTTTTTGCCTGAAAATAATGGGAATGCATACCTTTTTGCCATAAAGGGAAATTTCTTAATTTTTGCTCCAAAATAAGGGGAATTTCTGCCTTTTTGCCTCTAAATAAGTGGAATTTCTGTCTTTTTCCCCCAAAACAAAGGGAATTTCTGTCTTTTTTGCATCAAAATAAGGAGAATTTCTGACTTATTACCCTGAAATAAGTGAAATTTCTGCAATTTTGCCCAAAAATAAGGGAAATTTCTGCAATTTTGCCCCAATGTAAAAGAAATTTCTGCAATTTTGCCCCAAAATAAGGGGAAATTCTGACTGTTTGCTCTCGAAAAAAGGAGATTTTCTGTCTTTTTGCCCCAAAATAAAAAGAATTTCTGCTTTTTTGCCCGAAAATTATGAGAATTCCTGCAATTTTGCTTTAAAATACGGTTAATTTCTGCTTTTTAGCCCCAAAATGAATAGAATTTCTGCATTTTCCCCCAATATTTGGGGAATTTCTGCATTTTACCTCTAAATAAGGGGAATTTCTGCATTTTACCTCAAAATAAGAAGAATTTCTGCCTTTTGCCCCAAAATATGGGGAATTTCTGCCTTTTTGTTCCAAAATAAGGAATATTTCTACAATTTTATACCATAATAAAAGAAATTTCTGCTTTTTGCCCCAAAATAAGGGGAATTTCTGAATTTTTGCCCTGAAATAAATGAAATTTCTGCAATTTTGCCCCAAAATAAGGGAAATTTCTGCCTTTTTGCCATGAAATATGTGAAATTTCTGCAACTTTACCCCAAAATAAGGTGAATTTCTGCCTTTTTGCCCGAAAATAATGGGAATTTCTGCATTTTTGCCCCAAAATAAGAAAGATTTTTGCTTTATTTCTCTGAAATAAGTAAAATTTCTGCAATTTTGCCCTAAAATAAGGGAAATTTCTGCAATTTTTTCCCATAATAAAGGAAATTTCTGCAATTTTGCCTCGAAATAAGGGGAATTTCTCCTTTTTTGCCCCAAAATAAGGGAAATTTCAGCCTTTTTACCTGAAAATAAGTGAAATTTCTGCAATTTTGCCTCAAATAAGTGAAATTTCTGCAATTTTGCCTCAAAATAAGGTAAATTCCTGCAATTTTGACGCAAAATAAAGGAAATTTCTTGAATTTTGCCCCAAAATAAGGGGAATTTCTGATTTTTGCCCCAAAATAAAGGGAATTTCTGCCTTTTGCCCCAAAATTAGGGGAATTTCTGTGATTTTGCTCCAAAATACGGGGAATTTCTGCCTTTTTGCCCGATAATAATGGGAATGCATACCTTTTTGCCATAAAAAGGGAAATTTCTTCCTTTTTGCTCCAAAATAAGGGGAATTTCTTCATTTTTGCCTCTAAATAAGTAGAATTTCTGTCTTTTTCCCCCAAAACAAAGGGAATTTCTGTCTTTTTTGCATCAAAATAAGGAGAATGTCTGACTTATTACCCTGAAATAAGTGAAATTTCTGCAATTTTGCCCCAAAATAAGGGAAATTTCTGCAATTTTGCCCCAATGTAAAAGAAATTTCTGCAATTTTGCCCCAAAATAAGGGGAATTTCTGACTGCTTGCTCTCGAAAAAAGGAGATTTTCTGTCTTTTTGCCCCAAAATAAGGAGAATTTCTGCTTTTGCCCGACAATTATGAGAATTTCTGCAATTTTGTTTTAAAATACGGTTAATTTCTTCCTTTTAGCCACAAAATAAAGGGAATTTCTGCATTTTCCCCCAATATTTGGGGTATTTCTGCATTTTACCTCTAAATAATGGGAATTTCTGCATTTTACCACAAAATAAGAAGAATTTCTGCCTTTTGCCCCAAAATATGGGGATTTTCTGCATTTTTGTTCTAAAATAAGGAAAATTTCTTCAAATTTGTACCATAATAAAAGAAATTTCTGCTTTTTGCCCCAAAATAAGGGGAATTTCTGAATTTTGCCCTGAAATAAATGAAATTTCTGCAATTTTGCCCCAAAATAAGGGAAATTTCTGCCTTGTTGCCATGAAATATGTGAAATTTCTGCCATTTTACCCCAAAATAAGGTTAATTTTTGCCTTTTTGCGCCAAAATAATGGGGATTTCTGCCTTTTTGCCCCAAAATAAGAAAAATTTTTGCTTTATTTCTCTGAAATAAGTGAAATTTCTGCAATTTTGCCCTAAAATAAGGGAAATTTCTGCAATTTTTTCCCATAATAAAGGAAATTTCTGCAATTTTGCCCCAAAATAAGGGGAATTTCTTCCTTTTTGCCCCAAAATAAAGGAAATTTCAGCCTTTTTACCTGAAAATAAGTGAAATTTCTGCAATTTTACCTCAAATAAGGGAAATTTCTGCAATTTTGCCCCAAAATAAGGTAAATTCCTGCAATTTTGCCCCAAAATAAAGGAAATTTCTTGAATTTTGCCCCAAAATAAGGGGAATTTCTGATTTTTGCCCAAAAATAAAGGGAATTTCTGCCTTTTGCCCCAAAATTAGGGGAATTTCTACAATTTTGCTCCAAAATACGGGGAATTTCTGCCTTTTCGCTTGAAAATAATGGGAATGCATACCTTTTTGCCATATAAATGGAAATTTCTTCATTTTTGCTCCAAAATAAGTGGAATTTCTGCCTTTTTGCCTCTAAATAAGTGGAATTTCTGTCTTTTCCCCCCAAAACAAAGGGAATTTCTGTCTTTTTTGCATCAAAATAAGGAGAATTTCTGACTTATTACCCTGAAATAAGTGAAATTTCTGCAATTTTGCCCCAAAATAAGGGAAATTTCTGCAATTTTGCCCCAATGGAAAAGAAATTTCTGCAATTTTGCCCCAAAATAAGGGGAATTTCTGACTGTTTGCTCTCGAAAAAAGTAGATTTTCTGGCTATTTGCCCCAAAATAAGGAGAATTTCTGCTTTTTTGCCCGATAATTGTGAGAATTTCTGCAATTTTGCTTTAAAATACTGTTAATTTCTGCCTTTTAGCCCCAAAATAAAGGGAATTTCTGCATTTTCCCCCAATATTTGGGGAATTTCTGCATTTTACCTCTAAATAAGGGGAATTTCTGCATTTTACCTCAAAATAAGAAGAATTTCTGCCTTTTGTCCCAAAATATGGGGAATTTCTTCAATTTTGCTCCAAAATACGGGGGATTTCTGCCTTTTTGCTTGAAAATAATGGGAATGCATACCTTTTTGCCATAAAAAGAGAAAATTTCTTCATTTTTGCTCCAAAATAAGGGGAATTTCTGCCTTTTTGCCTCTAAATAAGTGGAATTTCTGTCTTTTTCCCCCAAAACAAAGGGAATTTCCGTCTTTTTTGCATCAAAATAAGAAGAATTTCTGACTTATTACCCTGAAATAAGTGAAATTTCTGCAATTTTGCCACAAAATAAAGAAAATTTCTGCAATTTTTCCCCAATGTAAAAGAAATTTCTGCAATTTTGCCCCAAAATAAGGGGAATTTCTGACTGTTTGCTCTCGAAAAAAGGAGATTTTCTGTCCTTTTGCCCCAAAATAAGGAGAATTTCTGCTTTTTTGCCCCAAAATTATGAGAATTTCTGCAATTTTGCTTTAAAATACAGTTAATTTCTGCCTTTTAGCCCCAAAATAAAGAGAATTTCTGCATTTTCCCCCAATATTTGGGGAATTTCTGCATTTTATCTCTAAATAAGGGGAATTTCTGCATTTTACCTCAAAATAAGAAGAATTTCTGCCTTTTGCCCCAAAATATGGGGAATTTCTGCCTTTTTGCCCCAAAATAAGAAAAATTTTTGCTTTATTTCTCTGAAATAAGTGAAATTTCTGCAATTTTGCCCTAAAATAAGGGAAATTTCTGCAATTTTTTCCCCTAATAAAGGAAATTTCTGCAATTTTGTCCCAAAATAAGGGGAATTTCTCCTTT
This sequence comes from Micromys minutus, assembly GCF_963924665.1. Classification (NCBI taxonomy): domain Eukaryota; kingdom Metazoa; phylum Chordata; class Mammalia; order Rodentia; family Muridae; genus Micromys; species Micromys minutus. Next base: position 198,911 of record NW_027667217.1, read on the forward strand.
TTTGCCCCAAAATAAAGGAAATTTCAGCCTTTTTACCTGAAAATTAGTGAAATTTCTGCAATTTTGCCCCAAATAAAGGAAATTACTGCAATTTTGCCCCAAAATAAGGTAAATTCCTGTAATTTTGCCCCAAAATAAAGGAAATTTCTTGAATTTTGCCCCAAAATAAGGGGAATTTCTGATTTTTGTCCCAAAATAAAGGGAATTACTGTCTTTTGCCCAAAATTAGGGGAATTTCTGCATTTTGCTCCAAAATACGGGGAATTTCTGCCTTTTTGCCTGAAAATAATGGGAATGCATACCTTTTTGCCATAAAGGGAAATTTCTTAATTTTTGCTCCAAAATAAGGGGAATTTCTGCCTTTTTGCCTCTAAATAAGTGGAATTTCTGTCTTTTTCCCCCAAAACAAAGGGAATTTCTGTCTTTTTTGCATCAAAATAAGGAGAATTTCTGACTTATTACCCTGAAATAAGTGAAATTTCTGCAATTTTGCCCAAAAATAAGGGAAATTTCTGCAATTTTGCCCCAATGTAAAAGAAATTTCTGCAATTTTGCCCCAAAATAAGGGGAAATTCTGACTGTTTGCTCTCGAAAAAAGGAGATTTTCTGTCTTTTTGCCCCAAAATAAAAAGAATTTCTGCTTTTTTGCCCGAAAATTATGAGAATTCCTGCAATTTTGCTTTAAAATACGGTTAATTTCTGCTTTTTAGCCCCAAAATGAATAGAATTTCTGCATTTTCCCCCAATATTTGGGGAATTTCTGCATTTTACCTCTAAATAAGGGGAATTTCTGCATTTTACCTCAAAATAAGAAGAATTTCTGCCTTTTGCCCCAAAATATGGGGAATTTCTGCCTTTTTGTTCCAAAATAAGGAATATTTCTACAATTTTATACCATAATAAAAGAAATTTCTGCTTTTTGCCACAAAATAAGGGGAATTTCTGAATTTTTGCCCTGAAATAAATGAAATTTCTGCAATTTTGCCCCAAAATAAGGGAAATTTCTGCCTTTTTGCCATGGAATATGTGAAATTTCTGCAACTTTACCCCAAAATAAGGTGAATTTCTGCCTTTTTGCCCGAAAATAATGGGAATTTCTGCATTTTTGCCCCAAAATAAGAAAGATTTTTGCTTTATTTCTCTGAAATAAGTAAAATTTCTGCAATTTTGCCCTAAAATAAGGGAAATTTCTGCAATTTTTTCCCATAATAAAGGAAATTTCTGCAATTTTGCCTCGAAATAAGGGGAATTTCTCCTTTTTTGCCCCAAAATAAGGGAAATTTCAGCCTTTTTACCTGAAAATAAGTGAAATTTCTGCAATTTTGCCTCAAATAAGTGAAATTTCTGCAATTTTGCCTCAAAATAAGGTAAATTCCTGCAATTTTGACGCAAAATAAAGGAAATTTCTTGAATTTTGCCCCAAAATAAGGGGAATTTCTGATTTTTGCCCCAAAATAAAGGGAATTTCTGCCTTTTGCCCCAAAATTAGGGGAATTTCTGTGATTTTGCTCCAAAATACGGGGAATTTCTGCCTTTTTGCCCGATAATAATGGGAATGCATACCTTTTTGCCATAAAAAGGGAAATTTCTTCCTTTTTGCTCCAAAATAAGGGGAATTTCTTCATTTTTGCCTCTAAATAAGTAGAATTTCTGTCTTTTTCCCCCAAAACAAAGGGAATTTCTGTCTTTTTTGCATCAAAATAAGGAGAATGTCTGACTTATTACCCTGAAATAAGTGAAATTTCTGCAATTTTGCCCCAAAATAAGGGAAATTTCTGCAATTTTGCCCCAATGTAAAAGAAATTTCTGCAATTTTGCCCCAAAATAAGGGGAATTTCTGACTGCTTGCTCTCGAAAAAAGGAGATTTTCTGTCTTTTTGCCCCAAAATAAGGAGAATTTCTGCTTTTGCCCGACAATTATGAGAATTTCTGCAATTTTGTTTTAAAATACGGTTAATTTCTTCCTTTTAGCCACAAAATAAAGGGAATTTCTGCATTTTCCCCCAATATTTGGGGTATTTCTGCATTTTACCTCTAAATAATGGGAATTTCTGCATTTTACCACAAAATAAGAAGAATTTCTGCCTTTTGCCCCAAAATATGGGGATTTTCTGCATTTTTGTTCTAAAATAAGGAAAATTTCTTCAATTTTGTACCATAATAAAAGAAATTTCTGCTTTTTGCCCCAAAATAAGGGGAATTTCTGAATTTTGCCCTGAAATAAATGAAATTTCTGCAATTTTGCCCCAAAATAAGGGAAATTTCTGCCTTGTTGCCATGAAATATGTGAAATTTCTGCCATTTTACCCCAAAATAAGGTTAATTTTTGCCTTTTTGCGCCAAAATAATGGGGATTTCTGCCTTTTTGCCCCAAAATAAGAAAAATTTTTGCTTTATTTCTCTGAAATAAGTGAAATTTGTGCAATTTTGCCCTAAAATAAGGGAAATTTCTGCAATTTTTTCCCATAATAAAGGAAATTTCTGCAATTTTGCCCCAAAATAAGGGGAATTTCTTCCTTTTTGCCCCAAAATAAAGGAAATTTCAGCCTTTTTACCTGAAAATAAGTGAAATTTCTGCAATTTTACCCCAAATAAGGGAAATTTCTGCAATTTTGCCCCAAAATAAGGTAAATTCCTGCAATTTTGCCCCAAAATAAAGGAAATTTCTTGAATTTTGCCCCAAAATAAGGGGAATTTCTGATTTTTGCCCCAAAATAAAGGGAATTTCTGCCTTTTGCCCCAAAATTAGGTGAATTTCTACAATTTTGCTCCAAAATACGGGGAATTTCTGCCTTTTTGTTTGAAAATAATGGGAATGCATACCTTTTTGCCATAAAAATGGAAATTTCTTCATTTTTGCTCCAAAATAAGGGGAATTTCTGCCTTTTTGCCTCTAAATAAGTGGAATTTCTGTCTTTTTCCCCCAAAACAAAGAGAATTTCTGTCTTTTTTGCATCAAAATAAGGAGAATTTCTGACTTATTACCCTGAAATAAGTGAAATTTCTGCAATTTTGCCCCAAAATAAGGGAAATTTCTGCAATTTTGCCCCAATGTAAAAGAAATTTCTGCAATTTTGCCCCAAAATAAGGGGAATTTCTGACTGTTTGCTCTCGAAAAAAGGAGATTTTCTGTCTTTTTGCCCCAAAATAAGGAGAATTTCTGCTTTTTTGCCCGAAAATTATGAGAATTTCTGCAATTTTGCTTTAAAATACGGTTAATTTCTGCCTTTTAGCCCCAAAATAAAGGGAATTTTTGCATTTTCCCCCAATATTTGGGGAATTTCTGCATTTTACCTCTAAATAAGGGGAATTTCTGCATTTTACCTCAAAATAAGAACAATTTCTGACTTTTGCCGCAAAATATGGGGAATTTCTGCCTTTTTGTTCCAAAATAAGGAAAATTTCTTCAATTTTGTACCATAATAAAAGAAATTTCTGTTTTTTGCCCCAAAATAAGGGGAGTTTCTGAATTTTTGCCCTGAAATAAATGAAATTTCTGCAATTTCCCCCAAAATAAGGGAAATTTTTGTTTTTTTGCCCCAAAATAAAGAGAATTTCTTCTTTTTGCCCCAAAATATGGAGAATTTCTGCATTTTTGCCCGAAAATAAGAAGAATGCATACCTTTTTGCCATAAAAAAGGTAAATTTCTTCATTTTTGCTCCAAAATAAGGGGAATTTCTGCTTTTTTGCCTCTAAATAAGTGGAATTTCTTTCTTTTTCTTCCAAAACAAAATGAATTTTTGTCTTTTTTGCCCCAAAATAAGGAAAATTTCTTACTTATTACCCTGAAATAAGTGAAATTTCTGAAATTTTGCCCCAATATAAAGGAAATTTCTGCCATTTTGCCCCCAAATAAGGGGAATTTCAGACTTTTCACCTCAAAGTAATGGGAATTTCTAAATTTTGGCACAAAATATTAGGAATTTCTGCCTTTTTGCCCCAAAATAAGTGAAATTTCTCCAATTTTGCCCCAAAATAAGGGAAATTTTTGCAATTTTGCCCCAAAATAAGTGGAATTTCTGCCTTTTGCCCCAAAATTTGGGGAATTTCTGCCTTTTTGCCCGAAAATAAAAAGAATGCATACCTTTTTGCCATAAAAAATGGGAAATTTCTTCATTTTTGCTCATAATAAGGGGAACTTTTGCCTTTTTGCCTCTAAATAAGTGGAATTTCTGTTTTTCCCCCAAAACAAAGGGAATTTCTGTCTTTTTTGCCTCAAAATAAGGAAAATTTCTGACTTATTACCCTGAAATAAGTGAAATTTCTGCAAATTTGCCCCAAAATAAGGGAAATTTTTGCCTTTTGCCCTAAAATTTGGGGAATTTGAGAATTTTACCTCAAAATAAGGGAAATTTCTGATTTTTGCACCAAAATATGGAGAATTTCTGCCTTTTTGCCCCATAATAAAGGGAATTTCTGCATTTTTGCACCAATATTAGGGGAATTTCTGCAATTTTGCTCCAAAATACGGGTCATTTCTGCCTTTTTGCCCGAAATTAATTGGAATTTCTGGCTTTTTGTCCCGAAATAAGTGAAATTTCTTCAATTTTCGCAAAAAATTAGGGATTTCATCTTTTTGCCCCAAAATAAGGGGAATTTCTGCCATTTTGCCCTGAAATATTTGAAATTTCTGCAATTTTACCCCAAAATAAGGGGAATTTCTGCCTTTTTGCCCCAAAATAAGGAGAATTTCAACTTTATTACCTCAAAATAAAGGAAATTTCTGCCTTTTTTCCACAAAATATACGGAATTTCTTCCTTTTTGCCCCAAAATAAGGAAAATTTCTGCAATTTTGCCCCAAAATAAGAGGAATTTCTGACTTTTTGCCCAAAATAAAGGAAATTTCAGACTTTTTACCTGAAAATAAGAGAAATTTCTGCAATTTTGCCCCAAATATAAGAAATTTCTGCAATTTTGTTCCAAAATAAGGTAAATTCCTGCAATTTTGCCCCAAAATAAAGAAAATGTCTGGAATTTTGCCCCAAAATAAGGGGAATTTCTGATTTTTGCCCCAAAATAAAGGGAATTTCTGCCTTTTGCCCAAAAATTAGGGGAATTTCTGCAATTTTGCTCCAAAATATGGGGAATTTCTGCCTTTTTGCCCGAAAATAAAGGGAATGTTTACCTTTTTGCCATAAAAAAGGGAAATTTCTTCATTTTTGCCCCAAAATATGGGGATTTTTTGCTATTTTGATTTAAAATAAGTGCAATTTCTGCCTTTTCCCTAAAAATAAACAAAATTTCTGTCTTTTTGCACCAAAAAAGGGAATTTCTGAATTTGCCCGAAAATAAGGGGAATTTCAGCCTTTTTACCTCAAAATAAGGGGAATTTCTTCCTTTTTGCCCCAAAATATGGGAAATTTCTGCCTTTTTGCCCCAAAATAAGAAAATTTCTGCCTTTTTTCTGAAATAAATGAAATTTCTGCAATTTTGCCTCAAAATAAGGGAAATTTCTGCAATTTTGCCCAAATGTATCGGAAATTTATGCAATTTTGCCCCAAAATAAGGGAAATTTCTGACTTTATGCTCCCGAAAAAAGGAAATTTTCTGTCTTTTTGCCCTAAAATAAGAATTTTTGCCTTTTTGCCCGAAAATTATGAGAATTCCTGCAATTTTGCTTCAAAATACGGTTAATTTCTTCCTTTTAGCCCCAAAATAAAGAGAATTTCTGCATTTTTCCCCAATATTTGGGGAATTTCTGCATTTTACCTCTAAATAAGGGGAATTTCTGCATTTTACCTCAAAATAAGAAGAATTTCTGCCTTTTGCCCCAAAATATGGGGAATTTCTGCCTTTTTGTTCCGAAATAAGGAAAATTTCTTCAATTTTGTACCATAATAAAAGAAATTTCTGCTTTTTGCCCCAAAATAAGGGAAATTTCTGACTTTTTGCCTTGAAATAAATGAAATTTCTGCAATTTTGCCCAAAAATAAATTAAATTTGTGCCTTTTGCCCCAAAATAATGGGAATTTCTGCCTTTTGTCCCAAAATATGGGGAATTTCTGCCTGTTTCCCTGAAAATACGAAGAATGAATACCTTTTTGCCATAAAAAAGGGAAATTTCTTCATTTTTGCTCCAAAATAAGCGAAATTTCTGCTTCTTTGCCTCTAAATAAGTGGAATTTCTGTCTTTTTCCCCCAAAACAAAGGGAATTTCTGTCTTTTTTGCCCCAAAATAAGGAAAATTTCTGACTTATTACCTTGAAATAAGTGAAATTTCTGCAATTTTGCCCCAATATAAGGGAAATTTCTACCTTTTTGCCCACAAATAAGGGGAATTTCAGCCTTTTTACCTCAAAATATAAGGAATTTATAAATTTTGGCACAAAATATTAGGAATTTCTGCCTTTTTGCACCAAAATAAAGAAAATTTCTGCCTCTTTTCACTGAAATAAGTGAAATTTCTGCAATTTTGCCCCAAAATAAGTGAAATATCTGCAATTTTGCCCCAAAATAAAGGAAATTTCTGGAATTTTGCCCCAAGATAAGTGGAATTTCTGAATTTTGCCCCAAAATATGGAGAATTTCTGCCTTTTTGCCCCACAATTAATGAAATTTCTGCAATTTTGCCGTAAAATTAGGGAATTTTCTGCAATTTTTCCCCATAATAAGGGAAATTTCTTCCATTTTGCCCCCAAATAAGGGGAATTTCTGTTTTTTTGCCCCACAATTAGGGAAATTTCTGCAATTTTGCCCCAAAATAAGGAGAATTTCTGCTTTTTGCCCCCAAATTTGGGGAATTTCTGCGATTTTGCTCCAAAATAGGGGGAATTTCTGTTTTTTTGGCCGAAAATAATGGGAATGCATACCTGTTTGCCATAAAAAGGGAAATTTCTTCATTTTTGCTCCAAAATAAGGGGAATTTCTGCCTTTTTGCCTCTAAATAAGTGGAATTTCTGTCTTTTTCCCCCAAAACAAAGGGAATTTCTGTCTTTTTTGCATCAAAATAAGAATTTCTGACTTATTACCCTGAAATAAGTGAAATTTCTGCAATTTTGCCCCAAAATAAGGTAAATTTCTGCAATTTTGCCCCAAAATAAAAAATGTTTCTGGAATTTTGCCCCAAAATAAGGGGAATTTCTGATTTTTACCCCTAAATAAAGGGAATTTCTGCCTTTTGCCCCAAAATTAGGGGAATTTCTGCAATTTTGCTCCAAAATATAGGGAATTTCTGCCTTTTTGACCGAAAATAAAGGGAATGTTTACCTTTTTGCCATAAAAAAGGGAAATTTCCTCATTTTTGCCCCAAAAAATGGGGATTTTCCGCCTTTTTGATTCAAAATAAGTTCAAGTTCTGCCTTTTCCCTAAAAATAAACAAAATTTCTGTCTTTTTGCACCAAAATAAGGGAAATTTCTGACTTTTTGCCCGAAAATAAGGGGAATTTCAGCCTTTTTACCTCAAAATAAAGGGAATTTCTTCCTTTTTGCCCCAAAATATGGGGAATTTCTGTTTTTTTTGCTCCAAAATAAGAAAATTTCTGCCTTTTTTCTGAAATAAGTGAAATTTCTGCAATTATGCCTAAAAATAAGGGAAATTTCTGCAATTTTGCCCCAATGTATCGGAAATTTATGCAATTTTGCCCCAAAATAAGGGAAATTTCTGACTTTATGCTCCCGAAAAAAGGAGATTTTCTGTCTTTTTGCCCCAAAATAAGAATTTTTGCCTTTTTGCCCGAAAATTATGAGAATTTCTGCAATTTTGCTTCAAAATATGGTTAATTTCTTCCTTTTAGCCCCAAAATAAAGGGAATTTCTGCATTTTCCCCCAATATTTGGGGAATTTCTGCATTTTACCTCCAAATAAGGGGAATTTCTGCATTTTACCTCAAAATAAGAAGAATTTCTGCCTTTTGCCCCAAATTTGGGGAATTTCTGCCTTTTGTTCCGAAATAAGGAAAATTTCTTCAATTTTGTACCATAATAAAAGAAATTTCTGCTTTTTGCCCCAAAATAAGGGAAATTTCTGACTTTTAGCCTTGAAATAAATGAAATTTCTGCAATTTTGCCCAAAAATAAGTTAAATTTGTGCCTTTTGCCCCAAAACAATGGGAATTTTGCCTTTTGCCCCAAAATATGGGGAATTTCTGCCTGTTTACCCGAAAATAAGAAGAATGCATACCTTTTTGCCATAAAAAAGGGAAATTTCATTTTTGCTCAAAAATAAGCGAAATTTCTGCTTCTTTGCCTCTAAATAAGTGGAATTTCTGTCTTTTTCCCACAAAACAAAGAGAATTTTTGTCTTTATTGCCCCAAAATAAGGAAAATTTCTGACTTATTACCTTGAAATAAGAGAAATTTCTGCAATTTTGCCCCAATATAAGGGAAATTTCTACCTTTTTGCTCCCAAATAAGGGGAATTTCAGCCTTTTTACCTCAAAATATAAGGAATTTCTAAATTTTGGCACAAAATATTAGGAATTTCTGCCTTTTTGCCCCAAAATAAGGAAAATTTCTGCCTTTTTCCTTTGAAATAAGTGAAATTTCTGCAATTTTGCCCAAAAATAAGTGAAATTTCTGCAATTTTGCCCCAAAATAAGGGAAATTTCTAGAATTTTGCCCCAAAATAAGTGGAATTTCTGAATTTTGCCCCAAAATATGGAGAATTTCTGCTTTTTTGCACCACAATTAGTGAAATTTCTGCAATTTTGCCCTAAAATAAGGGAAATTTCTGCAATTTTTACCCATAATAAGGAAAATTTCTGTCATTTTGCCCCCAAATAAGGGGAATTTCTGTTTTTTTGCCCCACAATTAGGGAAATTTCTGCAATTTTGCCCCAAAATAAGGGGAATTTCTGCTTTTTGCCCCAAAATTAGGGGAATTTCTGCAATTTTGCTCCAAAATACTGGGAATTTCTGCCTTTTTGCCCGAAAATAATGGGAATGCATACCTTTTTGCCATAAAAAGGGAAATTTCTTCATTTTTGCTCCAAAATAAGGGGAATTTCTGCATTTTTGCCTCTAAATAAGTGGAATTTCTGTCTTTTTCCCCCAAAACAAGGGAATTTCTGTCTTTTTTGCATCAAAATAAGGAGAATTTCTGACTTATTACCCTGAAATAAGTGAAATTTCTGCAATTTTGCCCCAAAATAAGGGGAATTTCTGCAATTTTGCCCAAATGTAAAAAAAATTTCTGCAATTTTGCCCCAAAATAAGGGGAATTTCTGACTGTTTGCTCTCGAAAAAAAGAAGATTTTCTGTCTTTTTGCCCCAAAATAAGGAGAATTTCTGCTTTTTTGCCCGAAAATTATGAGAATTTCTGCAATTTTCTTTTAAAATACGGTTAATTTCTGCCTTTTAGCCCCAAAATAAAGGGAATTTCTGCATTTTCCTCCAATATTTGGGGAATTTCTGCATTTTACCTCTAAATAAGAGGAATTTCTGCATTTTATCTCAAAATAAGAAGAATTTCTGCCTTTTGCTCCAAAATATGGGGAATTTCTGCTTTTTGTTCTAAAATAAGGAAAATTTCTTCAATTTTGTACCATAATAAAAGAAATTTCTGCTTTTTGCCCCAAAATAAGGGGAATTTCTGAATTTTTGCCTTGAAATAAATGAAATTTTTGCAATTTTGCCCCAAAATGAGGGAAATTTCTGCCTTTTTGCCATGAAATAAGTGAAATTTCTGCAATTTTACCCCAAAATAAGGTGAATTTTTGCCTTTTTGCCCCAAAATAATGGGAATTTCTGTCCTTTTGCCCCAAAATAAGAAAAATTTTTGCTTTATTTCTCTGAAATAAGTGAAATTTCTGCAATTTTGCCCTAAAATAAGGGAAATTTTTGCAATTTTTCCCATAATAAAGGAAATTTTTGCAATTTTGCCCCAAAATAAGGGGAATTTTTTCCTTTTTGCCCCAAAATAAAGGAAATTTCAGCCTTTTTACCTGAAAAAAAGTAAAATTTCTGCAATTTTGCCCCAAATAAGGGAAATTTCTGCAATTTTGCCCCAAAATAAGGTAAATTTCTTCAATTTTGCCCCAAAATAAAAGAAATATCTTGAATTTTGCCCCAAAATAAGAGGAATTTTTGATTTTTGCCCCAAAATAAAGGGAATTTCTGCCTTTTGCCCCAAAATTAGGGGAATTTCTGCAATTTTGCCCTAATGTAAAAGAAATTTCTGCAATTTTGCCCCAAAATAATGGGAATTTCTGACTGTTTGCTCTCGAAAAAAGGAGATTTTCTGTCTTTTTGCCCCAAAATAAGTAGAATTTCTGCCCTTTGCCTGAAAATAATGAGAATTTCTGCAATTTTGCTTTAAAATACGGTTAATTTCTGCCTTTTAGCCCCAAAATAAAGGGAATTTCTGCATTTTCCCCCAATATTTGGGGAATTTCTGCATTTTACCTCTAAATAAGGGGAATTTCTGCATTTTACCTCAAAATAAGAAGAATTTATGCCTTTTGCCCCAAAATATGGGGGAATTTCTGCCTTTTTCTTCCAAAATTACGAAAATTTCTTCAATTTTGTACCATAATAAAAGAAATTTCTGCTTTTTGCCCCAAAATAAGGGGAATTTCTGAATTTTTGCCCTGAAATAAAGAAATTTCTGCAATTTTGCCCTAAAATAAGGGAAATTTTTGCCTTTCTGCCCCAAAATAAAGAGAATTTCTGCCTTTTGCCACAAAATATGGGGAATTTCTGCCTTTTTGCCCGAAAATAAGAAGAATGCATAACTTTTTGCCATAAAAAAGGTAAATTTCTTCATTTTTGCTCCAAAATAAGGGGAATTTCTGCTTTTTTGCCTCTAAATAAGTGGAATTTCTTTATTTTTCCCCCAAAACAAAAGGAATTTCTGTCTTTTTTGCCCCAAAATGAGAAAAATTTCTGATTATTACCCTGAAATAAGTGAATTTCTGAAATTTTGCCCCAATATAAGGGAATTTTCCGCCTTTTTGTCCCCAAATAAGGGGAATTTCAGACTTTTTACCTCAAAATAATTTGAATTTCTAAATTTTGGCACAAAATATTAGGAATTTCTGCATTTTTGCCCCAAAATAAGGAAATTTTCTGCCTTTTTTCTTTGAAATAAGTGAAATTTCTGCAATTTCGCCCCAAAATATGTGAAATTTCTGCAATTTTGCCCCAAAATAAGGGAAATTTCTGCAATTTTGGACCAAAATAAGTGGAATTTCTGCCTTATGCCCCAAAATTTGGGGAATTTCTGCCTTTTTGCCCGAAAATAAAAAAAGCATACCTTTTTGCCATAAAAAAAGGAAATTTCTTCATTTTTGCTCCAAAATAAGGGGAATTTCTGCCTTTTTGCCTCTAAATAAGTGGAATTTCTGTCTTTATCCCACAAAACAAAGGGAATTTTTGTCTTTTTTGCATCAAAATAAGGAGAATTTCTGACTTATTACCCTGAAATAAGTGAAATTTCTGCAATTTTGCCCCAAAATAAGGGAAATTTCTGCAATTTTGCTCTAATGTAAAAGAAATTTGTGCAATTTTGCCCCAAAATAAAGGGAATTTTGACTGTTTGCTCTCGAAAAAAGGAGATTTTCTGTCTTTTTGCCCCAAAATAAGTAGAATTTCTGCTTTTTTGCCCGAAAATTATGAGAATTTCTGCAATTTTGCTTTAAAATACGGTTAATTTCTGCCTTTTAGCCCCAAAATAAAGGGAATTTCTGCATTTTCCCCCAATATTTAGGGAATTTCTGTATTTTACCTCTAAATAAGGGGAATTTCTGCATTTTACCTCAAAATAAGAAGAATTTAGGCCTTTTGCCCCAAAATATGGGGGAATTTCTGCCTTTTTCTTCCAAAATAAGGAAAATTTCTTCAATTTTGTACCATAATAAAAGAAATTTCTGCTTTTTGCCCCAAAATAAGAGGAATTTCTGAATTTTTGCCCTGAAATAAATGAAATTTCTGCAAGTTTGCCCCAAAATGAGGGAAATTTTTGCCTTTTTGCCCCAAAATAAAGGGAATTTCTGTTTTTTGCCCTAAAATATGGGAAATTTCTGCCTTTTTGCCCGAAAATAAGAAGAATGCATACCTTTTTGCCATAAAAAAGGTAAATTTCTTCATTTTTGCTCCTAAATAAGGGGAATTTCTGCTTTTTTGCCTCTAAATATGTGGAATTTCTTTCTTTTTCCCCCAAAACAAAAGGAATTTCTGTCTTTTTTGCCCCAAAATAAGGAAAATTTCTGACTTATTACCCTGAAATAAGTGAAATTTCTGAAATTTTGCCCCAATATAAGGGAATTTTCTGCCTTTTTGTCCCCAAATAAGGGGAATTTCAGAATTTTTACCTCAAAATAATGGGAATTTCTAAATTTTGGCACAAAATATTAGGAATTTCTGCATTTTTGCCCCAAAATAAAGATAATTTCTGCCTTTTTTCCTTGAAATAAGTGAAATTTCTGCCATTTTGCCCAAAAATAAGTGAAATTTCTCCAATTTTGCCCCAAAATAAGGGAAATTTCTGCAATTTTGCCCCAAAATAAGTGCAATTCATGCCTTTTGCCCCAAAATTTGGGGAATTTCTGCCTTTTTGCCCGAAAATAAAAAGAATGCATACCTTTTTGCCATAAAAAAGGGAAATTTCTTCATTTTTGCTCCAAAATAAGGGGAACTTTTGCCTTTTTGCCTCTAAATAAGTGGAATTTCTGTTTTTCCCCCAAAACAAAGGGAATTTCTGTCTTTTTTGCCTCAAAATAAGGAAAATTTCTGACTTATTACCCTGAAATAAGTGAAATTTCGGCAAATTTGCCCCAAATTAAGGGAAATTTTTTTCTATTGCCCTAAAATTTGGGGAATTTGAGAATTTTACCTCAAAATAAGGGAAATTTCTGATTTTTGCACCAAAATATGGAGAATTTCTGCATTTTTGCCCCAAAATAAAGGGAATTTCTGCATTTTTGCACCAATATTAGGGGAATTTCTGCAATTTTGCTCCAAAATACGGGTCATTTCTGCCTTTTTGCCCGAAATTAATTGGAATTTCTGCCTTTTTGTCCCGAAATAAGTGAAATTTCTTCAATTTTCGCCAAAAATTAGGGATTTCATATTTTTGCCCCAAAATAAGGGGAATTTCTGCCTTTTTGCCCCAAAATAATGGGAATTTCTGCCTTTTTGCCCCAAAATAAGAAAAATTTTTGCTTTATTTCTCTGAAATAAGTGAAATTTCTGCAATTTTGCATTAAAATAAGGGAAATTTCTGCAATTTTTTCCCATAATAAAGGAAATTTCTGCAATTTTGCCCCAAAATAAGGGGAATTTCCCCCTTTTTGCCCCAAAATAAAGGAAATTTCAGCTTTTTACCTGAAAATAAGTGAAATTTCTGCAATTTTGCCCCAAATAAGGGAAATTTCTGCAATTTTGCCCCAAAATAAGGTAAATTCCTGCAATTTTGCCCCAAAATAAAGAAAATTTCTTGAATTTTGCCCCAAAATAAGGGGAATTTCTGATTTTTGCCCCAAAATAAAGGGAATTTCTGCCTTTTGCCCCAAAATTAGGGGAATTTCTTCAATTTTGCTCCAAAATACGGGGAATTTCTGCCTTTTTGCCCGAAAATAATGGGAATGCATACCCTTTTGCCATAAAAGTGGAAATTTCTTCATTTTTGCTCCAAAATAAGGGGAATTTCTGAGTTATTACCCTGATTAAGTGAAATTTCTGCAATTTTGCCGTGAAATAAGGGAAATTTCTGCAATTTTTTCCCATAATAAAGGAAATTTCTGCAATTTTGCCCCAAAATAAGGGGAATTTCTCCATTTGTGCCCCAAAATAAAGGAAATTTCAGCCTTTTTACCTGAAAATAAGTGAAATTTCTGCAATTTTGCCCCAAATAAGGGGAATTTCTGCAATTTTGCCCTAAAATAAGGTAAATTCCTGCAATTTTGCCCCAAAATAAAGGAAATTTCTTGAATTTTGCCCCAAAATAAGGGGAATTTCTGATTTTTCCCCAAAATAAAGAAAATTTCTGCCTTTTGCCCCAAAATTAGGGGAATTTCTGCAATTTTGCTCCAAAATACAAGGAATTTCTGCCTTTTTGCCCGAAAATAATGGGAATTCATACCTTTTTGCCATAAAAAGGGAAATTTCTTCATTTTTGCTTCAAAATAAGGGGAATTTCTGCCTTTTTGCCTCTAAATAAGTGGAATTTCTGTCTTTTTCCCACAAAACAAAGGGAATTTCTGTCTTTTTTGCATAAAAATAAGGAGAAATTCTGACTTATTACCCTGAAATAAGTGAAATTTCTGCTATTTTGCCCTAAAATAAGGTAAATTCCTGCAATTTTGCCCCAAAATAAAGAAAATTTCTTGAATTTTGCCCCAAAATAAAGGGAATTTCTGATTTTTGCCCCAAAATAAAGGGAATTTTTGCTTTTTGCCCAAAAATTAGGGGAATTTCTGCAATTTTGCTCCAAAATACAAGGAATTTCTGCCTTTTTGCCCGAAAATAATGGGAATTCATACCTTTTTGCCATAAAAAGGGAAATTTCTTCATTTTTGCTTCAAAATAAGGGGAATTTCTGCCTTTTTGCCTCTAAATAAGTGGAATTTCTGTCTTTTTCCCACAAAACAAAGGGAATTTCTGTCTTTTTTGCATAAAAATAAGGAGAAATTCTGACTTATTACCCTGAAATAAGTGAAATTTCTGCTATTTTGCCCTAAAATAAGGTAAATTCCTGCAATTTTGCCCCAAAATAAAGAAAATTTCTTGAATTTTGCCCCAAAATAAAGGGAATTTCTGATTTTTGCCCCAAAATAAAGGGAATTTTTGCTTTTTGCCCAAAAATTAGGGGAATTTCTGCAATTTTGCTCCAAAATACGGGGAATTTCTGCCTTTTTGCCCGAAAATAATGGGAATTCATACCTTTTTGCCATAAAAATGGAAATTTCTTCATTTTTGCTTCAAAATAAGGGGAATTTCTGCCTTTTTGCCTCTAAATAAGTGGAATTTCTGTCTTTTTCCCACAAAACAAAGGGAATTTCTGTCTTTTTTGCATAAAAATAAGGAGAAATTCTGACTTATTACCCTGAAATAAGTGAAATTTCTGCTATTTTGCCCTAAAATAAGGTAAATTCCTGCAATTTTGCCCCAAAATAAGGAAAATTTCTTGAATTTTGCCCCAAAATAAAGGGAATTTCTGATTTTTGCCCCAAAATAAAGGGAATTTTTGCTTTTTGCCCAAAAATTAGGGGAATTTCTGCAATTTTGCTCCAAAATACGGGGAATTTCTGCCTTTTTGCCCGAAAATAATGGGAATTCACACCTTTTTGCCATAAAAAGGGAAATTTCTTCATTTTTACTTCAAAATAAGGGGAATTTCTGCCTTTTTGCCTCTAAATAAGTGGAATTTCTGTCTTTTTCCCACAAAACAAAGGAAATTTCTGTCTTTTTTGCATCAAAATAAGGAGAATTTCTGACTTATTACCCAAAAATAAGTGAAATTTATGCAATTTTGCCCCAAAATAAGGGAAATTTCTGCAATTTTGCCCTAATGTAAAAGAAATTTCTGCAATTTTGCCCCAAAATAAGGGGAATTTCTGATTGTTTGCTCTCAAAAAAAGAAGATTTTCTCTCTTTTTGCCCCAAAATAAGTAGAATTTCTGCTTTTTTGCCCGAAAATTATGAGAATTTCTGCAATTTTGCTTTAAAATACAGTTAATTTCTGCCTTTTAGCCCCAAAATAAAGGGAATTTCTGCATTTTCCCCCAATATTTGGGGAATTTCTGCATTTTACCTCTAAATAAGGGGAATTTCTGCATTTTACCTCAAAATAAGAAGAATTTATGCCTTTTGCCCCAAAATATGGGGGAATTTCTGCCTTTTTTTCCAAAATTACGAAAATTTCTTTAATTTTGTACCATAATAAAAGAAATTTCTGCTTTTTGCCCCAAAATAAGGGAAATTTCTGAATTTTTGCCCTGAAATAAAGAAATTTCTGCAATTTTGCCCTAAAATTAGGGAAATTTTTGCCTTTTTGCCCCAAAATAAAGAGAATTTCTGCCTTTTGCCTCAAAATATGGGGAATTTCTGCCTTTTTGCCCGAAAATAAGAAGAATGCATACCTTTTTGCCATAAAAAAGGTAAATTTCTTCATTTTTGCTCCAAAATAAGGGGAATTTCTGCTTTTTTGCCTCTAAATAAGTGGAATTTCTTTATTTTTCTCCCAAAACAAAAGGAATTTCTGTCTTTTTTCCCCAAAATGAGAAAAATTTCTGACTTATTACCCTGAAATAAGTGAAATTTCTGAAATTTTGCCCCAATATAAGCGAAATTTCTGCCTTTTTGCCCACAAATAAGGGGAATTTCAGACTTTTTACCTCAAAATAATGGGAATTTCTAAATTTTGGCCCAAAATATTAGGAATTTCTGCATTTTTGCCCCAAAATAAGGAAATTTTCTGCCTTTTTTCTTTGAAATAAGTGAAATTTCTGCAATTTTGCCCCAAAATATGTGAAATTTCTGCAATTTTGCCCCAAAATAAGGGAAATTTCTGCAATTTTGGACCAAAATAAGTGGAATTTCTGCCTTATGCCCCAAAATTTGAAGAATTTCTGCCTTTTTGCCCGAAAATAAAAAAAATGCATACCTTTTTGCCATAAAAAAAGGAAATTTCTTCATTTTTGCTCCAAAATAAGGGAAATTTCTGCCTTTTTGCCTCTAAATAAGTGGAATTTCTGTCTTTTTCCGACAAAACAAAGGGAATTTTTGTCTTTTTTGCATCAAAATAAGGAAAATTTCTGACTTATTACCCTGAAATAAGTGAAATTTCTGCAATTTTGCCCCAAAATAAGGGAAATTTCTGCAATTTTGCCCTAATGTAAAAGAAATTTGTGCAATTTTGCCCCAAAATAAAGGGAATTTTTGACTGTTTGCTCTCGAAAAAAGGAGATTTTCTGTCTTTTTGCCCCAAAATAAGTAGAATTTCTGCTTTTTTGCCCGAAAATTATGAGAATTTCTGCAATTTTGCTTTAAAATACGGTTAATTTCTGCCTTTTAGCCCCAAAATAAAGGGAATTTCTGCATTTTCCCCCAATATTTGGGGAATTTCTGTATTTTACCTTTAAATAAGGGGAATTTCTGCATTTTACCTCAAAATAAGAAGAATTTATGCCTTTTGCCCCAAAATATGGGGGAATTTCTGCCTTTTTCTTCCAAAATAAGGAAAATTTCTTCAATTTTGTACTATAATAAAAGAAATTTCTGCTTTTTGCCCCAAAATAAGGGGAATTTCTGAAATTTTGCCCTGAAATAAATGAAATTTCTGCAAGTTTGCCCCAAAATGAGGGAAATTTTTCCTTTTTGCCCCAAAATAAAGGGAATTTCTGTTTTTTGCCCTAAAATATGGGAAATTTCTGCCTTTTTGCCCGAAAATAAGAAGAATGCATACCTTTTTGCCATAAAAAAGGTAAATTTCTTCATTTTTGCTCCTAAATAAGGGGAATTTCTGCTTTTTTGCCCCTAAATATGTGGAATTTCTTTCCTTTTCCCCCAAAACAAAAGGAATTTCTGTCTTTTTTGCCCCAAAATAAAAAAATTTCTGACTTATTACCCTGAAATAAGTGAAATTTCTGAAATTTTGCCCCAATATAAGGGAATTTTCTGCCTTTTTGCCCCCAAATAAGGGGAATTTCAGACTTTTTACCATCATAATAATGGGAATTTCTAAATTTTGGCACAAAATATTAGGAATTTCTGCATTTTTGCCCCAAAATAAGGATAATTTCTGCCTTTTTTTTGAAATAAGTGAAATTTCTGCAATTTTGCCCCAAAATAAGTGAAATTTCTGCAATTTTGCACCAAAATAAGTGCAATTTCTGCCTTTTCCCTAAAAATAAACAAAATTTCTGTTTTTTTGCACCAAAATAAGGGGAATTTCTGCCTTTTTGCCCGAAAATAAAAAGAATGCATACTTTTGGGCCATAAAAAATGGAAATTTCTTCATTCTTGCTCCAAAATAAGGGGAACTTTTGCCTTTTTACCTCTAAATAAGTGGAATTTCTGTTTTTCCTTCAAAACAAAGGGAATTTCTGTCTTTTTTGCCTCAAAAAAAGGAAAATTTCTGAATTATTACGCTGAAATAAGTGAAATTTCTGCAAATTTGCCCCAAAATATTGGAAATTTTTGCCTTTTGCCCTATATTTGGGGAATTTGAGAATTTTACCTCAAAATAAGGGAAATTTCTGATTTTTGCACCAAAATATGGAGAATTTCTGCCTTTTTGCCCCATAATAAAGGGAATTTCTGCATTTTTGCACCATTATTAGGGGAATTTCTGCAATTTTGCTCCAAAATACGGGTCATTTCTGCCTTTTTGCCTGAAATTAATTGGAATTTCTGGCTTTTTGTCCCGAAATAAGTGATATTTCTTCAATTTTCACCAAAAATTAGGATTTCATCTTTTTGCCCCAAAATAATGGGAATTTCTGCCATTTTGCCCTGAAATATTTGAAATTTTTGCAATTTTACCCCCACATAAGGGGAATTTCTGCCTTTGTGCCCCAAAATAAGGGGAATTTCAACCTTATTACCTCAAAATAAAGAAAATTTCTGCCCTTTTGCCACAAAATATACGGAATTTCTGCCTTTTTGCCCCAAAATAAGGAAAATTTCTGCAATTTTGCCCCAAAATTAGAGGAATTTCTCTCTTTTTGCCCAAAATAAAGGAAAATTCAGACTTTTTACCTGAAAATAAAAGAAATTTCTGCAATTTTTCCCCAAATAAGAGAAATTTCTGCAATTTTGTTCCAAAAAATGTAAATTCCTGCAATTTTTCCCCAAAATAAAGAAAATTTCTGGAATTTTGCCCCAAAATAAGAAGAATTTATAATATTTGCCCCAAAATAAAGGGAATTTCTTCCTTTTGCCCCAAAATTAGGGGAATTTCTGCAATTTTGCTCCAAAATATGGGGAATTTCTGCATTTTTGCCCGAAAATAAAGGGAATGTCTTCCTTTTTGCCATAAAAAAGGGAAATTTCTTCATTTTTGCCCCAAAATAAGGGGATTTTCCGCCTTTTTGACTCAAAATAAGTGCAATTTCTGCCTTTTCCCTAAAAATAAACAAAATTTCTGTTTTTTTGCACCAAAATAAGGGGAATTTCTGACTTTTTGCCCGAAAATAAGGGGAATTTCAGAATTTTTACCTCAAAATAAGGGGAATTTCTTCCTTTTTGCCCCAAAATATGGGGAATTTCTGCCTTTTTGCCCCAAAATAAGAAAAATTTCGGCAATGTTCTACCAAAATAAAAGAAATTTCTGCCTTTTTGCCCCAAAATAAGAAAATTTCTGCCTTTTGTCTGAAATAAGTGAAATTTCTGCCATTTTGCCTCAAAATAAGGGAAATTTCTGCAATTTTGCCCCAATGTAAAGGAAATTTCTGCAATTTTGCCCCAAAATAAGGGGAATTTCAGACTGTTTGCTATCGAAAAAAGGAGATTTTCTGTCTTTTTGCCCAAATTAAGGAGAATTTCTGATTTTTTGCCCGAAAATTATAAGAATTTCTGCAATTTTGCTTTAAAATACGGTTAATTTCTGCCTTTTAGCCCCAAAATAAAGGGAATTTCTGCATTTTCCCCCAATATTTGGGGAATTTCTGCATTTTACCTCCAAATAAGGGGAATTTCTGCATTTTACCTCAAAATAAGAAGAATTTCTGCCTTTTGCACCAAAATATGGGAATTTCTGCCTTTTTGTTCCAAAATAAGGAAAATTTCTTCAATATTGTACCATAAGAAAAGAAATTTCTGCTTTTTGCCCCAAAATAAGGGGAATTTCTGAATTTTTGCCCTGAAATAAATGAAATTTCTGCAATTTTGCCCCAAAATAAGGGAAATTTTTGCCTTTTTGCCCAAAAATAAAGGAAATTTCTTCCTTTTGCTCCAAAATAAGGGAAATTTCTGCCTTTTTGCCTCTAAATAAGTGGAATTTCTGTCTTTTTCCCCCAAAACAAAGGGAATTTCTGTCTTTTTTGCCCCAAAATAAGAAAAATTTCTGACTTATTACCTTGAAATAAGTGAAATTTCTGCAATTTTGCCCCAATATAAGGGAATTTTCTACCTTTTTGCCCCCAAATAAGGGGAATTTCAGCCTTTTTACCTCAAAATATAAGGAATTTCTGAATTTTGGCACAAAATATTAGGAATTTCTGCGTTTTTGCCCCAAAATAAGGAAAATCTGCCTTTTTTCCATGAAATAAGTGAAATTTTTGCAATTTTGCCCTAAAATAAGTGAAATTTCTGCAATTTTGCCCCAAAATAAGGGAAATTTCTAGAATTTTGCCCCAAAATAAGTGGAATTTCTGAGTTTTGCCCCAAAATATTGAGAATTTCTGCCTTTTTGCCCCACAATTAGTGAAATTTCTGCAATTTTGCCCTAAAAAAAGGGAAATTTCTGCAATTTTCTCCATAAAAAGGGAAATTTCTGCTATTTTGCCTTCAAATAAAGGGAATTTCTGTTTTTTTCCCACACAATTAGGGACATTTCTGCAATTTTGCCCCAAAATAAGGGAAATTTCTGCTTTTTGCCCCAAAATAATGGGAATTTCTGCCTTTTTGTTCGAAAATAAGAAGAATGCATACCTTTTTGCCATAAAAAAGGAAAATTTCTTCATTTTTTCTCCAAAATAAGGGGAACTTTTGCCTTTTTGCCTCTAAATAATTGGAATTTCTGTCTTTTTCCCCTAAAACAAAGGGAATTTCTGTCGTTTTGCCCCAAAATAAGGAAAATTTCTTACTTATTACCATCAAATAAGTAAAATTTCTGCAAATTTGCCCCAAAATAAGGGAAATTTTTGCCTTTTGGCCCAAAATATGGGGAATTTCAGCATTTTACCTCAAAATAAGGGAAATTTCTGATTTTTGCACCAAAATATGGACAATTTCTGCCTTTTTCCCCCAAAATAAAGGGAATTTCTGCATTTTTGCACCAATATTAGGGGAATTTCTAAAATTTTGCTCCTACATATGGGTCATTTCTTCCTTTTTGCCCGAAAGTAATTGGAATTTCTGCCTTTTTCTCACGAAATAAGTGAAATTTCTTCAATTTATCCAAAAATTAGGGATTTCATCTTTTTGCCCCAAAATAAGGGGAATTTCTGCCTTTTTGCCCGAAAATAAGGAGAATGCATACCTTTTTGCCATAAAAAAAGGAAATTTCTTCATTTTTGCTCCAAAATAACGAAATTTCTTCTTTTTTGCCTCTAAATAAGTGGAATTTCTATCTTTTTTTCCCAAAACAAAGAGAATTTCTCTCTTTTTGCCCCAAAATAAAGAATATTTCGGAATTTTTTTTCTGAAATAAGTGAAATTTCTGCAATTTTGCCCCAACATAAAGGAAATTTCTGCCTTTTTGCCCCTAAATAAGGGGAATTCCAGCCTTTTTACCTCAAAATATGGGGAATTTCTGCATTTTTGCAACAAAATATTAGGAATTTCTGCCTTTTTGCCCCAAAATAAGGAAAATTTCTGCCTTTTTTCAATGAAATAATTGAAATTTCTGCAATTTTTCCCCAAAATAAGTGAAATTTCTGCCTTTTTGCCCCCAAATAAAGGGGAATTTCAGCCTTTTTGCCCCCAAATAAGGGGAATTTCAACCTTATTACCTCTAAATAAAAGAAATTTCTCCCTTTTTGCAACAAAATATACGGAATTTCTGCATTTTTGCCCCAAAATAAGGAAAATTACTGCAATTTTGCCCCAAATAAGAGAAATTTCTCCCTTTTTGCCCCAAAATATATTAAATATCATCCTTTTTACCTTAAAATAAGTAAAATTTCTGCAATTTTGCCCCAAATAAGGGAAATTTCTGAAATTTTGCCCCAAAATAAGGTAAATTTCTGCCTTTTTGCCCCCAAATAAGGAGAATTTCAGCTTTTTACCTCAAAATAAGGGGAATTTCTGCATTTTTGCCACAAAATATAAGGAATTTCTGCCTTTTTGCCCCAAAATAAGGAAAATTTCTGCATTTTTCCCTGAAATAAGTGAAATTTATGCAATTTTGCCCCAAAATAAGTGAAATTTCTGAGTTTTGCCCCAAAATAAGGAGAATTTCTGTCTTTTTGCCCCAACATATAGGGAATTTCTGCATTTTTGCCCCACAATTATGGGAATTTCTGCAATTTTGCTCCAAAATACGGGGAATTTCTGCCTTTTTGCCTGAAAATAAGGGGAATGCATATTTTTTTACCATATAAAATGGAAATTTCTTCATTTTTGCTCCAAAATAAGGAGAATTTCTGCCTTTTTGCCTCTAAATAAGTGGAATTTCTGTCTTTTTCCTTAAAAACAAAAGGAATTTCTGTCTTTTTTGCCCCAAAATAAGGGGAATTTCTGACTTATTACCCTGAAATAAGTAAAATTTCTGCAATTTTGTCCCAAAATAAGGGAATTTTCTGCCTTTTTGCCCCCAAATAAGGGGAATTTCAGCCTTTTTACCTCAAAATAAGGGGAATTTCTGCATTTTTGCCACAAAATTTACGGAATTTCTGCCTTTTTGCCCCATCATAAGAAAAATTTCTGCAATTTTGCCCAAAATAAGGGGAATTTCTCTATTTTTGCCCCCAAAAAGGCAATTTCAGCCTTTTTTCCTGAATATAAGTGAAATTACTCCAATTTTGCCCAAAATAAGGTAAATTTCTGCAATTTTGCCCCAAAATAAAGGAAATTCCTGGAATTTTGCCTCAAAATAAGGGGAATTTCTGATTTTTACCCCAAAATAAAGGGAATTTCTGCCTTTTGCCCCAAAATTAGGGGAATTTCTGCAATTTTGCTCCAAAATACGGGGAATTTCTTCTTTTTGCCTGAAAATAAAGAAAATGCATACGTTTTTGCCATAAAAAGTGAAATTTCTTCATTTTTGCTCCAAAATAATGGGAATTTCTACCTTTTTGCCTCTAAATAAGTGGAATTTCTGTCTTTTTTTCCCTAAAAAAAAAAAAAAAAAAACTTCTGTCTTTTTGCCCCAAACTAAAGAAAATTTCTGCCTTTTTTCTCTGAAATAAGTGAAATTTCTGCAATTTTGCCCCAACATAAGGGAAATTTCTGCATTTTTGCCCCCAAATAAGGGGAATTCCAGCCTTTTTACCTCAAAATATGGGGAATTTCTGCATTTTTTCCCACAATATATTAGGAATTTCTGCTTTTTGCCCCAAAATAAGGAAAATTTCTGACTTTTTTCCCTGAAATAAATGAAATTTCTGCGATTTTGCCCCAAAATAAGTGAAATTTCTGCCTTTTTGCCCCCAAATAAGGGGAATTTCAGCCTTTTTGCCCCCAAATAAAGGGAATTTCAACCTTATTACCTCTAAATAATGGAAATTTCTGTCTTTTTGCCACAAAATATACAGAATTTCTGCCTTTTTGCTCCAAAATAAGGAAAATTACTGCAATTTTGCCCCAAATAAGGGGAATTTCTCCCTTTGTGCCCCAAAATAAATTAAATATCCACTTTTTTACTATAAAATAAGTGAAATTTCTGCAATTTTGCCCCAAAAAAGGGAAATTTCTGAAATTTTTGCCCCAAAATAAAGAAAATTTCTGGAATTTTGCCCCAAAATATGGGGAATTTCTGATTTTTGCCCCAAAATAAAGGGAATTTCTGCCTTTTGCCCAAAAATTAGGGGAATTTATGGAATTTTGCTCCCAAATACGGGGAATTTCTGCTTTTTTGACCAAAAATAAGGGGAATGCTTACATTTTGCCATAAAAAAGTGAAATTTCTTCATTTTTGCTCCAAAATAAGGGGAATTTCTGCCTTTTTGCCTGAAAATAAGGGGAATTTCTTTTTTTCCCTCAAAACAAAGGGAATTTCTGTCTTTTTTGCCTCAAAATAAGGAAAATTTCTGACTTATTACGCTGAAATAAGTGAAATTTCTGCAAATTTGCCCCAAAATAAAGAAAATTTCTGGAATTTTGCCCCAAAATAAGGGGAATTTCTGATTTTTGCCCCAAAATATAGGGAATTTCTGCCTTTTGCCCCAAAATTAGGGGAATTTCTGCAATTTTGCTCCAAAATATGGGGAATTTCTGCCTTTTTGCCTGAAAATAAAGGGAATGTTTTCCTTTTTGCTATAAAAAAGGGAAATTTCTTCATTTTTGCCCCAAAATATGGGGATTTTCTGCCTTTTTGACTCAAAATAAATTCAATTTCTCCCTTTTCCCTAAAAATAAACAAAATTTCTGTCTTTTTGCACCAAAATAAGGGGAATTTCTGACTTTTTGCCTGAAAATAAGGGGAATGCATATTTTTTTGCCATATAAAAGGGAAATTTCTTCATTTTTGCTCCAAAATAAGGAGAATTTCTGCCTTTTTGTTCTCTAAATTAGTGGAATTTCTGTCTTTTTCCTTAAAAACAAAAGGAATTTCTGTCTTTTTTGCCCCAAAATAAAGGGAATTTCTGACTTATTACCCTGAAATAAGTAAAATTTCTGCAATTTTGTCTCAAAATAAGGGAAATTTCTGCCTTTTTGCCCCCAAATAAGGGGAATTTCAGCCTTTTTACCTCAAAATAAAAGGAATTTCTGCATTTTTGCAACAAAATTTACGGAATTTCTGCCTTTTTGCTCCATCATAAGGAAAATTTCTGCAATTTTGCCCAAAATAAGGGGAATTTCTCTATTTTTGCCCCCAAAAAGGCAATTTCAGCCTTTTTTCCTGAATATAAGTGAAATTACTCCAATTTTGCCCAAAATAAGGTAAATTTCTGCAATTTTGCCCCAATATAAAAGAAATTCCTGGAATTTTTCCCCAAAATAAGGGGAATTTCTGATATTTACCCCAAAATAAAGGGAATTTCTGCCTTTTGCCCCAAAATTAGGGGAATTTCTGCAATTTTGCTCCAAAATACGGGGAATTTCTTCTTTTTGCCTGAAAATAAGGTGAATGCATACGTTTTTGCCATAAAAAAGTGAAATTTCTTCATTTTTGCTCCAAAATAATGGGAATTTCTTCCTTTTTGCCTCTAAATAAGTGGAATTTCTGTCTTTTTTTCACAAAAGAAAGAAAACTTCTGTCTTTTTGCCCCAAAATAAAGGAAATTTCTGCCTTTTTTCCCTGAGATAATTGAAATTTCTGCAATTTTGCCCCAACATAAGAGAAATTTCTGCCTTTTTGCCCCCAAATAAAGGGAATTCCAGCCTTTTTACCTCAAAATATAGGGAATTTCTGCATTTTTTCCACAAAATATTAGGAATTTCTGCTTTTTGCCCTAAAATAAGGAAAATTTCTGCCTTTTTTCCCTGAGATAAGTGAAATTTCTGCAATTTTGCCCCAACATAAGGGAAATTTCTGCCTTTTTGCCACAAAATATAAAGAATTTCTGCCTTTTTACTCCAAAATAAGAAAAATTACTGCAATTTTGCCCCAAATAAGGGAAATTTCTCACTTTTTGCCCCAAAATAAATTAAATATCAACTTTTTTACTATAAAATAAGTGAAATTTCTGCAATTTTGCCCCAAATAAGGGAAATTTCTGAAATTTTGCCCTAAAATAAAGAAAATTTCTGGAATTTTGCCCCAAAATATGGGGAATTTCTGATTTTTACACCAAAATAAAGGGAATTTCTGCTTTTTGTCCCAAAATTAGGGGAATTTCTGCAATTTTGCTCCCAAATACAGGGAATTTCTGCTTTTTAATCGAAAATAAGGGGAATGCTTACATTTTGCCATAAAAAAGTGAAATTTCTTCATTTTTGCTCCAAAATAAGGGGAATTTCTTCCTTTTTGCCTGAAAATAAGGGGAATGCATATTTTTTTGCCATATAAAAGGGAAATTTCTTCATTCTTGCTCCAAAATAAAAGGAACTTTTGCCTTTTTGCCTCTAAATAAGTGGAATTTCTGTTTTTCCCTCAAAACAAAAAGAATTTCTGTCTTTTTTGCCTCAAAATAAGGAAAATTTCTGACTTATTACCCTGAAATAAGTGAAATTTCCGCAAATTTGCCCCAAAATAATGGAAATTTTTGCCTTTTGCCCTAAAATTTGGGGAATTTGAGAATTTTACCTCAAAATGAGGGAAATTTCTGATTTTTGCACCAAAATATGGAGAATTTCTGCCTTTTTGCCCCATAATAAAGTTAATTTCTGCATTTTTGCACCAATATTAGGGGAATTTCTGCAATTTTTCTCCAAAATACGGGTCATTTCTGCCTTTTTGCCCGAAATTAATTAGAATTTCTGGCTTTTTTTCCAGAAATATGTGAAATTTTTTCAATTTTCGCCAAAAATTAGGGATTTCATCTTTTTGCCCCAAAATAAGGGGAATTTCTGCCATTTTGCCCTGAAATATTTGAAATTTCTGCAATTGAACCCCAAAATAAGGTGAATTTCTGCCTTTTTGCCCCAAAATTTGGGGAATTTCAACCTTATTACCTCAAAATAAAGGAAATTTCTGCCTTTTTGCCACAAAATATATGGAATTTCTGCCCTTTTGCCCCAAAAGAAGGAAAATTTCTGCAATTTTGCCCCAAAATAAGAGGAATTTCTCCCTTTTTGCGCAAAATAAAGGAAATTTCAGACTTTTTACCTGAAAATAAGAGAAATTTCTGCAATTTTTCCCCAAATAAGAGAAATTTCTGCAATTTTGTTCCAAAAAAATGTAAATTCCTGCAATTTTGCCACAAAATAAAGAAAATTTCTGGAATTTTGCCACAAAATAAGGGGAATTTCTGACTTTTGCCCCAAAATATAGGGAATTTCTGCCTTTTGCCCCAAAATTAGGGGAATTTCTGCAATTTTGCTCCAAAATATGGGGAATTTCTGCTTTTTTGCCCGAAAATAAAGGGAATGTTTTCCTTTTTGCCATAAAAAAGGGAAATTTCTTCATTTTTGCCCCAAAATATGGGGATTTTCCACCTTTTTGACTCAAAATAAGTGCAATTTCTGCCTTTTCCCTAAAAATAAACAAAATTTCTGTCTTTTTGCACCAAAATAAGGGGAATTTCTGACTTTTTGCCCAAAAATAAGGGGAATTTCAGACTTTTTACCTCAAAATAAGGGGAATTTCTTCATTTTGCCCCAAAATATGGGGGAATTTCTGCCTTTTTGCCCCAAAATAAGAAAAATTTCGGCAATTTTGTACCAAAATAAAAGAAATTTCTGCCTTTTGCCCCAAAATAAGAAAATTTCTGCCTTTTTTCTGAAATAAGTGAAATTTCTGCAATTTTGCCTCAAAATAAGGGAAATATCTGCAATTTTGCCCCAATGTAAAGGAAATTTCTGCAATTTTGCCCCAAAATAAGGGGAATTTCAGACTGTTTGCTATCGAAAAAAGGAGATTTTCTGTCTTTTTGCCCAAATTAAGGAGAATTTCTGCTTTTTTGCCCGAAAATTATGAGAATTTCTGCAATTTTGCTTTAAAATACGGTTAATTTCTGCCTTTTAGCCCCAAAATAAAGGGAATTTCTGCATTTTCCCCCAATATTTGGGGAATTTCTGCATTTTACCTCCAAATAAGGGGAATTTCTGCATTTTACCTCAAAATAAGAAGAATTTCTGCCTTTTGCACCAAAATATGGGAATTTCTGCCTTTTTGTTCCAAAATAAGGAAAATTTCTTCAATTTTGTACCATAATAAAAGAAATTTCTGCTTTTTGCCCCAAAATAGGGGAATTTCTGAATTTTTGCCCTGAAATAAATGAAATTTCTGCAATTTTGCCTCAATATAAGGGAAATTTTTGCCTTTTTGCCCAAAAATAAAGGGAATTTCTTCCTTTTGCCCCAAAATATGGGGAATTTCTGCCTTTTTCCCCGAAAATAAGAAGAATGCATACCTTTTTGCCATAAAAAAGGTAAATTTCTTCATTTTTGCTACAAAATAAGCGAAATTTCTGCTTCTTTGCCTCTAAATAAGTGGAATTTCTGTTTTTTTCCCCCAAAACAAAGGGAATTTCTGTCTTTTTTGCCCCAAAATAAGAAAAATTTCTGACTTATTACCTTGAAATAAGTGAAATTTCTGCAATTTTGCCCCAATATAACGGAAATTTCTACCTTTTTGCCCCCAAATAAGGGGAATTTCAGCCTTTTTACCTCAAAATATAAGGAATTTCTGAATTTTGGCACAAAATATTAGAAATTTCTGCGTTTTTGCCCCAAAATAAGGAAAATCTACCTTTTTTCCATGAAATAAGTGAAATTTCTGCAATTTTGCCCCAAAATAAGTGAAATTTCTGCAATTTTGCCCCAAAATAAGGGAAATTTCTAGAATTTTGCCCCAAAATAAGTGGAATTTCTGAGTTTTGCCCCAAAATATTGAGAATTTCTGCCTTTTTGCCCCACAATGAGTGAAATTTCTGCAATTTTGCCCTAAAAAAAAGAAATTTCTGCAATTTTTCTCAATAATAAGGGAAATTTCTGCTATTTTGCCTTCAAATAAAGGGAATTTCTGTTTTTTTTTCCACACAATTAGGGAAATTTCTGCAATTTTGCCCCAAAATAAGGGAAATTTCTGCTTTTTGCCCCAAAATAATGGGAATTTCTGCCTTTTTGTTCGAAAATAAGAAGAATGCATACCTTTTTGCCATAAAAAAGAAAAATTTCTTCATTTTTGCTCCAAAATAAGGGGAACTTTTGCCTTTTTGCCTCTAAATAATTGGAATTTCTGTCTTTTTCCCCTAAAACAAAGGGAATTTCTGTCTTTTTTGCCCCAAAATTAGGAAAATTTCTTACTTATTACCATCAAATAAGTGAAATTTCTGCAAATTTGCCCCAAAATAAGGGAAATTTTTGCCTTTTGGCCCAAAATATGGGGAATTTCAGCATTTTACCTCAAAATAAGGGAAATTTCTGATTTTTGCACCAAAATATGGACAATTTCTGCCTTTTTCCCCCAAAATAAAGGGAATTTCTGCATTTTTGCACCAATATTAGGAAAATTTCTGCAATTTTGCTCCTAAATACGAGTCATTTCTTCCTTTTTGCCCGAAATTAATTGGAATTTCTGCCTTTTTCTCCCGAAATAAGTGAAATTTCTTCATTTTTCGCCAAAAATTAGGGATTTCATCTTTTTACCCCAAAATAAGGGGAATTTCTGTCTTTTTGCCCGAAAATAAGAGGAATGCATACCTTTTTGCCATAAAAAAGGGAAATTTCTTAATTTTTGCTCAAAAATAACGAAATTTCTTCTTTTTTGCCTCTAAATAAGTGGAATTTCTCTCTTTTTTTCCCAAAACAAAGAGAATTTCTGTCTTTTTGCCCCAAAATAAAGAACATTTCGGCCTTTTTTTTCTGAAATAAGTGAAATTTCTGCAATTTTGCCCCAACATAAGGGAAATTTCTGCCTTTTTGCCCCCAAATAAGGGGAATTCCATCCTTTTTACCTCAAAATATGGGGAATTTCTGCATTTTTGCAACAAAATATTAGGAATTTCTGCCTTTTTGCCCCAAAATAAGGAAAATTTCTGTCTTTTTTCCCTGAAATAATTGAAATTTCTGCAATTTTTCCCCAAAATAAGTGAAATTTCTGCCTTTTTACCCCCAAATAAAGGGGAATTTCAGCCATTTTGCCCCCAAATAAGGGGAATTTCAACCTTATTACCTCTAAATAAAAGAAATTTCTCCCTTTTTGCAACAAAATATACGGAATTTCTGCATTTTTGCCCCAAAATAAGGAAAATTTCTGCAATTTTGCCCAAAATAAGGGGAATTTCTCTATTTTTGCCCCCAAAAAGGCAATTTCAGCCTTTTTTCCTGAATATAAGTGAAATTACTGCAATTTTGCCCAAAATAAGGTAAATTTCTGCAATTTTGCCCCAAAATAAAGGAAATTCCTGGAATTTTGCCCCAAAATAAGGGGAATTTCTGATTTTTACCCCAAAATAAAGGGAATTTCTGCTTTTTCTCCCAAAATTAGGGGAATTTCTGCAATTTTGCTCCAAAATACGAGGAATTTCTTCTTTTTGCATGAAAATAAGGAAAATGCATACGTTTTTGCCATAAAAAAGTGAAATTTCTTCATTTTTGCTCCAAAATAATGGGAATTTCTTCCTTTTTGCCTCTAAATAAGTGGAATTTCTGTCTTTTTTTCCCTAAACAAAGAAAACTTCTGTCTTTTTGCCCCAAAATAAAGAAAATTTCTGCCTTTTTTCTCTGAAATAAGTGAAATTTCTGCAATTTTGCCCCAACATAAGGGAAATTTCTGCCTTTTTGCCCCCAAATAAGGGGAATTCCAGCCTTTTTACCTCAAAATATGGGGAATTTCTGCATTTTTTCCACAAAATATTAGGAATTTCTGCTTTTTGCCCCAAAATAAGGAAAATTTCTGACTTTTTTCCCTGAAATAAATGAAATTTCTGCAATTTTGCCCCAAAATAAGTGAAATTTCTGCCTTTTTGCCCCCAAATAAGGGGAATTTCAGCCTTTTTGCCCCCAAATAAAGGGAATTTCAACCTTATTACCTCTAAATAAAGGAAATTTCTGTCTTTTTGCCACAAAATATACAGAATTTCTGCCTTTTTGCTCCAAAATAAGGAAAATTACTGCAATTTTGCCCCAAATAAGGGGAATTTCTCCCTTTTTGCCCCAAAATAAATTAAATATCAACTTTTTTACTATAAAATAAGTGAAATTTCTGCAATTTGCCCCAAATAAGAGAAATTTCTGAAATTTTGCCCCAAAATAAAGAAAATTTCTGGAATTTTGCCCCAAAATATGGGGAATTTCTGATTTTTGCCCCAGAATAAAGGGAATTTCTGCCTTTTGCCCCAAAATTAGGGGAATTTCTGATATTTTGCTCCCAAATATGGGGAATTTCTGCCTTTTTGACCGAAAATAAGGGGAATGCTTACATTTTGCCATAAAAAAGTGAAATTTCTTCATTTTTGCTCCAAAATAAGGGGAATTTCTGCCTTTTTGCCTGAAAATAAGGGGAATGCATATTTTTTTGCCATATAAAAGGGAAATTTCTTCATTTTTGCTCCAAAATAAGGGGAACTTTTGCTTTTTTGCCTCTAAATAAGTGAAATTTCTGTTTTTCCCTCAAAACAAAGGGAATTTCTGTCTTTTTTGCCTCAAAATAAGGAAAATTTTTGACTTATTACGCTGAAATAAGTGAAATTTCTGCAAATTTGCCCCAAAATAATGGAAATTTTTGCCTTTTGCCCTAAAATTTGGGGAATTTGAGAATTTTACCTCAAAATAAGGAAAATTTCTGATTTTTGCACCAAAATATGGAGAATTTCTGCCTTTTTGCCCCATAATAAAGGGAATTTCTGCATTTTTGCACCAATATTAGGGGAATTTCTGCAATTTTTCTCCAAAATACGGGTCATTTCTGCCTTTTTGCCCGAAATTAATTGGAATTTCTGGCTTTTTGTCCCGAAATAAGTGAAATTTCTTCAATTTTCGCCAAAAATTAGGGATTTCATCTTTTTGCCCCAAAATAAGGGGAATTTCTGCCATTTTTGCCCTGAAATATTTGAAATTTCTGCAATTTAACCCCAAAATAAGGGGAATTTCTGCCTTTTTGCTCCAAAATAAGGGAAATTTCAACCTTATTACCTCAAAATAAAGGAAATTTCTGCCTTTTTGCCACAAAATATATGGAATTTCTGCCTTTTTGCCCCAAAATAAGGAAAATTTCTGCAATTTTGCCCCAAATAAGAGTAATTTCTGCAATTTTGTTCCAAAATAAGG
The DNA here is from genome assembly GCF_963924665.1 of Micromys minutus. Taxonomy (NCBI): domain Eukaryota; kingdom Metazoa; phylum Chordata; class Mammalia; order Rodentia; family Muridae; genus Micromys; species Micromys minutus. The sequence continues at coordinate 230,489 of NW_027667217.1, forward strand.
TAAATTCCTGCAATTTTGCCCCAAAATAAAGAAAATTTCTGGAATTTTGCCCCAAAATAAGGGGAATTTCTGATTTTTGTCCCAAAATAAAGGGAATTTCTGCCTTTTGCCCCAAAATTAGGGGAATTTCTGCAATTTTGCTCCAAAATATGGGGAATTTCTGCCTTTTCGCACGAAAATAAAGGGAATGTTTTCCTTTTTGCCATAAAAAAGGGAAATTTCTTCATTTTTGCCCCAAAATATGGGGATTTTCCGCCTTTTTGACTCAAAATAAGTTCAATTTCTGCCTTTTCCCTAAAAATAAACAAAATTTCTGTCTTTTTGCACCAAAATAAGGGGAATTTATGACTTTTTGCCTGAAAATAAGGGGAATGCATATTTTTTTGCCATATAAGAGGGAAATTTCTTCATTTTTTCTGCAAAATAAGGAGAATTTCTGCCTTTTTGCCTCTAAATAAGTGGAATTTCTGTCTTTTCCTTAAAAACAAAAGGAATTTCTGTCTTTTTTGCCCCAAAATAAGGGGAATTTCTGACTTATTACCCTGAAATAAGTAAAATTTCTGCAATTTTGTCCCAAAATAAGGGAAATTTCTGCCTTTTTGCCCCCAAATAAGGGGAATTTCAGCCTTTTTACCTCAAAATAAGGGGAATTTCTGCATTTTTGTCACAAAATTTACGGAATTTCTGCCTTTTTGCTCCATCATAAGAAAATTTCTGCAATTTTGCCCAAAATAAGGGGAATTTCTCCTTTTTTGCACCCAAAAAGGCAATTTCAGCCTTTTTTCCTGAATATAAGTGAAATTACTGCAATTTTACCCAAAATAAGGTAAATTTCTGAAATTTGGCCCCAAAATAAAGGAAATTCCTGGAATTTTGCCCCAAAATAAGGGGAATTTCTGATTTTTACCCCAAAATAAAGGGAATTTCTGCCTTTTGCCCCAAAATTAGGGGAATTTCTGCAATTTTGCTCCAAAATACGGGGAATTTCTTCTTTTTGCCTGAAAATAAGGGGAATGCATACGTTTTTGCCATAAAAAAGTGAAATTTCTTCATTTTTGCTCCAAAATAATGGGAATTTCTTCCTTTTTGCCTCTAAATAAGTGGAATTTCTGTCTTTTTTTCACAAAACAAAGAAAACTTCTGTCTTTTTGCCCCAAAATAAAGGAAATTTCTGCCTTTTTTCCCTGAAATAAGTGAAATTTCTACAATTTTGCCCCAACATAAGGGAAATTTCTGCCTTTTGGCCCGCAAATAAAGGGAATTCCAGCCTTTTTACCTCAAAATATGGGGAATTTCTGCATTTTTTCCACAAAATATTAGGTATTTCTGCTTTTTGCCCCAAAATAAGGAAAATTTCTGATGTTTTTCCCTGAAATAAATGTAATTTCTGCAATTTTGCCCCAAAATAAGTGAAATTTCTGCCTTTTTGCCCCCAAATAAGGGGAATTTCAGCCTTTTTGCCCCCAAATAAAGGGAATTTCAACCTTATTAACTCTAAATAAGGGAAATTTCTGCCTTTTTGCCACAAAATATACAGAATTTCTGCCTTTTTGCCCCAAAATAAGGAAAATTACTGCAATTTTGCTCCAAATAAGGGGAATTTCTCCCTTTTTGCCCCAAAATAAATTAAATATCAATTTTTTACTATAAAATAAGTGAAATTTCTGCAATTTTGCCCCAAATAAGAAAAATTTCTGAAATTTTGCCCCAAAATAAAGAAAATTTCTGGAATTTTGCCCCAAAATATGGGGAATTTCTGATTTTTGCCCCAAAATAAAGGGAATTTCTGCTTTTTGCCCCAAAATTAGGGGAATTTCTTCAATTTTGCTCCCAAATACAGGGAATTTCTGCCTTTTTGATCGAAAATAAGGGGAATGCTTACATTTTGCCATAAAAAAGTGAAATTTCTTCATTTTGGCTCCAAAATAAGGGGAATTTCTGCCTTTTTGCCTGAAAATAAGGGGAATGCATATTTTTTTGCCATATAAAAGAGAAATTTCTTCATTTTTGCTCCAAAATAAGGGGAACTTTTGCCTTTTTGCCTCTAAATAAGTGGAATTTCTGTTTTTCCCTCAAAACAAAGGGAATTTCTGTCTTTTTTGCCTCAAAATAAGGAAAATTTCTGACTTATTACGCTGAAATACGTGAAATTTCTGCAAATTTGCCCCAAAATAATGGAAATTTTTGCCTTTTGCCCTAAAATTTGGGGAATTTGAGAATTTTACCTCAAAATAAGGGAAATTTCTGATTTTTGCACCAAAATATGGAAAATTTCTGCCTTTTTGCCCCATAATAAAGGAAATTTCTGCATTTTTGCACCAATATTAGGGGAATTTCTGCAATTTTGCTCCAAAATACGGGTCATTTCCGCCTTTTTGCCCGAAATTAATTAGAATTTCTGGCTTTTTGTCCCGAAATAAGTGAAATTTCTTCAATTTTCGCCAAAAATTAGGGATTTCATCTTTTTGCCCCAAAATAAGGGGAACTTCTGCCATTTTGCCCTGAAATATTTGAAATTTCTGCAATTTAACCCCAAAATAAGGTGAATTTCTGCCTTTTTGCCCCAAAATAAGGGGAATTTCAACCTTATTACCTCAAAATAAAGGAAATATCTGCCTTTTGCCACAAAATATACGGAATTTCTGCCTTTTTGCCCCAAAAAAAAATTTCTGCAATTTTGCCCCTAAATAAGAGGAATTTCTCCCTTTTTGCGCAAAATAAAGGAAATTTCAGACTTTTTACCTGAAAATAAGAGAAATTTCTGCAATTTTGCCTCAAATAAGAGAAATTTCTACAATTTTGTTCAAAAAAGGTAAATTACTGCAATTTTGCCCCAAAATAAAGAAAATTTCTGGAATTTTGCCCCAAAATAAGGGGAATTTCTAATTTTTGCCCCAAAATATAGAGAATTTCTGCCTTTTGCCCCAAAATTAGGGGACTTTCTTCAATTTTGCTCCAAAATATGGGAAATTTCTGCCTTTTTGCTCGAAAATAAAGGGAATGTTTTCATTTTTGCCATAAAAAAGGGAAATTTCTTCATTTTTGCCCCAAAATATGGGGATTTTCCGCCTTTTTGACTCAAAATAAGTGCAATTTCTGCCTTTTCCCTAAAAATAAAAAAAATTTCTGTCTTTTTGCATCAAAATAAGGGGAATTTCTGACTTTTTGCCCGAAAATAAGGGGAATTTCGGCCTTTTTACCTCAAAATAAGGGGAATTTCTTCCTTTTTGCCCCAAAATATAGGGAATTTCTGCCTTTTTCCCTCAAAATAAAAAAAATTTCTGCAATTTTGTACCAAAATAAAAGAAGTTTCTGCTTTTTTGCCCCAAAATAAGAAAATTTCGGCCATTTTTCTGAAATAAGTGAAATTTCTGCAATTTTGCCTCAAAATAAGGGAAATTTCTGCAATTTTGCCCCAATGTAAAGAAAATTTCTGCAATTTTGCCCCAAAATAAGGCGAATTTCTGACTGTTTGCTCTCAAAAAAAGGAGATTTTCTGTCTTTTTGCCCCAAAATAAGGATAATTTCTGCTTTTTTGCCCGAAAATTATGAGAATTTCTGCAATTTTGCTTTAAAATACGGTTAATTTCTGCCTTTTAGCCACAAAATAAAGGGAATTTCTGCATTTTCCCCCAATATTTGGGGAATTTCTGCATTTTACCTCCAAATAAGGGGAATTTCTGCATTTTACCTCAAAATAAGAAGAATTTCTGCCTTTTGCACCAAAATATGGGAATTTCTGCCTTTTTGTTCCAATATAAGGAAAATTTCTTCAATTTTGTACCATAATAAAAGAAATTTCTGCTTTTTGCCCCAAAATAGTGGAATTTCTAAATTTTTGCCCTGAAATAAATGAAATTTCTGCAATTTTGCCCCAAAATAAAAGAAATTTTTGCCTTTTTGCCCCAAAATAAAGGGAATTTCTTCCTTTTGCCCCAAAATATGGGGAATTTCTGCCTTTTTGCCCGAAAATAAGAAGAATGCATAACTTTTTGCCATAAAAAAGGGAAATTTCTTTATTTTTGCTCCAAAATAAGTGAAATTTCTGCTTCTTTGCCTCTAAATAAGTGGAATTTCTGTCTTTTTCCCCCAAAACAAGGGGATTTCTGTCTTTTTTGCCCCAAAATAAGAAAAATTTCTGACTTATTACCTTGAAATAAGTGAAATTTCTGCAATTTTGCCCCAATATAAAAGAAATTTCTACCTTTTTGCCCCCAAATAAGGGGAATTTTAGCCTTTTTACCTCAAAATATAAGGAATTTCTGAATTTTGGCACAAAATATTAGGAATTTCTGCATTTTTGCCCCAAAATAAGGAAAATCTGCTTTTTTTCCCTGAAATAAGTGAAATTTCTGCAATTTTGCCCCAAAATAAGTGAAATTTCTGCAATTTTGCCCCAAAATAAGGGAAATTTCTAGAATTTTGCCCCAACATAAGTGGAATTTTTGAGTTTTGCCCCAAAATATGGAGAATTTCTGCCTTTTTGCCCCACAATTAGTGAAATTTCTGCAATTTTGCCCTAAAATAAGGGAAATTTCTGCAATTTTTCCCCGTAATAAGGGAAATTTCTGCTATTTTGCCCCCAAATAAAGAGAATTTCTGTTTTTTGGCCACACAATTAAGGAAATTTCTGCAATTTTGCCCCAAAATAAGGGGAATTTCTGCTTTTTGCCCCGAAATATGGGGAATTTCTGCCTTTTTGTTCGAAAATAATAAGAATGCATACCTTTTTGCCATAAAAAAGGAAAATTTCTTCATTTTTGATCCAAAATAAGGGGAACTTTTGCCTTTTTGCATCTAAATAAGTGGAATTTCTGTCTTTTTCCCCTAAAACAAAGGGAATTTCTGTCTTTTTTGCACCAAAATAAGGAAAATTTCTTACTTATTACCATCAAATAAGTGAAATTTCTGCAAATTTACTCCAAAATAAGGGAAATTTTTGCCTTTTGGCCCAAAATATGGGGAATTTCAGCATTTTACCTCAAAATAAGGGAAATTTCTGATTTTTGCACCAAAATATGGACAATTTCTGCCTTTTTCCCCCAAAATAAAGGGAATTTCTGCATTTTTGCACCAATATTAGGGGAATTTCTGCAATTTTGCTCATAAATACGGGTCATTTCTTCCTTTTTGCCCGAAATTAATTGGAATTTCTGCCTTTTTCTCCCGAAATAAGTGAAATTTCTTCAATTTTAGCCAAAAATTAGGGATTTCATCTTTTTGCCCCAAAATAAGGGGAATTTCTGCCTTTTTGCCCGAAAATAAGGGGAATGCATACCTTTTTGCCATAAAAAGGGGAAATATCTTCATTTTTGCTCCAAAATAACGAAATTTCTTCTTTTTTGCCTCTAAATAAGTGGAATTTCTCTCTTTTTTTCCCAAAACAAAGAGAATTTCTGTCTTTTTGCCCCAAAATAAAGAACATTTCGGCCTTTTTTTTCTGAAATAAGTGAAATTTCTGCAATTTTGCCCCAACATAAGGGAAATTTCTTCCTTTTTGCCCCCAAATAAGGGGAATTCCAGCCTTTTTACCTCAAAATAAGGGGAATTTCTGCATTTTTGAAACAAAATATTAGGAATTTCTGCCTTTTTGCCCCAAAATAAGGAAAATTTCTGCCTTTTTTCCCTGAAATAATTGAAATTTCTGCAATTTTTCCCCAAAATAAGTGAAATTTCTGCCTTTTTGCACCCAAATAAAGGGGAATTTCAACCTTTTTGCCCACAAATAAGGGGAATTTCAACCTTATTACCTCTAAATAAGGGAAATTTCTGCCTTTTTGCCACAAAATATACGGAATTTCTGCCTTTTTGCCCCAAAATAAGGAAAATTATTGCAATTTTGCCCCAAATAAGGGGAATTTCTCCCTTTTTGCCCCAAAATATATTAAATATCATCCTTTTTACCTAAAAATAAGTGAAATTTCTGCAATTTTGCCCCAAATAAGGGAAATTTCGGAAATTTTGCCCCAAAATAAAGTAAATTTCTGCAATTTTGCCCAAAAATAAAGGAAATTTCTGCCTTTTTGTCCCCAAAGAAGGAGAATTTCAGCCTTTTTACCTCAAAATAAGGGGAATTTCTGCATTTTTGCCACAAAATATAAGGAATTTCTGCCTTTTTGCCCCAAAATAAGGAAAATTTCTGCATTTTTTCCCAGAAATAAGTGAAATTTATGCAATTTTGCCCCAAAATAAGTGGAATTTCTGAGTTTTGCCCCAAAATAAGGAGAATTTCTGTTTTTTTCCCCAACATATAGGGAATTTCTGCCTTTTTGCCCCATAATTAGGGGAATTTCTTGAATTTTGCTCCAAAATACGGGGAATTTCTGCCTTTTTGCCTGAAAATAAGGGGAATGCATATTTTTTTGCCATATAAAAGGGAAATTTCTTCATTTTTGCTCCAAAATAAAAAGAATTTCTGCCTTTTTGCCTCTAAATATGTGGAATTTCTTTCTTTTTCCTTAAAAACAAAAGGAATTTCTGTCTTTTTTGCCCCAAAATAAGGGGAATTTCTGACTTATTACCCTGAAATAAGTAAAATTTCTGCAATTTTGTCCCAAAATAAGGGAAATTTCTGCCTTTTTGCCCCCAAATAAGGGGAATTTCAGCTTTTTTACCTCAAAATAAAAAAAATTTCTGCATTTTTGCCACAAAATTTACGGAATTTCTGCCTTTTTGCCCAGTCATAAGGAAAATTTCTGCAATTTTGCCCAAAATAAGGGGAATTTCTTCTTTTTTGCACCCAAAAAGGCAATTTCAGCCTTTTTTCCTGAATATAAGTGAAATTACTGCAATTTTGCCCAAAATAAGGTAAATTTCTGCAATTTTGCCCCAAAATAAAGGAAATTCCTGGAATTTTGCCCCAAAATAAGGGGAATTTCTGATTTTTACCCCAAAATAAAGGGAATTTCTGCCTTTTGCCCCAAAATTAGGGGAATTTCTGCAATTTTGCTCCAAAATACAGGGAATTTCTTCCTTTTTGCCTGAAAATAAGGGGAATGCATACGTTTTTGCCATAAAAAAGTGAAATTTCTTCATTTTTGCTCCAAAATAATGGGAATTTCTTTCTTTTTGCCTCTAAATAAGTGGAATTTCTGTCTTTTTTTCCCAAAACAAAGAAAACTTCTGTCTTTTTGCCCCAAAATAAAGAAAATTTCAGCCTTTTTTCCCTGAAATAAGTGAAATTTCTCCAATTTTGCCCCAACATAAGGGAAATTTCTGCCTTTTTGCCCCCAAATAAGGGGAATTCCAGCCTTTTTACCTCAAAATATGGGGAATTTCTGCATTTTTTCCACAAAATATTAGGAATTTCTGCTTTTTGCCCCAAAATAAGGAAAATTTTTGACTTTTTTCCCTGAAATAAGTGAAATTTCTGCAATTTTGCCCCAAAATAAGTGAAATTTCTGCCTTTTTGCCCCCAAATAAGGGGAATTTCAGCCTTTTTGCCCCCAAATAAAGGAAATTTCAACCTTATTACCTCTAAATAAGGGAAATTTCTGCCTTTTTGCCACAAAATATACAGAATTTCTGCCTTTTTTGCCCCAAAATAATGAAAATTACTGCAATTTTGCCCCAAATAAGGGGAATTTCTCCCTTTTTGCCCCAAAATAAATCAAATATCAACTTTTTTAGTATAAAATAAGTGAAATTTCTGCAATTTTGCCCCAAATAAGGGAAATTTCTGAAACTTTGCCCCAAAAAAAAAAGAAAATTTCTGGAATTTTGCCCCAAAATATGGGGAATTTCTGATTTTTGCCCCAAAATAAAGGGAATTTCTGCCTTTTGCCCCAAAATTAGGGGAATTTCTGCAATTTTGCTCCCAAATACGGGGAATTTCTGCCTTTTAGACCGAAAATAAGGGGAATGCTTACATTTTGCCATAAAAAAGTGAAATTTCTTCATCTTTGCTTCAAATTAAGAGGAATTTCTGCCTTTTTGCCTCTAAATAAGTGGAATTTCTGTCTTTTTCCCCCAAAACAAAGGGAATTTCTGTCTTTTTTACCCCAAAATAAGGAGAATTTCTAAATTATTACCCTGAAATAATTGAAATTCCTGCAATTTTGACCCAAAATAAGGGAAATTTCTGCATTTTTCCCCCAAATAAAAGGAATTTCAGCCTTTTTATCTCAAAATAAGGGGAATTTCTGCGTTTTTGCCACAAAATATTAGGAATTTCTGCCTTTTTGCCCCAAAATAAGGAAAATTTCTGCATTTTTTCCTGAAATAAATGAAATTTCTGCAATTTTACCTAAAATAAGTGGAATTTCTGAGTTTTGCCCCAAAATAAGGAGAATTTCTGTCTTTTTGCCCCAACATATAGAGAATTTCTGCCTTTTTGCCCCACAAACAGGGGAATTTCTGCAATTTTGCTCCAAAATACTGTGAATTTCGGCCTTTTTCCCCGAAAATAAGGGGAATGCATAGCTTTTTGCCATATAAAAGGGAAATTTCTTCATTTTTGCCCCAAAATAAGGAGAATTTCTGCCTTTTTGCCTCTAAATAAGTGGAATTTCTGTCTTTTTCCCCCAAAACAAAGAGAATTGCTGTCTTTTTTGCCCCAAAATAAGGGGAATTTCTGACTTATTACCCAGAAATAAGTAAAATTTCTGCAATTGTGTCCCAAAATAAGTGAAATTTCTGCTTTTTTGCCCCCAAATAAGGAGAATTTCAGCCTTTTTACCTCAAAATAAGGGGAATTTCTGCATTTTTGCCACAAAATTTACAGAATTTCTGCCTTTTTGCCCTATAATAAGGAAAATTTCTACAATTTTGCCCCAAAATAAGAGGAATTTCTCCTTTTTTGCCCCAAAATAAAGGAAATTTCAGCTTTTTTACATGAAGATAAGTGAAATTACTGCAATTTTGCCCCAAATAAGGGAAATTTCTGCAATTTTGCCCCAAAATAAGGTAAATTTCTGCAATATTGCCCCAAAATAAAGGAAATTTCTGGAATTTTGCTCCAAAAAAGGGGAATTTCTGATTTTTACCCCAAAATAAAGGGAATTTCTGCCTTTTGCCCCAAAATTAGGGGAATTTCTGCAATTTTGCTCCAAAATACAGGGAATTTCTGCTTGTTTGCCCGAAAATAAGGGGAATGCATACCTTTTTGCCATAAAAAAGTGAAATTTCTTCATTTTTGCTCCCAAATAAGGGGAATTTCTGCCTTTTTGCCTCTAAATAAGTGGAATTTCTGTCTTTTTCCCCCAAAACAAAGGAAATTTCTGACTTTTTTGCCCCCAAATAATGGGAATTTCTGACTTATTACTCTGAAATAAGTGAAACTTCTGCAATTTTGCCCCAAAATAAGGTGAATTTCTGCCTTTTTGCCCCCAAATGAGTGGAATTTCAGCCTTTTTACCACAAAATAAGGGGAATTTTTGCATTTTTGCCACAAAATATTAGGAATTTCTGCATTTTTGCCCTAAAATAAGGGAAATTTCTGCCTTTTTTCCCTGAAATAAGTGAAATTTCTGCAATTTTGCCCCAAAATAAGTGGAATTTCTTAGTTTTGCCCCAAAATAAGGAGAATTTCTGTCTTTTTGCCCCAAAATATAGAGAATTTCTACCTTATTGCCCCACAATTAGTGGAATTTCTGCAATTTTGCTCCAAAATACGAAGAATTTCTGCCTTTTTGCCCAACAATTAGGGGAATTTCTGCAATTTTGCTCCAAAATACAGGGAATTTCTGCCTTTTTGCCTGAAAATAAGGGGAATGCATATCTTTTTGCCATAGAAAAAGGAAATTTCTTCATTTTTGCTCCAAAATAAGGGGAATTTCTGCCTTTTTGCCTCTAAATAAGTGGAATTTCTGTCTTTTTTCCCAAAACAAAGAGAATTTCTGTCTTTTTGCCACAAAATAAGAAAAATTTCTAACTTATCACCCTGAAATAAGTGAAATTTCTGCAATTATGCCCCAAAATAAGGGAAATTTTTGCCTTTTTGCCCTGAAATATGTGAAATTTCTGCAATTTTACCCCAAAATAAGGTAAATTTCGGCCTTTTTGCCCCAAAATAATGGGAATTTCTGCTTTTTTGCCCCAATATAAGAAAAAATTTTGCTTTTTTTCTCTGAAATAAGTGAAATTTCTGTAATTTTGCCCTAAAATAAGGGAAATTTCTGCAATTTTTCCCCATAATAAGGGAAATTTCTGCAATTTTGCCCAGAAATAAGGGGAATTTCTGTCTTTTTTCCCCCAAAACAAAGGGAATTTCTGTCTTTTTTGCCCCAAAATAAGAGGAATTTCTTCCTTTTTGCCCCAAAATAAAGGAAATTTCAGTCTTTTTACCTGAAAATAAGTGAAATTTCTGCAATTTTGCCCCAAATAAGAAAAATTTCTGCAATTTAGCTCCAAAATAAAGTAAATTCCTGCAATTTTGCCCCCCAAAAAAAAGAAATTTCTGGAATTTTGCCCCAAAATAAGGGGAATTTCTGATTTTTGCCCCAAAATAAAGGTAATTTCTGCCTTTTGCCCCAAAATTAGGGGAATTTCTGCAATTTTGCTCCAAAATACGGGAAATTTCTGCATTTTTGCCTGAAAATAATGGGAATGCATACCTTTTGCCATAAAAAAGGTAAATTCCTGCAATTTTGCCCCAAAATAAAGGAATTTTCTTGAGTTTTGCCCCAGAATAAGGGGAATTTCTGCATTTTTGCCTGAAAATAATGGGAATGCATACCTTTTGCCATAAAAAAGGGAAATTTCTTCATTTTTGCTCCAAAATAAAGGGAATTTCTGCATTTTTGCCTCTAAATAAGTGGAATTTCTGTCTTTTTCTCCCAAAACAAAGGGAATTTCTGTCTTTTTTGCCCCAAAATAAGGGGAATTTCTGACTTATTACCCTGAAATAAGTGAAATTTCTGCAATTTTGCCCAGAAATAAAGGAAATTTCTGCAATTTTGCACCAATGTAAAGGAAATTTCTGCAATTTTGCCTCAATGTAAAGGAATTTCTGAATCTTTGCTGCCCAAAAAAGGAGATTTTCTGTCTTTTTGCCCCAAAATAAGGAGAATGTCTGCCTTTTTGCCTAAAAATTATGAGAATTTCTGCAATTTTGCTTCAAAATACGGGGAATTTCTGCTTTTTATCCCGAAAGTAAGGGGAATGTATACCTTTTGCCACAAAAAAGGAAAATTTCTTCATTTTTGCCCTAAAATAAGAGGAATTTCTGCCTTTTTACCTCAAAATAAAAGAAATTTCTGCCTTTTTACCCCAAAATGAACGGAATTTCTGTTTTTTTGCCACAAAATAAAAGGAATTTTTAAATTATGCCCTGAAATAAGTGAAATTTCTGCAATTTTGCCAGAAAATAAAAGAAATTTCTGCCTTTTTGCCACAAAATAAGGGGAATTTCTGTCTTTTTGCCACAAAATAAGGGAAATTTCTGCATTTTTGCCCCAAAATAATAGGAATTTCAGCCTTTTTACCTCAAAATTAGGGGAATTTCTGCATTTTTGCCACAAAATATTAAGAATTTCTGCATTTTTACCCCAAAATAAGGAAAATTTGTGCCTTTTTTCCCTGAAATAAGTGAAATTTCTGCAATTTTGCCCCAAAATAAGTGAAATTTCTGCAATTTTGCTCCAAAATAAGGGAAATTTCTGGAATTTTGCCCCAAAATAAGTGGAATTTCTGAGTTTTGCCCCAAAATAAGGAGAATTTCTGTCTTTTTGCCCAACCATATAGGGAATTTCTGCCTTTTTGCCCCACAATTAGGAAAATTTCTGCAATTTTGCTCCAAAATACGGGGAATTTCTGCCTTTTTGCCCGAAAATAAGGGGAATGCATAACTTTTTGCCATAAAAAAGGGAAATTTCTTCATTTTTGCTCCAAAATAAGGGGAATTTCTGCATTTTTGCCTCTAAATAAGTAGAATTTCTGTCTTTTTTCCCCAAAACAAAGGAAATTTCTGTCTTTTTTGCCCCAAAATAAGGGGAATTTCTGACTTATTACCCTGAAATAAGTGAAATTTCTGCAATTTTGCCCCAAATTAAGAGAAATTTCTGCCTTTTTGCCCTAAAATATGTGAAATTTCTGCAATTTTACCCCCAAATAAGGTGAATTTCTGCGTTTTTGCCCCAAAATAATGGGAATTTCTGCCTTTTTGCCCAAAAATAAGAAAAATTTTTTCTTTTTTTCTCTGAAATAAGTGAAAATTGTGCAATTTTGCCTTAAAATAAAGGAAATTTCTGCAATTTTTCCCCATAATAAGGGAAATTTCTGCAATTTTGCCCCAAAATAAGGGGAATTTCTATCTTTTTGCCCCAAATTAAAGGAAATTTCAGTCTTTTTACCTGAAAATATGTGAAATTTCTGAAATTTTGCCCCAAATAAGCGAAATTTCTTCAATTATGCCCCAAAATAATTTAGATTCCTGCAATTTTGCCACCCAAAAAAAGAAAATTTCTAGAATTTTGCCCCAAAATAAGGGGAATTTCTGATTTTTACCTCAAAATAAAGGGAATTTCTGCCTTTTGCCCCAAAATTAGGGGAATTTCTGCAATTTTGCTCTAAAATACGGGGAATTTCTGCCTTTTTGCCTGAAAATAATGGGAATGCATACCTTTTTGCCATAAAAAGGGAAATTTCTTCATTTTTGCTCCAAAATAAAGGGAATTTCTGCCTTTTTGCCTCTAAATAAGTGGAATTTCTGTCTTTTCCCCCCAAAACAAAGGGAATTTCTGTCTTTTTTCACCAAAATAAGGGGAATTTCTAACTTATTACCCTGAAATAGGTGAAATTTCTGCAATTTTTCCCCAAAATAAGGGAAATTTCTGCAATTATGCTTCAATGTAAAGGAAATTTTTGCAATTTTGCCCCAAAATAAGAAGAATTTCTGACTGTTTGCTCCCGAAAAAAGAAGATTTTCTGTCTTTTTGCCCCAAAATAAGGAGAATTTCTGCCTTTTTGCCCGAAAATTATGAGAATTTCTGCAATTTTGCTTAAAAATACGGGGAATTTCTGCTTTTTATCCCAAAAGTAAGGGGAATGTATACCTTTTGCCACAAGAAAGGAAAATTTCTTCATTTTTGCCCCAAAATAAGAGGAATTTCTGCCTTTTTCCCTCAAAATAAGTGAAATTTCTGCCTTTTGACCCAAAAATAAACAGAATTTCTGTCTTTTTGCCTCAAAATAAAAGGAATTTTTGAATTATGCCCTGAAATAAGTGAAATTTCTGCAATTTAGCCACAAAATAAAAGAAATTTCTGCCTTTTTGCTACAAAATAGGGGGAAGTTCTGTCTTTTTGCCCCAAAATAAGGGAAATTTCTGCCTTTTTGCCTCCAAATAAAAGAAATTTCAGCCTTTTTACCTCAAAATAAAGGGAATTCCTGCATTTTTGCCACCAAACATTAAGAATTTCTGCATTTTTGCCCCAAAATAAGGAAAATTTCTGCCTTTTTTCCCAGAAATAAGTGAAATTTCTGCAATTTTGCCCCAAAATAAGTGAAATTTCTGCAATTTTGCTCCAAAATAAGGGAAATTTCTGGAATTTTGCCCCAAAATAAGTGGAATTTCTGAGTTTTGCCCCAAAATAAGGAGAATTTCTGTCTTTTTGCCCCACTATATAGGGAATTTCTGCCCTTTTGCCCCACAATTAAAAAAATTTCTGCAATTTTGCTCCAAAATACGGGGAATTTCTGCCTTTTTGCCAGAAAATAAGGGGAATGCATAACTTTTTGCCATAAAAAAGGGAAATTTATTCATTTTTGCTCCAAAATAAGGGGAATTTCTGCCTTTTTGCCTCTAAATAAGTGGAATTTCTGCAATTTTCCTCCAAAATACAGGGAATTTCTGTTATTTTTGCCCCAAAATAAGGGGAATTTCTGACTTATTACCCTGAAATAAGTGAAATTTCTGCAATTTTGCCCCAAAATAAATAAAATTTCTGCAATTTTGCACCAATGTAAAGAAAATTACTGTAATTTTGCCCCAAAATAAGGGGAATTTCTGCCTTTTTGCCCGAAAATCATGAGAATTTCTGCAATTTTGCTTCAAAATACGGGGAATTTCTGCTTTTTATCCCGAAAGTAAGGGGAATGTATACCTTTTGCCACAAAAAAGGGAAATTTCTTCATTTTTGCCCCAGAATAAGAGGAATTTCTGCCTTTTAACATAAAAATAAGTGAAATTTCTTCCTTTTTACCCAAAAATAAATGGAATTTCTGTCTTTTTGCCCCAAAATAAAAGGAATTTTTGAGTTATGCCCTGAAATAATTGATATTTCTGCAATTATGCCCCAAAATAAAAGAAATTTCTGCCTTTTTGCCACAAAATAAGGGGAATTTCAGTCTTTTTGCCCCAAAATAAGGGAAATTTATGCCTTTTTGCCCTCAAATAAGGGGAATTTCAGCCTTTTTACCTCAAAATAAGGGGAATTTCTGCATTTTTGCCACAAAATATTAAGAATTTCTGCATTTTTGCCCCAAAATAAGGAAAATTTCTGCCTTTTTTTTGAAATAAGTGAAATTTCTGCAATTTTGCCCCAAAATAAGGGAAATTTCTGCAATTTTGCCCCAAAATAAAGGAAATTTCTGCCTTTTTGCCCTGAAATATGTGAAATTTCTGCAATTTTACCCCAAAATAAGGTGAATTTCTGCCTTTTTGCCCTAAAATAATGAGAATTTTTGCCTTTTTGCCCCAAAATAAGAAAAATTTTTGCGTTTTTTCTCTGAAATAAGTGAAATTTCTGCAATTTTGCCCCAAAATAAGGAAATTTTCTGCAATTTTGCCCCAAAATAAGGGAAATTTCTGGAATTTTGCACCAAAATAAGTGGAATTTCTGAGTTTTGTCCCAAAATAAAAAGAATTTCTCTTTTTTTGCCCCAACATATAGGGAATTTCTGCCTTTTTGCCCGACAATTAGGGGAATTTCTGCAATTTTGCTCCAAAATACGGGGAATTTCTGTCTTTTTGCCCGAAAACAAGTGGAATGCATAACTTGTTGCCATAAAAAAGAGAAATTTCTTCATTTTTACTCCAAAATAAGGGGAATTTCTTCTTTTTTGCCTCTAAATAAGTGGAATTTCTGTCTTTTTCCCCCAAAACATAGGGAATTTCTGTCTTTTTTGCCCCAAAATGAGGGGAATTTCTGACTTATTACCCTGAAATAAGTAAAATTTTTGCAATTTTGTCCCAAAATAAGGGAAATTTCTGCTTTTTTGCCCCCAAATAAGGGGAATTTCAGCCTTTTACCTCAAAATAAGGGGAATTTCTGCATTTTTGCCACAAAATTTACAGAATTTCTGCCTTTTTGCCCCATAATAAAGAAAATTTATACAATTTTGCCCCAAAATAAGAAGAATTTCTCCTTTTTTGCCCCAAAATAAAGGAAATTTCAGCCTTTTTACCTGAAGATAAGTGAAATTACTGCAATTTTGCCCCAAATAAGGGAAATTTCTGCAATTTTGCCCCAAAATAAGGTAAATTTCTGCAATATTGCCCCAAAATAAAGGAAATTTCTGGAATTTTGCCTCAAAATAAGGGGAATTTCTGATTTTTACCCCAAAATAAAGGGAATTTCTGCCTTTTGCCCCAAAATTAGGGGATTTTCTGCAATTTTGCTCCAAAATACAGGGAATTTCTGCCTGTTTGCCCGAAAATAAGGGGAATGCATAACTTTTTGCCATAAAAAAGTGAAATTTCTTCATTTTTGCTCAAAATTAAAAGGAATTTCTGCATTTTTGCCTCTAAATAAGTTGAATTTCTGTCTTTTTTTCCCAAAACAAAGGGAATTTCTGACTTTTTTGCCCCCAAATAATAGGAATTTCTGACTTATTACTCAGAAATAAGTAAAATTTCTGCAATTTTGCCCCAAAATAAGGTGAATTTCTGCCTTTTTGCCCCCAAATGAGGGGAATTTCAGACTTTTTACCACAAAATAAGGGGAATTTTTGCATTTTTGCCACAAAATATTAAGAATTTCTGCATTTTTGCCGAAAAATAAGGAAAATTTCTGCCTTTTTTCCCTGAAATAAGTGAAATTTCTGCAATTTTGCCCCAAAATAAGTGGAATTTCTGAGTTTTGCCCCAAAAATTTCTGTCTTTTTGCCCCAAAATATAGAGAATTTCTACCTTATTGCCCCACAATTAGGGGAATTTCTTCAATTTTGCTCCAAAATAAGAAGAATTTCTGCCTTTTTGCCCAACAATTAGGGGAATTTCTGCAATTTTGCTCCAAAATACGGGGAATTTCTGCCTTTTTGCCTGAAAATAATGGGAATGCATAACTTTTTGACCTAAAGAGGGAAATTTCTTCATTTTTGCTACAAAATAAGGGGAATTTCTGCCTTTTTGCCTCTAAATAAGTGGAATTTCTGTATTTTTCCCCCCCAAAAATAGAATTTCTGTCTTTTTTGCCCCAAAATAAGGGGAATTTCTGACTTATTACTCTGAAATAAGTGAAATTTCTGCAATTTTGCCCCAAAAAAAGGAAAATTTTTGCCTTTTTGCTCTGAAATATATGAAATTTCTGCAATTTTACCCCAAAATAAGGTGAATTTCTGAGTTTTTGCCCCAAAATAATGGGAATTTCTGCCTTTTTGCCCAAAAATAAGAAAAAATTTTTCTTTTTTTCTTTGAAATAAGTGAAATTTGTGCAATTTTGCCATAAAATAAAGGAAATTTCTGCAATTTTTCCCCATAAAAAGGGAAATTTCTGCAATTTTGCCCCAAAATAAGGGGAATTTCTTTCTTTTTGCCCCAAATTAAAGGAAATTTCAGCCTTTTTACCTGAAAATATGTGAAATTTCTGCAATTTTGCCCCAAATAAGGGAAATTTCTGCAATTATGCCCCAAAATAATGTAGATTCCTGCAATTTTGCCCCCCCAAAAAAAAAATTTCTAGAATTTTGCCCCAAAATAAGGGGAATTTCTGATTTTTACCCCAAAATAAAGGGAATTTCTGCCTTTTGCCCCAAAATTAGGGGAATTTCTGCAATTTTGCTCCAAAATACGGGGAATTTCTGTCTTTTTGCCCGAAAACAAGGGGAATGCATAACTTGTTGCCATAAAAAAGAGAAATTTCTTCATTTTTACTCCAAAATAAGGGGAATTTCTGCCTTTTTGCCTCTAAATAAGTGGAATTTCTGTCTTTTTCCCCCAAAACAAAGGGAATTTCTGTATTTTGCCCCAAAATAAGGGGATTTTCTGACTTATTACCCTAAAATAAGTGAAAATTCTGCAATTTTGCCCTTAAATAAGGGAATTCTCTGCCTTTATGCCCTGAAATATGTGAAATATCTTCAATTTTACCCCAAAATAATGTGAATTTCTGCATTTTTGCCCCAAAATAATGGGAATTTCTGCCTTTTTGCCCCAAAATAAGAAAAATTTTTGCTTTTTTTCTCTTAAATAAGTGAAATTTCTGCAATTTTGCCCTAAAATAAGATAAATTCCTGCATTTTTCCCCATAATAAGGGAAATGTCTGCAATTTTGCCTCAAAATAAAGAGAATTTCATCCTTTTTGCCCCAAAATAAAGGAAATTTCAGCCTTTTTACCTGAAAATAAGTGAAATTTCTGAAATTTTACCCCAAATAAGGGAAATTTCTGCAATTTTGCCCCAATATAATGTAAATTCCTGCAATTTTGCCTTCCAAAAAAAGGAAATTTCTAGAATTTTGCCCCAAAATAAGGGGAATTTCTGATTTTTGTCCCAAAATATAAGAAATTTCTGCCTTTTGCCCCAAAATAAGGGGAATTTCTGACTTATTACCCTGAAATAAGTAAAATTTCTGCAATTTTGTCCCAAAATAAGGGAAATTTCTGCTTTTTTGTCCCTAAATAAGGGGAATTTCAGCATTTTTACCTCAAAATAAGGGGAATTTCTGCATTTTTGCCACAAAATTTACAGAATTTCTGCCTTCTTGCCCCATAATAAAGAAAATTTATACAATTTTGCCCCAAAATAAGAGGAATTTCTCCTTTTTTGCCCCAAAATTAAGGAAATTTTAGCCTTTTTACCTGAAGATTTGTGAAATTACTGCAATTTTGCCCCAAATAAGGGAAATTTCTGCAATTTTGCCCCAAAATAAGGTAAATTTCTGCAATATTGCCCCAAAATAAAGGAAATTTCTGGAATTTTGCCCCAAAATAAGGGGAATTTCTGATTTTTACCCCAAAATAAAGGGAATTTCTGCCTTTTGCCCCAAAATTAGGGGAATTTCTGCAATTTTGCTCCAAAATACAGGGAATTTCTGCCTGTTTGCCCGAAAATAAGGGGAATGCATACCTTTTTGCCATAAAAAATGAAATTTCTTCATTTTTCATCAAAAATAAGGGGAATTTCTGCCTTTTTGCCTCTAAATAAGTTAAATTTCTGTCTTTTTTCCCCAAAACAAAGGGAATTTCTGACTTTTTTGCCCCCAAATAATAGGAATTTCTGACTTATTACTCAGAAATAAGTGAAATTTCTGCAATTTTGCCCCAAAATAAGGTGAATTTCTGCCTTTTTGCCCCCAAATGAGGGGAATTTCAGACTTTTTACCACAAAATAAGGGGAATTTTTGCATTTTTGCCACAAAATATTAAGAATTTCTGCATTTTTGCCCCAAAATAAGGAAAATTTCTGCCTTTTTTCTCTGAAATAAGTGAAATTTCTGCAATTTTGCCCCAAAATATGTGGAATTTCTGAGTTTTGCCCCAAAATAAGGAAAATTTCTGTCTTTTTGCCCCAAAATATAGAGAATTTCTACCTTATTGCCCCACAATTAGGGGAATTTCTTCAATTTTGCTCTAAAATAAGAAGAATTTCTGCCTTTTTGCCCAACAATTAGGGGAATTTCTGCAATTTTGCTCCAAAATACAGGGAATTTCTGCCTTTTTGCCTGAAAATAAGGGGAATGCATACCTTTTTGCCATAGAAAAAGGAAATTTCTTCATTTTTGCTCAAAAATAAGGGGAATTTCTGCCTTTTTGCCTCTAAATAAGTGGAATTTCTGTCTTTTTTCCCAAAACAAAGAGAATTTCTGTCTTTTTGCCCCAACATAAGGAAAATTTCTGACTTATTACTCTGAAATAAGTGAAATTTCTGCAATTTTGCCCCAAAATAAGTGAAATTTTTGCCTTTTTGCTCTGAAATATATTAAATTTCTGCAATTTTACCCCAAAATAAGGTGAATTTCTGAGTTTTTGCCCCAAAATAATGGGAATTTCTGCCTTTTTGCCCAAAAATAAGAAATATTTTTTCTTTTTGTCTCTGAAATAAGTGAAATTTGTGCAATTTTGCCTTAAAATAAAGGAAATTTCTGCAATTTTTCTCCATAATAAGGGAAATTTCTGCAATTTTGCCCCAAAATAAGGGGAATTTCTTTCTTTTTGCCCCAAATTAAAGGAAATTTCAGCCTTTTTACCTGAAAATATGTGAAATTTCTGCAATTTTGCCCCAAATAAGGGAAATTTCTGCAATTATGCCCCAAAATAATGTAGATTAATGCAATTTTGCACCCCAAAAAAAGAAAATTTCTAGAATTTTGCCCTAAAATAAGGGGAATTTTTGATTTATACCCCAAAATAAAGGGAATTTCTGCCTTTTGCTCCAAAATCAGGGGAATTTCTGCAATTTTGCTCCAAAATACAGGGAATTTCTGCCTTTTTTCTGAAAATAATGGGAATGCATACCTTTTTGCCATAAAAAGGGAAATTTCTTCATTTTTGCTCCAAAATAAAGGGAATTTCTGCCTTTTTGCCTCTAAATAAGTGGAATTTCTGACTTTTTCCCCCAAAACAATGGAAATTTCTGTCTTTTTCCCCCAAAATAAGGGGAATTTCTGACTTATTACCCTGAAATAGGTGAAATTTCTGCAAATTTTCCCCAAAATAAGGGAAATTTCTGCAATTATGCCCCAATGTAAAGGAAATTTTTGCAATTTTGCCCCAAAATAAGGGGAATTTCTGACTGTTTGCTCCCGAAAAAAGAAGATTTTCTGTCTTTTTGCCCTAAAATAAGGAGAATTTTTGCCTTTTTGCCTGAAAATTATGAGAATTTCTGCAATTTTGCTTAAAAAAACGGGGAATTTCTGCTTTTTATTCCAAAAGTAAGGGGAATGTATACCTTTTGCCACAAAAAAGGGAAATTTCTTCATTTTTGCCCCAAAATAATAGGAATTTCTGCCTTTTCCCCTCAAAATAAGTGAAATTTCTGCCTTTTGACCCAAAAATAAATGGAATTTCTGTCTTTTTGCCTCAAAATAAAAGGAATTTTTGTATTATGCCCTGAAATAAGTGAAATTTCTGCAATTTTGCCCCAAAATAAAAGAAATTTCTGCCTTTTTGAAACAAAATAAGGGGAATTTCTGTCTTTTTTCCCCAAAATAAGGGAAATTTCTGCCTTTTTGCCCCCAAATAAAAGAAATTTCAGCCTTTTTACCTCAAAATAAAAGGAATTCCTGCATTTTTGCCACCAAATATTAAGAATCTCTGCATTTTGCCCCAAAATAAAAAAAATTTCTGCCTTTTTTCCCAGAAATAAGTGAAATTTCTGCAATTTTGCCCCAAAATAAGTGAAATTTCTGCAATTTTGCTCCAAAATAAGGGAAATTTCTGGAATTTTGCCCCAAAATAAGTGGAATTTCTGAGTTTTGCCCCAAAATAAGGAGAATTTCTGTCTTTTTGCCCCACTATATAGGGAATTTCTGCCCTTTTGTCCCACAATTAAAGGAATTTCTGCAATTTTGCTCCAAAATACGGGGAATTTCTGCCTTTTTGCCCGAAAATAAGGGGAATGCATAACTTTTTGCCATAAAAAAGGGAAATTTCTTCATTTTTGCTCCAAAATAAGGGGAATTTCTGCATTTTTGCCTCTAAATAAGTGGAATTTCTGCAATTTTCCTCCAAAATACAGGGAATTTCTGTTATTTTTGCCCCAAAATAAGGGGAATTTCTGACTTATTACCCTGAAATAAGTGAAATTTCTGCAATTTTGCCCCAAAATAAATAAAATTTCTGCAATTTTGCACCAATGTAAAGAAAATTACTGTAATTTTGCCCCAAAATAAGGGGAATTTCTGCCTTTTTGCCCGAAAATCATGAGAATTTCTGCAATTTTGCTTCAAAATACGGGGAATTTCTGCTTTTTATCCCGAAAGTAAGGGGAATGTATACCTTTTGCCACAAAAAAGGGAAATTTCTTCATTTTTGCCCCAGAATAAGAGGAATTTCTGCCTTTTAACATAAAAATAAGTGAAATTTCTTCCTTTTTACCCAAAAATAAATGGAATTTCTGTCTTTTTGCCCCAAAATAAAAGGAATTTTTGAGTTATGCCCTGAAATAATTGATATTTCTGCAATTATGCCCCAAAATAAAAGAAATTTCTGCCTTTTTGCCACAAAATAAGGGGAATTTCAGTCTTTTTGCCCCAAAATAAGGGAAATTTATGCCTTTTTGCCCTCAAATAAGGGGAATTTCAGCCTTTTTACCTCAAAATAAGGGGAATTTCTGCATTTTTGCCACAAAATATTAAGAATTTCTGCATTTTTGCCCCAAAATAAGGAAAATTTCTGCCTTTTTTTTGAAATAAGTGAAATTTCTGCAATTTTGCCCCAAAATAAGGGAAATTTCTGCAATTTTGCCCCAAAATAAAGGAAATTTCTGCCTTTTTGCCCTGAAATATGTGAAATTTCTGCAATTTTACCCCAAAATAAGGTGAATTTCTGCCTTTTTGCCCTAAAATAATGAGAATTTTTGCCTTTTTGCCCCAAAATAAGAAAAATTTTTGCGTTTTTTCTCTGAAATAAGTGAAATTTCTGCAATTTTGCCCCAAAATAAGGAAATTTTCTGCAATTTTGCCCCAAAATAAGGGAAATTTCTGGAATTTTGCACCAAAATAAGTGGAATTTCTGAGTTTTGTCCCAAAATAAAAAGAATTTCTCTTTTTTTGCCCCAACATATAGGGAATTTCTGCCTTTTTGCCCGACAATTAGGGGAATTTCTGCAATTTTGCTCCAAAATACGGGGAATTTCTGTCTTTTTGCCCGAAAACAAGTGGAATGCATAACTTGTTGCCATAAAAAAGAGAAATTTCTTCATTTTTACTCCAAAATAAGGGGAATTTCTTCTTTTTTGCCTCTAAATAAGTGGAATTTCTGTCTTTTTCCCCCAAAACATAGGGAATTTCTGTCTTTTTTGCCCCAAAATGAGGGGAATTTCTGACTTATTACCCTGAAATAAGTAAAATTTTTGCAATTTTGTCCCAAAATAAGGGAAATTTCTGCTTTTTTGCCCCCAAATAAGGGGAATTTCAGCCTTTTACCTCAAAATAAGGGGAATTTCTGCATTTTTGCCACAAAATTTACAGAATTTCTGCCTTTTTGCCCCATAATAAAGAAAATTTATACAATTTTGCCCCAAAATAAGAAGAATTTCTCCTTTTTTGCCCCAAAATAAAGGAAATTTCAGCCTTTTTACCTGAAGATAAGTGAAATTACTGCAATTTTGCCCCAAATAAGGGAAATTTCTGCAATTTTGCCCCAAAATAAGGTAAATTTCTGCAATATTGCCCCAAAATAAAGGAAATTTCTGGAATTTTGCCTCAAAATAAGGGGAATTTCTGATTTTTACCCCAAAATAAAGGGAATTTCTGCCTTTTGCCCCAAAATTAGGGGATTTTCTGCAATTTTGCTCCAAAATACAGGGAATTTCTGCCTGTTTGCCCGAAAATAAGGGGAATGCATAACTTTTTGCCATAAAAAAGTGAAATTTCTTCATTTTTGCTCAAAATTAAAAGGAATTTCTGCATTTTTGCCTCTAAATAAGTTGAATTTCTGTCTTTTTTTCCCAAAACAAAGGGAATTTCTGACTTTTTTGCCCCCAAATAATAGGAATTTCTGACTTATTACTCAGAAATAAGTAAAATTTCTGCAATTTTGCCCCAAAATAAGGTGAATTTCTGCCTTTTTGCCCCCAAATGAGGGGAATTTCAGACTTTTTACCACAAAATAAGGGGAATTTTTGCATTTTTGCCACAAAATATTAAGAATTTCTGCATTTTTGCCGAAAAATAAGGAAAATTTCTGCCTTTTTTCCCTGAAATAAGTGAAATTTCTGCAATTTTGCCCCAAAATAAGTGGAATTTCTGAGTTTTGCCCCAAAAATTTCTGTCTTTTTGCCCCAAAATATAGAGAATTTCTACCTTATTGCCCCACAATTAGGGGAATTTCTTCAATTTTGCTCCAAAATAAGAAGAATTTCTGCCTTTTTGCCCAACAATTAGGGGAATTTCTGCAATTTTGCTCCAAAATACGGGGAATTTCTGCCTTTTTGCCTGAAAATAATGGGAATGCATAACTTTTTGACCTAAAGAGGGAAATTTCTTCATTTTTGCTACAAAATAAGGGGAATTTCTGCCTTTTTGCCTCTAAATAAGTGGAATTTCTGTATTTTTCCCCCCCAAAAATAGAATTTCTGTCTTTTTTGCCCCAAAATAAGGGGAATTTCTGACTTATTACTCTGAAATAAGTGAAATTTCTGCAATTTTGCCCCAAAAAAAGGAAAATTTTTGCCTTTTTGCTCTGAAATATATGAAATTTCTGCAATTTTACCCCAAAATAAGGTGAATTTCTGAGTTTTTGCCCCAAAATAATGGGAATTTCTGCCTTTTTGCCCAAAAATAAGAAAAAATTTTTCTTTTTTTCTTTGAAATAAGTGAAATTTGTGCAATTTTGCCATAAAATAAAGGAAATTTCTGCAATTTTTCCCCATAAAAAGGGAAATTTCTGCAATTTTGCCCCAAAATAAGGGGAATTTCTTTCTTTTTGCCCCAAATTAAAGGAAATTTCAGCCTTTTTACCTGAAAATATGTGAAATTTCTGCAATTTTGCCCCAAATAAGGGAAATTTCTGCAATTATGCCCCAAAATAATGTAGATTCCTGCAATTTTGCCCCCCCAAAAAAAAATTTCTAGAATTTTGCCCCAAAATAAGGGGAATTTCTGATTTTTACCCCAAAATAAAGGGAATTTCTGCCTTTTGCCCCAAAATTAGGGGAATTTCTGCAATTTTGCTCCAAAATACGGGGAATTTCTGTCTTTTTGCCCGAAAACAAGGGGAATGCATAACTTGTTGCCATAAAAAAGAGAAATTTCTTCATTTTTACTCCAAAATAAGGGGAATTTCTGCCTTTTTGCCTCTAAATAAGTGGAATTTCTGTCTTTTTCCCCCAAAACAAAGGGAATTTCTGTATTTTGCCCCAAAATAAGGGGATTTTCTGACTTATTACCCTAAAATAAGTGAAAATTCTGCAATTTTGCCCTTAAATAAGGGAATTCTCTGCCTTTATGCCCTGAAATATGTGAAATATCTTCAATTTTACCCCAAAATAATGTGAATTTCTGCATTTTTGCCCCAAAATAATGGGAATTTCTGCCTTTTTGCCCCAAAATAAGAAAAATTTTTGCTTTTTTTCTCTTAAATAAGTGAAATTTCTGCAATTTTGCCCTAAAATAAGATAAATTCCTGCATTTTTCCCCATAATAAGGGAAATGTCTGCAATTTTGCCTCAAAATAAAGAGAATTTCATCCTTTTTGCCCCAAAATAAAGGAAATTTCAGCCTTTTTACCTGAAAATAAGTGAAATTTCTGAAATTTTACCCCAAATAAGGGAAATTTCTGCAATTTTGCCCCAATATAATGTAAATTCCTGCAATTTTGCCTTCCAAAAAAAGGAAATTTCTAGAATTTTGCCCCAAAATAAGGGGAATTTCTGATTTTTGTCCCAAAATATAAGAAATTTCTGCCTTTTGCCCCAAAATAAGGGGAATTTCTGACTTATTACCCTGAAATAAGTAAAATTTCTGCAATTTTGTCCCAAAATAAGGGAAATTTCTGCTTTTTTGTCCCTAAATAAGGGGAATTTCAGCATTTTTACCTCAAAATAAGGGGAATTTCTGCATTTTTGCCACAAAATTTACAGAATTTCTGCCTTCTTGCCACATAATAAAGAAAATTTATACAATTTTGCCCCAAAATAAGAGGAATTTCTCCTTTTTTGCCCCAAAATTAAGGAAATTTTAGCCTTTTTACCTGAAGATTTGTGAAATTACTGCAATTTTGCCCCAAATAAGGGAAATTTCTGCAATTTTGCCCCAAAATAAGGTAAATTTCTGCAATATTGCCCCAAAATAAAGGAAATTTCTGGAATTTTGCCCCAAAATAAGGGGAATTTCTGATTTTTACCCCAAAATAAAGGGAATTTCTGCCTTTTGCCCCAAAATTAGGGGAATTTCTGCAATTTTGCTCCAAAATACAGGGAATTTCTGCCTGT
Organism: Micromys minutus; assembly: GCF_963924665.1. Lineage (NCBI taxonomy): Eukaryota > Metazoa > Chordata > Mammalia > Rodentia > Muridae > Micromys > Micromys minutus. Next base: position 255,741 of record NW_027667217.1, read on the forward strand.
TTGCCCGAAAATAAGGGGAATGCATACCTTTTTGCCATAAAAAATGAAATTTCTTCATTTTTCATCAAAAATAAGGGGAATTTCTGCCTTTTTGCCTCTAAATAAGTTAAATTTCTGTCTTTTTTCCCCAAAACAAAGGGAATTTCTGACTTTTTTGCCCCCAAATAATAGGAATTTCTGACTTATTACTCAGAAATAAGTGAAATTTCTGCAATTTTGCCCCAAAATAAGGTGAATTTCTGCCTTTTTGCCCCCAAATGAGGGGAATTTCAGACTTTTTACCACAAAATAAGGGGAATTTTTGCATTTTTGCCACAAAATATTAAGAATTTCTGCATTTTTGCCCCAAAATAAGGAAAATTTCTGCCTTTTTTCTCTGAAATAAGTGAAATTTCTGCAATTTTGCCCCAAAATATGTGGAATTTCTGAGTTTTGCCCCAAAATAAGGAAAATTTCTGTCTTTTTGCCCCAAAATATAGAGAATTTCTACCTTATTGCCCCACAATTAGGGGAATTTCTTCAATTTTGCTCTAAAATAAGAAGAATTTCTGCCTTTTTGCCCAACAATTAGGGGAATTTCTGCAATTTTGCTCCAAAATACAGGGAATTTCTGCCTTTTTGCCTGAAAATAAGGGGAATGCATACCTTTTTGCCATAGAAAAAGGAAATTTCTTCATTTTTGCTCAAAAATAAGGGGAATTTCTGCCTTTTTGCCTCTAAATAAGTGGAATTTCTGTCTTTTTTCCCAAAACAAAGAGAATTTCTGTCTTTTTGCCCCAACATAAGGAAAATTTCTGACTTATTACTCTGAAATAAGTGAAATTTCTGCAATTTTGCCCCAAAATAAGTGAAATTTTTGCCTTTTTGCTCTGAAATATATTAAATTTCTGCAATTTTACCCCAAAATAAGGTGAATTTCTGAGTTTTTGCCCCAAAATAATGGGAATTTCTGCCTTTTTGCCCAAAAATAAGAAATATTTTTTCTTTTTGTCTCTGAAATAAGTGAAATTTGTGCAATTTTGCCTTAAAATAAAGGAAATTTCTGCAATTTTTCTCCATAATAAGGGAAATTTCTGCAATTTTGCCCCAAAATAAGGGGAATTTCTTTCTTTTTGCCCCAAATTAAAGGAAATTTCAGCCTTTTTACCTGAAAATATGTGAAATTTCTGCAATTTTGCCCCAAATAAGGGAAATTTCTGCAATTATGCCCCAAAATAATGTAGATTAATGCAATTTTGCACCCCAAAAAAAGAAAATTTCTAGAATTTTGCCCTAAAATAAGGGGAATTTTTGATTTATACCCCAAAATAAAGGGAATTTCTGCCTTTTGCTCCAAAATCAGGGGAATTTCTGCAATTTTGCTCCAAAATACAGGGAATTTCTGCCTTTTTTCTGAAAATAATGGGAATGCATACCTTTTTGCCATAAAAAGGGAAATTTCTTCATTTTTGCTCCAAAATAAAGGGAATTTCTGCCTTTTTGCCTCTAAATAAGTGGAATTTCTGACTTTTTCCCCCAAAACAATGGAAATTTCTGTCTTTTTCCCCCAAAATAAGGGGAATTTCTGACTTATTACCCTGAAATAGGTGAAATTTCTGCAAATTTTCCCCAAAATAAGGGAAATTTCTGCAATTATGCCCCAATGTAAAGGAAATTTTTGCAATTTTGCCCCAAAATAAGGGGAATTTCTGACTGTTTGCTCCCGAAAAAAGAAGATTTTCTGTCTTTTTGCCCTAAAATAAGGAGAATTTTTGCCTTTTTGCCTGAAAATTATGAGAATTTCTGCAATTTTGCTTAAAAAAACGGGGAATTTCTGCTTTTTATTCCAAAAGTAAGGGGAATGTATACCTTTTGCCACAAAAAAGGGAAATTTCTTCATTTTTGCCCCAAAATAATAGGAATTTCTGCCTTTTCCCCTCAAAATAAGTGAAATTTCTGCCTTTTGACCCAAAAATAAATGGAATTTCTGTCTTTTTGCCTCAAAATAAAAGGAATTTTTGTATTATGCCCTGAAATAAGTGAAATTTCTGCAATTTTGCCCCAAAATAAAAGAAATTTCTGCCTTTTTGAAACAAAATAAGGGGAATTTCTGTCTTTTTTCCCCAAAATAAGGGAAATTTCTGCCTTTTTGCCCCCAAATAAAAGAAATTTCAGCCTTTTTACCTCAAAATAAAAGGAATTCCTGCATTTTTGCCACCAAATATTAAGAATCTCTGCATTTTGCCCCAAAATAAAAAAAATTTCTGCCTTTTTTCCCAGAAATAAGTGAAATTTCTGCAATTTTGCCCCAAAATAAGTGAAATTTCTGCAATTTTGCTCCAAAATAAGGGAAATTTCTGGAATTTTGCCCCAAAATAAGTGGAATTTCTGAGTTTTGCCCCAAAATAAGGAGAATTTCTGTCTTTTTGCCCCACTATATAGGGAATTTCTGCCCTTTTGTCCCACAATTAAAGGAATTTCTGCAATTTTGCTCCAAAATACGGGGAATTTCTGCCTTTTTGCCCGAAAATAAGGGGAATGCATAACTTTTTGCCATAAAAAAGGGAAATTTCTTCATTTTTGCTCCAAAATAAGGGGAATTTCTGCATTTTTGCCTCTAAATAAGTGGAATTTCTGCAATTTTCCTCCAAAATACAGGGAATTTCTGTTATTTTTGCCCCAAAATAAGGGGAATTTCTGACTTATTACCCTGAAATAAGTGAAATTTCTGCAATTTTGCCCCAAAATAAATAAAATTTCTGCAATTTTGCACCAATGTAAAGAAAATTACTGTAATTTTGCCCCAAAATAAGGGGAATTTCTGCCTTTTTGCCCGAAAATCATGAGAATTTCTGCAATTTTGCTTCAAAATACGGGGAATTTCTGCTTTTTATCCCGAAAGTAAGGGGAATGTATACCTTTTGCCACAAAAAAGGGAAATTTCTTCATTTTTGCCCCAGAATAAGAGGAATTTCTGCCTTTTAACATAAAAATAAGTGAAATTTCTTCCTTTTTACCCAAAAATAAATGGAATTTCTGTCTTTTTGCCCCAAAATAAAAGGAATTTTTGAGTTATGCCCTGAAATAATTGATATTTCTGCAATTATGCCCCAAAATAAAAGAAATTTCTGCCTTTTTGCCACAAAATAAGGGGAATTTCAGTCTTTTTGCCCCAAAATAAGGGAAATTTATGCCTTTTTGCCCTCAAATAAGGGGAATTTCAGCCTTTTTACCTCAAAATAAGGGGAATTTCTGCATTTTTGCCACAAAATATTAAGAATTTCTGCATTTTTGCCCCAAAATAAGGAAAATTTCTGCCTTTTTTTTGAAATAAGTGAAATTTCTGCAATTTTGCCCCAAAATAAGGGAAATTTCTGCAATTTTGCCCCAAAATAAAGGAAATTTCTGCCTTTTTGCCCTGAAATATGTGAAATTTCTGCAATTTTACCCCAAAATAAGGTGAATTTCTGCCTTTTTGCCCTAAAATAATGAGAATTTTTGCCTTTTTGCCCCAAAATAAGAAAAATTTTTGCGTTTTTTCTCTGAAATAAGTGAAATTTCTGCAATTTTGCCCCAAAATAAGGAAATTTTCTGCAATTTTGCCCCAAAATAAGGGAAATTTCTGGAATTTTGCACCAAAATAAGTGGAATTTCTGAGTTTTGTCCCAAAATAAAAAGAATTTCTCTTTTTTTGCCCCAACATATAGGGAATTTCTGCCTTTTTGCCCGACAATTAGGGGAATTTCTGCAATTTTGCTCCAAAATACGGGGAATTTCTGTCTTTTTGCCCGAAAACAAGTGGAATGCATAACTTGTTGCCATAAAAAAGAGAAATTTCTTCATTTTTACTCCAAAATAAGGGGAATTTCTTCTTTTTTGCCTCTAAATAAGTGGAATTTCTGTCTTTTTCCCCCAAAACATAGGGAATTTCTGTCTTTTTTGCCCCAAAATGAGGGGAATTTCTGACTTATTACCCTGAAATAAGTAAAATTTTTGCAATTTTGTCCCAAAATAAGGGAAATTTCTGCTTTTTTGCCCCCAAATAAGGGGAATTTCAGCCTTTTACCTCAAAATAAGGGGAATTTCTGCATTTTTGCCAAAAAATTTACAGAATTTCTGCCTTTTTGCCCCATAATAAAGAAAATTTATACAATTTTGCCCCAAAATAAGAAGAATTTCTCCTTTTTTGCCCCAAAATAAAGGAAATTTCAGCCTTTTTACCTGAAGATAAGTGAAATTACTGCAATTTTGCCCCAAATAAGGGAAATTTCTGCAATTTTGCCCCAAAATAAGGTAAATTTCTGCAATATTGCCCCAAAATAAAGGAAATTTCTGGAATTTTGCCTCAAAATAAGGGGAATTTCTGATTTTTACCCCAAAATAAAGGGAATTTCTGCCTTTTGCCCCAAATTTAGGGGATTTTCTGCAATTTTGCTCCAAAATACAGGGAATTTCTGCCTGTTTGCCCGAAAATAAGGGGAATGCATAACTTTTTGCCATAAAAAAGTGAAATTTCTTCATTTTTGCTCAAAATTAAAAGGAATTTCTGCATTTTTGCCTCTAAATAAGTTGAATTTCTGTCTTTTTTTCCCAAAACAAAGGGAATTTCTGACTTTTTTGCCCCCAAATAATAGGAATTTCTGACTTATTACTCAGAAATAAGTAAAATTTCTGCAATTTTGCCCCAAAATAAGGTGAATTTCTGCCTTTTTGCCCCCAAATGAGGGGAATTTCAGACTTTTTACCACAAAATAAGGGGAATTTTTGCATTTTTGCCACAAAATATTAAGAATTTCTGCATTTTTGCCGAAAAATAAGGAAAATTTCTGCCTTTTTTCCCTGAAATAAGTGAAATTTCTGCAATTTTGCCCCAAAATAAGTGGAATTTCTGAGTTTTGCCCCAAAATAAGGAGAATTTCTGTCTTTTTGCCCCAAAATATAGAGAATTTCTACCTTATTGCCCCACAATTAGGGGAATTTCTTCAATTTTGCTCCAAAATAAGAAGAATTTCTGCCTTTTTGCCCAACAATTAGGGGAATTTCTGCAATTTTGCTCCAAAATACGGGGAATTTCTGCCTTTTTGCCTGAAAATAATGGGAATGCATAACTTTTTGACCTAAAGAGGGAAATTTCTTCATTTTTGCTACAAAATAAGGGGAATTTCTGCCTTTTTGCCTCTAAATAAGTGGAATTTCTGTATTTTTCCCCCCCAAAAATAGAATTTCTGTCTTTTTTGCCCCAAAATAAGGGGAATTTCTGACTTATTACTCTGAAATAAGTGAAATTTCTGCAATTTTGCCCCAAAAAAAGGAAAATTTTTGCCTTTTTGCTCTGAAATATATGAAATTTCTGCAATTTTACCCCAAAATAAGGTGAATTTCTGCATTTTTGCCCCAAAATAATGGGAATTTCTGCCTTTTTGCCCAAAAATAAGAAAAAATTTTTCTTTTTTTCTTTGAAATAAGTGAAATTTGTGCAATTTTGCCATAAAATAAAGGAAATTTCTGCAATTTTTCCCCATAATAAGGGAAATTTCTGCAATTTTGCCCCAAAATAAGGGGAATTTCTTTCTTTTTGCCCCAAATTAAAGGAAATTTCAGCCTTTTTACCTGAATATATGTGAAATTTCTGCAATTTTGCCCCAAATAAGGGAAATTTCTGCAATTATGCCCCAAAATAATGTAGATTCCTGCAATTTTGCCCCCCAAAAAAAAAAATTTCTAGAATTTTGCCCCAAAATAAGGGGAATTTCTGATTTTTACCCCAAAATAAAGGGAATTTCTGCCTTTTGCCCCAAAATTAGGGGAATTTCTGCAATTTTGCTCCAAAATACGGGGAATTTCTGTCTTTTTGCCCGAAAACAAGGGGAATGCATAACTTGTTGCCATAAAAAAGAGAAATTTCTTCATTTTTACTCCAAAATAAGGGGAATTTCTGCCTTTTTGCCTCTAAATAAGTGGAATTTCTGTCTTTTTCCCCCAAAACAAAGGGAATTTCTGTATTTTGCCCCAAAATAAGGGGATTTTCTGACTTATTACCCTAAAATAAGTGAAAATTCTGCAATTTTGCCCTTAAATAAGGGAATTCTCTGCCTTTATGCCCTGAAATATGTGAAATATCTTCAATTTTACCCCAAAATAATGTGAATTTCTGCATTTTTGCCCCAAAATAATGGGAATTTCTGCCTTTTTGCCCCAAAATAAGAAAAATTTTTGCTTTTTTTCTCTTAAATAAGTGAAATTTCTGCAATTTTGCCCTAAAATAAGATAAATTCCTGCATTTTTCCCCATAATAAGGGAAATGTCTGCAATTTTGCCTCAAAATAAAGAGAATTTAATCTTTTTTGCCCCAAAATAAAGGAAATTTCAGCCTTTTTACCTGAAAATAAGTGAAATTTCTGAAATTTTACCCCAAATAAGGGAAATTTCTGCAATTTTGCCCCAATATAATGTAAATTCCTGCAATTTTGCCTTCCAAAAAAAGGAAATTTCTAGAATTTTGCCCCAAAATAAGGGGAATTTCTGATTTTTGTCCCAAAATATAAGAAATTTCTGCCTTTTGCCCCAAAATAAGGGGAATTTCTGACTTATTACCCTGAAATAAGTAAAATTTGTGCAATTTTGTCCCAAAATAAGGGAAATTTCTGCTTTTTTGTCCCTAAATAAGGGGAATTTCAGCATTTTTACCTCAAAATAAGGGGAATTTCTGCATTTTTGCCACAAAATTTACAGAATTTCTGCCTTCTTGCCCCATAATAAAGAAAATTTATACAATTTTGCCCCAAAATAAGAGGAATTTCTCCTTTTTTGCCCCAAAATTAAGGAAATTTTAGCCTTTTTACCTGAAGATTTGTGAAATTACTGCAATTTTGCCCCAAATAAGGGAAATTTCTGCAATTTTGCCCCAAAATAAGGTAAATTTCTGCAATATTGCCCCAAAATAAAGGAAATTTCTGGAATTTTGCCCCAAAATAAGGGGAATTTCTGATTTTTACCCCAAAATAAAGGGAATTTCTGCCTTTTGCCCCAAAATTAGGGGAATTTCTGCAATTTTGCTCCAAAATACAGGGAATTTCTGCCTGTTTGCCCGAAAATAAGGGGAATGCATACCTTTTTGCCATAAAAAATGAAATTTCTTCATTTTTCATCAAAAATAAGGGGAATTTCTGCCTTTTTGCCTCTAAATAAGTTAAATTTCTGTCTTTTTTCCCCAAAACAAAGGGAATTTCTGACTTTTTTGCCCCCAAATAATAGGAATTTCTGACTTATTACTCAGAAATAAGTGAAATTTCTGCAATTTTGCCCCAAAATAAGGTGAATTTCTGCCTTTTTGCCCCCAAATGAGGGGAATTTCAGACTTTTTACCACAAAATAAGGGGAATTTTTGCATTTTTGCCACAAAATATTAAGAATTTCTGCATTTTTGCCCCAAAATAAGGAAAATTTCTGCCTTTTTTCTCTGAAATAAGTGAAATTTCTGCAATTTTGCCCCAAAATATGTGGAATTTCTGAGTTTTGCCCCAAAATAAGGAAAATTTCTGTCTTTTTGCCCCAAAATATAGAGAATTTCTACCTTATTGCCCCACAATTAGGGGAATTTCTTCAATTTTGCTCTAAAATAAGAAGAATTTCTGCCTTTTTGCCCAACAATTAGGGGAATTTCTGCAATTTTGCTCCAAAATACAGGGAATTTCTGCCTTTTTGCCTGAAAATAAGGGGAATGCATACCTTTTTGCCATAGAAAAAGGAAATTTCTTCATTTTTGCTCAAAAATAAGGGGAATTTCTGCCTTTTTGCCTCTAAATAAGTGGAATTTCTGTCTTTTTTCCCAAAACAAAGAGAATTTCTGTCTTTTTGCCCCAACATAAGGAAAATTTCTGACTTATTACTCTGAAATAAGTGAAATTTCTGCAATTTTGCCCCAAAATAAGTGAAATTTTTGCCTTTTTGCTCTGAAATATATTAAATTTCTGCAATTTTACCCCAAAATAAGGTGAATTTCTGAGTTTTTGCCCCAAAATAATGGGAATTTCTGCTTTTTTGCCCAAAAATAAGAAATATTTTTTCTTTTTATCTCTGAAATAAGTGAAATTTGTGCAATTTTGCCTTAAAATAAAGGAAATTTCTGCAATTTTTCTCCATAATAAGGGAAATTTCTGCAATTTTGCCCCAAAATAAGGGGAATTTCTTTCTTTTTGCCCCAAATTAAAGGAAATTTCAGCCTTTTTACCTGAAAATATGTGAAATTTCTGCAATTTTGCCCCAAATAAGGGAAATTTCTGCAATTATGCCCCAAAATAATGTAGATTAATGCAATTTTGCACCCCAAAAAAAGAAAATTTCTAGAATTTTGCCCTAAAATAAGGGGAATTTTTGATTTATACCCCAAAATAAAGGGAATTTCTGCCTTTTGCCCCAAAATCAGGGGAATTTCTGCAATTTTGCTCCAAAATACAGGGAATTTCTGCCTTTTTTCTGAAAATAATGGGAATGCATACCTTTTTGCCATAAAAAGGGAAATTTCTTCATTTTTGCTCCAAAATAAAGGGAATTTCTGCCTTTTTGCCTCTAAATAAGTGGAATTTCTGACTTTTTCCCCCAAAACAATGGAAATTTCTGTCTTTTTCCCCCAAAATAAGGGGAATTTCTGACTTATTACCCTGAAATAGGTGAAATTTCTGCAAATTTTCCCCAAAATAAGGGAAATTTCTGCAATTATGCCCCAATGTAAAGGAAATTTTTGCAATTTTGCCCCAAAATAAGGGGAATTTCTGACTGTTTGCTCCCGAAAAAAGAAGATTTTCTGTCTTTTTGCCCTAAAATAAGGAGAATTTCTGCCTTTTTGCCTGAAAATTATGAGAATTTCTGCAATTTTGCTTAAAAAAACGGGGAATTTCTGCTTTTTATTCCAAAAGTAAGGGGAATGTATACCTTTTGCCACAAAAAAGGGAAATTTCTTCATTTTTGCCCCAAAATAATAGGAATTTCTGCCTTTTCCCCTCAAAATAAGTGAAATTTCTGCCTTTTGACCCAAAAATAAATGGAATTTCTGTCTTTTTGCCTCAAAATAAAAGGAATTTTTGTATTATGCCCTGAAATAAGTGAAATTTCTGCAATTTTGCCCCAAAATAAAAGAAATTTCTGCCTTTTTGAAACAAAATAAGGGGAATTTCTGTCTTTTTTCCCCAAAATAAGGGAAATTTCTGCCTTTTTGCCCCCAAATAAAAGAAATTTCAGCCTTTTTACCTCAAAATAAAAGGAATTCCTGCATTTTTGCCACCAAATATTAAGAATCTCTGCATTTTGCCCCAAAATAAAAAAAATTTCTGCCTTTTTTCCCAGAAATAAGTGAAATTTCTGCAATTTTGCCCCAAAATAAGTGAAATTTCTGCAATTTTGCTCCAAAATAAGGGAAATTTCTGGAATTTTGCCCCAAAATAAGTGGAATTTCTGAGTTTTGCCCCAAAATAAGGAGAATTTCTGTCTTTTTGCCCCACTATATAGGGAATTTCTGCCCTTTTGTCCCACAATTAAAGGAATTTCTGCAATTTTGCTCCAAAATACGGGGAATTTCTGCCTTTTTGCCCGAAAATAAGGGGAATGCATAACTTTTTGCCATAAAAAAGGGAAATTTCTTCATTTTTGCTCCAAAATAAGGGGAATTTCTGCATTTTTGCCTCTAAATAAGTGGAATTTCTGCAATTTTCCCCCAAAATACAGGGAATTTCTGTTATTTTTGCCACAAAATAAGGGGAATTTCTGACTTATTACCCTGAAATAAGTGAAATTTCTGCAATTTTGCCCCAAAATAAAGGAAATTTCTGCAATTTTGCACCAATGTAAAGGAAATTACTGTAATTTTGCCCCAAAATAAGGGGAATTTCTGCCTTTTTGCCCGAAAATTATGAGAATTTCTGCAATTTTGCTTCAAAATACGGGGAATTTCTGCTTTTTATCCCGAAAGTAAGGGGAATGTATACCTTTTGCCACAAAAAAGGGAAATTTCTTCATTTTTGCCCCAGAATAAGAGGAATTTCTGCCTTTTAACATAAAAATAAGTGAAAATTCTTCCTTTTTACCAAAAAATAAATGGAATTTCTGTCTTTTTGACCCAAAATAACAGGAATTTTTGAGTTATGCCCTGAAATAAGTGATATTTCTGCAATTATGCCCCAAAATAAAAGAAATTTCTGCCTTTTTGCCACAAAATAAGGGGAATTTCAGTCTTTTTGCCCCAAAATAAGGGAAATTTATGCCTTTTTGCCCTCAAATAAGGGGAATTTCATCCTTTTTACCTCAAAATAAGGGGAATTTCTGCATTTTTGCCACAAAATAATAAGAATTTCTGCATTTTTCCCCAAAATAAGGAAAATTTCGGCCTTTTTTCTTTGAAATAAGTGAAATTTCTGCAATTTTGCCCCAAAATAAGGGAAATTTCTGCAATTTTGCCCCAAAATAAGGGAAATTTCTGCCTTTTTGCCCTGAAATATGTGAAATTTCTGCAATTTTACCGCAAAATAAGGTGAATTTCTGCCTTTTTGCCCTAAAATAATGAGAATTTCTGCCTTTTTGCCCCTAAATAAGAAAAATTTTTCCTTTTTTTCTCTGAAATAAGTGAAATTTCTGCAATTTTGCCGCAAAATAAGGGAAATTTTTGCAATTTTGCCCCAAAATAAGGGAAATTTCTGGAATTTTGCACCAAAATAAGTGGAATTTCTGAGTTTTGCCCCAAAATAAGGAGAATTTCTCTCTTTTTGCCCCAACATATTGGGAATTTCTGCCTTTTTGCCCCACAATTAGGGGAATTTCTGCAATTTTGCTCCAAAATACGGGGAATTTCTGCCTTTTTGCCTGAAAATAATGGGAATGCATACCTTTTTGCCATAAAAAGGAAAATTTCTTCATTTTTACTCCAAAATAAGGGGAATTTCTTCCTTTTTGCCTCTAAATAAGTGAATTTCTGTCTTTTTCCCCCAAAACAATGGGAATTTCTGTCTTTTTTCCCCAAAATAAGGGGAATTTCTGACTTGTTACCCTGAAATAGGTAAAATTTCTGCAATTTTTCCTCAAAATAAGGGAAATTTCTGCAATTATGCCCCAATGTAAAGGAAATTTTTGCAATTTTGTCCCAAAATAAGGGGAATTTCTGACTGTTTGCTCCCGAAAAAAGATTTACTGTCTTTTTGCCCCAAAATAAGGAGAATTTCTGCCTTTTTGCCCGAAAATTATGAGAATTTCTGCAATTTTGCTTAAAAATACGGGGAATTTCTGCTTTTTATCCCAAAAGTAAGGGGAATGTATACCTTTTGCCACAAAAAAGGGAAATTTCTTCATTTTTGCCCCAAAATAAGAGGAATTTCTGCCTTTTTCCCTCAAAATAAGTGAAATTTCTGCCTTTTGACCCAAAAATAAACGGAATTTCTGTCTTTTTGCCTCAAAATAAAAGGAATTTTTGAATTATGCCCTGAAATAAGTGAAATTTCTGCAATTTTGCCCCAAAATAAAAGAAATTTCTGCCTTTTTGAAACAAAATAAGGGGATTTTCTGTCTTTTTGCCCCAAAGAAGGGAAATTTCTGCATTTTGCCCCCAAATAAAAGAAATTTCAGCCTTTTTACCTCAAAATAAAGGGAATTTTTGCATTTTTGCCACCAAATATTAAGAATTTCTGCATTTTTGCCCCAAAATAAGGAAAATTTCTGCCTTTTTTCCCAGAAATAAGTGAAATTTCTGCAATTTTGCCCCAAAATAAGTGAAATTTCTGCAATTGTGCTCCAAAATAAGGGAAATTTCTGGAATTTTGCCCCAAAATAAGTGGAATTTCTGAGTTTTGCCCCAAAATAAGGAGAATTTCTGTCTTTTTGCCCCACTATATAGGGAATTTCTGCCCTTTTGCCCCACAATTAAAGGAATTTCTGCAATTTTGCTCCAAAATACGGGGAATTTCTGCCTTTTTGCCCGAAAATAAGAAAAATTTTAGCTTTTTTTCTCTTTAATAAGTGAAATTTCTGCAATTTTGCCCTAAAATAAGATAAATTTCTGCATTTTTTCCCCATAATAAGGGAAATGTCTGCAATTTTGCCCCAAAATAAAGAGAATTTCATCCTTTTTGCCCCAAAATAAAGAAAATTTCAGCCTTTTTAGCTGAAAATAAGTGAAATTTCTGCAATTTTACCCCAAATAAGGGAAATTTCTGCAATTTTGCCCCAAAATAATGTAAATTCCTGCAATTTTGTCCCAATATAATGTAAATTCCTGCAATTTTGCAACAATATAATGTAAATTCCTGCAATTTTGCCTTCCAAAAAAAGGAAATTTCTAGAATTTTGCCCAAAATAAAAGGATTTTCTGATTTTTGCCCCAAAATAAAGGGAATTTCTGCCTTTTGCCCCAAAATTAGGAGAATTTCTGCAATTTTGCTCCAAAATACGGGGAATTTCTGCCTTTTTGCCTGAAAATAATGGGAATGCATACCTTTTTGCCATAAAAAGGGATATTTCTTCATTTTTGCTACAAAATAAGGGGAATTTCTGCCTTTTTGCCTCTAAATAAGTGGAATTTCTGTCGTTTTCCTCCAAAAAAAGAGAATTTCTGTCTTTTTTGCCCCAAAATAAGAGGAATTTCTGACTTATTACCCTGAAATAAGAAAAATTTCTGCAATTTTGTCCCAAAATAAGGGAAATTTCTGCTTTTTTGCCCCCAAATAAGGGGAATTTCAGCATTTTAACTCAAAATAAGGGGAATTTCTGCATTTTTGCCACTAAATTTACAGAATTTCTGCCTTTTTGCCCCTTAATAAAGAAAATTTATACAATTTTGCCCCAAAATAAGAGGAATTTCTCCTTTTTTGCCCCAAAATAAAGGAAATTTCAGCCTTTTTACCTGAAGATAAGTGAAATTACTGCAATTTTGCCACAAATAAGGGAAATTTCTGCAATTTTGCCCCAAAATAAGGTAAATTTCTGCAATATTGCCCCAAAATAAAGGAAATTTCTGGAATTTTGCCCCAAAATAAGGGGAATTTCTGATTTTTACCCCATAATAAAGGGAATTTCTGCCTTTTGCCCCAAAATTAGGGGAATTTCTGCAATTTTGCTCCAAAATACAGGGAATTTCTACCTGTTTGCCCGAAAATAAGGGGAATGCATACCTTTTTGCCATAAAAAAGTGAAATTTCTTCATTTTTGCTCCAAAATACGGGGAATTTCTGCCTTTTTGCCTGAAAATAATGGGAATGCATACCTTTTTGCCATAAAAAGGGAAATTTCTTCATTTTTGCTACAAAATAAGAGGAATTTCTGCCTTTTTGCCTCTAAATAAGTGGAACTTCTGTCTTTTTCCCCCAAAAAAAGATAATTTCTGTCTTTTTTGCCCCAAAATAAGGGGAATTTCTGACTTATTACCCTGAAATAAGTAAAATTTATACAATTTTGTCCCAAAATAAGGGAAATTTCTGCTTTTTTGCCCCCAAATAAGGGGAATTTCAGCCTTTTTACTTCAAAATAAGGGGAATTTCTGCATTTTTTGCCACAAAATTTACAGAATTTCTGTCTTTTTGCCCCATAATAAAGAGAATTTATAAAATTTTGCCCCAAAATAAGAGGTATTTCTCCTTTTTTGCCCCAAAATAAAGGAAATTTCAGCCTTTTTACCTGAAGATAAGTGAAATTACTGCAATTTTGCCCCAAATAAGGGAAATTTCTGCAATTTTGCCCCAAAATAAGGTAAATTTCTGCAATATTGCCCCAAAATAAAGGAAATTTCTGGAATTTTGCCCCAAAATAAGGGGAATTTCTGATTTTTACCCCATAATAAAGGGAATTTCTGCCTTTTGCCCCAAAATTAGGGGAATTTCTGCAATTTTGCTCCAAAATACAGGGAATTTCTGCCTGTTTGCCCGAAAATAAGGGGAATGCATACCTTTTTGCCATAAAAAAGTGAAATTTCTTCATTTTTTGCTCCAAAATAAGGGGAATTTCTGTCTTTTTTGCCTCTAAATAAGTTGAATTTCTGTCTTTTTTCCCCAAAACAAAGGGAATTTCTGACTTTTTTGCCCCCAAATAATGGGAATTTCTGACTTATTACTCAGAAATAAGTGAAATTTCTGCAATTTTGCCCCAAAATAAGGTGAATTTCTGCCTTTTTGCCCCCAAATGAGGGGAATTTCAGACTTTTTACCACAAAATAAGGGGAATTTTTGCATTTTTGCCACAAAATATTAAGAATTTCTGCATTTTTGCCCCAAAATAAGAAAAATTTCTGCCTTTTTTCCCTTAAATAAGTGAAATTTCTGCAATTTTGCCCCAAAATATGTGGAATTTCTGAGTTTTGCCCAAAAATAAGGAGAATTTCTGTCTTTTTGCCCCAAAATATAGAGAATTTCTACCTTATTTCCCCACAATTAGGGGAATTTCTTCAATTTTGCTCCAAAATACGAAGAATTTCTGCATTTTTGCCCAACAATTAGGGGAATATCTGCAATTTTGCTCCAAAATACAGGGAATTTCTGCCTTTTTGCCTGAAAATAAGGGGATTGCATACCTTTTTGCCATAGAAAAGGGAAATTTCTTCATTTTTGCTCCAAAATAAGGGGAATTTCTGCCTTTTTGCCTCTAAATAAGTGGAATTTCTGTCTTTTTTCCAAAAACAAAAAGAATTTCTGTCTTTTTGCCCCAAAATAAGGAAAATTTCTGACTTATTACTCTGAAATAAGTGAAATTTCTGCAATTTTGCCCCAAAATAAGGAAAATTTTTGCCTTTTTGCTCTGAAAAATATGAAATTTCTGCAATTTTACCCCAAAATGAGGTGAATTTCGGCCTTTTTTTCCCAAAATAATGGGAATTTCTGCCTTTTTGCCCCAAAATAAGAAAAAACTTTTGCTTTTTTTCTCTGAAATAAGTGAAATTTCTGAAATTTTGCCTTAAAATAAGGGAAATTTCTGCAATTTTTCCCCATAATAAGGGAAATTTCTACAATTTTGCCCCAAAATAAGGGGAATTTCTGTCTTTTTCCCCCAAAACAAAGGGAATTTCTGTCTTTTTTGCCCCAAAATAAGGGGAATTTCTTTCTTTTTGCCCCAAAATAAATGAAATTTCAGCCTTTTTACCTGAAAATAAGTGAAATTTCTGCAATTTTGCCCCAAATAAGAAAAATTTCTGCAATTTAGCTCCAAAATAAATTAAATTCCTGCAATTTTGCCCCCCCAAAAAAAGAAATTTCTGGAATTTTTCTCCAAAATAAGGGGAATTTCTGCCTTTTGCCCCAAAATTAGGGGAATTTCTGCAATTTTGCTCCAAAATACGGGGAATTTCTGCTATTTTGCCTGAAAATAATGGGAATGCATACCTTTTTGCCATAAAAAGGTAAATTTCTTCATTTTTGCACCAAAATAAGGGGAATTTCTGCATTTTTGCCTCTAAATAAGTGGAATTTCTGTCCTTTTCCCCCAAAACAAAGAGAATTTCTTTCTTTTTTGCCCAAAATAAGGGGAATTTCTTACTTATTACCCTGAAATAAGTGAAATTTCTGCAATTTTGCCCCAAAATAGAGAAAATTTCAGCAATTTTGCACCAATGTAAAAGAAATTTCTGCAATTTTGCCTCAATGTAAATGAATTTCTGACTGTTTCCTGCCAAAAAAAGGAGATTTTTTTGTCTTTTTGCCCCAAAATACGGAGAATTTCTGCCTTTTTGCCCGAAAATTATGAGAATTTCTGCAATTTTGCTTCAAAATACGGGGAATTTCTGCTTTTTATCCCGAAAGTAAGGGGAATGTATACCTTTTGCCACAAAAAAGGGAAATTTCTTCATTTTTGCCCCAAAATAAGAGGAATTTCTGCCTTTTACCCTCAAAATAAGTAAAATTTCTGCCTTTTGACCCAAAAATAAATGGAATTTCTGTCTTTTTGCCTCAAAATAAAAGGAATTTTTGAAATATGCCCTGAAATAAGTGAAATTTCTGCAATTTTGCCCCAAAATAAAAGAAATTTCTGCCTTTTTGCCACAAAATAAGGGAAATTTCTGTCTTTTTGCCCCAAAATAAAGGAAATTTCTGCCTTTTTGCCCCCAAATAAAAGAAATTTCAGCCTTTTTACCTCAAAATAAAGGGAATTCCTGCATTTTTGCCACAAAATATTAAGAATTTCTGCATTTTTGCCCCAAAATAAAGAAAATTTCTGCCTTTTTTCTCTGAAATAAGTGAAATTTCTGCAATTTTGCCCCAAAATAAGTGGAATTTCTGCAATTTTGCTCCAAAATAAGGGAAATTTCTGGCATTTTGCCCCAAAATAAGGAGAATTTCTGTCTTTTTCCCCACTATATAGGGAATTTCTGCCCTTTTGCCCCACAATTAAAGGAATTTCTGTAATTTTGCTCTAAAATACGGGGAATTTCTGCCTTTTTGCCCGAAAATAAGGGGAATGCATAACTTTTTGCAATAAAAAAGAGAAATTTCTTCATTTTTGCTTCAAAATAAGGGGAATTTCTGCCTTTTTGCCTCTAAATATGTGGAATTTCTGTCTTTTTCCCTTAAAACAAAGGGAATTTCTGTCTTTTTTGCCCCAAAATAAGGGGAATTTCTGACTTATTACTCTGAAATAAGTGAAATTTCTGCGATTTTGCCCCAAAATAAGGGAAATTTCTACAATTTTGCCCCAATGTAAAGAAAATTTCTACATTTTTGCCCCAAAATAAGGGAAATTTCTGCCTTTTTTTCCCAGAAAGAAGTGAAATTTCTGCAATTTTGCCCCGAAATAAGTGAAATTTCGGCAATTTTGCTCCAAAATAAGGGAAATTTCTGGAATTTTGCCCCAAAATAAGTGGAATTTCTGAGTTTTGCCCCAAAATAAGGAGAATTTCTGTCTTTTTGCCCCACTATATAGGGAATTTCTGCCCTTTTGCCCCACAATTAAAGGAATTTCTGCAATTTTGCTCCAAAATACGGGGAATTTCTACCTTTTTGCCCGAAAATAAGTGGAATGCATAACTTTTTGCCATAAAAAATGGAAATTTCTTCATTTTTGCTCCAAAATAAGGGGAATTTCTGCATTTTTGCCTCTAAATAAGTGGAATTTCTCCAATTTTCCCCCAAAATACAGGGAATTTCTGTTATTTTTGCCCCAAAATAAGGGGAATTTCTGACTTATTACCCTGAAATAAGTGAAATTTCTGCAATTTTGCCCCAAAATAAAGGAAATTTCTGCAATTTTGCACCAATGTAAAGGAAATTACTGTAATTTTGCCCCAAAATAAGGGAATTTCTGCATTTTTGCCCCAAATTAAGAAAAATTTTTGCTTTTTTCTCTAAAATAAGTGAAATTTCTGCCTTTTTGCCCCACAATTAGGTGAATTTCTGCAATTTTGCTCCAAAATACGGGGAATTTCAGTCTTTTTGCTCGAAAATAAGGGGAATGCATAACTTTTTGCCATAAAAAAGGGAAATTTCATCATTTGAGCTCCAAAATAAGAGGAAATTTCTGCCTTTTTGCCTCTAAATAAGTGGAATTTCTGTCTTTTTCCCTCAAAACAAAGGGAATTTCTGTCTTTTTGCCCCAAAATAAGGGGAATTTCTGACTTATTACCCTGAAATAAGTGAAATTTCTGCAATTTTGCCCCTAAATAAGGGAATTCTCTGCCTTTATGCCCTGAAATATGTGAAAATTCTTCAATTTTACCCCAAAATAAGGTGAATTTCTGCATTTTTGCCCCAAAATAATGCGAATTTCTGCCTTTTTGCCCCAAATTAAGAAAAATTTTTGCTTTTTTCTCTAAAATAAGTGAAATTTCTGCAATTTTGCCCTAAAATAAGATAAATTTCTGCAATTTTTCCCCATAATAAGGGAAATGTCTGCAATTTTGCCCTAAAATAAAGAGAATTTCATCCTTTTTGCCCCAAAATAAAGGAAATTTCAGCCTTTTTACCTGAAAATAAGTGAAATTTCTGCAATTTTGCCCCAAATAAGGGAAATTTCTGCAATTTTGCCCCAATATAATGTAAATTCCTGCAATTTTGCCTTCCAAAAAAAAGAAATTTCTAGAATTTGTCCCCAAAATAAGGGGAATTTCTGATTTTTGCCCCAAAATAAAGGGAATTTCTGCCTTTTGCTATAAAATACGGGGAATTTCTGCCTTTTTGCCTGAAAATAATGGGAATGCAGACCTTTTTGCCATAAAAAGGGAAATTTCTTCATTTTTGCTACAACATAAGGGGAATTTCTGCATTTTTGCCTCTAAATAAGTGGAATTTCTGTATTTTTCCCCGAAAACAAAGGGAATTTCTGTCTTTTTTGCCCCAAAATAAGGGGAATTTCTGACTTATTACCCTGAAATAAGTGAAATTTCTGCGATTTTGCCCCAAAATAAGGGAAATTTCTGCAATTTTGCCCCAATGTAAAGGAAATTTCTGCAATTTTGCCCCAAAATAAGGGGAATTTCTGACTGTTTCCTCCCGAAAAAAGAAGATTTTCTGTCTTTTTGCCCCAAAATAAGGAGAATTTCTGCCTTATTGCCCGAAAATTATGAGAATCTCTGCAATTTTGCTTCAAAATACGGGGAATTTCTGCTTTTTATCCCAAAAGTAAGTGGAATGTATACCTTTTGCCACAAAAAAGGGAAATTTCTTCATTTTTGCCCCAAAATAAGAGGAATTTCTGCCTTTTTCCCTCAAAATAAGAAAAATTTCGGCCTTTTGACCCAAAAATAAACAGAATTTCTGTCTTTTTGCCTCAAAATAAAAGGAATTTTTGAATTATGCCCTGAAATAAGTGAAATTTCTAAAATTTTGCCCCAAAATAAAAGAAATTTCTGCCTTTTTGCCACAAAATAAGAGGAATTTCTGTCTTTTTGCCCCACAATAAGGGAAATTTCTGCCTTTTTGCCCCCAAATAAAAGAAATTTCAGGCTTTTTACCTCAAAATAAAGGGAATTTCTGCATTGTTGCCACAAAATATTAAGAATTTCTGCATTTTTGCCCGAAAATAAGGAAAATTTCTGCCTTTTACCATGAAATAAGTCAAATTTCTGCATTTTGCCACACAATAAGTGAAATTTCGGCAATTTTGCTCCAAAATAAAGGAAATTTCTGGAATTTTGCCCCAAAATAAGTGGAATTTCTGAGTTTTGCCCCAAAATAAGGAGAATTTCTGTCTTTTTGCCCCACTATATAGGGAATTTCTGCCCTTTCGCCCCACAATTAAAGGAATTTCTGCATTTTTGCTCCAAAATACGGGGAATTTCTGCCTTTTTGCCCGAAAATAAGGGGAATGCATAACTTTTGGCCATAAAAAAGGTAAATTTATTCATTTTTGCTCCAAAATAAGGGGAATTTCTGCCTTTTTGCCTCTAAATAAGTGGAATTTCTGCAATTTTCCCCCCAAAAAAGAGAATTTCTGTTATTTTTGCCCCAAAATAAGGGGAATTTCTGACTTATTACCCTGAAATAAGTGAAATTTCTTCAATTTTGCCCCAAAATAAAGGAAATTTCTTCAATTTTGCACCAATGTAAAGGAAATTACTTCAACTTTGCCCTAAAATATGGGGAATTTCTGACTGTTTTCTGCCGAAAAAAGGAGATTTTCTGTCTTTTTGCCCCAAAAGAAGGGAAATTTCTGCCTTTTTGCCCTGAAATATGTGAAATTTCTGCAATTTTACCCCAAGATAAGGTGAATTTCTACCTTTTTGCCCCAAAATAATGGGAATTTCTGCCTTTTTGCCCCAAAATAAGAAATATTTTTGCTTTATTTCTCTGAAATAAGTGAAATTTCTGCAATTTTGCCCTAAAATAAGGGAAATTTCTGCAATTTTTTCCCATAATAAAAGAAAATTTCTGCAATTTTGCCCCAAAAATAAGGGGAATTTTTCCCTTTTTGCCCCAAAATAAAGGAAATTTCAGCCTTTTTACCTGAAAATAAGTGAAATTTTTGCAATTTTGCCCCAAATAAAGTAAATTTCTGCAATTTTGCTGCAAAATAAGGTAAATTCCTGCAATTTTGCCCCAAAATAAAGGAAATTTCTTGAATTTTGCCACAAAATAAGGGGAATTTTTGATTTTTGCCCCAAAATAAAGGGAATTTCTGACTTTTGCCCCAAAATTAGGGGAATTTCTGCAATTTTGCTTCAAAATACGAAAAATTTCTTGCTTTTTGTCCGAAAAGTATGAGAATTTCTGCAATTTTGTTTCAAAATACGGGGAATTTTTGCTTTTTATTCCGAAAGTAAAGGGAATGTATACCTTTTTCCACAAAAAAGGGAAATTTCTCCATTTTTGCCCCAGAATAAGAGGAATTTCTGCCTTTTTACCTAAAAATAAGTGAAATTTCTTCCTTTTTACCCAAAAATAAATGGAATTTCGGTCTTTTGGCCCCAAAATAAAAGAATTTTTTGAATTATGCCCTGAAATAAGTGATATTTCTACAATTTTGCCCCAAAATAAAAGAAATTTCTGCCTTTTTTCCACAAAAAAAGGGGAATTTCTGTCTTTTTGTCCCAAAATAAGGGAAATTTATGCCTTTTTGCCTTCAAATAAGGGGAATTTCAGCCTTTTTACCTCAAAATAAGGGGAATTTCTGCCTTTTTGCCACAAAATATTAAGAATTTCTGCATTTTTGCTCCAAAATAAGGAAAATTTCTGCCTTTTTTCCCTGAAATAAGTGAAATTTCTGCAATTTTGCCCCAAAATAAGGGAAATTTCTGCAATTTTGCCCAAAAATAAGGTGAATTTCTGCCTTTTGCCCCAAAATAATGGGAATTTCTGCCTTTTTGCCCCAAAATAAGAAAAATTTTTGCTTTTTTGCTCTGAAATAAGTGAAATTTATGCAATTTTGACCTAAAATAAAGGAAATTTCTGAAATTTTGCCCCAAAATAAGAGAAATTCTGGAATTTTGCCCCAAAATAAGTGGAATTTCTGAGTTTTGCCCCAGAATAAGGAGAATTTCTCTCTTTTTGCCCCAACATATAGGAAATTTCTGCCTTTTTGCCCCACAATTAGGGGATTTTCTGCAATTTTGCTCCAAAATACGGGAAATTTCTGTCTTTTTGCCCGAAAATAAGGGGAATGCATAACTTTTTGCCATTAAAAAGGGAAATTTCTTCATTTTTGCTCCAAAATAAGGGGAATTTCTGCCTTTTTGCCTCTAAATAAGTGGAATTTCTGCAATTTTCCCCCAAAACAAAGGGAATTTCTGTCATTTTTGCCCCAAAATAAGGGGAATTTCTGACTTATTACCCTGAAATAAGTGAAATTTCTGCAATTTTGCCCCAAAATAAGGGAAAGTTCTGCCTTTTTGCCCTGAAATATGTGAAATTTCTGCAATTTTACCTCAAAATAAGGTGAATTTCTGCCTTTTTGCCACAAAATAATGGGAATTTCTGCATTTTTGCCCCATAATAAGAAACATTTTTGCTTTATTTCTCTGAAATAAGTGAAATTTCTGCAATTTTGCCCTAAAATAAGGGAAATTTCTGCAATTTTTCCCCATAATAAAGAAAATGTCTGCAATTTTGCCCCAAAATAAGGGGAATTTCTCCTTTTGCCCCAAAATAAAGGAAATTTCAGCCTTTTTACCTGAAAATAAGTGAAATTTTTGCAATTTTGCCCCAAATAAGGGAAATTTCTGCAATTTTGCCCCAAAATAAGGTAAATTCCTGCAATTTTGCCCCAAAATAAAAGAAATTTCTTGAATTTTGCCCCAAATTAAGGGGAATTTTTAATTTTTGCCTCAAAATAAAGGGAATTTCTGCCTTTTGCCACAAAATTAGGGGAATTTCTGCAATTTTGCTCCAAAATACAGGGAATTACTGGCTTTTTGCCCGAAAATAATGGGAATGCATATCTTTTTGCCATTAAAAGGGAAATTTCTTCATTTTTGCTACAAAATAAGGGGAATTTCTGCCTTTTTGCCTCTAAATAAGTGGAATTTCTGTCTTTTTCCCCCAAAACAAAGGGAATTTCTGTCTTTTTTGCCCAAATTAAGGAGAATTTCTGACTTATTACCCTGAAATAAGTGAAATTTCTGCAATTTTGACCCAAAATAAAGGAAATTTCGGCAATTTTGCCCGAATGTAAAAGAAATTTCTGCAATTTTGCCCCAAAATAAGGGGAATTTCTGACTGTTTGCTCTCGTAAAAAGGAGATTTTCTGTCTTTTTGCCCCAAAATAAGAAGAATTTCTGCCTTTTTGCCCGAAATTTATGAGAATTTCTGCAATTTTGTTTCAAAATACGGGGAATTTCTGCTTTTTATCCCGAAAGTAAAGGGAATGTATACCTTTTGCCACAAAAAAAAGAAATTTCTTCATTTTTGCCCCAGAATAAGAGGAATTTCTGCCTTTTTACCTAAAAATAAGTGAAATTTCTTACTCTTTACCCAAAAATAAATGGAATTTCTGTCTTTTTGCCCCAAAATAAAAGAATTTTTTGAATTATGCCCTGAAATAAGTAATATTTCTGCAATTTTGCCCCAAAATAAAAGAAATTTCTGCCTTTGTGCCACAAAATAAGGGGAATTTCTGTCTTTTTGCCCCAAAATAAGGGAAATTTATGCCTTTTTGCCTTCAAATAAGGGGAATTTCAGCCTTTTTACCTCAAATAAGGGGAATTTCTGCATTTTTGTCACAAAATATTAAGAATTTCTGCATTTTTGCCCCAAAATAAGGAGAATTTCTGCCTTTTTTCCCTGAAATAAGTGAAATTTCTGCAATTTTGCCCCAAAATAAGGAAAATTTCTGCAATTTTGCCCAAAAATAAGGGAAATTTCTGCCTTTTTGCCCTGAAATATGTGAAATTTCTGCAATTTTATCCTAAAATAAGGTGAATTTCTGCCTTTTGCCCCAAAGTAATGGGAATTTCTGCCTTTTTGCCCCAAAATAAGAAAAATTTTTGCTTTTTTGCTCTGAAATAAGTGAAATTTATGCAATTTTGCCCTAAAATAAGGGAAATTTCTGAAATTTTGCCCCAAAATAAGGGAAATTTCTGGAATTTTGCCCCAAAATAAGTGGAATTTCTGAGTTTTGCCCCAGAATAAGGAGAATTTCTCTTTTTTTTCCTAAACATATAGGGAATTTCTGCCTTTTTGCCCCACAATTAGGGGATTTTCTGCAATTTTGCTCCAAAATACAGGGAATTTCTGTCTTTTTGCCCGAAAATAAGAAGAATGCATAACTTTTTGCCATAAAAAAAGGAAATTTTTTTATTTTTGCTCCAAAATAAGGAAAATTTCTGCCTTTTTGCCTCTAAATAAGTGGAATTTCTGTCTTTTTCCCCCAAAACAAAGGGAATTTCTCTTTTTTTCCCCAAAATAAAAGGAATTTCTGACTTATTACCCTGAAATAAGTGAAATTTCTACAATTTTTCACCAAAATAAGGGAAATTACTGCAATTTTGCCCCAATGTAAAGGAAATTTCTGCAATTTTGCCCCAAAATAAGGGGAATTTCTGTTTGCTCCCGAAAAAAGAAGATTTTCTGTTTTTTTGCCCCAAAATAAGGAGAATTTCTGCAATTTTGCTTCAAATTACAGGGAATTTCTGCTTTTTATCACCAAGGTAAGGGGAATGCATACCTTTTGCCAAAAAAAAAGGGTAATTTCTTCATTTTTGCCGCAAAATAAGAGGGATTTCTGCCTTTTTACCTCAAATAAGTGATATTTCTGCCTTTTTACCCAAAAATTAACGGAATTTCTCTTTTTGCCCCAAAATAAAAGGAATTTTTGAATTATTCCCTAAAATAAGTGAAATTTCTGCAATTTTGCCCCAAAATAAAAGAAATTTCTGCCTTTTTGCTACAAAATAAGGGGAATTTCTGTCTTTTTCCCCAAAATAAGGGAAATTTCTGCCCTTTTGCCGCCAAATAAAAGAAATTTCAGCCTTTTTACCTCAAAATAAAGGGAATTCCTGCATTTTTGCCACAAAATATTAAGAATTTCTGCATTTTTGCCCCAAAATAAGAAAAATTTCACCTTTTTTCCCTGAAATAAGTGAAATTTCTGCAATTTTGCCCCAAAATAAGTGAAATTTCTGCAATTTTGCTCAAAAATAAAGGAAATTTCTGGAATTTTGCCCCAAAATAAGTGGAATTTCTGAGTTTTGCCCCAAAATAAGGAGAATTTCTATCTTTTTGCCCCAACATATAGGGAATTTCTGCCTTTTTGCCCCACAATTAAAGGAATTTCTGCAATTTTGCTCCAAAATACGGGGAATTTCTGCCTTTTTGACCGAAAATAAGGGGAATGCATAACTTTTTGCCATAAAAAAGGGAAATTTCTTCATTTTTCTCCAAAATAAGGGGAATTTTTTCCTTTTTGCCTCTAAATAAGTGGAATTTCTGCAATTTTTCCCTAAAACAAAGGGAATTTCTGTTATTTTTGCCCCAAAATAAGGGGAATTTCTGACTTATTATCCTGAAATAAGTGAAATTTCTGTAATTTTGCCCCAAAATAAGGGAAATTTCTGCCTTTTTGCCCTGAAATATGTGAAATTTCTGCACTTTTACCCCAAAATAAGGTGAATTTCTGCCTTTTTGCCCCAAAATAATGGGAATTTCTGCCTTTTTGCCCCAAAATAAGAAACATTTTTGCTTTATTTCTCTGAAATAAGTGAAATTTATGCAATTTTGCCCTAAAATAAGGGAAATTTCTGCAATTTTTTCCCATAATAAAGGAAATTTCTGCAATTTTGCCCCAAAATAAGTGAAATTTCTGCAATTTTGCTCCAAAATAAAGGAAATTTCTGGAATTTTGCACCAAAATAATTGGAATTTCTGAGTTTTGCCCCAAAATAAGGAAAATTTCTGCAATTTTTTTCTATAATAAGGGAAATGTCTTCAATTTTGCCCCAAAATAAAGGGAATTTCTCCCTTTTTGCCTCAAAATAAAGGAAATTTCAGGCTTTTAACCTGAAAATAAGTGAAATTTCTGCAATTTTGCCCCAAATAAGGGAAATTTCTGCAATTTTGCCCCAAAAAAAGGTAAATTCCTGCAATTTTGCCTCAAAATAAAGGAAATTTCTTGAATTTTGCCCCAAAATAATTGGAATTTCTGATTTTTGCCCCAAAATAAGGGGAATTTCTGACTTATTACCCTGAAATAAGTGAAATTTCTGCAATTTTGCCCCAAAATAAAGGAAATTTCTGCAATTTTGCACCAATGTAAAGGAAATTACTGTAATTTTGCCCCAAAATAAGGGAATTTCTGCATTTTTGCCCCAAATTAAGAAAAATTTTTGCTTTTTTCTCTAAAATAAGTGAAATTTCTGCCTTTTTGCCCCACAATTAGGGGAATTTCTTCAATTTTGCTCCAAAATACGGGGAATTTCTGTCTTTTTGCTCGAAAATAAGGGGAATGCATAACTTTTTGCCATAAAAAAGGGAAATTTCATCATTTGAGCTCCAAAATAAGAGGAAATTTCTGCCTTTTTGCCTCTAAATAAGTAAAATTTCTGTCTTTTTCCCCCAAAACAAAGGGAATTTCTGTCTTTTTGCCCCAAAATAAGGGGAATTTCTGACTTATTACCCTGAAATAAGTGAAATTTCTGCAATTTTACCTCAAAATAAGGTGAATTTCTGCATTTTTGCCCCAAAATAATGCGTATTTCTGCCTTTTTGCCCCAAATTAAGAAAAATTTTTGCTTTTTTCTCTAAAATAAGTGAAATTTCTGCAATTTTGCCCTAAAATAAGATAAATTTCTGCAATTTTTCCCCATAATAAGGGAAATGTCTGCAATTTTGCCCTAAAATAAAGAGAATTTCATCCTTTTTGCCCCAAAATAAAGGAAATTTCAGCCTTTTTACCTGAAAATAAGTGAAATTTCTGCAATTTTGCCCCAAATAAGGGAAATTTCTGCAATTTTGCCCCAATATAATGTAAATTCCTGCAATTTTGCCTTCCAAAAAAAAGAAATTTCTAGAATTTGTCCCCAAAATAAGGGGAATTTCTGATTTTTGCCCCAAAATAAAGGGAATTTCTGCCTTTTGCTCTAAAATACGGGGAATTTCTGCCTTTTTGCCTGAAAATAATGGGAATGCATACCTTTTTGCCATAAAAAGGGAAATTTCTTCATTTTTGCTACAAAATAAGGGGAATTTCTGCATTTTTGCCTCTAAATAAGTGGAATTTCTGTATTTTTCCCCCAAAACAAAGGGAATTTCTGTCTTTTTTGCCCCAAAATAAGGGGAATTTCTGACTTATTACCCTGAAATAAGTGAAATTTCAGTGATTTTGCCCCAAAATAAGGGAAATTTTTGCAATTTTGCCCCAATGTAAAGGAAATTTCTGCAATTTTGCCCCAAAATAAGGGGAATTTCTGACTGTTTCCTCCCGAAAAAAGAAGATTTTCTTTCTTTTTGCCCCAAAATAAGGAGAATTTCTGCCTTATTGCCCGAAAATTATGAGAATCTCTGCAATTTTGCTTCAAAATACGGGGAATTTCTGCTTTTTATCCCAAAAGTAAGGGGAATGTATACCTTTTGCCACAAAAAAGGGAAATATCTTCATTTTTGCCCCAAAATAAGAGGAATTTCTGCCTTTTTCCATCAAAATAAGTGAAATTTCTGCCTTTTGACCCAAAAATAAATGGAATTTCTGTCTTTTTGCCTCAAAATACAAGGAATTTTTGAATTATGCCCTGAAATAAGTGAAATTTCTGCAATTTTGCCCCAAAATAAAAGAAATTTCTGCCTTTTTGCCACAAAATAAGAGGAATTTCTGTCTTTTTGCCCCACAATAAGGGAAATTTCTGCCTTTTTGCCCCCAAATAAAAGAAATTTCAGGCTTTTTACCTCAAAATAAAGGGAATTCCTGCATTTTTGCCACAAAATATTAAGAATTTCTGCATTTTTGCCCCAAAATAAGGAAAATTTCTGCCTTTTACCCTGAAATAAGTGAAATTTCTGCATTTTGCCACAAAATAAGTGAAATTTCTGCAATTTTGCTCCAAAATAAAGGAAATTTCTGGAATTTTGCCCCAAAATAAGTGGAATTTCTGAGTTTTGCCCCAAAATAAGGAGAATTTCTGTCTTTTTGCCCCACTATATAGGGAATTTCTGCCCTTTTGCCCCACAATTAAAGGAATTTCTGCATTTTTGCTCCAAAATACGGGGAATTTCTGCCTTTTTGCCCGAAAATAAGGGGAATGCATAACTTTTGGCCATAAAAAAGGTAAATTTATTCATTTTTGCTCCAAAATAAGGGGAATTTCTGCCTTTTTGCCTCTAAATAAGTGGAATTTCTGCAATTTTACCCCCAAAAAAGAGAATTTCTGTTATTTTTGCCCCAAAATAAGGGGAATTTCTGAATTATTACCCTGAAATAAGTGAAATTTCTTCAATTTTGCCCCAAAATAAAGGAAATTTCTTCAATTTTGCACCAATGTAAAGGAAATTACTTCAATTATGCCCTAAAATTAGGGGAATTTCTGACTGTTTTCTGCCAAAAAAAGGAGATTTTCTGTCTTTTTGCCCCAAAATAAGGAGAATTTCTGCCTTTTTGCCCGAAAATCATGAGAATTTCTGCAATTTTGCTTCAAAATATGGGGAATTTCTGCTTTTTATCTCGAAAGTGAGGGGAATGTATACCTTTTGCCACAAAAAAAAGAAATTTCTTCATTTTTACCCCAGAATAAGAGGAATTTCTGCCTTTTAACATAAAAATAAGTGAAATTTCTTCCTTTTTACCCAAAAATAAATGGAATTTCTGTCTTTTTGCCCCAAAATAAAAGGAATTTTTGAGTTATGCCCTGAAATAAGTGATATTTCTGCAATTTTGCCCCCCAAAAAAAGAAATTTCTGCCTTTTTGCCACAAAATAAGGGGAAATTCTGTCTTTTTGCTCTAAAATAAGGGAAATTTATGCCTTTTTGCCCTCAAATAAGGTGAATTTCAGCCTTTTTACCTCAAAATAAGGGGAACTTCTGCATTTTTGCCACAAAATATTAAGAATTTCTGCCTTTTTGCCCCAAAATTAGAAAAATTTTTGCATTTTTTCTCTGAAATAAGTGAAATTTCTGCAATTTTGCCCCCAAATAAGGGAAATTTCTGCAATTTTGCCCCAAAAATAAGGGAAATTTCTGGAATTTTGCCCCAAAATAAGTGGAATTTCTGAGTTGTGCCCCAAAATAAGGAGAATTTCTCTCTTTTTGCCCCAACATATAGGGAATTTCTGCCTTTTTGCCCCACAATTAGGGGAATTTCTGCAATTTTGCTCCAAAATACGGGGAATTTCTGCCTTTTTGCTCGAAAATAAGGGGAATGCATAACTTTTGGCCATAAAAAAGGTAAATTTCTTCATTTTTGCTCCAAAATAAGGGGAATTTCTGCCTTTTTGCCTTTAAATAAGTGGAATTTCTGCAATTTTCCCCCAAAAAAAGGGAATTATTGTTATTTTTGCCCCAAAATAAGGGGAATTTCTGACTTATTACCCTGAAATAAGTGAAATTTCTGCAATTTTGCCCCAAAATAAAGGAAATTTCTTCAATTTTGCACCAATGTAATGGAAATTACTTCAATTTTGCCCCAAAATAAGGGGAATTTCTGACTGTTTTCTGCCGAAAAAAGGAGATTTTCTGTCTTTTTGCCCCAAAAGAAGGGAAATTTCTGCCTTTTTGCCCTGAAATATGTGAAATTTCTGCAATTTTACCCCAAAATAAGGTGAATTTCTACCTTTTTGCCCCAAAATAATGGGAATTTCTGCCTTTTTGCCCCAAAATAAGAAATATTTTTGCTTTATTTCTCTGAAATAAGTGAAATTTCTGCAATTTTGCCCTAAAATAAGAGAAATTTCTGCAATTTTTTCCCATAATAAAAGAAAATTTCTGCAATTTTGCCCCAAAAATAAGGGGAATTTTTCCCTTTTTGCCCCAAAATAAAGGAAATTTCAGCCTTTTTACCTGAAAATAAGTGAAATTTTTGCAATTTTGCCCCAAATAAAGGAAATTTCTGCAATTTTGCCGCAAAATAAGGTAAATTCCTGCAATTTTGCCCCAAAATAAAGGAAATTTCTTGAATTTTGCCACAAAATAAGGGGAATTTTTGATTTTTGCCCCAAAATAAAGGGAAATTCTGACTTTTGCCCCAAAATTAGGGGAATTTCTGCAATTTTGCTTCAAAATACGGAAAATTTCTTGCTTTTTGTCCGAAAAGTATGAGAATTTCAGCAATTTTGTTTCAAAATACGGGGAATTTTTGTTTCTTATTCCGAAAGTAAAGGGAATGTATACCTTTTTCCACAAAAAAGAGAAATTTCTTCATTTTTGCCCCAGAATAAGAGGAATTTCTGCCTTTTTACCTAAAAATAAGTGAAATTTTTTCCTTTTTACCCAAAAATAAATGGAATTTCGTTCTTTTTGCCCCAAAATAAAAGAATTTTTTGAATTATGCCCTGAAATAAGTGATATTTCTGCAATTTTGCCCCAAAATAAAAGAAATTTCTGCCTTTTTTCCACAAAATAAGGGGAATTTCTGTCTTTTTGCCCCAAAATAAGGGAAATTTATGCCTTTTTGCCTTCAAATAAGGGGAATTTCAGCCTTTTTACCTCAAAATAAGGGGAATTTCTGCATTTTTGCCACAAAATATTAAGAATTTCTGCATTTTTGCTCTAAAATAAGGAAAATTTCTGCCTTTTTTCCCTGAAATAAGTGAAATTTCTGCAATTTTGCCCCAAAATAAGGGAAATTTCTGCAATTTTGCCCAAAAATAAGGTGAATTTCTGCCTTTTGCCCCAAAATAATGGGAATTTCTGCCTTTTTGCCCAAAATAAGAAAAATTTTTGCTTTTTTGCTCTGAAATAAGTGAAATTTATGCAATTTTGAGCTAAAATAAGGGAAATTTCTGAAATTTTGCCCCAAAATAAGAGAAATTTCTGGAATTTTGTCCCAAAATAAGTGGAATTTCTGAGTTTTGCCCCAGAATAAGGAGAATTTCTCTCTTTTTGCCCCAACATATAGGGAATTTCTGCCTTTTTGCCCCACAATTAGGGGATTTTCTGCAATTTTGCTCCAAAATACGGGAAATTTCTGTCTTTTTGCCCGAAAATAAGGGGAATGCATAACTTTTTGCCATTAAAAAGGGAAATTTCTTCATTTTTGCTCCAAAATAAGGGGAATTTCTGCCTTTTTGCCTCTAAATAAGTGGAATTTCTGCAATTTTCCCCCAAAACAAAGGGAATTTCTGTCATTTTTGCCCCAAAATAAGGGGAATTTCTGACTTATTATCCTGAAATAAGTGAAATTTCTGCAATTTTGCCCCAAAATAAGGGAAAGTTCTGCCTTTTTGCCCTGAAATATGTGAAATTTCTGCAATTTTACCCCAAAATAAGGAGAATTTCTGCCTTTTTGCCACAAAATAATGGAATTTCTGCATTTTTGCCCCATAATAAGAAACATTTTTGCTTTATTTCTCTGAAATAAGTGAATTTTCTGCAATTTTGCCCTAAAATAAGGGAAATTTCTGCAATTTTTCCCCATAATATAGAAAATGTCTGCAATTTTGCCCCAAAATAAGGGGAATTTCTCCCTTTTTGCCCCAAAATAAAGGAAATTTCAGCCTTTTTACCTGAAAATAAGTGAAATTTTTGCAATTTTGCCCCAAATAAGGGAAATTTCTGCAATTTTGCCCCAAAATAAGGTAAATTCCTGCAATTTTGCCCCAAAATAAAGGAAATTTCTTGAATTTTGCCCCAAATTAAGGGGAATTTTTAATTTTTGCCTCAAAATAAAGGGAATTTCTGCCTTTTGCCACAAAATTAGGGGAATTTCTGCAATTTTGCTCCAAAATACAGGGAATTACTGGCTTTTTGCCCGAAAATAATGGGAATGCATATCTTTTTGCCATTAAAAGGGAAATTTCTTCATTTTTGCTACAAAATAAGGGGAATTTCTGCCTTTTTGCCTCTAAATAAGTGGAATTTCTGTCTTTTTCCTCCAAAACAAAGGGAATTTCTGTCTTTTTTGCCCAAATTAAGGGGAATTTCTGACTTATTACCCTGAAATAAGTGAAATTTCTGCAATTTTGACCCAAAATAAAGGAAATTTCGGCAATTTTGCCCGAATGTAAAAGAAATTTCTGCAATTTTGCCCCAAAATAAGGGGAATTTCTGACTGCTCTCATAAAAAGGAGATTTTCTGTCTTTTTGCCCCAAAATAAGAAGAATTTCTGCCTTTTTGCCCGAAATTTATGAGAATTTCTGCAATTTTGTTTCAAAATACGGGGAATTTCTGCTTTTTATCCCGAAAGTAAAGGGAATGTATACCTTTTGCCACAAAAAAGGGAAATTTCTTCATTTTTGCCCCAAAATAAGAGGAATTTCTGCCTTTTTACCTAAAAATAAGTGAAATTTCTTTTTTTTTACCCAAAAATAAATGGAATTTCTGTCTTTTTGCCCCAAAATAAAAGAATTTTTTGAATTATGCCCTGAAATAAGTAATATTTCTGCAATTTTGCCCCAAAATAAAAGAAATTTCTGCATTTTTGCCACAAAATAAGGGGAATTTCTGTCTTTTTGCCCCAAAATAAGGGAAATTTATGCCTTTTTGCCTTCAAATAAGGGGAATTTCAGCCTTTTTACCTCAAATAAGGGGAATTTCTGCATTTTTGTCACAAAATATTAAGAATTTCTGCATTTTTGCCCCAAAATAAGGAGAATTTCTGCTTTTTTTCCCTGAAATAAGTGAAATTTCTGCAATTTTGCCCCAAAATAAGGAAAATTTCTGCAATTTTGCCCAAAAATAAGGGAAATTTCTGCCTTTTTGCCCTGAAATATGTGAAATTTCTGCAATTTTACCCTAAAATAAGGTGAATGTCTGCCTTTTGCCCCAAAGTAATGGGAATTTCTGCCTTTTTGCCCTAAAATAAGAAAAATTTTTGCTTTTTTGCTCTGAAATAAGTGAAATTTATGCAATTTTGCCCTAAAATAAGGGAAATTTCTGAAATTTTGCCCCAAAATAAGGGAAATTTCTGGAATTTTGCCCCAAAATAAGTGGAATTTCTGAGTTTTGCCCCAGAATAAGGAGAATTTCTCTTTTTTTGCCCAAACATATAGGGAATTTCTGCCTTTTTGCCCCACAATTAGGGGATTTTCTGAAATTTTGCTCCAAAATACGGGGAATTTCTGTCCTTTTGCCTGAAAATAAGGGGAATGCATAACTTTTTGCCATAAAAAAAGGAAATTTTTTTATTTTTGCTCCAAAATAAGGGAAATTTCTGCCTTTTTGCCTCTAAATAAGTGGAATTTCTGTCTTTTTCCCCCAAAACAAAGGGAATTTCTGTCTTTTTTGCCCCAAAATAAAAGGAATTTCTGACTTATTACCCTGAAATAAGAGAAATTTCTGCAATTTTTCACCAAAATAAGGGAAATTTCTGCAATTTTGCCCCAATGTAAAGGAAATTTCTGCAATTTTGCCCCAAAATAAGGGGAATTTCTGTTTGCTCCCGAAAAAAGAAGATTTTCTGTTTTTTTGCCCCAAAATAAGGAGAATTTCTGCAATTTTGCTTCAAATTACAGGGAATTTCTGCTTTTTATCACCAAGGTAAGGGGAATGCATACCTTTTGCCAAAAAAAAAGGGTAATTTCTTCATTTTTGCCGCAAAATAAGAGGGATTTCTGCCTTTTTACCTCAAATAAGTGATATTTCTGCCTTTTTACCCAAAAATTAACGGAATTTCTCTTTTTGCCCCAAAATAAAAGGAATTTTTGAATTATTCCCTAAAATAAGTGAAATTTCTGCAATTTTGCCCCAAAATAAAAGAAATTTCTGCCTTTTTGCTACAAAATAAGGGGAATTTCTGTCTTTTTCCCCAAAATAAGGGAAATTTCTGCCCTTTTGCCCCCAAATAAAAGAAATTTCAGCCTTTTTACCTCAAAATAAAGGGAATTCCTGCATTTTTGCCACAAAATATTAAGAATTTCTGCATTTTTGCCTCAAAATAAGAAAAATTTCACCTTTTTTTCCTGAAATAAGTGAAATTTCTGCAATTTTGCCCCAAAATAAGTGAAATTTCTGCAATTTTGCTCCAAAATAAAGGAAATTTCTGGAATTTTGCCCCAAAATAAGTGGAATTTCTGAGTTTTGCCCCAAAATAAGGAGAATTTCTATCTTTTTGCCCCAACATATAGGGAATTTCTGCCTTTTTGCCCCACAATTAAAGGAATTTCTGCAATTTTGCTCCAAAATACGGGGAATTTCTGCCTTTTTGACCGAAAATAAGGGGAATGCATAACTTTTTGCCATAAAAAAGGGAAATTTCTTCATTTTTGCTCCAAAATAAGGGGAATTTTTTCCTTTTTGCCTCTAAATAAGTGGAATTTCTGCAATTTTTCCCTAAAACAAAGGGAATTTCTGTTATTTTTGCCCCAAAATAAGGGGAATTTCTGACTTATTACCCTGAAATAAGTGAAATTTCTGTAATTTTGCCCCCAAATAAGGGAAATTTCTGCCTTTTTGCCCTGAAATATGTGAAATTTCTGCAATTTTACCCCAAAATAAGGTGAATTTCTGCCTTTTTGCCCCAAAATAATGGGAATTTCTGCCTTTTTGCCCCAAAATAAGAAAATTTTTTGCTTTTTTTCTCTGAAATATGTGAAATTTCTGAAAATTTGTCCTAAAATAAGGGAAATTTCTGCAATTTTTTCCCATAATAAGAGAAATTTCTGCAATTTTGCCCAAAAATAAGGGGAATTTCTGTTTCTTTGCCCCCAAATAAGGGAAATTTCTGCAATTTTGCTCTAAAATAAGGGGAATTTCTGACTTTTGCCCCAAAATAATGGGAATTTCTGCCTTTTTGCCTCAAAATAAGAAACATTTTTGCTTTATTTCTCTGAAATAAGTGAAATTTCTGCAATTTTGCCCTAAAATAAGGGAAATTTCTGCAATTTTTTCCCATAATAAAGGAAATTTCTGCAATTTTGCCCCAAAATAAGGGGAATTTCTCCTTTTTTGCCCCAAAATAAAGAAAATTTCAGCCTTTTTACTGAAAATAAGTGAAATTTTTGCAATTTTGCCCCAAATAAGGGAAATTTCTGCAATTTTGCCGCAAAATAAGATAAATTCCTGCAATTTTGCCTCAAAATAAAGGAAATTTCTTGAATTTAGTTACAAAATAAGAGGAATTTTTGATTTTTGCCCCAAAATAAAGGGAATTTCTGCCTTTTGCCCCAAAATTAGGGGAATTTCTGCAATTTTGCTCCAAAATACGGGGAATTTCTGGCTTTTTGCCCGAAAATAATGGGAATTCATAACTTTTTGCCATTAAAAGGGAAATTTCTTTATTTTTGCTACAAAATAAGGGGAATTTCTGGTTTTTGCCTCTAAATAAGTGGAATTACTGTCTTTTTCCCCCAAAACAAAGGGAATTTCTGTCTTTTTTGCCCCAATTAAGGGGAATTTCTGACTTATTACCCTGAAATAAGTGAAATTTCTGCAATTTTGCCCCAAAATAAAGGAAATTTCTGCAATTTTCCCCCAAAATAAGAAGAATTTCTGACTGTTTGCTCTCGTAAAAAGGAGATTTTCTGTCTTTTTGCCACAAAATAAGGAGAATTTCTGCCTTTTTGCCTGAAAATTATGAGAATTTCTGCAATTTTGTTTCAAAATACGGGGAATTTCTGCTTTTTATCCCGAAAGTAAAGGGAATGTATACCTTTTGCCACAAAAAAGGGAAATTTCTTCATTTTTGCCTCAGAATACGAGGAATTTCTGCCTTTTTACCTAAAAATAAGTGAAATTTCTTCCTTTTTACCCAAAAATAAATGGAATTTCTGTCTTTTTGCCCCAAAATAAAAGAATTTTTTGAATTATACCCTGAAATAAGTGATATTTCTGCAATTTTGCCCCAAAATAAAAGAAATTTCTGCCGTTTTGCCACAAAATAAGGGGAATTTCTGTCTTTTTGCCCCAAAATAAGGGAAATTTATGCCTTTTTGCCTTCAAATTAGGGGAATTTCATCCTTTTTACCTCAAAATAAGGGGAATTTCTGCATTTTTACCACAAAATATTAAGAATTTCTGCATTTTTGCCCCAAAATAAGGAAAATTTCTGCCTTTTTTCCCTGAAATAAGTGAAATTTCTGCAATTTTGCCTCAAAATAAGGAAAATTTCTGCAATTTTGCCCAAAAATAAGGGAAATTTCTGACTTTTTGCCCTGAAATATGTGAAATTTCTGCAATTTTACCCTAAAATAAGGTGAATTTCTGCCTTTTGCCCCAAAATAATGGGAATTTCTGCCTTTTTGCCCCAAAATAAAAAAAATTTTTGCTTTTTGGCTCTGAAATAAGTGAAATTTCTGCAATTTTGCCCTAAAATAAGGGAAATTTCTGAAATTTTGCCCCAAAATAAGGGAAATTTCTGGAATTTTGCCCCAAAATAAGTGGAATTTCTGAGTTTTGCCCCCGAATAAGGAGAATTTCTCTCTTTTTGCCCAAACATATAGGGAATTTCTGCCTTTTTGCCCCACAATTAGGGGATTTTCTGCAATTTTGCTCCAAAATACGGGGAATTTTTGTCTTTTTGCCCGAAAATAAGGGGAATGCATAACTTTTTGCCATAAAAAAAAGAAATTTTTTCATTTTTGCTCCAAAATAAGGGGAATTTCTGCCTTTTTGCCTCTAAATAAGTGGAATTTCTGTCTTTTTCCCCCAAAACAAAGGGAATTTCTGTCTTTTTTGCCCCAAAATAAGGGGATTGTCTGACTTATTATTCTAAAATAAGTGAAATTTCTGCAATTTTGTCCCGAAATAAGGAAAAGTTCTACCTTTTTGCCCTAAAATATGTGAAAATTCTTCAATTTTACCACAAAATAAGGTGAATTTCTGCCTTTGTGCCCCAAAATAAAGGGAATTTCTGCCTTTTGCCCCAAAATTAGGGGAATTTCTGCAATTTTGCTCCAAAATACGGGGAATTTCTGCCTTTTTGCCTGAAAATAATGAGAATGCATACATTTTTGCCATAAAAAGTGAAATTTCATCATTTTTGCTCCAAAATAAGGGGAATTTCTGCCTTTTTGCCTCTAAATAAGTGGAATTTCTGTCTTTTTCCCCCAAAACAAAGGGAATTTCTGTCTTTTTTGTCCCAAAATAAAAGGAATTTCTGACTTATTACCCTGAAATAAGTGAAATTTCTGCAATTTTTCACCAAAATAAGGGAAATTTCCTCAATTTTGCCTCAATGTAAAGGAAATTTCTGCAATTTTGCCCCAAAATAAGGGGAATTTCTGTTTGCTCCCGAAAAAAGAAGATTTTCTGTTTTTTTGCCCCAAAATAAGGAGAATTTCTGCAATTTTGCTTCAAATTACAGGGAATTTCTGCTTTTTATCACCAAGGTAAGGGGAATGCATACCTTTTGCCAAAAAAAAAGGGTAATTTCTTCATTTTTGCCGCAAAATAAGAGGGATTTCTGCCTTTTTACCTCAAATAAGTGATATTTCTGCCTTTTTACCCAAAAATTAACGGAATTTCTCTTTTTGCCCCAAAATAAAAGGAATTTTTGAATTATTCCCTAAAATAAGTGAAATTTCTGCAATTTTGCCCCAAAATAAAAAAAATTTCTGCCTTTTTGCTACAAAATAAGGGGAATTTCTGTCTTTTTCCCCAAAATAAGGGAAATTTCTGCCCTTTTGCCGCCAAATAAAAGAAATTTCAGCCTTTTTACCTCAAAATAAAGGGAATTCCTGCATTTTTGCCACAAAATATTAAGAATTTCTGCATTTTTGCCCCAAAATAAGAAAAATTTCACCTTTTTTCCCTGAAATAAGTGAAATTTCTGCAATTTTGCCCCAAAATAAGTGAAATTTCTGCAATTTTGCTCCAAAATAAAGGAAATTTCTGGAATTTTGCCCCAAAATAAGTGGAATTTCTGAGTTTTGCCCCAAAATAAGGAGAATTTCTATCTTTTTGCCCCAACATATAGGGAATTTCTGCCTTTTTGCCCCACAATTAAAGGAATTTCTGCAATTTTGCTCCAAAATACGGGGAATTTCTGCCTTTTTGACCGAAAATAAGGGGAATGCATAACTTTTTGCCATAAAAAAGGGAAATTTCTTCATTTTTCTCCAAAATAAGGGGAATTTTTTCCTTTTTGCCTCTAAATAAGTGGAATTTCTGCAATTTTTCCCTAAAACAAAGGGAATTTCTGTTATTTTTGCCCCAAAATAAGGGGAATTTCTGACTTATTATCCTGAAATAAGTGAAATTTCTGTAATTTTGCCCCAAAATAAGGGAAATTTCTGCCTTTTTGCCCTGAAATATGTGAAATTTCTGCACTTTTACCCCAAAATAAGGTGAATTTCTGCCTTTTTGCCCCAAAATAATGGGAATTTCTGCCTTTTTGCCCCAAAATAAGAAACATTTTTGCTTTATTTCTCTGAAATAAGTGAAATTTATGCAATTTTGCCCTAAAATAAGGGAAATTTCTGCAATTTTTTCCCATAATAAAGGAAATTTCTGCAATTTTGCCCCAAAATAAGTGAAATTTCTGCAATTTTGCTCCAAAATAAAGGAAATTTCTGGAATTTTGCACCAAAATAATTGGAATTTCTGAGTTTTGCCCCAAAATAAGGAAAATTTCTGCAATTTTTTTCTATAATAAGGGAAATGTCTTCAATTTTGCCCCAAAATAAAGGGAATTTCTCCCTTTTTGCCTCAAAATAAAGGAAATTTCAGGCTTTTAACCTGAAAATAAGTGAAATTTCTGCAATTTTGCCCCAAATAAGGGAAATTTCTGCAATTTTGCCCCAAAAAAAGGTAAATTCCTGCAATTTTGCCTCAAAATAAAGGAAATTTCTTGAATTTTGCCCCAAAATAATTGGAATTTCTGATTTTTGCCCCAAAATAAGGGGAATTTCTGACTTATTACCCTGAAATAAGTGAAATTTCTGCAATTTTGCCCCAAAATAAAGGAAATTTCTGCAATTTTGCACCAATGTAAAGGAAATTACTGTAATTTTGCCCCAAAATAAGGGAATTTCTGCATTTTTGCCCCAAATTAAGAAAAATTTTTGCTTTTTTCTCTAAAATAAGTGAAATTTCTGCCTTTTTGCCCCACAATTAGGGGAATTTCTTCAATTTTGCTCCAAAATACGGGGAATTTCTGTCTTTTTGCTCGAAAATAAGGGGAATGCATAACTTTTTGCCATAAAAAAGGGAAATTTCATCATTTGAGCTCCAAAATAAGAGGAAATTTCTGCCTTTTTGCCTCTAAATAAGTAAAATTTCTGTCTTTTTCCCCCAAAACAAAGGGAATTTCTGTCTTTTTGCCCCAAAATAAGGGGAATTTCTGACTTATTACCCTGAAATAAGTGAAATTTCTGCAATTTTACCTCAAAATAAGGTGAATTTCTGCATTTTTGCCCCAAAATAATGCGTATTTCTGCCTTTTTGCCCCAAATTAAGAAAAATTTTTGCTTTTTTCTCTAAAATAAGTGAAATTTCTGCAATTTTGCCCTAAAATAAGATAAATTTCTGCAATTTTTCCCCATAATAAGGGAAATGTCTGCAATTTTGCCCTAAAATAAAGAGAATTTCATCCTTTTTGCCCCAAAATAAAGGAAATTTCAGCCTTTTTACCTGAAAATAAGTGAAATTTCTGCAATTTTGCCCCAAATAAGGGAAATTTCTGCAATTTTGCCCCAATATAATGTAAATTCCTGCAATTTTGCCTTCCAAAAAAAAGAAATTTCTAGAATTTGTCCCCAAAATAAGGGGAATTTCTGATTTTTGCCCCAAAATAAAGGGAATTTCTGCCTTTTGCTCTAAAATACGGGGAATTTCTGCCTTTTTGCCTGAAAATAATGGGAATGCATACCTTTTTGCCATAAAAAGGGAAATTTCTTCATTTTTGCTACAAAATAAGGGGAATTTCTGCATTTTTGCCTCTAAATAAGTGGAATTTCTGTATTTTTCCCCCAAAACAAAGGGAATTTCTGTCTTTTTTGCCCCAAAATAAGGGGAATTTCTGACTTATTACCCTGAAATAAGTGAAATTTCAGTGATTTTGCCCCAAAATAAGGGAAATTTTTGCAATTTTGCCCCAATGTAAAGGAAATTTCTGCAATTTTGCCCCAAAATAAGGGGAATTTCTGACTGTTTCCTCCCGAAAAAAGAAGATTTTCTTTCTTTTTGCCCCAAAATAAGGAGAATTTCTGCCTTATTGCCCGAAAATTATGAGAATCTCTGCAATTTTGCTTCAAAATACGGGGAATTTCTGCTTTTTATCCCAAAAGTAAGGGGAATGTATACCTTTTGCCACAAAAAAGGGAAATATCTTCATTTTTGCCCCAAAATAAGAGGAATTTCTGCCTTTTTCCATCAAAATAAGTGAAATTTCTGCCTTTTGACCCAAAAATAAATGGAATTTCTGTCTTTTTGCCTCAAAATACAAGGAATTTTTGAATTATGCCCTGAAATAAGTGAAATTTCTGCAATTTTGCCCCAAAATAAAAGAAATTTCTGCCTTTTTGCCACAAAATAAGAGGAATTTCTGTCTTTTTGCCCCACAATAAGGGAAATTTCTGCCTTTTTGCCCCCAAATAAAAGAAATTTCAGGCTTTTTACCTCAAAATAAAGGGAATTCCTGCATTTTTGCCACAAAATATTAAGAATTTCTGCATTTTTGCCCCAAAATAAGGAAAATTTCTGCCTTTTACCCTGAAATAAGTGAAATTTCTGCATTTTGCCACAAAATAAGTGAAATTTCTGCAATTTTGCTCCAAAATAAAGGAAATTTCTGGAATTTTGCCCCAAAATAAGTGGAATTTCTGAGTTTTGCCCCAAAATAAGGAGAATTTCTGTCTTTTTGCCCCACTATATAGGGAATTTCTGCCCTTTTGCCCCACAATTAAAGGAATTTCTGCATTTTTGCTCCAAAATACGGGGAATTTCTGCCTTTTTGCCCGAAAATAAGGGGAATGCATAACTTTTGGCCATAAAAAAGGTAAATTTATTCATTTTTGCTCCAAAATAAGGGGAATTTCTGCCTTTTTGCCTCTAAATAAGTGGAATTTCTGCAATTTTACCCCCAAAAAAGAGAATTTCTGTTATTTTTGCCCCAAAATAAGGGGAATTTCTGAATTATTACCCTGAAATAAGTGAAATTTCTTCAATTTTGCCCCAAAATAAAGGAAATTTCTTCAATTTTGCACCAATGTAAAGGAAATTACTTCAATTATGCCCTAAAATTAGGGGAATTTCTGACTGTTTTCTGCCAAAAAAAGGAGATTTTCTGTCTTTTTGCCCCAAAATAAGGAGAATTTCTGCCTTTTT
This sequence comes from Micromys minutus, assembly GCF_963924665.1. NCBI lineage: Eukaryota > Metazoa > Chordata > Mammalia > Rodentia > Muridae > Micromys > Micromys minutus. The sequence continues at coordinate 295,948 of NW_027667217.1, forward strand.
GCCCGAAAATCATGAGAATTTCTGCAATTTTGCTTCAAAATATGGGGAATTTCTGCTTTTTATCTCGAAAGTGAGGGGAATGTATACCTTTTGCCACAAAAAAAAGAAATTTCTTCATTTTTACCCCAGAATAAGAGGAATTTCTGCCTTTTAACATAAAAATAAGTGAAATTTCTTCCTTTTTACCCAAAAATAAATGGAATTTCTGTCTTTTTGCCCCAAAATAAAAGGAATTTTTGAGTTATGCCCTGAAATAAGTGATATTTCTGCAATTTTGCCCCAAAAAAAAAGAAATTTCTGCCTTTTTGCCACAAAATAAGGGGAAATTCTGTCTTTTTGCTCTAAAATAAGGGAAATTTATGCCTTTTTGCCCTCAAATAAGGTGAATTTCAGCCTTTTTACCTCAAAATAAGGGGAACTTCTGCATTTTTGCCACAAAATATTAAGAATTTCTGCCTTTTTGCCCCAAAATTAGAAAAATTTTTGCATTTTTTCTCTGAAATAAGTGAAATTTCTGCAATTTTGCCCCAAAATAAGGGAAATTTCTGCAATTTTGCCCCAAAAATAAGGGAAATTTCTGGAATTTTGCCCCAAAATAAGTGGAATTTCTGAGTTGTGCCCCAAAATAAGGAGAATTTCTCTCTTTTTGCCCCAACATATAGGGAATTTCTGCCTTTTTGCCCCACAATTAGGGGAATTTCTGCAATTTTGCTCCAAAATACGGGGAATTTCTGCCTTTTTGCTCGAAAATAAGGGGAATGCATAACTTTTGGCCATAAAAAAGGTAAATTTCTTCATTTTTACTCCAAAATAAGGGGAATTTCTGCCTTTTTGCCTTTAAATAAGTGGAATTTCTGCAATTTTCCCCCAAAAAAAGGGAATTATTGTTATTTTTGCCCCAAAATAAGGGGAATTTCTGACTTATTACCCTGAAATAAGTGAAATTTCTGCAATTTTGCCCCAAAATAAAGGAAATTTCTTCAATTTTGCACCAATGTAATGGAAATTACTTCAATTTTGCCCCAAAATAAGGGGAATTTCTGACTGTTTTCTGCCGAAAAAAGGAGATTTTCTGTCTTTTTGCCCCAAAAGAAGGGAAATTTCTGCCTTTTTGCCCTGAAATATGTGAAATTTCTGCAATTTTACCCCAAAATAAGGTGAATTTCTACCTTTTTGCCCCAAAATAATGGGAATTTCTGCCTTTTTGCCCCAAAATAAGAAATATTTTTGCTTTATTTCTCTGAAATAAGTGAAATTTCTGCAATTTTGCCCTAAAATAAGAGAAATTTCTGCAATTTTTTCCCATAATAAAAGAAAATTTCTGCAATTTTGCCCCAAAAATAAGGGGAATTTTTCCCTTTTTGCCCCAAAATAAAGGAAATTTCAGCCTTTTTACCTGAAAATAAGTGAAATTTTTGCAATTTTGCCCCAAATAAAGGAAATTTCTGCAATTTTGCCGCAAAATAAGGTAAATTCCTGCAATTTTGCCCCAAAATAAAGGAAATTTCTTGAATTTTGCCACAAAATAAGGGGAATTTTTGATTTTTGCCCCAAAATAAAGGGAAATTCTGACTTTTGCCCCAAAATTAGGGGAATTTCTGCAATTTTGCTTCAAAATACGGAAAATTTCTTGCTTTTTGTCCGAAAAGTATGAGAATTTCAGCAATTTTGTTTCAAAATACGGGGAATTTTTGTTTCTTATTCCGAAAGTAAAGGGAATGTATACCTTTTTCCACAAAAAAGAGAAATTTCTTCATTTTTGCCCCAGAATAAGAGGAATTTCTGCCTTTTTACCTAAAAATAAGTGAAATTTTTTCCTTTTTACCCAAAAATAAATGGAATTTCGTTCTTTTTGCCCCAAAATAAAAGAATTTTTTGAATTATGCCCTGAAATAAGTGATATTTCTGCAATTTTGCCCCAAAATAAAAGAAATTTCTGCCTTTTTTCCACAAAATAAGGGGAATTTCTGTCTTTTTGCCCCAAAATAAGGGAAATTTATGCCTTTTTGCCTTCAAATAAGGGGAATTTCAGCCTTTTTACCTCAAAATAAGGGGAATTTCTGCATTTTTGCCACAAAATATTAAGAATTTCTGCATTTTTGCTCTAAAATAAGGAAAATTTCTGCCTTTTTTCCCTGAAATAAGTGAAATTTCTGCAATTTTGCCCCAAAATAAGGGAAATTTCTGCAATTTTGCCCAAAAATAAGGTGAATTTCTGCCTTTTGCCCCAAAATAATGGGAATTTCTGCCTTTTTGCCCAAAATAAGAAAAATTTTTGCTTTTTTGCTCTGAAATAAGTGAAATTTATGCAATTTTGAGCTAAAATAAGGGAAATTTCTGAAATTTTGCCCCAAAATAAGAGAAATTTCTGGAATTTTGTCCCAAAATAAGTGGAATTTCTGAGTTTTGCCCCAGAATAAGGAGAATTTCTCTCTTTTTGCCCCAACATATAGGGAATTTCCGCCTTTTTGCCCCACAATTAGGGGATTTTCTGCAATTTTGCTCCAAAATACGGGAAATTTCTGTCTTTTTGCCCGAAAATAAGGGGAATGCATAACTTTTTGCCATTAAAAAGGGAAATTTCTTCATTTTTGCTCCAAAATAAGGGGAATTTCTGCCTTTTTGCCTCTAAATAAGTGGAATTTCTGCAATTTTCCCCCAAAACAAAGGGAATTTCTGTCATTTTTGCCCCAAAATAAGGGGAATTTCTGACTTATTATCCTGAAATAAGTGAAATTTCTGCAATTTTGCCCCAAAATAAGGGAAAGTTCTGCCTTTTTGCCCTGAAATATGTGAAATTTCTGCAATTTTACCCCAAAATAAGGAGAATTTCTGCCTTTTTGCCACAAAATAATGGAATTTCTGCATTTTTGCCCCATAATAAGAAACATTTTTGCTTTATTTCTCTGAAATAAGTGAATTTTCTGCAATTTTGCCCTAAAATAAGGGAAATTTCTGCAATTTTTCCCCATAATATAGAAAATGTCTGCAATTTTGCCCCAAAATAAGGGGAATTTCTCCCTTTTTGCCCCAAAATAAAGGAAATTTCAGCCTTTTTACCTGAAAATAAGTGAAATTTTTGCAATTTTGCCCCAAATAAGGGAAATTTCTGCAATTTTGCCCCAAAATAAGGTAAATTCCTGCAATTTTGCCCCAAAATAAAGGAAATTTCTTGAATTTTGCCCCAAATTAAGGGGAATTTTTAATTTTTGCCTCAAAATAAAGGGAATTTCTGCCTTTTGCCCCAAAATTAGGGGAATTTCTGCAATTTTGCTCCAAAATACAGGGAATTACTGGCTTTTTGCCCGAAAATAATGGGAATGCATATCTTTTTGCCATTAAAAGGGAAATTTCTTCATTTTTGCTACAAAATAAGGGGAATTTCTGCCTTTTTGCCTCTAAATAAGTGGAATTTCTGTCTTTTTCCTCCAAAACAAAGGGAATTTCTGTCTTTTTTGCCCAAATTAAGGGGAATTTCTGACTTATTACCCTGAAATAAGTGAAATTTCTGCAATTTTGACCCAAAATAAAGGAAATTTCGGCAATTTTGCCCGAATGTAAAAGAAATTTCTGCAATTTTGCCCCAAAATAAGGGGAATTTCTGACTGCTCTCATAAAAAGGAGATTTTCTGTCTTTTTGCCCCAAAATAAGAAGAATTTCTGCCTTTTTGCCCGAAATTTATGAGAATTTCTGCAATTTTGTTTCAAAATACGGGGAATTTCTGCTTTTTATCCCGAAAGTAAAGGGAATGTATACCTTTTGCCACAAAAAAGGGAAATTTCTTCATTTTTGCCCCAAAATAAGAGGAATTTCTGCCTTTTTACCTAAAAATAAGTGAAATTTCTTTTTTTTTACCCAAAAATAAATGGAATTTCTGTCTTTTTGCCCCAAAATAAAAGAATTTTTTGAATTATGCCCTGAAATAAGTAATATTTCTGCAATTTTGCCCCAAAATAAAAGAAATTTCTGCATTTTTGCCACAAAATAAGGGGAATTTCTGTCTTTTTGCCCCAAAATAAGGGAAATTTATGCCTTTTTGCCTTCAAATAAGGGGAATTTCAGCCTTTTTACCTCAAATAAGGGGAATTTCTGCATTTTTGTCACAAAATATTAAGAATTTCTGCATTTTTGCCCCAAAATAAGGAGAATTTCTGCTTTTTTTCCCTGAAATAAGTGAAATTTCTGCAATTTTGCCCCAAAATAAGGAAAATTTCTGCAATTTTGCCCAAAAATAAGGGAAATTTCTGCCTTTTTGCCCTGAAATATGTGAAATTTCTGCAATTTTACCCTAAAATAAGGTGAATGTCTGCCTTTTGCCCCAAAGTAATGGGAATTTCTGCCTTTTTGCCCTAAAATAAGAAAAATTTTTGCTTTTTTGCTCTGAAATAAGTGAAATTTATGCAATTTTGCCCTAAAATAAGGGAAATTTCTGAAATTTTGCCCCAAAATAAGGGAAATTTCTGGAATTTTGCCCCAAAATAAGTGGAATTTCTGAGTTTTGCCCCAGAATAAGGAGAATTTCTCTTTTTTTGCCCAAACATATAGGGAATTTCTGCCTTTTTGCCCCACAATTAGGGGATTTTCTGAAATTTTGCTCCAAAATACGGGGAATTTCTGTCCTTTTGCCTGAAAATAAGGGGAATGCATAACTTTTTGCCATAAAAAAAGGAAATTTTTTTATTTTTGCTCCAAAATAAGGGAAATTTCTGCCTTTTTGCCTCTAAATAAGTGGAATTTCTGTCTTTTTCCCCCAAAACAAAGGGAATTTCTGTCTTTTTTGCCCCAAAATAAAAGGAATTTCTGACTTATTACCCTGAAATAAGAGAAATTTCTGCAATTTTTCACCAAAATAAGGGAAATTTCTGCAATTTTGCCCCAATGTAAAGGAAATTTCTGCAATTTTGCCCCAAAATAAGGGGAATTTCTGTTTGCTCCCGAAAAAAGAAGATTTTCTGTTTTTTTGCCCCAAAATAAGGAGAATTTCTGCAATTTTGCTTCAAATTACAGGGAATTTCTGCTTTTTATCACCAAGGTAAGGGGAATGCATACCTTTTGCCAAAAAAAAAGGGTAATTTCTTCATTTTTGTCGCAAAATAAGAGGGATTTCTGCCTTTTTACCTCAAATAAGTGATATTTCTGCCTTTTTACCCAAAAATTAATGGAATTTCTCTTTTTGCCCCAAAATAAAAGGAATTTTTGAATTATTCCCTAAAATAAGTGAAATTTCTGCAATTTTGCCCCAAAATAAAAGAAATTTCTGCCTTTTTGCTACAAAATAAGGGGAATTTCTGTCTTTTTCCCCAAAATAAGGGAAATTTCTGCCCTTTTGCCCCCAAATAAAAGAAATTTCAGCCTTTTTACCTCAAAATAAAGGGAATTCCTGCATTTTTGCCACAAAATATTAAGAATTTCTGCATTTTTGCCTCAAAATAAGAAAAATTTCACCTTTTTTTCCTGAAATAAGTGAAATTTCTGCAATTTTGCCCCAAAATAAGTGAAATTTCTGCAATTTTGCTCCAAAATAAAGGAAATTTCTGGAATTTTGCCCCAAAATAAGTGGAATTTCTGAGTTTTGCCCCAAAATAAGGAGAATTTCTATCTTTTTGCCCCAACATATAGGGAATTTCTGCCTTTTTGCCCCACAATTAAAGGAATTTCTGCAATTTTGCTCCAAAATACGGGGAATTTCTGCCTTTTTGACCGAAAATAAGGGGAATGCATAACTTTTTGCCATAAAAAAGGGAAATTTCTTCATTTTTGCTCCAAAATAAGGGGAATTTTTTCCTTTTTGCCTCTAAATAAGTGGAATTTCTGCAATTTTTCCCTAAAACAAAGGGAATTTCTGTTATTTTTGCCCCAAAATAAGGGGAATTTCTGACTTATTACCCTGAAATAAGTGAAATTTCTGTAATTTTGCCCCCAAATAAGGGAAATTTCTGCCTTTTTGCCCTGAAATATGTGAAATTTCTGCAATTTTACCCCAAAATAAGGTGAATTTCTGCCTTTTTGCCCCAAAATAATGGGAATTTCTGCCTTTTTGCCCCAAAATAAGAAAATTTTTTGCTTTTTTTCTCTGAAATATGTGAAATTTCTGAAAATTTGTCCTAAAATAAGGGAAATTTCTGCAATTTTTTCCCATAATAAGAGAAATTTCTGCAATTTTGCCCAAAAATAAGGGGAATTTCTGTTTCTTTGCCCCCAAATAAGGGAAATTTCTGCAATTTTGCTCTAAAATAAGGGGAATTTCTGACTTTTGCCCCAAAATAATGGGAATTTCTGCCTTTTTGCCTCAAAATAAGAAACATTTTTGCTTTATTTCTCTGAAATAAGTGAAATTTCTGCAATTTTGCCCTAAAATAAGGGAAATTTCTGCAATTTTTTCCCATAATAAAGGAAATTTCTGCAATTTTGCCCCAAAATAAGGGGAATTTCTCCTTTTTTGCCCCAAAATAAAGAAAATTTCAGCCTTTTTACTGAAAATAAGTGAAATTTTTGCAATTTTGCCCCAAATAAGGGAAATTTCTGCAATTTTGCCGCAAAATAAGATAAATTCCTGCAATTTTGCCTCAAAATAAAGGAAATTTCTTGAATTTAGTTACAAAATAAGAGGAATTTTTGATTTTTGCCCCAAAATAAAGGGAATTTCTGCCTTTTGCCCCAAAATTAGGGGAATTTCTGCAATTTTGCTCCAAAATACGGGGAATTTCTGGCTTTTTGCCCGAAAATAATGGGAATTCATAACTTTTTGCCATTAAAAGGGAAATTTCTTTATTTTTGCTACAAAATAAGGGGAATTTCTGGTTTTTGCCTCTAAATAAGTGGAATTACTGTCTTTTTCCCCCAAAACAAAGGGAATTTCTGTCTTTTTTGCCCCAATTAAGGGGAATTTCTGACTTATTACCCTGAAATAAGTGAAATTTCTGCAATTTTGCCCCAAAATAAAGGAAATTTCTGCAATTTTCCCCCAAAATAAGAAGAATTTCTGACTGTTTGCTCTCGTAAAAAGGAGATTTTCTGTCTTTTTGCCACAAAATAAGGAGAATTTCTGCCTTTTTGCCCGAAAATTATGAGAATTTCTGCAATTTTGTTTCAAAATACGGGGAATTTCTGCTTTTTATCCCGAAAGTAAAGGGAATGTATACCTTTTGCCACAAAAAAGGGAAATTTCTTCATTTTTGCCTCAGAATACGAGGAATTTCTGCCTTTTTACCTAAAAATAAGTGAAATTTCTTCCTTTTTACCCAAAAATAAATGGAATTTCTGTCTTTTTGCCCCAAAATAAAAGAATTTTTTGAATTATACCCTGAAATAAGTGATATTTCTGCAATTTTGCCCCAAAATAAAAGAAATTTCTGCCGTTTTGCCACAAAATAAGGGGAATTTCTGTCTTTTTGCCCCAAAATAAGGGAAATTTATGCCTTTTTGCCTTCAAATTAGGGGAATTTCATCCTTTTTACCTCAAAATAAGGGGAATTTCTGCATTTTTACCACAAAATATTAAGAATTTCTGCATTTTTGCCCCAAAATAAGGAAAATTTCTGCCTTTTTTCCCTGAAATAAGTGAAATTTCTGCAATTTTGCCTCAAAATAAGGAAAATTTCTGCAATTTTGCCCAAAAATAAGGGAAATTTCTGACTTTTTGCCCTGAAATATGTGAAATTTCTGCAATTTTACCCTAAAATAAGGTGAATTTCTGCCTTTTGCCCCAAAATAATGGGAATTTCTGCCTTTTTGCCCCAAAATAAAAAAAATTTTTGCTTTTTGGCTCTGAAATAAGTGAAATTTCTGCAATTTTGCCCTAAAATAAGGGAAATTTCTGAAATTTTGCCCCAAAATAAGGGAAATTTCTGGAATTTTGCCCCAAAATAAGTGGAATTTCTGAGTTTTGCCCCCGAATAAGGAGAATTTCTCTCTTTTTGCCCAAACATATAGGGAATTTCTGCCTTTTTGCCCCACAATTAGGGGATTTTCTGCAATTTTGCTCCAAAATACGGGGAATTTTTGTCTTTTTGCCCGAAAATAAGGGGAATGCATAACTTTTTGCCATAAAAAAAAGAAATTTTTTCATTTTTGCTCCAAAATAAGGGGAATTTCTGCCTTTTTGCCTCTAAATAAGTGGAATTTCTGTCTTTTTCCCCCAAAACAAAGGGAATTTCTGTCTTTTTTGCCCCAAAATAAGGGGATTGTCTGACTTATTATTCTAAAATAAGTGAAATTTCTGCAATTTTGTCCCGAAATAAGGAAAAGTTCTGCCTTTTTGCCCTAAAATATGTGAAAATTCTTCAATTTTACCACAAAACAAGGTGAATTTCTGCCTTTGTGCCCCAAAATAAAGGGAATTTCTGCCTTTTGCCCCAAAATTAGGGGAATTTCTGCAATTTTGCTCCAAAATACGGGGAATTTCTGCCTTTTTGCCTGAAAATAATGAGAATGCATACATTTTTGCCATAAAAAGTGAAATTTCATCATTTTTGCTCCAAAATAAGGGGAATTTCTGCCTTTTTGCCTCTAAATAAGTGGAATTTCTGTCTTTTTCCCCCAAAACAAAGGGAATTTCTGTCTTTTTTGTCCCAAAATAAAAGGAATTTCTGACTTATTACCCTGAAATAAGTGAAATTTCTGCAATTTTTCACCAAAATAAGGGAAATTTCCTCAATTTTGCCTCAATGTAAAGGAAATTTCTGCAATTTTGCCCCAAAATAAGGGGAATTTCTGTTTGCTCCCGAAAAAAGAAGATTTTCTGTTTTTTTGCCCCAAAATAAGGAGAATTTCTGCAATTTTGCTTCAAAATACGGGGAATTTCTGCTTTTTATCCCGCAAGTAAGGGGCATGTATACCTTTTGCCACAAAAAAAGGGTAATTTCTTCATTTTTGCCGCAAAAAAAGAGGGATTTCTGCCTTTTTACCTCAAATAAGTGAAATTTCTGCCTTTTTACCCAAAAATTAACGGAATTTCTCTTTTTGCCCCAAAATAAAAGGAATTTTTGAATTATGCCCTAAAATAAGTGAAATTTCTGCAATTTTGCCCCAAAATAAAAGAAATTTCTGCCTTTTTGCTACAAAATAGGGGGAAGTTCTGTCTTTTTGCCCCAAAATAAGGGAAATTTCTGCCTTTTTGCACCCAAATAAAAGAAATTTCAGCCTTTTTACCTCAAAATAAAGGGAATTCCTGCATTTTTGCCACAAAATATTAAGAATTTCTGCATTTTTGCCCCAAAATAAGAAAAATTTCTGCTTTTTTCCCTGAAATAAGTGAAATTTCTGCAATTTTGCCCCAAAATAAGTGAAATTTCTGCAATTTTGCTCCAAAATAAAGGAAATTTCTGGAATTTTGCCCCAAAATAAGTGGAATTTCTGAGTTTTGCCCCAAAATAAGGAGTATTTTTGTCTTTTTGCCCCAACATATAGGGAATTTCTGCCTTTTTGCCCCATAATTAAAGGAATTTCTGCAATTTTGCTCCAAAATACGGGGAATTTCTGCCTTTTTGACCGAAAATAAGGGGAATGCATAACTTTTTGCCATAAAAAAGTGAAATTTCTTCATTTTTGCTCCAAAATAAGGGGAATTTTTTCCTTTTTGCCTCTAAATAAGTGGAATTTCTGCAATTTTCCCCTATAACAAAGGGAATTTCTGTTATTTTTGCCCCAAAATAAGGGGAATTTCTGACTTATTACCCTGAAATAAGTGAAATTTCTGCAATTTTGCCCCAAAATAAGGGATATTTCTGCCTTTTTGCCCTGAAATATGTGAAATTTCTGCAATTATACCCCAAAGTAAGGAGAATTTCTGCCTTTTTGCCCCAAAATAATGGGAATTTCTGCCTTTTTGCCCCAAAATAAGAAACATTTTTGCTTTATTTCTCTTAAATAAGTGAAAATTCTGCAATTTTGCCCTAAAATAAGGGAAATTTCTGCAATTTTTTCCCATAATAAAAAAAATTTCTGCAATTTTGTTCCAAAATAAGTAAAATTTCTGCAATTTTGCTCCAAAATAAAGAAAATTTCTGGAAATTTGCACCAAAATAAGTGGAATTTCTTAGTTTTGCCCCAAAATAAGGAAAATTTCTGTCTTTTTGCCCCAACATATATGGAATTTCTGTCTTTTTGCCCCACAATTAAAGGAATTTCTGCAATTTTGCTCCAAAATACGGGGAATTTCTGCTTTTTTGACCGAAAATAAGGGGAATGCATAACTTTTTGCCATAAAAAAAGGAAATTTCTTCAATTTTGCTCCAAAATAAGGGGAATTTCTTCCTTTTTGCCTCTAAATAAGTGGAATTTCTGTCTTTTTCCCCCAAAACAAAGAAAATTTCTGTCTTTTTTGCCCCAATTAAGGGGAATTTCTGACTTATTACCCTGAAATAAGTGAAATTTCTGCAATTTTGCCCAAAAATAAAGGAAATTTCTGCAATTTTGCCCCAATGTAAAGGAAATTTCTGCAATTTTGCCCCAAAATAAGGGGAATTTCTGACTGTTTGCTCTCGTAAAAAGGATATTTTCTGTCTTTTGCCCCAAAATAAGGAGAATTTCTGCCTTTTTGCCCGAAAATTATTAGAATTTCTGCAATTTTGTTTCAAAATACGGGGAATTTCTGCTTTTTATCCCGAAAGTAAAGGGAATGTATACCTTTTGCCACAAAAAAGGGAAATTTCTTCATTTTTGCTCCAGAATAAGAGGAATTTCTGCCTTTTTACCTAAAAATAAGTGAAATTTCTTCCTTTTTACCCAAAAATAAATGGAATTTCTGTCTTTTTGCCCCAAAATAAAAGAATTTTTTGAATTATGCCCTGAAATAAGTGATATTTCTGCAATTTTGCCCCAAAATAAAAGAAATTTCTGCCTTTTTGCCAAAAAATAATGGGAATTTCTGTCTTTTTGCCCCAAAATAAGGGAAATTTATGCCCTTTTGCCTTCAAATAAGGGGAATTTCAGCCTTTTTACCTCAAAATAAGGGGAATTTCTGTATTTTTGCCACAAAATATTAAGAATTTCTGCATTTTTGCCCCAAAATAAGGAAAATTTCTGCCTTTTTTCCCTGAAATAAGTGAAATTTCTGCAATTTTGCCCCAATATAAGGAAAATTTCTGCAATATTGCCCAAAAATAAAAAAATTTCTGCCTTTTTGCCCTGAAATATGTGAAATTTCTGCAATTTTACCCCAAAATAAGGTGAATTTCTGCCTTTTGCCCCAAAATAATGGGAATTTCTGCCTTTTTGCCCCAAAATAAGAAAAATTTTTGCTTTTTTGCTCTGAAATAAGTGAAATTTCTGCAATTTTGCCCTAAAATAAGGGAAATTTCTGAAATTTTGCCCCAAAATAATGGAAATTTCTGGAATTTTGCCCCAAAATAAGTGGAATTTCTGAGTTTTTCCCCAGAATAAGTAGAATTTCTCTCTTTTTGCCCCAACACATAGGGAATTTCTGCCTTTTTGCCCCACAATTAGGGGATTTTCTGCAATTTAGCTCCAAAAACGGGAAATTTCTGTCTTTTTGCCCGAAAATAAGTGGAATGCATAACTTTTTGCCATTAAAAAGGGAAATTTTTTCATTTTTGCTCCATAATAAGGGGAATTTCTGCATTTTTGCCTCTAAATAAGTGGAATTTCTGCAATTTTCCCCCAAAACAAAGGGAATTTCTGTCATTTTTGCCCTAAAATAAGGGGAATTTCTGACTTATTACCCTGAAATAAGTGAAATTTCTGCAATTTTGCCCCAAAATAAGGGAAAGTTCTGCCTTTTGCCCTGAAATATGTGAAATTTCTGCAATTTTACCCCAAAATAAGGTGAATTTCTGCATTTTTGACCCAAAATAATGGGAATTTCAGCCTTTTTGCCCCAAAATAAGAAACATTTTTGCTTTATTTCTCTGAAATAAGTGAAATTTCTGCAATTTTCCCCTAAAATAAGGGAAATTTCTGCAATTTTTTCCCATAATAAAGGAAATTTCTGCAATTTTGCCCCAAAATAAGGGTAATTTCTCCCTTTTTGACCCAAAATAAAGGAAATTTCAGCCTTTTAACCTGTAAATAAGTGAAATTTTTGCAATTTTGCCCCAAATAAGGGAAATTTCTCCAATTTTGCCCCAAAATAAGGTAAATTCCTGCAATTTTTCCCCAAAATAAAGGAAATTTCTTGAATTTTGCCCCAAAATAAGGGGAATTTTTGATTTTTGCCCCTAAATAAAGGGAATTTTTGCCTTTTGCCCCAAAATTAGGGGAATTTCTGCAATTTTGCTCCAAAATAAAGGGAATTTCTGCATTTTTGCCTCTAAATAAGTGGAATTTCTGTCTTTTTCCCCCAAAACAAAGGCAATTTCTGTCTTTTTTGCCCCAATTAAGAAGAATTTCTGACTTATTACCCTGAAATAAGTGAAATTTCTGCAATTTTGCCCCAAAATAAAGAAAATTTCTGCAATTTTGCCCAATGTAAAGGAAATTTCTGCAATTTTGCCCCAAAATAAGGGGAATTTCTGACTGTTTGCTCTCGTAAACAGGAGATTTTCTGTCTTTTTGCCCCAAAATAAGGAGAATTTCTGCCTTTTTGCCCGAAAATTATGAAAATTTCTGCAGTTTTGTTTCAAAATACGGGGAATTTCTGCTTTTTATCCCGAAAGTAAAGGGAATGTATACCTTTTGCCACTAAAAAAGAGAAATATCTTCATTTTTGCCCCAGAATACGAGGAATTTCTTCCTTTTTACCTAAAAATAAGTGAAATTTCTTCCTTTTTATCCAAAAATAAATGGAATTTCTGTCTTTTTGCCCCAAAATAAAAGAATTTTTTGAATTATGCCCTGAAATAAGAGATATTTCTGCAATTTTGCCCCAAAATAAAAGAAATTTCTGCCTTTTTGCCACAAAATAAGGGGAATTTCTGTCTTTTTGCCCCAAAATAAGGGAAATTTAGGCCTTTTTACCTCAACATGAATGAAATTTCTGCCTTTTTACCCAAAAATAAACGGAATTTCTGTCTTTTTGCCGCAAAATAGAAAAAATTTTTGAATTATGTTCTGAAATATATGAAATTTCTGCAATTTTGCCCCAAAATAAAAGAAATTTATGCCTTTTTGCCACAAAATAAGTGGAATTTCTGATTTTTGCCCCAAAATAAAGGGAATTTCTGCCTTTTGCCCCAAAATTAGGGGAATTTCTGCAATTTTGCTTGAAAATACGGGGAATTTCTGTCTTTTTGCCTGAAAAAAATGGGAATGCATAACTTTTTGCCATAAAAAAAAGGAAATTTCTTCATTTTTGCTCCAAAATTAGGGGAATTTCTGCATTTTTGCCTCTAACTAAGTGGAATTTCTGTCTTTTTCCCCCAAAACAAAGGGAATTTCTGTCTTTTTTGCCCCAAAATTAGTGAAATTTCTGCAATTTTGCCTTAAAATAAGGGAAATTTCTGTCTTTTTGCCCTGAAATATGTGAAAATTCTGCAATTTTACCCCAAAATAAAGTGAATTTCTGCCTTTTTGCCCCAAAATAATGGGAATTTCTGTTTTTTTGCCCCAAAATAAGAAAAATTTTTGCTTTTTTTCTCTGAAATAAGTGAAATTTCGGCAATTTTGCTCCAAAATAAGGGAAACTTTTGCAATTTTGCCCCAAAATAAGGGAAATTTCTGGAATTTTGCCCCAAAATACGTGGAATGTCTGAGTTTTGCCCCAAAATAAGGAGAATTTCTGTCTTTTTGCCCCAACATATAGGGAATTTCTGCCTTTTTGCCCAACAATTAGGGGAATTTCTGCAATTTTTCCCCAAAATAAGGGAAATTTCTTCAATTTTGCCCCAATGTAAATGTAATTTCTGCAATTTTGCCCCAAAATAAGGGGAATTTCTGACTGTATGCTCCCGAAAATAGGAGATTTACTGTATTTTTGCTCCAAAATAAGGAGAATTTCTGATTTTTTACCCGAAAATTATGAGAATTTCTGCTATTATGCTTCAAAATACGGGGAATTTCTACTTTTTATCCCGAAAGTAAGGGGAATGTATACCTTTTTTCACAAAAAAGGGAAATTTCTTAATTTTTGCCCCAAAATAAGAGGAATTTCTGCCTTTTTACCTCAAAATAAGTGAAATTTCTCTTTTTTACCCAAAAATAAATGGAATTTCTGTCTTTTTGCAACAAAATAAAAGGAATTTTTGAATTATACCCTGAAATAAGTGATATTTCTGCAATTTTGCCCCAAAATAAAAGAAATTTCTGCATTTTTGCCACAAAATAAGGGGAATTTCTGTCTTTTTGCCCCAACATAAGAGAAATTTCTGCCTTTTTGCCCCCAAATAAGGGGAATTTCAGTCTTTTTACCTCAAAATAAGGGGACTTTCAGCCATTTAACCTCAAAATAAGGGAAATTTCTGCATTTTTGCCACAAAATATTAAGAATTTCTTAATTTTTTCCCCAAAATAAGGAAAATTTCTGCTTTTTTTCCCTGAAATAAGTGAAATTTCTCCAATTTTGCCCCAAAATAAGTGAAATATCTGCAATTTTGCCCCAAAATAAGGGAAATTTCTGCCTTTTTGCCCTGAAATATGTGAAATTTCTGCAATTTTACCCTAAAATAAGGTGAATTTCTGCATTTTTGCCCCAAAATAATTGGAATTTCTGCCTTTTAGCCCCAAAATAAGAAAAATTTTTGCTTTTTTTCTCTGAAATAAGTGAAATTTCTGCAATTTTGCCCCAAAATAAGGGAAATTTCTGGAATTTTGCCCCAAAATACGTGGAATTTCTGAGTTTTGCCCCAAAATAAGGAGAATTTCTGTCTTCTTGCCCCAACATATAGGGAATTTCTGCCTTTTTGCCCAACAATTAGGGGAATTTCTGCAATTTTTCCTTAAAATAAGGGAAATTTCTGCAATTTTGCCCCAAAATAAGGGGAATTTCTGACAGTTTGCTCCCGAAAAGAGGAGATTTTCTGTATTTTTGCTCCAAAATAAAGAGAATTTCTGTTTTTTTGCCCGAAAATTATGAGAATTTCTGCAATTTTGCTTCAAAATACGGGGAATTTCTGCTTTTTATCCCGAAAGTAAGGGGAATGTATACCTTTTTCCACAAAAAAGGGAAATTTCTTAATTTTTGCCCCAAAATAAGAGAAATTTCTGCTTTTTTTACCTCAAAATAAGTGAAATTTCTCCTTTTTTACCCAAAAATAAATGGAATTTCTGTCTTTTTGCAACAAAATAAAAGGAATTTTTGAATTATACGCTGAAATAAGTGATATTTCTGCAATTTTGCAGCAAAATAAAAAAAATTTCTGCCTTTTTGCCACATAATAAGGGGAATTTCTGTCTTTTTGCCCCAAAATAAGAGAAATTTCTGGCTTTTTGCCCCCAAATAAGGGGAATTTCAGTTTTTTTACCTCAAAATAAGGGGAATTTCAGCCTTTTAACCTCAAAATAAGGGGAATTTCTGCATTTTTGCCCCAAAATATTAAGAATTTCTTAATTTTTTCCCCAAAATAAGGAAAATTTCTGCCTTTATTCCCTGAAATAAGTGAAATTTCTGCAATTTTGCCCCAAAATAAGTGAAATTTCTGCAATTTTTCCCCGAAATATGGGAAATTTCTGCCTTTTTGCCTTGAAATATGTGAAATTTCTGCAATTTTACCCTAAAATAAGGTGAATTTCTGCATTTTTGCCCCAAAATAATTGGAATTTCTGCCTTTTAGCCGCAAAATAACAAAAATTTTTGCTTTTTTTTTCTGAAATAAGTGAAATTTCTGCAATTTTGCCCTAAAATAATGGAAATTTCTGCAATTTTGCCCCAAAATAAGGGAAATTTCTGGAATTTTGCCCCAAAATAAGTGGAATTTCTGAGTTTTGCCCCAAAAGAACGAGAATTTCTGTCTTTTTGCCCCAACATATAGGGAATTTCTGCCTTTTTGCCCTACAATTAGGGGAATTTCTGCAATTTTGCTCCAAAATGCAAGGAATTTCTGTCTTGTTGCCCGAAAATAAGTGGAATGCATAACTTTTTGCCATAAAAAATGGAAATATCTTCATTTTTGCTCCAAAATAAGGGGAATTTCAGCCTTTTTGCCTCTAAATATGTGGAATTTCTGTCTTTTTTACACAAACAAAGGGAATTTCTGTCTTTTTTGCCCCAAAAATAAGGGGAATTTCTGACTTATTACCCTAAAATAAGTGAAATATCTGCAATTTTGCACCAAAATAAGGGAAATTTCTGCCTTTTTGCCCTGAAATATGTGAAATTTCTGCAATTTTACCCCAAAATAAGGTGAATTTCTGCCTTTTTTTCCCAAAATAATGGGAATTTCTGATTTTTTGCCCTAAAATAAGAAAAATTTTTGCTTTTTTCTCTGCTATAAGTGAAATTTCTGCAATTTTGCCCCAAAATAAGAGAAATTTCTGCAATTTTGCCCCAAAATAAGGGAAATTTATTGAATTTTGCCCCAAAATACGTGGAATTTCTGAGTTTTGCCCTAAAATAAGGAGAATTTCTGTCTTTTTGCCCCAACATATAGGGAATTTCTGCTTTTTTGCCCAACAATTAGGGGAATTTCTGCAATTTTTCCCCAAAATAAGGGAAATTTCTGCAATTTTACCCCAATGTAAAGGAAATTTCTGCAATTTTGCCCCAAAATAAGGGGAATTTCTGACAGTTTGCTCCCGAAAAGAGGAGATTTTCTGTATTTTTGCTCCAAAATAAGGAGAATTTCTGTTTTTTTGCCCGAAAATTATGAGAATTTCTGCAAGTATGCTTCAAAATACGGGGAATTTCTGCTTTTTATCCCAAAAGTAAGGGGAATGTATACCTTTTTCCACAAAAAAGGGAAATTTTTAAATTTTTGCCCCAAAATAAGAGGAATTTCTGCCTTTTTACCTCAAAATAAGTGAAATTTCTCCTTTTTTACCCAAAAATAAATGGAATTTCTGTCTCTTTGCCCCAAAATAAGAGAAATTTCTGGCTTTTTGCCCCCAAATAAGGGGAATTTCAGTTTTTTTACCTCAAAATAAGGGGAATTTCAGCTTTTTAACCTCAAAATAAGGGGAATTTCTGCATTTTTGCCCCCAAATATTAAGAATTTCTTAATTTTTTCCCCAAAATAAGGAAAATTTCTGCCTTTTTGCCCTGAAATATGTGAAATTTCTGCAATTTTACCCCAAAATAAGGTGAATTTCTGCCTTTTTCCCCCAAAATAATGGGAATTTCTGTTTTTTTGCCCTAAAATAAGAAAAATTTTTGCTTTTTTCTCTGAAATAAGTGAAATTTCTGCAATTTTGCCCCAAAATAAGGGAAATTTCTTGAATTTTGCCCCAAAATACATGGAATTTCTGAGTTTTGCCCTAAAATAAGGAGAATTTCTGTCTTTTTGCCCCAACATATAGGGAATTTCTGCCTTTTTCCCCAACAATTAGGGAAATTTCTGCAATTTTGCCCCAAAATAAGGGAAATTTCTGCAATTTTGCTCCAATGTAAAGGAAATTTCTGCAATTTTGCTCCAAAATAAGGGGAATTTCTGACTGTTTGCTTCCGAAAAAAAGGAGATTTTCTGTATTTTTGCTCCAAAATAAGGAGAATTTCTGCTTTTTTGCCCGAAAATTATGAGAATTTCTGCAATTATGCTTCACAATACAGGGAATTTCTGATTTTTATCCCGAAAGTAAGGGGAATGTATACCTTTTTTCACAAAAAAAGGGAAATTTCTTAATTTTTGCCCCAAAATAAGAGGAATTTCTGCCTTTTTACCTCAAAATAAGTGAAATTTCTCCTTTTTTACCCAAAAATAAATGGAATTTCTGTATTGTTGCAAAAAAATAAAAGGAATTTTTGAATTATACCCTGAAATAAGTGATATTTCTGCAATTTTGCCACAAAATAATAAAAATTTCTGCATTTTTGCTACAAAATAAGGGGAATTTCTGTCTTTTTGCCCCAAAATAGGAGAAATTTCTGCCTTTTTGCACCCAAGTAAAAGGAATTTCAGCCTTTTTACCTCAAAATAAGGGGAATTTCAGACTTTTTACCTCAAAATAAGGGGAATTTAAGTCTTTTAACCTCAAAATAAGGGGAATTTCTGCATTTTTGCCACAAAATATTAAGAATTTCTTAATTTTTCCCCAAAATATGGAAAATTTCTGCCTTTTTTCCCTGAAATAAGTGAAATTTCTGCAATTTTGCCCCAAAATAAGTGAAATGTCTGCAATTTTGCCCCAAAATAAGGGAAATTTCTGCCTTTTTGCCTTGAAATATGTGAAATTTCTGCAATTTTACCCTAAAATAAGGTGAATTTCTGCATTTTTGCCCCAAAATAATTGGAATTTCTGCCTTTTAGCCCCCAAATAAGAAAAATTTTTGCTTTTTTTCTCTGAAATAAGTGAAATTTCTGCAATTTTGCCCTAAAATAAGGGAAATTTCTGCAATTTTGCCCCAAAATAAGGGAAATTTCTGGAATTTTGCCCCAAAATCAGTGGAATTTCTGAGTTTTGCCCTAAAAGAACGAGAATTTCTGTCTTTTTGCCCCAACATGTAGGGATTTCTGCCTTTTTGCCCCACAATTAGGGGAATTTCTGCAATTTTGCTCCAAAATGCAAGGAATTTCTGTCTTGTTGCCCGAAAATAAGTGGAATGCATAACTTTTTGCCATAAAAAAGGGAAATATCTTCATTTTTGCTCCAAAATAAAAGAATTTCAGCCTTTTTGCCTCTAAATAAGTGGAATTTCTGTCTTTTTTACACAAACATAGGGAATTTCTGTCTTTTTTGCCCCCAAATAAGGGGAATTTCTGACTTATTACCCTAAAATAAGTGAAATATCTGCAATTTTGCCCCAAAATAAGGAAAATTTCTGCCTTTTTGCCCTGAAATATGTGAAATTTCTGCAATTTTACCCCAAAATAAGGTGAATTTCTGCCTTTTTCCCCCAAAATAATGGGAATTTCTGCCTTTTTGCCCCAAAATAAAAAAATTTTTGCTTTTTTTCTCTGAAATAAGTGAAATTTCTGCAATTTTGCCCTAATATAAGAGAAATTTCTGCCTTTTGGCCCTGAAATTTGTGAAATTTCTGCAAATTTACCCCAAAATAAGGTGAATTTCTGCCTTTTTGCCCCAAAATAATGGGAATTTCTCTTTTTTTGCCCTAAAATAAGAAAAATTTTTGCTTTTTTTCTCTAATATAAGTGAAATTTCTGCAATTTTGCCCCAAAATAAGTGAAATTTCTGCAATTTTGCCCTAAAATAAGAGAAATTTCTGCAATTTTGCCCCAAAATAAGGGAAATTTCTGCAATTTTGCCCCAAAATACGTGGAATTTCTGAGTTTTGCCCCAAAATAAGGAGAATTTCTGTCTTTTTGCCCCAACATATAGGGAATGTCTGCCTTTTTCCCCAACAATTAGGGAAATTTCTGCAATTTTGCCCCAAAATAAGGGAAATTTCTGCAATTTTGCCCCAATGTAAAGGAAATTTCAGCAATTTTGCTCCAATATAAGGGGAATTTCTGACTGTTTGCTTCCGATAAAAGGAGATTTTCTGTATTTTTGCTCCAAAATAAGGAGAATTTCTGCTTTTTTGCCCGAAAATTATGAGAATTTCTGCAATTATGCTTCAAAATACGGGGAATTTCTGCTTTTTATCCCGAAAGTAAGGGGAATGTATACCTTTTTCCACAAAAAAAGGGAAATTTCTTAATTTTTGCCCCAAAATAAGAGGAATTTCTGCCTTTTTACCTCAAAATAAGTGAAATTTCTCCTTTTTTACCCAAAAATAAATGGAATTTCTGTCTTTTTGCAACAAAATAAAAGGAATTTTTGAATTATACCCTGAAATAAGTGATATTTCTGCAATTTGGCCACAAAATAATAAAAATTTCTGCATTTTTGCTACAAAATAAGGGGAATTTCTGTCTTTTTGCCCCAAAATAGGAGAAATTTCTGCCTTTTTGCACCCAAGTAAGGGGAATTTCAGCCTTTTTACCTCAAAATAAGGGGAATTTCAGACTTTTTACCTCAAAATAAGGGTAATTTAAGCCTTTTAACCTCAAAATAAGGGGAATTTCTGCATTTTTGCCACAAAATATTAAGAATTTCTTAATTTTTCCCCAAAATAAGAAAAATTTCTGCCTTTTTTCCCTGAAATAAGTGAAATTTCTGCAATTTTGCCCCAAAATAAGTGAAATGTCTGCAATTTTGCCCCAAAATAAGGGAAATTTCTGCCTTTTTGCCCTGAAATATGTGAAATTTCTGCAATTTTACCCTAAAATAAGGTGAATTTCTGCATTTTGCCCCAAAATAATTGGAATTTCTGCCTTTTAGCCCCAAAATAAGAAAAATTTTTGCTTTTTTACTCTGAAATAAGTGAAATTTCTGCAATATTGCCCTAAAATAAGGGAAATTTCTGCAATTTTGCCCCAAAATAAGGGAAATTTCTGGAATTTTGCCCCAAAATCAGTGGAATTTCTGAGTTTTGCCCCAAAAGAACGAGAATTTCTGTCTTTTTGCCCCAACATATAGGGAATTTCTGCCTTTTTGCCCCACAATTAGGGGAATTTCTGCAATTTTGCTCCAAAATGCAAGGAATTTCTGTCTTGTTGCCCGAAAATAAGTGGAATGCATAACTTTTTGCCATAAAAAAGGCAAATATCTTCATTTTTGCTCCAAAATAAAAGAATTTCAGCCTTTTTGCCTCTAAATAAGTGGAATTTCTGTCTTTTTTACACAAACATAGGGAATTTCTGTCTTTTTTGCCCCAAAATAAGGGGAATTTCTGACTTCTTACCCTAAAATAAGTGAAATATCTGCAATTTTGCCCCAAAATAAGGGAAATTTCTGCCTTTTTGCCCTGAAATATGTGAAATTTCTGCAATTTTACCCCAAAATAAGGTGAATTTCTGCCTTTTTCCCCCAAAATAATGGGAATTTCTGCCTTTTTGCCCCAAAATAAAAAAATTTTTGCTTTTTTTCTCTGAAATAAGTGAAATTTCTGCAATTTTGCCCTAATATAAGAGAAATTTCTGCCTTTTGGCCCTGAAATTTGTCAAATTTCTGCAAATTTACCCCAAAATAAGGTGAATTTCTGCCTTTTTGCCCCAAAATAATGGGAATTTCTCTTTTTTTGCCCTAAAATAAGAAAAATTTTTGCTTTTTTTCTCTAAAATAAGTGAAATTTCTGCAATTTTGCCCCAAAATAAGTGAAATTTCTGCAATTTTTCCCTAAAATAAGAGAAATTTCTGCAATTTTGCCCCAAAAAAAGGGAAATTTCTGCAATTTTGCCCCAAAATACGTGGAATTTCTGAGTTTTGCCCCAAAATAAGGAGAATTTCTGTCTTTTTGCCCCAACATATAGGGAATTTCTGCCTTTTTACCCAACAATTAGGGAAATTTCTGCAATTTTGCCCCAAAATAAGGGAAATTTCTGCAATTTTGCCCCAATGTAAAGGAAATTTCAGCAATTTTGCTCCAAAATAAGGGGAATTTCTGACTGTTTGCTTCCGAAAAAAGGAGATTTTCTGTATTTTTGCTCCAAAATAAGGAGAATTTCTGCTTTTTTGCCCGAAAATTATGAGAATTTCTGCAATTATGCTTCAAAATACGGGGAATTTCTGCTTTTTATCCCGAAAGTAAGGGGAATGTATACCTTTTTCCACAAAAAAAAGAAAAATTTCTTAATTTTTGCCCCAAAATAAGAGGAATTTCTGCCTTTTTACCTCAAAATAAGTGAAATTTCTTCTTTTTTACCCAAAAATAAATGGAATTTCTGTCTTTTTGCAACAAAATAAAAAGAATATTTGAATTATACCCTGAAATAAGTGATATTTCTGCAATTTTGCCACAAAATAATAAAAATTTCTGGCTTTTTGCTACAAAATAAGGGGAATTTCTGTCTTTTTGCCCCAAAATAAGAGAAATTTCTGCCTTTTTGCACCCAAATAAGGGGAATTTCAGCCTTTTTACCTCAAAATAAGGGGAATTTCAGACTTTTTACCTCAAAATAAGGGAAATTTCTGCATTTTTGCCACAAAATATTAAGAATTTCTTAATTTTTTTCACAAAATAAGAAAAATTTCTGCATTTTTTCCCTGAAATAATTGAAATTTCTGCAATTTTGCTCCAAAATAAGTGAAATTTCTGCAATTTTGCCCCAATATAAGGGAAATTTCTGCCTTTTTGCCCTGAAATATGTGAAATTACTGCAATTTTACCCTAAAATAAGGTGAATTTCTGCCTTTTTGCCCCACAATTAGGGGAATTTCTGCTATTTTG
The DNA here is from genome assembly GCF_963924665.1 of Micromys minutus. Lineage (NCBI taxonomy): Eukaryota > Metazoa > Chordata > Mammalia > Rodentia > Muridae > Micromys > Micromys minutus. The sequence continues at coordinate 318,165 of NW_027667217.1, forward strand.
CTCCAAAATGCAAGGAATTTCTGTCTTGTTGCCCGAAAATAAGTGGAATGCATAACTTTTTGCCATAAAAAAGGGAAATATCTTCATTTTTGCTCCAAAATAAGAGGAATTTCAGCCTTTTTGCCTCTAAATAAGTGGAATTTCTGTCTTTTATACACAAACAAAGGGAATTTCTGTCTTTTTTGCCCCAAAATAAGGGGAATTTCTGACTTATTACCCTAAAATAAGTGAAATATCTGCAATTTTGCCCCAAAATAAGGGAAATTTCTGCCTTTTTGCCCTGAAATATGTGAAATTTCTGCAATTTTACCCCAAAATAAGGTGAATTTCTGCCTTTTTCCTCCAAAATAATGGGAATTTCTGCCTTTTTGCCCCAAAATAAAAAAATTTTTCCTTTTTTTCTCTGAAATAAGTGAAATTTCTGCAATTTTGCCCTAAAATATGGGAAATTTCTGCCTTTTTGCCATGAAATTTGTGAAATTTCTGCAATTTTACCCCAAAATAAGGTGAATTTCTGCCTTTTTGCCCCAAAATAATGGGAATTTCTGTTTTTTTGCCCTAAAATAAGAAAAATTTTTGCTTTTTTCTCTTAAATAAGTGAAATTTCTGCAATTTTGCCCAAAAATAAGGGAAATTTCTGCAATTTTGCCCCAAAATAAGGGAAATTTCTTGAATTTTGCCCCAAAATACGTGGAATTTCTGAGTTTTGCCCCAAAATAAGGAGAATTTCTGTCTTTTTGCCGCAACATATAGGGAATATCTGCCTTTTTTCCCAACAATTAGGGAAATTTCTGCAATTTTGCCCCAAAATAAGGGAAATTTCTGCAATTTTGCCCCAATGTAAAGGAAATTTCTGCAATTTTGCTCCAAAATAAGGGGAATTTCTGACTGTTTGCTTTCGAAAAAAAGAGGTTTTCTGTATTTTTGCTCCAAAATAAGGAGAATTTCTGCTTCTTTGCCCGAAAATTATGAGAATTTCTGCAATTATGCTTCAAAATACGGAGAATTTCTGCTTTTTATCCCGAAAGTAAGGGGAATTTATACCTTTTTCCACAAAAAAAGGGAAATTTCTTAAATTTGGCCCCAAAATAAGAGGAATTTCTGCCTTTTTACCTCAATATAAGTGAAATTTCTCCTATTTTACCCAGAAATATATGGAATTTCTGTCTTGTTGCAACAAAATAAAAGGAATTTTTGAATTATACCCTGAAATAAGTGATATTTCTACAATTTTGCCCCAAAATAATAAAAATTTCTGCCTTTTTGCTACAAAATAAGGGGTATTTCTGTCTTTTTGCCCCAAAATAGGAGAAATTTCTGCCTTTTTGCACCGAAGTAAGGGGAATTTCAGCCTTTTTACCTCAAAATAAGGGGAATTTCAGCCTTTTTACCTCAAAATAAGGGGAATTTCAGCCTTTTAACCTCAAAATAAGAGGAATTTCTGCATTTTTGCCACAAAATATTAAGAATTTCTTAAGTTTTCCCAAAAATTAGGAAAATTTCTGCCTTTTTTCCTGAAATAAGTGAAATTTCTGCAATTTTGCCCCAAAATAAGTGAAATGTCTGCAATTTTGCCCCAAAATAAGGGAAATTTATGACTTTTTGCCCTGAAATATGTGAAATTTCTGCAATTTTACCCTAAATTAAGGTGAATTTCTGCATTTTTGCCCCAAAATAATTGGAATTTCTGCCTATTAGCCCCAAAATAAGAAAAATTTTTGCTTTTTTTCTCTGAAATAAGTGAAATTTCTGAAATTTTGCCCTAAAATAAGGGAAATTTTTGCAATTTTGCCCCAAAATAAGATAAATTTCTGAGTTTTGCCCCAAAAGAACGAGAATTTCTGTCTTTTTGCCCCAACATATAGGGAATTTCGGCAATTTTGCTCAAAAATGCAAACAATTTCTGTCTTGTTGCCCGAAAATACGTGGAATGCATAACTTTTTGTCATAAAAAATGGAAATATCTTCATTTTTGCTCCAAAATAAGGGGAATTTCAGCCTTTTTGCCTCTAAATAAGTGGAATTTCTGTCTTTTTTACACAAACAAAGGGAATTTCTGTCTTTTTTGCCCCAAAATAAGGGGAATTTCTGACTTATTACCCTAAAATAAGTGAAATATCTGCAATTTTGCCCCTAAATAAGGGAAATTTCTGCCTTTTTGCCCTGAAAAAATGTGAAATTTCTGCAATTTTACCCCAAAATAAGGTGAATTTCTGCCTTTTTCCTCCAAAATAATGGGAATTTCTGCCTTTTTGCCCCAAAATAAAAAAATTTTTGCTTTTTTCTCTGAAATAAGTGAAATTTCTGCAATTTTGGCCCAAAATAAGGGAAATTTCTTGAATTTTGCCCCAAAATACGTGGAATTTCTGAGTTTTGCCCCAAAGTAAGGAGAATTTCTGTCTTTTTGCCCCAACATGTAGGGAATTTCTGCCTTTTTCCCCAACAATTAGGGAAATTTCTGCAATTTTGCCCCAAAATAAGGGAAATTTCTGCAATTCTGCCCCAAGTAAAGGAAATTTTTGCAATTTTGCTCCAAAATAAGGGGAATTTCTGACTGTTTGCTTCCGAAAAAAGGAGATTTTCTGTATTTTTGCTCCAAAATAAGGAGAATTTCTGCTTTTTTGCCCGAAAATTATGAGAATTTCTGCAATTATGCTTCATATTACGGGAAATTTCTGCTTTTTATCCCGAAAGTAAGGGGAATGTATACATTTTTCCACAAAAAAAGGGAAATTTCTTAATTTTTGCCCCAATATAAGAGGAATTTATGCCTTTTTACCTCAAAATAAGTGAAATTTCTCCTTTTTTACCGAAATATAAATGGAATTTCTGTATTGTTGCAAAAAAATAAATGGAATTTTTGAATTATACCCTGAAATAAGTGATATTTCTCCAATTTTGCTCCAAAATAATAAAAATTTCTGCATTTTTGCTACAAAATAAGGGGAATTTCTGTCTTTTTGCCCAAAAATAGGAGATATTTCTGCCTTTTTGCACCCAAGTAAGGGGAATTTCAGCATTTTTACCTCAAAATAAGGGGAATTTCAGACTTTTTACCTCAAAATAAGGGTAATTTAAGCCTTTTAACATCAAAATAAGGGGAATTTCTGCATTTTTGCCACAAAATATTAAGAATTTCTTAATTTTTCCCCAAAATAAGAAAAATTTCTGCCTTTTTTCCCTGAAATAAGTGAAATTTCTGCAATTTTGCCCCAAAATAAGTGAAATGTCTGCAATTATGCCCCAAAATAAGAAAAATTTCTGCCTTTTTGCCCTGAAATATGTGGAATTTCTGCAATTTTACTCTAAAATAAGGTGAATTTCTGCATTTTTGCCCCAAAATAATTGGAATTTCTGGCTTTTAGCCCCAAAATAAGAAAAATTTTTGCTTTTTTTCTCTGAAATAAGTGAAATTTCTGCAATTTTGCCCTAAAATAAGGGAAATTTCTGCAATTTTGCCCCAAAATGAGGGAAATTTTTGGAATTTTGCCCCAAAATAAGTGGAATTTCTGAGTTTTGCCCCAAAAAAACGACAATATCTGACTTTTTGCCCCAACATATAGGGAATTTCTGCATTTTTGCCCCACAATTAGGGGAATTTCTGCAATTTTGCTCCAAAATGCAAAGAATTTCTGTCTTGTTGCCCGAAAATAAGTGGAATGCATAAGTTTTTGCATTAAAAAATAGAAATATCTTCATTTTTGCTCCAAAATAAGGGGAATTTCAGCCTTTTTGTCTCTAAATAAGTGGAATTTCTGTCTTTTTTACACAAACAAAGGGAATTTCTGTCTTTTTTGCCCCAAAATAAGGGGAATTTCTGACTTATTACCCTAAAAAAAGTGAAATATCTGCAATTTTGCCCCAAAATAAAGGAAATCTTTGCCTTTTTGCCCTGAAATATGTGAAATTTCTGCAATTTTACCCCAAAATAAGGTGAATTTCTGCCTATTTCCCCCAAAATAATGGGAATTTCTGCCTTTTTGCCCCAAAATAAAAAAATTTTTGCTTTTTTTCTCTGAAATAAATGAAATTTCTGCAATTTTGCCCTAAAATAAGAGAAATGTCTGCCTTTTTGCCCTGAAATTTGTGAAATTTCTGCAAATTTACCCCAAAATAAGGTGAATTTCTGCCTTTTTGCCCCAAAATAATGGGAATTTCTGTTTTTTGCCCTAAAATAAGAAAAATTTTTGCTTTTTTTCTCTGAAATAAGTGAAATTTCTGCAATTTTGCCCCAAAATTAGTGAAATTTCTGCAATTTTGAGCCAAAATAAGGGAAATTTCTGCAATTTTGCCCCAAAATAAGGGAAATTTCTGCAATTTTGCCCCAAAATACGTGGAATTTCTGAGTTTTGCCCCAAAATAAGGAGAATTTCTGTCTTTTTGCCCCAACATATAGGGAATTTCTGCATTTTTGCCCAACAATTAGGGAAATTTCTGCAATTTTGCCCCAAAATAAGCGAAATTTCTGCAATTTTGCCCCAATGTAAAGGAAATTTCTGCAATTTTGCCCCAAAATAAGGGGAATTTCTGACTGTTTGCTTCCGAAAAAAAGAAGATTTTCTGTATTTTTGCTCCAAAATAAGGAGAATTTCTGCTTTTTTGCCCAAAAATTATGAGAATTTCTGCAATTATGCTTCAAAATACGGGGAATTTCTGCTTTTTATCCCGAAAGAAAGGGGAATGTATACCTTTTTCCACAAAAAAAGGGAAATTTCTTAATTTTTGCTTCAAAATAAGAGGAATTTCTGCCTTTTTACCTCAAAATAAGTGAAATTTCTCCTTTTTTACCCCAAAATAAATGGAATTTCTGTCTTTTTGCAACAAAATAAAAGGAATTTTTGAATTATATCCTGAAATATGTCATATTTCTGCAATTTTGCCCCAAAATAATAAAAATTTCTGCCTTTTTGCTATAAAATAAGGGGAATTTCTGTCTTTTTGCCCCAAAATAAGAGAAATTTCTGCCTTTTTGCACCCAAATAAGGGGAATTTCAGCATTTTTACCTCAAAATAAGGGGAATTTCAGCCTTTTTACCTCAAAATAAAGGGAATTTCTGCATTTTTGCCACAAAATATTAAGAATTTCTTAATTTTTTCCCCAAAATAAGGAAAATTTCTGCCTTTTTCCCTGAACTAATTGAAATTTCTGCAATTTTGCTCCAAAATATGTGAAATTTCTGCAATTTTGCCCCAAAATAAGGGAAATTTCTGCCTTTTTGCCCTGAAATATGTGAAATTGCTTCAATTTTACCCTAAAATAAGGTGAATTCCTGCCTTTTTGCCCCACAATTAGGGAAATTTCTGCAATTTTGCTCCAAAATGCAAGGAATTTCTGTCTTGTTGCCCGAAATAAGTGGAATGCATAACTTTTTGCCATAAAAAAGGCAAATATCTTCATTTTTGCTCCAAAATAAGGGGAATTTCAGCCTTTTTGCCTCTAAATAAGTGGAATTTCTGTCTTTTTTACACAAACAAAGGGAATTTCTGTATTTTTTGCCCCAAAATAAGGGGAATTTCTGACTTATTACCCTAAAATAAATGAAATATCTGCAATTTTGCCCCAAAATAAGGGAAATTTCTGCCTTTTTGCCCTGAAATATGTGAAATTTCTGCAATTTTACCCCAAAATAAGGTGAATTTCTGCCTTTTTTTCCCAAAATAATGGGAATTTCTGCCTTTTTGCCCCAAAATAAAAAAATTTTTGTTTTTTTTCTCTGAAATAAGTGAAATTTCTGCAATTTTGCCCTAAAATAAGAGAAATTTCTGCCTTTTTGCCCTGAAATTTGTGAAATTTCTGCAAATTTACCCCACAATAAGGAGAATTTCTGCCTTTTTGCCCCAAAATATTGGGAATTTCTGTTTTTTTGCCCTAAAATAAGAAAAATTTTTGCTTTTTTTCTCTGAAATAAGTGAAATTTCTGCAATTTTGCCCCAAAATAAGTGAAATTTCTGCAATTTTGCCCCAAAATAAGGGAAATTTCTGCAATTTTGCCCCAAAAATAGGGAAATTTCTTGAATTTTGCTTCAAAATACGTGGAATTTCTGAGTTTGCAACAAAATAAGGAGAATTTCTGTCTTTTTGCTTCAACATATAGGGAATTTCTGCCTTTTTTTCCCAACAATTAGGGAAATTTCTGCAATTTTGCCCCAAAATAAGGGAAATTTCTGCAATTTTGCCACAATGTAAAGGAAATTTCTGCAATTTTGCTCCAAAATAAGGGGAATTTCTGACTGTTTGCTTCCGAAAAAAGGAGATTTTCTGTATTTTTGCTCCAAAATAAGGAGAATTTCTGCTTTTTTGCCCGAAAATTATGAGAGTTTCTGCAATTATGCTTCAAAATACGGGGAATTTCTGCTTTTTATCCCGAAAGTAAGGGGAATGTATACCTTTTTCTACAAAAAAGGGAAATTTCTTAATTTTTGCCCCAAAATAAGAGTAAATTCTGCCTTTTTACCTCAAAATAAGTGAAATTTCTTCTTTTTTACCCAAAAATAAATGGAATTTCTGTCTTTTTGCAAGAAAATAAAAGGAATTTTTGAATTATACCCTGAAATAAGTGATATTTCTGCAATTTTGCCCCAAAATAATAAAAATTTCTGCCTTTTTGCTACAAAATAAGGGGAATTTCTGTCTTTTTGCCCCAAAATAAGAGAAATTTCTGCCTTTTTGCACCTAAATAAGGGAAATTTCAGCCTTTTTACCTCAAAATAAGGGGAATTTCAGCCTTTTTACCTCAAAATAAGGGGAATTTCTGCATTTTTGCCACAAAATATTAAGAATTTCTTAATTTTTTCCCCAAAATAAGGAAAATTTCTGCCTTTTTTCCCTGAACTAATTGAAATTTCTGCAATTTTGCCCCAAAATAAGTGAAATTTCTGCAATTTTGCCCCAAAATAAGGGAAATTTCTGCCTTTTTGCCCTGAAATATGTGAAATTGCTGCAATTTTACCCTAAAATAAGGTGAATTTCTGCCTTTTTGCCCCACAATTAGGGGAATTTCTGCAATTTGCTCCAAAATGCAAGAAATTTCTGTCTTGTTGCCCGAAAATAAGTGGAATGCATAACTTTTTGCCATAAAAAAGGGAAATATCTTCATTTTTGCTCCAAAATAAGGGGAATTTAAGCCTTTTTGCCTCTAAATAAGTGGAATTTCTGTCTTTTTTACACAAACAAAGGGAATTTCTGTCTTTTTTTGCCCCAAAATAAAAGGAATTTCTGACTTATTACCCTAAAATAAGTGAAATATCTGCAATTTTGCCCCAAAATAAGTGAAATTTCTGCCTTTTTGCCCTGAAATATGTGAAATTTCTGCAATTTTACCCCAAAATAAGGTGAATTTCTGCCTTTTTTTCACAAAATAATGGGAATTTCTGCCTTTTTGCCCCAAAATAAAAAAATTTTTGCTTTTTTTCTCTGAAATAAGTGAAATTTCTGTAATTTTGCCCTAAAATAAGAGAAATTTCTGCCTGTTTGCCATGAAATTTGTGAAATTTCTGCAATTTTACCCCAAAATAAGGTGAATTTCTGCCTTTTTGCCCTAAAATAATGGGAATTTCTGTTTTTTTTGCCCCAAAATAAGAAAAATTTTTGGTTTTTCTCTGAAATAAGTGAAATTTCTGCAATTTTGCCCCAAAATAAGAGAAATTTCTGCAATTTTGCCCCAATATTAGGGAAATTTCTTGAATTTTGCCCCAAAGTACGTGGAATTTCTGAGTTTTGCCCCAAAATAAGGAGTATTTCTGTCTTTTTGCCCCAACATATAAGGAATTTCTGCCTTTTTTCCAAACAATTAGGGAAATTTCTGCAATTTTGCCCCAAAATAAGGGAAATTTCTGCAATTTTGCCCCAAAATAAGTGAAATGTCTGCAATTTTGCCCCAAAATAAGGGGAATTTCTGACTGTTTGCTTCCGAAAAAAGGAGATTTTCTGTATTTTTGCTCCAAAATAAGGAGAATTTCTGCTTTTTTGCCCAAAAATTATGAGAATTTCTGCAATTATGCTTCAAAATACGGGGAATTTCTGCTTTTTATCCAGAAAGAAAGGGGAATGTATACCTTTTTCCACAAAAAAAGGGAATTTTCTTAATTTTTGCCCCAAAATAAGAGGAATTTCTGCCTTTTTACCTCAAAATAAGTGAAATTTCTCGTTTTTTACCCAAAAATAAATGGAATTTCTGTCTTGTTGCAACAAAATAAAAGGAATTTTTGAATTATACCCTGAAATAAGTGATATTTCTAAAATTTTGCCCCAATATAATAAAAATTTATGCCTTTTTTCTACAAAATAAGGAGAATTTCTGTCTTTTTGCCCCAAAATAGGAGAAATTTCTGCCTTTTTGCACCCAAGTAAGGGGAATTTCAACCTTTTTACCTCAAAATAAAGGGAATTTCAGCCTTTTTACCTCAAAATAAGGGGAATTTCAGCCTTTTAACCTCAAAATAAGGGGAATTTCTGCATTTTTGCCACAAAATATTAAGAATTTCTTAATTTTTTCCCAAAATAAGGAAAATTTCTGCTTTTTTCCCTGAAATAAGTGAAATTTCTGCAATTTTGCCCCAAAATAAGTGAAATGTCTGCAATTTTGCCCCAAAATAAGGAAAATTTCTGCCTTTTTTCCCTGAAATAAGTGAAATTTCTGCAATTTTGCCCCAAAATAAGTGAAATGTCTGCAATTTTGCCCCAAAATAAGGGAAATTTCTGCCTTTTTGCCCTGAAATATGTGAAATTTCTGCAATTTTACCCTAAAATAAGGTGAATTTCTGCATTTTTGCCCCAAAATAATTGGAATTTCTGACTTATAGCCCCAAAATAAGAAAAATTTTTGCTTTTTTTCTCTGAAATAAGTGAAATTTCTGCAATTTTGCCCTAAAATAAGGGAAATTTCTGCAATTTTGCCCCAAAATAAGGGAAATTTCTGGAATTTTGCCGCAAAATAAGTGGAATTTCTGAGTTTTGCCCCAAAAGAAGGAGAATTTCTGTCTTTTTGCCCCAAAATATAGAGAATTTCTGCCTTTTTGCCCCACAATTAGGGGAATTTCTGCAATTTTGCTCCAAAATGCAAGTAATTTCTGTCTTGTTGCCCGAAAATAAGTGGAATGCATAACTTTTTGCCATAAAAAAGAGAAATATCTTCATTTTTGCTCCAAAATAAGGGGAATTTCAGCCTTTTTGCCTCTAAATAAGTGGAATTTCTGTCTTTTTTACACAAACAAAGGGAATTTCTGTCTTTTTTGCCCCAAAATAAGGGGAATTTCTGACTTATTACCCTAAAATATGTGAAATATCTGCAATTTTGCCCCAAAATAAAGGAAATTTCTGCCTTTTTGCCCTGAAATATGTGAAATTTCTGCAGTTTTACCCCAAAATAAGGTGAATTTCTGCCTTTTTCCCCCAAAATAATGGGAATTTCTGCCTTTTTGCCCCAAAATAAAAAAAATTTTGCTTTTTTTCTCTGAAATAAGTGAAATTTCTGCAATTTTGCCCTAAATTAAGAGAAATTTCTGCAATTTTTCCCTATAATAAGTGAAATGTCTGCAATTTTGCCCCAAAATAGAGGGAATTTCTCACTTTTTGCCTCAAAATAAAGGAAATTTCAGCCTTTTTACCTGAAAATAATGAAGTTTCTGCAATTTTGCCCCCCAAAAAGGTAAATTCCTGCAATTTTGCCCCAAAATAAAGGAAATTTCTTGAATTTTGCCCCAAAATAAGGGGAATTTCTGATTTTTGCCCCAAAATAAAGGGAATTTCTGCCTTTTGTCCCAAAATTAGGGGAATTTCTGCAATTTTGCTCCAAAATACGGGGAATTTCTGCCTTTTTGCCCAAAAATAATGGGAATGCATACCTTTTTGCCATAAAAAGGGAAATTTCTTCATTTTTGCTTCAAAATAAAGGGAATTTCTGCCTTTTTGCCTCTAAATAAGTGGAATTTCTGTCTTTTTCTCCCAAAAGAAAGGGAATTTCTGTCTTTTTTGCCCCAAATAGAAAGAATTTCTGACATATTACCCTGAAATAAATGAAATTTCTGCAATTTTGCCCCAAAATAAGAAAATTTCTGCAATTTTGCCCCAATGTAAAGGAAATTTCTGCAATTTTGACCCAAAATAATGGTAATTTCTGACTGTTTGCTCTCAAAAAAAGGAGATTTTCTGTCTTTTTGCCCCAAAATAAGGAGAATTTCTGCTTTTTTGCCCGAAAATAATGAGAATTTCTGCAGTTTTGCTTCAAAATACGGGGAATTTCTGCTTTTAATCACGAAAGTAAGGGGAATGTATACCTTTTGCAACAAAAAAGGGTAATTTCTTCATTTTTGCCCCAAAATAAGAGGAATTTCTGCCTTTTTACCTCAAAATAAGTGAAATTTCTCCCTTTTTACCCAAAAATAAATGGAATTTTCGTCTTTTTGCCCCAAAATATAAGGAATTTTTGAATTATGCCCTGAAAAAAGTGATATTTTTGCAATTTTGCCCCCCCAAAAAAGAAATTTCTGACTTTTTGCCACAAAATAAGGGGAATTTCTGTCTTTTTGCCCCAAAATTAGGGAAATTTCTGCCTTTTTGCCCCCAAATAAGGGGAATTTCAGCCTTTTTACCTCAAAGTAAGGGGAATTTCTGCATTTTTGCCACAAAATATTAAGAATTTCTGCATTTTTGCCCCAAAATAAGGAAAATTTCTGCCTTTTTTCCTGAAATAAGTGAAATTTCTGCAATTTTGCCCCAAAATAAGTAAAATTTCTGCAATTTTGCCCGAAAATAAGGGAAATTTCTGCCTTTTTGCCCTGAAATTTGTGAAATTTTTGCAATTTTACCCCAAAATAAGGTGAATTTCTGCCTTTTTGCCCCAAAATAATGGGAATTTCTGTTTTTTTGCCCTAAAATAAGAAAAATTTTTGCTTTTTTCTCTGAAATAAGTGAAATTTCTGCAATTTTGCCCCAAAATAAGGGAAATTTCTGCAATTTTGCCCCAAGATAAGGGAAATTTCTGGAATTTTGCCCCAAAATACGTGGAATTTCTGAGTTTTGCGCCAAAATAAAGAGAATTTCTGTTTTTTTGCCCCAACATATAGAAAATTTCTGCCTTTTTCCCAACAATTAGGGAAATTTCTGCAATTTTGCCCCAAAATAAGCGAAATTTCTGCAATTTTGCCCCAATGTAAAGGAAATTTCTGCAATTTTTCTCCAAAATAAGGGGAATTTCTGACTCTTTGCTTTCGAAAAAAGGTGATTTTCTGTATTTTTGCTCCAAAATAAAGAGAATTTCTGCTTTTTTGCCCGAAAATTATGAGAATTTCTGCAATTATGCTTCAAAATACGGGGAATTTCTGCTTTTTATCCCTAAAGTAAGGGGAATGTATACCTTTTTCCACAAAAAAAGGGAAATTTCTTAATTTTTGCCCCAAAATAAGAGGAATTTCTGCCTTTTTACCTCAAAATAAGTGAAATTTCTCTTTTTTTACCCAAAAACAAATGGAATTTCTGTCTTTTTACAGCAAAATAAAAGGAATTTTTTAATTATACCATTAAATAAGTGATATTTCTACAATTTTGCCCAAAAAATAATAAAAATTTCTGCCTTTTTGAAACAAAATAAGGGGAATTTTTGTCTTTTTGCCCCAAAATAAGAGAAATTTCTGCCTTTCTGCACCCAAGTAAGGGGAATTTCAGCCTTTTTACCTCAAAATAAGGGGAATTTCAGCCTTTTTACCTCAAAATGAGGGGAATTTCAGCCTAAAACCTCAAAATAAGGGAAATTTCTGCATTTTTGCTACAAAATATTAAGAATTTCTTAATTTTTCCCCAAAATAAGGAAAATTTCTGCCTTTTTTCCCTGAAATAAGTGAAATTTCTGCAATTTTGCCCCAAAATAAGTGAAATTTCTGCAATTTTGCTCAAAAATAAGGAAAATTTCTGGCTTTTTACCCTGAAATATGTGAAATTTCTGCAATTTTCCCCCAAAAAAGTGCATTTCTGCTTTTTGCCCCAAAATAATGGGAATTTCTGTTTTTTTGCCCCAAAATAAGAAAAATTTTTGCTTTTTTCTCTAAAATAAGTGAAATTTCTGCAATTTTGCCCCAAAATAAAGGAAATTTCGGCAATTTTGCCCCAAAATAAGGGAAATTTCTGGAATTTTGCACCAAAATAAGTGGAATTTCTGAGTTTTGCCCCAAAATAAGGAGAATTTTTGTCTTTTTGCCCCAACATATAGGGAATTTCTGCCTTTTTGCCCCACAATTAGGGAAATTTCTGCAATTTTGCTCCAAAATACAGGGAATTTCTGTGTTTTTGCCCGAAAATAAGGGGAATGCAAAACTTGTTGCCATAAAAAAAGGGAAATTTCTTCATTTTTGCTACAAAATAAGGGGAATTTCTTCCTTTTTGCCTCTAACTAAGTGGAATTTCTGTCTTTTTCCCCCAAAACAAAAAGAATTTCTGTCTTTTTTGCCCCAAAATTAGTGAAATTTCTGCAATTTTGCCCCAAAATAAGGGAAATTTCTGTCTTTTTGCCCTGAAATATGTGAAATTTCTGCAATTTTACTTCAAAATAAGGTGAATTTCTGCCTTTTTGCCCCAAAATAATGGGAATTTCTGTTTTTTTGCCCCAAAATAAGAAAAATTTTTGCTTTTTTTCTCTGAAATAAGTGAAATTTCTGCAATTTTGCCCCAAAATAAGGAAAATTTCTGCAATTTTGCCCCAAAATAAGGGAAATTTCTGGAATTTTGCCCCAAAATACGTGGAATTTCTGAGTTTTGCCCCAAAATAAGGAGAATTTCTGTCTTTTTGCCTCAACATATAGGAAATTTCTGCCTTTTTGCCCAACAATTAGGGGAATTTCTGAAATTTTGCCCCAAAATAAGGGAAATTTCTGCAATTTTGCCCCAATGTAAAGGAAATTTCTGCAATTTTGCCCCAAAATAAAGGGAATTTCTGACAGTTTGCTCCCGAAAAAAGGAGATTTTCTGTATTTTTGCACCAAAATATGTAGAATTTCTGCTTTTATTGCCCGAAAATTATGAGAATTTCTGCAATTATGCTTCAAAATACGGGGAATTTCTGCTTTTTATCCCGAAAGTAAGGGGAATGTATACCTTTTTCCACAAAAAAGGGAAATTTCTTAATTTTTGCCCCAAAATAAGAGGAATTTCTGCCTTTTTACCTCAAAATAAGTGAAATTTCTCCTTTTTTACCCAAAAATAAATGGAATTTCTGTCTTTTTGCAACAAAATAAAAGGAATTTTTGAATTATACCCTGAAATAAGTGATATTTCTGCAATTTTGCCCCAAAATAAAAGAAATTTCTGCCTTTTTGCTACAAAATAAGGGGAATTTCTGTCTTTTTGCCCCAAAATAAGAGAAATTTCTGCCTTTTTGCCCCCAAATAAGGGGAATTTCAGCCTTTTTACCTCAAAATAAGGGGAATTTCAGCCTTTTTACCTCAAAATAAAGGGAAATTCTGCATTTTTGCCACAAAATATTAAGAATTTCTTAATTGATTCCCCAAAATAAGGAAAATTTCTGCCTTTTTTCCCTGAAATAAGTTAAATTTCTGCAACTTTCCCCCAAATAAGTGAAATTTCTGCTATTTTCCCCCAAAATAAGGGAAATTTCTGCCTTTTTGCCCTGAAATATGTGAAATTGTTGCAATTTTACCCTAAAATAAGGTGAATTTCTGCCTTTTAGCCCGAAAATAATTGGAATTTCTTCATTTTAGCCCCAAAATAGGAAAAATTTTTGCTTTTTTTCTCTGAAATAAGTGAAATTTCTGCAATTTTGCCCTAAAATAAGGGAAATTTCTGCAATTTTGCCCCAAAATAAGGGAAATTTCTGGAATTTTGCCCCAAAATAAGTGGAGTTTCTGAGTTTTGCCCCAAAAGAAGGAGAATTTCTGTCTTTTTGCCCCAACATATAGAGAATTTCTGCTTTTTGCCCCACAATTAGGGGAATTTCTGCAATTTTGCTCCAAAATGCAAGGAATTTCTTTCTTGTTGCCCGAAAAGAAGTGGAATGCATAGCTTTTTGCCATAAAAAAGAGAAATATCTTTATTTTTGCTCCAAAATAAGGGGAATTTCAGCCTTTTTGCCTCTAAATAAGTGGAATTTCTGTCTTTTTTACCCAAACAAAGGGAACTTAGCTCTTTTTTGCTCCAAAATAAGGGGAATTTCTGACTTATTACCCTAAAATAAGTGAAATATCTGCAATTTTGCCCCAAAATAAGGGAAATTTCTGCCATTTTGCACTGAAATATGTGAAATTTCTGCAATGTTATCCCAAAATAAGGTGAATTTCTGCCTTTTTCCCACAAAATAATGGGAATTTCTGCCTTTTTGCCCCAAAATAAAAAAATTTTTCCTTTTTTTCTCTGAAATAAGTGAAATTTCTGCAATTTTGCCCTAAAATAAGAGAAATTTCTGCCTTCTTGCCCTGAAATATGTGAAATTTCTGCAACTTTACCCCAAAATAAGGTGAATTTCTGCCTTTTTGCCCCAAAATAATAAGAATTTCTGTTTTTTTGACCCAAAATAAGAAAAATTTTTGCTTTTTTTCTCTGAAATAAGTGAAATTTCTGCAATTTTGCCCCAAAATAAGGGAAATTTCTGGAATTTTTTCCCAAAATACATGGAATTTCTGAGTTTTGCCCCAAAATAAGGAGAATTTCTGTCTTTTTGCCCCAAAATATAGAGAATTTCTGCCTTTTTGCCCCACAATTAGGGGCATTTCTGCAATTTTGCCCCAAAATAAGGGAAATTTCTGCAATTTTGCCCCAATGTAAAGGAAATTTCTGCAATTTTGCCCCAAAATAAGGGGAATTTCTGACTGTTTGCCCAACAATTAGGGGCATTTCTGCAATTTTGCCCCAAAATAAGGGAAATTTCTGCAATTTTGCCCCAATGTAAAGGAAATTTCTGAAATTTTGCCCCAAAATAAGGGGAATTTCTGACTGTTTGCTTCCGATAAAAGGAGATTTTCTGTATTTTTGCTCCAAAATAAGGAGAATTTCTGCTTTTTTGCCCGAAAATTATGAGAATTTCTGCAATTATGCTTCAAAATACGGGGAATTTCTGCTTTTTATCCCGAAAGTAAGGGGAATGTATACCTTTTTCCATAAAAAAGTGAAATTTCTTAATTTTTGCCCCAAAATAAGAGGAATTTCTGCCTTTTTACCTCAAAATAAGTGAAATTTCTCCTTTTTTACCCAAAAATAAATGGAATTTCTGTCTTTTTGCAACAAAATAAAATAAATTTTTGAATTATACCCTGAAATAAGTGATATTTCTGCAATTTTTCCCCAAAATAAAAGAAATTTCTGCCTTTTTGCTACAAAATAAGGAGAATTTCTGTCTTTTTCCCCCAAATTAGAGAAATTTCTGCCTTTTTGAACCCAAATAAGGGGAATTTCAGCCTTTTTACCTCAAAATAAGGGGAATTTCAGCCTTTTTACCTCAAAATAAGGGGAATTTCTGCATTTTTGCCACAAAATATTAAGAATTTCTTAATTTTTTCCCCAAAATAAGGAAAATTTCTGCCTTTATTCCCTGAAATAAGTAAAATTTCTGCAATTTTGCCCCAAAATAAGTTTAATTTCTGCAATTTTGCCCCAAAATAAGAAAAATTTCTGCCTTTTGGCCCTGATTTGTGTGAAATTGCTGCAATTTTACCCTAAAATAAGGTGAATTTCTGCCTTTTTGCCCTAAAATAAGTGGAATTTCTGCATTTTAGCCCCAAAATAGGAAAAATTTTTGTTTTTTTCTCTGAAATAAGTGAAATTTCTGCAATTTTGCCCTAAAATAAGGGAAATTTCTGCAATTATGCCCCAAAATAAGGGAAATTTCTGGAATTTTGCCGCAAAATAAGTGGAATTTCTGAGTTTTGCCCCAAAAGAAGGAGAATTTCTGTCTTTTTGCCCCAAAATATAGAGAATTTCTGCCTTTTTGCCCCACAATTAGGGGAATTTCTGCAATTTTGCTCCAAAATGCAAGTAATTTCTGTCTTGTTGCCCGAAAATAAGTGGAATGCATAACTTTTTGCCATAAAAAAGGGAAATTTCTTTATTTTTGCTCCAAAATAAGGGGAATTTCAGCATTTTTGCCTCTATATAAGTGGAATTTCTGTCTTTTTCCCCCAAACAAAGGGAATTTCTGTCTTTTTTGCCCCAAAATAAGAAGAATTTCTGACTTATACCCTAAAATAAGTGAAATATCTGCAATTTTGCCCCAAAATAAGGGAAATTTCTGCCTTTTTGCCCTGAAATATGTGAAATTTTTGTAATTTTCCCCCAAAATAATGGGAATTTCTGTTTTTTTGCCCAAAAATAAAAAAAATTTTGCTTTTTTTCTCTGAAATAAGTGAAATTTCTGCAATTTTGCCCTAAAATAAGAGAAATTTCTGCCTTTTTGCCCTGAAATATGTGAAATTTCTGCAATTTTACCCCAAAATAAGGTGAATTTCTGCCTTTTCCCCCAAAATAATGGGAATTTCTGCCTTTTTGTCACAAAATAAGGGGATTTTCTCTCTTTTTGCCCCAAAATAAGGGAAATTTCTCCATTTTTGTTTCCAAATATGGGGAATTTCAGCCTTTTTACCTCAAAGTAAGGGGAATTTCTGCATTTTTGCCACAAAATATTAAGAATTTCTGCATTTTTGCCCCAAAATAAGGAAAATTTCTGCCTTTTTTCCTGAAATAAGTGAAATTTCTGCAATTTTGCCCCAAAATAAGTGAAATTTCTGCAATTTTGCCCGAAATAAGGGAAATTTCTGCCTTTTTGCCTTGAATATGTGAAATTTCTGCAATTTTACCCCCAAAAAATTGAATTTTTGCATTTTTGACCCAAAATAATGGGAATTTATGCCTTTTTGTCCCAAAATAAGAAAAATTTTTGCTTTTTTTCTCTAAAATAAGTGAAATTTCTGCAATTTTGCCCCAAAATAAAGGAAATTTTGGCAATTTTGCCCCAAAATAAGGAAAATTTTTGGAATTTTGCACCAAAATAAGTGGAATTTCTGAGTTTTGCCCCAAAATAAGGAGAATTTTTGTCTTTTTGCCCCAACATATAGGGAATTTCTGCCTTTTTGCCTCACAATTAGGGGAATATCTGCAATTTTGCTCCAAAATACAGGGATTTTCTGTCCTTTTGCCCGAAAATAGGGGAATGCAAAATTGTTGCCATAAAAAAAGGGAAATTTCTTCATTTTTGCTCCAAAATAAGGGGAATTTCTGCCTTTTTCCCTCTAACTAAGTGGAATTTCTGTCTTTTTCCCCCAAAACAAAGGGAATTTCTGGCTTTTTTGCCCCAAAATTAGTGAAATTTCTGCAATTTTACCCCAAAATAAGGGAAATTTCTGTCTTTTTGCCCTGAAATATGTGAAATTTCTGCAATTTTACTTCCAAATAAGGTGAATTTCTGCCTTTTTGCCCCAAAATAATGGGAATTTCTGTTTTTTTGCCCCAAAATAAGAAAAATTTTTGGTTTTTTTCTCTGAAATATGGGAAATTTCTGCAATTTTGCCCCAAAAAAAGGGAAATTTCTGGAATTTTGCCCCAAATATGTGGAATTTCTGAGTTATGCCCCAAAATAAGGAGAATTTCTGTCGTTTTGCCCAACAATTAGGGGAATTTCTGCAATTTTGCCCCAAAATAAGGGAAATTTCTGCAATTTTGCCCCAATGTAAAGGAAATTTCTGCAATTTTGCCCCAAAATAAGGAAAATTTCTGACAGTTTGCTCCCGAAAAGAGGAGATTTTCTGTATTTTTGCTCCAAAATAAGGAAAATTTCTGCTTTTTTGCCCGAAAATTATGAGAATTTCTGCAATTATGCTTCAAAATATGGGGAATTTCTGCTTTTTATCCCGAAAGTAAGAGGAATGTATACCTTTTTCCACAAAAGAGGGAAATTTCTTAATTTTTGCCCCAAACTAAGAGGAATTTCTGCCTTTTTACCTCAAAATAAGTAAAATTTCTCCTTTTTTACCCAAAAATAAATGGAATTTTTGTCTTTTTGCAACAAAATAAAAGGAATTTTTTTCTTTTTGCAACAAAATAAAAGGAATTTTTGAATTATACCCTGAAATAAGTGATATTTCTGCAATTTTGCCCCAAAATAAAAAAAATTTCTGCATTTTTGCTACAAAATTAGGGGAATTTCTGTCTTTTTGCCCCAAAATAAAAGAAATTTCTGCCTTTTTGCCCCCAAATAAGGAGAATTTCAGCCTTTTTACCTGAAAATAATGGGAATTTCTGCCTATTTGCCACAAAATAAGGGGATTTTCTGTCTTTTTGCCCCAAAATAAGGGAAATTTCTCCAATTTTGCTCCCAAATAAGGGGAATTTCAGCCTTTTTACCTCAATGTAAGGGGAATTTCTGCATTTTTGCCACAAAATATTAAGAATTTCTGCATTTTTGCCCCAAAATAAGGAAAATTTCTGCCTTTTTTCCTGAAATAAGTGAAATTTCTGCAATTTTGCCCCAAAATAAGTGAAATTTCTGCAATTTGGCCCGAAATAAGGGAAATTTCTGCCTTTTTGCCTTGAATATGTGAAATTTCTGCAATTTTACCCACAAAAAAGTGAATTTTTGCATTTTAGCCCCAAAATAATGGGAATTTATGCCTTTTTGCCCCAAAATAAGAAAAATTTTTGCTTTTTTTTCTCTAAAATAAGTGAAATTTCTGCAATTTTGCCCCAAAATAAAGGAAATTTTGGCAATTTTGCCCCAAAATAAAGAAAATTTCTGGAATTTTGCACCAAAATAAGTGGAATTTCTGAGTTTTGTCCCAAAATAAGGAGAATTTTTGTCTTTTTGCCCCAACATAAGGAATTTCTGCATTTTGCCTCACAATTAGGGGAATTTCTGCAATTTTGCTCCAAAATACAGGGATTTTCTGTCCTTTTTCCCGAAAATAGGGGAATGCAAAATTGTTGCCATAAAAAAAAAGGTAAATTTCTTCATTTTTGCTCCAAAATAAGGGGAATTTCTGCCTTTTTCCCTCTAACTAAGTGGAATTTCTGTCTTTTTCCCCCAAAACAAAGGGAATTTCTGGCTTTTTTGCCCCAAAATTAGTGAAATTTCTGCAATTTTACCCCAAAATAAGGGAAATTTCTGTCTTTTTGCCCTGAAATATGTGAAATTAATGCAATTTTACCCCAAAATAAGGTGAATTTCTGCCTTTTTTCCCCAAAATAATGAGAATTTCTGTTTTTTTGCCCCAAAATAAGAAAAATTTTTGCTTTTTTTCTCTGAAATATGGGAAATTTCTGCAATTTTGCCCTCAAAAATGGGAAATTTCTGGAATTTTGCCCCAAAATACGTGGAAGTTCTGAGTTATGCCCCAAAATAAGGAGAATTTCTGTCTTTTTGCCCAACAATTAGGGGAATTTCTGCAATTTTGCCCCAAAATAAGGGAAATTTCTGCAATTTTGCCCCAATGTAAAGGAAATTTCTGCAATTTTGCCCCAAAATAAGGGGAATTTCTGCAATTTTGCCCCAATGTAAAGGAAATTTCTGCAATTTTGCCCCAAAATAAGGGGAATTTCTGCAATTTTGCTCCAAAATAAGGTAAATTGCTGGAATTTTGCCCCAAAATACGTGGAATTTCTGAGTTTTGCCCCAAAATAAGGAGAATTTCTGTCTTTTTGCCCCAACATATAGGGAATTTCTGCATTTTTGCCCAACAATTAGGGGAATTTCTGCAATTTTGCCCCAAAATAAGGGAAATTTCTGCAATTTTGCCCCAATGTAAAGGAAATTTCTGCAATTTTGCCCCAAAATAAGGGGAATTTCTGACTGTTTGCTTCCGAAAAAAGGAGATTTTCTATATTTTTGCTCCAAAATAAGGAGAATTTCTGCTTTTTTGCTCGAAAATTATGAGAATTTCTGCAATTATGCTTCAAAATACGGGGAATTTCTGCTTTTTATTCCGAAAGTAAGGGCAATGTATATCTTTTTCCACAAAAAAGGGAAATTTCTTAATTTTTGCCCCAAAATAAGAGGAATTTCTGCCTTTTTACCTCAAAATAAGTGAAACTTCTCCTTTTTTACCCCAAAATAAATGGAATTTCTCTCTTTTTGCAATGAAATAAAAGGAATTTTTGAATTATACCCTGAAATAAGTGATATTTCTGCAATTTTGCCCAAAAAAAAGAAATTTCTGCCTTTTTGCTACAAAATAAGGGGAATTTCTTTCCTTTTGCCCAAAAATAAAAGAAATTTCTGCCTTTTTGCACCCAAATAAGGGGAATTTTAGCCTTTTTTCCTCAAAATAAAGGGACTTTCAGCCTTTTTACCTCAAAATAATAGGAATTTCTGCATTTTTGCCACAAAATATTAAGACTTTCTTCATTTTTTCCCCAAAATAAGGAAAATTTCTGCCTTTTTTTCCCTGAAATAAGTGAAATTTCTGCAATTTTGCCCCAAATTAAGTGAAATTTCTGTAATTTTGCCCCAAAATAAGGGAAATTTCTGCCTTTTTGCCCTGAAATATGTGAAATTGCTGCAATTTTACCCTAAAATAAGGTGAATTTCTGCCTTTTTGCCCTAAAATAAGTGGAATTTCTGCATTTTAGCCCCAAAATAGGAAAAATTTATGCTTTTTTTCTCTGAAATAAGTGAAATTTCTGCAATTTTGCCCTAAAATATGGGAAATTTCTGCAATTTTGCCCCAAAATACGGGAAATTTCTGGAATTTTGCCCCAAAATAAGTGGAATTTCTGAGTTTTGCCCCAAAAGAAGGAGAATTTCTGTCTTTTTGCCCCAACATATAGGGAATTCCTTCCTTTTTGCCCATCAATTAGTGGAATATCTGCAATTTTGCTCCAAAATACAAGGAATTTCTGTCTTGTTGCCCGAAAATAAGTGGAAAGCATAACTTTTTGCCATAAAAAAAGGAAATTTCTTTATTTTTGCTCCAAAATAAGGGGAATTTCACACTTTTTGCCTCTAAATAAGTGGAATTTCTGTCTTTTTCCCCCAAACAAAGGGAATTTCTGTCAATTTTGCCCCAAAATATGGGGAATTTCTGACTTATTACCTTAAAATATGTGAAATATCTGCAATTTTGCCCCAAAATGAGGGAAATTTCTCCTTTTTTGCCCTGAAATATGTGAAATTTCTTTAATTTTACCCCAAAATAAGGTGAATTTCTGCCTTTTTCCTTCAAAATAATGGGAATTTCTGCATTTTTGCCCCAAAATAAAAAAATTTTTGCTTTTTTTCTCTGAAATAAGTGAAATTTCTGCAATTTTGCCCTAAAATAAGAGAAATTTCTGCCTTTTTGCCCTGAAATATGTGAAATTTCTGCAATTTTACCCCAAAATAAGGTGGATTTCTGCCTTTTTGCCCCAAAATAATGGGAATTTCTGTTTTTTTGCCCCAAAATAAGAAAAATTTTTTCATTTTTTCTCTGAAATAAGTGAAATTTCTGCAATTTTGCCCCAAAATAAGGGAAATTTCTGCAATTTTGCTCCAAAATAAGGTAAATTGCTGGAATTTTGCCCCAAAATACGTGGAATTTCTGAGTTTTGCCCCAAAATAAGGAGAATTTCTGTCGTTTTGTCCCAACATATAGGGAATTTCTGCCTTTTTGCCCAACAATTAGGGGAATTTTTGCAATTTTGCCCCAAAATAAGGGAAATTTCTGCAATTTTGCCCCAATGTAAAGGAAATTTCTGCAATTTTGCCCCAAAATAAGGGGAATTTCTGACTGTTTGCTTCCGAAAAGAGGAGATTTTCTGTATTTTTGCTCCAAAATAAGGAGAATTTCTGCTTTTTTGCCCGAAAATTATGAGAATTTCTGCAATTATGCTTCAAAATACGGGGAATTTCTGCTTTTTATCCTGAAAGTAAGGGGAATGTATACCTTTTTCCTCAAAAAAGGGAAATTTCTTAATTTTTGCCCCAAAATAAGAGGAATTTCTGCCTTTTTACCTCAAAATAAGTGAAATTTCTCCTTTTTTACCCAAAAATAATTAGAATTTCTGTCTTTTTGCAACAAAATAAAAGGAATTTTTGAATTATACCCTGAAATAAGTGATATTTCTGATATTTTGCCCCCAAAATAAAAGAAATTTCTGCCTTTTTGCTACAAATTAAGGAGAATTTCTGTCTTTTTGCCCCAAAATAAGAGAAATTTGCCTTTTTGCACCCAAAGAAGGGGAATTTCAGCATTTTTACCTCAAAATCAGGGGAATTTCAGCCTTTTTACCTCAAAATAATGGGAATTTCTGCATTTTTGCCACAAAATATTAAGAATTTCTTCAATTTTTCCCCAAAATAAGGAAAATTTCTGCCTTTATTCCCTGAAATAAGTGAAATTTCTGCAATTTTGCCCCAAAATAAGTGAAATTTCTGCAATTTTGCCCTAAAATAAGAGAAATTTCTGCAATTTTGCCCCAAAATAAGGGAAATTTCTGGAATTTTGCCCCAAAATAAGTGGAATTTCTGAGTTTTGCCTCAAAAGAAAAAGAATTTCTGTCTTTTTGCCCCAACATATAGGGAATTTCTGCCTTTTTGCCCCACAATTAGGGGAATTTCTGCAATTTTGCTCCAAAATGCAAGGAATTTCTGTCTTGTTGCCCGAAAATAAGTGGAATGCATAACTTTTTGCCATAAAAAAGGGAAATTTCTTTATTTTTGCTCCAAAATAAGGGGAATTTCACACTTTTTGCCTCTAAATAAGTGGAATTTCTGTCTTTTTCCCCCAAACAAAGGGAATTTCTGTCTATTTTGCCCCAAAATATGGGGAATTTCTGACTTATTACCCTAAAATATGTGAAATATCTGCAATTTTGCCCCAAAATGAGGGAAATTTCTGCCTTTTTGCCCTGAAATATGTGAAATTTCTGTAATTTTATCCCAAAATAAGGTGAATTTCTGCCTTTTTTCCCCAAAATAATGGGAATTTCTGCCTTTTTGCCCCAAAATAAAAAAATTTTTTCCTTTTTTTCTCTGAAATAAGTGAAATTTCTGCTATTTTGCCCTAAAATAAGAGAAATATCTGCCTATTTCCCCTGAAATATGTGAAATTTCTGCAATTTTACCCCAAAATAAGGTGAATTTCTGCCTTTTTGCCCCAAAATAATGGGAATTTCTGTTTTTTTGCCCGAAAATAAGAAAAATTTTTGCTTTTTTTCCCTGAAATAAGTGAAATTTCTGCAATTTTTTCCCAAAATAAGGGAAATTTCTGGAATTTTGCCCCAAAATACGTGGAATTTCTGAGTTTTGCCCCAAAATAAGGAGAATTTCTGTCTTTTTGCCCCAACATATAGGGAATTTCTGCCTTTTTGCCCAACAATTAGGGGAATTTCTGCAATTTTGCCCCAAAATAAGGGAAATTTCTGCAATTTTGCCCCAATGTAAAGGAAATTTCTGCAATTTTGCCCCAAAATAAGGGAAATTTCTGACTGTTTGCTTCCGAAAAAAGGAGATTTTCTGTATTTTTGCTCCAAAATAAGGAGAATTTCTGCTTTTTTGCCCGAAAATTATGAGAATTTCTGCAATTATGCTTCAAAATACGGGGAATTTCTGCTTTTTATCCTGAAAGTAAGGGGAATGTATACCTTTTTCCACAAAAAAGGGAAATTTCTTAATTTTTGCCCCAAAATAAGAGGAATTTCTGCCTTTTTACCTCAAAATAAGTGAAATTTCTCCTTTTTTACCCAAAAATAAATGGAATTTCTGTCTTTTTGCAACAAAATAAAAGGAATTTTTGAATTATACCCTGAAATAAGTGATATTTCTGCAATTTTGCCCCAAAATAAAAGAAATTTATGCCTTTTTGCTACAAAATAAGGAGAATTTCTGTCTTTTTGCCCCAAAATAAGAGAAATTTCTGCATTTTTGCACCCAAATAAGGGGAATTTCAGCCTTTTTACCTTAAAATAAGGGGAATTTCAGCCTTTTTACCTCAAAATAAGGGGAATTTCTGAATTTTTGCCACAAATTAATAAGAATTTCTTCAATTTTTCCCCAAAATAAGGAAAATTTCTGCCTTTATTCCCTGAAATAAGTGAAATTTCTGCAATTTTCCCCCAAAATAAGTGAAATTTCTGCAATTTTGCCCCAAAATAAGAAAAATTTCTGCCTTTTTGCTCTGAAATGTGTGAAATTGCTGCAATTTTACCCTAAAATAAGGTTTATTTCTGCCTTTTTGCACTAAAATTTGTGGAATTTCTGCATTTTAGCCCCAAAATAGGAAAAACTTTTGCTTTTTTTCTCTGAAATAAGTGAAATTCTGCAATTTTGCCCTAAATTAAGGGAAATTTCTGCAATTTTGCCCCAAAATAAGGGAAATTTCTGGAATTTTGCCCCAAAATAAGTGGAATTTCTGAGTTTTGCCCCAAAAGAAGGAGAATTTCTGTCTTTTTGCCCCAACATATAGGGAATTTCTGCCTTTTTGCCCTACAATTAGGGGAATTTCTGCAATTTTGCTCCAAAATACGGGGAAATTCTGTCTTGTTGCCCGAAAATAAGTGGAATGCATAACTTTTTGCCATACAAAAAGGAAATTTCTTTATTTTTGCTCCAAAATAAGGGGAATTTCACACTTTTTGCCTCTAAATAAGTGGAATTTCTGTCTTTTTCCCCCAAACAAAGGGAATTTCTGTCTATTTTGCCCCAAAATATGGGGAATTTCTGACTTATTACCCTAAAATATGTGAAATATCTCCAATTTTGCCCCAAAATGAGGGAAATTATTGCCTTTTTGCCCTGAAATATGTGAAATTTCTCTAATTTTACCCCAAAATAAGGTGAATTTCTGCCTTTTTCCCCCAAAATAATGGGAATTTCTGCATTTTTGCCCCAAAATAAAAAAATTTTTGCTTTTTTTCTCTGAAATAAGTGAAATTTCTGCAATTTTGCCCTAAAATAAGAGAAATTTCTGCCTTTTTGCCCTGAAATATGTGGAATTTCTGCAATTTTACCCCAAAATAAGGTGGATTTCTGCCTTTTTGCCCCAAAATAATGGGAATTTCTGTTTTTTTGCCCCAAAATAAGAAAAATTTTTTTCATTTTTTCTCTGAAATAAGAGAAATTTCTGCAATTTTGCCCCAAAATAAGGGAAAATTCTGCAATTTTGCTCCAAAATAAGGTAAATTGCTGGAATTTTGCCCCAAAATACGTGGAATTTCTGAGTTTTGCCCCAAAATAAGGAGAATTTCTTTCTTTTTGTCCCAACATATAGGGAATTTCTGCCTTTTTGCCCAACAATTAGGGGAATTTTTGCAATTTTGCCCCAAAATAAGGGAAATTTCTGCAATTTTGCCCCAATGTAAAAGAAATTTCTGCAATTTTGCCCCAAAATAAGGGGAATTTCTGACTGTTTGCTTCCGAAAAGAGGAGATTTTCTGTATTTTTGCTCCAAAATAAGGAGAATTTCTGCTTTTTTGCCCGAAAATTATGAGAATTTCTGCAATTATGCTTCAAAATACGGGGAATTTCTGCTTTTTATCCTGAAAGTAAGGGGAATGTATACCTTTTTCCACAAAAAAGGGAAATTTCTTAATTTTTGCCCCAAAATAAGAGGAATTTCTGCTTTTTTACCTCAAAATAAGTGAAATTTCTCCTTTTTTACCCAAAAATAAATGGAATTTCTGTCTTTTTGCAACAAAATAAAAGGAATTTTTGAATTATACCCTGAAATAAGTTATATTTCTGCAATTTTGCCCCCAAAATAAAAGAAATTTCTGCCTTTTTGCTACAAAATAAGGAGAATTTCTGTCTTTTTGCCCCAAAATAAGAGAAATTTCTGCCTTTTTGCACCCAAATAAGGGGAATTTCAGCATTTTTACCTCAAAATCAGGGGAATTTCAGCCTTTTTACCTCAAAATAATGGGAATTTCTGCATTTTTGCCACAAAATATTAAGAATTTCTTCAATTTTTCCCCAAAATAAGGAAAATTTCTGCCTTTATTCCCTGAAATAAGTGAAATTTCTGCAATTTTGCCCCAAAATAAGTGAAATTTCTGCAATTTTGCCCCAAAATATGAAAAATTTCTGCCTTTTGGCCCTGAAATGTGTGAAATTGCTGCAATTTTACCCTAAAATAAGGTGAATTTCTGCCTTTTTGCCCTAAAATAAGTGGAATTTCTGCATTTTAGCCCCAAAATAGGAAAAATTTTTGCTTTTTTTCTCTGAAATAAGTGAAATTTCTGCATTTTTGCCCTAAAATAAGGGAAATTTCTGCAATTTTGCCCCAAAATAAGGGAAATTTCTGGAATTTTGCCCCAAAATAAGTGGAATTTCTGAGTTTTGCCCCAAAAGAATGAGAATTTCTGTCTTTTTGCCCCAACATATAGGGAATTTCTGCCTTTTTGCCCCACAATTAGGGGAATTTCTGCAATTTTGCTCCAAAATGCAAGGAATTTCTGTCTTGTTGCCCGAAAATAAGTGGAATGCATAACTTTTTGCCATAAAAAAGGGAAATTTCTTTATTTTTGCTCCAAAATAAGGGGAATTTCACACTTTTTGCCTCTAAATAAGTGGAATTTCTGTCTTTTTCCCCCAATCAAAGGGAATTTCTGTCTATTTTGCCCCAAAATATGGGGAATTTCTGACTTATTACCCTAAAATATGTGAAATATCTGCAATTTTGCCCCAAAATGAGGGAAATTTCTGCCTTTTTGCCCTGAAATATGTGAAAAATCTGTAATTTTTTCCCAAAATAAGGTGAATTTCTGCCTTTTTCCCCCAAAATAATGGGAATTTCTGCATTTTAGCCCCAAAATAAAAAATTTTTTTGCTTTTTTTCTCTGAAATAAGTTAAATTTCTGCAATTTTGCCCTAAAATAAGAGAAATTTCTGCCTTTTCCCCCTGAAATATGTGAAATTTCTGCAATTTTACCCCAAAATAAGGTGAATTTCTGCCTTTTTGCCCCAAAATAATGGGAATTTCTGTTTTTTTGCCCAAAAATAAGAAAAATTTTTCCTTTTTTTCCCTGAAATAAGTGAAATTTCTGCAATTTTTCCCCAAAATAAGGGAAATTTCTGGAATTTTGCCCCAAAATACGTGGAATTTCTGAGTTTTGCCCCAAAATAAGGAGAATTTCTGTCTTTTTGCCCCAACATATAGGGAATTTCTGCCTTTTTGCCCAACAATTAGGGGAATTTCTGCAATTTTGCCCCAAAATAAGGGAAATTTCTGCAATTTTGCCCCAATGTAAAGGAAATTTCTGCAATTTTGCCCCAAAATAAGGGGAATTTCTGACTGTTTGCTTCCGAAAAAAGGAGATTTTCTGTATTTTTGCTCCAAAATAAGGAGAATTTCTGCTTTTTTGCCCGAAAATTATGAGAATTTCTGCAATTATGCTTCAAAATACGGGGAATTTCTGCTTTTTATCCTGAAAGTAAGGGGAATGTATACCTTTTTCCACAAAAAAGTAAAATTTCTTAATTTTTGCCCCAAAATATAAGGAATTTCTGCGTTTTTACATCAAAATAAGTGAAATTTCTCGTTTTTTACCCAAAAATAAATGGAATTTCTGCCTTTTTGCAACAAAATAAAAGGAATTTTTGAATTATACCCTGAAATAAGTGATATTTCTGCAATTTAGCCCCAAAATAAAAGAAATTTATGCCTTTTTGCTACAAAATAAGGAGAATTTCTGTCTTTTTGCCCCAAAATAAGAGAAATTTCTGCATTTTTGCACCCAAATAAGGGGAATTTCAGCCTTTTTACCTCAAAATAAGGGGAATTTCAGCCTTTTTACCTCAAAATAAGGGGAATTTTAGCCTTTTTACCTCAAAATAACGGAAATTTCAGCCTTTTTACCTCAAAATAAGGGGAATTTCTGCATTTTTGCCACAAAATAATAAGAATTTCTTCATTTTTTCCTCAAAATAAGGAAAATTTCTGCCTTTATTCACTGAAATAAGTGAAATTTCTGCAATTTTGCCCCAAAATAAGTGAAATTTCTGCAATATTGCCCCAAAATAAGAAAAATTTCTGCCTTTTTGCTCTGAAATGTGTGAAATTGCTGCAATTTTACCCTAAAATAAGGTGAATTTCTGCCTTTTTGCCCTAAAATAAGTGGAATTTCTGCATTTTAGCCCCAAAATAGAAAAAACTTTTGCTTTTTTTCTTTGAAATAAGTAAAATTTCTGCAATTTTGCCCTAAAATAAGGGAAATTTCTGCAATTTTGCCCCAAAATAAGGGAAATTTCTGGAATTTTGCCCCAAAATAAGTGGAATTTCTGAGTTTTGCCCCAAAAGAAGGAGAATTTCTGTCTTTTTGCCCCAACATATAGGGAATTTCTGCCTTTTTGCCCCACAATTAGGGGAATTTCTGCAATTTTGCTCCAAAATGCAAGGAATTTCTGTCTTGTTGCCCGAAAATAAGTGGAATGCATAACTTTTTGCCATACAAAAGGGAAATTTCTTTATTTTTGCTCCAAAATAAGGGGAATTTCAGCCTTTTTGCCTCTAAATAAGTGGAATTTCTGTCTTTTTCCCCCAAACAAAGGGAATTTCTGTCTATTTTGCCCCAAAATAAGGGGAATTTCTTACTTATTACCCTAAAATAAGTGAAATATCTGCAATTTTGCCCCAAATTAAGTGAAATATCTGCAATTTTGCCTCAAAATGAGGGAAATTTCTGCCTTTTTGCCCTGAAATATGTGAAATTTCTTTAATTTTACCCCAAAATAAGGTGAATTTCTGCCTTTTTCCCCCAAAATAATGGGAATTTCTGCCTTTTTGCCCCAAAATAAAAAAAATTTTTGCTTTTTTTCTCTGAAATAAGTGAAATTTCTGCAATTTTGCCCTAAAATAAGAGAAATTTCTGCCTTTTTGCCTTGAAATATGTGAACTTTCTGCAATTTTACCCCAAAATAAGGTTAATTTCTGCCTTTTTGCACCAAAATAATGGGAATTTCTGTTTTTTTGCCCCAAAATAAAAAAAAATTTTGCTTTTTTTCTCTGAAATAAGTGAAATTTCTGCAATTTTTCCCCAAAATAAGGGAAATTTCTGGAATTTTGCCCCAAAATACGTGGAATTTCTGAATTTTACCCAAAAAAAAGGAGAATTTCTGTTTTTTTGCCCCAACATATAGGGAATTTCTGCCTTTTTGCCCAACAATTAGGGGAATTTCTGCAATTTTGCCCCAAAATAAGGGAAATTTCTGCAATTTTGCCCCAATGTAAAGGAAATTTCTGCAATTTTGCCCCAAAATAAGGGGAATTTCTGACAGTTTGCTTCCGAAAAAAGGAGATTTTCTGTATTTTTGCTCCAAAATAAGGAGAATTTCTGCTTTTTTGCCCGAAAATTATGAGAATTTCTGCAATTATGCTTCAAAATACGGGGAATTTCTGCTTTTTATCCTGAAAGTAAGGGGAATGTATACCTTTTTCCACAAAAAAGGGAAATTTCTTAATTTTTGCCCCAAAATAAGAGGAATTTCTGCCTTTTTACCTCAAAATAAGTGAAATTTCTCCTTTTTTACCCAAAAATAATTAGAATTTCTGTCTTTTTGCAACAAAATAAAAGGAATTTTTGAATTATACCCTGAAATAAGTGATATTTCTGCAATTTTGCCACAAAATAAAAGAAATTTCTGCCTTTTTGCTACAAAATAAGAGAAATTTCTGCCTTTTTGCACCCAAATAAGGGGAATTTCAGCCTTTTTACCTCAAAATAAGGGGAATTTCAGCCTTTTTACCTCAAAATAAGGGGAATTTCAGCCTTTTTACCTCAAAACAAGGGGAATTTCTTAATTTTTTCCCCAAAATAAGGAAAATTTCTGCCTTTATTCCCTGAAATAAGTGAAATTTCTGCAATTTTGCCACAAAATCAGTGAAATTTCTGCAATTTTGCCCCAAAATAAGAAAAATTTCTGCCTTTTTGTCCTGAAATGTGTGAAATTGCTGCAATTTTACCCTAAAATAAGGTGAATTTCTGCCTTTTTGCCCTAAAATAAGTGGAATTTCTGCATTTTTGCCCCAAAATAGGAAAAACTTTTGCTTTTTTTCTCTGAAATAAGTGAAATTTCTGCAATTTTACCCTAAAATAAGGGAAATTTCTGCAATTTTGCCCCAAAATAAGGGAAATTTCTGGAATTTTGCCCCAAAATAAGTGGAATTTCTGAGTTTTGCACCAAAAGAAGGAGAATTTCTGTCTTTTTGCCCCAACATATAAGGAATTTCTGCCTTTTTGCCCCACAATTAGGAGAATTTCTGCAATTTTGCTCCAAAATGCAAGGAATTTCTGTCTTGTTGCCCAAAAATAAGTGGAATGCATAACTTTTTGCCATACAAAAGGGAAATTTCTTTATTTTTGCTCCAAAATAAGGGGAATTTCAGCCTTTTTGCCTCTAAATAAGTGGAATTTCTGTCTTTTTCCCCCAAACAAAGGTAATTTCTGTCTATTTTGCCCCAAAATATGGGGAATTTCTGACTTATTACCCTAAAATATGTAAAATATCTGCAATTTTGCCCCAAAATGAGGGAAATTTCTGCCTTTTTGCCCTGAAATATGTGAAATTTTTGTAATTTTACCCCAAAATAAGGTGAATTTCTGCCTTTTTCCCCCAAAATAATGGGAATTTCTGCCTTTTTGCCCCAAAATAAAAAAATTTTTTGCTTTTTTTCTCTGAAATAAGTGAAATTTCTGCAATTTTGCCCTAAAATAAGAGAAATTTCTGCCTTTTTGCCCTGAAATATGTGAAATTTCTGCAATTTTACCCCAAAATAAGGTGAATTTCTGCCTTTTTGCCCCAAAATAATGGGAATTTCTGTTTTTTTGCCCAAAAATAAGAAAAATTTTAGCTTTTTTTCCCTGAAATAAGTGAAATTTCTGCAATTTTTCCCCAAAATAAGGGAAATTTCTGGAATTTTGCCCCAAAATACGTGGAATTTCTGAGTTTTGCCCCAAAATAAGGAGAATTTCTGTCTTTTTGCCCCAACATATAGGGAATTTCTGCCTTTTTCCCGACAATTAGGGGAATTTCTGCAATTTTGCCCCAAAATAAGGGAAATTTCTGCAATTTTGCCCCAATGTAAAGGAAATTTCTGCAATTTTGCCCCAAAATAAGGGGAATTTCTGACTGTTTGCTTCTGAAAAAAGGAGATTTTCTGTATTTTTGCTCCAAAATAAGGAGAATTTCTGCTTTTTTGCCCGAAAATTATGAGAATTTCTGCAATTATGCTTCAAAATACGGGGAATTTCTGCTTTTTATCCTGAAAGTAAGGGGAATGTATACCTTTTTCCACAAAAAAGGGAAATTTCTTAATTTTTGCCCCAAAATAAGAGGAATTTCTGCCTTTTTACATCAAAATAAGTAAAATTTCTCGTTTTTTACCCAAAAATAAATGGAATTTCTGTCTTTTTGCAACAAAATAAAAGGAATTTTTGAATTATACCCTGAAATAAGTGATATTTCTGCAATTTAGCCTTTAAATAAAAGAAATTTATGCCTTTTTGCTACAAAATAAGGAGAATTTCTGTCTTTTTGCCCCAAAATAAGAGAAATTTCTGCATTTTTGCACCCAAATAAGGGGAATTTCAGCCTTTTTACCTCAAAATAAGGGGAATTTCAGCCTTTTTACCTCAAAATAAGGGGAATTTCAGCCTTTTTACCTCAAAATAACGGAAATTTCAGCCTTTTTACCTCAAAATAAGGGGAATTTCTGCATTTTTGCCACAAAATAATAAGAATTTCTTCATTTTTTCCTCAAAATAAGGAAAATTTCTGCCTTTATTCACTGAAATAAGTGAAATTTCTGCAATTTTGCCCCAAAATAAGTGAAATTTCTGCAATATTGCCCCAAAATAAGAAAAATTTCTGCCTTTTTGCTCTGAAATGTGTGAAATTGCTGCAATTTTACCCTAAAATAAGGTGAATTTCTGCCTTTTTGCCCTAAAATAAGTGGAATTTCTGCATTTTAGCCCCAAAATAGAAAAAACTTTTGCTTTTTTTCTTTGAAATAAGTGAAATTTCTGCAATTTTGCCCTAAAATAAGGGAAATTTCTGCAATTTTGCCCCAAAATAAGGGAAATTTCTGGAATTTTGCCCCAAAATAAGTGGAATTTCTGAGTTTTGCCCCAAAAGAAGGAGAATTTCTGTCTTTTTGCCCCAACATATAGGGAATTTCTGCCTTTTTGCCCCACAATTAGGGGAATTTCTGCAATTTTGCTCCAAAATGCAAGGAATTTCTGTCTTGTTGCCCGAAAATAAGTGGAATGCATAACTTTTTGCCATACAAAAGGGAAATTTCTTTATTTTTGCTCCAAAATAAGGGGAATTTCAGCCTTTTTGCCTCTAAATAAGTGGAATTTCTGTCTTTTTCCCCCAAACAAAGGGAATTTCTGTCTATTTTGCCCCAAAATAAGGGGAATTTCTTACTTATTACCCTAAAATAAGTGAAATATCTGCAATTTTGCCCCAAATTAAGTGAAATATCTGCAATTTTGCCTCAAAATGAGGGAAATTTCTGCCTTTTTGCCCTGAAATATGTGAAATTTCTTTAATTTTACCCCAAAATAAGGTGAATTTCTGCCTTTTTCCCCCAAAATAATGGGAATTTCTGCCTTTTTGCCCCAAAATAAAAAAAATTTTTGCTTTTTTTCTCTGAAATAAGTGAAATTTCTGCAATTTTGCCCTAAAATAAGAGAAATTTCTGCCTTTTTGCCTTGAAATATGTGAACTTTCTGCAATTTTACCCCAAAATAAAGTTAATTTCTGCCTTTTTGCACCAAAATAATGGGAATTTCTGTTTTTTTGCCCCAAAATAAAAAAAATTTTTGCTTTTTTTCTCTGAAATAAGTGAAATTTCTGCAATTTTTCCCCAAAATAAGGGAAATTTCTGGAATTTTGCCCCAAAATACGTGGAATTTCTGAGTTTTACCCAAAAAAAAGGAGAATTTCTGTTTTTTGCCCCAACATATAGGGAATTTCTGCCTTTTTGCCCAACAATTAGGGGAATTTCTGCAATTTTGCCCCAAAATAAGGGAAATTTCTGCAATTTTGCCCCAATGTAAAGGAAATTTCTGCAATTTTGCCCCAAAATAAGGGGAATTTCTGACAGTTTGCTTCCGAAAAAAGGAGATTTTCTGTATTTTTGCTCCAAAATAAGGAGAATTTCTGCTTTTTTGCCCGAAAATTATGAGAATTTCTGCAATTATGCTTCAAAATACGGGGAATTTCTGCTTTTTATCCTGAAAGTAAGGGGAATGTATACCTTTTTCTACAAAAAAGGGAAATTTCTTAATTTTTGCCCCAAAATAAGAGGAATTTCTGCCTTTTTACCTCAAAATAAGTGAAATTTCTCCTTTTTTACCCAAAAATAATTAGAATTTCTGTCTTTTTGCAACAAAATAAAAGGAATTTTTGAATTATACCCTGAAATAAGTGATATTTCTGCAATTTTGCCACAAAATAAAAGAAATTTCTGCCTTTTTGCTACAAAATAAGAGAAATTTCTGCCTTTTTGCACCCATATAAGGGGAATTTCAGCCTTTTTACCTCAAAATAAGGGGAATTTCAGCCTTTTTACCTCAAAATAAGGGGAATTTCAGCCTTTTTACCTCAAAATAAGGGGAATTTCTTAATTTTTCCCCAAAATAAGGAAAATTTCTGCCTTTATTCCCTGAAATAAGTGAAATTTCTGCAATTTTGCCACAAAATCAGTGAAATTTCTGCAATTTTGCCCCAAAATAAGAAAAATTTCTGCCTTTTTGTCCTGAAATGTGTGAAATTGCTGCAATTTTACCCTAAAATAAGGTGAATTTCTGCCTTTTTGCCCTAAAATAAGTGGAATTTCTGCATTTTTGCCCCAAAATAGGAAAAACTTTTGCTTTTTTTCTCTGAAATAAGTGAAATTTCTGCAATTTTACCCTAAAATAAGGGAAATTTCTGCAATTTTGCCCCAAAATAAGGGAAATTTCTGGAATTTTGCCCCAAAATAAGTGGAATTTCTGAGTTTTGCACCAAAAGAAGGAGAATTTCTGTCTTTTTGCCCCAACATATAAGGAATTTCTGCCTTTTTGCCCCACAATTAGGGGAATTTCTGCAATTTTGCTCCAAAATGCAAGGAATTTCTGTCTTGTTGCCCAAAAATAAGTGGAATGCATAACTTTTTGCCATACAAAAGGGAAATTTCTTTATTTTTGCTCCAAAATAAGGGGAATTTCAGCCTTTTTGCCTCTAAATAAGTGGAATTTCTGTCTTTTTCCCCCAAACAAAGGTAATTTCTGTCTATTTTGCCCCAAAATATGGGGAATTTCTGACTTATTACCCTAAAATATGTAAAATATCTGCAATTTTGCCCCAAAATGAGGGAAATTTCTGCCTTTTTGCCCTGAAATATGTGAAATTTTTGTAATTTTACCCCAAAATAAGGTGAATTTCTGCCTTTTTCCCCCAAAATAATGGGAATTTCTGCCTTTTTGCCCCAAAATAAAAAAATTTTTTGCTTTTTTTCTCTGAAATAAGTGAAATTTCTGCAATTTTGCCCTAAAATAAGAGAAATTTCTGCCTTTTTGCCCTGAAATATGTGAAATTTCTGCAATTTTACCCCAAAATAAGGTGAATTTCTGCCTTTTTGCCCCAAAATAATGGGAATTTCTGTTTTTTTGCCCCAAAATAAAAAAAATTTTTGCTTTTTTTCTCTGAAATAAGTGAAATTTCTGCAATTTTGCCCCAAAATAAGGGAAATTTCTGGAATTTTGCCCCAAAATACGTTGAATTTCTGAGTTTTGCCCCAAAATAAGGAGAATTTCTGTCTTTTTGCCCCAACATATAGGGAATTTTTGCCTTTTTTCCCAACAATTAGGGGAATTTCTGCAATTTTGCCCCAAAATAAGGGAAATTTCTGCAATTTTGCCCCAATGTAAAGGAAATTTCTGCAATTTTGCCCCAAAATAAGGGGAATTTCTGACAGTTTGCTTCCGAAAAAGGAGATTTTCTGAATTTTTGCTCCAAAATAAGGAGAATTTCTGCTTTTTTGAACGAAAATTATGAGAATTTCTGCAATTATGCTTCAAAATACGGGGAATTTCTGCTTTTTATCCTGAAAGTAAGGGGAATGTATACCTTTTTCTACAAAAAAGGGAAATTTCTTAATTTTTGCCCCAAAATAAGAGGAATTTCTGCCTTTTTAACTCAAAATAAGCGAAATTTCTTTTTTTTTACCCAAAAATAAATAGAATTTCTGTCTTTTTGCAACAAAATAAAAGGAATTTTTGAATTATACCCTGAAATAAGTGATATTTCTGCAATTTTGCCCCAAAATAAAAGAAATTTCTGCCTTTTTGCTACAAAATAAGGAGAATTTCTGTCTTTTTGCCCCAAAATAAGAGAAATTTCTGCCTTTTTGCACCAAAATAAGGGGAATTTCAGCCTTTTTACCTTAAAATAAGGGGAATTTCAGCCTTTTTACCTCAAAATAAGGGGAATTTCAGCCTTTTTACCTCAAAATAAGGGGAATTTCTTAATTTTTTCCCCAAAATAAGGAAAATTTCTGCCTTTATTCCCTGAAATAAGTGAAATTTCTGCAATTTTGCCACAAAATCAGTGAAATTTCTGCAATTTTGCCCCAAAATAAGAAAAATTTCTGTCTTTTTGCCCTGAAATGTGTGAAATTGCTGCAATTTTACCCTAAAATAAGGTGAATTTCTGCCTTTTTGCCCTAAAATAAGTGGAATTTCTGCATTTTAGCCCCAAAATAGGAAAAACTTTTGCTTTTTTTCTCTGAAATAAGTGAAATTTCTGCAATTTTACCCTAAAATAAGGGAAATTTCTGCAATTTTGCCCCAAAATAAGGGAAATTTCTGCAATTTTTCCCCAAAATAAGGGAAATTTCTGGAATTTTGCCCCAAAATACGTGGAATTTCTGAGTTTTACCCAAAAAAAAGGAGAATTTCTGTTTTTTTGCCCCAACATATAGGGAATTTCTGCCTTTTTGCCCAACAATTAGGGGAATTTCTGCAATTTTGCCCCAAAATAAGGGAAATTTCTGCAATTTTGCCCCAATGTAAAGGAAATTTCTGCAATTTTGCCCCAAAATAAGGGGAATTTCTGACAGTTTGCTTCCGAAAAAAGGAGATTTTCTGTATTTTTGCTCCAAAATAAGGAGAATTTCTGCTTTTTTGCCCGAAAATTATGAGAATTTCTGCAATTATGCTTCAAAATACGGGGAATTTCTGCTTTTTATCCTGAAAGTAAGGGGAATGTATACCTTTTTCTACAAAAAAGGGAAATTTCTTAATTTTTGCCCCAAAATAAGAGGAATTTCTGCCTTTTTACCTCAAAATAAGTGAAATTTCTCCTTTTTTACCCAAAAATAATTAGAATTTCTGTCTTTTTGCAACAAAATAAAAGGAATTTTTGAATTATACCCTGAAATAAGTGATATTTCTGCAATTTTGCCACAAAATAAAAGAAATTTCTGCCTTTTTGCTACAAAATAAGAGAAATTTCTGCCTTTTTGCACCCATATAAGGGGAATTTCAGCCTTTTTACCTCAAAATAAGGGGAATTTCAGCCTTTTTACCTCAAAATAAGGGGAATTTCAGCCTTTTTACCTCAAAATAAGGGGAATTTCTTAATTTTTCCCCAAAATAAGGAAAATTTCTGCCTTTATTCCCTGAAATAAGTGAAATTTCTGCAATTTTGCCACAAAATCAGTGAAATTTCTGCAATTTTGCCCCAAAATAAGAAAAATTTCTGCCTTTTTGTCCTGAAATGTGTGAAATTGCTGCAATTTTACCCTAAAATAAGGTGAATTTCTGCCTTTTTGCCCTAAAATAAGTGGAATTTCTGCATTTTTGCCCCAAAATAGGAAAAACTTTTGCTTTTTTTCTCTGAAATAAGTGAAATTTCTGCAATTTTACCCTAAAATAAGGGAAATTTCTGCAATTTTGCCCCAAAATAAGGGAAATTTCTGGAATTTTGCCCCAAAATAAGTGGAATTTCTGAGTTTTGCACCAAAAGAAGGAGAATTTCTGTCTTTTTGCCCCAACATATAAGGAATTTCTGCCTTTTTGCCCCACAATTAGGGGAATTTCTGCAATTTTGCTCCAAAATGCAAGGAATTTCTGTCTTGTTGCCCAAAAATAAGTGGAATGCATAACTTTTTGCCATACAAAAGGGAAATTTCTTTATTTTTGCTCCAAAATAAGGGGAATTTCAGCCTTTTTGCCTCTAAATAAGTGGAATTTCTGTCTTTTTCCCCCAAACAAAGGTAATTTCTGTCTATTTTGCCCCAAAATATGGGGAATTTCTGACTTATTACCCTAAAATATGTAAAATATCTGCAATTTTGCCCCAAAATGAGGGAAATTTCTGCCTTTTTGCCCTGAAATATGTGAAATTTTTGTAATTTTACCCCAAAATAAGGTGAATTTCTGCCTTTTTCCCCCAAAATAATGGGAATTTCTGCCTTTTTGCCCCAAAATAAAAAAATTTTTTGCTTTTTTTCTCTGAAATAAGTGAAATTTCTGCAATTTTGCCCTAAAATAAGAGAAATTTCTGCCTTTTTGCCCTGAAATATGTGAAATTTCTGCAATTTTACCCCAAAATAAGGTGAATTTCTGCCTTTTTGCCCCAAAATAATGGGAATTTCTGTTTTTTTGCCCCAAAATAAAAAAAATTTTTGCTTTTTTTCTCTGAAATAAGTGAAATTTCTGCAATTTTGCCCCAAAATAAGGGAAATTTCTGGAATTTTGCCCCAAAATACGTTGAATTTCTGAGTTTTGCCCCAAAATAAGGAGAATTTCTGTCTTTTTGCCCCAACATATAGGGAATTTTTGCCTTTTTTCCCAACAATTAGGGGAATTTCTGCAATTTTGCCCCAAAATAAGGGAAATTTCTGCAATTTTGCCCCAATGTAAAGGAAATTTCTGCAATTTTGCCCCAAAATAAGGGGAATTTCTGACAGTTTGCTTCCGAAAAAGGAGATTTTCTGAATTTTTGCTCCAAAATAAGGAGAATTTCTGCTTTTTTGAACGAAAATTATGAGAATTTCTGAAATTATGCTTCAAAATACGGGGAATTTCTGCTTTTTATCCTGAAAGTAAGGGGAATGTATACCTTTTTCTACAAAAAAGGGAAATTTCTTAATTTTTGCCCCAAAATAAGAGGAATTTCTGCCTTTTTAACTCAAAATAAGCGAAATTTCTTTTTTTTTACCCAAAAATAAATAGAATTTCTGTCTTTTTGCAACAAAATAAAAGGAATTTTTGAATTATACCCTGAAATAAGTGATATTTCTGCAATTTTGCCCCAAAATAAAAGAAATTTCTGCCTTTTTGCTACAAAATAAGGAGAATTTCTGTCTTTTTGCCCCAAAATAAGAGAAATTTCTGCCTTTTTGC
Source organism: Micromys minutus (assembly GCF_963924665.1). Lineage (NCBI taxonomy): Eukaryota > Metazoa > Chordata > Mammalia > Rodentia > Muridae > Micromys > Micromys minutus. The sequence continues at coordinate 356,458 of NW_027667217.1, forward strand.
ACCAAAATAAGGGGAATTTCAGCCTTTTTACCTTAAAATAAGGGGAATTTCAGCCTTTTTACCTCAAAATAAGGGGAATTTCAGCCTTTTTACCTCAAAATAAGGGGAATTTCTTAATTTTTTCCCCAAAATAAGGAAAATTTCTGCCTTTATTCCCTGAAATAAGTGAAATTTCTGCAATTTTGCCACAAAATCAGTGAAATTTCTGCAATTTTGCCCCAAAATAAGAAAAATTTCTGTCTTTTTGCCCTGAAATGTGTGAAATTGCTGCAATTTTACCCTAAAATAAGGTGAATTTCTGCCTTTTTGCCCTAAAATAAGTGGAATTTCTGCATTTTAGCCCCAAAATAGGAAAAACTTTTGCTTTTTTTCTCTGAAATAAGTGAAATTTCTGCAATTTTACCCTAAAATAAGGGAAATTTCTGCAATTTTGCCCCAAAATAAGGGAAATTTCTGCAATTTTGCCCCAAAATAAGTGAAATTTCTGAGTTTTGCACCAAAAGAAGGAGAATTTCTGTCTTTTTGCCCCAACATATAGGGAATTTCTGCCTTTTTGCCCCACAATTAGGGGAATTTCTGCAATTTTGCTCCAAAATGCAAGGAATTTCTGTCTTGTTGCCCGAAAATAAGTGGAATGCATAACTTTTTGCCATACAAAAGGGAAATTTCTTTATTTTTGCTCCAAAATAAGGGGAATTTCAGCCTTTTTGCGTCTAAATAAGTGGAATTTCTGTCTTTTTCCCCCAAACAAAGGGAATTTCTGTCTATTTTGCCCCAAAATATGGGGAATTTCTGACTTATTACCCTAAAATATGTAAAATATCTGCAATTTTGCCCCAAAATGAGGGAAATTTCTGCCTTTTTGCCCTGAAATATGTGAAATTTTTGTAATTTTACCCCAAAATAAGGTGAATTTCTGCCTTTTTCCCCCAAAATAATGGGAATTTCTGCCTTTTTGCCCCAAAATAAAAAAATTTTTTGCTTTTTTTCTCTGAAATAAGTGAAATTTCTGCAATTTTGCCCTAAAATAAGAGAAATTTCTGCCTTTTTGCCCTGAAATATGTGAAATTTCTGCAATTTTACCCCAAAATAAGGTGAATTTCTGCCTTTTTGCCCCAAAATAATGGGAATTTCTGTTTTTTTGCCCCAAAATAAAAAAAAATTTTGCTTTTTTTCTCTGAAATAAGTGAAATTTCTGCAATTTTGCCCCAAAATAAGGGAAATTTCTGGAATTTTGCCCCAAAATACGTGGAATTTCTGAGTTTTGCCCCAAAATAAGGTGAATTTCTGTCTTTTTGCCCCAACATATAGGGAATTTCTGCCTTTTTGCCCAACAATTAGGGGAATTTCTGCAATTTTGCCCCAAAATAAGGGAAATTTCTGCAATTTTGCCCCAATGTAAAGGAAATTTCTGCAATTTTGCCCCAAAATAAGGGAAATTTCTGACTGTTTGCTTGCGAAAAAAGGAGATTTTCTGTATTTATGCTCCAAAATAAGGAGCATTTCTGCTTTTTTGCCCAAAAATTATGAGAATTTCTGCAATTATGCTTCAAAATACGGGTAATTTCTGCTTTTTATCCTGAAAGTAAGGGGAATGTATACCTTTTTCCACAAAAAAGGGAAATTTCTTAATTTTTGCCCCAAAATAAGAGGAATTTCTGCCTTTTTACCTCAAAATAAGTGAAATTTCTCCTTTTTTACCCAAAAATAATTAGAATTTCTGTCTTTTTGCAACAAAATATAAGGAATTTTTGAATTATACCCTGAAATAAGTGATATTTCTGCAATTTTGCCCCAAAATAAAAGAAATTTCTGCCTTTTTGCTACAAAATAAGGAGAATTTCTGTCTTTTTGCCCCAAAACAAGAGAAATTTCTGCATTTTTGCACCCAAATAAGGGGAATTTCAGCCTTTTTACCTCAAAATAAGGGGAATTTCAGCCTTTTTACCTCAAAATAAGGGGAAGTTCTGCATTTTTGCCACAAAATAATAAGAATTTCTTCATTTTTTCCTCAAAATAAGGAAAATTTCTGCCTTTATTCCCTGAAATAAGTGAAATTTCTGCAATTTTGCCCCAAAATAAGTGAAATTTCTGCAATTTTGCCCCAAAATAAGAAAAATTTCTGCCTTTTTGCCCTGAAATGTGTGAAATTGCTGCAATTTTACCCTAAAATAAGGTGAATTTCTGCCTTTTTGCCCTAAAATAAGTGGAATTTCTGCATTTTAGCCCCAAAATAGGAAAAACTTTTGCTTTTTTTTTCTGAAATAAGTGAAATTTCTGCAATTTTGCCCTAAAATAAGGGAAATTTCTGCAATTTTGCCCCAAAATAAGGGAAATTTCTGGAATTTTGCCCCAAAATAAGTGGAATTTCTGAGTTTTGCCCCAAAAGAAGGAGAATTTCTGTCTTTTTGCCCCAACATATAGGGAATTTCTGCCTTTTGGCCCCACAATTAGGGGAATTTCTGCAATTTTGCTCCAAAATGCAAGGAATTTCTGTCTTGTTGCCCGAAAATAAGTGGAATGCATAACTTTTTGTCATAAAAAAGGGAAATTTCTTTATTTTTGCTCCAAAATAAGGGGAATTTCAGCATTTTTGCCTCTAAATAAGTGGAATTTCTGTCTTTTTCCCCCAGACAAAGGGAATTTCTATTTTGCCCCAAAATATGGGGAATTTTTTACTTATTACCCTAAAATAAGTGAAATATCTGCAATTTTGCCCCCAAATGAGGGAAATTTCGTCCTTTTTGCCCTGAAATATGTAAAATTTCTGTAATTTTACCATAATATAAGGCGAATTTCTACATTTTTCCCCCAAAATAATGGGAATTTCTGCCTTTTTGCGCCAAAATAAAAAATTTTTGCCTTTTTTCTCTGAAATAAGTGAAATTTCTGCAATTTTGCCCTAAAATAAGAGAAATTTCTCCCTTTTTGCCCTGAAATATGTGAAATTTCTGCAATTTTACCCCAAAATAAGGTGAATTTCTGCCTTTTTACCTTAAAATAATGGGAATTTCTGGTTTTTTGCCCCAAAATAAGAAAAATTTTTTCATTTTTTCTCTGAAATAAGTGAAATTTCTGCAATTTTGCCCGAAAATAAAGGAAATTTCTGCAATTTTGCCCCAAAATAAGGGAAATTTCTAGAATTTTGCCCCAAAATACGTGGAATTTCTGAGTTTTGCCTTAAAATAAGGAGAATTTCTGTATTTTGCCCCAACATATAGAGAATTTCTGCCTTTTTGCCCAACAATTATGGGAATTTCTGCAATTTTGCCCCAAAATAAAGGAAATTTCTGCAATTTTGCCCCAAAATAAGGGGAATTTCTGACTGTTTGCTCCCGAAAAAAGGAGATTTTCTGTATTTTTGCTCCAAAATAAGGAGAATTTTTGATTTTTTGCCCCAAAATTATGAGAATTTCTGCAATTATGCTTCAAAATACGGGGAATTTCTGCTTTTTATCCCGAAAGTAAGGGGAATATATACCTTTTTCCACAAAAAAGGGAAATTTCTCAATTTTTGCCCCAAAATAAGAGGAATTTCTGCCTTTTTACCTTAAAATAAGTGAAATTTTTCCTTTTTTACCCAAAAATAAATGGAATTTCTGTCTTTTTGCAACAAAATAAAAGGGATTTTTGAATTATACCATAAAATATGTGATATTTCTGCAATTTTGCCTCAAAATAAAAGAAATTTCTACCTTTTTGCCACAAAATAAGGGGAATTTCTGTCTTTTTGCCCCAAAATAAGCGAAATTTCTGCCTTTTGCCCCCAAATAAGGGGAATTTCAGCCTTTTTACCTCAAAATAAGGGGAATTTCAGCCTTTTTACCTCAAAATAAGGGGAATTTCTGCACTTTTGCCACAAAATATTAAGAATTTCTTAATTTTTTCCCCAAAATAAGGAAAATTTCTCCCTTTTTCCCTGAAATAAGTGAAATTTCTACAATTTTGCCCCAAAATAAATGAAATTTCTGCAATTTTGCCCCAAAATAAGGAAATTTCTGCCTTTTTGCCCCAAAATAAAAAAATTTTTGCTTTTTTTCTCTGAAATAAGTGAAATTTCTGCAATTTTGCCCTAAAATAAGAGAAATTTCTGCCTTTTTGCCCTGAATTATGTGAAATTTCTGCAATTTTACCCCAAAATAAGGTGAATTTCTGCCTTTTTACCCAAAATAATGGGAATTTCTGGTTTTTTGCCCCAAAATAAGAAAAATTTTTGCTTTTTTTCTCTGAAATAAGTGAAATTTCTATAATTTTGCCCCAAAATAAGGGAAATTTCTGCAATTTTGCCCCAAAATAAGAGAAATTTCTGGAATTTTGCCCCAAAATACGTGGAATTTCTGAGTTTTGCCTTAAAATACGGAGAATTTCTGTATTGTGCCCCAACATATAGGGAATTTCTGGATTTTTGCCCATCAATTAGGGAAATATCTGCAATTTTGCCCCAAAATAAGGGAAATTTCTGCAATTTTGCCCCAATGTAAAGGAAATTTCTGCAATTTTGCCCCAAAATAAGGGGAATTTCTGACAGTTTGCTTCCGAAAAAAGGAGATTTTCTGTATTTTTGCTCCAAAATAAGGAGAATTTCTGCTTTTTTGCCCGAAAATTATGAGAATTTCTGCAATTAAGCTTCAAAATACTGGGAATTTCTGCTTTTTATCCCGAAAGTAAGGGGAATGTATACCTTTTTCCACAAAAAAGGGAAATTTCTTAATTTTTGCCCCAAAATAAGAGGAATTTCTGCCTTTTTAGCTCAAAATAAGTGAAATTTCTTTTTTTTTACCCAAAAATAAATGGAATTTCTGTCTTTTTGCAACAAAATAAAAGGAATTTTTGAATTATACCCTGAAATAAGTGATATTTCTGCAATTTTGCCCCAAAATAAAAGAAATTTCTACATTTTTGCCACAAAATAAGGGGAATTTCTGTCTTTTTGCCCCGAAATAAGAGAAATTTCTGCCTTTTTGCCCCCAAATAAGGGGAATTTCAGCCTTTTTACCTCAAAATAAGGGGAAATTCAGCCTTTTTACCTCAAAATAAGGGGAATTTCTGCATTTTTGCCACAAAATAATAAGAATTTCTTAATTTTTTCCCCAAAATAAGGAAAATTTCTGCCTTTTTCCCTGAAATAAGTGAAATTTCTACAATTTTATCCCATAATAAATGAAATTTCTGCAATTTTGCCCCAAAATAAGGGAAATTTCTGCCTTTTTGCCCTGAAATATGTGAAATTGCTGCAATTTTACCCTAAAATAAGGTGAATTTCTGCCTTTTTGCCCCAAAATAATTGGAATTTCTGCATTTTAGCCCCAAAATAGGAAAAATTTTTGCTTTTTTTCTCTGAAATAAGTAAAATTTCTGCAATTTTGCCCTAAAATAAGGGAAATTTCTGCAATTTGACCCCAAAATAAGGGAAATTTCTGGAATTTTGCCCCAAAATAAGTGGAATTTCTGAGTTTTGCCCCAAAAGAAGGAGAATTTCTGTCTTTTTGCCCCAACATATAGGGAATTTCTCCCTTTTTGCCCCACAATTAGGGGAATTTCTGCAATTTTGCTCAAAATGCAAGGAATTTCTGTCTTGTTGCCCGAAAATCAGTGGAATGCATAACGTTTTGCCATAAAAAAGGGAAATTTCTTTATTTTTGCCTCAAAATACGGGGAATTTCAGCCTTTTTGCCTCTAAATTAGGGGAATTTCTCTCTTTTTCCCCAAACACAGGGAATTTCTGTCTTTTTTGCCCCAAAATAAGGGGAATTTCTGACTTATTACCCTAAAATAAGTGAAATATCTGCAATTTTGCCCCAAAATAAGGGAAATTTCTGCCTTTTTGCCCTGAAATATGTAAAATTTCTGCAATTTTGCTCCAAATAAGGGAAATTTCTGCAATTTTGCCCCAAAATAGGTAAATTCCTGCAATTTTGCCCCAAAATAAAGGAAATTTCTTGAATTTTGCCCCAAAATAAGGGGAATTTCTGATTTTTGCCACAAAATAAAGGGAATTTTTGCCTTTTGCCCCAAAATTAGGGGAATTTCTGCAATTTTGCTCCAAAATATGGGGAATTTCTGCCTTTTTGCCCAAAAATGATGGGAATATATACCTTTTTGCCATAAAAAGTGAAATTTCTTCATTTTTGCTCCTAATAAAGGGAATTTCTGTCTTTTTGCCTCTAAATAAGTGGAATTTCTGTCTTTTTCTCCCAAAAAAAGGGAATTTTTGGTTTTTTTTGCCCCAAATAGAAGCAATTTCTGACTTATTACCCTGAAATAAATTAAATTCCTGCAATTTTGCCCCAAAAAAAGAAATTTCTGCAATTTTGCCGCAATGTAAAGGAAATTTCTGAAATTTTGACCCAAAATAATGGGAATTTCTGACTGTTTGCTCTCAAAAAAAGGAGATTTTCTGTCTTTTTGCCCCAAAATAAGGAGAATTTCTGCTTTTTTGCCCGAAAATAATGAGAATTTCTGCAATTTTGCTTCAAAATACGGGGAATTTCTGCTTTTAATCACAAAAGTAAGGGGAATGTATAGCTTTTGCAACAAAAAAGGGAAATCTCTTCATTTTTGCCCCAAAATAAGAGAAATTTCTGCCTTTTTGCCACAAAATAAGGGGAATTTCTGTCTTTTTGCCACAAAATAAGGGAAATTTCTGCCTTTTTGCCCCCAAATAAGGGGAATTTCAGCCTTTTTACCTCAAAGTAATGGGAATTTCTGCATTTTTGCCACAAAATATTAAGAATTTCTGCATTTTTGCCCCAAAATAAAAAAAATTTCTGCCTTTTTTCCTGAAATAAGTGAAATTTCTGAAATTTTGCTTCAAAATAAGTGAAATTTCTGCAATTTTGCCCGAAAATAAGGGAAATTTCTGCCTTTTTGCCCTGAAATATTTGAAATGTCTGCAATTTTACTTTAAAAAAAGTGAATTTCTGCATTTTTGCCCCAAAATAATGGGAATTTCTGCTTTTTTTCCCCTAAAATAAGAAAAATTTTTGCTTTTTTTCTCTAAAATAAGTAAAATTTCTGCAATTTTGCCCCAAAATAAAGGAAATTTCGGCAATTTTGCCCCAAAATAATGGAAATTTCTGGAATTTTGCACCAAAATAAGTGGAATTTCTGAGTTTTGCCCCAAAATAAGGAGAATTTTTGTCTTTTTGCCCCAACATATAGGGAATTTCTGCCTTTTTGCCCCACAATTAGGGGCATTTCTGCAATTTTGCTCCAAAATACAGGGAATTTCTTTTTTTTTGCCCGAAAATAAGTGGAATGCATAACTTGTTGCCATAAAAAATGGAAATTTCTTCATTTTTGCTCCAAAATAAGGGGAATTTCTGCATTTTGGCCTCTAAATAAGTGGAATTTCTGTCTTTTCCCCCAAAACAAAGGGAATTTCTGTATTTTTTGCCCCAAAATAAGGAAATTTTCTGACTTATTACCCTAAAATAAGTGAAATTTCTGCAATTTTGCCCCAAAATAAGGGAAATTTCTGCATTTTTGCCCTGAAATATGTAAAATTTCTGCAATTTTACCCCAAAATAAGGTGAATTTCTGCCTTTTTGACACAAAATAATGAGAATTTCTGCCTTTTTGCCCCAAAATAAAAAAAAATTTTTCTTTTTTTCTATGAAATAAGTGAAATTTCTGCAATTTTGCCCTAAAATAAGGGAAATATCTGCAATTTTTCCCCATAATAAGGAAAATGTCTGCAATTTTGCCCCAAAATAAAGAGAATTTCTCCCTTTTTGCCCCAAAATAAAGGAAATTTCAGCCTTTTACCTGAAAATAAGTGAAATTTCTGCAATTTTGCCCCAAATAAGGGAAATTTCTGCCTTTTTGCCCTGAAATATGTAAAATTTCTGCAATTTTGCTCCAAATAAGGGAAATTTCTGCAATTTTGCCCCAAAATAGGTAAATTCCTGCAATTTTGCCCCAAAATAAAGGAAATTTCTTGAATTTTGCCCCAAAATAAGGGGAATTTCTGATTTTTGCCACAAAATAAAGGGAATTTTTGCCTTTTGCCCCAAAATTAGGGGAATTTCTGCAATTTTGCTCCAAAATATGGGGAATTTCTGCCTTTTTGCCCAAAAATGATGGGAATATATACCTTTTTGCCATAAAAAGTGAAATTTCTTCATTTTTGCTCCTAATAAAGGGAATTTCTGTCTTTTTGCCTCTAAATAAGTGGAATTTCTGTCTTTTTCTCCCAAAAAAAGGGAATTTTTGGTTTTTTTTGCCCCAAATAGAAGCAATTTCTGACTTATTACCCTGAAATAAATTAAATTCCTGCAATTTTGCCCCAAAAAAAGAAATTTCTGCAATTTTGCCGCAATGTAAAGGAAATTTCTGAAATTTTGACCCAAAATAATGGGAATTTCTGACTGTTTGCTCTCAAAAAAAGGAGATTTTCTGTCTTTTTGCCCCAAAATAAGGAGAATTTCTGCTTTTTTGCCCGAAAATAATGAGAATTTCTGCAATTTTGCTTCAAAATACGGGGAATTTCTGCTTTTAATCACAAAAGTAAGGGGAATGTATAGCTTTTGCAACAAAAAAGGGAAATCTCTTCATTTTTGCCCCAAAATAAGAGAAATTTCTGCCTTTTTGCCACAAAATAAGGGGAATTTCTGTCTTTTTGCCACAAAATAAGGGAAATTTCTGCCTTTTTGCCCCCAAATAAGGGGAATTTCAGCCTTTTTACCTCAAAGTAATGGGAATTTCTGCATTTTTGCCACAAAATATTAAGAATTTCTGCATTTTTGCCCCAAAATAAAAAAAATTTCTGCCTTTTTTCCTGAAATAAGTGAAATTTCTGAAATTTTGCTTCAAAATAAGTGAAATTTCTGCAATTTTGCCCGAAAATAAGGGAAATTTCTGCCTTTTTGCCCTGAAATATTTGAAATGTCTGCAATTTTACTTTAAAAAAAGTGAATTTCTGCATTTTTGCCCCAAAATAATGGGAATTTCTGCTTTTTTTCCCCTAAAATAAGAAAAATTTTTGCTTTTTTTCTCTAAAATAAGTAAAATTTCTGCAATTTTGCCCCAAAATAAAGGAAATTTCGGCAATTTTGCCCCAAAATAATGGAAATTTCTGGAATTTTGCACCAAAATAAGTGGAATTTCTGAGTTTTGCCCCAAAATAAGGAGAATTTTTGTCTTTTTGCCCCAACATATAGGGAATTTCTGCCTTTTTGCCCCACAATTAGGGGCATTTCTGCAATTTTGCTCCAAAATACAGGGAATTTCTTTTTTTTTGCCCGAAAATAAGTGGAATGCATAACTTGTTGCCATAAAAAATGGAAATTTCTTCATTTTTGCTCCAAAATAAGGGGAATTTCTGCATTTTGGCCTCTAAATAAGTGGAATTTCTGTCTTTTCCCCCAAAACAAAGGGAATTTCTGTATTTTTTGCCCCAAAATAAGGAAATTTTCTGACTTATTACCCTAAAATAAGTGAAATTTCTGCAATTTTGCCCCAAAATAAGGGAAATTTCTGCATTTTTGCCCTGAAATATGTAAAATTTCTGCAATTTTACCCCAAAATAAGGTGAATTTCTGCCTTTTTGACACAAAATAATGAGAATTTCTGCCTTTTTGCCCCAAAATAAAAAAAAATTTTTCTTTTTTTCTATGAAATAAGTGAAATTTCTGCAATTTTGCCCTAAAATAAGGGAAATATCTGCAATTTTTCCCCATAATAAGGAAAATGTCTGCAATTTTGCCCCAAAATAAAGAGAATTTCTCCCTTTTTGCCCCAAAATAAAGGAAATTTCAGCCTTTTACCTGAAAATAAGTGAAATTTCTGCAATTTTGCCCCAAATAAGGGAAATTTCTGCCTTTTTGCCCTGAAATATGTAAAATTTCTGCAATTTTGCTCCAAATAAGGGAAATTTCTGCAATTTTGCCCCAAAATAGGTAAATTCCTGCAATTTTGCCCCAAAATAAAGGAAATATCTTGAATTTTGCCCCAAAATAAGGGGAATTTCTGATTTTTGCCACAAAATAAAGGGAATTTTTGCCTTTTGCCCCAAAATTAGGGGAATTTCTGCAATTTTGCTCCAAAATATGGGGAATTTCTGCCTTTTTGCCCAAAAATGATGGGAATATATACCTTTTTGCCATAAAAAGTGAAATTTCTTCATTTTTGCTCCTAATAAAGGGAATTTCTGTCTTTTTGCCTCTAAATAAGTGGAATTTCTGTCTTTTTCTCCCAAAAAAAGGGAATTTTTGGTTTTTTTTGCCCCAAATAGAAGCAATTTCTGACTTATTACCCTGAAATAAATTAAATTCCTGCAATTTTGCCCCAAAAAAAGAAATTTCTGCAATTTTGCCGCAATGTAAAGGAAATTTCTGAAATTTTGACCCAAAATAATGGGAATTTCTGACTGTTTGCTCTCAAAAAAAGGAGATTTTCTGTCTTTTTGCCCCAAAATAAGGAGAATTTCTGCTTTTTTGCCCGAAAATAATGAGAATTTCTGCAATTTTGCTTCAAAATACGGGGAATTTCTGCTTTTAATCACAAAAGTAAGGGGAATGTATAGCTTTTGCAACAAAAAAGGGAAATCTCTTCATTTTTGCCCCAAAATAAGAGAAATTTCTGCCTTTTTGCCACAAAATAAGGGGAATTTCTGTCTTTTTGCCACAAAATAAGGGAAATTTCTGCCTTTTTGCCCCCAAATAAGGGGAATTTCAGCCTTTTTACCTCAAAGTAATGGGAATTTCTGCATTTTTGCCACAAAATATTAAGAATTTCTGCATTTTTGCCCCAAAATAAAAAAAATTTCTGCCTTTTTTCCTGAAATTAGTGAAATTTCTGAAATTTTGCTTCAAAATAAGTGAAATTTCTGCAATTTTGCCCGAAAATAAGGGAAATTTCTGCCTTTTTGCCCTGAAATATTTGAAATGTCTGCAATTTTACTTTAAAAAAAGTGAATTTCTGCATTTTTGCCCCAAAATAATGGGAATTTCTGCTTTTTTTCCCCTAAAATAAGAAAAATTTTTGCTTTTTTTCTCTAAAATAAGTAAAATTTCTGCAATTTTGCCCCAAAATAAAGGAAATTTCGGCAATTTTGCCCCAAAATAATGGAAATTTCTGGAATTTTGCACCAAAATAAGTGGAATTTCTGAGTTTTGCCCCAAAATAAGGAGAATTTTTGTCTTTTTGCCCCAACATATAGGGAATTTCTGCCTTTTTGCCCCACAATTAGGGGCATTTCTGCAATTTTGCTCCAAAATACAGGGAATTTCTTTTTTTTTGCCCGAAAATAAGTGGAATGCATAACTTGTTGCCATAAAAAATGGAAATTTCTTCATTTTTGCTCCAAAATAAGGGGAATTTCTGCATTTTGGCCTCTAAATAAGTGGAATTTCTGTCTTTTCCCCCAAAACAAAGGGAATTTCTGTATTTTTTGCCCCAAAATAAGGAAATTTTCTGACTTATTACCCTAAAATAAGTGAAATTTCTGCAATTTTGCCCCAAAATAAGGGAAATTTCTGCATTTTTGCCCTGAAATATGTAAAATTTCTGCAATTTTACCCCAAAATAAGGTGAATTTCTGCCTTTTTGACACAAAATAATGAGAATTTCTGCCTTTTTGCCCCAAAATAAAAAAAAATTTTTCTTTTTTTCTATGAAATAAGTGAAATTTCTGCAATTTTGCCCTAAAATAAGGGAAATATCTGCAATTTTTCCCCATAATAAGGAAAATGTCTGCAATTTTGCCCCAAAATAAAGAGAATTTCTCCCTTTTTGCCCCAAAATAAAGGAAATTTCAGCCTTTTACCTGAAAATAAGTGAAATTTCTGCAATTTTGCCCCAAATAAGGGAAATTTCTGCAATTTTGGCAAAAAATAAGGTAAATTCCTGCAATTTTGCCCCCCATAATAGGAAATTTCTAGAATTTTGTCCCAAAATAAGGGGAATTTCTGATTTTTGCCCCAAAATAAAAGAATTTCTGCCTTTTGCCCCAAAATTAGGGGAATTTCTTCAATTTCGCTCCAAAATACGGGGAATTTCTGCTTTTTTGCCTGAAAATAATGGGAATGCATACCTTTTTGCCATAAAAAGGGAAATTTCTTCATTTTTGCTCCAAAATAAGGGGAATTTCTGCCTTTTTGCCTGTAGATAAGTGGAATTTCTGTCTTTTTCCCCCAAAACAAAGGGAATTTCTGTCTTTTTTGCCCCAAAATAAAGGGAATTTCTGACTTATTACCCTGAAATAAGTGAAATTTCTGAAATTTAGCCCCAGAATAAGGAAAATTTCTGCCTTTTTGCCCATAAATATGTGAAATTTCTGCAATTTTACCCCAAAATAAGGTGAATTTCTGTTTTTTGCCCCAAAATAATGGGAATTTCTGCCTTTTTGCCCCAAAATAAGAAAAATTTTTGCTTTTTTTCTATGAAATAAGTAAAATTTCTGCAATTTTGCCCTAAAATAAGGGAAATTTCTGCAATTTTTCCCTTAATAAGGGAAATTTCTGCAATTTTGCCCCAATGTAAAGGAAATTTCTGCAATTTTGCCTCAAAATAAGGAGAATTTCTGACTGTTTGCTCCCGAAAAAAGGAGATTTTCTGTCTTTTTGCCCCAAAATAAGGAGAATTTCTGCCTTTTTCCCAAAAATTATGAGAATTTCTGCAATTTTGCTTCAAAATACGGGGAATTTCTGCTTTTTATCCCGAAAGTAAGGGGAATGTATATTTTTTGCCACAAAAAAGGGAAATTTCTTCATTTTTGCTCCAAAATAAGGGGAATTTCTGCACTTTTGTCTATAATAAGTGGAATTTCTGTCTTTTTCCCAAAAATCAAAGGGAATTTCTCTCTTTTTTGCCCCAAAATAAAAGGAATTTCTGACTCATTACCCTGAAATAAGTGAAATTTCTGCCTTCTTGCCCCCAAATAAGGGGAATTTCAGAATTTTTACCTCAAAATAAAGGGAATTTCTGAATTTTGGCACAAAATATTAGGAATTTCTGCATTTTTGCCCCAAAATAATTATAATTTCTACCTTTTTTCCCTGAAATAAGTGAAATTTCTGCAATTTTGCCCCAAAATAAGTGAAATTTCTGCAATTTTGCCCCAAAATAAGTGAAATTTCTGGAATTTTGCACCAAAATAAGTGGAATTTCTGAGTTTTGCCCCAAAATAAGGAGAATTTTTGTATTTTGCCGCAACATATAGGGAATTTCTGCCTATTTGCCCCACAATTAGGGGAATTTCTGCAATTTTGCTCCAAAATACGGGAAATTTCTGTCTTTTTGCCCGAAAATAAGGGGAATGCATAACTTGTTTCCATAAAAAAGGGAAATTTCTTCATTTTTGCTCCAAAATAAGGAGAATTTCTGCTTTTTTGCCTCTAAATAAGTGGAATTTCTGTCTTTTTCCCCCAAACCAAAGGGAATTTCTGTCTTTTTTGCCCCAAAATAAGGGGATTTTCTGACTTATTACCCTAAAATAAGTTAAATTTCTGCAATTTTGCCCCGGGATAAGGTTAATTTCTGCCTTTTTGCTCTGAAATATGTGAAATTTCTGCAATTTTACCCCAAAATAAGGTGAATTTCTGCCTTTTTGCCCCAAAATAATGAGAATTTCTGCCTTTTTGCCCCAAAATAAAAAAAAATTTTTGCTTTTTTTCTCTGAAATAAGGGAAATTTCTGCAATTTTTCCCCATAATAAGGAAAATGTCTGCAATTTTGCCCTAAAATAAAGGGTATTTCTCCATTTTTGCCCCAAAATAAAGGAAATTTCAGTCTTTTTACCAGAAAATAAGTGAAATTTCTGCAATTTTGCCCCAAATAAGGGAAATTTCTGCAATTTTGCCCCAAAATAAGGTAAATTCCTGCAATTTTGCCACAAAATAAAAAAAAATTTCTTGAATTTTGCACCAAAATAAGGGGAATTTCTGATTTTTGCCCCAAAATAAAGGAAATTTCTGCCTTTTGCCCCAAAATTAGGGGAATTTCTGCAATTTTGCTCCAAAATACGGGGAATTTCTGCCTTTATGCCTGAAAATATTGGAAATGCATACTTTTTGCCATAAAAAGGGAAATTTCTTCATTTTTGCTCCGAAATAAGGGGAATTTCTGCCTTTTTGACTCTAGATAAGTGGAATTTCTGTCTTTTTTCCGAAAACAAAGCGAATTTCTGTCTTTTTTGCCCCAAAATAAGGGGAATTTCTGACTTATTACCCTGAAATAAGTGAAATTTCTGCAATTTTGCCCCAGGATAAGGTAAATTTCTGCCCTTTTTCTCTGAAATATGTGAAATTTCTGCAATTTTACCCCAAAATAAGGTGAATTTCTGTTTTTTTGCCCCAAAATAATGGGAATTTCTGCCTTTTTGCCCCAAAATAAGAAAAATTTTTGCTTTTTTTCTATGAAATAAGTAAAATTTCTGCAATTTTGCCAAAAAATAAGGGAAATTTCTGCAATTTTTTCCCTTAATAAGGGAAATTTCTGCAATTTTGCCCCAATGTAAAGGAAATTTCTGCAATTTTGCCCCAAAATAAGTAGAATTTCTGACTGTTTGCTCCCGAGAAAAAGAGATTTTCTGTCTTTTTGCAACAAAATAAGGAGAATTTCTGCTATTTTGCCCGAAAATTATGAGAATTTCTGCAATTTTGCTTCAAAATACGGGGAATTTCTGCTTTTTATCCCGAAAGTAAGGGGAATGTATATTTTTTGCCACAAAAAAGGGAAATTTCTTCATTTTTGCTCCAAAATAAGGGGAATTTCTGCCTTTTTGCCTGTAGATAAGTGGAATTTTTGTCTTTTTCCCAAAAATCAAAAAGAATTTCTTTCTTTTTTGCCCCAAAATAAAAGGAATTTCTGACTCATTACCCTGAAATAAGTGAAATTTCTGCAATTTTGCCCCAAAATAAGGGAAATTTCTGTATTTTTGCCCCCAAATAAGGGGAATTTCAGCATTTTTACCTCAAAATAAGGGGAATTTCTAAATTTTGGCACAAAATATTAGGAATTTCTGCATTTTTGCCCCAAAATAAGTATAATTTCTGCCTTTTTTCCCTGAAATAAGTGAAATTTCTGCAATTTTGCCCCAAAATAAGTAAAATTTCTGCAATTTTGCCCCAAAAAAGGGAAATTTCTGGAATTTTGCACCAAAATAAGTGGAATTTCTGAGTTTTGCTTTCAAAATAAGGAGAATTTTTGCTTTTTGCCCCAACATATAGGGAACTTCTGCCTTTTTGCCCCCCAATTAGGGGAATTTCTGCAATTTTGCTCCAAAATACGGGAAATTTCTGTTTTTTGCCCGAAAATAAGGGGAATGCATAACTTGTTGGTATAAAAAAGGGAAATTTCTTCATTTTTGCTCCAAAATAAAGAGAATTTCTGCCTTTTTGCCTCTAAATATGTGGAATTTCTGTCTTTTTCCTCCAAACCGAAGGGAATTTCTGTCTTTTTTGCCCCACAATAAGGGGATTTTCTAACTTATTACCCTATAATAAGTAAAATTTATGCAATTTTGCCCAAGGATAAAAGAAATTTCTGCCTTTTTGCCCTGAAATATGTGAAATTTCTGCAATTTTTCCCCAAAATAAGGTGAATTTCTGCCTTTTTGCCCCAAAATAATGAGAATTAATGCCTTTTTGCCCCAAAATAAAAAAAAAATTTTGCTTTTTTTTCTCTGAAATAAGTGAAATTTCTGCAATTTTGCCCTAAAATAAAGAAAATTTCTGCAATTTTTCCCCATAATAAGGAAAATGTCTGCAATTTTGCCCCAAAATAAAGAGAATTTCTCCCTTTTTGCCCCAAAATAAAGGAAATTTCAGTCTTTTTACCTGAAAATAAGTGAAATTTCTGCAATTTTGCCCCAAATAAGGGAAATTTCTGCAATTTTGGCAAAAAATAAGGTAAATTCCTGCAATTTTGCCCCCCAAAATAGGAAATTTCTAGAATTTTGTCCAAAAATAAGGGGAATTTCTGATTTTTTGCCCCAAAATAAAAGAATTTCTGCCTTTTGCCACAAAATTAGGGGAATTTCTTCAATTTTGCTCCAAAATACGGGGAATTTCTGCTTTTTTGCCTAAAAATAATGGGAATGCATACCTTTTTGCCATAAAGAGGGAAATTTCTTCATTTTTGCTCCAAAATAAGGGGAATTTCTGCCTTTTTGCCTGTAGATAAGTGTAATTTCTGTCTTTTCCCCCCAAAACAAAGGGAATTTCTGTCTTTTTTGCCCCAAAATAAGGGGAATTTCTGACTTATTACCCTGAAATAAGTGAAATTTCTGAAAATTTGCCCCAGAATAAGGAAAATTTCTGACTTTTTGCCCATAAATATGTGAAATTTCTGCAATTTTACCCCAAAATAAGTTGAATTACTGTTTTTTTGCCCCAAAATAATGGGAATTTCTGCCTTTTTGCCCCAAAATAAGAAAAATTTTTGCTTTTTTTCTCTGAAATAAGTAAAGTTTCTGCAATTTTGCCCTAAAATAAGGGAAATTTCTGCAATTTTTCCCTTAATAAGGGAAATTTCTGCAATTTTGCCCCAATGTAAAGGAAATTTCTGCAATTCTGCCTTAAAATAAGGAGAATTTCTGACCGTTTGCTCCCGAAAAAAGGAGATTTTTTGTCTTTTTGCCCCAAAATAAGGAGAATTTCTGCCTTTTTCCCAAAAATTATGAGAATTTCTGCAATTTTGCTTCAAAATACGGGGAATTTCTGCTTTTTATCCCAAAAGTAAGAGAAATGTATATTTTTTGCCACAAAAAAGGGAAATTTCTTCATTTTTGCTCCAAAATAAGGGGAATTTCTGCCTTTTTGCCTCTAAATAAGTGGAATTTCTGTCTTTTTCCTAAAAATCAAAGGGAATTTCTCTCTTTTTTGCCCCAAAATAAAAGGAATTTCTGACTCATTACCCTGAAATAAGTGAAATTTCTGCAATTTTGCCCCAAAATAAAGGAAATTTCTGCCTTCTTGCCCCCAAATAAGGGGAATTTCAGAATTTTTACCTCAAAATAAAGGGAATTTCTGAATTTTGGCACAAAATATTAGGAATTTCTGAATTTTTGCCCCAAAATAAGTATAATTTCTGCCTTTTTTCCCTGAAATAAGTGAAATTTCTGCAATTTTGCCCCAAAATAAGTGAAATTTCTGCAATTTTGCCCCAAAATAAGGGAAATTTCTGGAATTTTGCACCAAAATAAGTGGAATTTCTGAGTTTTGCCCCAAAATAAGGAGAATTTTTGTCTTTTTGCCCCAACATATAGGGAATTTCTGCCTTTTTGCCCCACAATTAGGGGAATTTCTGCAATTTTGCTCCAAAATATGGGAAATTTCTGTCTTTTTGCTTGAAAATAAGGGGAATGTATAACTTGTTGCCATAAAAAAGGAAAATTTCTTCATTATTGCTCCAAAATAAGAATTTCTGCCTTTTTGCCTCTAAATAAGTGGAATTTCTGTCTTTTTCCCCCAAACCAAAGGGAATTTCTGTCTTTTTTGGCCCAAAATAAGAGGATTTTCTGACTTATTACCCTAAAATAAGTGAAATTTCTGCAATTTTGCCCCAGGATAAGGGAAATTTCTGCTTTTTTGCCCTGAAATATGTGAAATTTCTGCAATTTTACCCCAAAATAAGGTGAATTTCTGCCTTTTTGCCCCAAAATAAAAAAAATTTTGGCTTTTTTTCTCTGAAATAAGTGAAATTTCTGCAATTTTGCCCTAAAATAAGGGAAATTTCTGCAATTTTTCCCCATAATAAGGAAAATGTCTGCAATTTTGCCCTAAAATAAAGGGTATTTCTCCATTTTTGCCCCAAAATAAAGGAAATTTCAGTCTTTTTACCTGAAAATAAATGTAATTTCTGCAATTTTGCCCCAAATAAGGGAAATTTCTGCAATTTTGCCCCAAAATAAGGTAAATTCCTGCAATTTTGCCCCCAAAAAAGGAAATTTTTAGAATTTTGCCCCAAATTTGGGGAATTTCTGATTTTTGCCCCAAAATAAAGGGAATTTCTGCCTTTTGCCCCAAAATTAGGGGAATTTCTTCAATTTTGCTCCAAAATACTGGGAATATCTGCCTTTTTGCCTGAAAATATTGGGAATGCATACCTTTTTGCAATAAAAAGGGAAATTTCTTCATTGTTGCTCCAAAATAAGGGGAATTTCTGCCTTTTTGCCTCTAGATAAGTGGAATTTCTGTCTTTTTCCCCGAAAACAAAGCGAATTTTTGTCTTTTTTGCCCCAAAATAAGGGGAATTTCTGACTTATTACCCTGAAATAAGTGAAATTTCTGCAATTTTGCCCCAGGATAAGGTAAATTTCTGCCTTTTTGCCCTGAAATATGTTAAATTTCTGCAATTTTACCCCAAAATAAGGTGAATTTCTGTTTTTTTGCAGCAAAATAATGGGAATTTCTGCCTTTTTGCCCCAAAATAAGAAAAATTTTTGCTTTTTTTCTCTGAAATAAGTAAAATTTCTGCAATTTTGCCCTAAAATATGGTAAATTTCTGCAATTTTTTCCCATAATAAGAGAAATTTCTGCAATTTTGCCCCAATGTAAAGGAAATTTCTGCAATTTTGCCCCAAAATAAGTAGAATTTCTGACTGTTTTTTTTTGCTCCAAAATAAGGGAAATTTCTGCCTTTTTGCCTCTAAGTAAGTGGAATTTCTGCCATTTCCCCCGAAACAAAGGGAATTTTTTTCTTTTTTGCCCCAAAATAAGGGTAATTTCTGACTTATTACCCTGAAATAAGTGAAATTTCTGCAATTTTGCCCCAAAATAAAAGAAATTTTTTCCTTTTTGCCCCCAAATAAGGGGAATTTCAGCCTTTTTACCTCAAAATAAGGAGAATTTCTGCCGTTTTGCCCCAAAATAAGGGAAATTTCTGCCTTTTTTCACTGAAATAATTGAAATTTCTGCCTTTTTGCCCCAAAATAAGTGAAATTTCTGCACTTTTGCCCAAGAATAAGGGAAATTTCTGGAATTTTGCCCCAAAATAAGTGGAATTTCTAAGTTTTGCCACAAAATAAAGAGAATTTCTGTCTTTTGCCCCAACATATAGGGAATTTTTGCATTTTTGCCCAAAAATTAGGGGAATTTCTGCAATTTTGCTCCAAAATACGGGAAATTTCTGCCTTTTTGCCCGTAAATAAAAAGAATGCATACCTTTTTGGTTTAAAAAGGGAAATTTCTTCATTTTTACTCCAAAATAAGGGGAATTTCTGCTTTTTTCCCTCTAAATATGTGGAATTTCTGTCTTTTTCCTCCAAAACAAAAGGATTTTCTGTCTTTTTTGCCCCAAAATAAGGAAATTTTCTGACTTATTACCCTGAAATAAGTGAAATTTCTGCAATTTTGTCACAAAATAAGGGAAATTTCTGCCTTTTTGCCCCAAAATAAAGGGAATTTCAGCCTTTTCACCTCAAAATAAGGGGAATTACTGCATTTTTGCCACAAAATATTAGGAATTTCTGCCTTTTTGCCCAAACATAAGGAAAATTTCTGTCTTTTTTCCCTGAAATAAGTCAAATTTCTGCAGTTTTGCCCAGATGTAAAGGAAATTTCTGCAATTTTGCCCAAAAATAAGGAGAATTTCTGACTGTTTGCTCCCGAAAAAAAAGATTTTCTGTCTTTTTGCGCCAAATTAAGGAGAATTTCTGCCTTTTTGCCCGAAAATTATGAGAATATCTGCAATTATGCTTCAAAATACGGGGAATTTCTGCTTTTTATCCCAAAAGTAAGATAATGTATATTTTTTGCCACAAAAAAGGGAAATTTCTTCATTTTTGCTCCAAAATAAGGGGAATTTCTGCCTTTTTGCCCCTAATAAATGGAATTTCTGTCTTTTTCACAAAAAACAAAGGGAATTTCTCTCTTTTTTGCCCCAAAATAAGAGGAATTTCTGACTCATTACCCTGAAATAAGTGAAATTTCTGCAATTTTGCCGCAAAATAAGGGTAATTTCTGGAATTTTGCACCAAAATTTGGAATTTCTGAGGGTTGCCCCAAAATAAAGAGAATTTTTCTCTTTTTCCCCAAACATATAGGGAATTTCTGCCTTTTTGCCCCACAATTATGGGAATTTCTGCAATTTTGCTCAAAAATACGGGGAATTTTTGTCTTTTTGCCCGAAAATAAGGGGAATGCATAACTTGTTGCCATAAAAAAGGGAAATTTCTTCATTTTTGCTCCAAAATAAGGGGAATTTCTGCTTTTTTGCTTCTAAATAAGTGGAATTTCTGTCTTTTTCCTCCAAAACAAAGGGAATTTCTGTCTTTTTGCCCCAAAATAAGGGGAATTTCTGACTTATTACCCTGAAATAAGTGAAATTTCTGCAATTTTGCCCCAAAATAAGGGAAATTTCTGCCTTTTTGCCCTGAAATATGTGAAATTTCTGCATGTTTATCCCAAAATAAATTGAATTTCTGCGTTTTTGCCCCAAATAATGGGAATTTCTGCCTTTTTGCCCCAAAATAAGAAAAATTTTTGCTTTTTTCTCTGAAATAAGTGAAATTTCTGCAATTTTGCCCTAAAATAAGTGGAATTTCTGCAATTTTAAAGCATAATAAAGGAAATTTCTGCAATTTTGCCCCAAAATAAGGGGAATTTCTCTCTTTTTGCCCCAAAATAAAGGAAGTTTCAGCCTTTTAACCAGAAAATAAGTGAAATTTCTGCAATTTTGCCCCAAATAAAGAAAATTTCTGCAATTTTGCCCCAAAATAAGGTAAATTCCTGCATTTTTGCCCCAAAATAAAGAAAATTTCTGGAATTTTGCCACAAAATTATGGGAATTTCTGATTTTTGCCCCAAAATAAAGGGAATTTCTGGCTTTTGCCCCAAAATTAGGGGAATTTCTGCAATTTTGCTCCAAAATACAGGGAATTTCTGCCTTTTTGCCCGAAAATAATGGGAATGCATACCTTTTTGCCATAAAAAGGTAAATTTCTTCATTTTTGCTCCAAAATAAGAAAAATTTCTGCCTTTTTGCCTCTAAATATGTGGAATTTCTGTCATTTCTCCCAAAACAAAGGGAATTTCTGTCATTTTTGCCCCAAAATAAGGGGAATTTCTGACTTATTACCCTGAAATAAGTGAAATTTCTGCAATTTTGCCCCAAAAAAGAGAAATTTCTGCCTTTTGCCCTCAAATAAGAGGAATTTTAGCCTTTTTACCTCAAAATAAGGAGAATTTCTGCCTTTTTGCCCCAAAATAAGAAAAATTTCTGCCTTTTTTCACTGAAAGAAGTGAAATTTCTGCAATTTTGCCCCAAAAAAGAGAAATTTCTGCCTTTTGCCCTCAAATAAGAGGAATTTTAGCTTTTTTACCTCAAAATAAGGAGAATTTCTGCCTTTTTGCCCCAAAATAAGAAAAATTTCTGCCTTTTTTCACTGAAAGAAGTGAAATTTCTGCAATTTTGACCCAAAATAAGTGAAATTTCTGCAATTTTGCCCAAGAATAAGGGAAATTTCTGGAATTTTGCCCCAAAGTAAGTGGAATTTCTAAGTTTTGCCCCAAAATAAAGAGAATTTCTGTCTTTTTGCCCCAACATATAGGGAATTTCTGCATTTTTGCCCCACAATTATGGGAATTTCTGCAATTTTGCTCCAAAATACGGGAAATTTCTGCCTTTTTGCCCGTAAATAAAAAGAATGCATACCTTTTTGCCTTAAAAAAGGGAAATTTCTTCACTTTTGCTCCAAAATAATGGGAATTTCTGCTTTTTTGCCTTTAAATAAGTGGAATTTCTGTCTTTTTCCTCCAAAACAAAGGGATTTTCTGTCTTTTTTGCCCCAAAATAAGGAAATTTTCTGACTTATTACCCTGAAATAAGTGAAATTTTTGCAAGTTTGTCCCAAAATAAGGGAAATTTCTGCCTTTTTGCCCCAAAATAAGGGGAATTTCAGCCTTTTCACCTCAAAATAAGGGGACTTTCTGAATTTTTGCCACAAAATATTAGAAATTTCTGCCTTTTTGCCCCAAAATAAGGAAAATTTCTGTCTTTTTTTCCCTGAAATAAGTCAAATTTCTGCAATTTTGCCCCATTGTAAAGGAAATTTCTGAAATTTTGCCCCAAATAAGGAGAATTTCTCCCTTTTTGCCCGAAAATTATGAGAATTTCTGCAATTTTGCTTCATAATACGGGGAATTTCTGCTTTTTATCCCGAAATTAAGGGGAATGTATATTTTTTGCCACAAAAAAGAGAAATATCTTTATTTTTGCTACAAAATAAGGGGAATTTCTGCCTTTTTGCCTCTAAATAAGTGGAATTTCTGTTTTTTTCCCAAAAAACAAAGGGAATTTTTCTTTTTTTTGCCCCAAAATAAGAGGAATTTCTGACTCATTAAATTGAAATAAGTGAAATTTCTGCAATTTTGCCCAAAAATAAGGGAAATTTCTGCCTTTTTGCCCCCAAAAAAGGGGAATTTCAGCATTTATAACTCAAAATAAGGGGAATTTTTGAATTTTGGCACAAAATATTAGGAATTTCTGCCTTTTTGCCCCAAAATAAGTGAAATTTCTGCAATTTTGCCCCAAAATAAAAGAAATTTCTGGAATTTGCACAAAAATATGGGATTTCTGAGTTTTGCCCCAAAATAAGGAGAATTCTTGTCTTTTTGCCCCAACATATAGGGAATTTCTGCCTTTTTGCCCCACAATTAGGGGAATTTCTGCAATTTTGCTCCAAAAAACGGGGAATTTCTGTCTTTTTGCCCGAAAATAAGGGGAATGCATAACTTGTTGTCATAAAAAAGGGAAATTTCTTCATTTTTGCTCCAAAATAAGAGGAATTTCTGCCTTTTTGCCTCAAAATAAGTGGAATTTCTGTAATTTCCCCCAAAACAATGGGAATTTCTGTCTTTTTTGACCCAAAATAAGGGGAATTTCTTACTTATTACCCTGAAATAAGTGAAATTTCTGCAATTTTGCCCCAAAATAAGGGAAATTTCTGCCTTTTTGCCCTGAAATATTTGAAATTTCTGCAATTTTACCCCAAAATAAGGTGAATTTCTGCTTTTGCCCCAAAATAATGGGAATTTCTGCCTTTTTGCCCAAAAATAAGAAAAAATTTTGCTTTTTTTTTCTGAAATAAGTGAAATTTCTGCAATTTTGCCCTTAAATAAGTGAAATTTCTGCAATTTTATTGCATAATAAGGGAAAATTCTTCAATTTTGCCCCAAAATAAGGAGAATTTCTCCCTTTTTGCCCCAAAATAAAGGAAATTTCGGCCTTTTTACCAGAAAATAAGTGAAATTTCTGCAATTTTGCCCCAAATAAAGGAAATTTCTGCAATTTTGCCCCAAAATAAGGTAAATTCCTGCAATTTTGCCCCCAAATAAAGAAAATTTCTGGAATTTTGCCCCAAAATAAGATGAATTTCTGATTTTTGCCCCAAAATAAAGGGAATTTCTGGCTTTTGCCCCAAAATTAGAGGAATTTCTGCAATTTAGCTCCAAAATACGGCGAATTTCTGCCTTTTTTACTGAAAATAATGGGAATGCATACCTTTTTGCAATAAAAAGGTAAATTTCTTCATTTTTGCTCCAAAATAAGGGAAATTTCTGCCTTTTTGCCTCTAAATAAGTGGAATTTCTGTCATTTCCCCCAAAACAAAGGGAATTTCTCTCTTTTTTGCCCCAAAATAAGAGGAATTTCTGACTCATTTCCCTGAAATAAGTGAAATTTCTGCAATTTTGCCCAAAAATAAGGGAAATTTCTGCTTTTGGCCCCTAAATAAATGGAATTTTAGCATTTTTACCTCAAAATAAAGGGAATTTTTGGATTTTGGCACAAAATATTAGGAATTTCTTCCTTTTTGCCCCAAAATAAGAAAAATTTCTGCTTTTTTCCCTGAAATAAGTGAAATTTCTGCAATTTTGCCCCAAAATAAGTGAAATTTCTGCAATTTTGCCCCAAAAAAGAGGGAAATTTCTGCAATTTTGAACTAAATTTTAGAATTTGTGAGTTTTGCCCTAAAATAAGGAGAATTTTTGTTTTTTTCCCCCAACATATAGGGAATTTCTTCCTTTTTGCCCCACAATTAGGGGAATTTCCTCAATTTTGCTCCAAAATACGGGGAATTTCTGTATTT
This sequence comes from Micromys minutus, assembly GCF_963924665.1. Classification (NCBI taxonomy): domain Eukaryota; kingdom Metazoa; phylum Chordata; class Mammalia; order Rodentia; family Muridae; genus Micromys; species Micromys minutus. The sequence continues at coordinate 380,489 of NW_027667217.1, forward strand.
TTGCCCGAAAATAAGGGGAATGCATAACTTGTTGCCATAAAAAAGGGAAATTTCTTCATTTTTGCTCCAAAATAAGGTGAATTTCTGCCTTTTTGCCTCTAATAATTGGAATTTCTGTCATTTCCCCCAAAACAAAGGGAATTTCTGTCTTTTTTGACCCAAAATAAGGGGAATTTCTGACTTATTACCCTGAAATAAGTGAAATTTCTGCAATTTTGCCCCAAAATAAGGGAAATTTCTGCCTTTTTGCCCTCAAATTAGGGGTATTTCAGCCTTTTTACCTCAAAATAAAGAGAATTTCTGCCTTTTTTCCCCAAAATAAGGGAAATTTCTGCCTTTTTTCACTGAAATAATTGAAATTTCTGCAATTTTGCCCCAAAATAAGTGAAATTTCTGCAATTTTGCCCCAAAATAAAAAAATTTCTGAAATTTTGCCCCAAAATAATGGGAATTTCTGATTTTTGCCCCAAAATAAAGGGAATTTCTGCCTTTTGCCCCAAAATTAGGGGAATTTCTGCAATTTTGCTCGAAAATACGGCGAATTTCTGCCTTTTTGCCCGAAAATAATGGGAATGCATACCTTTTTGCCATAAAAAGGTAAACTTCTTCATTTTTGCTCCAAAATAAGGGGAATTTCTGCCTTTTTGCCTCTAATAAGTGGAATTTCTGTCATTTCACAATAAACAAAGGGAATTTCTGTCTTTTTTGACCCAAAATAAGGGGAATTTCTGACTCATTACCCTGAAATAATTGAAATTTCTGCAATTTTGCCCCAAAATAAGGGAAATTTCTGCCTTTTTGCCCTGAAATATGTGAAATTTCTGCAATTTTACCCCAAAATAAGGTGAATTTCTGACTTTTTGCCCCAAAATAATGGGAATTTCTGCCTTTTTGCCCCAAAATAAGAAAAATTTTTGCTTTTTTCTCTGAAATAAGTGAAATTTCTGCAATTTTGCCCTAAAATAAGTGAAATTTCTGCAATTTTATTGCATAATAAGGGAAAATTCTGCAATTTTGCCCCAAAATAAGGGGAATTTCTCCCTTTTTGCCCCAAAATAAAGGAAATTTCAGCCTTTTTACCAGGAAATAAGTGAAATTTCTGCAATTTTGCCCCAAATAAAAGAAATTTCTGCAATTTTGCCCCAAAATAAGGTAAATTCCTGCAATTTTGCCCCAAAATAAAGGAAATTTCTGGAATTTTTCCCCAAAATAAGGGGAATTTCTGATTTTTGCCCCAAAATAAAGGGAATTTATGGCTTTTGCCACAAAATTAGGGGAATTTCTGCAATTTTGCTCCAAAATACGGGGAATTTCTGCTTTTTGTCCGAAAATAATAAGAATGCATAACTTTTTGCCATAAAAAGGTAAATTTCTTCATTTTTGCTCCAAAATAATGGAAATTTCTGCCTTTTTGCCTCTAAATAAGTGGAATTTCTGTCATTTCCCCCAAAACAAAGGAAATTTCTGTCTTTTTTGCCCCAAAATAAGGGGAATTTCTGACTTATTACACTGAAATAAGTGAAATTTCTGCAATTTTGCCCCAAAATAAGGTAAATTCCTGCAATTTTGCCCCAAAATAAAGGAAATTTCTGGAATTTTGCCCCAAAATAAGGGGAATTTCTGGCTTTTGCCACAAATTTAGGGGAATTTCTGCAATTTTGCTCCAAAATACGGCGAATTTCTGCCTTTTTGCCTGAAAATAATGGGAATGCATACCTTTTTGCCATAAAAAGGTAAATTTCTTCATTTTTGCTCCAAAACAAGGGAAATTTCTGCCTTTCTGCCTCTAAATAAGTGGAATTTCAGTCATTTCCCACAAAACAAAGGAAATTTCTGTCTTTTTTGCCCCAAAATAGGGGAATTTCTAAATTATTACCCTGAAATAAGTGAAATTTCTGCAATTTTGCCCCAAAATAAGGGAAATTTCTGCCTTTTTGCCCAAGAATAAGGGAAATTTCTGAAATTTTGCCCCAAAATAAGTGGAATTTCTGAGTTTTGCCCCAAAATAAGGAGAATTTCTGTATTTTGCTCCAACATATAGAAAATTTCTGTATTTTTGCCCCACAATTAGGGGAATTTCTGCAATTTTGCTCCAAAATATGAGAAATTTCTGCCTTTTTGCCCGTAAATAAAAAGAATGCATACCTTTTTGTCTTAAAATAGGGAAATTTCTTCATTTTTGCTCCAAAATAAGGGGAATTTTTGCTTTTTTGCCTCTAAATAAGTGGAATTTCTGTCTTTTTCCTCTAAAACAAGGGATTTTCTGTTTTTTTATGCCCCAAAATAAGGAAATTTTCTGACTTATTACCCTGAAATAAGTGAATTTTCTGCAATTTTGTCCCAAAGTAAGGGAAATTTCTGCCTTTTTGCCCCCAAATAAGTGGAATTTGAGCCCTTTCACCTCCAAATAAGGGGAATTTCTGCATTTTTGCCACAAAATATTAGGAATTTCTGCCTTTTTGCCCCAAAATAAGGAAAATTTCTGTCTTTTTTCCCTGAAATAAGTCAAATTTCTGCAATTTTGCCCCAAAATAAGTGAAATTTCTGCAATTTTGCCTCAAAATAAGGGAAATTTTTGGAATTTTGCCCCAAAATAAGTGGAATCTCTGAGTTTTGCCCCAAAATAAAAAGAATTTCTGTCTTTTTGCCCCAACATATAGGGAATTTCTGCATTTTTGCCCCACAATTAGGGGAATTTCTGCAATTTTGCCCCAAAATAAATAGAATTTCTGTATTTTTGCCCCAACATATAGGGAATTTCTGCATTTTTGCCCCACAATTAGGGGAATTTCTGCCTTTTTGCCCGAAAATAAGGGGAATGCATAACTTTTTTCCCATAAAAAAATGAAATTTCTTCATTTTTACTCCAAAAAAAGGGAAATTTCTGCTTTTTTGCCTCTAAATAAGTGGAATTTCTGTCTTTTTCCTCAAAAACAAATGGATTTTCTGTCTTTTTTGCGCCAAAATAAAGGGAATTTCTGACTTATTACCCTGAAATAAGTGAAATTTCTGCAATTTTGTCCCAAAATAAGGGTAATTTCTGCCTTTTTGCACCCAAATAAGGGGAATTTCAGCCTTTTAACCTCAAAATAAGGGGAATTTCTGCATTTTTGCCACAAAATATTAGGAATTTCTTCTTTTTTGCCTCAAAATAAGGAAAATTTCTGTCTTTTTTCCCTGAAATAAGTGAAATTTCTGCAATTTTGCCCCAAAATAAGTGATATTTCTGCAATTTTGCCCATAAATAAGGGAAATTTTTGGAATTTTGCCCCAAAATAAGTGGAATTTCTGAGTTTTGCCCAAAAATAAGGAGAATTTCTGTCTTTTTGCCCTAACATATAGGGAATTTCTGCATTTTTGCCTTACAATTAAGGGAATTTCTGCAATTTTGCTCCAAAATAAGGGGAATTTCTGCCTTTTTGCCCGAAAATAAGGGGAATGCATAACTTTTTCCCATAAAAAAGGGAAATTTTGTCATTTCGCTCCAAATTAAGGGGAATTTCTGCGTTTTTGCCCCAAAATAAGAAAAATTTTTGGTTTTTTTCTCTGAAATAAGTGAATTTTCTGCAATTTTGCCTCAAATTAAGGGAAATTTCTGCAATATTTCCCAAAATAAGGGAAATTTCTGCAAATTTGCCCCAAAATAAGAGGAATTTCTCACTTTTTGCCCGAAAATTAGGGAAATTTCAGCCTTTTTACCTGAAAATAAGTGAAATTTCTGCAATTTTGCCACAAATAATGGAAATTTCTGCAATTTTGCCCCAAAATAAGGTTAATTGCTGCAATTTTGCACCAAAATAAAGGAAATTTCTTGAATTTTGCCCCAAAAGAAGGGGAATTTCTGATTATTGCCCCAAAATAAAGGGAATTTCTTCTTTTGCCTTAAAATTAAGGGAATTTTGCCTTTTTGCCCGAAAATTATGAGAATTTCTGTAATTTTGCTTCAAAATACGGGGAATTTCTGCTTTTTATCCCGAAAGTAAGGGGAATGTATAACTATTACCACAAAAAAAGGGAAATTTCTTAATTTTTGCCCCAAAATAAGAGGAATTTCTGCCTTTTTACCTCAAAATAAGTGAAATTTCTCCCTTTTTACCCAAAAATAAATGGAATTTCTGTCTTGTTGCAACAAAATAAAAGAATTTTTGAATTATTCCCTGAAATAAGTGATATATCTGCAATTTTGCCCCAAAATAAAAGAAATTTCTGCCTTTTTGCCACAAAATAAGGGGAATTACTGTCTTCTTGCCCCGAAATAAAAGAAATTTCTGCCTTTTTGCTCTCAATTAAGAAGAATTTCAGCCTTTTTACCTCAAAATAAGGGGAATTTCTGCATTTTTGCCACAAAATATTAAGAATTTCTGCATTTTTGCCCCAAAATAAGGTAAATTTCTGCCTTTTTTCCCTGAAATAAGTGAAATTTCTGCAATTTTGCCCCAAAATAAGTGAAATTTCTGCAATTTTGCCCCAAAATAAGTGAAATTTCTTGTATTTTGCCCCAAAATAAATGAAATTTCTGAGTTTTGCCCCAAAATAAGGAGAATTTCTGTCTTTTTGCCATAACATATAAGGAATTTCTGCCTTTTTGCCCCACAATTAGGGGAATTTCTGCAATTTTGCTCCAAAATACGAGGAATTTCTGTCTTTTTGCCCGAAAATAAAGGGAATGCATAACTTTTTGCCATAAAAATGGAAAATTTCTTCATTTTTGCTCCAAAATAAGGGGAATTTCTGCCTTTTTGCCTCTAAATAAGTGGAATTTCTGTCTTTTTTCTCCAAAACAAAGGAAATTTCTGTCTTATTTGCCCCAAAATAAAGGGAATTTCTGACTTATTACCCTAAAATAAGGGAAATTTCTGCCTTTTTGCCCTGAAATTTGTGAAATTTCTGCAATTTTACCCCAAAATACGGTGAATTTCCTCCTTTTTCCCCCAAAATAATGGGAATTTCTGCGTTTTTGCCCTAAAATAAGAAAAATTTTTTTTTCTCTGAAATAAGTGACATTTCTGCAATTTTGCCCTAAAAAAGGGAAATTTCTGCAATTATTATTCTATAATAAGGGAAATGTCTGCAATTTTGCCCCAAAAAAAGGGAATTTCTCCTTTTTGCCGCAAAATAAAGGAAATTTCAGCCATTTTACCTGAAAATAAGTGAAATTTCTGCAATTTTGCCCCAAATAAAGAAAATTTCTGCAATTTTGCCCCAAAATAAGGTAAATTCCTGCAATTTTGCCCCAAAATAAAGAAAATTTCTGGAATTTTGCCCCAAAATAACGGGAATTTCTGATTTTTGCCCCAAAATAAAGGAAATTTCTGGCTTTTGCCCCAAAATTAGGGGAAATTCTGCAATTTTGCTCCAAAATACAGGGAATTTCTGCCTTTTTGCCCGAAAATAATGGGAATGCATACCTTTTTGCCATAAAAAGGTAAATTTCTTCATTTTTGCTCCAAAATAAGGGAAATTTCTGCCTTTTTCCTCTAAATAAGTGGAATTTCTGTCATTTCCGCAAAAAAAAAAGGGAATTTCTGGGGTTTTTTTGCCCCAAAATAAGGGGAATTTCTGACTTATTACCCTGAAATAAGTGAAATTTCTGCAATTATGCCCCAAAATAAGGGAAATTTCTGCTTTTTGCCCCCAAATAAAGGGAATTTCAGCCTTTTTACCTCAAAATAAGGAGTATTTCTGCTTTTTGCCCCAAAATAAGGGAAATTTCTGCCTTTTTTCATTGAAATAAGTGAAATTTCTGCAATTTTGTCCCAAAATAAGGGAAATTTCTGCAATTTTGCCCAAGAATAAGGGAAATTTCTGCAATTTTGCCCCAAAATAAGAGAAATTTCTGCCTTTTTGCCCCCAAATAAAGGGAATTTCAGACTTTTTACCTCAAAATAAGGAGAATTTCTGCTTTTTGCCCCAAAATAAGGGAAATTTCTGCAATTTTGCCCAAGAATAAGGGAAATATCTGGAATTTTGCCCCAAAATAAGTGGAATTTCTGAGTTTTGCCGCAAAATAGGGAGAATTTCTGTCTTTTTGCCCCAACATATAAGGAATTTTTGCATTTTTGCCCCACAATTAATGGAATTTCTGCAATTTTGCTCCAAAATACGGGAAATTTCTGCCATTTTGCCTGTAAATAAAAAGAATGCATACCTTTTTGCCTTAAAAAAGGGAAATTTCTTCATTTTTGCTCCAAAATAAGGGGAATTTCTGCTTTTTTGCCTCTAAATAAGTGGAATTTCTGTCTTTTTCCTCCAAAACAAAGGGATTTTCTGTATTTTTTGCCCCAAAATAAGGAAATTTTCTGACTTATTATCTGGAAATAAGTGAAATTTCTGCAATTTTGTCCCAAAATAAGGGAAATTTCTACCTTTTTGCCCCCAAATAAAAGGAATTTCAAACTTTTCACCTCAAAATAAGGGCAATTTCTGCATTTTTGCCACAAAATATTAGGAATTTCTGCCTTTTTGCCCCAAAATAAGGAAAATTTCTGTCTTTTTTTCCTGAAATAAGTCAAATTTCTGCAATTTTGCCCCAAAATAAGTGAAATTTCTGCAATTTTGCCCCAAAAAGGGAAATTTCTGGAATTTTGTCCCAAAATAAGTGGAATTTCTGAGTTTTGCCCCATAATAAGGAGAATTTCTGTCTTTGTGCCCCAGCATATAGGGAATTTCTGCATTTTTGCCCCACAATTAGGGGAATTTTAGCAATTTTGCTCCAAAATACCGGGAATTTCTGCCTTTTTGCCCGAAAATAAGGGGAATGCATAACTTTTTCCCATAAAAAAGGGAAATTTCTTCATTTTTGCTCCAAACAAAGGGAATTTCTGCATTTTTGCCTCTAAATACGTGGAATTTCTGTCTTTTTTTTGCCCAAAACAAAGGGAATTTCTGTCTTTTTTGCCCCAAAATAAGGGAAATTTCTGCCTTTTTCCCTGAAATATTTAAAATTTCTGCAATTTTACCCCAAAATAAGGTGAATTTCTGCCTTTTTGCCCCAAAATAATGGGAATTTCTGCCTTTTTGCCCCAAAATAAGAAAAATTTTTGCTTTTTTTTCTCTGAAATAAGTGAAATTTCTGCAATTTTGCCTTAAATTAAGAAAAATTTCTGCAATATTTCCCATAATATGGGAAATTTCTGCAATTTTGCCCCAAAATAAGGGGAATTTCTCCCTTTTTGCCCGAAAATAAAGGAAATTTCAGCCTTAACTGAAAATCAGTGAAATTTTTGCAATTTTGCCCCAAATAATGGAAATTTCTGCAATTTTGCCCCAAATTAAGGTAAATTCCTGCAATTTTGCCCCAAAATAAAGGAAATTTCTTGAATTTTGCCCCAAAAGAGGGGGAATTTCTGATTTTTGTGTCAAAATAAAGGGAATTTCTTCTTATGCCCCAAAATTAGGGGAATTTCTGCCTTTTTACCCGAAAATTATGAGAATTTCTGAAATTTTGCTTCAAAATACGGGGAATTTCTGCTTCTTATCCCGAAAGTAAGGGGAATGTATACCTTTTACCACAAAAAAGGAAAATTTCTTCATTTTTGCCCCAAAATAAGAGGAATTTCTGCCTTTTTACATCAAAATAAGGGAAATTTCTGCCTTAATACCCAAAAATAAATGAAATTTCTGTCTTTTTGCCCCAAAATTAAAGGAATTTTTGAATAATGCCCTGAAATAAGTGAAATTTCTGCAATTTTGCCCCAAAATAAAAGAAATTTCTGCCTTTTTGTCACAAAATAAGGGGAATTTCTATCTTTTTGCCCCAAAATAAGGGAAATTTCTGCCTTTTTGCCCCCTAACAATAAGAATTTCGCCCTTTTTCCTCAAAATAAGGGGAATTTCTGCATTTTTGCCACAAAATTTTAAGAATTTCTGCATTTTTGCCTCAAAATAAAGAAAATTTCTGCCTTTTTTCCTGAAATAAGTGAAATTTCTGCAATTTTGCGACAAAATAAGTGAAATTTCTGCAATTTTGCCCCAAAATAAGGGAAATTTCTGGAATTTTGCCCCAAAATAAGTGGAATTTCTGAGTTTTGCCCCAAAATATGGAGAATTTCTGTCTTTTTGCCCCAAAATAAATGAAATTTTTGAATTATTCCTTGAAATAAGTGATATTTCTGCAATTTTGCCCCAAAATAAAAGAAATTTCTGCGTTTTTGCCACAAAATAAGGGGAATTACTGTCTTTTTGCCCCAAAATAAGGGAAATTTCTGCCTTTTTGCCCCCAAATAAGGGGAATTTCAGCCTTTTTACCTCAAAATAAGGGGAATTTCTGCATTTTTGCCACAAAATATTAAGAATTTATGCATTTTTACCCTAAAATAAGGAAATTTTCTGCCTTTTTTCCCTGAAATAAGTGAAATTTCTCCAATTTTGCCCCAAAATAAAGGAAATTGCTGCTTTTTTCCCTGTAATATGTGAAATTTCTGCAATTTTACCCCAAAATAAGGTGAATTTCTGCTTTTTTGCCCCAAAATAATGGGAATTTCTGCCTTTTGCACCAAAAATGAGAAAAATTTTTGCTTTTTTTATCAGAAATAAGTGAAATTTCTGCAATTTTGCCCCAAAATAAGTGAAATTTTTGCAATTTGCCCCAAAATTAAGGAAATTTCTGGAATTTTTCTTCCAAATAAGTGGAATTTCTTAGTTTTTCCCCAAAATAAGGAGAATTTCTGTCTATTTGCCCCAACATATAGGGAAATTCTGCCTTTTTGCCCCACAATTAGGGGAATTTCTTCATTTTTGCTCCAAAATAAGGAGAATTTCTTCCTTTTTGCCTCTAAATAAATGTAATTTTTGTGTTTTTCCCCCAAACAAAGGGAATTTCTGTCTTTTTTGCCCCAAAATGAGGGGAATTTTGACTTATTACCCTAAAACAAGTGAAATTTCTGCAATTTTGCCCCAAAATAAGGGAAATTTTTGCCTTTTTGCCCTAAAATATGTGAAATTTCTGCAATTTTACCTTAAAATACGATGAATTTCTGACTTTTTTTCTAAAATTATGGGAATTTCTGCCTTTTTGCCCCAAAATAAGAAAAATTTTTGCTTTTTTTCTCTGAAATAAGTGAAATTTCTGCAATTTTGCCCTAAAATAAGGGAAATTTCTGCAATTTTTTTCTATAATAAGGGAAATGTTTGCAATTTTGCCCCAAAATAAAGGGAATTTCTTTCTTTTTGCCCCAAAATATAGGAAATTTCAGCCTTTTTACCTGAAAATAAGTGAAATTTCTGCAATTTTTCCCCAAATAAGGGAAATTTCTGCAATTTTGCCCCAAAATAAGGTAAATTCCTGTAATTTTGCCCCCAAAAAATGGAAATTTCTAGAATTTCCCCCAAAATATGGGGAATTTCTGATTTTTGCCCTAAAATAAAGGGAATTTCTTCTTTTTGTCCCAAAATTAGGGGAATTTCTGCAATTTTGCTCCAAAATACGGGGAATTTCTGCCTTTTTGCCTGAAAATAATGGGAATGCATACCTTTTTGCCATAAAAAGAGAAATTTCTTCATTTTTGCTCCAAAATAAGGGGAATTTCTGCCTTTTTGCCTCTAAATAAGTGGAATTTCTGTCTTTTTCCCCCAAAACAAAGGGAATTTCTTTCTTTTTTGCCCCAAAATAAGGGGAATTTCTGACTTATTACCCTGAAATAAGTGAAATTTCTGCAATTTTGCCCCAAAATAAGGTAAATTCCTGCAATTTTGCCCCAAAATAAAGAAAATTTCTGCAATTTTGCCCCAAAAATAAGGGGAATTTCTGACAGTTTGATCCCGAAAAAAGAAGATTTTCTGTGTTTTTGACACAAAATAAGAAGAATTTCTGTCTTTTTGCCCGAAAATTAGGAGAATTTCTGCAATTTTGCTTCAAAATACGGGGAATTTCTGCTTTTTATCCCGAAAGTAAGGGGAATGTATACCTTTTGCCACAAAAAGGAGAAATTTCTTCATTTTTGCCCCAAAATAAGAGGAATTTCTGCCTTTTACCCCAAAATAAGTGAAATTTCTGCCTTTTTACCCAAAAATAAACGGAATTTCTGTCTTTTTGCCCCAAAATAAGGGAAATTTTTGCCTTTTTGCCCCCAAATAAAAGGAATTTCAGCCTTTTTACCACAAAATAAGGGGAATTTCTGCGTTTTTGCCACAAAATATTAAGAATTTCTGCATTTTTGCCCCAAAATAAAAAAATTCTGCCTTTTTTCCCTAAAATAAGTGAAATTTCTGCAATTTTGCCCCAAAATAAGCGAAATTTTGGAATTTTGCACCAAAATATGTGGAATCTCTGAGTTATTCTTCAAAATAAGGAGAATTTCTGTCTTTTTGCCCCAACATATTGAAAATTTCTGCCTTTTTACCCCACAATTATAGGAATTTCTGCAATTTTGCTCCAAAATACAGAGAATTTCTGCCTTTTTGCCCGAAAATAAGGGGAATGCATAACTTTTTGCCATAAAAAAGGGAAATTTCTTCATTTTTGCTCCAAAATAAGGGGAATTTCTGCCTTTTTGCCTCTAAATAAGTGGAATTTCTGTCTTTTTCCCCCAAAACAAAGGGAATTTCTGTCTTTTTTGCCCCAAAATAAGGGGAATTTCTTACTTATTACCATGAAATAAGTGAAATTTCTGCAATTTAGCCCAAAAATAAGGGAAATTTCTGCATTTTTGCCCTGAAATATGTGAAATTTCTGAAATTTTACCTAATATAAGTCGAATTTCTGCATTTTTGCCCCAAAATAAAAAAAATTTTTGCTTTTTTTCTCTGAAATAAGTGAAATTTCTGCAATTTTGCCCTAAAATAAGGAAAATTTCTGCAATTTTTCCACACAATAAGGTAAATTCCTTCAATTTTGCCCCAAAATTAAGGAAATTTTTTGAATTTTGCCCCATAATGAAGGGATTTTCTGATTTTTGCCCCAAAATAAAGGGAATTTCTGCCTTTGGCCCAAAAATTAGGGAAATTTCTGCAATTTTGCTCCAAAATACGGGGAATTTCTGCCTTTTTTCCGGAAAACAATTGGAATGCATACTTTTTTGCCATAAAAAATGAAATTTCTTCATTTTTGCTCCAAAATAAGGGGAATTTCTGCTTTTTTGCCTCTGAATAAGTGGAATTTCTGTCTTTTTCCCCCAAAACAAAGGGAATTTCTGTCTTTTTTGCCCCAAAATAAGGGGAATTTCTGACTCATTACCCTGAAATAAGTGAAATTTCTGCAATTTTGCCCCAAAATAAGGGAAATTTCTGCCTTTTTGCCCCCAAATAAGGGGAATTCAGCCTTTTTACCTCAAAATAAAAGGAATTTCTGCATTTTTGCCACAAAATATTAGGAATTTCTGGTTTTTTGCCCAAAAATAAGGAAAATTTCTGCATCTTTTGCCTGAAATAAGTGAAATTTCTGCAATTTTGCCCCAAAATAAGTGAAATTTCTGCAATTTTTTCGTCAAAATAAGGGAAATTTCTGGAATTATGCCCCAAAAGAAGTGGAATTTCTGAGTTTTGCCCAAAAATAAGCAGAATTTCTGTCTTTTTACCACAACATATAGGGAATTTCTGCCTTGTTGCCCCACAATTAGGGGAATTTCTGCAATTTTGCTCCAAAATTTGAGGAATTTCTGCCTTTTTTCTCAAAAATAAGAGAAATGGATAACTTTTTGCCACAAAAAAGGGAAATTTCTTCATTTTTGCTCCAAAATAAGGGGAATTTCTGCATTTTTGCCTCTAAATAAGTGGAATTTCTGTCTTTTTCTCCCAAAACAACGGGAATTTCTGTATTTTTGCCCCAAAATAAGGGAAATTTCTGCTTTTTTGCCCTGAAATATGTGAAATTTCTGCAATTTTGTCCCAAAATAAGGGAAATTTCTTCCTTTTTGCCCTGAAATATGTGAAATTTCTGCAATTTTACCCCTAAATAAGGTGAATTTCTGCCTTTTTGCCCTAAAATAATGGGAATTTCTGCCTTTTTGCCCCAAAATAAGAAACAGTTTTTGCTTTCTTTCTCAGAAATAAGTGAAATTTTTGCAATTTTGCCCTAAAATAAGGGAAATTTCTGCAATTTTTCCCATAACAAGGGAAATTTCTGCAATTTTGCCCCAAAATAAGGGGAATTTCTCCATTTTTGTCTCAAAAGAGAGGAAATTTCAGCTTTTTTACCTGAAAATAAGTGAATTTTCTGCAATTTTGCCCCAAATAAGGGAAATTTCTGCAATTTTGCCCCAAAATAAGATAAATTCTTGCAATTTTGCGCCAAAAAAAAGGAAATTTTTGAATTTTGCCCCAAAATAAGGGGAATTTCTGCCTTATGCCCCAAAATTTGGGAATTTCTCCAATTTTGCTCCAAAATACGGGGAATTTCTGCTTTTTTGCCCGAAAATAATGGAAATGCATAACTTTTTGCCATAAAACGGAAAATTTCTTCATTTTTGCTCCAAAATAAGGGGAATTTCTGCATTTTTGCCTCTAACTAAGTGAAATTTATCTTTTCCCCCCAAAACATAGGGAATTTCTTTCTTTTTTGCCTCAAAATAAGGGGAATTTCTGACTTATTACACTGAAATAAGTGAAATTTCTGCAATTTTGGCCCAAAATAAGGGAAATTTCTGCAATTTTGCCCCAAATAAGGGAAATTTCTGCAATTTTGCTCCAAAATAAGGTAAATTCCAGTATTTTGGCCCAAAATAAAGGAAATTTCTTGAATTTTGCCCCAAAATAGAGGGATTTTCTGATTTTTGCCCCAAAATAAAGGGAATTTCTGCCTTTTGCCCCGAAATTAGGGGAATTTCTGCAATTTTGCTACAAAATACGGGGAATTTCTGCCTTTTTGCCCAACAATAATGGGAATGCATACCTTTTTGCCAAAAAAAATGAAATTTCTTCATTTTTGCTCCAAAATAAATGGAATTTCTGCCTTTTTGCCTCTAAATAAGTGGAATTTCTGTCTTTTTCTCACAAAACAAATGGAATTTCTCTCTATTTTGCCCCAAAATAAGGGGAATTTCTGACTTATTACACTGAAATAAGTGAAATTTCTGCAATTATACCCCAAAATAAGGGAAATTTCTGCCTTTTTGCCCACAAATAAGGGGAATTCAGCCTTTTTACCTCAAAATAAGAGGAATTTCTGCATTTTTGCCACAAAATATTAGGAATTTCTGTTTTTTTGTCCCAAAATAAAGAAAATTTCTGCCTTTTATCCCTGAAATATATGAAATTTCTGCAATTTTGCCCCAAAATAAGTAAAATTTCTGCAATTTTGCCCCAAAATAAGGGAAATTTCTGGAATTTTGCCCCAAAAGAAGTGGAATTTCTGAGTTTTGCCCCAAAATAAGGAGAATTTCTGTCTTTTTGCCCCAACATACAGTTTATTTCTACCTTTTTGCCCCACAATTAGGGGAATTTCTGCAATTTTGCTCCAAATTACGGGGAATTTCTGCCTTTTTTCCCAAAAATAAGGGAAATGCATAACTTTTTGCCATAAAAAAGGGAAATTTCTTAATTTTTGCTCCAAAATAAGGGGAATTTCTGCCCTTTTGCCTCTAAATATGTGGAATTTCTGTCTTTTTTGCCCCAAAACAAGGGGAATTTCTGACTTATTACCCTGAAATAAGTGAAATTTCTGCAATTTTGCCCCAAAATAAGGGAAATTTCTGCCTTTTTGCCCTGAAATATGTAAAATTTCTGCAATTTTACCCCAAAATAAGGTGAATTTCTGCCTTTTTGCCCTAAAATAATGGAAATTTCTGTCTTTTTGCTTCAAAATAAAAAACATTTTTGCTTTATTTCTCCGAAATAAGTGAAATTTCTGCAATTTTGCCCTAAAATAAGGGAAATTTCTGCAATTTTTTCCCATAACAAGGGAAATTTCTGCAATTTTGCCCAAAAATAAGGGGAATTTCTTCCTTTTTGCCCCAAAATAAAGAAAATTTCAGCCTTTTTACTTGAAAATATCTGAATTTTCTGCAATTTTGCACCAAATAAGGGAAATTTGTGCAATTTTGCACCAAAATAAGGTAAATTCCTGCAATTTTGCCCCAAAATAAAAGAAATTTCTTTATTTTTGCCCCAAAATAAGGAGAATTTCAGATTTTTGCCCCAAAATAACGGGAATTTATGCCTTTTGCCCCAAAATTTGGGAATTCTGCAATTTTGCTCCAAAATAAGGGGTATTTCTGAATTTTTGCCTCTAACTATGTGGAATTTCTGTCTTTTTCTCCCAAAACAAAGGGAATTTCTGTCTTTTTTGCCCCAAAATAAGGGAAAATTCTGACTTATTACCCTGAAATAAGTGAAATTTCTGCAATTTTGCCCCAAAATAAGGGAAATTTCTGCAATTTTGCCACAGTGTAAAGGAAATTTCTGCAATTTTGCCCCAAAATAAGAGGAATTTCTGACTGTTTGCTCCCTAAAAAAGGAGATTTTCTGTCTTTTTGCCCCAAAATAAGGAGAATTTCTGCTTTTTTGCCCGAACATTATGAAAATTTCTGCAATTTTGCTTCAAAATATGCGGAATTTTTGCTTTTTATCCCGAAAGTAAGGGGAATGTATACCTTTTGCCACAAAAAAAGAAATTTCTTCATTTTTGCCCCAAAATAAAAGGAATTTCTGCTTTTTACCTCAAAATAATTGAATTTCTCCCTTTTTACCCAAAAATAAATGGAATTTCTGTCTTTTTGCCCCAAAATAATAGGAATTTTTGAATTATGCCCTGAAATAAGTGATATTTCTGCAATTTTGCCACAAAATAAAAGAAATTTCTGCCATTTTGCCACAAAATAAGGAGAATTACTGTCTTTTTGCCCCAAAATAAGGGAAATTTCTGCCTTTTTGCCCCCAAATAAGGGGAATTTCAGCGTTTTTACCTCAAAATAAGAGGGAATTTCTGCATTTTTGCCACAAAATATTAAGAATTTCTGCATTTTTGCCCCAAATTAAGGAAAATTTCTACCTTTTTTCCCTGAAATAAGTGAAATTTCTGCAATTTTGCCCCAAAATAAGTGAAATTTCTACAATTTTGCCCCAAAATAAAAGAAATTTCTGCCTTTTTGCCCTGAAATATGTGAAATTTCTGCAATTTTACCCCCAAAATAAGGTGAATTTCTGCTTTTTTGCCCTAAAATAATGAGAATTTCTGCCTTTTTGTCCCAAAATAAGAAAAATTTTTGTATTTTTTCTCTGAAATAAGTGAAATTTCTGCAATTTTGCCCCAAATTAAAGGAAATTTCTGCAATTTTGCCCCAAAATAAGGGAAATTTCTGGAATTTTGCCCCAAAATAAGTGGAATTTCTGAGTTTTGCCTTAAAATAAGAAGAATTTCTGTGTTTTTGCCTCAATATATAGGGAATTTCTGCCTTTTTACCTCACAATTAGGGGAATTTCTGCAATTTTGCTCCAAAATACGGAGAATTTCTGTCTTTTTGCCCAAAAATAAGGGTAATGCATTACTTTTTGCCCTAAAAATGGAAAATTTCTTTATTTTTGCTCAAAAATAACGGTAATTTCTGCTTTTTTGCCTCTAAATAAGTGGAATTTCGGTCTTTTTCTCCCAAAACAAAGAGAATTTCTGTCTTTTTTTGCCCCAAAATAAGAGGAATTTCTTACTTATTACCCTAAAATAAATGAAATTTCTGCAATTTTGCCCCAATGTAAAGGAAATATCTGCAATTTTGCCCCAAAATAAGGGAAATTTCTGACAATTTGCTCCCGAAAAAAAGAAGATTTTCTGTCTTTTTGCTCCAAAATAAAGAGAATTTCTGTATTTTTGCCCAAAAATTAAGAGAATTTCTGCAATTTTTCTTCAAAATACGGGGAATTTCTGCTTTGTATCCCGAAAGTAAGGGGAATGTATACCTTTTGCCACAAAAAAGAGAAATTTCTTCATTTTTCCCCAAAATAAGAGAAATTTCTTCATTTTTACCTCAAAATAAGTGAAATTTCTGCTTTTTTACCCAAAAATAAACAGAATTTCAGCCTTTTTACCTCAAAAAAAGGGGAATTTCTGCATTTTTGCCACAAAATATTAAGAATTTCTGCATTTTTGCCTTAAAA
The DNA here is from genome assembly GCF_963924665.1 of Micromys minutus. Classification (NCBI taxonomy): domain Eukaryota; kingdom Metazoa; phylum Chordata; class Mammalia; order Rodentia; family Muridae; genus Micromys; species Micromys minutus. Next base: position 396,512 of record NW_027667217.1, read on the forward strand.
TAAGGAAAATTTCTGCCTTTTTTCCCTGAAATGAGTGAAATTTCTGCAATTTTGCCCCAAAATAAGAGAAACTTCTGCAATTTTGCTCCAAAATATGCGAAATTTTGGAATTTTGCCCCAAAATAAGTGGAATGTCTGAGTTATGCCCCAAAATAAGGAGAATTTCTGTCTTTTTGCCCCAACATATTGGGAATTTCTGCCTTTTTGCCTCAAAATTAGGGGAATTTCTGCAATTTTGCTCCAAAATACAGGGAATTTATGCCTTTTTGCCCGAAAATAAGAGGAATGCATAACTTTTTGCCATAAAAAAGGGAAATTTCTTCATTTTTGCTCCAAAATAAAGGAATTTCTGCCTTTTTGCCTCTAAATAAGTGGAATTTCTGTCTTTTTCCCCCAAAACAAAGGGAATTTCTGTCTTTTTTGCCCCAAAATAAGGGGAATTTCTGACTTATTACCATGAAATAATTGAAATTTCTGCAATTTTGCCTCAAAATAAAGGAAATTTCTGCCTTTTTGCCATGAAATATGTGAAATTTCTTCAAATTTACCACAAAATAAGTCGAATTTCTGCATTTTTGCCCCAAAATAATGGGAATTTCTGCCTTTTTGCACAAAAATAAGAAAAATTTTTGCTTTTTTTCTCTGAAATAAGTTAAATTTCTGCAATTTTGCCCTAAAATAATGAAAATTTCTGCAATTTTTCCCCATAATAAGGGATATTTCTGCCATTTTGTCTCAAAATAAGGGGAATTACTCCCTTTTTGCCCCAAAATAAAGGAAATTTTAGCCTTTTTTTCTGAAAATAAGTGAAATTTCTGCAATTTTGCCCCAAATACGGGAAATTCCTGCAATTTTGCCCCAAAATAAGGTAAATTCCTGCAATTTTGCCCCAAAATAAAGGAAATTTCTTGAATTTTGCTCCAAAATAAAGGGATTCTGATTTTTGCCCCAAAATAAAGGGAATTTCTGCCTTTTGCCCCAAAATAAGGGGAATTTCTGCAATTTTGCTCTAAAATACAAGGAATTTCTGCCATTTGCCCAAAAATAATGGAAATGCATACGTTTTTGCTGTAAAAAATGAAATTTCTTCATTTTTGCTCAAAAATAAGGGGAATTTCTGACTTTTTGCCACTAAATAAGTGGAATTTCTGTCATTTTCCCACAAAACAAAGGGAATTTCTCTCTTTTTTGCCCCAAAATAATGGGAAATCTGACTCATTACCCTGAAATAAGTGAAATTTCTGCAATTTTGCCCCAAAATAAGGGAAATTTCTGCCTTTTTGCCCCCAAATAAGGGGAATTTCAGCCTGTTTACCACAAATTAAGAGGAATTTCTGAATTTTTGCCACAAAATATTAGGAATTTCTGCCTTTTTGCCCCAAAATAAGAAAATTTCTGCCTTTTTTCCCTGAAATAAGTGAAATTTCTGCAATTTTGCCCCAAAATAAGTGAAATTTCTGCAATTTTGCCCCAAAATAAGGGAAATTTCTGGAATTTTGTTCCAAAAGAATTGGAATTTCTTAGTTTTGCCCCAAAATATGGAGAAATTCTGTATTTTTGCCCTAACATATGGGGAATTTCAGCATTTTTGCCCCACAATTAGGGGAATTTCTGCAATTTTGCTCCAAAATATAGGAAATTTCTGCCTTTTTGCCCGAAAATAAGGTTAATGCATAACTTTTTGCCATAAAAAAGAGAAATTTCTTCATTTTTGCTCCAAAATAATGGGAATTTCTGCCTTTTTGCCTCTAAATAAGTGGAATTTCTTTCTTTTTCCCTTAAAACAAAGGGAATTTCTGTATTTTTTGCCACAAAATATGAGAAATTTCTGGCTTTTTACCCTGAAATATGTGAAATTTCTGCAATTTTACCCCAAAATAAGGTGAATTTCTTCCTTTTTGCTGCAAAATATTGGAAATTTCTGCCTTTTTCTCCAAAATAAAAAAAAATTTTGCTTTTTTCTCTGAAATAAGTGAAATTTCTGCAATTTTGCTATAAATTAATGGAAATTTCTGCAATATTTCTCCATAATAAGAGAAATTTCTGCAATTTTGCTCCAAAATAAGGGGAATTTCTCCTTTTTTGCCCCAAAATAAAGGAAATTTCAGCCTTTTTAGCTGAAAATAAGTGAAATTTCTGTAATTTTGCCCCATATAATGGAAATTTTTGCAATTTTGCTCCAAAATAAGGTAAATTCCTGCAATTTTGCCCCAAAATTAAGGAAATTTCTTGAATTTTGCCCCAAAATAAGGGGAATTTCTGATTTTGGCCCCAAAATAAAGGGAATTTCTGCCTTTTGCCCCAAAATTAAGGGATTTTCTGCAATTTTGCTCCAAAATACGGAAAATTTCTGCCCTATTGCCCGAAAATAATGGGAATGCATACCTTTTTGCCATAAAAAGGGAAATTTCTTCATTTTTTTACAAAAAAAAGGGGAATTTCTGCCTTTTTGCCTCTAAATAAGTGGAATTTCTGTCTTTTTCCCCCCAAAAAAACGGGAATTTCTGTCTTTTTTGCCCCAAAATAAGGGGAATTTCTGTCTTTTTGCCCTCAAATAAGGGGAATTTCAGCATTTTTACCTCAAAATAAGGAGAATTTTTGCATTTTTGCCACAAAATATTAGGAATTTCTGCCTTTTTCCCTAAAATAAGGAAAATTCCTGCCTTTTTACCCTGAAATAAGAGAAATTATTGCAATTTTGCCCCAAAATAAGTGAAATTTCTGCAATTTTGCCCCAAAATAAGTGGAATTTCTGCGTTTTGCCCCAAATAAGGAGAATTTCTGTCTTTTTGCCCCAACATATAGGTAATTTCTGCATTTTTGCACCACAATTAGGGGAATTTCTGCAATTTTGCTCCAAAATACGGGGAATTTCTGCCTTTTTGCCTGAAAATAAAGGGAATGCATAACCTTTTGTCATAAAAAAGAGAAATTTCTTTATTTTTGCTCCAAAATTAGGGGAATTTCTGCCTTTTTGCTTCTCAATAAGTGGAATTTCTTCTCTTTTGCCTCAAATCAAAGGGAATTTCTGTCTTTTTCGCCTCAAAATAAGGGGAATTTCTGACTTATTACCCTGAAATATGTTAAATTTCTGCAATTTTGCCCCAAAATAAAAAAAAATTCTGCCTTTTTGACCTTAAATATGGGAAATTTCTGCAATTTTACCCCAAAATAAGGTGAATTTCTGCCTTTTTGCCCCAAAATAATGGGAATTTCTGCCTTTTTGCCCCAAAATAAGAAAAATTTTTGCTTTTTTTACTCTGAAATAAGTGAAATTTCTGCAAATTTGCCCAAAAATAAGGGAAATTTCTGCAATTTTATCCCATAATTAGAGAAATTTCTGCAATTTTGCCCATAAATAAGGGATATTTCTCCCTTTTTGCCCCAAAATAAAGGAAATTTCAGCCTTTTTACCAGAAAATAACTGAAATTTCTGCACTTTTGCCCCAAATAAGGGAAATTTCTGCAATTTTGCCCCAGTGTAAAGGAAATTTTAGGAATTTTTTCCCCATAATAAAGGGAATTTCTGATTTTTGCCCCAAAATAAAGGGAATTTCTGCCTTTTGTTCCAAAATTAGGGGAATTTCTGCAATTTTCCTCCAAATACGGGGAATTTCTGCCTTTTTGCCCGAAATTAATGGGAAGGCATACCTTTTTGCCATAAAAAGGGAAATTTCTTCATTTTTTCTCCGAAATAAAGGGAATTTCTGCCTTTTTGCCTCTAAATAAGTGGAATTTCTGTGTTTTTCCCCAAAAATAAACGGATTTTCTGTCTTTTTGCCCCAAAATAAAAGGAATTTTTGAATTATGCCCTGAAATAAGTGAAATTACTGCAATTTGGCCCCAAAATAAAAGAAATTTCTGCCTTTTTGCCACAAAATATAGAGAATTTCTTCCTTTGTGGCCGAAAATTTTGAAAATTTCTTAAATTTTGCTTCAAAATACGGGGAATTTCTGCTTTTTCCCAATAGTAAGGGGAATGCATACCTTTTAGCCATAAAAAGGGAAATTTCTTCATTTTTGCTCCAAAATAAGGAAAATTTCTGCCTTTTTGCCTCTAAATAAGTGGAATTTCTGTCTTTTTCCCCCAAAACAAAGGGAATTTCTGTCTTTTTTGCCCCAAAATAAGTGGAATTTCTGATTTATTACTTTTAAATAAGTGAAATTTCTGCAATTTTGCCACAAAATAAGGGAAATTTCTGCCTTTTTGCCCTGAAATATGTGAAATTTCTGCAATTTTATCCCAAAATACGGTGAATTTCTGCCTTTTTTCCCCAAAATAAAGGGAATTTCTCTCTTTTTGCCTTAAAATAAAGGAAATTTCATTCTTTTTACCTGATAATAAGTGAAATTTTTGCAATTTTGCCCCAAATAAGGGAAATTTCTGCAATTTTGCCTTAAAATAAGGTAAATTCCTGTAATTTTCCCCCAAAAAAAGGAAATTTCTAGAATTTTGCCCCAAAACATGAAGAATTTCTGATTTTTGACTCAAAATAAAGGAAATTTCTGCCTTTTGCCCCAAAATTAGGGAAATTTCTGCAATTTTGCTCCAAAATACGGGGAATTTCTGCCTTTTTGCCTGAAAATAATGGCAATGCATACCTTTTTGCCATAAAAAGAGAAATTTCTTCATTTTTGCTTCAAATAAGGGGAATTTCTACTTTTTGCCTCTAAATAAGTGTAATTTCTGTCTTTTTCCCCCAAAACAAAGGGAATTTCTGTCTTTTTTGCCCCAAAATAAGGGGAATTTCTTACTTATTACCCTGAAATAAGTGAAATTTTTGCAATTTTGCCCTAAAATAAGGGAAATTTCTGCAATTTTGCCCCAATGTAAAGGAAATTTCTGCAATTTTGCCCAAAAATAATAGGAATTTCTGACAGTTTGCTCCCGAAAAAAGAAGATTTTCTGTCTTTTTGCCCCAAAATAAGGAGAATTTCTGTCTTTTTGCCCGAAAATTAGGAGAATTTCTGCAATTTTGCTTCAAAATACGGGAAATTTCTGCTATTTATCCCGAAAGTAAGGGGAAGGTATACCTTTTGCCACAAAAAAGTGAAATTTCTTCATTTTTGCCCCAAAATAAGAGGAATTTCTCCCTTTTTACCTCAAAATAAGTGAAATTTCTGCATTTTTATCCAAAAATAAATGGATTTTCTGTCTTTTTGCCCCAAAATAAAAGGAATTTTTGAATTATGCCCTGAAATAAGTGAAATTTCTGCAATTTGGCCCCAAAATAAAAGAAATTTCTGCCTTTTTGCTACAAAATAAGGAGAATTTCTGTCTTTTTGCCCCAAAATAAGGGAAATTTCTGCCTTTTTGCCCCCAAATATAAGGAATTTCAGCCTTTTTACCTGAATATAAGTGAAATTTCTGCAATTTTGCCCCATATAAGGGAAATTTCTGCAACTTTGCTACAAAATAAGGTAAATTCCTGCAATTTTGCCCCAAAATAAAGGAAATTTCTGGAATTTTGCCCCAAAATATGGAGAATTTCTGATTTTGGCCTCAAAATAAAGGGAATTTCTGCCTTTTGCTCCAAAATTAAGGGAATTTCTGCAATTTTGTTCCAAAATACTGGGAATTTCTGCCTTTTTGCCCAAAAATAATGGGAATGCATACCTTTTTGCCATAAAAAGGGAAATTTCTTCATTTTTGCTCCAAAAAAAGGGGAATTTCTGCCTTTTTGCCTCTAAATAAGTGGAATATCTGGCTTTTTCCCCCCAAAAAAGGGATTTTCTGTATTTTGCCCCAAAATAAGAAAAATTTCTGACTTATTACCCTGAAATAAGTGAAATTTCTGCAATTTTGCCCCAAAATAAGGTAAATTTCTGCCTTTTTGCCCCCAAATAAGGGGAATTTCAGCATTTTTACCTCAAAATAAGGGGAATTTCTGCATTTTTGCCACAAAATATTAGGAATTTCAGCCTTTTTCCCCAAAATAAAGAAAATTTCTGCTTTTTTTCCCTGAAATAAGTGAAATTTCTGCAATTTTGCCCCAAAATATTGGAAATTTCTGCAATTTTGCCCCAAAATAAGTGGAATTTCTGAGTTTTGCCCCAAATAAGGAGAATTATTGTCTTTTTGCCCCAACATATAGGGAATTTCTGCCTTTTTGCACCACAATTATGGAAATTTCTGCAATTTTGCTCCAAAATACAGGGAATTTCTGCCTTTTTGCCCGAAAATACAGGGAATGCATAACCTTTGCCATAAAAAAGGGAAATTTTTTCATTTTTGCTCAAAAATAAGGGTAATTTCTGCCTTTTTGCCTCTAAATAAGTGGAATTTCTGTCTTTTTTCCCAAAACAAAGAGAATTTCTGTCGTTTTTGCCCCAAAATAAGGAAAATTTCTGACTTATTACCCTGAAATAAGTGAAATTTCTGCAATTTTGCCCCAAAATAAGGGAAATTTCTGCCTTTTTGCCCTGAAATATGTGAAATTTCTGCAATTTTACCCCAAAATAAGGTGAATTTCTGCTTTTTTGCCCCAAAATAATGGGAATTTCTGCTTTTTGCCCCAAAATAAGAAAAAATTTTGCTTTTTTTCTCTGAAACAAGTGAAATTTCTGCAATTTTGCTCCAAAACACAGGGAATTTCTGCCTTTTTGCCCGAAAATAAAGGGAATGCATAACCTTTTGCCATAAAAAAGGGAATTTTTTTCATTTTTGCTCAAAAATAAGGGTAATTTCTGCCTTTTTGCCTCTAAATAAGTGGAATTCCTGTCTTTTTCCCCCCAAACAAAAGGAATTTCTGTCTTTTTTGCCCCAAAATAAGGGGAATTTCAGACTTATTACCCTGAAATAAGTGAAATTTCTGCAATTTTGCCCCAAAATAAAGGAAATTTCTGCAATTTTGCCCCAATGTAAAGGTAATTTCTGCAATTCTGCCCCAAAATAAGGGGAATTTCTGACTGTTTGCTGCCCAAAACAGGAGATTTTCTGTCTTTTGCCCAAAAATAAAGAGAATTTCTGCTTTTTTGCCTGAAAATTATGAGAATTTCTGCAATTTTACTTCATAATACAGGGAATTTCTGCTTTTTATCACGAAAGTAAGGGGAATGTATAACTTTTGCCACAAAAAAGGGAAATTTCTTCATTTTTGCCCCAAAATAAGAGGAATTTCTGCCTTTTTACCTCAAAATAATAGAAATTTCTGCCTTTTTACCCAAAAATAAACGGAATTTCTCTCTTTTTGCCCCAAAATAAAAGGAATTTGTAAATTATGCCCTGAAATAAGTGAAATTTCTGCAATTTTGCCCCGAAATAAAAGAAATTTCTGCCTTTTTGCCACAAAATAAGGGGAATTTCTGTTTTTTTGCCCCAAAATAAGGGAAATTTCTGCCTTTTTGCCCCCAAATAAAAGGTATTTCAGCCTTTTTACCTCAAAATAAGGGGAATTTCTGCATTTTTACCACAAAATATTAAGAATTTCTGCATTTTTGCCCCAAAATAAGAAAAATTTCTGCCTTTTTTTCCTGAAAAAAGTGAAATTTCTGCAATTTTGTCCCAAAATAAGTGAAATTTCTGCAATTTTGCCCCAAAATAAGCGAAATTTTGAAATTTTGTGCCAAAATAATTGGAATTTATGAGTTTTGCCGCAAAATAAGGAGAATTTCTGTCTTATGGCTCCAACATATTGGGAATTTCTGCCTTTTTGCCCCACAATTAGGGGAATATTTGCAATTTTGCTCCAAAATACGGGGAATTTCTGCCTTTTTGCCCGAAAATAAGGGAAATGCATAACTTTTAGCTATAAAAAAGGGAAATTTCTTCATTTTTGCTCCAAAATAAGCGGAATTTCTGCATTTTTGCCTCTAACTAAGTGGAATTTCTGTCTTTTTCCCCCAAAACAAAGGGAATTTCTGTCTTTTTTGCCTCAAAATAAGGGAAATTTCTGACTTATTTCCATGAAATAAGTGAAATTTCTTCAATTTTGCCCCAAAAAAAGGGAAATTTCTGATTTTTTGACCTGAAATATGTGAAATTTCTGCAATTTTACCCCAAAATAAGTCGAATTTCTGCCTTTTTGCCCCAAAATAATGGGAATTTCTGCATTTTTGCCCCAAAATAAGAAAAATTTTGGCTTTTTTTCTCTGAAATAAGTGAAATTTCTGCAATTTGCCCTAAAATAAGGAAAATTTCTGCAATTTTTCCCTATAATAAGAGAAATTTCTGCAATTTTGCCCCAAAATAAGAAAAAATTCTTTCTTTTGCCCCAAAATAAAGGAAATTTCAGCCTTTATTCCTGAAAATAAGTGAAATTTCTGCAATTTTGCCCCAAATAAGGGAAATTTCTGCAATTTTGCCCCAAAATAAGGTAAATTCCTCCAATTTTGCCCCAAAATAAAGGAAATATCTTGAATTTTGCCCCAAAATAAAGGGATTTTCTGATTTTTGCCCCAAAATAAAGGGAATTTCTGCCTTTTGCCCCAAAATTAGGGGAATTTCTGCAATTTTGCTAAAAAATCCGGGGAATTTCTGCCTTTTTGCCTGAAAATAATGGGAATGCATAACTTTTTGCCATAAAAAATGAAATTTCTTCATTTTTGCTCCAAAATAAGGGGAATTTCTGTCTTTTTGCCTCTAAATGAGTGGAATTTCTGTCTTTTACCCACAAAACAAAGGGAATTTCTCTTTGTTTTGCCCCAAAATAAGGGAAATTTCTGACTCATTACCCTGAAATAAGTGAAATTTCTGCAATTTTGCCTCAAAATAAGGGAAATTTCTGCCTTTTTGCCTGCAAATAAGGGGAATTCAGCCTTTTTACCTCAAAATAAGAGGAATTTCTGCATTTTTGCCACAAAATATTAGGAATTTCTGTTTTTTTGCCCCATAATAATAAAAATTTCTACCTTTTTTCCCTGAAATAAGTGAAATTTCTGCAATTGTGCCCCAAAATAAGTGAAATTTCTGCAATTTTGCCCCAAAATAAGGGAAATTTCTGGAATTTTGCCCCAAAAGAAGTGGAATTTCTGAGTTTTTCCCCAAAATAAGGAGAATTTCTGTCTTTTTGCACCAACATATTGGGAATTTCTGCCTTTTGGCCCAACAATTAGGGGAATTTCTGCAATTTTGCTCCAAAATACAGGAAATTTCTGCCTTTTTTCCCAAAAATAAGGGAAATGCATAACTTTTTGCCATAAAAAATGGAAATTTCTTCATTTTTGCTCCAAAATAAGGGGAATTTCTGCATTTTTGCCTCTAAATAAGTGGAATTTCTGTCTTTTTCCCCCAAAACAAAGGTAATTTCTGTATTTTTTGCCCCAAAATAAGGGAAATGTCTGACATTTTGCCCTGAAATATGTGAAAATTCCGCAATTTTACCCCAAATTAAGGTGAATTTCTTCATTTTGCCCCAAAATAATGGTAATTTCTGCCTTTTTGCCTCAAAATAAGAAAAATTTCTGCTTTTTTTCTCTTAAATAAGTGAAATATCTGCAATTTTGCTTTAAATTAAGAAAAATTTCTGCAATATTTTTTTATAATAAGGGAAATTTTTGCAATTTTGCCCCATAATAAGGGGAATTTCTCTCTTTTTGCCCCAAAAGAAAGAAAATTTCAGCATTTTTACCTGAAAATAAGTGAAATTTCTGCAATTTTGCCACATATAAGGGAAATTTCTGCAATTTTGCTCCAATATAAAGTAAATTCCTGCTATTTTGCCCCAAAATAAAGGAAATTTCTTGAATTTTGCCCCAAAATAAGGGGAATTTCTGATTTTGGCCCCAAAATTAAGGGAATTTCTGCAATTTTGCTTTAAAATACGGGGAATATCTGCCTTTTTGCCCGAAAATAATGGGAATGCAAACCTTTTTGCCATAAAAAGGGAAATTTCTTCATTTTTGCCTCAAAAAAAGGGAATTTCTGCCTTTTTGCCTCTAAATAAGTGGAATTTCTGTCTTTTTCTTCTGAAACAAGGTATTTTTCTGTCATTTTTGCCCCAAAATAAGAAAAATTTCTGACTTATTAGCCTGCAATACGTGAAATTTCTGCAATTTTGCCCCAAATTTAGAGAAATTTCTGCTTTTTTGCCCCCCAAAAAAGGAGAATTTCAGCATTTTTACCTCAAAATAAGGGGAATTTCTGCATTTTTGCACCAAAATATTAGGAATTTCTGCCTTTTTCCCCAAAATAAGGAGAATCTGCCTTTTTTCCCTGAAATAAGTGAAATTTCTGCAATTTTGCCCCAAAATAAGTGAAATTTCTGCAATTTTGCCCCAAAATAAGTGGAATTTCTGAGTTTTGCCCCAAATAAGGAAAAATTTCTGTCTTTTTGCCCCAATATATAGGGAATTTCTGCCTTTTTGCACCACAATTAGGAGAATTTCTGCAATTTTGCCCCAAAAAATACGGGGAATTTCTGCCTTTTTGCCCGAAAATAAAGGGAATGCATAAACTTTTGCCATAAAAAAGGGAATTTTTTTCATTTTTGCTCCAAAATTAGGGGAATTTCTGCCTTTTTGCTTCTCAATATGTGGAATTTCTGCCTTATTGCCCCAAAACAAAGGGAATTTCTCTCTTTTTGGCCCCAAAATAAGGGGAATTTCTGACTTATTACCCTGAAATATGTGAAATTTCTGCAATTTTGCCCCAAAATAAAAGAAATTTCTGTTTTTTTGCCCTGAAATATGTGAAATTTCTGCAATTTTTCCCCAAAATAAGGTGAATTTCTGCATTTTTGCCCCAAAATAATGGGAATTTCTGCCTTTTTGCCCCAAAATAAAAAAAATTTTTGCTTTTTTTCTCTGAAATAAGTGAAATTTCTGCAATTTTGCCCTAAAATAAGGGAAATTTCTGCAATTTTATCCCATAATAAGGGAAATTTTTGCAATTTTGCCCCAAAATAAGGAGAATTTCTCCCTTTTTGCCCCAAAATATAGGAAATTTCAGCCTTTTTACTTGAAAATAACTGAAATTTCTTCAATTTTGCCCCAAATAAGAGAAATTTTTGCAATTTTGCCCTAAAATAAGGTAAATTTCTGCAATTTTGCCTCAAAATAAAAGAAATTTCTGGAATTTTGCCCCAAAATAAGAGGAATTTCTGATTTTTGCCCCAAAATAAAGGGAATTTTTGACTTTTGCCCCAAAATTAGGGGAATTTCTGCAATTTTGCTGCAAAATACGGGGCATTACTGCCTTTTTGCCTCTAAATAAGTGGAATTTCTGTCTTTTTCCCCAAAACAAAGGTAATTTCTGTCTTTTTTGCCCCAAAATACAGAGAATTTCTGACTTATTACCCTGACATAAGTGAAATTTCTTCAACTTGGCCCCAAAATAAGGGAAATTTCTGCAATTTTGCCACAATGTAAAGAAAATTTCTGCAATTTTGCCCCAAAATAAGAGGAATTTCTGACTGTTTGTTCCCAAAAAAAGGAGATTTTGTGCCTTTTTGCCCCAAAATAAGGAGAATTTCTGCCTTTTTGCCCGAAAATTATGAGAATTTCTGCAATTTTGCTTCAAAATACAGGGAATTTCTGCTTTTATCCTGAAAGTAAGTGGAATGCATACCTTTTTGACATAAAAAGGTAAATTTCTTCATTTTTGCTCCAAAATAAGGGGAATTTCTGCCTTTTTGCCTCTAAATAAGTGGAATTTCTGTCTTTTTCCCCCAAAACGAAGGAAATTTCTGTCTTTTTTACCCCAAAATAATAGGAATTTCTGACTTATTACCCTGAAATAAGTGAAATTTCTGAAATTTTGCCCCAAAATAAGGGAAATCTCTGCCTTTTTGCCCCCAAATAAGGGGAATTCCAGCCTTTTCACCTCAATATAAGGGGAATTTCTGCATTTTTGCCACAAAATATTAGGAATTTCTGCCTTTTTGACCCAAAATAAGGAAAATTTCTGCCTTTTTTCTCTGAAATAAGTGAAATTTCTGAAATTTTGCCCTAAAATAGGTGAAATTTTTGCAATTTTTCCCAAAACAAGGGGAATTTCAGGAATTTTGCTCCAAAATAAAAGAAATTTCTGCCTTTTTGCCCTGAAATATGTGAAATTTCTGCAATTTTACCGCAAAATAAGGTGAATTTCTGCATTTTTGCCCCAAAATAATGGGAATTTCTGCCTTTTTGCCCCAAAATAAAGAAAATTTTTGCTTTTTTTCTCTGAAATAAGTGAAATTTCTGCAATTTTGCCCTAAAATAAGGGAAATTTCTGCAATTTTATCCCATAATAAGGGAAATTTCTGCAATTTTGCCCCAAAATAAGGAGAATTTCTCCCTTTTTGCCCCAAAATATAGGAAATTTCAGCCTTTTTACTTGAAAATAACTGAAATTTCTGCAATTTTGCCCCAAATAAGGGAACTTTTTGCAATTTTGCCCTAAAATAAGGTAAATTTCTGCAATTTTGCCCCAAAATAAAAGAAATTTCTGGAATTTTGCCCCAAAATAAAAGAAATTTCTGGAATTTTGCCCCAAAATAAGGGGAATTTCTGATTTTTGCCCCAAAATAAAGGGAATTTTTGCCTTTTGCCCCAAAATTAGGGGAATTTCTGCAATTTTGCTGCAAAATACGGGGAATTACTGCCTTTTTGCCTCTAAATAAGTGGAATTATTGTCTTTTTCCACCAAAACAAAGGTAATTTCTGTCTTTTTTGCCCCAAAATATGGAGAATTTCTGACTTATTACTCTGACATAAGTGAAATTTCTTCAATTTTGCCCCAAAATAAGGGAAATATCTGCAATTTTGCCACAATGTAAATGAAATTTCTGCAATTTTGCCCCAAAATAAGAGGAATTTCTGACTGTTTGTTCCCAAAAAAAGGAAATTTTGTGCCTTTTTGCCCCCAAAAAAAGAGAATTTCTGCCTTTTTGCCCGAAAATTATGAGAATTTCTGCAATTTTGCTTCAAAATACAGGGAATTTCTGCTTTTATCCTGAAAGTAAGTGGAATGCATACCTTTTTGACATAAAAAGGTAAATTTCTTCATTTTTGCTCCAAAATAAGGGGAATTTCTGCCTTTTTGCCTCTAAATAAGTAGAATTTCTGTCTTTTTCCCCCAAAAAAAAGGAAATTTCTGTCTTTTTTACCCCAAAATAAGGGGAATTTCTGACTTATTACCCTGAAATAAGTGAAATTTCTGCAATTTTGCCCCAAAATAAGGGAAATTTCTGCCTTTTTGCCCCCAAATAAGAAAAATTTCAGGCTTTTTACCTCAAAATAACGGGAATTTCTGCATTTTTGCCCCAAAATAAGGAAAATTTCTGCCTTTTTTCCCTGAAATAAGTGAAATTTCTCCATTTTTGCCCCAAAATAATTGAAATTTCTGCAATTTTTCCCCAAAATAAGGGAAATTTCTGGAATTTTGCTCCAAAATATGTTGAATTTCTGAGTTTTGCCCCAAAGTAAGGAGAATTTCTTTTTTTTTGCCCCAACATATAGGGAATTTCTGCATTTTTGACCCACAATTAGGGGAATTTCTGCAATTTTGCTCCAAATTACGGGGAATTTCTGCCTTTTTGCCCAAAAATAAGAAGAATGCATAACTTTTTGCCTTAAAAAAGGGAAATCTCTTCTTTTTTGTTCCAAATAAGGGGAATTTCTGCTTTTTTGCCTCTAACTAAGTGGAATTTCTGTTTTTTCCTCCAAAATATAGGGATTTTCTCTTTTTTTTTTGCCCCCAAATCAGGAAAATTTCTCACTTATTACCCTGAAATAAGTAAAATTTCTGAAATTTTGCCCCAAAATAAGGGAAATCTCTGCCTTTTTGCCCCCAAATAAGGGGATTTTCAGGCTTTTCACCTCAATATAAGGGGAATTTCTGCATTTTTGCCACAAAATATTAGGAATTTCTGCCTTTTTGACCCAAAATAAGGAAAATTTCTGCCTTTTTTCTCTGAAATAAGTGAAATTTCTGCAATTTTGCCCTAAAATAAGTGAAATTTTTGCAATTTTTCCCAAAACAAGGGGAATTTCAGAAATTTTGCCCCAAAATAAAAGAAATTTCTGCCTTTTTGCCCTGAAATATGTGAAATTTCTGCAATCTTACCCCAAAATAAGGTGAATTTCTGCATTTTTGCCCCAAAATAATGGGAATTTCTGCCTTTTTGCCCCAAAATAAAAAAAATTTTTGCTTTTTTTCTCTGAAATAAGTGAAATTTCTGCAATTTTGCCTTAAAATAAGGGAAATTTCTGCAATTTTATCCCATAATAAGGGAAATTTCTGCAATTTTGCCCCAAAATAAGGAGAATTTCTCCCTTTTTGCCCCCAAATATAGGAAATTTCAGCCTTTTTACTTGAAAATAACTGAAATTTCTGCAATTTTGCCCCAAATAAGGGAAATTTTTGCAATTTTGCCTTTAAATAAAGTAAATTTCTGGAATTTTGCCCCAAAATAAAAGAAATTTCTGGAATTTTGCCCTAAAATAATGTTAATATTTGATTTTTGCCCCAAAATAAAGGGAATTTTTGCCTTTTCCCCCAAAATTAGGGGAATTTCTGCAATTTTGCTGCAAAATACGGGGAATTACTGCCTTTTTGCCTCTAAATAAGTGGAATTTCTGTCGTTTTCCCCCAAAACAAAGGTAATTTCTGTCTTTTTTGCCCCAAAATACGGAGAATTTCTGACTTATTACTCTGACATAAGTGAAATTTCTTCAATTTTGCCCCAAAATAAGGGAAATATCTGCAATTTTGCCACAATGTAGAGGAAATTTCTGCAATTTTGCCCCAAAATAAGAGGAATTTCTGACTGTTTGTTTCCAAAAAAAGGAGATTTTGTGCCTTTTTGCCCCCAAAAAAGGAGAATTTCTGCCTTTTTGCCTGAAAATTATGAGAATTTCTGCAATTTTGCTTCAAAATACGGGGAATTTCTGCTTTTATCCCGAAAGTAAGTGGAATGCATACCTTTTTGACATAAAAAGGTAAATTTCTTCATTTTTGCTCCAAAATAAGGGGGAATTTCTGCCTTTTTGCCGCTAAATAAGTGGAATTTCTGTCTTTTTCTCCCAAAACAAAGGAAATTTCTGTCTTTTTTACCCCAAAATAAGGGGAATTTCTGACTTATTACCGTGATATTAGTGAAAATTCTGCAATTTTGCCCCAAAATAAGGGAAATTTCTGCCTATTTGCCCCCAAATAAGGGAAATTTCAGGCTTTTTACCTCAAAATAAAAGGAATTTCTGCATTATTGCCCCAAAATAAAGAAAATTTCTGCCTTTTTTCCCTGAAATAAGTGAAATTTCTCCAATTTTGCCCCAAAATAAGTGAAATTTCTGCAATTTTGCCCCAAAATAAGGGAAATTTCTGGAATTTTGCCCCAAAATATGTGGAATTTCTGAGTTTTGCCCCAAAATAAGGAGAATTTCTTTTTTTTTGCCCCAACATATAGGGAATTTCTGCATTTTTGACCCACAATTAGGGGAATTTCTGCTATTTTGCTACAAATTACGGGGAATTTCTGCCTTTTTGCCCCAAAATAAGAAGAATGCATAACTTTTTTCCTTAAAAAAGAGAAATTTCTTCTTTTTTGCTCCAAAATAAGGGGAATTTCTGCTTTTTTGCCTCTAACTAAGTGGAATTTCTGTTTTTTCCTCCAAAATAAAGGGATTTTCTGTTTTTTTTTTTTTGCCCCAAAATCAGGAAAATTTCTGACTTATTACCCTGAAATAAGTAAAATTTCTGAAATTTTGCCCCAAAATTAGGGAAATCCCTGCCTTTTTGCCCCCAAATAAGGGGAATTTCAGCATTTTCACCTCAATATAAGGGGAATTTCTGCATTTTTGCCACAAAATATTAGGAATTTTTGCCTTTTTGTCCCAAAATAAGGAAAATTTCTGCCTTTTTTCTCTGAAATAAGTGAAATTTCTTCAATTTTGCCCTAAAATAAGTGAAATTTTTGCAATTTTTCCCAAAACAAGGGGAATTTCTGGAATTTTGCCCCAAAATAAGTAGAATTTCTGAGTTTTGCCCCAAAATAAAGAGAATTTCTGTCTTTTTGCCCCAACACATAGGGAATTTCTGCATTTTTGCCCAATTAGAAGAATTTCTGCAATTTTGCTCCAAAATACGAGGAATTTCTGCCTTTTTGCCTGAAAACATAAACAATGCATAACTTTTTGCCTTAAAAAAGTGAAATTTCTTCATTTTTGCTCCAAAATAAAGGGAATTTCTGCTTTTTTGCCTCTAAATAAGTGGAATTTCTGTCTTTTTCCCCCAAAACAAAGGGATTATCTGTAATTTTTGCCCCAAAATAAGGAAAATTTCTGACTCATTACCCTGAAATAAGTGAAATGTCTGCAATTTTGCCCCAAAATAAGGGAAATTTCTGCCTTCTTGCCCCCAAATAAGGGGAATTTCAGAATTTTTACCTCAAAATAAGGGGAATTTCTGCATTTTTGCCAGAAAATATTAGGAATTTCTGCCTTTTTGCCCCAAAATAAGGAAAATTTCTGCCTTTTTTCCCTGAAATAAGTGAAATTTCTGCAATTTTGCCCCAAAATAAGTGAAATTTCTGCAATTTTGCCCCAAAATAAGGGAAATTTCTGGAATTTTGCCCCGAAATAAGTGGAATTTCTGAGTTTTGCCCAAAAATAAGGAGAATTTCTGTCTTTTTGCCCCAACATATCGGGAATTTCTGTCTTTCTGCACCACAACTAGGGGAATTTCTGCAATTATGCTCCAAAATACGGGGAATTTCTGCCTTTTGGCCCGAAAATAAGGGGAATGCATAACTTTTTGCCATAAAAAAAGGGAAATTTCTTCATTTTTGCTCCAAAATAAGGGAAATTTCTGCATTTTTGCCTCTAAATAAATGGAATTTCTGTCTTTTTCCCTCAAAATAAAGGGAATTTCTGTCTTTTTTCCTCAAAATAAGGGGAATTTCTGACTTATTACACTGAAATAAGTGAAATTTCAGCAATTTTGCCCCAAAATAAGGGAAATTTCTGCCTTTTTGCCCTGAAATATGTGAAATTTCTGCAATTTTGCCCCAAAATAAGGGAAATTTCTGGAATTTTGCCCCAAAATAAGTGGAATTTCTAAGTTTTGCCCCAAAATAAGGAGAATTTCTGTCTTTTTGCCTCTAAATAAGTGAAATTTCTGCAATTTGCCCCCAAATAAAGGAAATTTCGGCCTTTTTGCCCCCAAATAAGGGGAATTTCAGCCTTTTCACCTCAAAATAAGGGGAATTTCTGCATTTTTGCCAGAAAATATTAGGAATTTCTGCCTTTTTGCCCAAAATAAGGAAAATTTCTGCCTTTTCTCCCTGAAATAAGTGAAATTTCTGCAATTTTGCCCCAAAATAAGTGAAATTTCTGCAATTTTGCCCCATAATAAGGGAAATTTCTGGAATTTTGCCCCAAAATAAGTAGAATTTCTGAGTTTTGCCCCAAAATAAGGAGAATTTCTGTCTTTTTGCCCCAACATATAGGGAATTTCTGTCTTTCTGCACAACAACTAAAAGAATTTCTGCAATTATGCTCCAAAATACGGGGAATTTCTGCCTTTTTGCCCGAAAATAAGGGGAATGCATAACCTTTTGCTATAAAAAAGGGAAATTTCTTCATTTTTGCTCCAAAATAAGGGAAATTTCTGCATTTTTGCCTCTAAATAAGTGGAATTTCTTTATTTTTCTCTCAAAACAAAGGGAATTTCTGTCTTTTTTGCCTCAAAATAAGGGGAATTTCTGACTTATTACACTGAAATAAGTGAAATTTCTGCAATTTTGCCCCAAAATAAGGGGAATTTCTGATTTTTGCCCCAAAATAAAGGGAATTTCTGCATTTTGCCCCAAAATTAGGGGAATTTCTGCAATTTTGCTCCAAAATACGGGGCATTTCTGCCTTTTTGCCCGAAAATAAGGGGAATGCATAACTTTTTGCCATAAAAAAGGGAAATTTCTTCATTTTTGCTCCAAAATAAGGGAAATTTCTGCATTTTTCCCTCTAAATAAGTGGAATTTCTGTCTTTTTCCCTCAAAACAAAGGGAATTTCTGTCTTTTTTGCCTCAAAATAAGGGGAATTTCTGACTTATTACACTGAAATAAGTGAAATTTCTGCAATTTTGCCCCAAAATAATGGAAATTGCTGCCTTTTTGCCCTGAAATATGTGAAATTTCTGCATTTTACACCAAAATAAGGTGAATTTCTGCCTTTTTGCCACAAATTAATGGAAATTTCTGCCTTTTTGCCCCAATATAAGAAAAATTTTTGCTTTTTTTCTCTGAAATAAGTGAAATTTCTGCAATTTTGCCCTAAAATAAGGAAAATTTCTGCAATTTTTCCTAATAATAAGGGAAATTTCTGCAATTTTGCCCCAAAATAAGGGGAATTTCTCCCTTTTTTCCCCAAAATGAAGGAAATTTCAGCCTTTTTACCTGAAAATAAGTGAAATTTCTGCAATTTTGCACCAAATAAGGTAAATTTCTTCAATTTTGCCCCAAAATAAGGTAAATTCCTGTAATTTTGCCCCAAAATAAAGGAAATTTCTTGAATTTTGCCCCAAAAGAAGGGGAATTTCTGATTTTTGCCCCAAAATAAGGGAAATTTCTGCAATTTTGCCCCAATGTAAAGGAAATTTCTGCAATTTTGCCGCAAAATAACGAGAATTTCTGAATGTTTGCTCCCCCAAAAAAAAGATCTTCTGTCTTTTTGCCCCAAATTAAGGAGAATTTCTGCCTTTTTGCCCGAAAATTATGAGAATTTCTGCAATTTTGCTTCAAAATACGGGGAATTTCTGCTTTTTATCCCGAAAGTAAGGGGAATGCATACCTTTTTGCCATAAAAAGGTAAATTTCTTCATGTTTGCTCCAAAATAAGGGGAATTTCTGCCTTTTTGCCTCTAAATAAATGGAATTTCTGTCTTTTTCCCCCAAAACAAAGGGAATTTCTGTCTTTTTTGCCCCAAAATAAGGGGAATTTCTGAATTATTACCCTGAAATAAGTGAAAGTTCTCCAATTTTGCCCCAAAATAAGGGAAATTTCTGCCTCTTTGCCCCCAAATAAGGGGAATTTCAGCCTTTTTACCTCAAAATAAGGGGAATTTCTGCATTTTTGCCACAAAATATTAGGAATTTCTGACTTTTTGCCCGAAAATAAGGAAAATTTGTTCATTTTTTCCATGAAATAAGTGAAATTTCTGCAATTTTGCCAAAAAATAAGTGAAATTTCTGCAATTTTTCCCCAAAATAAGTGAAATTTCTGGAATTTTGCCCCAAAATAAGTGGAATTTCTAAGTTTTGCCCCAAAATAAGGAGAATTTCTGTCTTTTTGCCTCCAAATAAGTGAAATTTCTGCAATTTTGCCTTAAAATAAGGGAAATTTCTGCATTTTTGCCCCCAAATAAGGAGAATTTCAGCCTTTTTACCTCAAAATAAGGGGAATTTCTGCATTTTTGCCAGAAAATATTAGGAATTTCTGCCTTTTTGCCCCAAAATAAAGAAAATTTCTTCCTTTTTTCCCTGAAATAAGTGAAATTTCTGCAATTTTGCCCCAAAATAAGTGAAATTTCTGCAATTTTGCCCCAAAATAAGGGAAATTTCTGGAATTTTGCCCCAAAATAAGTGGAATTTCTGAGTTTTTCCCCAAAATAAGGAGAATTTCTGTCTTTTTGCCCCAACATATAGGGAATTTCTGTCTTTCTGCACCACAACTAGGGGAATTTCTGCAATTATGGTCCAAAATACTGGTAATTTCTGCCTTTTTGCCCGAAAATAAGGGGAATGCATAACTTTTTGCCATAAAAAAGGGAAATTTCTTCATTTTTGCTCCAAAATAAGGGAAATTTCTGCATTTTTGCCTCTAAATAAGTGGAATTTCTGTCTTTTTCCCTCAAACAAAGGGAATTTCTGTCTTTTTTGCCTCAAAATAAGGGGAATTTCTGACTTATTACACTGAAATAAGTCAAATTTCTGCAATTTTGCCCCAACATAAGGGAAATTGTTGCCTTTTTGCCCTGAAATATGTGAGATTTCTGCATTTTACACCAAAATAAGGTGAATTTCTGCCTTTTTGCCACAAATTAATGGAAATTTCTGCCTTTTTGCCCCAAAATAACAAAAATTTTTGCTTTTTTCTCTGAAATAAGTGAAATTTCTGCAATTTTGTCCTAAAATAAGGAAAATTTCTGCAATTTTTCCCAATAATAAGGGAAATTTCTGCAATTTTGCCCCAAAATAAGGGGAATTTCTCCCTTTTTGCCCCAAAATGAAGGAAAGTTCAGCCTTTTTACCTGAAAATAAGTGAAATTTCTGCAATTTTGCACCAAATAAGGTAAATTTCTTCAATTTTGCCCCAAAATAAGGTAAATTCCTGTAATTTTGCCCCAAAATAAAGGAAATTTCTTGAATTTTGCCCCAAAAGAAGGGGAATTTCTGATTTTTGCCCCAAAATAAGGGAAATTTCTGCAATTTTGCCCCAATGTAAAGGAAATTTCTGCAATTTTGCCCCAAAATAACGAGAATTTCTGAATGTTTGCTCCCAAAAAAAAAAAGATCTTCTGTCTTTTTGCCCCAAAATAAGGAGAATTTCTGCCTTTTTGCCTGAAAATTATGAGAATTTCTGCAATTTTGCTTCAAAATACGGGGAATTTCTGCTTTTTATCCCGAAAGTAAGGGGAATGCATACCTTTTTGCCATAAAAAGGTAAATTTCTTCATTTTGGCTCCAAAATAAGGGGAATTTCTGCCTTTTTGCCTCTAAATAAATGGAATTTCTGTCTTTTTCCCCCAAAACAAAGGGAATTTCTGTCTTTTTTGCCCCAAAATAAGGGGAATTTCTGAATTATTACCCTGAAATAAGTGAAATTTCTCCAATTTTGCCCCAAAATAAGGGAAATTTTTGCCTCTTTGCCCCCAAATAAGGGGAATTTCAGTATTTTTACCTCAAAATAAGGGGAATTTCTGCATTTTTGCCACAAAATATTAGGAATTTCTGACTTTTTGCCCCAAAATAAGGAAAATTTGTTCCTTTTTTCCCTGAAATAAGTGAAATTTCTGCAATTTTGCCCCAAAATAAGTGAAATTTCTGCAATTTTTTCCCCAAAATAAGGGAAATTTCTGGAATTTTGCCCCAAAATAAGTGGAATTTCTAAGTTTTGCCCGAAAATAAGGAGAATTTCTGTCTTTTTGCCTCCAAATAAGTGAAGTTTCTGCAATTTTGCCTTAAAATAAGGGAAATTTCTGCCTTTTGGCCCTCAAATAAGGGGAATTTCAGCCTTTTTACCTCAAAATAAGGGGAATTTCTGCATTTTTGCCAGAAAATTTAGGAATTTCTGCCTTTTTGCCCCAAAATAAAGAAAATTTCTTCTTTTTTTCTCTGAAATAAGTGAAATTTCTGCAATTTTGCCCCAAAATAAGTGAAATTTCTGCAATTTTGCCCCAAATTAAGGAAAATTTCTGGAATTTTGCCCCAAAATAAGTGGAATTTCTGAGTTTTGCCCCAAAATAAGGAGAATTTCTGTCTTTTTGCCCCTACATATAGGGAATTTCTGTCTTTCTGCACCACAACTAGGGGAATTTCTGCAATTATGCTCCAAAATACGGGAAATTTCTGCCTTTTTGCCCGAAAATAAGGGGAATGCATAACTTTTTGCCATAAAAAAGGGAAATTTCTTCATTTTTGCTCCAAAATAAGGGAAATTTCTGCATTTTTGCCTCTAAATAAGTGGAATTTCTGTCTTTTTCCCTCAAAACAAAGAAAATTTCTGTATTTTTTGCCTCAAAATAAGGGGAATTTCTGACTTATTACACTGAAATAAGTGAAATTTCTGCAATTTTGCCCCAAAATAAGGGAAATTGCTGCCTTTTTGCCCTGAAATATGTGAAATTTCTGCATTTTACACCAAAATAAGGTGAATTTCTGCCTTTTTGCCACAAATTAATGGAAATTTCTGCCTTTTTGCCCCAAAATAAGAAAAATTTTTGATTTTTTTCTCTGAAATAAGTGAAATTTCTGCAATTTTGCCCTAAAATAAGGAAAATTTCTGCAATTTTTCCCAATAATAAGGGAAATTTCTGCAATTTTGCCCCAAAATAAGGGGAATTTCTCCCTTTTTGCCCCAAAATGAAGGAAATTTCAGCCTTTTTTCCTGAAAATAAGTGAAATTTCTGCAATTTTGCACCAAATAAGGTAAATTTCTTCAATTTTGCCCCAAAATAAGGTAAATTCCTGTAATTTTGCCCCAAAATAAAGGAAATTTCTTGAATTTTGCCCCAAAAGAAGGGGAATTTCTGATTTTTGCCCCAAAATAAGGGAAATTTCTGCAATTTTGCCCCAATGTAAAGGAAATTTCTGCAATTTTGCCCCAAAATAACGAGAATTTCTGAATGTTTGCTCCCAAAAAAAAAAAGATCTTCTGTCTTTTTGCTCCAAAATAAGGAGAATTTCTGACTTTTTGCCTGAAAATTATGAGAATTTCTGCAATTTTGCTTCAAAATACGGGGAATTTCTGCTTTTTATCACGAAAGTAAGGGGAATGCATACCTTTCTGCCATAAAAAGGTAAATTTCTTCATTTTTGCTCCAAAATAAGGGGAATTTCTGCATTTTTGCCTCTAAATAAATGGAATTTCTGTCTTTTTCCCCCAAAACAAAGGGAATTTCTGTCTTTTTTGCCCCAAAATAAGGGGAATTTCTGAATTATTACCCTGAAATAAGTGAAATTTCTCCAATTTTGCCCCAAAATAAGGGAAATTTCTGCCTCTTTGCACCCAAATAAGGGAAATTTAAGCCTTTTTACCTCAAAATAAGGGGAATTTCTGCATTTTTGCCACAAAATATTAGGAATTTCTGACTTTTTGCCCCAAAATAAGGAAAATTTGTTCCTTTTTTCCCTGAAATAAGTAAAATTTCTGCAATTTTGCCCCAAAATAAGGGAAATTTCTGCCTTTTTGCCCCCAAATAAGGGGAATTTCAGCCTGTTTACCTCAAATTAAGAGGAATTTCTGAATTTTTGCCACAAAATATTAGGAATTTCTGCCTTTTTGCCCCAAAATAAGAAAATTTCTGCCTTTTTTCCCTGAAATAAGTGAAATTTCTGCAATTTTGCCCCAAAATAAGTGAAATTTCTGCAATTTTGCCCCAAAATAAGGGAAATTTCTGGAATTTTGCCCCAAAAGAATTGGAATTTCTTAGTTTTGCCCCAAAATATGGAGAAATTCTGTATTTTTGCCCTAACATATGGGGAATTTCAGCATTTTTGCCCCACAATTAGGGGAATTTCTGCAATTTTGCTCCAAAATATAGGAAATTTCTGCCTTTTTGCCCGAAAATAAGGTTAATGCATAACTTTTTGCCATAAAAAAGAGAAATTTCTTCATTTTTGCTCCAAAATAATGGGAATTTCTGCCTTTTTGCCTCTAAATAAGTGGAATTTCTTTCTTTTTCCCTTAAAACAAAGGGAATTTCTGTATTTTTTGCCACAAAATATGAGAAATTTCTGCCTTTTTACCCTGAAATATGTGAAATTTCTGCAATTTTACCCCAAAATAAGGTGAATTTCTTCCTTTTTGCTGCAAAATATTGGAAATTTCTGCCTTTTTCTCCAAAATAAAAAAAATTTTTGCTTTTTTCTCTGAAATAAGTGAAATTTCTGCAATTTTGCTATAAATTAATGGAAATTTCTGCAATATTTCTCCATAATAAGAGAAATTTCTGCAATTTTGCTCCAAAATAAGGGGAATTTCTCCTTTTTTGCGCCAAAATAAAGGAAATTTCAGCCTTTTTAGCTGAAAATAAGTGAAATTTCTGTAATTTTGCCCCATATAATGGAAATTTTTGCAATTTTGCTCCAAAATAAGGTAAATTCCTGCAATTTTGCCCCAAAATTAAGGAAATTTCTTGAATTTTGCCCCAAAATAAGGGGAATTTCTGATTTTGGCCCCAAAATAAAGGGAATTTCTGCCTTTTGCCCCAAAATTAAGGGATTTTCTGCAATTTTGCTCCAAAATACGGAAAATTTCTTCCCTATTGCCCGAAAATAATGGGAATGCATACCTTTTTGCCATAAAAAGGGAAATTTCTTCATTTTTTTACAAAAAAAGGGGAATTTCTGCCTTTTTGCCTCTAAATAAGTGGAATTTCTGTCTTTTTCCCCCCAAAAAAACGGGAATTTCTGTCTTTTTTGCCCCAAAATAAGGGGAATTTCTGTCTTTTTGCCCTCAAATAAGGGGAATATCAGCATTTTTACCTCAAAATAAGGAGAATTTTTGCATTTTTGCCACAAAATATTAGGAATTTCTGCCTTTTTCCCTAAAATAAGGAAAATTCCTGCCTTTTTACCCTGAAATAAGAGAAATTATTGCAATTTTGCCCCAAAATAAGTGAAATTTCTGCAATTTTGCCCCAAAATAAGTGGAATTTCTGAGTTTTGCCCCAAATAAGGAGAATTTCTGTCTTTTTGCCCCAACATATAGGTAATTTCTGCATTTTTGCACCACAATTAGGGGAATTTCTGCAATTTTGCTCCAAAATACGGGGAATTTCTGCCTTTTTGCCTGAAAATAAAGGGAATGCATAACCTTTTGTCATAAAAAAGAGAAATTTCTTTATTTTTGCTCCAAAATTAGGGGAATTTCTGCCTTTTTGCTTCTCAATAAGTGGAATTTCTTCTCTTTTGCCTCAAATCAAAGGGAATTTCTGTCTTTTTCGCCTCAAAATAAGGGGAATTTCTGACTTATTACCCTGAAATATGTAAAATTTCTGCAATTTTGCCCCAAAATAAAAAAAATTTCTGCCTTTTTGACCTGAAATATGGGAAATTTCTGCAATTTTACCCCAAAATAAGGTGAATTTCTGCCTTTTTGCCCCAAAATAATGGGAATTTCTGCCTTTTTGCCCCAAAATAAGAAAAATTTTTGCTTTTTTTACTCTGAAATAAGTGAAATTTCTGCAAATTTGCCCAAAAATAAGGGAAATTTCTGCAATTTTATCCCATAATTAGAGAAATTTCTGCAATTTTGCCCATAAATAAGGGATATTTCTCCCTTTTTGCCCCAAAATAAAGGAAATTTCAGCCTTTTTACCAGAAAATAACTGAAATTTCTGCACTTTTGCCCCAAATAAGGGAAATTTCTGCAATTTTGCCCCAGTGTAAAGGAAATTTTAGGAATTTTTTCCCCATAATAAAGGGAATTTCTGATTTTTGCCCCAAAATAAAGGGAATTTCTGCCTTTTGTTCCAAAATTAGGGGAATTTCTGCAATTTTCCTCCAAATACGGGGAATTTCTGCCTTTTTGCCCGAAATTAATGGGAAGGCATACCTTTTTGCCATAAAAAGGGAAATTTCTTCATTTTTTCTCCGAAATAAAGGGAATTTCTGCCTTTTTGCCTCTAAATAAGTGGAATTTCTGTGTTTTTCCCCAAAAATAAACGGATTTTCTGTCTTTTTGCCCCAAAATAAAAGGAATTTTTGAATTATGCCCTGAAATAAGTGAAATTACTGCAATTTGGCCCCAAAATAAAAGAAATTTCTGCCTTTTTGCCACAAAATATAGAGAATTTCTTCCTTTGTGGCCGAAAATTTTGAAAATTTCTTAAATTTTGCTTCAAAATACGGGGAATTTCTGCTTTTTCCCAATAGTAAGGGGAATGCATACCTTTTAGCCATAAAAAGGGAAATTTCTTCATTTTTGCTCCAAAATAAGGAAAATTTCTGCCTTTTTGCCTCTAAATAAGTGGAATTTCTGTCTTTTTCCCCCAAAACAAAGGGAATTTCTGTCTTTTTTGCCCCAAAATAAGTGGAATTTCTGATTTATTACTTTTAAATAAGTGAAATTTCTGCAATTTTGCCACAAAATAAGGGAAATTTCTGCCTTTTTGCCCTGAAATATGTGAAATTTCTGCAATTTTATCCCAAAATACGGTGAATTTCTGCCTTTTTTCCCCAAAATAAAGGGAATTTCTCTCTTTTTGCCTTAAAATAAAGGAAATTTCAGCCTTTTTACCTGAAAATAAGTGAAATTTTTGCAATTTTGCCCCAAATAAGGGAAATTTCTGCAATTTTGCCTTAAAATAAGGTAAATTCCTGTAATTTTCCCCCAAAAAAAGGAAATTTCTAGAATTTTGCCCCAAAACATGAAGAATTTCTGATTTTTGACTCAAAATAAAGGAAATTTCTGCCTTTTGCCCCAAAATTAGGGAAATTTCTGCAATTTTGCTCCAAAATACGGGGAATTTCTGCCTTTTTGCCTGAAAATAATGGCAATGCATACCTTTTTGCCATAAAAAGAGAAATTTCTTCATTTTTGCTTCAAATAAGGGGAATTTCTACTTTTTGCCTCTAAATAAGTGTAATTTCTGTCTTTTTCCCCCAAAACAAAGGGAATTTCTGTCTTTTTTGCCCCAAAATAAGGGGAATTTCTTACTTATTACCCTGAAATAAGTGAAATTTTTGCAATTTTGCCCTAAAATAAGGGAAATTTCTGCAATTTTGCCCCAATGTAAAGGAAATTTCTGCAATTTTGCCCAAAAATAATAGGAATTTCTGACAGTTTGCTCCCGAAAAAAGAAGATTTTCTGTCTTTTTGCCCCAAAATAAGGAGAATTTCTGTCTTTTTGCCCGAAAATTAGGAGAATTTCTGCAATTTTGCTTCAAAATACGGGAAATTTCTGCTATTTATCCCGAAAGTAAGGGGAAGGTATACCTTTTGCCACAAAAAAGTGAAATTTCTTCATTTTTGCCCCAAAATAAGAGGAATTTCTCCCTTTTTACCTCAAAATAAGTGAAATTTCTGCATTTTTATCCAAAAATAAATGGATTTTCTGTCTTTTTGCCCCAAAATAAAAGGAATTTTTGAATTATGCCCTGAAATAAGTGAAATTTCTGCAATTTGGCCCCAAAATAAAAGAAATTTCTGCCTTTTTGCTACAAAATAAGGAGAATTTCTGTCTTTTTGCCCCAAAATAAGGGAAATTTCTGCCTTTTTGCCCCCAAATATAAGGAATTTCAGCCTTTTTACCTGAACATAAGTGAAATTTCTGCAATTTTGCCCCATATAAGGGAAATTTCTGCAACTTTGCTACAAAATAAGGTAAATTCCTGCAATTTTGCCCCAAAATAAAGGAAATTTCTGGAATTTTGCCCCAAAATATGGAGAATTTCTGATTTTGGCCTCAAAATAAAGGGAATTTCTGCCTTTTGCTCCAAAATTAAGGGAATTTCTGCAATTTTGTTCCAAAATACTGGGAATTTCTGCCTTTTTGCCCAAAAATAATGGGAATGCATACCTTTTTGCCATAAAAAGGGAAATTTCTTCATTTTTGCTCCAAAAAAAGGGGAATTTCTGCCTTTTTGCCTCTAAATAAGTGGAATATCTGGCTTTTTCCCCCCAAAAAAAGGGATTTTCTGTATTTTGCCCCAAAATAAGAAAAATTTCTGACTTATTACCCTGAAATAAGTGAAATTTCTGCAATTTTGCCCCAAAATAAGGTAAATTTCTGCCTTTTTGCCCCCAAATAAGGGGAATTTCAGCATTTTTACCTCAAAATAAGGGGAATTTCTGCATTTTTGCCACAAAATATTAGGAATTTCAGCCTTTTTCCCCAAAATAAAGAAAATTTCTGCTTTTTTTCCCTGAAATAAGTGAAATTTCTGCAATTTTGCCCCAAAATATTGGAAATTTCTGCAATTTTGCCCCAAAATAAGTGGAATTTCTGAGTTTTGCCCCAAATAAGGAGAATTATTGTCTTTTTGCCCCAACATATAGGGAATTTCTGCCTTTTTGCACCACAATTATGGAAATTTCTGCAATTTTGCTCCAAAATACAGGGAATTTCTGCCTTTTTGCCCGAAAATACAGGGAATGCATAACCTTTGCCATAAAAAAGGGAAATTTTTTCATTTTTGCTCAAAAATAAGGGTAATTTCTGCCTTTTTGCCTCTAAATAAGTGGAATTTCTGTCTTTTTTCCCAAAACAAAGAGAATTTCTGTCGTTTTTGCCCCAAAATAAGGAAAATTTCTGACTTATTACCCTGAAATAAGTGAAATTTCTGCAATTTTGCCCCAAAATAAGGGAAATTTCTGCCTTTTTGCCCTGAAATATGTGAAATTTCTGCAATTTTACCCCAAAATAAGGTGAATTTCTGCTTTTTTGCCCCAAAATAATGGGAATTTCTGCTTTTTGCCCCAAAATAAGAAAAAAATTTGCTTTTTTTCTCTGAAACAAGTGAAATTTCTGCAATTTTGCTCCAAAACACAGGGAATTTCTGCCTTTTTGCCCGAAAATAAAGGGAATGCATAACCTTTTGCCATAAAAAATGGAATTTTTTTCATTTTTGCTCAAAAATAAGGGTAATTTCTGCCTTTTTGCCTCTAAATAAGTGGAATTTCTGTCTTTTTCCCCCCAAACAAAAGGAATTTCTGTCTTTTTTGCCCCAAAATAAGGGGAATTTCAGACTTATTACCCTGAAATAAGTGAAATTTCTGCAATTTTGCCCCAAAATAAAGGAAATTTCTGCAATTTTGCCCCAATGTAAAGGTAATTTCTGCAATTCTGCCCCAAAATAAGGGGAATTTCTGACTGTTTGCTGCCCAAAACAGGAGATTTTCTGTCTTCTGCCCAAAAATAAAGAGAATTTCTGCTTTTTTGCCTGAAAATTATGAGAATTTCTGCAATTTTACTTCATAATACAGGGAATTTCTGCTTTTTATCACGAAAGTAAGGGGAATGTATAACTTTTGCCACAAAAAAGGGAAATTTCTTCATTTTTGCCCCAAAATAAGAGGAATTTCTGCCTTTTTACCTCAAAATAATAGAAATTTCTGCCTTTTTACCCAAAAATAAACGGAATTTCTCTCTTTTTGCCCCAAAAAAAAGGAATTTGTAAATTATGCCCTGAAATAAGTGAAATTTCTGCAATTTTGCCCCGAAATAAAAGAAATTTCTGCCTTTTTGCCACAAAATAAGGGGAATTTCTGTTTTTTTGCCCCAAAATAAGGGAAATTTCTGCCTTTTTGCCCCCAAATAAAAGGTATTTCAGCCTTTTTACCTCAAAATAAGGGGAATTTCTGCATTTTTACCACAAAATATTAAGAATTTCTGCATTTTTGCCCCAAAATAAGAAAAATTTCTGCCTTTTTTTCCTGAAAAAAGTGAAATTTCTGCAATTTTGTCCCAAAATAAGTGAAATTTCTGCAATTTTGCCCCAAAATAAGCGAAATTTTGAAATTTTGTGCCAAAATAATTGGAATTTATGAGTTTTGCCGCAAAATAAGGAGAATTTCTGTCTTATGGCTCCAACATATTGGGAATTTCTGCCTTTTTGCCCCACAATTAGGGGAATTTTTGCAATTTTGCTCCAAAATACGGGGAATTTCTGCCTTTTTGCCCGAAAATAAGGGAAATGCATAACTTTTAGCTATAAAAAAGGGAAATTTCTTCATTTTTGCTCCAAAATAAGCGGAATTTCTGCATTTTTGCCTCTAACTAAGTGGAATTTCTGTCTTTTTCCCCCAAAACAAAGGGAATTTCTGTCTTTTTTGCCTCAAAATAAGGGAAATTTCTGACTTATTTCCATGAAATAAGTGAAATTTCTTCAATTTTGCCCCAAAAAAAGGGAAATTTCTGATTTTTTGACCTGAAATATGTGAAATTTCTGCAATTTTACCCCAAAATAAGTCGAATTTCTGCCTTTTTGCCCCAAAATAATGGGAATTTCTGCATTTTTGCCCCAAAATAAGAAAAATTTTGGCTTTTTTTCTCTGAAATAAGTGAAATTTCTGCAATTTGCCCTAAAATAAGGAAAATTTCTGCAATTTTTCCCTATAATAAGAGAAATTTCTGCAATTTTGCCCCAAAATAAGAAAAAATTCTTTCTTTTGCCCCAAAATAAAGGAAATTTCAGCCTTTATTCCTGAAAATAAGTGAAATTTCTGCAATTTTGCCCCAAATAAGGGAAATTTCTGCAATTTTGCCCCAAAATAAGGTAAATTCCTCCAATTTTGCCCCAAAATAAAGGAAATATCTTGAATTTTGCCCCAAAATAAAGGGATTTTCTGATTTTTGCCCCAAAATAAAGGGAATTTCTGCCTTTTGCCCCAAAATTAGGGGAATTTCTGCAATTTTGCTAAAAAATCCGGGGAATTTCTGCCTTTTTGCCTGAAAATAATGGGAATGCATAACTTTTTGCCATAAAAAATGAAATTTCTTCATTTTTGCTCCAAAATAAGGGGAATTTCTGTCTTTTTGCCTCTAAATGAGTGGAATTTCTGTCTTTTACCCACAAAACAAAGGGAATTTCTCTTTGTTTTGCCCCAAAATAAGGGAAATTTCTGACTCATTACCCTGAAATAAGTGAAATTTCTGCAATTTTGCCTCAAAATAAGGGAAATTACTGCCTTTTTGCCTGCAAATAAGGGGAATTCAGCCTTTTTACCTCAAAATAAGAGGAATTTCTGCATTTTTGCCACAAAATATTAGGAATTTCTGTTTTTTTGCCCCATAATAATAAAAATTTCTACCTTTTTTCCCTGAAATAAGTGAAATTTCTGCAATTGTGCCCCAAAATAAGTGAAATTTCTGCAATTTTGCCCCAAAATAAGGGAAATTTCTGGAATTTTGCCCCAAAAGAAGTGGAATTTCTGAGTTTTTCCCCAAAATAAGGAGAATTTCTGTCTTTTTGCACCAACATATTGGGAATTTCTGCCTTTTGGCCCAACAATTAGGGGAATTTCTGCAATTTTGCTCCAAAATACAGGAAATTTCTGCCTTTTTTCCCAAAAATAAGGGAAATGCATAACTTTTTGCCATAAAAAATGGAAATTTCTTCATTTTTGCTCCAAAATAAGGGGAATTTCTGCATTTTTGCCTCTAAATAAGTGGAATTTCTGTCTTTTTCCCCCAAAACAAAGGTAATTTCTGTATTTTTTGCCCCAAAATAAGGGAAATGTCTGACATTTTGCCCTGAAATATGTGAAAATTCCGCAATTTTACCCCAAATTAAGGTGAATTTCTTCATTTTGCCCCAAAATAATGGTAATTTCTGCCTTTTTGCCTCAAAATAAGAAAAATTTCTGCTTTTTTTCTCTTAAATAAGTGAAATATCTGCAATTTTGCTTTAAATTAAGAAAAATTTCTGCAATATTTTTTTATAATAAGGGAAATTTTTGCAATTTTGCCCCATAATAAGGGGAATTTCTCTCTTTTTGCCCCAAAAGAAAGAAAATTTCAGCATTTTTACCTGAAAATAAGTGAAATTTCTGCAATTTTGCCACATATAAGGGAAATTTCTGCAATTTTGCTCCAATATAAAGTAAATTCCTGCTATTTTGCCCCAAAATAAAGGAAATTTCTTGAATTTTGCCCCAAAATAAGGGGAATTTCTGATTTTGGCCCCAAAATTAAGGGAATTTCTGCAATTTTGCTTTAAAATACGGGGAATATCTGCCTTTTTGCCCGAAAATAATGGGAATGCAAACCTTTTTGCCATAAAAAGGGAAATTTCTTCATTTTTGCCTCAAAAAAAGGGAATTTCTGCCTTTTTGCCTCTAAATAAGTGGAATTTCTGTCTTTTTCTTCTGAAACAAGGTATTTTTCTGTCATTTTTGCCCCAAAATAAGAAAAATTTCTGACTTATTAGCCTGCAATACGTGAAATTTCTGCAATTTTGCCCCAAATTTAGAGAAATTTCTGCTTTTTTGCCCCCCAAAAAAGGAGAATTTCAGCATTTTTACCTCAAAATAAGGGGAATTTCTGCATTTTTGCACCAAAATATTAGGAATTTCTGCCTTTTTCCCCAAAATAAGGAGAATCTGCCTTTTTTCCCTGAAATAAGTGAAATTTCTGCAATTTTGCCCCAAAATAAGTGAAATTTCTGCAATTTTGCCCCAAAATAAGTGGAATTTCTGAGTTTTGCCCCAAATAAGGAAAAATTTCTGTCTTTTTGCCCCAATATATAGGGAATTTCTGCCTTTTTGCACCACAATTAGGAGAATTTCTGCAATTTTGCCCCAAAAAATACGGGGAATTTCTGCCTTTTTGCCCGAAAATAAAGGGAATGCATAAACTTTTGCCATAAAAAAGGGAATTTTTTTCATTTTTGCTCCAAAATTAGGGGAATTTCTGCCTTTTTGCTTCTCAATATGTGGAATTTCTGCCTTATTGCCCCAAAACAAAGGGAATTTCTCTCTTTTTGGCCCCAAAATAAGGGGAATTTCTGACTTATTACCCTGAAATATGTGAAATTTCTGCAATTTTGCCCCAAAATAAAAGAAATTTCTGTTTTTTTGCCCTGAAATATGTGAAATTTCTGCAATTTTTCCCCAAAATAAGGTGAATTTCTGCATTTTTGCCCCAAAATAATGGGAATTTCTGCCTTTTTGCACCAAAATAAAAAAAATTTTTGCTTTTTTTCTCTGAAATAAGTGAAATTTCTGCAATTTTGCCCTAAAATAAGGGAAATTTCTGCAATTTTATCCCATAATAAGGGAAATTTTTGCAATTTTGCCCCAAAATAAGGAGAATTTCTCCCTTTTTGCCCCAAAATATAGGAAATTTCAGCCTTTTTACTTGAAAATAACTGAAATTTCTTCAATTTTGCCCCAAATAAGAGAAATTTTTGCAATTTTGCCCTAAAATAAGGTAAATTTCTGCAATTTTGCCTCAAAATAAAAGAAATTTCTGGAATTTTGCCCCAAAATAAGAGGAATTTCTGATTTTTGCCCCAAAATAAAGGGAATTTTTGACTTTTGCCCCAAAATTAGGGGAATTTCTGCAATTTTGCTGCAAAATACGGGGCATTACTGCCTTTTTGCCTCTAAATAAGTGGAATTTCTGTCTTTTTCCCCAAAACAAAGGTAATTTCTGTCTTTTTTGCCCCAAAATACAGAGAATTTCTGACTTATTACCCTGACATAAGTGAAATTTCTTCAACTTGGCCCCAAAATAAGGGAAATTTCTGCAATTTTGCCACAATGTAAAGAAAATTTATGCAATTTTGCCCCAAAATAAGAGGAATTTCTGACTGTTTGTTCCCAAAAAAAGGAAATTTTGTGCCTTTTTGCCCCAAAATAAGGAGAATTTCTGCCTTTTTGCCCGAAAATTATGAGAATTTCTGCAATTTTGCTTCAAAATACAGGGAATTTCTGCTTTTATCCTGAAAGTAAGTGGAATGCATACCTTTTTGACATAAAAAGGTAAATTTCTTCATTTTTGCTCCAAAATAAGGGGAATTTCTGCCTTTTTGCCTCTAAATAAGAGGAATTTCTGTCTTTTTCCCCCAAAACGAAGGAAATTTCTGTCTTTTTTACCCCAAAATAAGGGGAATTTCTGACTTATTACCCTGAAATAAGTGAAATTTCTGAAATTTTGCCCCAAAATAAGGGAAATCTCTGCCTTTTTGCCCCCAAATAAGGGGAATTCCAGCCTTTTCACCTCAATATAAGGGGAATTTCTGCATTTTTGCCACAAAATATTAGGAATTTCTGCCTTTTTGACCCAAAATAAGGAAAATTTCTGCCTTTTTTCTCTGAAATAAGTGAAATTTCTGAAATTTTGCCCTAAAATAGGTGAAATTTTTGCAATTTTTCCCAAAACAAGGGGAATTTCAGGAATTTTGCCCCAAAATAAAAGAAATTTCTGCCTTTTTGCCCTGAAATATGTGAAATTTCTGCAATTTTACCCCAAAATAAGGTGAATTTCTGCATTTTTGCCCCAAAATAATGGGAATTTCTGCCTTTTTGCCCCAAAATAAAGAAAATTTTTGCTTTTTTTCTCTGAAATAAGTGAAATTTCTGCAATTTTGCCCTAAAATAAGGGAAATTTCTGCAATTTTATCCCATAATAAGGGAAATTTCTGCAATTTTGCCCCAAAATAAGGAGAATTTCTCCCTTTTTGCCCCAAAATATAGGAAATTTCAGCCTTTTTACTTGAAAATAACTGAAATTTCTGCAATTTTGCCCCAAATAAGGGAACTTTTTGCAATTTTGCCCTAAAATAAGGTAAATTTCTGCAATTTTGCCATAAATAAAAGAAATTTCTGGAATTTTGCCCAAAAATAAAAGAAATTTCTGGAATTTTGCCCCAAAATAAGGGG
This sequence comes from Micromys minutus, assembly GCF_963924665.1. Classification (NCBI taxonomy): domain Eukaryota; kingdom Metazoa; phylum Chordata; class Mammalia; order Rodentia; family Muridae; genus Micromys; species Micromys minutus. Next base: position 430,479 of record NW_027667217.1, read on the forward strand.
AATTTCTGATTTTTGCCCCAAAATAAAGGGAATTTTTGCCTTTTGCCCCAAAATTAGGGGAATTTCTGAAATTTTGCTGCAAAATACGGGGAATTACTGCCTTTTTGCCTCTAAATAAGTGGAATTATTGTCTTTTTCAACCAAAACAAAGGTAATTTCTGTCTTTTTTGCCCCAAAATATGGAGAATTTCTGACTTATTACTCTGACATAAGTGAAATTTCTTCAATTTTGCCCCAAAATAAGGGAAATATCTGCAATTTTGCCACAATGTAAATGAAATTTCTGCAATTTTGCCCCAAAATAAGAGGAATTTCTGACTGTTTGTTCCCAAAAAAAGGAAATTTTGTGCCTTTTTGCCCCCCAAAAAAGAGAATTTCTGCCTTTTTGCCCGAAAATTATGAGAATTTCTGCAATTTTGCTTCAAAATACGGGGAATTTCTGCTTTTATACTGAAAGTAAGTGGAATGCATACCTTTTTGACATAAAAAGGTAAATTTCTTCATTTTTGCTCCAAAATAAGGGGAATTTCTGCCTTTTTGCCTCTAAATAAGTAGAATTTCTGTCTTTTTCCCCCAAAACGAAGGAAATTTCTGTCTTTTTTACCCCAAAATAAGGGGAATTTCTGACTTATTACCCTGAAATAAGTGAAATTTCTGCAATTTTGCCCCAAAATAAGGGAAATTTCTGCCTTTTTGCCCCCAAATAAGAAAAATTTCAGGCTTTTTACCTCAAAATAACGGGAATTTCTGCATTTTTGCCCCAAAATAAGGAAAATTTCTGCCTTTTTTCCCTGAAATAAGTGAAATTTCTCCATTTTTGCCCCAAAATAATTGAAATTTCTGCAATTTTTCCCCAAAATAAGGGAAATTTCTGGAATTTTGCTCCAAAATATGTTGAATTTCTGAGTTTTGCCCCAAAGTAAGGAGAATTTCTTTTTTTTTGCCCCAACATATAGGGAATTTCTGCATTTTTGACCCACAATTAGGGGAATTTCTGCAATTTTGCTCCAAATTACGGGGAATTTCTGCCTTTTTGCCCGAAAATAAGAAGAATGCATAACTTTTTGCCTTAAAAAAGGGAAATCTCTTCTTTTTTGTTCCAAATAAGGGGAATTTCTGCTTTTTTGCCTCTAACTAAGTGGAATTTCTGTTTTTTCCTCCAAAATATAGGGATTTTCTCTTTTTTTTGCCCCCAAATCAGGAAAATTTCTCACTTATTACCCTGAAATAAGTAAAATTTCTGAAATTTTGCCCCAAAATAAGGGAAATCTCTGCATTTTTGCCCACAAATAAGGGGATTTTCAGGCTTTTCACCTCAATATAAGGGGAATTTCTGCATTTTTGCCACAAAATATTAGGAATTTCTGCCTTTTTGACCCAAAATAAGGAAAATTTCTGCCTTTTTTCTCTGAAATAAGTGAAATTTCTGCAATTTTGCCCTAAAATAAGTGAAATTTTTGCAATTTTTCCCAAAACAAGGGGAATTTCAGGAATTTTGCCCCAAAATAAAAGAAATTTCTGCCTTTTTGCCCTGAAATATGTGAAATTTCTGCAATTTTACCCCAAAATAAGGTGAATTTCTGCATTTTTGCCCCAAAATAATGGGAATTTCTGCCTTTTTGCCCCAAAATAAAAAAAATTTTTGCTTTTTTTTCTCTGAAATAAGTGAAATTTCTGCAATTTTGCCTTAAAATAAGGGAAATTTCTGCAATTTTATCCCATAATAAGGGAAATTTCTGCAATTTTGCCCCAAAGTAAGGAGAATTTCTTCCTTTTTGCCCCAAAATATAGGAAATTTCAGCCTTTTTACTTGAAAATAACTGAAATTTCTGCAATTTTGCCCCAAATAAGGGAAATTTTTGCAATTTTGCCTTTAAATAAGGTAAATTTCTGGAATTTTGCCCCAAAATAAAAGAAATTTCTGGAATTTTGCCCCAAAATAAGGGGAATTTCTGATTTTTGCCCCAAAATAAAGGGAAATTTTGCCTTTTCCCCTAAAATTAGAAGAATTTCTGCAATTTTGCTGCAAAATACGGGGAATTACTGCCTTTTTGCCTCTAAATAAGTGGAATTTCTGTCGTTTTCCCCCAAAACAAAGGTAATTTCTGTCTTTTTTGCCCCAAAATACGGAGAATTTCTGACTTATTACTCTGACATAAGTGAAATTTCTTCAATTTTGCCCCAAAATAAGGGAAATATCTGCAATTTTGCCACAATGTAGAGGAAATTTCTGCAATTTTGCCCCAAAATAAGAGGAATTTCTGACTGTTTGTTTCCAAAAAAAGGAGATTTTGTGCCTTTTTGCCCCAAAAAAAGGAGAATTTCTGCCTTTTTGCCTGAAAATTATGAGAATTTCTGCAATTTTGCTTCAAAATACGGGGAATTTCTGCTTTTATCCCGAAAGTAAGTGGAATGCATACCTTTTTGACATAAAAAGGTAAATTTCTTCATTTTTGCTCCAAAATAAGGGGGAATTTCTGCCTTTTTGCCGCTAAATAAGTGGAATTTCTGTCTTTTTCTCCCAAAACAAAGGAAATTTCTGTCTTTTTTACCCCAAAATAAGGGGAATTTCTGACTTATTACCGTGAAATTAGTGAAAATTCTGCAATTTTGCCCCAAAATAAGGGAAATTTCTGCCTATTTGCCCCCAAATAAGGGAAATTTCAGGCTTTTTACCTCAAAATAAAAGGAATTTCTGCATTATTGCCCCAAAATAAAGAAAATTTCTGCCTTTTTTCCCTGAAATAAGTGAAATTTCTCCAATTTTGCCCCAAAATAAGTGAAATTTCTGCAATTTTGCCCCAAAATAAGGGAAATTTCTGGAATTTTGCCCCAAAATATGTGGAATTTCTGAGTTTTGCCCCAAAATAAGGAGAATTTCTTTTTTTTTGCCCCAACATATAGGGAATTTCTGCATTTTTGACCCACAATTAGGGGAATTTCTGCTATTTTGCTACAAATTACGGGGAATTTCTGCCTTTTTGCCCCAAAATAAGAAGAATGCATAACTTTTTTCCTTAAAAAAGAGAAATTTCTTCTTTTTTGCTCCAAAATAAGGGGAATTTCTGCTTTTTTGCCTCTAACTAAGTGGAATTTCTGTTTTTTCCTCCAAAATAAAGGGATTTTCTGTTTTTTTTTTGCCCCAAAATCAGGAAAATTTCTGACTTATTACCTGAAATAAGTAAAATTTCTGAAATTTTGCCCCAAAATTAGGGAAATCCCTGCCTTTTTGCCCCCAAATAAGGGGAATTTCAGCATTTTCACCTCAATATAAGGGGAATTTCTGCATTTTTGCCACAAATATTAGGAATTTTTGCCTTTTTGTCCCAAAATAAGGAAAATTTCTGCCTTTTTTCTCTGAAATAAGTGAAATTTCTTCAATTTTGCCCTAAAATAAGTGAAATTTTTGCAATTTTTCCCAAAACAAGGGGAATTTCTGGAATTTTGCCCCAAAATAAGTAGAATTTCTGAGTTTTGCCCCAAAATAAAGAGAATTTCTGTCTTTTTGCCCCAACACATAGGGAATTTCTGCATTTTTGCCCAATTAGAAGAATTTCTGCAATTTTGCTCCAAAATACGAGGAATTTCTGCCTTTTTGCCTGAAAACATAAACAATGCATAACTTTTTGCCTTAAAAAAAGGAAATTTCTTCATTTTTGCTCCAAAATAAAGGGAATTTCTGCTTTTTTGCCTCTAAATAAGTGGAATTTCTGTCTTTTTCCCCCAAAACAAAGGGATTATCTGTAATTTTTGCCCCAAAATAAGGAAAATTTCTGACTCATTACCCTGAAATAAGTGAAATTTCTGCAATTTTGCCCCAAAATAAGTGAAATTTCTGCCTTCTTGCCCCCAAATAAGGGTAATTTCAGAATTTTTACCTCAAAATAAGGGGAATTTCTGCATTTTTGCCAGAAAATATTAGGAATTTCTGCCTTTTTGCCCCAAAATAAGGAAAATTTCTGCCTTTTTTCCCTGAAATAAGTGAAATTTCTGCAATTTTGCCCCAAAATAAGTGAAATTTCTGCAATTTTGCCCCAAAATAAGGGAAATTTCTGGAATTTTGCCCCGAAATAAGTGGAATTTCTGAGTTTTGCCCAAAAATAAGGAGAATTTCTGTCTTTTTGCCCCAACATATCGGGAATTTCTGTCTTTCTGCACCACAACTAGGGGAATTTCTGCAATTATGCTCCAAAATACGGGGAATTTCTGCCTTTTGGCCCGAAAATAAGGGGAATGCATAACTTTTTGCCATAAAAAAAGGGAAATTTCTTCATTTTTGCTCCAAAATAAGGAAAATTTCTGCATTTTTGCCTCTAAATAAATGGAATTTCTGTCTTTTTCCCTCAAAACAAAGGGAATTTCTGTCTTTTTTCCTCAAAATAAGGGGAATTTCTGACTTATTACACTGAAATAAGTGAAATTTCAGCAATTTTGCCCCAAAATAAGGGAAATTTCTGCCTTTTTGCCCTGAAATATGTGAAATTTCTGCAATTTTGCCCCAAAATAAGGGAAATTTCTGGAATTTTGCCCCAAAATAAGTGGAATTTCTAAGTTTTGCCCCAAAATAAGGAGAATTTCTGTCTTTTTGCCTCTAAATAAGTGAAATTTCTGCAATTTGCCCCCAAATAAAGGAAATTTCGGCATTTTTGCCCCCAAATAAGGGGAATTTCAGCCTTTTCACCTCAAAATAAGGGGAATTTCTGCATTTTTGCCAGAAAATATTAGGAATTTCTGCCTTTTTGCCCAAAATAAGGAAAATTTCTGCCTTTTCTCCCTGAAATAAGTGAAATTTCTGCAATTTTGCCCCAAAATAAGTGAAATTTCTGCAATTTTGCCCCATAATAAGGGAAATTTCTGGAATTTTGCCCCAAAATAAGTAGAATTTCTGAGTTTTGCCCCAAAATAAGGAGAATTTCTGTCTTTTTGCCCCAACATATAGGGAATTTCTGTCTTTCTGCACAACAACTAAAAGAATTTCTGCAATTATGCTCCAAAATACGGGGAATTTCTGCCTTTTTGCCCAAAAATAAGGGGAATGCATAACTTTTTGCTATAAAAAAGGGAAATTTCTTCATTTTTGCTCCAAAATAAGGGAAATTTCTGCATTTTTGCCTCTAAATAAGTGGAATTTCTTTATTTTTCCCTCAAAACAAAGGGAATTTCTGTCTTTTTTGCCTCAAAATAAGGGGAATTTCTGACTTATTACACTGAAATAAGTGAAATTTCTGCAATTTTGCCCCAAAATAAGGGGAATTTCTGATTTTTGCCCCAAAATAAAGGGAATTTCTGCATTTTGCCCCAAAATTAGGGGAATTTCTGCAATTTTGCTCCAAAATACGGGGCATTTCTGCCTTTTTGCCCGAAAATAAGGGGAATGCATAACTTTTTGCCATAAAAAAGGGAAATTTCTTCATTTTTGCTCCAAAATAAGGGAAATTTCTGCATTTTTCCCTCTAAATAAGTGGAATTTCTGTCTTTTTCCCTCAAAACAAAGGGAATTTCTGTCTTTTTTGCCTCAAAATAAGGGGAATTTCTGACTTATTACACTGAAATAAGTGAAATTTCTGCAATTTTGCCCCAAAATAATGGAAATTGCTGCCTTTTTGCCCTGAAATATGTGAAATTTCTGCATTTTACACCAAAATAAGGTGAATTTCTGCCTTTTTGCCACAAATTAATGGAAATTTCTGCCTTTTTGCCCCAATATAAGAAAAATTTTTGCTTTTTTTCTCTGAAATAAGTGAAATTTCTGCAATTTTGCCCTAAAATAAGGAAAATTTCTGCAATTTTTCCTAATAATAAGGGAAATTTCTGCAATTTTGCCCCAAAATAAGGGGAATTTCTCCCTTTTTTCCCCAAAATGAAGGAAATTTCAGCCTTTTTACCTGAAAATAAGTGAAATTTCTGCAATTTTGCACCAAATAAGGTAAATTTCTTCAATTTTGCCCCAAAATAAGGTAAATTCCTGTAATTTTGCCCCAAAATAAAGGAAATTTCTTGAATTTTGCCCCAAAAGAAGGGGAATTTCTGATTTTTGCCCCAAAATAAGGGAAATTTCTGCAATTTTGCCCCAATGTAAAGGAAATTTCTGCAATTTTGCCGCAAAATAACGAGAATTTCTGAATGTTTGCTCCCCCAAAAAAAAGATCTTCTGTCTTTTTGCCCCAAATTAAGGAGAATTTCTGCCTTTTTGCCCGAAAATTATGAGAATTTCTGCAATTTTGCTTCAAAATACGGGGAATTTCTGCTTTTTATCCCGAAAGTAAGGGGAATGCATACCTTTTTGCCATAAAAAGGTAAATTTCTTCATGTTTGCCCCAACATATAGGGAATTTCTGCATTTTTGACCCACAATTAGGGGAATTTCTGCAATTTTGCTCCAAATTACGGGGAATTTCTGCCTTTTTGCCCGAAAATAAGAAGAATGCATAACTTTTTGCCTTAAAAAAGGGAAATCTCTTCTTTTTTGTTCCAAATAAGGGGAATTTCTGCTTTTTTGCCTCTAACTAAGTGGAATTTCTGTTTTTTCCTCCAAAATATAGGGATTTTCTCTTTTTTTTTGCCCCCAAATCAGGAAAATTTCTCACTTATTACCCTGAAATAAGTAAAATTTCTGAAATTTTGCCCCAAAATAAGGGAAATCTCTGCCTTTTTGCCCCCAAATAAGGGGATTTTCAGGCTTTTCACCTCAATATAAGGGGAATTTCTGCATTTTTGCCACAAAATATTAGGAATTTTTGCCTTTTTGTCCCAAAATAAGGAAAATTTCTGCCTTTTTTCTCTGAAATAAGTGAAATTTCTTCAATTTTGCCCTAAAATAAGTGAAATTTTTGCAATTTTTCCCAAAACAAGGGGAATTTCTGGAATTTTGCCCCAAAATAAGTAGAATTTCTGAGTTTTGCCCCAAAATAAAGAGAATTTCTGTCTTTTTGCCCCAACACATAGGGAATTTCTGCATTTTTGCCCAATTAGAAGAATTTCTGCAATTTTGCTCCAAAATACGAGGAATTTCTGCCTTTTTGCCTGAAAACATAAACAATGCATAACTTTTTGCCTTAAAAAAGTGAAATTTCTTCATTTTTGCTCCAAAATAAAGGGAATTTCTGCTTTTTTGCCTCTAAATAAGTGGAATTTCTGTCTTTTTCCCCCAAAACAAAGGGATTATCTGTAATTTTTGCCCCAAAATAAGGAAAATTTCTGACTCATTACCCTGAAATAAGTGAAATGTCTGCAATTTTGCCCCAAAATAAGGGAAATTTCTGCCTTCTTGCCCCCAAATAAGGGGAATTTCAGAATTTTTACCTCAAAATAAGGGGAATTTCTGCATTTTTGCCAGAAAATATTAGGAATTTCTGCCTTTTTGCCCCAAAATAAGGAAAATTTCTGCCTTTTTTCCCTGAAATAAGTGAAATTTCTGCAATTTTGCCCCAAAATAAGTGAAATTTCTGCAATTTTGCCCCAAAATAAGGGAAATTTCTGGAATTTTGCCCCGAAATAAGTGGAATTTCTGAGTTTTGCCCAAAAATAAGGAGAATTTCTGTCTTTTTGCCCCAACATATCGGGAATTTCTGTCTTTCTGCACCACAACTAGGGGAATTTCTGCAATTATGCTCCAAAATACGGGGAATTTCTGCCTTTTGGCCCGAAAATAAGGGGAATGCATAACTTTTTGCCATAAAAAAAGGGAAATTTCTTCATTTTTGATCCAAAATAAGGAAAATTTCTGCATTTTTGCCTCTAAATAAATGGAATTTCTGTCTTTTTCCCTCAAAACAAAGGGAATTTCTGTCTTTTTTCCTCAAAATAAGGGGAATTTCTGACTTATTACACTGAAATAAGTGAAATTTCAGCAATTTTGCCCCAAAATAAGGGAAATTTCTGCCTTTTTGCCCTGAAATATGTGAAATTTCTGCAATTTTGCCCCAAAATAAGGGAAATTTCTGGAATTTTGCCCCAAAATAAGTGGAATTTCTAAGTTTTGCCCCAAAATAAGGAGAATTTCTGTCTTTTTGCCTCTAAATAAGTGAAATTTCTGCAATTTGCCCCCAAATAAAGGAAATTTCGGCATTTTTGCCCCCAAATAAGGGGAATTTCAGCCTTTTCACCTCAAAATAATGGGAATTTCTGCATTTTTGCCAGAAAATATTAGGAATTTCTGCCTTTTTGCCCAAAATAAGGAAAATTTCTGCCTTTTCTCCCTGAAATAAGTGAAATTTCTGCAATTTTGCCCCAAAATAAGTGAAATTTCTGCAATTTTGCCCCATAATAAGGGAAATTTCTGGAATTTTGCCCCAAAATAAGTAGAATTTCTGAGTTTTGCCCCAAAATAAGGAGAATTTCTGTCTTTTTGCCCCAACATATAGGGAATTTCTGTCTTTCTGCACAACAACTAAAAGAATTTCTGCAATTATGCTCCAAAATACGGGGAATTTCTGCCTTTTTGCCCAAAAATAAGGGGAATGCATAACTTTTTGCTATAAAAAAGGGAAATTTCTTCATTTTTGCTCCAAAATAAGGGAAATTTCTGCATTTTTGCCTCTAAATAAGTGGAATTTCTTTATTTTTCCCTCAAAACAAAGGGAATTTCTGTCTTTTTTGCCTCAAAATAAGGGGAATTTCTGACTTATTACACTGAAATAAGTGAAATTTCTGCAATTTTGCCCCAAAATAAGGGGAATTTCTGATTTTTGCCCCAAAATAAAGGGAATTTCTGCATTTTGCCCCAAAATTAGGGGAATTTCTGCAATTTTGCTCCAAAATACGGGGCATTTCTGCCTTTTTGCCCGAAAATAAGGGGAATGCATAACTTTTTGCCATAAAAAAGGGAAATTTCTTCATTTTTGCTCCAAAATAAGGGAAATTTCTGCATTTTTCCCTCTAAATAAGTGGAATTTCTGTCTTTTTCCCTCAAAACAAAGGGAATTTCTGTCTTTTTTGCCTCAAAATAAGGGGAATTTCTGACTTATTACACTGAAATAAGTGAAATTTCTGCAATTTTGCCCCAAAATAATGGAAATTGCTGCCTTTTTGCCCTGAAATATGTGAAATTTCTGCATTTTACACCAAAATAAGGTGAATTTCTGCCTTTTTGCCACAAATTAATGGAAATTTCTGCCTTTTTGCCCCAATATAAGAAAAATTTTTGCTTTTTTTCTCTGAAATAAGTGAAATTTCTGCAATTTTGCCCTAAAATAAGGAAAATTTCTGCAATTTTTCCTAATAATAAGGGAAATTTCTGCAATTTTGCCCCAAAATAAGGGGAATTTCTCCCTTTTTTCCCCAAAATGAAGGAAATTTCAGCCTTTTTACCTGAAAATAAGTGAAATTTCTGCAATTTTGCACCAAATAAGGTAAATTTCTTCAATTTTGCCCCAAAATAAGGTAAATTCCTGTAATTTTGCCCCAAAATAAAGGAAATTTCTTGAATTTTGCCCCAAAAGAAGGGGAATTTCTGATTTTTGCCCCAAAATAAGGGAAATTTCTGCAATTTTGCCCCAATGTAAAGGAAATTTCTGCAATTTTGCCGCAAAATAACGAGAATTTCTGAATGTTTGCTCCCCAAAAAAAAAGATCTTCTGTCTTTTTGCCCCAAATTAAGGAGAATTTCTGCCTTTTTGCCCGAAAATTATGAGAATTTCTGCAATTTTGCTTCAAAATACGGGGAATTTCTGCTTTTTATCCCGAAAGTAAGGGGAATGCATACCTTTTTGCCATAAAAAGGTAAATTTCTTCATGTTTGCCCCAACATATAGGGAATTTCTGCATTTTTGACCCACAATTAGGGGAATTTCTGCAATTTTGCTCCAAATTACGGGGAATTTCTGCCTTTTTGCCCGAAAATAAGAAGAATGCATAACTTTTTGCCTTAAAAAAGGGAAATCTCTTCTTTTTTGTTCCAAATAAGGGGAATTTCTGCTTTTTTGCCTCTAACTAAGTGGAATTTCTGTTTTTTCCTCCAAAATATAGGGATTTTCTCTTTTTTTTTGCCCCCAAATCAGGAAAATTTCTCACTTATTACCCTGAAGTAAGTAAAATTTCTGAAATTTTGCCCCAAAATAAGGGAAATCTCTGCCTTTTTGCCCCCAAATAAGGGGATTTTCAGGCTTTTCACCTCAATATAAGGGGAATTTCTGCATTTTTGCCACAAAATATTAGGAATTTTTGCCTTTTTGTCCCAAAATAAGGAAAATTTCTGCCTTTTTTCTCTGAAATAAGTGAAATTTCTTCAATTTTGCCCTAAAATAAGTGAAATTTTTGCAATTTTTCCCAAAACAAGGGGAATTTCTGGAATTTTGCCCCAAAATAAGTAGAATTTCTGAGTTTTGCCCCAAAATAAAGAGAATTTCTGTCTTTTTGCCCCAACACATAGGGAATTTCTGCATTTTTGCCCAATTAGAAGAATTTCTGCAATTTTGCTCCAAAATACGAGGAATTTCTGCCTTTTTGCCTGAAAACATAAACAATGCATAACTTTTTGCCTTAAAAAAGTGAAATTTCTTCATTTTTGCTCCAAAATAAAGGGAATTTCTGCTTTTTTGCCTCTAAATAAGTGGAATTTCTGTCTTTTTCCCCCAAAACAAAGGGATTATCTGTAATTTTTGCCCCAAAATAAGGAAAATTTCTGACTCATTACCCTGAAATAAGTGAAATGTCTGCAATTTTGCCCCAAAATAAGGGAAATTTCTGCCTTCTTGCCCCCAAATAAGGGGAATTTCAGAATTTTTACCTCAAAATAAGGGGAATTTCTGCATTTTTGCCAGAAAATATTAGGAATTTCTGCCTTTTTGCCCCAAAATAAGGAAAATTTCTGCCTTTTTTCCCTGAAATAAGTGAAATTTCTGCAATTTTGCCCCAAAATAAGTGAAATTTCTGCAATTTTGCCCCAAAATAAGGGAAATTTCTGGAATTTTGCCCCGAAATAAGTGGAATTTCTGAGTTTTGCCCAAAAATAAGGAGAATTTCTGTCTTTTTGCCCCAACATATCGGGAATTTCTGTCTTTCTGCACCACAACTAGGGGAATTTCTGCAATTATGCTCCAAAATACGGGGAATTTCTGCCTTTTGGCCCGAAAATAAGGGGAATGCATAACTTTTTGCCATAAAAAAAGGGAAATTTCTTCATTTTTGCTCCAAAATAAGGAAAATTTCTGCATTTTTGCCTCTAAATAAATGGAATTTCTGTCTTTTTCCCTCAAAACAAAGGGAATTTCTGTCTTTTTTCCTCAAAATAAGGGGAATTTCTGACTTATTACACTGAAATAAGTGAAATTTCAGCAATTTTGCCCCAAAATAAGGGAAATTTCTGCCTTTTTGCCCTGAAATATGTGAAATTTCTGCAATTTTGCCCCAAAATAAGGGAAATTTCTGGAATTTTGCCCCAAAATAAGTGGAATTTCTAAGTTTTGCCCCAAAATAAGGAGAATTTCTGTCTTTTTGCCTCTAAATAAGTGAAATTTCTGCAATTTGCCCCCAAATAAAGGAAATTTCGGCATTTTTGCCCCCAAATAAGGGGAATTTCAGCCTTTTCACCTCAAAATAAGGGGAATTTCTGCATTTTTGCCAGAAAATATTAGGAATTTCTGCCTTTTTGCCCAAAATAAGGAAAATTTCTGCCTTTTCTCCCTGAAATAAGTGAAATTTCTGCAATTTTGCCCCAAAATAAGTGAAATTTCTGCAATTTTGCCCCATAATAAGGGAAATTTCTGGAATTTTGCCCCAAAATAAGTAGAATTTCTGAGTTTTGCCCCAAAATAAGGAGAATTTCTGTCTTTTTGCCCCAACATATAGGGAATTTCTGTCTTTCTGCACAACAACTAAAAGAATTTCTGCAATTATGCTCCAAAATACGGGGAATTTCTGCCTTTTTGCCCAAAAATAAGGGGAATGCATAACTTTTTGCTATAAAAAAGGGAAATTTCTTCATTTTTGCTCCAAAATAAGGGAAATTTCTGCATTTTTGCCTCTAAATAAGTGGAATTTCTTTATTTTTCCCTCAAAACAAAGGGAATTTCTGTCTTTTTTGCCTCAAAATAAGGGGAATTTCTGACTTATTACACTGAAATAAGTGAAATTTCTGCAATTTTGCCCCAAAATAAGGGGAATTTCTGATTTTTGCCCCAAAATAAAGGGAATTTCTGCATTTTGCCCCAAAATTAGGGGAATTTCTGCAATTTTGCTCCAAAATACGGGGCATTTCTGCCTTTTTGCCCAAAAATAAGGGGAATGCATAACTTTTTGCTATAAAAAAGGGAAATTTCTTCATTTTTGCTCCAAAATAAGGGAAATTTCTGCATTTTTGCCTCTAAATAAGTGGAATTTCTTTATTTTTCCCTCAAAACAAAGGGAATTTCTGTCTTTTTTGCCTCAAAATAAGGGGAATTTCTGACTTATTACACTGAAATAAGTGAAATTTCTGCAATTTTGCCCCAAAATAAGGGGAATTTCTGATTTTTGCCCCAAAATAAAGGGAATTTCTGCATTTTGCCCCAAAATTAGGGGAATTTCTGCAATTTTGCTCCAAAATACGGGGCATTTCTGCCTTTTTGCCCGAAAATAAGGGGAATGCATAACTTTTTGCCATAAAAAAGGGAAATTTCTTCATTTTTGCTCCAAAATAAGGGAAATTTCTGCATTTTTCCCTCTAAATAAGTGGAATTTCTGTCTTTTTCCCTCAAAACAAAGGGAATTTCTGTCTTTTTTGCCTCAAAATAAGGGGAATTTCTGACTTATTACACTGAAATAAGTGAAATTTCTGCAATTTTGCCCCAAAATAATGGAAATTGCTGCCTTTTTGCCCTGAAATATGTGAAATTTCTGCATTTTACACCAAAATAAGGTGAATTTCTGCCTTTTTGCCACAAATTAATGGAAATTTCTGCCTTTTTGCCCCAATATAAGAAAAATTTTTGCTTTTTTTCTCTGAAATAAGTGAAATTTCTGCAATTTTGCCCTAAAATAAGGAAAATTTCTGCAATTTTTCCTAATAATAAGGGAAATTTCTGCAATTTTGCCCCAAAATAAGGGGAATTTCTCCCTTTTTTCCCCAAAATGAAGGAAATTTCAGCCTTTTTACCTGAAAATAAGTGAAATTTCTGCAATTTTGCACCAAATAAGGTAAATTTCTTCAATTTTGCCCCAAAATAAGGTAAATTCCTGTAATTTTGCCCCAAAATAAAGGAAATTTCTTGAATTTTGCCCCAAAAGAAGGGGAATTTCTGATTTTTGCCCCAAAATAAGGGAAATTTCTGCAATTTTGCCCCAATGTAAAGGAAATTTCTGCAATTTTGCCGCAAAATAACGAGAATTTCTGAATGTTTGCTCCCCAAAAAAAAAGATCTTCTGTCTTTTTGCCCCAAATTAAGGAGAATTTCTGCCTTTTTGCCCGAAAATTATGAGAATTTCTGCAATTTTGCTTCAAAATACGGGGAATTTCTGCTTTTTATCCCGAAAGTAAGGGGAATGCATACCTTTTTGCCATAAAAAGGTAAATTTCTTCATGTTTGCCCCAACATATAGGGAATTTCTGCATTTTTGACCCACAATTAGGGGAATTTCTGCAATTTTGCTCCAAATTACGGGGAATTTCTGCCTTTTTGCCCGAAAATAAGAAGAATGCATAACTTTTTGCCTTAAAAAAGGGAAATCTCTTCTTTTTTGTTCCAAATAAGGGGAATTTCTGCTTTTTTGCCTCTAACTAAGTGGAATTTCTGTTTTTTCCTCCAAAATATAGGGATTTTCTCTTTTTTTTTGCCCCCAAATCAGGAAAATTTCTCACTTATTACCCTGAAGTAAGTAAAATTTCTGAAATTTTGCCCCAAAATAAGGGAAATCTCTGCCTTTTTGCCCCCAAATAAGGGGATTTTCAGGCTTTTCACCTCAATATAAGGGGAATTTCTGCATTTTTGCCACAAAATATTAGGAATTTTTGCCTTTTTGTCCCAAAATAAGGAAAATTTCTGCCTTTTTTCTCTGAAATAAGTGAAATTTCTTCAATTTTGCCCTAAAATAAGTGAAATTTTTGCAATTTTTCCCAAAACAAGGGGAATTTCTGGAATTTTGCCCCAAAATAAGTAGAATTTCTGAGTTTTGCCCCAAAATAAAGAGAATTTCTGTCTTTTTGCCCCAACACATAGGGAATTTCTGCATTTTTGCCCAATTAGAAGAATTTCTGCAATTTTGCTCCAAAATACGAGGAATTTCTGCCTTTTTGCCTGAAAACATAAACAATGCATAACTTTTTGCCTTAAAAAAGTGAAATTTCTTCATTTTTGCTCCAAAATAAAGGGAATTTCTGCTTTTTTGCCTCTAAATAAGTGGAATTTCTGTCTTTTTCCCCCAAAACAAAGGGATTATCTGTAATTTTTGCCCCAAAATAAGGAAAATTTCTGACTCATTACCCTGAAATAAGTGAAATGTCTGCAATTTTGCCCCAAAATAAGGGAAATTTCTGCCTTCTTGCCCCCAAATAAGGGGAATTTCAGAATTTTTACCTCAAAATAAGGGGAATTTCTGCATTTTTGCCAGAAAATATTAGGAATTTCTGCCTTTTTGCCCCAAAATAAGGAAAATTTCTGCCTTTTTTCCCTGAAATAAGTGAAATTTCTGCAATTTTGCCCCAAAATAAGTGAAATTTCTGCAATTTTGCCCCAAAATAAGGGAAATTTCTGGAATTTTGCCCCGAAATAAGTGGAATTTCTGAGTTTTGCCCAAAAATAAGGAGAATTTCTGTCTTTTTGCCCCAACATATCGGGAATTTCTGTCTTTCTGCACCACAACTAGGGGAATTTCTGCAATTATGCTCCAAAATACGGGGAATTTCTGCCTTTTGGCCCGAAAATAAGGGGAATGCATAACTTTTTGCCATAAAAAAAGGGAAATTTCTTCATTTTTGCTCCAAAATAAGGAAAATTTCTGCATTTTTGCCTCTAAATAAATGGAATTTCTGTCTTTTTCCCTCAAAACAAAGGGAATTTCTGTCTTTTTTCCTCAAAATAAGGGGAATTTCTGACTTATTACACTGAAATAAGTGAAATTTCAGCAATTTTGCCCCAAAATAAGGGAAATTTCTGCCTTTTTGCCCTGAAATATGTGAAATTTCTGCAATTTTGCCCCAAAATAAGGGAAATTTCTGGAATTTTGCCCCAAAATAAGTGGAATTTCTAAGTTTTGCCCCAAAATAAGGAGAATTTCTGTCTTTTTGCCTCTAAATAAGTGAAATTTCTGCAATTTGCCCCCAAATAAAGGAAATTTCGGCATTTTTGCCCCCAAATAAGGGGAATTTCAGCCTTTTCACCTCAAAATAAGGGGAATTTCTGCATTTTTGCCAGAAAATATTAGGAATTTCTGCCTTTTTGCCCAAAATAAGGAAAATTTCTGCCTTTTCTCCCTGAAATAAGTGAAATTTCTGCAATTTTGCCCCAAAATAAGTGAAATTTCTGCAATTTTGCCCCATAATAAGGGAAATTTCTGGAATTTTGCCCCAAAATAAGTAGAATTTCTGAGTTTTGCCCCAAAATAAGGAGAATTTCTGTCTTTTTGCCCCAACATATAGGGAATTTCTGTCTTTCTGCACAACAACTAAAAGAATTTCTGCAATTATGCTCCAAAATACGGGGAATTTCTGCCTTTTTGCCCAAAAATAAGGGGAATGCATAACTTTTTGCTATAAAAAAGGGAAATTTCTTCATTTTTGCTCCAAAATAAGGGAAATTTCTGCATTTTTGCCTCTAAATAAGTGGAATTTCTTTATTTTTCCCTCAAAACAAAGGGAATTTCTGTCTTTTTTGCCTCAAAATAAGGGGAATTTCTGACTTATTACACTGAAATAAGTGAAATTTCTGCAATTTTGCCCCAAAATAAGGGGAATTTCTGATTTTTGCCCCAAAATAAAGGGAATTTCTGCATTTTGCCCCAAAATTAGGGGAATTTCTGCAATTTTGCTCCAAAATACGGGGCATTTCTGCCTTTTTGCCCGAAAATAAGGGGAATGCATAACTTTTTGCCATAAAAAAGGGAAATTTCTTCATTTTTGCTCCAAAATAAGGGAAATTTCTGCATTTTTCCCTCTAAATAAGTGGAATTTCTGTCTTTTTCCCTCAAAACAAAGGGAATTTCTGTCTTTTTTGCCTCAAAATAAGGGGAATTTCTGACTTATTACACTGAAATAAGTGAAATTTCTGCAATTTTGCCCCAAAATAATGGAAATTGCTGCCTTTTTGCCCTGAAATATGTGAAATTTCTGCATTTTACACCAAAATAAGGTGAATTTCTGCCTTTTTGCCACAAATTAATGGAAATTTCTGCCTTTTTGCCCCAATATAAGAAAAATTTTTGCTTTTTTCTCTGAAATAAGTGAAATTTCTGCAATTTTGCCCTAAAATAAGGAAAATTTCTGCAATTTTTCCTAATAATAAGGGAAATTTCTGCAATTTTGCCCCAAAATAAGGGGAATTTCTCCCTTTTTTCCCCAAAATGAAGGAAATTTCAGCCTTTTTACCTGAAAATAAGTGAAATTTCTGCAATTTTGCACCAAATAAGGTAAATTTCTTCAATTTTGCCCCAAAATAAGGTAAATTCCTGTAATTTTGCCCCAAAATAAAGGAAATTTCTTGAATTTTGCCCCAAAAGAAGGGGAATTTCTGATTTTTGCCCCAAAATAAGGGAAATTTCTGCAATTTTGCCCCAATGTAAAGGAAATTTCTGCAATTTTGCCGCAAAATAACGAGAATTTCTGAATGTTTGCTCCCCAAAAAAAAAGATCTTCTGTCTTTTTGCCCCAAATTAAGGAGAATTTCTGCCTTTTTGCCCGAAAATTATGAGAATTTCTGCAATTTTGCTTCAAAATACGGGGAATTTCTGCTTTTTATCCCGAAAGTAAGGGGAATGCATACCTTTTTGCCATAAAAAGGTAAATTTCTTCATGTTTGCCCCAACATATAGGGAATTTCTGCATTTTTGACCCACAATTAGGGGAATTTCTGCAATTTTGCTCCAAATTACGGGGAATTTCTGCCTTTTTGCCCGAAAATAAGAAGAATGCATAACTTTTTGCCTTAAAAAAGGGAAATCTCTTCTTTTTTGTTCCAAATAAGGGGAATTTCTGCTTTTTTGCCTCTAACTAAGTGGAATTTCTGTTTTTTCCTCCAAAATATAGGGATTTTCTCTTTTTTTTTGCCCCCAAATCAGGAAAATTTCTCACTTATTACCCTGAAATAAGTAAAATTTCTGAAATTTTGCCCCAAAATAAGGGAAATCTCTGCCTTTTTGCCCCCAAATAAGGGGATTTTCAGGCTTTTCACCTCAATATAAGGGGAATTTCTGCATTTTTGCCACAAAATATTAGGAATTTCTGCCTTTTTGACCCAAAATAAGGAAAATTTCTGCCTTTTTTCTCTGAAATAAGTGAAATTTCTGCAATTTTGCCCTAAAATAAGTGAAATTTTTGCAATTTTTCCCAAAACAAGGGGAATTTCAGGAATTTTGCCCCAAAATAAAAGAAATTTCTGCCTTTTTGCCCTGAAATATGTGAAATTTCTGCAATTTTACCCCAAAATAAGGTGAATTTCTGCATTTTTGCCCCAAAATAATGGGAATTTCTGCCTTTTTGCCCCAAAATAAAAAAAATTTTTGCTTTTTTTTCTCTGAAATAAGTGAAATTTCTGCAATTTTGCCTTAAAATAAGGGAAATTTCTGCAATTTTATCCCATAATAAGGGAAATTTCTGCAATTTTGCCCCAAAGTAAGGAGAATTTCTTCCTTTTTGCCCCAAAATATAGGAAATTTCAGCCTTTTTACTTGAAAATAACTGAAATTTCTGCAATTTTGCCCCAAATAAAGGAAATTTTTGCAATTTTGCCTTTAAATAAGGTAAATTTCTGGAATTTTGCCCCAAAATAAAAGAAATTTCTGGAATTTTGCCCTAAAATAATGTTAATATTTGATTTTTGCCCCAAAATAAAGGGAAATTTTGCCTTTTCCCCTAAAATTAGGGGAATTTCTGCAATTTTGCTGCAAAATACGGGGAATTACTGCCTTTTTGCCTCTAAATAAGTGGAATTTCTGTCGTTTTCCCCCAAAACAAAGGTAATTTCTGTCTTTTTTGCCCCAAAATACGGAGAATTTCTGACTTATTACTCTGACATAAGTGAAATTTCTTCAATTTTGCCCCAAAATAAGGGAAATATCTGCAATTTTGCCACAATGTAGAGGAAATTTCTGCAATTTTGCCCCAAAATAAGAGGAATTTCTGACTGTTTGTTTCCAAAAAAAGGAGATTTTGTGCCTTTTTGCCCCCAAAAAAGGAGAATTTCTGCCTTTTTGCCTGAAAATTATGAGAATTTCTGCAATTTTGCTTCAAAATACGGGGAATTTCTGCTTTTATCCCGAAAGTAAGTGGAATGCATACCTTTTTGACATAAAAAGGTAAATTTCTTCATTTTTGCTCCAAAATAAGGGGGAATTTCTGCCTTTTTGCCGCTAAATAAGTGGAATTTCTGTCTTTTTCTCCCAAAACAAAGGAAATTTCTGTCTTTTTTACCCCAAAATAAGGGGAATTTCTGACTTATTACCGTGAAATTAGTGAAAATTCTGCAATTTTGCCCCAAAATAAGGGAAATTTCTGCCTATTTGCCCCCAAATAAGGGAAATTTCAGGCTTTTTACCTCAAAATAAAAGGAATTTCTGCATTATTGCCCCAAAATAAAGAAAATTTCTGCCTTTTTCCCCTGAAATAAGTGAAATTTCTCCAATTTTGCCCCAAAATAAGTGAAATTTCTGCAATTTTGCCCCAAAATAAGGGAAATTTCTGGAATTTTGCCCCAAAATATGTGGAATTTCTGAGTTTTGCCCCAAAATAAGGAGAATTTCTTTTTTTTTGCCCCAACATATAGGGAATTTCTGCATTTTTGACCCACAATTAGGGGAATTTCTGCTATTTTGCTACAAATTACGGGGAATTTCTGCCTTTTTGCCCCAAAATAAGAAGAATGCATAACTTTTTTCCTTAAAAAAGAGAAATTTCTTCTTTTTTGCTCCAAAATAAATGGAATTTCTGCTTTTTTGCCTCTAACTAAGTGGAATTTCTGTTTTTTCCTCCAAAATATAGGGATTTTCTGTTTTTTTTTTGCCCCAAAATCAGGAAAATTTCTGACTTATTACCCTGAAATAAGTAAAATTTCTGAAATTTTGCCCCAAAATTAGGGAAATCCCTGCCTTTTTGCCCCCAAATAAGGGGAATTTCAGCATTTTCACCTCAATATAAGGGGAATTTCTGCATTTTTGCCACAAAATATTAGGAATTTTTGCCTCTTTGTCCCAAAATAAGGAAAATTTCTGCCTTTTTTCTCTGAAATAAGTGAAATTTCTTCAATTTTGCCCTAAAATAAGTGAAATTTTTGCAATTTTTCCCAAAACAAGGGGAATTTCTGGAATTTTGCCCCAAAATAAGTAGAATTTCTGAGTTTTGCCCCAAAATAAAGAGAATTTCTGTCTTTTTGCACCAACACATAGGGAATTTCTGCATTTTTGCCCAATTAGAAGAATTTCTGCAATTTTGCTCCAAAATACGAGGAATTTCTGCCTTTTTGCCTGAAAACATAAACAATGCATAACTTTTTGCCTTAAAAAAAGGAAATTTCTTCATTTTTGCTCCAAAATAAAGGGAATTTCTGCTTTTTTGCCTCTAAATAAGTGGAATTTCTGTCTTTTTCCCCCAAAACAAAGGGATTATCTGTAATTTTTGCCCCAAAATAAGGAAAATTTCTGACTCATTACCCTGAAATAAGTGAAATTTCTGCAATTTTGCCCCAAAATAAGTGAAATTTCTGCCTTCTTGCCCCCAAATAAGGGGAATTTCAGAATTTTTACCTCAAAATAAGGGGAATTTCTGCATTTTTGCCAGAAAATATTAGGAATTTCTGCCTTTTTGCCCCAAAATAAGGAAAATTTCTGCCTTTTTTCCCTGAAATAAGTGAAATTTCTGCAATTTTGCCCCAAAATAAGTGAAATTTCTGCAATTTTGCCCCAAAATAAGGGAAATTTCTGGAATTTTGCCCCGAAATAAGTGGAATTTCTGAGTTTTGCCCAAAAATAAGGAGAATTTCTGTCTTTTTGCCCCAACATATCGGGAATTTCTGTCTTTCTGCACCACAACTAGGGGAATTTCTGCAATTATGCTCCAAAATACGGGGAATTTCTGCCTTTTGGCCCGAAAATAAGGGGAATGCATAACTTTTTGCCATAAAAAAAGGGAAATTTCTTCATTTTTGCTCCAAAATAAGGAAAATTTCTGCATTTTTGCCTCTAAATAAATGGAATTTCTGTCTTTTTCCCTCAAAACAAAGGGAATTTCTGTCTTTTTTCCTCAAAATAAGGGGAATTTCTGACTTATTACACTGAAATAAGTGAAATTTCAGCAATTTTGCCCCAAAATAAGGGAAATTTCTGCCTTTTTGCCCTGAAATATGTGAAATTTCTGCAATTTTGCCCCAAAATAAGGGAAATTTCTGGAATTTTGCCCCAAAATAAGTGGAATTTCTAAGTTTTGCCCCAAAATAAGGAGAATTTCTGTCTTTTTGCCTCTAAATAAGTGAAATTTCTGCAATTTGCCCCCAAATAAAGGAAATTTCGGCATTTTTGCCCCCAAATAAGGGGAATTTCAGCCTTTTCACCTCAAAATAAGGGGAATTTCTGCATTTTTGCCAGAAAATATTAGGAATTTCTGCCTTTTTGCCCAAAATAAGGAAAATTTCTGCCTTTTCTCCCTGAAATAAGTGAAATTTCTGCAATTTTGCCCCAAAATAAGTGAAATTTCTGCAATTTTGCCCCATAATAAGGGAAATTTCTGGAATTTTGCCCCAAAATAAGTAGAATTTCTGAGTTTTGCCCCAAAATAAGGAGAATTTCTGTCTTTTTGCCCCAACATATAGGGAATTTCTGTCTTTCTGCACAACAACTAAAAGAATTTCTGCAATTATGCTCCAAAATACGGGGAATTTCTGCCTTTTTGCCCAAAAATAAGGGGAATGCATAACTTTTTGCTATAAAAAAGGGAAATTTCTTCATTTTTGCTCCAAAATAAGGGAAATTTCTGCATTTTTGCCTCTAAATAAGTGGAATTTCTTTATTTTTCCCTCAAAACAAAGGGAATTTCTGTCTTTTTTGCCTCAAAATAAGGGGAATTTCTGACTTATTACACTGAAATAAGTGAAATTTCTACAATTTTGCCCCAAAATAAGGGGAATTTCTGATTTTTGCCCCAAAATAAAGGGAATTTCTGCATTTTGCCCCAAAATTAGGGGAATTTCTGCAATTTTCTCCAAAATACGGGGCATTTCTGCCTTTTTGCCCGAAAATAAGGGGAATGCATAACTTTTTGCCATAAAAAAGGGAAATTTCTTCATTTTTGCTCCAAAATAAGGGAAATTTCTGCATTTTTCCCTCTAAATAAGTGGAATTTCTGTCTTTTTCCCTCAAAACAAAGGGAATTTCTGTCTTTTTTGCCTCAAAATAAGGGGAATTTCTGACTTATTACACTGAAATAAGTGAAATTTCTGCAATTTTGCCCCAAAATAATGGAAATTGCTGCCTTTTTGCCCTGAAATATGTGAAATTTCTGCATTTTACACCAAAATAAGGTGAATTTCTGCCTTTTTGCCACAAATTAATGGAAATTTCTGCCTTTTTGCCCCAATATAAGAAAAATTTTTGCTTTTTTTCTCTGAAATAAGTGAAATTTCTGCAATTTTGCCCTAAAATAAGGAAAATTTCTGCAATTTTTCCTAATAATAAGGGAAATTTCTGCAATTTTGCCCCAAAATAAGGGGAATTTCTCCCTTTTTTCCCCAAAATGAAGGAAATTTCAGCCTTTTTACCTGAAAATAAGTGAAATTTCTGCAATTTTGCACCAAATAAGGTAAATTTCTTCAATTTTGCCCCAAAATAAGGTAAATTCCTGTAATTTTGCCCCAAAATAAAGGAAATTTCTTGAATTTTGCCCCAAAAGAAGGGGAATTTCTGATTTTTGCCCCAAAATAAGGGAAATTTCTGCAATTTTGCCCCAATGTAAAGGAAATTTCTGCAATTTTGCCGCAAAATAACGAGAATTTCTGAATGTTTGCTCCCCCAAAAAAAAGATCTTCTGTCTTTTTGCCCCAAATTAAGGAGAATTTCTGCCTTTTTGCCCGAAAATTATGAGAATTTCTGCAATTTTGCTTCAAAATACGGGGAATTTCTGCTTTTTATCCCGAAAGTAAGGGGAATGCATACCTTTTTGCCATAAAAAGGTAAATTTCTTCATGTTTGCCCCAACATATAGGGAATTTCTGCATTTTTGACCCACAATTAGGGGAATTTCTGAAATTTTGCTCCAAATTACGGGGAATTTCTGCCTTTTTGCCCGAAAATAAGAAGAATGCATAACTTTTTGCCTTAAAAAAGGGAAATCTCTTCTTTTTTGTTCCAAATAAGGGGAATTTCTGCTTTTTTGCCTCTAACTAAGTGGAATTTCTGTTTTTTCCTCCAAAATATAGGGATTTTCTCTTTTTTTTTTGCCCCCAAATCAGGAAAATTTCTCACTTATTACCCTGAAATAAGTAAAATTTCTGAAATTTTGCCCCAAAATAAGGGAAATCTCTGCCTTTTTGCCCCCAAATAAGGGGATTTTCAGGCTTTTCACCTCAATATAAGGGGAATTTCTGCATTTTTGCCACAAAATATTAGGAATTTTTGCCTTTTTGTCCCAAAATAAGGAAAATTTCTGCCTTTTTTCTCTGAAATAAGTGAAATTTCTTCAATTTTGCCCTAAAATAAGTGAAATTTTTGCAATTTTTCCCAAAACAAGGGGAATTTCTGGAATTTTGCCCCAAAATAAGTAGAATTTCTGAGTTTTGCCCCAAAATAAAGAGAATTTCTGTCTTTTTGCCCCAACACATAGGGAATTTCTGCATTTTTGCCCAATTAGAAGAATTTCTGCAATTTTGCTCCAAAATACGAGGAATTTCTGCCTTTTTGCCTGAAAACATAAACAATGCATAACTTTTTGCCTTAAAAAAGTGAAATTTCTTCATTTTTGCTCCAAAATAAAGGGAATTTCTGCTTTTTTGCCTCTAAATAAGTGGAATTTCTGTCTTTTTCCCCCAAAACAAAGGGATTATCTGTAATTTTTGCCCCAAAATAAGGAAAATTTCTGACTCATTACCCTGAAATAAGTGAAATGTCTGCAATTTTGCCCCAAAATAAGGGAAATTTCTGCCTTCTTGCCCCCAAATAAGGGGAATTTCAGAATTTTTACCTCAAAATAAGGGGAATTTCTGCATTTTTGCCAGAAAATATTAGGAATTTCTGCCTTTTTGCCCCAAAATAAGGAAAATTTCTGCCTTTTTTCCCTGAAATAAGTGAAATTTCTGCAATTTTGCCCCAAAATAAGTGAAATTTCTGCAATTTTGCCCCAAAATAAGGGAAATTTCTGGAATTTTGCCCCGAAATAAGTGGAATTTCTGAGTTTTGCCCAAAAATAAGGAGAATTTCTGTCTTTTTGCCCCAACATATCGGGAATTTCTGTCTTTCTGCACCACAACTAGGGGAATTTCTGCAATTATGCTCCAAAATACGGGGAATTTCTGCCTTTTGGCCCGAAAATAAGGGGAATGCATAACTTTTTGCCATAAAAAAAGGGAAATTTCTTCATTTTTGCTCCAAAATAAGGAAAATTTCTGCATTTTTGCCTCTAAATAAATGGAATTTCTGTCTTTTTCCCTCAAAACAAAGGGAATTTCTGTCTTTTTTCCTCAAAATAAGGGGAATTTCTGACTTATTACACTGAAATAAGTGAAATTTCAGCAATTTTGCCCCAAAATAAGGGAAATTTCTGCCTTTTTGCCCTGAAATATGTGAAATTTCTGCAATTTTGCCCCAAAATAAGGGAAATTTCTGGAATTTTGCCCCAAAATAAGTGGAATTTCTAAGTTTTGCCCCAAAATAAGGAGAATTTCTGTCTTTTTGCCTCTAAATAAGTGAAATTTCTGCAATTTGCCCCCAAATAAAGGAAATTTCGGCATTTTTGCCCCCAAATAAGGGGAATTTCAGCCTTTTCACCTCAAAATAAGGGGAATTTCTGCATTTTTGCCAGAAAATATTAGGAATTTCTGCCTTTTTGCCCAAAATAAGGAAAATTTCTGCCTTTTCTCCCTGAAATAAGTGAAATTTCTGCAATTTTGCCCCAAAATAAGTGAAATTTCTGCAATTTTGCCCCATAATAAGGGAAATTTCTGGAATTTTGCCCCAAAATAAGTAGAATTTCTGAGTTTTGCCCCAAAATAAGGAGAATTTCTGTCTTTTTGCCCCAACATATAGGGAATTTCTGTCTTTCTGCACAACAACTAAAAGAATTTCTGCAATTATGCTCCAAAATACGGGGAATTTCTGCCTTTTTGCCCAAAAATAAGGGGAATGCATAACTTTTTGCTATAAAAAAGGGAAATTTCTTCATTTTTGCTCCAAAATAAGGGAAATTTCTGCATTTTTGCCTCTAAATAAGTGGAATTTCTTTATTTTTCCCTCAAAACAAAGGGAATTTCTGTCTTTTTTGCCTCAAAATAAGGGGAATTTCTGACTTATTACACTGAAATAAGTGAAATTTCTGCAATTTTGCCCCAAAATAAGGGGAATTTCTGATTTTTGCCCCAAAATAAAGGGAATTTCTGCATTTTGCCCCAAAATTAGGGGAATTTCTGCAATTTTGCTCCAAAATACGGGGCATTTCTGCCTTTTTGCCCGAAAATAAGGGGAATGCATAACTTTTTGCCATAAAAAAGGGAAATTTCTTCATTTTTGCTCCAAAATAAGGGAAATTTCTGCATTTTTCCCTCTAAATAAGTGGAATTTCTGTCTTTTTCCCTCAAAACAAAGGGAATTTCTGTCTTTTTTGCCTCAAAATAAGGGGAATTTCTGACTTATTACACTGAAATAAGTGAAATTTCTGCAATTTTGCCCCAAAATAATGGAAATTGCTGCCTTTTTGCCCTGAAATATGTGAAATTTCTGCATTTTACACCAAAATAAGGTGAATTTCTGCCTTTTTGCCACAAATTAATGGAAATTTCTGCCTTTTTGCCCCAATATAAGAAAAATTTTTGCTTTTTTTCTCTGAAATAAGTGAAATTTCTGCAATTTTGCCCTAAAATAAGGAAAATTTCTGCAATTTTTCCTAATAATAAGGGAAATTTCTGCAATTTTGCCCCAAAATAAGGGGAATTTCTCCCTTTTTTCCCCAAAATGAAGGAAATTTCAGCCTTTTTACCTGAAAATAAGTGAAATTTCTGCAATTTTGCACCAAATAAGGTAAATTTCTTCAATTTTGCCCCAAAATAAGGTAAATTCCTGTAATTTTGCCCCAAAATAAAGGAAATTTCTTGAATTTTGCCCCAAAAGAAGGGGAATTTCTGATTTTTGCCCCAAAATAAGGGAAATTTCTGCAATTTTGCCCCAATGTAAAGGAAATTTCTGCAATTTTGCCGCAAAATAACGAGAATTTCTGAATGTTTGCTCCCCAAAAAAAAAGATCTTCTGTCTTTTTGCCCCAAATTAAGGAGAATTTCTGCCTTTTTGCCCGAAAATTATGAGAATTTCTGCAATTTTGCTTCAAAATACGGGGAATTTCTGCTTTTTATCCCGAAAGTAAGGGGAATGCATACCTTTTTGCCATAAAAAGGTAAATTTCTTCATGTTTGCCCCAACATATAGGGAATTTCTGCATTTTTGACCCACAATTAGGGGAATTTCTGCAATTTTGCTCCAAATTACGGGAAATTTCTGCCTTTTTGCCCGAAAATAAGAAGAATGCATAACTTTTTGCCTTAAAAAAGGGAAATCTCTTCTTTTTTGTTCCAAATAAGGGGAATTTCTGCTTTTTTGCCTCTAACTAAGTGGAATTTCTGTTTTTTCCTCCAAAATATAGGGATTTTCTCTTTTTTTTTGCCCCCAAATCAGGAAAATTTCTCACTTATTACCCTGAAATAAGTAAAATTTCTGAAATTTTGCCCCAAAATAAGGGAAATCTCTGCCTTTTTGCCCCCAAATAAGGGGATTTTCAGGCTTTTCACCTCAATATAAGGGGAATTTCTGCATTTTTGCCACAAAATATTAGGAATTTTTGCCTTTTTGTCCCAAAATAAGGAAAATTTCTGCCTTTTTTCTCTGAAATAAGTGAAATTTCTTCAATTTTGCCCTAAAATAAGTGAAATTTTTGCAATTTTTCCCAAAACAAGGGGAATTTCTGGAATTTTGCCCCAAAATAAGTAGAATTTCTGAGTTTTGCCCCAAAATAAAGAGAATTTCTGTCTTTTTGCCCCAACACATAGGGAATTTCTGCATTTTTGCCCAATTAGAAGAATTTCTGCAATTTTGCTCCAAAATACGAGGAATTTCTGCCTTTTTGCCTGAAAACATAAACAATGCATAACTTTTTGCCTTAAAAAAGTGAAATTTCTTCATTTTTGCTCCAAAATAAAGGGAATTTCTGCTTTTTTGCCTCTAAATAAGTGGAATTTCTGTCTTTTTCCCCCAAAACAAAGGGATTATCTGTAATTTTTGCCCCAAAATAAGGAAAATTTCTGACTCATTACCCTGAAATAAGTGAAATGTCTGCAATTTTGCCCCAAAATAAGGGAAATTTCTGCCTTCTTGCCCCCAAATAAGGGGAATTTCAGAATTTTTACCTCAAAATAAGGGGAATTTCTGCATTTTTGCCAGAAAATATTAGGAATTTCTGCCTTTTTGCCCCAAAATAAGGAAAATTTCTGCCTTTTTTCCCTGAAATAAGTGAAATTTCTGCAATTTTGCCCCAAAATAAGTGAAATTTCTGCAATTTTGCCCCAAAATAAGGGAAATTTCTGGAATTTTGCCCCGAAATAAGTGGAATTTCTGAGTTTTGCCCAAAAATAAGGAGAATTTCTGTCTTTTTGCCCCAACATATCGGGAATTTCTGTCTTTCTGCACCACAACTAGGGGAATTTCTGCAATTATGCTCCAAAATACGGGGAATTTCTGCCTTTTGGCCCGAAAATAAGGGGAATGCATAACTTTTTGCCATAAAAAAAGGGAAATTTCTTCATTTTTGCTCCAAAATAAGGAAAATTTCTGCATTTTTGCCTCTAAATAAATGGAATTTCTGTCTTTTTCCCTCAAAACAAAGGGAATTTCTGTCTTTTTTCCTCAAAATAAGGGGAATTTCTGACTTATTACACTGAAATAAGTGAAATTTCAGCAATTTTGCCCCAAAATAAGGGAAATTTCTGCCTTTTTGCCCTGAAATATGTGAAATTTCTGCAATTTTGCCCCAAAATAAGGGAAATTTCTGGAATTTTGCCCCAAAATAAGTGGAATTTCTAAGTTTTGCCCCAAAATAAGGAGAATTTCTGTCTTTTTGCCTCTAAATAAGTGAAATTTCTGCAATTTGCCCCCAAATAAAGGAAATTTCGGCATTTTTGCCCCCAAATAAGGGGAATTTCAGCCTTTTCACCTCAAAATAAGGGGAATTTCTGCATTTTTGCCAGAAAATATTAGGAATTTCTGCCTTTTTGCCCAAAATAAGGAAAATTTCTGCCTTTTCTCCCTGAAATAAGTGAAATTTCTGCAATTTTGCCCCAAAATAAGTGAAATTTCTGCAATTTTGCCCCATAATAAGGGAAATTTCTGGAATTTTGCCCCAAAATAAGTAGAATTTCTGAGTTTTGCCCCAAAATAAGGAGAATTTCTGTCTTTTTGCCCCAACATATAGGGAATTTCTGTCTTTCTGCACAACAACTAAAAGAATTTCTGCAATTATGCTCCAAAATACGGGGAATTTCTGCCTTTTTGCCCAAAAATAAGGGGAATGCATAACTTTTTGCTATAAAAAAGGGAAATTTCTTCATTTTTGCTCCAAAATAAGGGAAATTTCTGCATTTTTGCCTCTAAATAAGTGGAATTTCTTTATTTTTCCCTCAAAACAAAGGGAATTTCTGTCTTTTTTGCCTCAAAATAAGGGGAATTTCTGACTTATTACACTGAAATAAGTGAAATTTCTGCAATTTTGCCCCAAAATAAGGGGAATTTCTGATTTTTGCCCCAAAATAAAGGGAATTTCTGCATTTTGCCCCAAAATTAGGGGAATTTCTGCAATTTTGCTCCAAAATACGGGGCATTTCTGCCTTTTTGCCCGAAAATAAGGGGAATGCATAACTTTTTGCCATAAAAAAGGGAAATTTCTTCATTTTTGCTCCAAAATAAGGGAAATTTCTGCATTTTTCCCTCTAAATAAGTGGAATTTCTGTCTTTTTCCCTCAAAACAAAGGGAATTTCTGTCTTTTTTGCCTCAAAATAAGGGGAATTTCTGACTTATTACACTGAAATAAGTGAAATTTCTGCAATTTTGCCCCAAAATAATGGAAATTGCTGCCTTTTTGCCCTGAAATATGTGAAATTTCTGCATTTTACACCAAAATAAGGTGAATTTCTGCCTTTTTGCCACAAATTAATGGAAATTTCTGCCTTTTTGCCCCAATATAAGAAAAATTTTTGCTTTTTTTCTCTGAAATAAGTGAAATTTCTGCAATTTTGCCCTAAAATAAGGAAAATTTCTGCAATTTTTCCTAATAATAAGGGAAATTTCTGCAATTTTGCCCCAAAATAAGGGGAATTTCTCCCTTTTTTCCCCAAAATGAAGGAAATTTCAGCCTTTTTACCTGAAAATAAGTGAAATTTCTGCAATTTTGCACCAAATAAGGTAAATTTCTTCAATTTTGCCCCAAAATAAGGTAAATTCCTGTAATTTTGCCCCAAAATAAAGGAAATTTCTTGAATTTTGCCCCAAAAGAAGGGGAATTTCTGATTTTTGCCCCAAAATAAGGGAAATTTCTGCAATTTTGCCCCAATGTAAAGGAAATTTCTGCAATTTTGCCGCAAAATAACGAGAATTTCTGAATGTTTGCTCCCCAAAAAAAAAGATCTTCTGTCTTTTTGCCCCAAATTAAGGAGAATTTCTGCCTTTTTGCCCGAAAATTATGAGAATTTCTGCAATTTTGCTTCAAAATACGGGGAATTTCTGCTTTTTATCCCGAAAGTAAGGGGAATGCATACCTTTTTGCCATAAAAAGGTAAATTTCTTCATTTTTGCTCCAAAATAAGGGGAATTTCTGCCTTTTTGCCTCTAAATAAATGGAATTTCTGTCTTTTTCCCCCAAAACAAAGGGAATTTCTGTCTTTTTTGCCCCAAAATAAGGGGAATTTCTGAATTATTACCCTGAAATAAGTGAAAGTTCTCCAATTTTTCCCCAAAATAAGGGAAATTTCTGCCTCTTTGCCCCCAAATAAGGGGAATTTCAGCCTTTTTACCTCAAAATAAGGGGAATTTCTGCATTTTTGCCACAAAATATTAGGAATTTCTGATTTTTGCCCGAAAATAAGGAAAATTTGTTCATTTTTTCCATGAAATAAGTGAAATTTCTGCAATTTTGCCAAAAAATAAGTGAAATTTCTGCAATTTTTCCCCAAAATAAGTGAAATTTCTGGAATTTTGCCCCAAAATAAGTGGAATTTCTAAGTTTTGCCCCAAAATAAGGAGAATTTCTGTCTTTTTGCCTCCAAATAAGTGAAATTTCTGCAATTTTGCCTTAAAATAAGGGAAATTTCTGCATTTTTGCCCCCAAATAAGGAGAATTTCAGCCTTTTTACCTCAAAATAAGGGGAATTTCTGCATTTTTGCCAGAAAATATTAGGAATTTCTGCCTTTTTGCCCCAAAATAAAGAAAATTTCTTCCTTTTTTCCCTGAAATAAGTGAAATTTCTGCAATTTTGCCCCAAAATAAGTGAAATTTCTGCAATTTTGCCCCAAAATAAGGGAAATTTCTGGAATTTTGCCCCAAAATAAGTGGAATTTCTGAGTTTTGCCCCAAAATAAGGAGAATTTCTGTTTTTTGCCCCAACATATAGGGAATTTCTGTCTTTCTGCACCACAACTAGGGGAATTTCTGCAATTATGGTCCAAAATACTGGTAATTTCTGCCTTTTTGCCCGAAAATAAGGGGAATGCATAACTTTTTGCCATAAAAAAGGGAAATTTCTTCATTTTTGCTCCAAAATAAGGGAAATTTCTGCATTTTTGCCTCTAAATAAGTGGAATTTCTGTCTTTTTCCCTCAAAACAAAGGGAATTTCTGTCTTTTTTGCCTCAAAATAAGGGGAATTTCTGACTTATTACACTGAAATAAGTCAAATTTCTGCAATTTTGCCCCAAAATAAGGGAAATTGCTGCCTTTTTGCCCTGAAATATGTGAGATTTCTGCATTTTACACCAAAATAAGGTGAATTTCTGCCTTTTTGCCACAAATTAATGGAAATTTCTGCCTTTTTGCCCCAAAATAAGAAAAATTTTTGCTTTTTTCTCTGAAATAAGTGAAATTTCTGCAATTTTGTCCTAAAATAAGGAAAATTTCTGCAATTTTTCCCAATAATAAGGGAAATTTCTGCAATTTTGCCCCAAAATAAGGGGAATTTCTCCCTTTTTGCCCCAAAATGAAGGAAAGTTCAGCCTTTTTACCTGAAAATAAGTGAAATTTCTGCAATTTTGCACCAAATAAGGTAAATTTCTTCAATTTTGCCCCAAAATAAGGTAAATTCCTGTAATTTTGCCCCAAAATAAAGGAAATTTCTTGAATTTTGCCCCAAAAGAAGGGGAATTTCTGATTTTTGCCCCAAAATAAGGGAAATTTCTGCAATTTTGCCCCAATGTAAAGGAAATTTCTGCAATTTTGCCCCAAAATAACGAGAATTTCTGAATGTTTGCTCCCCAAAAAAAAAGATCTTCTGTCTTTTTGCCCCAAAATAAGGAGAATTTCTGCCTTTTTGCCTGAAAATTATGAGAATTTCTGCAATTTTGCTTCAAAATACGGGGAATTTCTGCTTTTTATCCCGAAAGTAAGGGGAATGCATACCTTTTGGCCATAAAAAGGTAAATTTCTTCATTTTGGCTCCAAAATAAGGGGAATTTCTGCCTTTTTGCCTCTAAATAAATGGAATTTCTGTCTTTTTCCCCCAAAACAAAGGGAATTTCTGTCTTTTTGCCCCAAAATAAGGGGAATTTCTGAATTATTACCCTGAAATAAGTGAAATTTCTCCAATTTTGCCCCAAAATAAGGGAAATTTTTGCCTCTTTGCCCCCAAATAAGGGGAATTTCAGCATTTTTACCTCAAAATAAGGGGAATTTCTGCATTTTTGCCACAAAATATTAGGAATTTCTGACTTTTTGCCCCAAAATAAGGAAAATTTGTTCCTTTTTTCCCTGAAATAAGTGAAATTTCTGCAATTTTGCCCCAAAATAAGTGAAATTTCTGCAATTTTTTCCCCAAAATAAGGGAAATTTCTGGAATTTTGCCCCAAAATAAGTGGAATTTCTAAGTTTTGCCCGAAAATAAGGAGAATTTCTGTCTTTTTGCCTCCAAATAAGTGAAGTTTCTGCAATTTTGCCTTAAAATAAGGGAAATTTCTGCCTTTTGGCCCTCAAATAAGGGGAATTTCAGCCTTTTTACCTCAAAATAAGGGGAATTTCTGCATTTTTGCCAGAAAATTTAGGAATTTCTGCCTTTTTGCCCCAAAATAAAGAAAATTTCTTCTTTTTTTCCCTGAAATAAGTGAAATTTCTGCAATTTTGCCCCAAAATAAGTGAAATTTCTGCAATTTTGCCCCAAAATAAGGAAAATTTCTGGAATTTTGCCCCAAAATAAGTGGAATTTCTGAGTTTTGCCCCAAAATAAGGAGAATTTCTGTCTTTTTGCCCCAACATATAGGGAATTTCTGTCTTTCTGCACCACAACTAGGGGAATTTCTGCAATTATGCTCCAAAATACGGGAAATTTCTGCCTTTTTGCCCGAAAATAAGGGGAATGCATAACTTTTTGCCATAAAAAAGGGAAATTTCTTCATTTTTGCTCCAAAATAAGGGAAATTTCTGCATTTTTGCCTCTAAATAAGTGGAATTTCTGTCTTTTTCCCTCAAAACAAAGAAAATTTCTGTCTTTTTTGCCTCAAAATAAGGGGAATTTCTGACTTATTACACTGAAATAAGTGAAATTTCTGCAATTTTGCCCCAAAATAAGGGAAATTGCTGCCTTTTTGCCCTGAAATATGTGAAATTTCTGCATTTTACACCAAAATAAGGTGAATTTCTGCCTTTTTGCCACAAATTAATGGAAATTTCTGCCTTTTTGCCCCAAAATAAGAAAAATTTTTGCTTTTTTTCTCTGAAATAAGTGAAATTTCTGCAATTTTGCCCTAAAATAAGGAAAATTTCTGCAATTTTTCCCAATAATAAGGGAAATTTCTGCAATTTTGCCCCAAAATAAGGGGAATTTCTCCCTTTTTGCCCCAAAATGAAGGAAATTTCAGCCTTTTTTCCTGAAAATAAGTGAAATTTCTGCAATTTTGCACCAAATAAGGTAAATTTCTTCAATTTTGCCCCAAAATAAGGTAAATTCCTGTAATTTTGCCCCAAAATAAAGGAAATTTCTTGAATTTTGCCCCAAAAGAAGGGGAATTTCTGATTTTTGCCCCAAAGAAGGGAAATTTCTGCAATTTTGCCCCAATGTAAAGGAAATTTCTGCAATTTTGCCCCAAAATAACGAGAATTTCTGAATGTTTGCTCCCAAAAAAAAAAGATCTTCTGTCTTTTTGCTCCAAAATAAGGAGAATTTCTGACTTTTTGCCTGAAAATTATGAGAATTTCTGCAATTTTGCTTCAAAATACGGGGAATTTCTGCTTTTTATCACGAAAGTAAGGGGAATGCATACCTTTCTGCCATAAAAAGGTAAATTTCTTCATTTTTGCTCCAAAATAAAAGGAATTTCTGCCTTTTTGCCTCTAAATAAATGGAATTTCTGTCTTTTTCCCCCAAAACAAAGGGAATTTCTGTCTTTTTTGCCACAAAATAAGAGGAATTTCTGAATTATTACCCTGAAATAAGTGAAATTTCTCCAATTTTGCCCCAAAATAAGGGAAATTTCTGGAATTTTCCCCCAAAATAAGTGGAATTTCTGAGTTTTGCCCCAAAATAAGGAGAATTTCTGTCTTTTTGCCCCTACATATAGGGAATTTCTGTCTTTCTGCCCCACAACTAGGGGAATTTCTGCAATTATGCTCCAAAATACGGGGAATTTCTGCCTTTTTGCCCGAAAATAAGGGGAATGCATAACTTTTTGCCATAAAAAAGGGAAATTTCTTCATTTTTGCTCCAAAATAAGGGAAATTTCTGCATTTTTGCCTCTAAATAAGTGGAATTTCTGTCTTTTTCCCTCAAAACAAAGGGAATTTCTGTCTTTTTTGCCTCAAAATAAGGGGAATTTCTGACTTATTACACTGAAATAAGTGAAATTTCTGCAATTTTGCCCCAAAATAAGGGAAATTGCTGCCTTTTTGCCCTGAAATATGTGAAATTTCTGCATTTTACACCAAAATAAGGTGAATTTCTGCCTTTTTGCCACAAATTAATGGAAATTTCTGCCTTTTTGCCCCAAAATAAGAAGAATTTTTGCTTTTTTTCTCTGAAATAAGTGAAATTTCTGCAATTTTGCCCTAAAATAAGGAAAATTTCTGCAATTTTTCCCAATAATAAGGGAAATTTCTGCAATTTTGCCCCAAAATAAGGGGAATTTCTCCCTTTTTGCCCCAAAATGAAGGAAATTTCAGCCTTTTTTCCTGAAAATAAGTGAAATTTCTGCAATTTTGCACCAAATAAGGTAAATTTCTTCAATTTTGCCCCAAAATAAGGTAAATTCCTGTAATTTTGCCCCAAAATAAAGGAAATTTCTTGAATTTTGCCCCAAAAGAAGGGGAATTTCTGATTTTTGCCCCAAAATAAGGGAAATTTCTGCAATTTTGCCCCAATGTAAAGGAAATTTCTGCAATTTTGCCCCAAAATAACGAGAATTTCTGAATGTTTGCTCCCAAAAAAAAAAAGATCTTCTGTCTTTTTGCTCCAAAATAAGGAGAATTTCAGACTTTTTGCCTGAAAATTATGAGAATTTCTGCAATTTTGCTTCAAAATACGGGGAATTTCTGCTTTTTATCACGAAAGTAAGGGGAATGCATACCTTTCTGCCATAAAAAGGTAAATTTCTTCATTTTTGCTCCAAAATAAGGGGAATTTCTGCCTTTTTGCCTCTAAATAAATGGAATTTCTGTCTTTTTCCCCCAAAACAAAGGGAATTTCTGTCTTTTTTGCCACAAAATAAGAGGAATTTCTGAATTATTACCCTGAAATAAGTGAAATTTCTCCAATTTTGCCCCAAAATAAGGGAAATTTCTGGAATTTTCCCCCAAAATAAGTGGAATTTCTGAGTTTTGCCCCAAAATAAGGAGAATTTCTGTCTTTTTGCCCCTACATATAGGGAATTTCTGTCTTTCTGCCCCACAACTAGGGGAATTTCTGCAATTATGCTCCAAAATACGGGGAATTTCTGCCTTTTTGCCCGAAAATAAGGGGAATGCATAACTTTTTGCCATAAAAAAGGGAAATTTCTTCATTTTTGCTCCAAAATAAGGGAAATTTCTGCATTTTTGCCTCTAAATAAGTGGAATTTCTGTCTTTTTCCCTCAAAACAAAGGGAATTTCTGTCTTTTTTGCCTCAAAATAAGGGGAATTTCTGACTTATTACACTGAAATAAGTGAAATTTCTGCAATTTTGCCCCAAAATAAGGGAAATTGCTGCCTTTTTGCCCTGAAATATGTGAAATTTCTGCATTTTACACCAAAATAAGGTGAATTTCTGCCTTTTTGCCACAAATTAATGGAAATTTCTGCCTTTTTGCCCCAAAATAAGAAAAATTTTTGCTTTTTTTCTCTGAAATAAGTGAAATTTCTGCAATTTTGCCCTAAAATAAGGAAAATTTCTGCAATTTTTCCCAATAATAAGGGAAATTTCTGCAATTTTGCCCCAAAATAAGGGGAATTTCTCCCTTTTTGCCCCAAAATGAAGGAAATTTCAGCCTTTTTTCCTGAAAATAAGTGAAATTTCTGCAATTTTGCACCAAATAAGGTAAATTTCTTCAATTTTGCCCCAAAATAAGGTAAATTCCTGTAATTTTGCCCCAAAATAAAGGAAATTTCTTGAATTTTGCCCCAAAAGAAGGGGAATTTCTGATTTTTGCCCCAAAATAAGGGAAATTTCTGCAATTTTGCCCCAATGTAAAGGAAATTTCTGCAATTTTGCCCCAAAATAACGAGAATTTCTGAATGTTTGCTCCCAAAAAAAAAAAAAAAGATCTTCTGTCTTTTTGCCCCAAAATAAGGAGAATTTCTGCCTTTTTGCCTGAAAATTATGAGAATTTCTGCAATTTTGCTTCAAAATACGGGGAATTTCTGCTTTTTATCCCGAAAGTAAGGGGAATGCATACCTTTTTGCCATAAAAAGGTAAATTTCTTCATTTTGGCTCCAAAATAAGGGGAATTTCTGCCTTTTTGCCTTTAAATAAATGGAATTTCTGTCTTTTTCCCCCAAAACAAAGGGAATTTCTGTCTTTTTTGCCCCAAAATAAGGGGAATTTCTGAATTATTACCCTGAAATAAGTGAAATTTCTCCAATTTTGCCCCAAAATAAGGGAAATTTCTGCCTCTTTGCCCCCAAATAAGGGAAATTTCAGCCTTTTTACCTCAAAATAAGGGGAATTTCTGCATTTTTGCCACAAAATATTAGGAATTTCTGACTTTTTGCCCCCAAATAAGGAAAATTTGTTCCTTTTTTCCCTGAAATAAGTGAAATTTCTGCAATTTTGCCCCAAAATAAGTGAAATTTCTGCAATTTTTTCCCCAAAATAAGGGAAATTTCTGGAATTTTGCCCCAAAATAAGTGGAATTTCTAAGTTTTGCCCGAAAATAAGGAGAATTTCTGTCTTTTTGCCTCCAAATAAGTGAAGTTTCTGCAATTTTGCCTTAAAATAAGGGAAATTTCTGCCTTTTGGCCCTCAAATAAGGGGAATTTCAGCCTTTTTACCTCAAAATAAGGGGAATTTCTGCATTTTTGCCAGAAAACTTAGGAATTTCTGCCTTTTTGCCACAAAATAAAGAAAATTTCTTCTTTTTTTCCCTGAAATAAGTGAAATTTCTGCAATTTTGCCCCAAAATAAGTGAAATTTCTGCAATTTTGCCCCAAAATAAGGAAAATTTCTGGAATTTTGCCCCAAAATAAGTGGAATTTCTGAGTTTTGCCCCAAAATAAGGAGAATTTCTGTCTTTTTGCCCCAACATATAGGGAATTTCTGCCTTTCTGCACCACAACTAGGGGAATTTCTGCAATTATGCTCCAAAATACGGGAAATTTCTGCCTTTTTGCCCGAAAATAAGGGGAATGCATAACTTTTTGCCATAAAAAGGGAAATTTCTTCATTTTTGCTCCAAAATAAGGGAAATTTCTGCATTTTTGCCTCTAAATAAGTGGAATTTCTGTCTTTTTCCCTCAAAACAAAGAAAATTTCTGTCTTTTTTGCCTCAAAATAAGGGGAATTTCTGACTTATTACACTGAAATAAATGAAATTTCTGCAATTTTGCCCCAAAATAAGGGAAATTGCTGCCTTTTTGCCCTGAAATATGTGAAATTTCTGCATTTTACACCAAAATAAGGTGAATTTCTGCCTTTTTGCCACAAATTAATGGAAATTTCTGCCTTTTTGCCCCAAAATAAGAAAAATTTTTGCTTTTTTTCTCTGAAATAAGTGAAATTTCTGCAATTTTGCCCTAAAATAAGGAAAATTTCTGCAATTTTTCCCAATAATAAGGGAAATTTCTGCAATTTTGCCCCAAAATAAGGGGAATTTCTCCCTTTTTGCCCCAAAATGAAGGAAATTTCAGCCTTTTTTCCTGAAAATAAGTGAAATTTCTGCAATTTTGCACCAAATAAAGTAAATTTCTTCAATTTTGCCCCAAAATAAGGTAAATTCCTGTAATTTTGCCCCAAAATAAAGGAAATTTCTTGAATTTTGCCCCAAAAGAAGGGGAATTTCTGATTTTTGCCCCAAAATAAGGGAAATTTCTGCAATTTTGCCCCAATGTAAAGGAAATTTCTGCAATTTTGCCTCAAAATAACGAGAATTTCTGAATGTTTGCTCCCAAAAAAAAAAAAGATCTTCTGTCTTTTTGCTCCAAAATAAGGAGAATTTCTGACTTTTTGCCTGAAAATTATGAGAATTTCTGCAATTTTGCTTCAAAATACGGGGAATTTCTGCTTTTTATCCAAAAAGTAAGGGGAATGCATACCTTTTTGCCATAAAAAGGTAAATTTCTTCATTTTTGCTCCAAAATAAAAGGAATTTCTGCCTTTTTGCCTCTAAATAAATGGAATTTCTGTCTTTTTCCCCCAAAACAAAGGGAATTTCTGTCTTTTTTGCCACAAAATAAGAGGAATTTCTGAATTATTACCCTGAAATAAGTGAAATTTCTCCAATTTTGCCCCAAAATAAGGGAAATTTCTGGAATTTTGCCCCAAAATAAGTGGAATTTCTGAGTTTTGCCCCAAAATAAGGAGAATTTCTGTCTTTTTGCCCCTACATATAGGGAATTTCTGTCTTTCTGCCCCACAACTAGGGGAATTTCTGCAATTATGCTCCAAAATACGGGGAATTTCTGCCTTTTTGCCCGAAAATAAGGGGAATGCATAACTTTTTGCCATAAAAAAGGGAAATTTCTTCATTTTTGCTCCAAAATAAGGGAAATTTCTGCATTTTTGCCTCTAAATAAGTGGAATTTCTGTCTTTTTCCCTCAAAACAAAGGGAATTTCTGTCTTTTTTGCCTCAAAATAAGGGGAATTTCTGACTTATTACACTGAAATAAGTGAAATTTCTGCAATTTTGCCCCAAAATAAGGGAAATTGCTGCCTTTTTGCCCTGAAATATGTGAAATTTCTGCATTTTACACCAAAATAAGGTGAATTTCTGCCTTTTTGCCACAAATTAATGGAAATTTCTGCCTTTTTGCCCCAAAATAAGAAAAATTTTTGCTTTTTTTCTCTGAAATAAGTGAAATTTCTGCAATTTTACCCTAAAATAAGGAAAATTTCTGCAATTTTTCCCAATAATAAGGGAAATTTCTGCAATTTTGCCCCAAAATAAGGGGAATTTCTCCCTTTTTGCCCCAAAATGAAGGAAATTTCAGCCTTTTTTCCTGAAAATAAGTGAAATTTCTGCAATTTTGCACCAAATAAGGTAAATTTCTTCAATTTTGCCCCAAAATAAGGTAAATTCCTGTAATTTTGCCCCAAAATAAAGGAAATTTCTTGAATTTTGCCCCAAAAGAAGGGGAATTTCTGATTTTTGCCCCAAAATAAGGGAAATTTCTGCAATTTTGCCCCAATGTAAAGGAAATTTCTGCAATTTTGCCCCAAAATAACGAGAATTTCTGAATGTTTGCTCCCAAAAAAAAAAAAAGATCTTCTGTCTTTTTGCCCCAAAATAAGGAGAATTTCTGCCTTTTTGCCTGAAAATTATGAGAATTTCTGCAATTTTGCTTCAAAATACGGGGAATTTCTGCTTTTTATCCCGAAAGTAAGGGGAATGCATACCTTTTTGCCATAAAAAGGTAAATTTCTTCATTTTGGCTCCAAAATAAGGGGAATTTCTGCCTTTTTGCCTTTAAATAAATGGAATTTCTGTCTTTTTCCCCCAAAACAAAGGGAATTTCTGTCTTTTTTGCCCCAAAATAAGGGGAATTTCTGAATTATTACCCTGAAATAAGTGAAATTTCTCCAATTTTGCCCCAAAATAAGGGAAATTTCTGCCTCTTTGCCCCCAAATAAGGGAAATTTCAGCCTTTTTACCTCAAAATAAGGGGAATTTCTGCATTTTTGCCACAAAATATTAGGAATTTCTGACTTTTTGCCCCAAAATAAGGAAAATTTGTTCCTTTTTTCCCTGAAATAAGTGAAATTTCTGCAATTTTGCCCCAAAATAAGTGAAATTTCTGCAATTTTTTCCCCAAAATAAGGGAAATTTCTGGAATTTTGCCCCAAAATAAGTGGAATTTCTAAGTTTTGCCCGAAAATAAGGAGAATTTCTGTCTTTTTGCCTCCAAATAAGTGAAGTTTCTGCAATTTTGCCTTAAAATAAGGGAAATTTCTGCCTTTTGGCCCTCAAATAAGGGGAATTTCAGCCTTTTTACCTCAAAATAAGGGGAATTTCTGCATTTTTGCCAGAAAATTTAGGAATTTCTGCCTTTTTGCCCCAAAATAAAGAAAATTTCTTCTTTTTTTCCCTGAAATAAGTGAAATTTCTGCAATTTTGCCCCAAAATAAGTGAAATTTCTGCAATTTTGCCCCAAAATAAGGAAAATTTCTGGAATTTTGCCCCAAAATAAGTGGAATTTCTGAGTTTTGCCCCAAAATAAGGAGAATTTCTGTCTTTTTGCCCCAACATATAGGGAATTTCTGTCTTTCTGCACCACAACTAGGGGAATTTCTGCAATTATGCTCCAAAATACGGGAAATTTCTGCCTTTTTGCCCGAAAATAAGGGGAATGCATAACTTTTTGCCATAAAAAAGGGAAATTTCTTCATTTTTGCTCCAAAATAAGGGAAATTTCTGCATTTTTGCCTCTAAATAAGTGGAATTTCTGTCTTTTTCCCTCAAAACAAAGAAAATTTCTGTCTTTTTTGCCTCAAAATAAGGGGAATTTCTGACTTATTACACTGAAATAAGTGAAATTTCTGCAATTTTGCCCCAAAATAAGGGAAATTGCTGCCTTTTTGCCCTGAAATATGTGAAATTTCTGCATTTTACACCAAAATAAGGTGAATTTCTGCCTTTTTGCCACAAATTAATGGAAATTTCTGCCTTTTTGCCCCAAAATAAGAAAAATTTTTGCTTTTTTTCTCTGAAATAAGTGAAATTTCTGCAATTTTGCCCTAAAATAAGGAAAATTTCTGCAATTTTTCCCAATAATAAGGGAAATTTCTGCAATTTTGCCCCAAAATAAGGGGAATTTCTCCCTTTTTGCCCCAAAATGAAGGAAATTTCAGCCTTTTTTCCTGAAAATAAGTGAAATTTCTGCAATTTTGCACCAAATAAGGTAAATTTCTTCAATTTTGCCCCAAAATAAGGTAAATTCCTGTAATTTTGCCCCAAAATAAAGGAAATTTCTTGAATTTTGCCCCAAAAGAAGGGGAATTTCTGATTTTTGCCCCAAAATAAGGGAAATTTCTGCAATTTTGCCCCAATGTAAAGGAAATTTCTGCAATTTTGCCCCAAAATAACGAGAATTTCTGAATGTTTGCTCCCAAAAAAAAAAAAAAGATCTTCTGTCTTTTTGCCCCAAAATAAGGAGAATTTCTGCCTTTTTGCCTGAAAATTATGAGAATTTCTGCAATTTTGCTTCAAAATACGGGGAATTTCTGCTTTTTATCCCGAAAGTAAGGGGAATGCATACCTTTTTGCCATAAAAAGGTAAATTTCTTCATTTTGGCTCCAAAATAAGGGGAATTTCTGCCTTTTTGCCTTTAAATAAATGGAATTTCTGTCTTTTTCCCCCAAAACAAAGGGAATTTCTGTCTTTTTTGCCCCAAAATAAGGGGAATTTCTGAATTATTACCCTGAAATAAGTGAAATTTCTCCAATTTTGCCCCAAAATAAGGGAAATTTCTGCCTCTTTGCCCCCAAATAAGGGGAATTTCAGCCTTTTTACCTCAAAATAAGGGGAATTTCTGCATTTTTGCCACAAAATATTAGGAATTTCTGACTTTTTGCCCCAAAATAAGGAAAATTTGTTCCTTTTTTCCCTGAAATAAGTGAAATTTCTGCAATTTTGCCCCAAAATAAGTGAAATTTCTGCAATTATTTCCCCAAAATAAGGGAAATTTCTGGAATTTTGCCCCAAAATAAGTGGAATTTCTAAGTTTTGCCCGAAAATAAGGAGAATTTCTGTCTTTTTGCCTCCAAATAAGTGAAGTTTCTGCAATTTTGCCTTAAAATAAGGGAAATTTCTGCCTTTTGGCCCTCAAATAAGGGGAATTTCAGCCTTTTTACCTCAAAATAAGGGGAATTTCTGCATTTTTGCCAGAAAATTTAGGAATTTCTGCCTTTTTGCCCCAAAATAAAGAAAATTTCTTCTTTTTTTCCCTGAAATAAGTGAAATTTCTGCAATTTTGCCCCAAAATAAGTGAAATTTCTGCAATTTTGCCCCAAAATAAGGAAAATTTCTGGAATTTTGCCCCAAAATAAGTGGAATTTCTGAGTTTTGCCCCAAAATAAGGAGAATTTCTGTCTTTTTGCCCCAACATATAGGGAATTTCTGTCTTTCTGCACCACAACTAGGGGAATTTCTGCAATTATGCTCCAAAATACGGGAAATTTCTGCCTTTTTGCCCGAAAATAAGGGGAATGCATAACTTTTTGCCATAAAAAAGGGAAATTTCTTCATTTTTGCTCCAAAATAAGGGAAATTTCTGCATTTTTGCCTCTAAATAAGTGGAATTTCTGTCTTTTTCCCTCAAAACAAAGAAAATTTCTGTCTTTTTTGCCTCAAAATAAGGGGAATTTCTGACTTATTACACTGAAATAAGTGAAATTTCTGCAATTTTGCCCCAAAATAAGGGAAATTGCTGCCTTTTTGCCCTGAAATATGTGAAATTTCTGCATTTTACACCAAAATAAGGTGAATTTCTGCCTTTTTGCCACAAATTAATGGAAATTTCTGCCTTTTTGCCCCAAAATAAGAAAAATTTTTGCTTTTTTTCTCTGAAATAAGTGAAATTTCTGCAATTTTGCCCTAAAATAAGGAAAATTTCTGCAATTTTTCCCAATATAAGGGAAATTTCTGCAATTTTGCCCCAAAATAAGGGGAATTTCTCCCTTTTTGCCCCAAAATGAAGGAAATTTCAGCCTTTTTTCCTGAAAATAAGTGAAATTTCTGCAATTTTGCACCAAATAAAGTAAATTTCTTCAATTTTGCCCCAAAATAAGGTAAATTCCTGTAATTTTGCCCCAAAATAAAGGAAATTTCTTGAATTTTGCCCCAAAAGAAGGGGAATTTCTGATTTTTGCCCCAAAATAAGGGAAATTTCTGCAATTTTGCCCCAATGTAAAGGAAATTTCTGCAATTTTGCCTCAAAATAACGAGAATTTCTGAATGTTTGCTCCCAAAAAAAAAAAAAAGATCTTCTGTCTTTTTGCTCCAAAATAAGGAGAATTTCTGACTTTTTGCCTGAAAATTATGAGAATTTCTGCAATTTTGCTTCAAAATACGGGGAATTTCTGCTTCTTATCCAAAAAGTAAGGGGAATGCATACCTTTTTGCCATAAAAAGGTAAATTTCTTCATTTTTGCTCCAAAATAAAAGGAATTTCTGCCTTTTTGCCTCTAAATAAATGGAATTTCTGTCTTTTTCCCCCAAAACAAAGGGAATTTCTGTCTTTTTTGCCACAAAATAAGAGGAATTTCTGAATTATTACCCTGAAATAAGTAAAATTTCTCCAATTTTGCCCCAAAATAAGGGAAATTTCTGGAATTTTGCCCCAAAATAAGTGGAATTTCTGAGTTTTGCCCCAAAATAAGGAGAATTTCTGTCTTTTTGCCCCTACATATAGGGAATTTCTGTCTTTCTGCCCCACAACTAGGGGAATTTCTGCAATTATGCTCCAAAATACGGGGAATTTCTGCCTTTTTGCCCGAAAATAAGGGGAATGCATAACTTTTTGCCATAAAAAAGGGAAATTTCTTCATTTTTGCTCCAAAATAAGGGAAATTTCTGCATTTTTGCCTCTAAATAAGTGGAATTTCTGTCTTTTTCCCTCAAAACAAAGGGAATTTCTGTCTTTTTTGCCTCAAAATAAGGGGAATTTCTGACTTATTACACTGAAATAAGTGAAATTTCTGCAATTTTGCCCCAAAATAAGGGAAATTGCTGCCTTTTTGCCCTGAAATATGTGAAATTTCTGCATTTTACACCAAAATAAGGTGAATTTCTGCCTTTTTGCCACAAATTAATGGAAATTTCTGCCTTTTTGCCCCAAAATAAGAAAAATTTTTGCTTTTTTTCTCTGAAATAAGTGAAATTTCTGCAATTTTTCCCTAAAATAAGGAAAATTTCTGCAATTTTTCCCAATAATAAGGGAAATTTCTGCAATTTTGCCCCAAAATAAGGGGAATTTCTCCCTTTTTGCCCCAAAATGAAGGAAATTTCAGCCTTTTTACATGAAAATAAGTGAAATTTCTGCAATTTTGCACCAATAAGGTAAATTTCTTCAATTTTGCCCCAAAATAAGGTAAATTCCTGTAATTTTGCCCCAAAATAAAGGAAATTTCTTGAATTTTGCCCCAAAAGAAGGGGAATTTCTGATTTTTGCCCCAAAATAAAGGAAATTTCTTGAATTTTGACCCAAAAGAAGGGGAATTTCTGATTTTTGCCCCAAAATAAGGGAAATTTCTGCAATTTTGCCCCAATGTAAAGGAAATTTCTGCAATTTTGCCCCAAAATAACGAGAATTTCGGAATGTTTGCTCCCAAAAAAAAAAAAGATCTTCTGTCTTTTTGCCCCAAAATAAGGAGAATTTCTGCCTTTTTGCCTGAAAATTATGAGAATTTCTGCAATTTTGCTTCAAAATACGGGGAATTTCTGCTTTTTATCCCGAAAGTAAGGGGAATGCATACCTTTTTGCCATAAAAAGGTAAATTTCTTCATTTTGGCTCCAAAATAAGGGGAATTTCTGCCTTTTTGCCTTTAAATAAATGGAATTTCTGTCTTTTTCCCCCAAAACAAAGGGAATTTCTGTCTTTTTTGCCCCAAAATAAGGGGAATTTCTGAATTATTACCCTGAAATAAGTGAAATTTCTCCAATTTTGCCCCAAAATAAGGGAAATTTCTGCCTCTTTGCCCCCAAATAAGGGAAATTTCAGCCTTTTTACCTCAAAATAAGGGGAATTTCTGCATTTTTGCCACAAAATATTAGGAATTTCTGACTTTTTGCCCCAAAATAAGGAAAATTTGTTCCTTTTTTCCCTGAAATAAGTAAAATTTCTGCAATTTTGCACCAAAATAAGTGAAATTTCTGCAAATTTTTCCCCAAAATAAGGGAAATTTCTGGAATTTTGCCCCAAAATAAGTGGAATTTCTAAGTTTTGCCCGAAAATAAGGAGAATATCTGTCTTTTTGCCTCCAAATAAGTGAAATTTCTGCAATTTTGCCTTAAAATAAGGGAAATTTCTGCCTTTTTGCCCCCAAATAAGGGGAATTTCAGCCTTTTTACCTCAAAATAAGGGGAATTTCTGCCTTTTTGCCCCAAAATAAAGAAAATTTCTTCTTTTTTTCCCTGAAATAAGTGAAATTTCTGCAATTTTGCCCCAAAATAAGTGAAATTTCTGCAATTTTACCCCAAAATAAGGAAAATTTCTGGAATTTTGCCCCAAAATAAGTG
Organism: Micromys minutus; assembly: GCF_963924665.1. Lineage (NCBI taxonomy): Eukaryota > Metazoa > Chordata > Mammalia > Rodentia > Muridae > Micromys > Micromys minutus. Next base: position 474,896 of record NW_027667217.1, read on the forward strand.
GAATTTCTGAGTTTTGCCCCAAAATAAGGAGAATTTCTGTCTTTTTGCCCCAACATATAGGGAATTTCTGTCTTTCTGCACCACAACTAGGGGAATTTCTGCAATTATGCTCCAAAATACGGGGAATTTCTGCCTTTTTGCCCGAAAATAAGGGGAATGCATAACTTTTTGCCATAAAAAAGGGAAATTTCTTCATTTTTGCTCCAAAATAAGGGAAATTTCTGCATTTTTGCCTCTAAATAAGTGGAATTTCTGTCTTTTTCCCTCAAAACAAAGGGAATTTCTGTCTTTTTTGCCTCAAAATAAGGGGAATTTCTGACTTATTACACTGAAATAAGTGAAATTTCTGCAATTTTGCCCCAAAATAAGGGAAATTGCTGCCTTTTTGCCATGAAATATGTGAAATTTCTGCATTTTACACCAAAATAAGGTGAATTTCTGCCTTTTTGCCACAAATTAATGGAAATTTCTGCCTTTTTGCCCCAAAATAAGAAAAATTTTTGCTTTTTTTCTCTGAAATAAGTGAAATTTCTGCAATTTTGCCCTAAAATAAGGAAAATTTCTGCAATTTTTCCCAATAATAAGGGAAATTTCTGCAATTTTGCCCCAAAATAAGGGGAATTTCTCCCTTTTTGCCCCAAAATGAAGGAAATTTCAGCCTTTTTACCTGAAAATAAGTGAAATTTCTGCAATTTTGCACCAAATAAGGTAAATTTCTTCAATTTTGCCCCAAAATAAGGTAAATTCCTGTAATTTTGCCCCAAAATAAAGGAAATTTCTTGAATTTTGCCCCAAAAAAAGGAAATTTCTGATTTTTGCCCCAAAATAAGGGAAATTTCTGCAATTTTGCCCCAATGTAAAGGAAATTTCTGCAATTTTGCCCCAAAATAACGAGAATTTCTGAATGTTTGCTCCAAAAAAAAAAGATCTTCTCTCTTTTTGCCCCAAAATAAGGAGAATTTCTGCATTTTGCCCGAAAATTATGAGAATTTCTGCAATTTTGCTTCAAAATACGGGGAATTTCTGCTTTTTATCCCAAAATAAGGGGAATGCATACCTTTTTGCCATAAAAAGGTAAATTTCTTCATTTTTGCTCCAAAATAAGGGGAATTTCTGCCTTTTTTCCTCTAAATAAATGGAATTTCTGTCTTTTTCCCCCAAAACAAAGGGAATTTCTGTCTTTTTTGCCCCAAAATAATAGGAATTTCTGAATTATTACCCTGAAATAAGTGAAATTTCTGCAATTTTGCCCCAAAATAAGGGAAATTGCTGCCTTTTTGCCCTGAAATATGTGAAATTTCTGCATTTTACACCAAAATAAGGTGAATTTCTGCCTTTTTGCCACAAATTAATGGAAATTTCTGCCTTTTTGCCCCAAAATAAGAAAAATTTTTGCTTTTTTTCTCTGAAATAAGTGAAATTTCTGCAATTTTGCCCTAAAATAAGGAAAATTTCTGCAATTTTTCCCAATAATAAGGGAAATTTCTGCAATTTTGCCCCAAAATAAGGGGAATTTCTCCCTTTTTGCCCCAAAATGAAGGAAATTTCAGCCTTTTTTCCTGAAAATAAGTGAAATTTCTGCAATTTTGCACCAAATAAAGTAAATTTCTTCAATTTTGCCCCAAAATAAGGTAAATTCCTGTAATTTTGCCCCAAAATAAAGGAAATTTCTTGAATTTTGCCCCAAAAGAAGGGGAATTTCTGATTTTTGCCCCAAAATAAGGGAAATTTCTGCAATTTTGCCCCAATGTAAAGGAAATTTCTGCAATTTTGCCTCAAAATAACGAGAATTTCTGAATGTTTGCTCCCAAAAAAAAAAAAGATCTTCTGTCTTTTTGCTCCAAAATAAGGAGAATTTCTGACTTTTTGCCTGAAAATTATGAGAATTTCTGCAATTTTGCTTCAAAATACGGGGAATTTCTGCTTTTTATCCAAAAAGTAAGGGGAATGCATACCTTTTTGCCATAAAAAGGTAAATTTCTTCATTTTTGCTCCAAAATAAAAGGAATTTCTGCCTTTTTGCCTCTAAATAAATGGAATTTCTGTCTTTTTCCCCCAAAACAAAGGGAATTTCTGTATTTTTTGCCACAAAATAAGAGGAATTTCTGAATTATTACCCTGAAATAAGTGAAATTTCTCCAATTTTGCCCCAAAATAAGGGAAATTTCTGGAATTTTGCCCCAAAATAAGTGGAATTTCTGAGTTTTGCCCCAAAATAAGGAGAATTTCTGTCTTTTTGCCCCTACATATAGGGAATTTCTGTCTTTCTGCCCCACAACTAGGGGAATTTCTGCAATTATGCTCCAAAATACGGGGAATTTCTGCCTTTTTGCCCGAAAATAAGGGGAATGCATAACTTTTTGCCATAAAAAAGGGAAATTTCTTCATTTTTGCTCCAAAATAAGGGAAATTTCTGCATTTTTGCCTCTAAATAAGTGGAATTTCTGTCTTTTTCCCTCAAAACAAAGGGAATTTCTGTCTTTTTTGCCTCAAAATAAGGGGAATTTCTGACTTATTACACTGAAATAAGTGAAATTTCTGCAATTTTGCCCCAAAATAAGGGAAATTGCTGCCTTTTTGCCCTGAAATATGTGAAATTTCTGCATTTTACACCAAAATAAGGTGAATTTCTGCCTTTTTGCCACAAATTAATGGAAATTTCTGCCTTTTTGCCCCAAAATAAGAAAAATTTTTGCTTTTTTTCTCTGAAATAAGTGAAATTTCTGCAATTTTGCCCTAAAATAAGGAAAATTTCTGCAATTTTTCCCAATAATAAGGGAAATTTCTGCAATTTTGCCCCAAAATAAGGGGAATTTCTCCCTTTTTGCCCCAAAATGAAGGAAATTTCAGCCTTTTTACATGAAAATAAGTGAAATTTCTGCAATTTTGCACCAATAAGGTAAATTTCTTCAATTTTGCCCCAAAATAAGGTAAATTCCTGTAATTTTGCCCCAAAATAAAGGAAATTTCTTGAATTTTGCCCCAAAAGAAGGGGAATTTCTGATTTTTGCCCCAAAATAAGGGAAATTTCTGCAATTTTGCCCCAATGTAAAGGAAATTTCTGCAATTTTGCCTCAAAATAACGAGAATTTCTGAATGTTTGCTCCCAAAAAAAAAAAAGATCTTCTGTCTTTTTGCTCCAAAATAAGGAGAATTTCTGACTTTTTGCCTGAAAATTATGAGAATTTCTGCAATTTTGCTTCAAAATACGGGGAATTTCTGCTTTTTATCCAAAAAGTAAGGGGAATGCATACCTTTTTGCCATAAAAAGGTAAATTTCTTCATTTTTGCTTCAAAATAAAAGGAATTTCTGCCTTTTTGCCTCTAAATAAATGGAATTTCTGTCTTTTTCCCCCAAAACAAAGGGAATTTCTGTATTTTTTGCCACAAAATAAGAGGAATTTCTGAATTATTACCCTGAAATAAGTGAAATTTCTCCAATTTTGCCCCAAAATAAGGGAAATTTCTGGAATTTTGCCCCAAAATAAGTGGAATTTCTGAGTTTTGCCCCAAAATAAGGAGAATTTCTGTCTTTTTGCCCCAACATATAGGGAATTTCTGTCTTTCTGCCCCACAACTAGGGGAATTTCTGCAATTATGCTCCAAAATACGGGGAATTTCTGCCTTTTTGCCCGAAAATAAGGGGAATGCATAACTTTTTGCCATAAAAAAGGGAAATTTCTTCATTTTTGCTCCAAAATAAGGGAAATTTCTGCATTTTTGCCTCTAAATAAGTGGAATTTCTGTCTTTTTCCCTCAAAACAAAGGGAATTTCTGTCTTTTTTGCCTCAAAATAAGGGGAATTTCTGACTTATTACACTGAAATAAGTGAAATTTCTGCAATTTTGCCCCAAAATAAGGGAAATTGCTGCATTTTTGCCCTGAAATATGTGAAATTTCTGCATTTTACACCAAAATAAGGTGAATTTCTGCCTTTTTGCCACAAATTAATGGAAATTTCTGCCTTTTTGCCCCAAAATAAGAAAAATTTTTGCTTTTTTTCTCTGAAATAAGTGAAATTTCTGCAATTTTGCCCTAAAATAAGGAAAATTTCTGCAATTTTTCCCAATAATAAGGGAAATTTCTGCAATTTTGCCCCAAAATAAGGGGAATTTCTCCCTTTTTGCCCCAAAATCAAGGAAATTTCAGCCTTTTTACATGAAAATAAGTGAAATTTCTGCAATTTTGCACCAATAAGGTAAATTTCTTCAATTTTGCCCCAAAATAAGGTAAATTCCTGTAATTTTGCCCCAAAATAAAGGAAATTTCTTGAATTTTGCCCCAAAAGAAGGGGAATTTCTGATTTTTGCCCCAAAATAAAGGAAATTTCTTGAATTTTGCCCCAAAAGAAGGGGAATTTCTGATTTTTGCCCCAAAATAAGGGAAATTTCTGCAATTTTGCCCCAATGTAAAGGAAATTTCTGCAATTTTGCCCCAAAATAACGAGAATTTCGGAATGTTTGCTCCCAAAAAAAAAAAAGATCTTCTGTCTTTTTGCCCCAAAATAAGGAGAATTTCTGCCTTTTTGCCTGAAAATTATGAGAATTTCTGCAATTTTGCTTCAAAATACGGGGAATTTCTGCTTTTTATCCCGAAAGTAAGGGGAATGCATACCTTTTTGCCATAAAAAGGTAAATTTCTTCATTTTGGCTCCAAAATAAGGGGAATTTCTGCCTTTTTGCCTTTAAATAAATGGAATTTCTGTCTTTTTCCCCCAAAACAAAGGGAATTTCTGTCTTTTTTGCCCCAAAATAAGGGGAATTTCTGAATTATTACCCTGAAATAAGTGAAATTTCTCCAATTTTGCCCCAAAATAAGGGAAATTTCTGCCTCTTTGCCCCCAAATAAGGGAAATTTCAGCCTTTTTACCTCAAAATAAGGGGAATTTCTGCATTTTTGCCACAAAATATTAGGAATTTCTGACTTTTTGCCCCAAAATAAGGAAAATTTGTTCCTTTTTTCCCTGAAATAAGTAAAATTTCTGCAATTTTGCACCAAAATAAGTGAAATTTCTGCAAATTTTTCCCCAAAATAAGGGAAATTTCTGGAATTTTGCCCCAAAATAAGTGGGATTTCTAAGTTTTGCCCGAAAATAAGGAGAATATCTGTCTTTTTGCCTCCAAATAAGTGAAATTTCTGCAATTTTGCCTTAAAATAAGGGAAATTTCTGCCTTTTTGCCCCCAAATAAGGGGAATTTCAGCCTTTTTACCTCAAAATAAGGGGAATTTCTGCATTTTTGCCAGAAAATATTAGGAATTTCTGCCTTTTTGCCCCAAAATAAAGAAAATTTCTTCTTTTTTTCCCTGAAATAAGTGAAATTTCTGCAATTTTGCCCCAAAATAAGTGAAATTTCTGCAATTTTACCCCAAAATAAGGAAAATTTCTGGAATTTTGCCCCAAAATAAGTGGAATTTCTGAGTTTTGCCCCAAAATAAGGAGAATTTCTGTCTTTTTGCCCCAACATATAGGGAATTTCTGTCTTTCTGCACCACAACTAGGGGAATTTCTGCAATTATGCTCCAAAATACGGGGAATTTCTGCCTTTTTGCCCGAAAATAAGGGGAATGCATAACTTTTTGCCATAAAAAAGGGAAATTTCTTCATTTTTGCTCCAAAATAAGGGAAATTTCTGCATTTTTGCCTCTAAATAAGTGGAATTTCTGTCTTTTTCCCTCAAAACAAAGGGAATTTCTGTCTTTTTTGCCTCAAAATAAGGGGAATTTCTGACTTATTACACTGAAATAAGTGAAATTTCTGCAATTTTGCCCCAAAATAAGGGAAATTTCTGCAATTTTGCCCCAATGTAAAGGAAATTTCTGCAATTTTGCCCCAAAATAACGAGAATTTCTGAATGTTTGCTCCAAAAAAAAAAGATCTTCTCTCTTTTTGCCCCAAAATAAGGAGAATTTCTGCATTTTGCCCGAAAATTATGAGAATTTCTGCAATTTTGCTTCAAAATACGGGGAATTTCTGCTTTTTATCCCAAAATAAGGGGAATGCATACCTTTTTGCCATAAAAAGGTAAATTTCTTCATTTTTGCTCCAAAATAAGGGGAATTTCTGCCTTTTTGCCTCTAAATAAATGGAATTTCTGTCTTTTTCCCCCAAAACAAAGGGAATTTCTGTCTTTTTTGCCCCAAAATAATAGGAATTTCTGAATTATTACCCTGAAATAAGTGAAATTTCTGCAATTTTGCCCCAAAATAAGGGAAATTGCTGCCTTTTTGCCCTGAAATATGTGAAATTTCTGCATTTTACACCAAAATAAGGTGAATTTCTGCCTTTTTGCCACAAATTAATGGAAATTTCTGCCTTTTTGCCCCAAAATAAGAAAAATTTTTGCTTTTTTTCTTTGAAATAAGTGAAATTTCTGCAATTTTGCCCTAAAATAAGGAAAATTTCTGCAATTTTTCCCAATAATAAGGGAAATTTCTGCAATTTTGCCCCAAAATAAGGGGAATTTCTCTCTTTTTGCCCCAAAATGAAGGAAATTTCAGCCTTTTTACCTGAAAATAAGTGAAATTTCTGCAATTTTGCACCAAATAAGGTAAATTTCTTCAATTTTGCCCCAAAATAAGGTAAATTCCTGTAATTTTGCCCCAAAATAAAGGAAATTTCTTGAATTTTGCCCCAAAAGAAGGGGAATTTCTGATTTTTGCCCCAAAATAAGGGAAATTTCTGCAATTTTGCCCCAATGTAAAGGAAATTTCTGCAATTTTGCCCCAAAATAACGAGAATTTCTGAATGTTTGCTCCCAAAAAAAAAAAGATCTTCTGTCTTTTTGCCCCAAAATAAGGAGAATTTCTGCCTTTTTGCAAGAAAATTATGAGAATTTCTGCAATTTTGCTTCAAAATACGGGGAATTTCTGCTTTTTATCCCGAAAGTAAGGGGAATGCATACCTTTTTGCCATAAAAAGGTAAATTTCTTCATTTTTGCTTCAAAATAAGGGGAATTTCTGCCTTTTTGCCTCTAAATAAATGGAATTTCTGTCTTTTTCCCCCAAAACAAAGGGAATTTCTGTCTTTTTTGCCCCAAAATAAGGGGAATTTCTGAATAATTATCCTGAAATAAGTGAAATTTCTCCAATTTTGCCCCAAAATAAGGGAAATTACTGCCTCTTTGCCCCCAAATAAGGGGAATTTCAGCCTTTTTACCTCAAAATATGGGGAATTTCTGCATTTTTGCCACAAAATATTAGGAATTTCTGACTTTTTGCCCCAAAATAAGGAAAATTTGTGCCTTTTTTCCCTGAAATAAGTGAAATTTCTGCAATTTTGCCTCAAAATAAGTGAAATTTCTGCAATTTTGCCCCAAAATAAGGGAAATTTCTGCCTTTTTGCCCCCAAATAAGGTGAATTTCAGCCTTTTTACCTGAAAATAAGGGGAATTTCTGCATTTTTGCCAGAAAATATTAGGAATTTCTGTTTTTTTGCCGCAAAATAGAGAAAATTTCTGCCTTTTTTTTCTGAAATAAGTGAAATTTCTGCAATTTTGCCCCAAAATAAGTGAAATTTCTGCAATTTTGCCCCAAAATAAGGGAAATTTCATGAATTTTGCCCCAAAATAAGTAGAATTTCTGAGTTTTGCCCCAAAATAAGAAGAATTTCTGTCTTTTTGCCCCAACATATAGGGAATTTCTGTCTTTCTGCACCACAACTAGGGGAATTTCTGCAATTATGCTCCATAATATGGGGAATTTCTGCCTTTTTACCCGAAAATATGGGGAATGCATAACTTTTTGCCATAAAAAAGGGAAATTTCTTCATTTTCGCTCCAAAAGAAGGGAAATATCTGCATTTTTGCCTCTAAATGAGTGGAATTTCTTTCTTTTTTTTCTCAAAACAAAGGGAATTTCTGTCTTTTTTGCCTCAAAATAAGGGGAATTTCTGACTTATTACACTGAAATAAGTGAAATTTCTGCAATTTTGCCCCAAAATAAGGGGAATTTCTGATTTTTGCCCCAAAATAAAGGGAATTTCTGCATTTTGCCCCAAAATTAGGGGAATTTCTGCAATTTTGCTCCAAAATACGGGGAATTTCTGCCTTTTTGCCTGAAAATAATGGGAATGCATACCTTTTTGCCATTAAAAGGGACATTTCTTCATTTTTGCTCCAAAATAAAGGGAATTTCTGCCTTTTTGCCTCTAAATAAGTGGAATTTCTGTCTTTTTCCCCGAAAACAAAGAGAATTTCTGTCTTTTTTGCCCCAAAATAAGGGGAATTTCTGACTTATTACCCTGAAGTAAGTGAAATTTCTGCAATTTTGCCCCAAAATAAGGGAAATTTCTGCAATTTTGCCCCAATGTAAAGGAAATTTCTGCAATTTTGCCCCAAAATAAGGGGAATTTCTGAATGTTTGCTCCCGAAAAAAGGAGATCTTCTGTCTTTTTGCCCCAAAATAATGAGAATTTCTGCTTTTTTGCCCGAAAATTATGAGAATTTCTGCAATTTTGCTTCAAAATATGGGGAATTTCTGCTTTTTATCCCAAAATAAGGGGAATGCATAAATTTTTGCCATAAAAAGGTAAATTTCTTCATTTTTGCTCCAAAATAAGGGGAATTTCTGCCTTTTTGCCTATAAATAAGTGGAATTTCTGTCTTTTTTCCCCAAAACAAAAGGAATTTCTGTCATTTTTGCCCCAAAATAAGGGGAATTTCTGAATTATTACCCTGAAATAAGTGAAATTTCTCCAATTTTGCCCCAAAATAATGGAAATTTCTGCCTCTTTGCCCCCAAATAAGGGGAATTTCAGCCTTTTTACCTCAAAATAAGGGGAATTTCTGCATTTTTGCCACAAAATATTAGGAATTTCTGACTTTTTGCCCCGAAATAAGGAAAATTTGTTCCTTTTTTCCCTGAAATAAGTGAAATTTCTGCAATTTTGCCCCAAAATAAGTGAAATTTCTGCAATTTTGCCCCAAAATAAGGGAAATTTCTGGAATTTTGCCCCAAAATACGTGGAATTTCTAAGTTTTGCCCCAAAATAAGCAGAATATCTGTCTTTTTGCCTCTAAATAAGTGAAATTTCTGCAATTTTGCCTTAAAATAAGGGAAATTTCTGCCTTTTTGCCCCCAAATAAGGGGAATTTCAGCCTTTTTACCTCAAAATAAGGGGAATTTCTGCATTTTTGCCAGAAAATATTAGGAATTTCTGCCTTTTTGCCCCAAAATAAAGAAAATTTCTTCTTTTTTTCCCTGAAATAAGTGAAATTTCTGCAATTTTGCCCCAAAATAAGTGAAATTTCTGCAATTTTGCCCCAAAATAAGGGAAATTTCTGGAATTTTGCCCCAAAATAAGTGGAATTTCTGAGTTTTGCCCCAAAATAAGGAGAATTTCTGTCTTTTTGCCCCTACATATAGGGAATTTCTGTCTTTCTGCACCACAACTAGGGGAATTTGTGCAATTATGCTCCAAAATACGGGGAATTTCTGTCTTTTTGCCCGAAAATAAAAGGAATGCATAACTTTTTGCCATAAAAAAGGGAAATTTCTTCATTTTTGCTCCAAAATAAGGGAAATTTCTGCATTTTTGCCTCTAAATAAGTGGAATTTCTGTCTTTTTCCCCCAAAACAAAGGGAATTTCTGTCTTTTTTGCCCCAAAATAATAGGAATTTCTGAATTATTACCCTGAAATAAGTGAAATTTCTGAAATTTTGCCCCAAAATAAGGGAAATTGCTGCCTTTTACCCTGAAAAATGTGAAATTTCTGCATTTTTCACCAAAATAAGGTGAATTTCTGCCTTTTTGCCACAAATTAATGGAAATTTCTGCCTTTTTGCCCCAAAATAAGAAAAATTTTTGCTTTTTTTTTCTGAAATAATTGAAATTTCTGCAATTTTGCCCTAAAATAAGGAAAATTTCTGCAATTTTTCCCAACAATAAGGGAAATTTGTGCAATTTTGCCCCAAAATAAGGGGAATTTCGCTCTTTTTGCCCCAAAATGAAGGAAATTTCAGTCTATTTACCTGAAAATAAGTGAAATTTCTGCAATTTTGCACCAAATAAGGTAAATTTCTTCAATTTTGCCCAGAAATAAGGTAAATCCTTGTAATTTTGCCCCAAAATAAAGGAAATTTCTTGAATTTTGCCCCAAAAGAAGGGGAATTTCTGATTTTTGCCCCAAAATAAGGGAAATTTCTGCAATTTTGCCCCAATGTAAAGGAAATTTCTGCAATTTTGCCCCAAAATAACGAGAATTTCTGAATGTTTGCTCCCAAAAAAAAAAGATCTTCTGTCTTTTTGCCCCAAAATAAGGAGAATTTCTGCCTTTTTGCCCGAAAATTATGAGAATTTCTGCAATTTTGCTTCAAAATACGGGGAATTTCTGCTTTTTATCCCGAAAGCAAGGGGAATGCATACCTTTTTGCCATAAATGGTAAATTTCTTCATTTTTGCTCCAAAATAAGGGGAATTTCTGCCTTTTTGCCTCTAAATAAATGGAATTTCTGTCTTTTTCCCCCAAAACAAAGGGAATTTCTGTCTTTTTTGCCCCAAAATAAGGGGAATTTCTGAATTATTACCCTGAAATAAGTGAAATTTCTCCAATTTTGCCCCAAAATAAGGGAAATTTCTGCCTCTTTGCCACCAAATAAGGGGAATTTCAGCCTTTTTACCTCAAAATAAGGGGAATTTCTGCATTTTTGCCACAAAATATTAGGAATTTCTGACTTTTTGCCCCAAAATAAGGAAAATTGGTTCCTTTTTTCCCTGAAGTAAGTGAAATTTCTGCAATTTTGCCCAAAAATAAGTGAAATTTCTGCAATTTTTTCCCCAAAATAAGGGAAATTTCTGGAATTTTGCCCCAAAAGAAGTGGAATTTCTAAGTTTTGCCCCAAAATAAGGAGAATTTCTGTCTTTTTGCCTCCAAATAAGTGAAATTTCTGCAATTTTGCCTTCAAATAAGGGAAATTTCTGCTTTTTTGCCCCCAAATAAGGGGAATTTCAGCCTTTTTACCTCAAAATAAGGGGAATTTCTGCATTTTTGCCAGAAAATATTAGGAATTTCTGCCTTTTGCCCCAAAATAAAGAAAATTTCTTCCTTTTTTCCCTGAAATAAGTGAAATTTCTGCAATTTTGCCCCAAAATAAGTGAAATTTCTGCAATTTTGCCCCAAAATAAGGGAAATTTCTGGAATTTTGCCCCAAAATAAGTGGAATTTCTGAGTTTTGCCCCAAAATAAGGAGAATTTCTGTCTTTTTGCCCCAACATATAGGGAATTTCTGTCTTTCTGCCCCACAACTAGGGGAATTTCTGCAATTATGCTCCAAAATACGGGGAATTTCTGCCTTTTTGCCCGAAAATAAGGGGAATGCATAACTTTTTGCCATAAAAAAGGGAAATTTCTTCATTTTTGCTCCAAAATAAGGGAAATTTCTGCATTTTTGCCTCTAAATAAGTGGAATTTCTGTCTTTTTCCCTCAAAACAAAGGGAATTTCTGTCTTTTTTGCCTCAAAATAAGGGGAATTTCTGACTTATTACACTGAAATAAGTGAAATTTCTGCAATTTTGCCCCAACATAAGGAAAATTTCTGCAATTTTTCCCAATAATAAGGGAAATTTCTGCAATTTTGCCACAAAATAAGGGGAATTTCGCTCTTTTTGCCCCAAAATGAAGGAAATTTCAGCCTTTTTACCTGAAAATAAGTGAAATTTCTGCAATTTTGCACCAAATAAGGTAAATTTCTTCAATTTTGCCCCAAAATAAGGTAAATTCCTGTAATTTTGCCCCAAAATAAAGGAAATTTCTTGAATTTTGCCCCAAAAAAAGGGAATTTCTGATTTTTGCCCCAAAATAAGGGAAATTTCTGCAATTTTGCCCCAATGTAAAGGAAATTTCTGCAATTTTGCCCCAAAATAACGAGAATTTCTGAATGTTTGCTCCAAAAAAAAAAGATCTTCTCTTTTTTTGCCCCAAAATAAAAAGAATTTCTGCATTTTGCCCGAAAATTATGAGAATTTCTGCAATTTTGCTTCAAAATACGGGGAATTTCTGCTTTTTATCCCGAAAGTAAGGGGAATGCATACCTTTTTGCCATAAAAAGGTAAATTTCTTCATTTTTGCTCCAAAATAAGGGGAATTTCTGCCTTTTTGCCTCTAAATAAATGGAATTTCTGTCTTTTTCCCCCAAAACAAAGAAAATTTCTGTCTTTTTTGACTCAAAATAAGGGGAATTTCTGACTTATTACACTGAAATAAGTGAAATTTCTTCAATTTTGCCCCAAAATAAGGGAAATTGCTGCCTTTTTGCCCTGAAATATGTGAAATTTCTGCATTTTACACCAAAATAAGGTGAATTTCTGCCTTTTTGCCACAAATTAATGGAAATTTCTGCCTTTATGCCCCAAAATAAGAAAAATTTTTGCTTTTTTTCTCTGAAATAAGTGAAATTTCTGCAATTTTGCCCTAAAATAAGGAAAATTTCTGCAATTTTTCCCAATAATAAGGGAAATTTCTGCAATTTTGCCCCAAAATAAGAGGAATTTCTCCCTTTTTGCCCCAAAATGAAGGAAATTTCAGCCTTTTTTCCTGAAAATAAGTGAAATTTCTGCAATTTTGCACCAAATAAAGTAAATTTCTTCAATTTTGCCCCAAAATAAGGTAAATTCCTGTAATTTTGCCCCAAAATAAAGGAAATTTCTTGAATTTTGCCCCAAAAGAAGGGGAATTTCTGATTTTTGCCCCAAAATAAGGGAAATTTCTGCAATTTTGCCCCAATGTAAAGGAAATTTCTGCAATTTTGCCCCAAAATAACGAGAATTTCTGAATGATTGCTCCCAAAAAAAAAAAGATCTTCTGTCTTTTTGCTCCAAAATAAGGAGAATTTCTGACTTTTTGCCTGAAAATTATGAGAATTTCTGCAATTTTGCTTCAAAATACGGGGAATTTCTGCTTTTTATCCAAAAAGTAAGGGGAATGCATACCTTTTTGCCATAAAAAGGTAAATTTCTTCATTTTTGCTCCAAAATAAAAGGAATTTCTGCCTTTTTGCCTCTAAATAAATGGAATTTCTGTCTTTTTCCCCCAAAACAAAGGGAATTTCTGTATTTTTTGCCACAAAATAAGAGGAATTTCTGAATTATTACCCTGAAATAAGTGAAATTTCTCCAATTTTGCCCCAAAATAAGGGAAATTTCTGGAATTTTGCCCCAAAATAAGTGGAATTTCTGAGTTTTGCCCCAAAATAAGGAGAATTTCTGTCTTTTTGCCCCTACATATAGGGAATTTCTGTCTTTCTGCCCCACAACTAGGGGAATTTCTGCAATTATGCTCCAAAATACGGGGAATTTCTGCCTTTTTGCCCGAAAATAAGGGGAATGCATAACTTTTTGCCATAAAAAAGGGAAATTTCTTCATTTTTGCTCCAAAATAAGGGAAATTTCTGCATTTTTGCCTCTAAATAAGTGGAATTTCTGTCTTTTTCCCTCAAAACAAAGGGAATTTCTGTCTTTTTTGCCTCAAAATAAGGGGAATTTCTGACTTATTACACTGAAATAAGTGAAATTTCTGCAATTTTGCCCCAAAATAAGGGAAATTGCTGCCTTTTTGCCCTGAAATATGTGAAATTTCTGCATTTTACACCAAAATAAGGTGAATTTCTGCCTTTTTGCCACAAATTAATGGAAATTTCTGCCTTTTTGCCCCAAAATAAGAAAAATTTTTGCTTTTTTTCTCTGAAATAAGTGAAATTTCTGCAATTTTGCCCTAAAATAAGGAAAATTTCTGCAATTTTTCCCAATAATAAGGGAAATTTCTGCAATTTTGCCCCAAAATAAGGGGAATTTCTCCCTTTTTGCCCCAAAATGAAGGAAATTTCAGCCTTTTTACATGAAAATAAGTGAAATTTCTGCAATTTTGCACCAATAAGGTAAATTTCTTCAATTTTGCCCCAAAATAAGGTAAATTCCTGTAATTTTGCCCCAAAATACAGGAAATTTCTTGAATTTTGCCCCAAAAGAAGGGGAATTTCTGATTTTTGCCCCAAAATAAAGGAAATTTCTTGAATTTTGCCCCAAAAGAAGGGGAATTTCTGATTTTTGCCCCAAAATAAGGGAAATTTCTGCAATTTTGCCCCAATGTAAAGGAAATTTCTGCAATTTTGCCCCAAAATAACGAGAATTTCTGAATGTTTGCTCCCAAAAAAAAAAAAAAGATCTTCTGTCTTTTTGCCCCAAAATAAGGAGAATTTCTGCCTTTTTGCCTGAAAATTATGAGAATTTCTGCAATTTTGCTTCAAAATACGGGGAATTTCTGCTTTTTATCCCGAAAGTAAGGGGAATGCATACCTTTTTGCCATAAAAAGGTAAATTTCTTCATTTTGTCTCCAAAATAAGGGGAATTTCTGCCTTTTTGCCTTTAAATAAATGGAATTTCTGTCTTTTTCCCCCAAAACAAAGGGAATTTCTGTCTTTTTTGCCCCAAAATAAGGGGAATTTCTGAATTATTACCCTGAAATAAGTGAAATTTCTCCAATTTTGCCCCAAAATAAGGGAAATTTCTGCCTCTTTGCCCCCAAATAAGGGAAATTTCAGCCTTTTTACCTCAAAATAAGGGGAATTTCTGCATTTTTGCCACAAAATATTAGGAATTTCTGACTTTTTGCCCCAAAATAAGAAAATTTGTTCCTCTTTTCCCTGAAATAAGTAAAATTTCTGCAATTTTGCACCAAAATAAGTGAAATTTCTGCAAATTTTTCCCCAAAATAAGGGAAATTTCTGGAATTTTGCCCCAAAATAAGTGGAATTTCTAAGTTTTGCCCGAAAATAAGGAGAATATCTGTCTTTTTGCCTCCAAATAAGTGAAATTTCTGCAATTTTGCCTTAAAATAAGGGAAATTTCTGCCTTTTTGCCCCCAAATAAGGGGAATTTCAGCCTTTTTACCTCAAAATAAGGGGAATTTCTGCATTTTTGCCAGAAAATATTAGGAATTTCTGCCTTTTTGCCCCAAAATAAAGAAAATTTCTTCTTTTTTTCCCTGAAATAAGTGAAATTTCTGCAATTTTGCCCCAAAATAAGTGAAATTTCTGCAATTTTACCCCAAAATAAGGAAAATTTCTGGAATTTTGCCCCAAAATAAGTGGAATTTCTGAGTTTTGCCCCAAAATAAGGAGAATTTCTGTCTTTTTGCCCCAACATATAGGGAATTTCTGTCTTTCTGCACCACAACTAGGGGAATTTCTGCAATTATGCTCCAAAATACGGGGAATTTCTGCCTTTTTGCCCGAAAATAAGGGGAATGCATAACTTTTTGCCATAAAAAAGGGAAATTTCTTCATTTTTGCTCCAAAATAAGGGAAATTTCTGCATTTTTGCCTCTAAATAAGTGGAATTTCTGTCTTTTTCCCTCAAAACAAAGGGAATTTCTGTCTTTTTTGCCTGAAAATAAGGGGAATTTCTGACTTATTACACTGAAATAAGTGAAATTTCTGCAATTTTGCCCCAAAATAAGGGAAATTGCTGCCTTTTTGCCCTGAAATATGTGAAATTTCTGCATTTTACACCAAAATAAGGTGAATTTCTGCCTTTTTGCCACAAATTAATGGAAATTTCTGCCTTTTTGCCCCAAAATAAGAAAAATTTTTGCTTTTTTTCTCTGAAATAAGTGAAATTTCTGCAATTTTGCCCTAAAATAAGGAAAATTTCTGCAATTTTTCCCAATAATAAGGGAAATTTCTGCAATTTTGCCCCAAAATAAGGGGAATTTCTCCCTTTTTGCCCCAAAATGAAGGAAATTTCAGCCTTTTTACCTGAAAATAAGTGAAATTTCTGCAATTTTGCACCAAATAAGGTAAATTTCTTCAATTTTGCCCCAAAATAAGGTAAATTCCTGTAATTTTGCCCCAAAATAAAGGAAATTTCTTGAATTTTGCCCCAAAAAAAGGAAATTTCTGATTTTTGCCCCAAAATAAGGGAAATTTCTGCAATTTTGCCCCAATGTAAAGGAAATTTCTGCAATTTTGCCCCAAAATAACGAGAATTTCTGAATGTTTGCTCCAAAAAAAAAAGATCTTCTCTCTTTTTGCCCCAAAATAAGGAGAATTTCTGCATTTTGCCCGAAAATTATGAGAATTTCTGCAATTTTGCTTCAAAATACGGGGAATTTCTGCTTTTTATCCCAAAATAAGGGGAATGCATACCTTTTTGCCATAAAAAGGTAAATTTCTTCATTTTTGCTCCAAAATAAGGGGAATTTCTGCCTTTTTGCCTCTAAATAAATGGAATTTCTGTCTTTTTCCCCCAAAACAAAGGGAATTTCTGTCTTTTTTGCCCCAAAATAATAGGAATTTCTGAATTATTACCCTGAAATAAGAGAAATTTCTGCAATTTTGCCCCAAAATAAGGGAAATTGCTGCCTTTTTGCCCTGAAATATGTGAAATTTCTGCATTTTACACCAAAATAAGGTGAATTTCTGCCTTTTTGCCACAAATTAATGGAAATTTCTGCCTTTTTGCCCCAAAATAAGAAAAATTTTTGCTTTTTTTCTCTGAAATAAGTGAAATTTCTGCAATTTTGCCCTAAAATAAGGAAAATTTCTGCAATTTTTCCCAATAATAAGGGAAATTTCTGCAATTTTGCCCCAAAATAAGGGGAATTTCTCTCTTTTTGCCCCAAAATGAAGGAAATTTCAGCCTTTTTACCTGAAAATAAGTGAAATTTCTGCAATTTTGCACCAAATAAGGTAAATTTCTTCAATTTTGCCCCAAAATAAGGTAAATTCCTGTAATTTTGCCCCAAAATAAAGGAAATTTCTTGAATTTTGCCCCAAAAGAAGGGGAATTTCTGATTTTTGCCCCAAAATAAGGGAAATTTCTGCAATTTTGCCCCAATGTAAAGGAAATTTCTGCAATTTTGCCCCAAAATAACGAGAATTTCTGAATGTTTGCTCCCAAAAAAAAAAAGATCTTCTGTCTTTTTGCCCCAAAATAAGGAGAATTTCTGCCTTTTTGCAAGAAAATTATGAGAATTTCTGCAATTTTGCTTCAAAATACGGGGAATTTCTGCTTTTTATCCCGAAAGTAAGGGGAATGCATACCTTTTTGCCATAAAAAGGTAAATTTCTTCATTTTTGCTTCAAAATAAGGGGAATTTCTGCCTTTTTCCTCTAAATAAATGGAATTTCTGTCTTTTTCCCCCAAAACAAAGGGAATTTCTGTCTTTTTTGCCCCAAAATAAGGGGAATTTCTGAATAATTATCCTGAAATAAGTGAAATTTCTCCAATTTTGCCCCAAAATAAGGGAAATTACTGCCTCTTTGCCCCCAAATAAGGGGAATTTCAGCCTTTTTACCTCAAAATACGGGGAATTTCTGCATTTTTGCCACAAAATATTAGGAATTTCTGACTTTTTGCCCCAAAATAATAAAAATTTGTGCCTTTTTTCCCTGAAATAAGTGAAATTTCTGCAATTTTGCCTCAAAATAAGTGAAATTTCTGCAATTTTGCCCCAAAATAAGGGAAATTTCTGCCTTTTTGCCCCCAAATAAGGTGAATTTCAGCCTTTTTACCTGAAAATAAGGGGAATTTCTGCATTTTTGCCAGAAAATATTAGGAATTTCTGTTTTTTTGCCGCAAAATAGAGAAAATTTCTGCCTTTTTTTTCTGAAATAAGTGAAATTTCTGCAATTTTGCCCCAAAATAAGTGAAATTTCTGCAATTTTGCCCCAAAATAAGGGAAATTTCATGAATTTTGCCCCAAAATAAGTAGAATTTCTGAGTTTTGCCCCAAAATAAGAAGAATTTCTGTCTTTTTGCCCCAACATATAGGGAATTTCTGTCTTTCTGCACCACAACTAGGGGAATTTCTGCAATTATGCTCCATAATATGGGGAATTTCTGCCTTTTTACCCGAAAATATGGGGAATGCATAACTTTTTGCCATAAAAAAGGGAAATTTCTTCATTTTTGCTCCAAAAGAAGGGAAATATCTGCATTTTTGCCTCTAAATGAGTGGAATTTCTTTCTTTTTTTTCTCAAAACAAAGGGAATTTCTGTCTTTTTTGCCTCAAAATAAGGGGAATTTCTGACTTATTACACTGAAATAAGTGAAATTTCTGCAATTTTGCCCCAAAATAAGGGGAATTTCTGATTTTTGTCCCAAAATAAAGGGAATTTCTGCATTTTGCCCCAAAATTAGGGGAATTTCTGCAATTTTGCTCCAAAATACGGGGAATTTCTGCCTTTTTGCCTGAAAATAATGGGAATGCATACCTTTTTGCCATTAAAAGGGACATTTCTTCATTTTTGCTCCAAAATAAAGGGAATTTCTGCCTTTTTGCCTCTAAATAAGTGGAATTTCTGTCTTTTTCCCCGAAAACAAAGAGAATTTCTGTCTTTTTTGCCCCAAAATAAGGGGAATTTCTGACTTATTACCCTGAAGTAAGTGAAATTTCTGCAATTTTGCCCCAAAATAAGGGAAATTTCTGCAATTTTGCCCCAATGTAAAGGAAATTTCTGCAATTTTGCCCCAAAATAAGGGGAATTTCTGAATGTTTGCTCCCGAAAAAAGGAGATCTTCTGTCTTTTTGCCCCAAAATAATGAGAATTTCTGCTTTTTTGCCCGAAAATTATGAGAATTTCTGCAATTTTGCTTCAAAATATGGGGAATTTCTGCTTTTTATCCCAAAATAAGGGGAATGCATAAATTTTTGCCATAAAAAGGTAAATTTCTTCATTTTTGCTCCAAAATAAGGGGAATTTCTGCCTTTTTGCCTATAAATAAGTGGAATTTCTGTCTTTTTTCCCCAAAACAAAAGGAATTTCTGTCATTTTTGCCCCAAAATAAGGGGAATTTCTGAATTATTACCCTGAAATAAGTGAAATTTCTCCAATTTTGCCCCAAAATAATGGAAATTTCTGCCTCTTTGCCCCCAAATAAGGGGAATTTCAGCCTTTTTACCTCAAAATAAGGGGAATTTCTGCATTTTTGCCACAAAATATTAGGAATTTCTGACTTTTTGCCCCGAAATAAGGAAAATTTGTTCCTTTTTTCCCTGAAATAAGTGAAATTTCTGCAATTTTGCCCCAAAATAAGTGAAATTTCTGCAATTTTGCCCCAAAATAAGGGAAATTTCTGAAATTTTGCCCCAAAATACGTGGAATTTCTAAGTTTTGCCCCAAAATAAGCAGAATATCTGTCTTTTTGCCTCTAAATAAGTGAAATTTCTGCAATTTTGCCTTAAAATAAGGGAAATTTCTGCCTTTTTGCCCCCAAATAAGGGGAATTTCAGCCTTTTTACCTCAAAATAAGGGGAATTTCTGCATTTTTGCCAGAAAATATTAGGAATTTCTGCCTTTTTGCCCCAAAATAAAGAAAATTTCTTCTTTTTTTCCCTGAAATAAGTGAAATTTCTGCAATTTTGCCCCAAAATAAGTGAAATTTCTGCAATTTTGCCCCAAAATAAGGGAAATTTCTGGAATTTTGCCCCAAAATAAGTGGAATTTCTGAGTTTTGCCCCAAAATAAGGAGAATTTCTGTCTTTTTGCCCCTACATATAGGGAATTTCTGTCTTTCTGCACCACAACTAGGGGAATTTGTGCAATTATGCTCCAAAATACGGGGAATTTCTGTCTTTTTGCCCGAAAATAAAAGGAATGCATAACTTTTTGCCATAAAAAAGGGAAATTTCTTCATTTTTGCTCCAAAATAAGGGAAATTTCTGCATTTTTGCCTCTAAATAAGTGGAATTTCTGTCTTTTTCCCCCAAAACAAAGGGAATTTCTGTCTTTTTTGCCCCAAAATAATAGGAATTTCTGAATTATTACCCTGAAATAAGTGAAATTTCTGAAATTTTGCCCCAAAATAAGGGAAATTGCTGCCTTTTACCCTGAAAAATGTGAAATTTCTGCATTTTTCACCCAAATATGGTGAATTTCTGCCTTTTTGCCACAAATTAATGGAAATTTCTGCCTTTTTGCCCCAAAATAAGAAAAATTTTTGCTTTTTTTTTCTGAAATAATTGAAATTTCTGCAATTTTGCCCTAAAATAAGGAAAATTTCTGCAATTTTTCCCAATAATAAGGGAAATTTCTGCAATTTTGCCCCAAAATAAGGGGAATTTCGCTCTTTTTGCCCCAAAATGAAGGAAATTTCAGTCTATTTACCTCAAAATAAGTGAAATTTCTACAATTTTGCACCAAATAAGGTAAATTTCTTCAATTTTGCCCAGAAATAAGGTAAATCCTTGTAATTTTGCCCCAAAATAAAGGAAATTTCTTGAATTTTGCCCCAAAAGAAGGGGAATTTCTGATTTTTGCCCCAAAATAAGGGAAATTTCTGCAATTTTGCCCCAATGTAAAGGAAATTTCTGCAATTTTGCCCCAAAATAACGAGAATTTCTGAATGTTTGCTCCCAAAAAAAAAAGATCTTCTGTCTTTTTGCCCCAAAATAAGGAGAATTTCTGCCTTTTTGCCCGAAAATTATGAGAATTTCTGCAATTTTGCTTCAAAATACGGGGAATTTCTGCTTTTTATCCCGAAAGCAAGGGGAATGCATACCTTTTTGCCATAAAAGGTAAATTTCTTCATTTTTGCTCCAAAATAAGGGGAATTTCTGCCTTTTTGCCTCTAAATAAATGGAATTTCTGTCTTTTTCCCCCAAAACAAAGGGAATTTCTGTCTTTTTTGCCCCAAAATAAGGGGAATTTCTGAATTATTACCCTGAAATAAGTGAAATTTCTCCAATTTTGCCCCAAAATAAGGGAAATTTCTGCCTCTTTGCCACCAAATAAGGGGAATTTCAGCCTTTTTACCTCAAAATAAGGGGAATTTCTGCATTTTTGCCACAAAATATTAGGAATTTCTGACTTTTTGCCCCAAAATAAGGAAAATTGGTTCCTTTTTTCCCTGAAATAAGTGAAATTTCTGCAATTTTGCCCCAAAATAAGTGAAATTTCTGCAATTTTTTCCCCAAAATAAGGGAAATTTCTGGAATTTTACCCCAAAAGAAGTGGAATTTCTAAGTTTTGCCCCAAAATAAGGAGAATTTCTGTCTTTTTGCCTCCAAATAAGTGAAATTTCTGCAATTTTGCCTTCAAATAAGGGAAATTTCTGCTTTTTTGCCCCCAAATAAGGGGAATTTCAGCCTTTTTACCTCAAAATAAGGGGAATTTCTGCATTTTTGCCAGAAAATATTAGGAATTTCTGCCTTTTGCCCCAAAATAAAGAAAATTTCTTCCTTTTTTCCCTGAAATAAGTGAAATTTCTGCAATTTTGCCCCAAAAGAAGTGAAATTTCTGCAATTTTGCCCCAAAATAAGGGAAATTTCTGGAATTTTGCCCCAAAATAAGTGGAATTTCTGAGTTTTGCCCCAAAATAAGGAGAATTTCTGTCTTTTTGCCCCAACATATAGGGAATTTCTGTCTTTCTGCCCCACAACTAGGGGAATTTCTGCAATTATGCTCCAAAATACGGGGAATTTCTGCCTTTTTGCCCGAAAATAAGGGGAATGCATAACTTTTTGCCATAAAAAAGGGAAATTTCTTCATTTTTGCTCCAAAATAAGGGAAATTTCTGCATTTTTGCCTCTAAATCAGTGGAATTTCTGTCTTTTTCCCTCAAAACAAAGGGAATTTCTGTCTTTTTTGCCTCAAAATAAGGGGAATTTCTGACTTATTACACTGAAATAAGTGAAATTTCTGCAATTTTGCCCCAAAATAAGGAAAATTTCTGCAATTTTTCCCAATAATAAGGGAAATTTCTGCAATTTTGCCCCAAAATAAGGGGAATTTCGCTCTTTTTGCCCCAAAATGAAGGAAATTTCAGCCTTTTTACCTGAAAATAAGTGAAATTTCTGCAATTTTGCACCAAATAAGGTAAATTTCTTCAATTTTGCCCCAAAATAAGGTAAATTCCTGTAATTTTGCCCCAAAATAAAGGAAATTTCTTGAATTTTGCCCCAAAAAAAGGGAATTTCTGATTTTTGCCCCAAAATAAGGGAAATTTCTGCAATTTTGCCCCAATGTAAAGGAAATTTCTGCAATTTTGCCCCAAAATAACGAGAATTTCTGAATGTTTGCTCCAAAAAAAAAAGATCTTCTCTTTTTTTGCCCCAAAATAAAAAGAATTTCTGCATTTTGCCCGAAAATTATGAGAATTTCTGCAATTTTGCTTCAAAATACGGGGAATTTCTGCTTTTTATCCCGAAAGTAAGGGGAATGCATACCTTTTTGCCATAAAAAGGTAAATTTCTTCATTTTTGCTTCAAAATAAGGGGAATTTCTGCCTTTTTGCCTCTAAATAAATGGAATTTCTGTCTTTTTCCCCCAAAACAAAGGGAATTTCTGTCTTTTTTGCCCCATAATAATAGGAATTTCTGAATTATTACCCTGAAATAAGTGAAATTTCTGCAATTTTGCCCCAAAATAAGGGAAATTGCTGCCTTTTTGCCCTGAAATATGTGAAATTTCTGCATTTTACACCAAAATAAGGTGAATTTCTGCCTTTTTGCCACAAATTAATGGAAATTTCTGCCTTTTTGCCCCAAAATAAGAAAAATTTTTGCTTTTTTTCTCTGAAATAGGTGAAATTTCTGCAATTTTGCCCTAAAATAAGGAAAATTTCTGCAATTTTTCCCAATAAGAAGGGAAATTTCTGCAATTTTGCCCCAAAATAAGGGGAATTTCTCCCTTTTTGCCCCAAAATGAAGGAAATTTCAGCCTTTTTTCCTGAAAATAAGTGAAATTTCTGCAATTTTGCACCAAATAAGGTAAATTTCTTCAATTTTGCCCCAAAATAAGGTAAATTCCTGTAATTTTGCCCAAAAATAAAGGAAATTTCTTGAATTTTACCCCAAAAGAAGAAGAATTTCTGATTTTTGCCCCAAAATAAGGGAAATTTCTGCAATTTTGCCCCAATGTAAAGGAAATTTCTGCAATTTTGCCCCAAAATAACGAGAATTTCTGAATGTTTGCTCCTAAAAAAAAAAAAATCTTCTGTCTTTTTACCCCAAAATAAGGAGAATTTCTGCCTTTTTTCCCGAAAATTATGAGAATTTCTGCAATTTTGCTTCAAAATACGGGGAATTTCTGCTTTTTATCCCGAAAGTAAGGGGAATGCATACCTTTTTGCCATAAAAAGGTAAATTTCTTCATTTTTGCTTCCAAATAAGGGGAATTTCTGCCTTTTTGCCTCTAAATAAATGGAATTTCTGTCTTTTTCCCCCAAAACAAAGGGAATTTCTGTCTTTTTTGCCCCAAAATAAGGGGAATTTCTGAATAATTACCCTGAAATAAGTGAAATTTCTCCAATTTTGCCCCAAAATAAGGGAAATTACTGCCTCTTTGCCCCCAAATAAGGGGAATTTCAGGCTTTTTACCTCAAAATACGGGGAATTTCTGCATTTTTGCCACAAAATATTACGAATTTCTGACTTTTTGCCCCAAAATAAGGAAAATTTGTGCCTTTTTTCCCTGAAATAAGTGAAATTTCTGCAATTTTGCATCAAAATAAGTGAAATTTCTGCAATTTTGCCCCAAAATAAGGGAAATTTCTGCCATTTTGCCCCCAAATAAGGGGAATTTCAGCCTTTTTACCTGAAAATAAGGGGAATTTCTGCATTTTTGCCAGAAAATATTAGGAATTTCTGTTTTTTTTGCCCCAAAATAGAGAAAATTTCTGCCTTTTTTTTCTGAAATAAGTGAAATTTCTACAATTTTGCCCCAAAATAAGTGAAATTTCTGCAATTTTGCCCCAAAATAAGGGAAATTTCATGAATTTTGCCCCAAAATAAGTAGAATTTCTGAGTTTTGCCCCAAAATAAGAAGAACTTCTGTCTTTTTGCCCCAACATATAGGGAATTTCTGTCTTTCTGCACCACAACTAGGGGAATTTCTGCAATTATGCTCCATAATATGGGGAATTTCTGCCTTTTTACCCGAAAATAAGGGGAATGCATAACTTTTTGCCATAAAAAAGGGAAATTCCTTCATTTTTGCTCCAAAATGAGGGAAATTTCTGCATT
Source organism: Micromys minutus (assembly GCF_963924665.1). Classification (NCBI taxonomy): domain Eukaryota; kingdom Metazoa; phylum Chordata; class Mammalia; order Rodentia; family Muridae; genus Micromys; species Micromys minutus. Next base: position 498,857 of record NW_027667217.1, read on the forward strand.
TTTGCCTCTAAATAAGTGGAATTACTTTCTTTTTTTCTCAAAACAAAGGGAATTTCTGTCTTTTTTGCCTCAAAATAAGGGGAATTTCTGACTTATTACACTGAAATAAGTGAAATTTCTGCAATTTTGCCCCAAAATAAGGGGAATTTCTGATTTTTGCCCCAAAATAAAGGGAATTTCTGCATTTTGCCCCAAAATTAGGGGAATTTCTGCAATTTTGCTCCAAAATACGGGGAATTTCTGCCTTTTTGCCTGAAAATAATGGGAATGCATACCTTTTTGCCATTAAAAGAGACATTTCTTCATTTTTGCTCCAAAATAAAGGGAATTTCTGCCTTTTTGCCTCTAAATAAGTGGAATTTCTGTCTTTTTCCCCCAAAACAAAGAGAATTTCTGTCTTTTTTGCCCCAAAATAAGGGGAATTTCTGACTTATTACCCTGAAGTAAGTGAAATTTCTGCAATTTTGCCCCAAAATAAGGGAAATTTCTGCAATTTTGCCCCAATGTAAAGGTAATTTCTGCAATTTTGCCCCAAAATTAGGGGAATTTCTGAATGTTTGCTCCCGAAAAAAGGAGATCTTCTGTCTTTTTGCCCCAAAATAATGAGAATTTCTGCTTTTTTGCCCGAAAATTATGAGAATTTCTGCAATTTTGCTTCAAAATATGGGGAATTTCTGCTTTTTATCCCAAAATAAGGGGAATGCATACCTTTTTGCCATAAAAAGGTAAATTTCTTCATTTTTGCTCCAAAATAAGGGGAATTTCTGCCTTTTTGCCTCTAAATAAGTGGAATTTCTGTCTTTTTCCCCCAAAACAAAAGGAATTTCTGTCATTTTTGCCCCAAAATAAGGGGAATTTCTGAATTATTACCCTGAAATAAGTGAAATTTCTCCAATTTTGCCCCAAAATAATGGAAATTTCTGCCTCTTTGCCCCCAAATAAGAGGAATTTTAGCCTTTTTACCTCAAAATACGGAGAATTTCTGCATTTTTGCCACAAAATATTAGGAATTTCTGACTTGTTGCCCCAAAATAAGGAAAATTTGTTCCTTTTTTCCCTGAAATAAGTGAAATTTCTGCAATTTTGCCCCAAAATAAGTGAAATTTCTGCAATTTTGCCCCAAAATAAGGGAAATTTCTGGAATTTTGCCCCAAAATACGTGGAATTTCTAAGTTTTGCCTCAAAATAAGCAGAATTTCTGTCTTTTTGCCTCTAAATAAGTGAAATTTCTGCAATTTTGCCTTAAAATAAGGGAAATTTCTGCCTTTTTGCCCCCAAATAAGGGGAATTTCAGCCTTTTTACCTCAAAATAAGGGAAATTTCTGCATTTTTGCAAGAAAATATTAGGAATTTCTGCCTTTTTGCCCCAAAATAAAGAAAATTTCTTCTTTTTTTCCCTGAAATAAGTGAAATTTCTGCAATTTTGCCCCAAAAGAAGGGAAATTTCTGGAATTTTGCCCCAAAATAAGTGGAATTTCTGAGTTTTGCCCCAAAATAAGGAGAATTTCTGTCTTTTTGCCCCAACATATAGGGAATTTCTGTCTTTCTGCACCACAACTAGGTGATTTTGTGCAATTATGCTCCAAAATACGGGGAATTTCTGCCTTTTTGCCCGAAAATAAGGGGAATGCATAACTTTTTGCCATAAAAAAGGGAAATTTCTTCATTTTTGCTCCAAAATAAGGGAAATTTCTGCATTTTTGCCTTTAAATAAGTGGAATTTCTGTCTTTTTCCCTCATAACAAAGGGAATTTCTGTCTTTTTTGCCTCAAAAAAAGAGGAATTTCTGACTTATTAAACTGAAATAAGTGAAATTTCTGCAATTTTGCCCCAAAATAAGGGGAATTTCTGATTTTTGCCCCCAAATAAAGGGAATTTCTGCCTTTTTCCCCAAAATTAGGGGAATTTCTGCAATTTTGCTCCAAAATACGGGGAATTTCTGTCTTTTTGCCTGAAAATAATGGGAATGCATACCTTTTTGCCACTAAAAGGGACATTTCTTCATTTTTGCTCCAAAATAAAGGGAATTTCTGCCTTTTTGCCTCTAAATAAGTGGAATTTCTGTCTTTTTCCCCCAAAACAAAGAGAATTTCTGTCTTTTTTGCCCCAAAATAAGGGGAATTTCTGACTTATTACCCTGAAGTAAGTGAAATTTCTGCAATTTTGCTTAAAAATAAGGGAAATTTTTGCCTTTTTGCCACAAATTAATGGAAATTTCTGCCTTTTTGCCCCAAAATAAGAAAAATTTTTGCTTTTTTTCTCTGAAATAAGTGAAATTTCTGCAATTTTGCCCTAAAATAAGGAAAATTTCTGGAATTTTTCCCAATAATAAGGGAAATTTCTGCAATTTTGCCCCAAAATAAGGGGAATTTCTCCCTTTTTGCCCCAATATGAAGGAAATTTCAGCCTTTTTACATGAAAATAAGTGAAATTTCTGCAATTTTGCCTCAAATAAAGAAAATTTCTTCAATTTTGCCTCAAAATAAGGTAAATTCCTGTAATTGTGCCCCAAAATAAAGGAAATTTCTTGAATTTTGCCCCAAAAAAAGGGAAATTTCTGATTTTTGCCCCAAAATAAGGGAAATTTCTGCAATTTTGCCCCAATGTAAAGGAAATTTCTGCAATTTTGCGCAAAATAACGGGAATTTCTGAATGTTTGCTCCCAAAAAAAGGAGATCTTCTGTCTTTTTGCCCCAAAATAAGGAGAATTTCTGCCTTTTTGCCTGAAAATTATGAGAATTTCTGCAATTTTGCTTCAAAATACGGGGAATTTCTGCTTTTAATCCCGAAAGTAAAGGGAATGCATACCTTTTTGTCATAAAAAGTTAAATTTCTACATTTTTGCTCCAAAATAAGGGGAATTTCTGCCTTTTTGCCTCTAAATAAATGGAATTTCTGTCTTTTTCCCCCAAAACAAATGGAATTTCTGCCTTTTTTGCCCCAAAATAAGGGGAATTTCTGAATTATTACCCTGAAATAAGTGAAATTTCTCCAATTTTGCCCCAAAATAAGGGAAATTTCTGCCTCTTTGTCCCCAAATAAGGGGAATTTCAGCCTTTTTACCTCAAAATAATAGGAATTTCTGCATTTTTGCCACAAAATATTAGGAATTTCTGACTTTTTGCCCCAAAATAAAGAAAATTTGTGCCTTTTTTCCCTGAAATAAGTGAAATTTCTGCAATTTTGCCCCAAAATAAGTGAAATTTCTGCAATTTTGCCCCAAAATAAGGGAAATTTCTGGTATTTTGCCCCAAAATAAGTGGAATTTCTAAGTTTTGCCCCAAAATAAGGAGAATTTCTGTCTTTTTGCCTGTAAATAAGTGAAATTTCTGCAATTTTGCCCCAAAATAAGGGAAATTTCTGCCTTTTTGCCCCCAAATAATGGGAATTTCAGCCTTTTTACCTCAAAATAAGGGGAATTTCTGCATTTTTGCCAGAAAATATTAGGAATTTCTGCCTTTTTGCCCCAAAATAAGGAAAATTTCTCCGATTTTTCCCTGAAATAAGTGAAATTTCTGCAATTTTGCCCCAAAATAAGTGAAATTTCTGCAATTTTGCCCCAAAATAAGGGAAATTTCTGGAATTTTTCCCAAAAATAAGTAGAATTTCTGAGTTTTGACCCAAAATAAGGAGAATTTCTGTCTTTTTGCCCCAACATATAGGGAATTTCTGTCTTTGTGCACCACAACTAGAGGAATTTCTGCAATTATGCTCCAAAATACGGGGAATTTCTGCAATTTTGCTTCAAAATACGGGGAATTTCTGCTTTTTATCCAAAAATAAGGAGAATGCATACCTTTTTGCCATAAAAAGAAAAATTTCTTCATTTTTGCTCCAAAATAAGGGGAATTTCTGCCTTTTTGCCTCTAAATAAGTGGAATTTCTGTTTTTTTCCCCCAAAACAAAAGGAATTTCTGTCTTTTTTGAACCAAAATAAGGGGAATTTCTGAATTATTACCCTGAAATAAGTGAAATTTCTCCAATTTTGCCCCAAAATAATGGAAATTTCTAGCTCTTTGCCCCCAAATAAGGGGAATTTCAGCCTTTTTACCACAAAATAAGGGGAATGTCTGCATTTTTGCCACAAAATATTAGGAATTTCTGACGTTTTGCCCCAAAATAAGGAAAATTTGTGACTTTTTTCCCTGAAATAAGTGAAATTTCTGCAATTTTGCCTCAAAATAAGTGAAATTTCTGCAATGTTGCCACAAAATAAGGGAAATTTCTGGAATTTTGCCCCAAAATAAGTGGAATTTCTAAGTTTTGCCCCAAAATAAGCAGAATTTCTGTATTTTTGCCTCTAAATAAGTGAAAGTTCTGCAATTTTGCCCCAAAATAAGGGAAATTTCTGCCTTTTTGCCCCCAAATAAAAGGAATTTCAGCCTTTTTACCTAAAAATAAGAGGAATTTCTGCATTTTTGCCAGAAAATATTAGGAATTTCTGCCTTTTTGCCCCAAAATAAAGAAAATTTCTGCCTTTTTTCCCTGGAATAAGTGAAATTTCTGCAATTTTGCCCCAAAATAAGTGAAATTTCTGCAATTTTGCCCCAAAATAAGGGAAATTTCTGGAATTTTGCCCCAAAATAAGTGGAATTTCTGAGTTTTGCCCCAAAATAAGGAGAATTTCTGTAATTTTGCCCCAACATATAGGGAATTTCTGTCTTTCTGCACAACAACTAGGGGAATTTGTGCAATTATGCTCCAAAATACGGGGACTTTCTGCCTTTTTGCCCGAAAATAAGGGGAATGCATAACTTTTTGCCATAAAAAAGGGAAATTTCTTCATTTTTGCTCCAAAATAAGGGAAATTTCTGCATTTTTGCCTCTAAATAAGTGGAATTTCTGTCTTTTTCCCTCAAAACAAAGGGAATTTCTGTCTTTTTTGCCTCAAAAAAAGAGGAATTTCTGACTTATTACACTGAAATAAGTGAAATTTCTGCAATTTTGCCCCAAAATAAGGGGAATTTCTGATTTTTGCCCCAAAATAAAGGGAATTTCTGCATTTTGCCCCAAAATTAGGGGAATTTCTGCAATTTTGCTCCAAAATACGGGGAATTTCTGCCTTTTTGCCTGAAAATAATGGGAATGCATACCTTTTTGCCATTAAAAGAGACATTTCTTCATTTTTGCTCCAAAATAAAGGGAATTTCTGCCTTTTTGCCTCTAAATAAGTGGAATTTCTGTCTTTTTCCCCCAAAACAAAGAGAATTTCTGTCTTTTTTGCCCCAAAATAAGGGGAATTTCTGACTTATTACCCTGAAGTAAGTGAAATTTCTGCAATTTTGCCCCAAAATAAGGGAAATTTCTGCAATTTTGCCCCAATGTAAAGGTAATTTCTGCAATTTTGCCCCAAAATTAGGGGAATTTCTGAATGTTTGCTCCCGAAAAAAGGAGATCTTCTGTCTTTTTGCCCCAAAATAATGAGAATTTCTGCTTTTTTGCCCGAAAATTATGAGAATTTCTGCAATTTTGCTTCAAAATATGGGGAATTTCTGCTTTTTATCCCAAAATAAGGGGAATGCATACCTTTTTGCCATAAAAAGGTAAATTTCTTCATTTTTGCTCCAAAATAAGGGGAATTTCTGCCTTTTTGCCTCTAAATAAGTGGAATTTCTGTCTTTTTCCCCCAAAACAAAAGGAATTTCTGTCATTTTTGCCCCAAAATAAGGGGAATTTCTGAATTATTACCCTGAAATAAGTGAAATTTCTCCAATTTTGCCCCAAAATAATGGAAATTTCTGCCTCTTTGCCCCCAAATAAGAGGAATTTTAGCCTTTTTACCTCAAAATACGGAGAATTTCTGCATTTTTGCCACAAAATATTAGGAATTTCTGACTTGTTGCCCCAAAATAAGGAAAATTTGTTCCTTTTTTCCCTGAAATAAGTGAAATTTCTGCAATTTTGCCCCAAAATAAGTGAAATTTCTGCAATTTTGCCCCAAAATAAGGGAAATTTCTGGAATTTTGCCCCAAAATACGTGGAATTTCTAAGTTTTGCCTCAAAATAAGCAGAATTTCTGTCTTTTTGCCTCTAAATAAGTGAAATTTCTGCAATTTTGCCTTAAAATAAGGGAAATTTCTGCCTTTTTGCCCCCAAATAAGGGGAATTTCAGCCTTTTTACCTCAAAATAAGGGAAATTTCTGCATTTTTGCAAGAAAATATTAGGAATTTCTGCCTTTTTGCCCCAAAATAAAGAAAATTTCTTCTTTTTTTCCCTGAAATAAGTGAAATTTCTGCAATTTTGCCCCAAAAGAAGGGAAATTTCTGGAATTTTGCCCCAAAATAAGTGGAATTTCTGAGTTTTGCCCCAAAATAAGGAGAATTTCTGTCTTTTTGCCCCAACATATAGGGAATTTCTGTCTTTCTGCACCACAACTAGGTGATTTTGTGCAATTATGCTCCAAAATACGGGGAATTTCTGCCTTTTTGCCCGAAAATAAGGGGAATGCATAACTTTTTGCCATAAAAAAGGGAAATTTCTTCATTTTTGCTCCAAAATAAGGGAAATTTCTGCATTTTTGCCTTTAAATAAGTGGAATTTCTGTCTTTTTCCCTCATAACAAAGGGAATTTCTGTCTTTTTTGCCTCAAAAAAAGAGGAATTTCTGACTTATTAAACTGAAATAAGTGAAATTTCTGCAATTTTGCCCCAAAATAAGGGGAATTTCTGATTTTTGCCCCCAAATAAAGGGAATTTCTGCCTTTTTCCCCAAAATTAGGGGAATTTCTGCAATTTTGCTCCAAAATACGGGGAATTTCTGTCTTTTTGCCTGAAAATAATGGGAATGCATACCTTTTTGCCACTAAAAGGGACATTTCTTCATTTTTGCTCCAAAATAAAGGGAATTTCTGCCTTTTTGCCTCTAAATAAGTGGAATTTCTGTCTTTTTCCCCCAAAACAAAGAGAATTTCTGTCTTTTTTGCCCCAAAATAAGGGGAATTTCTGACTTATTACCCTGAAGTAAGTGAAATTTCTGCAATTTTGCTTAAAAATAAGGGAAATTTTTGCCTTTTTGCCACAAATTAATGGAAATTTCTGCCTTTTTGCCCCAAAATAAGAAAAATTTTTGCTTTTTTTCTCTGAAATAAGTGAAATTTCTGCAATTTTGCCCTAAAATAAGGAAAATTTCTGGAATTTTTCCCAATAATAAGGGAAATTTCTGCAATTTTGCCCCAAAATAAGGGGAATTTCTCCCTTTTTGCCCCAATATGAAGGAAATTTCAGCCTTTTTACATGAAAATAAGTGAAATTTCTGCAATTTTGCCTCAAATAAAGAAAATTTCTTCAATTTTGCCTCAAAATAAGGTAAATTCCTGTAATTGTGCCCCAAAATAAAGGAAATTTCTTGAATTTTGCCCCAAAAAAAGGGAAATTTCTGATTTTTGCCCCAAAATAAGGGAAATTTCTGCAATTTTGCCCCAATGTAAAGGAAATTTCTGCAATTTTGCGCAAAATAACGGGAATTTCTGAATGTTTGCTCCCAAAAAAAGGAGATCTTCTGTCTTTTTGCCCCAAAATAAGGAGAATTTCTGCCTTTTTGCCTGAAAATTATGAGAATTTCTGCAATTTTGCTTCAAAATACGGGGAATTTCTGCTTTTAATCCCGAAAGTAAAGGGAATGCATACCTTTTTGTCATAAAAAGTTAAATTTCTACATTTTTGCTCCAAAATAAGGGGAATTTCTGCCTTTTTGCCTCTAAATAAATGGAATTTCTGTCTTTTTCCCCCAAAACAAATGGAATTTCTGCCTTTTTTGCCCCAAAATAAGGGGAATTTCTGAATTATTACCCTGAAATAAGTGAAATTTCTCCAATTTTGCCCCAAAATAAGGGAAATTTCTGCCTCTTTGTCCCCAAATAAGGGGAATTTCAGCCTTTTTACCTCAAAATAATAGGAATTTCTGCATTTTTGCCACAAAATATTAGGAATTTCTGACTTTTTGCCCCAAAATAAAGAAAATTTGTGCCTTTTTTCCCTGAAATAAGTGAAATTTCTGCAATTTTGCCCCAAAATAAGTGAAATTTCTGCAATTTTGCCCCAAAATAAGGGAAATTTCTGGTATTTTGCCCCAAAATCAGTGGAATTTCTAAGTTTTGCCCCAAAATAAGGAGAATTTCTGTCTTTTTGCCTGTAAATAAGTGAAATTTCTGCAATTTTGCCCCAAAATAAGGGAAATTTCTGCCTTTTTGCCCCCAAATAATGGGAATTTCAGCCTTTTTACCTCAAAATAAGGGGAATTTCTGCATTTTTGCCAGAAAATATTAGGAATTTCTGCCTTTTTGCCCCAAAATAAGGAAAATTTCTCCGATTTTTCCCTGAAATAAGTGAAATTTCTGCAATTTTGCCCCAAAATAAGTGAAATTTCTGCAATTTTGCCCCAAAATAAGGGAAATTTCTGGAATTTTTCCCAAAAATAAGTAGAATTTCTGAGTTTTGACCCAAAATAAGGAGAATTTCTGTCTTTTTGCCCCAACATATAGGGAATTTCTGTCTTTGTGCACCACAACTAGAGGAATTTCTGCAATTATGCTCCAAAATACGGGGAATTTCTGCAATTTTGCTTCAAAATACGGGGAATTTCTGCTTTTTATCCAAAAATAAGGAGAATGCATACCTTTTTGCCATAAAAAGAAAAATTTCTTCATTTTTGCTCCAAAATAAGGGGAATTTCTGCCTTTTTGCCTCTAAATAAGTGGAATTTCTGTTTTTTTCCCCCAAAACAAAAGGAATTTCTGTCTTTTTTGAACCAAAATAAGGGGAATTTCTGAATTATTACCCTGAAATAAGTGAAATTTCTCCAATTTTGCCCCAAAATAATGGAAATTTCTAGCTCTTTGCCCCCAAATAAGGGGAATTTCAGCCTTTTTACCACAAAATAAGGGGAATGTCTGCATTTTTGCCACAAAATATTAGGAATTTCTGACGTTTTGCCCCAAAATAAGGAAAATTTGTGACTTTTTTCCCTGAAATAAGTGAAATTTCTGCAATTTTGCCTCAAAATAAGTGAAATTTCTGCAATGTTGCCACAAAATAAGGGAAATTTCTGGAATTTTGCCCCAAAATAAGTGGAATTTCTAAGTTTTGCCCCAAAATAAGCAGAATTTCTGTATTTTTGCCTCTAAATAAGTGAAAGTTCTGCAATTTTGCCCCAAAATAAGGGAAATTTCTGCCTTTTTGCCCCCAAATAAAAGGAATTTCAGCCTTTTTACCTAAAAATAAGAGGAATTTCTGCATTTTTGCCAGAAAATATTAGGAATTTCTGCCTTTTTGCCCCAAAATAAAGAAAATTTCTGCCTTTTTTCCCTGGAATAAGTGAAATTTCTGCAATTTTGCCCCAAAATAAGTGAAATTTCTGCAATTTTGCCCCAAAATAAGGGAAATTTCTGGAATTTTGCCCCAAAATAAGTGGAATTTCTGAGTTTTGCCCCAAAATAAGGAGAATTTCTGTAATTTTGCCCCAACATATAGGGAATTTCTGTCTTTCTGCACAACAACTAGGGGAATTTGTGCAATTATGCTCCAAAATACGGGGACTTTCTGCCTTTTTGCCCGAAAATAAGGGGAATGCATAACTTTTTGCCATAAAAAAGGGAAATTTCTTCATTTTTGCTCCAAAATAAGGGAAATTTCTGCATTTTTGCCTCTAAATAAGTGGAATTTCTGTCTTTTTCCCTCAAAACAAAGGGAATTTCTGTCTTTTTTGCCTCAAAAAAAGAGGAATTTCTGACTTATTAAACTGAAATAATTGAAATTTCTGCAATTTTGCTCCAAAATAAGGGGAATTTCTGATTTTTGCCCCAAAATAAAGGGAATTTCTGCATTTTGCCCCAAAATTAGGGGAATTTCTGCAATTTTGCTCCAAAATACGGGGAATTTCTGCCTTTTTGCCTGAAAATAATGGGAATGCATACCTTTTTGCCATTAAAAGGGACATTTCTTCATTTTTGCTCCAAAATAAAGGGAATTTCTGCCTTTTTGCCTCTAAATAAGTGGAATTTCTGTCTTTTTCCCCCATAACAAAGAGAATTTCTGTCTTTTTTGCCCCAAAATATGGGGAATTTCTGACTTATTACCCTGAAGTAAGTGAAATTTCTGCAATTTTGCCCCAAAATAAAGGAAATTTCTGCAATTTTGCCCCAATGTAAAGGAAATTTCTGCAATTTTGCCCCAAAATAAGGGGAATTTCTGAATGTTTGCTCCCGAAAAAAGGAGATCTTCTGTCTTTTTGCCCCAAAATAAGGAGAATTTCTGCCTTTTTGCCCGAAAATTATGAGAATTTCTGCAATTTTGCTTCAAAATACGGGGAATTTCTGCTTTTTATCCCAAAAGTAAGGGGAATGCATATATTTTTGCCATAAAAAGGTAAATTTTTTCATTTTTTCTTCAAAATAAGGGGAATTTCTGCCTTTTTGCCTCTAAATAAGTGGAATTTCTGTCTTTTTCCCCCAAAACAAAAGGAATTTCTGTCTTTTTTGACCCAAAATAAGGGGAATTTCTGAATTATTACCCTGAAATAAGTGAAATTTCTCCAATTTTGCCCCAAAATAATGGAAATTTCTGCCCCTTTGCCCCCAAATAAGGGGAATTTCAGCCTTTTTACCTCAAAATAAGGGGAATTTCTGCATTTTTGCCACAAAATATTAGGAATTTCTGACTTTTTGTCCCCAAATAAGGAAAATTTGTGCCTTTTTTCCCTGAAATAAGTGAAATTTCTGCAATTTTGCCCCAAAATAAGTGAAATTTCTGCAATGTTGCCACAAAATAAGGGAAATTTCTGGAATTTTGCCCCAAAATAAGTGGAATTTCTAAGTTTTGCCCCAAAATAAGGAGAATTTCTGTATTTTTGACTCTAAATAAGTGAAATTTCTGCAATTTTGCCCCAAAATAAGGGAAATTTCTGCCTTTATGCCCCCAAATAAAAAAAATTTCAGCCTTTTTACCTAAAAATAAGGGGAATTTCTGCATTTTTGCCAGAAAACATTAGGAACTTCTGCCTTTTTGCCCCAAAATAAAGAAAATTTGTGCCTTTTTTCCCTGAAATAAGTGAAATTTCTGCAATTTTGCCCCAAAATAAGTGAAATTTCTGCAATTTTGCCCCAAAATAAGGGAAATTTCTGGAATTTTTCCCCAAAATAAGTAGAATTTCTGTGTTTTGCCCCAAAATAAGGAGAATTTCTGTCTTTTTGCCCCAACATATAGGGAATTTCTGTCTTTGTGCACCACAACTAGAGGAATTTCTGCAATTATCCTCCAAAATACAGGGAATTTCTGCAATTTTGCCCGAAAATTATGAGAATTTCTGCAATTTTGCTTCAAAATACGGGGAATTTCTGCTTTTTATACAAAAATAAGGATAATGCATACCTTTTTTGCCATAAAAAGGAAAATTTCTTCATTTTTGCTCCAAAATAAGGGGAATTTCTGCCTTTTTGCCTCTAAATAAGTGGAATTTCTGTTTTTTTCCCCCAAAACAAAAGGAATTTCTGTCTTTTTTGAACCAAAATAAGGGGAATTTCTGAATTATTACCATGAAATAAGTGAAATTTCTCCAATTTTGCCCCAAAATAATGGAAATTTCTAGCTCTTTGCCCCCAAATAAGGGGAATTTCAGCCTTTTTACCACAAAATAAGGGGAATGTCTGCATTTTTGCCACAAAATATTAGGAATTTCTGACTTTTTGCCCCAAAATAAGGAAAATTTGTGACTTTTTTCCCTGAAATAAGTGAAATTTCTGCAATTTTGCCTCAAAATAAGTGAAATTTCTGCAATGTTGCCACAAAATAAGGGAAATTTCTGGAATTTTGCCCCAAAATAAGTGGAATTTCTAAGTTTTGCCTTAAAATAAGCAGAATTTCTGTATTTTTGCCTCTAAATAAGTGAAAGTTCTGCAATTTTGCCCCAAAATAAGGGAAATTTCTGCCTTTTTGCCCCCAAATAAAAGGAATTTCAGCCTTTTTACCTAAAAATAAGGGGAATTTCTGCATTTTTGCCAGAAAATATTAGGAATTTCTGCCTTTTTGCCCCAAAATAAAGAAAATTTCTGCCTTTTTTCCCTGGAATAAGTGAAATTTCTGCAATTTTGCCCCAAAATAAGTGAAATTTCTGCAATTTTGCCCCAAAATAAGGGAAATTTCTGGAATTTTGCCCCAAAATAAGTGGAATTTCTGAGTTTTGCCCCAAAATAAGGAGAATTTCTGTCTTTTTGCCCCAACATATAGGGAATTTCTGTCTTTCTGCACAACAACTAGGGGAATTTGTGCAATTATGCTCCAAAATACGGGGACTTTCTGCCTTTTTGTCCGAAAATAAGGGGAATGCATAACTTTTTGCCATAAAAAAGGGAAATTTCTTCATTTTTGCTCCAAAATAAGGGAAATTTCTGTATTTTTGCCTCTAAATAAGTGGAATTTCTGTCTTTTTCCCTCAAAACAAAGGGAATTTCTGTCTTTTTTGCCTCAAAAAAAAGAGGAATTTCTGACTTATTAAACTGAAATAATTGAAATTTCTGCAATTTTGCCCCAAAATAAGGGGAATTTCTGATTTTTGCCCCAAAATAAAGGGAATTTCTGCATTTTGCCCCAAAATTAGGGGAATTTCTGCAATTTTGCTCCAAAATACGGGGAATTTCTGCCTTTTTGCCTGAAAATAATGGGAATGCATACCTTTTTGCCATTAAAAAAGACATTTCTTCATTTTTGCTCCAAAAAAAAGGGAATTTCTGCCTTTTTGCCTCTAAATAAGTGGAATTTCTGTCTTTTTCCCCCAAAACAAAGAGAATTTCTGTCCTTTTTGCCCCAAAATAAGGGGAATTTCTGACTTATTACCCTGAAGTAAGTGAAATTTCTGCAATTTTGCCCCAAAATAAGGGAAATTTCTGATTGTTGCCCCAAAATAAGGGAAATTTCTGTAATTTTGCCCCAATGTAAAGGAAATTTCTGCAATTTTGCACAAAATAACGGGAATTTCTGAATGTTTGCTCCCAAAAAAAGGAGATCTTCTGTCTTTTTGCCCCAAAATAAGGAGAATTTCTGCCTTTTTGCCCGAAAATTATGAGAATTTCTGCAATTTTGCTTCAAAATACTGGGAATTTCTGCTTTTAATACCGAAAGTAAAGGGAATGCATACCTTTTTGTCATAAAAAGGTAAATTTCTACATTTTTGCTACAAAATAAGGGGAATTTCTGCCTTTTTGCCTCTAAATAAATGGAATTTCTGTCTTTTTCCCCCAAAACAAAGGGAATTTCTGCCTTTTTTGCCCCAAAATAAGGGGAATTTCTGAATTATTACCCTGAAATAAGTGAAATTTCTCCAATTTTGCCCCAAAATAAGGGAAATTTCTGCCTCTTTGCCCCCAAATAAGGGGAATTTCAGCCTTTTTACCTCAAAATAAGGGGAATTTCTGCATTTTTGCCACAAAATATTAGGAATTTCTGACTTTTTGCCCCAAAATAAAGAAAATTTGTGCCTTTTTTCCCTGAAATAAGTGAAATTTCTGCAATTTTGCCCCAAAATAAGTGAAATTTCTGCAATTTTGCCCCAAAATAAGGGAAATTTCTGGAATTTTGCCCCAAAATAAGTGGAATTTCTAAGTTTTGCCCCAAAATAAGGAGAATTTCTGTCTTTTTGCCTGTAAATAAGTGAAATTTCTGCAATTTTGCCCCAAAATAAGGGAAATTTCTGCCTTTTTGCCCCCAAATAAGGGGAATTTCAGCCTTTTTACCTCAAAATAAGGGGAATTTCTGCATTTTTGCCAGAAAATATTAGGAATTTCCGCCTTTTTGCCCCAAAATAAGGAAAATTTCTGACTTTTTTCCCTGAAATAAGTGAAATTTTTGCAATTTTGCCCCAAAATAAGTGAAATTTCTGCAATTTTGCCCCAAAATAAGGGAAATTTCTGGAATTTTTCCCCAAAATAAGTAGAATTTTTGAGTTTTGCCCCAAAATAAGGAGAATTTCTGTATTTTTGCCCCAACATATAGGGAATTTCTGTCTTTGTGCACCACAACTAGAGGAATTTCTGCAATTATGCTCCAAAATACGGGGAATTTCTGCATTTTTGCCCGAAAATTATGAGAATTTCTGCAATTTTGCTTCAAAATACGGGGAATTTCTGCTTTTTATCCAAATATAAGAAGAATGCATACCTTTTTGCCATAAAAAGGTAAATTTCTTCATTTTTGCTCCAAAATAAGGGGAATTTCTGCCTTTTTGCCTATAATTAAGTGGAATTTCTGTCTTTTTCCCCCAAAACAAAAGGAATTTCTGTCTTTTTTGAACCAAAATAAGGGGAATTTCTGAATTATTACCCTGAAATAAGTGAAATTTCTCCAATTTTGCCCCAAAATAATGGAAATTTCTGCCTCTTTGCCCCCAAATAAGAGGAATTTCAGCCTTTTTACCTCAAAATAAGGGGAATTTCTGCATTTTTGCCACAAAATATTAGGAATTTCTGACTTTTTGCGCCAAAATAAGGAAAATTTGTGACTTTTTTCCCTGAAATAAGTGAAATTTCTGCAATTTTGCCCCAAAATAAGTGAAATTTCTGCAATGTTGCCCCAAAATAAGGGGAATTTCTGCCTTTTTGCCTCTAAATAAGTGGAATTTCTGTCTTTTTCCCACAAAACATAGGGAATTTCTCTCTTTTTTGCCCCAAAATAAGGGAAATTTCTGACTCTTTACCCTGAAATAAGTGAAATTTCTGCAATTTTGCCCCAAAATAAGGGAAATTTCTGCTATTTTGCCCCCAAATAAGGGGAATTCAGCCTTTTTTATTCAAAATACGAGGAATTTCTGCATTTTTGCAACAAAATATTAGGAATTTCTGTTTTTTTGCCCCAAAGTAAGGAAAATTTCTGATTTTTTTCTCTGAAATAAGTGAAATTTCTGCAATTTTGCCCCAAAATAAGTGAAATTTCTGCAATTTTGCCCCAAAATAAGGGAAATTTCTGGAATTTTTCCCCAAAATAAGTAGAATTTCTGAGTTTTGCCCCAAAATAAGGAGAATTTCTGTCTTTTTGCCCCAACATATAGGGAATTTCTGTCTTTGTGCACCACAACTAGAGGAATTTCTGCAATTATGCTCCAAAATACGGGGAATTTCTGCAATTTTGCCCGAAAATTATGAGAATTTCTGCAATTTTACTTCAAAATACGGGGAATTTCTGCTTTTTATCCAAAAATAAGGAGAATGCATACCTTTTTGCCATAAAAAGGAAAATTTCTTCATTTTTGCTCCAAAATAAGGAGAATTTCTGCCTTTTTGCCTCTAAATAAGTGGAATTTCTGTTTTTTTCCCCCAAAACACAAGGAATTTCTGTCTTTTTTGAACCAAAATAAGGGGAATTTCTGAATTATTACCCTGAAATAAGTGAAATTTCTCCAATTTTGCCCCAAAATAATGGAAATTTCTAGCTCTTTGCCCCCAAATAAGGGGAATTTCAGCCTTTTTACCACAAAATAAGGGGAATGTCTGCATTTTTGCCACAAAATATTAGGAATTTCTGACTTTTTGCCCCAAAATAAGGACAATTTGTGACTTTTTTCCCTGAAATAAGTGAAATTTCTGCAATTTTGCCCCAAAATAAGTGAAATTTCTGCAATGTTGCCACAAAATAAGGGAAATTTCTGGAATTTTGCCCCAAAATAAGTGGAATTTCTAATTTTTGCCCCAAAATAAGCAGAATTTCTGTATTTTTGCCTCTAAATATGTGAAAGTTCTGCAATTTTGCCCCAAAATAAGGGAAATTTCTGTCTTTTTGCCCCCAAATAAAAGGAATTTCAGCCTTTTTACCTAAAAATAAGGGGAATTTCTGCATTTTTGCCAGAAAATATTAGGAATTTCTGCCTTTTTGCCCCAAAATAAAGAAAATTTCTGCCTTTTTTCCCTGGAATAAGTGAAATTTCTGCAATTTTGCCCCAAAATAAGTGAAATTTTTGCAATTTTGCCCCAAAATAAGGGAAATTTCTGGAATTTTGCCCCAAAATAAGTGGAATTTCTGAGTTTTGCCCCAAAATAAGGAGAATTTCTGTCTTTTTGCCCCAACATATAGGGAATTTCTGTCTTTCTGCACAACAACTAGGGGAATTTGTGCAATTATGCTCCAAAATACGGGGACTTTCTGCCTTTTGCCCGAAAATAAGGGGAATGCATAACTTTTTGCCATAAAAAAGGGAAATTTCTTCATTTTTGCTCCAAAATAAGGGAAATTTCTGCATTTTTGCCTCTAAATAAGTGGAATTTCTGTCTTTTTCCCTCAAAACAAAGGGAATTTCTGTCTTTTTTGCCTCAAAAAAAGAGGAATTTCTGACTTATTAAACTGAAATAATTGAAATTTCTGCAATTTTGCCCCAAAATAAGGGGAATTTCTGATTTTTGCCCCAAAATAAAGGGAATTTCTGCATTTTGCCCCAAAATTAGGGGAATTTCTGCAATTTTGCTCCAAAATACGGGGAATTTCTGCCTTGATGCCTGAAAATAATGGGAATGCATACCTTTTTGCCATTAAAAGGGACATTTCTTCATTTTTGCTCCAAAATAAAGGGAATTTCTGCCTTTTTGCCTCTAAATAAGTGGAATTTCTGTCTTTTTCCCCCAAAACAAAGAGAATTTCTGTCTTTTTTGCCCCAAAATAAGGGGAATTTCTGACTTATTACCATGAAGTAAGTGAAATTTCTGCAATTTTGCCCCAAAATAAAGGAAATTTCTGCAATTTTGCCCCAATGTAAAGGAAATTTCTGCAATTTTGCCCCAAAATAAGGGGAATTTCTGAATGTTTGCTCCCGAAAAAAGGAGATCTTCTGTCTTTTTGCCCCAAAATAAGGAGAATTTCTGCCTTTTTGCCAGAAAATTATGAGAATTTCTGCAATTTTGCTTCAAAATACGGGGAATTTCTGCTTTTTATCCCAAAAGTAAGGGGAATGCATATCTTTTTGCCATAAAAAGGTAAATTTCTTCATTTTTTCTTCAAAATAAGGGGAATTTCTGTCTTTTTGCCTCTAAACAAGTGGAATTTCTGTCTTTTTCCCCCAAAACAAAAAGAATTTCTGTCTTTTTTGACCCAAAATAAGGGGATTTTCTGAATTATTACCCTGAAATAAGTGAAATTTCTCCAATTTTGCCCCAAAATAATGGAAATTTCTGCCTCTTTGCCCCCAAATAAGGGGAATTTCATCCTTTTTACCTCAAAATAAGGGGAATTTCTGCATTTTTGCCACAAAATATTAGGAATTTCTGACTTTTTGCCCCAAAATAAGGAAAATTTGTGCCTTTTTTCCCTGAAATAAGTGAAATTTCTGCAATTTTGCCCCAAAATAAGTGAAATTTCTGCAATGTTGCCCCAAAATAAGGGAAATTTCTGGAATTTTGCCCCAAAATAAGTGGAATTTCTAAGTTTTGCCCCAAAATAAGGAGAATTTCTGTATTTTTGACTCTAAATAAGTGAAATTTCTGCAATTTTGCCCCAAAATAAGGGAAATTTCTGCCTTTTTGCCCCCAAATAAAAAAAATTTCAGCCTTTTTACCTAAAAATAAGGGGAATTTCTGCATTTTTGCCAGAAAATATTAGGAATTTCTGCCTTTTTGCCCCAAAATAAAGAAAATTTCTGCCTTTTTTCCCTGGAATAAGTGAAATTTCTGCAATTTTGCCCCAAAATAAGTTAAATTTCTGCAATTTTGCCCCAAAATAAGGGAAATTTCTGGAATTTTGCCCCAAAATAAGTGGAATTTCTGAGTTTTGCCCCAAAATAAGGAGAATTTCTGTCTTTTTGCCCCAACATATAGGGAATTTCTGTCTTTCTGCACAACAACTAGGGGAATTTGTGCAATTATGCTCCAAAATACGGGGACTTTCTGCCTTTTGCCCGAAAATAAGGGGAATGCATAACTTTTTGCCATAAAAAAGGGAAATTTCTTCATTTTTGCTCCAAAATAAGGGAAATTTCTGCATTTTTGCCTCTAAATAAGTGGAATTTCTGTCTTTTTCCCTCAAAACAAAGGGAATTTCTGTCTTTTTTGCCTCAAAAAAGAGGAATTTCTGACTTATTAAACTGAAATAATTGAAATTTCTGCAATTTTGCCCCAAAATAAGGGGAATTTCTGATTTTTGCCCCAAAATAAAGGGAATTTCTGCATTTTGCCCCAAAATTAGGGGAATTTCTGCAATTTTGCTCCAAAATACGGGGAATTTCTGCCTTGATGCCTGAAAATAATGGGAATGCATACCTTTTTGCCATTAAAAGGGACATTTCTTCATTTTTGCTCCAAAATAAAGGGAATTTCTGCCTTTTTGCCTCTAAATAAGTGGAATTTCTGTCTTTTTCCCCCAAAACAAAGAGAATTTCTGTCTTTTTTGCCCCAAAATAAGGGGAATTTCTGACTTATTACCATGAAGTAAGTGAAATTTCTGCAATTTTGCCCCAAAATAAAGGAAATTTCTGCAATTTTGCCCCAATGTAAAGGAAATTTCTGCAATTTTGCCCCAAAATAAGGGGAATTTCTGAATGTTTGCTCCCGAAAAAAGGAGATCTTCTGTCTTTTTGCCCCAAAATAAGGAGAATTTCTGCAATTTTGCTTCAAAATACGGGGAATTTCTGCTTTTTATCCCAAAAGTAAGGGGAATGCATATCTTTTTGCCATAAAAAGGTAAATTTCTTCATTTTTTCTTCAAAATAAGGGGAATTTCTGCCTTTTTGCCTCTAAATAAGTGGAATTTCTGTCTTTTTCCCCCAAAACAAAAGGAATTTCTGTCTTTTTTGACCCAAAATAAGGGAAATTTCATAATTATTACCCTGAAATAAGTGAAATTTCTCCAATTTTGCCCCAAAATAATGGAAATTTCTGCCTCTTTGCCCCCAAATAAGGGGAATTTCAGCCTTTTTACCTCAAAATAAGGGGAATTTCTGCATTTTTGCCACAAAATATTTGGAATTTCTGACTTTTTGCCCCAAAATAAGGAAAATTTGTGCCTTTTTTCCCTGAAATAAGTGAAATTTCTGCAATTTTGCCCCAAAATAAGTGAAATTTCTGCAATGTTGCCCCAAAATAAGGGAAATTTCTGGAATTTTGCCCCAAAATAAGTGGAATTTCTAAGTTTTGCCCCAAAATAAGGAGAATTTCTGTCTTTTTGCCTGTAAATAAGTGAAATTTCTGCAATTTTGCCCCAAAATAAGGGAAATTTCTACCTTTTTGCCCCCAAATAAGAAAAATTTCAGCCTTTTTACCTAAAAATAAGGGGAATTTCTGAATTTTTGCCAGAAAATATTAGGAATTTCTGCCTTTTTGCCCCAAAATAAAGAAAATTTCTGCCTTTTTTCCCTGGAATAAGTGAAATTTCTGCAATTATGCCCCAAAATAAGTGAAATTTCTGCAATTTTGCCCCAAAATAAGGGAAATTTCTGGAATTTTGCCCCAAAATAATTGGAATTTCTGAGTTTTGCCCCAAAATAAGGAGAATTTCTGTCTTTTTGCCCCAACATATAGGGAATTTCTTTCGTTCTGCACCACAACTAGGGGAATTTGTGCAATTATGCTCCAAAATACGGGGAATTTCTGCCTTTTTGCCCGAAAATAAGGGGAATGCATAACTTTTTGCCAAAAAAGAAGGGAAATTTCTTCATTTTTGCTCCAAAATAAGGGAAATTTCTGCATTTTTGCCTCTAAATAAGTGGAATTTCTGTCGTTTTCCCTCAAAACAAAGGGAATTTCTGTCTTTTTTGCCTCAAAAAAAGAGGAATTTCTGACTTATTACACTGAAATAAGTGAAATTTCTGCAATTTTGCCCCAAAATAAGGGGAATTTCTGCCTTTTTGCCCCCAAATAAGGGGAATTTCAGCCTTTTTACTTCAAATTAAAGGGAATTTCTGCATTTTTGCAAGAGAATATTAGGAATGTCTGCCTTTTTGCCCCAAAATAAAGAAAATTTCTGCCTTTTTTCCCTGAAATAAGTGAAATTTCTACAATTTTGCCCTAAAATAAGTGAAATTTCTGCAATTTAGCCCCAAATAAGGGAAATTTCTGGAATTTTGCCCTAAATTAGTGGAATTTCTGAGTTTTGCCCCAAAATAAGGAGAATTTCTGTCTTTTTGCCCCAACATATAGGGAATTTCTGTCTTTATGCACCACAACTAGCGGATTTTCTGCAATTATGCTCCAAAATACGGGAAATTTTTGCCTTTTTGCCCGAAAATAAGGGGAATGCATAACTTTTTGCCATAAAAAAGGGAAATTTCTTCATTTTTGCTCTAAAATAAGGGAAATTTCTGCATTTTTGCCTCTAAATAAGTGGAATTTCTGTCGTTTTCCCTCAAAACAAAGGGAATTTCTGTCTTTTTTGCCTCAAAAAAAGAGGAATTTCTGACTTATTACACTGAAATAAGTGAAATTTCTGCAATTTTGCCCCAAAATAAGGGGAATTTCTGCCTTTTTGCCCCCAAATAAGGGGAATTTCAGCCTTTTTACTTCAAATTAAAGGGAATTTCTGCATTTTTGCAAGAGAATATTAGGAATGTCTGCCTTTTTGCCCCAAAATAAAGAAAATTTCTGCCTTTTTTCCCTGAAATAAGTGAAATTTCTACAATTTTGCCCTAAAATAAGTGAAATTTCTGCAATTTTGCCCCAAATAAGGGAAATTTCTGGAATTTTGCCCTAAATTAGTGGAATTTCTGAGTTTTGCCCCAAAATAAGGAGAATTTCTGTCTTTTTGCCCCAACATATAGGGAATTTCTGTCTTTATGCACCACAACTAGCGGATTTTCTGCAATTATGCTCCAAAATACGGGAAATTTTTGCCTTTTTGCCCGAAAATAAGGGGAATGCATAACTTTTTGCCATAAAAAAGGGAAATTTCTTCATTTTTGCTCTAAAATAAGGGAAATTTCTGCATTTTTGCCTCTAAATAAGTGGAATTTCTGTCGTTTTCCCTCAAAACAAAGGGAATTTCTGTCTTTTTTGCCTCAAAAAAAGAGGAATTTCTGACTTATTACACTGAAATAAGTGAAATTTCTGCAATTTTGCCCCAAAATAAGGGGAATTTCTCCCTTTTTGCCCCAATATGAAGGAAATTTCAGCATTTTTACCTGAAAATAAGTGAAATTTCTGCAATTTTGCCCCAAATAAGGAAAATTTCTTCAATTTTGCCCCAAAATAAGGTAAATTCCTGTAATTTTGCCCCAAAATAAAGGAAATTTCTTGAATTTTGCCCCATAAGAAGGGAAATTTCTGATTGTTGCCCCAAAATAAGGGAAATTTCTGTAATTTTGCCCCAATGTAAAGGAAATTTCTGCAATTTTGCGCAAAATAACGGGAATTTCTGAATGTTTGCTCCCAAAAAAAGGAGATCTTCTGTCTTTTTGCCCCAAAATAAGGAGAATTTCTGCCTTTTTGCCCGAAAATTATGAGAATTTCTGCAATTTTGCTTCAAAATACGGGGAATTTCTGCTTTTAATCCCGAAAGTAAAGGGAATGCATACCTGTTTGTCATAAAAAGGTAAATTTCTACATTTTTGCTCCAAAATAAGGGGAATTTCTGCCTTTTTGCCTCTAAATAAATGGAATTTCTGTCTTTTTCCCCCAAAGCAAAGGGAATTTCTGCCTTTTTTGCCCCAAAATAAGGGGAATTTCTGAATTATTACCCTGAAATAAGTGAAATTTCTCCAATTTTGCCCCAAAATAAGGGAAATTTCTGCCTCTTTGCCCCCAAATAAGGGGAATTTCAGCCTTTTTACCTCAAAATAAGGGGAATTTCTGCATTTTTGCCACAAAATATTAGGAATTTCTGACTTTTTGCCCCAAAATAAAGAAAATTTGTGCCTTTTTTCCCTGAAATAAGTGAAATTTCTGCAATTTTGCCCCAAAATAAGTGAAATTTCTGCAATTTTGCCCCAAAATGAGGGAAATTTCTGGAATTTTGCCCCAAAATAAGTGGAATTTCTAAGTTTTGCCCCAAAATAAGGAGAATTTCTGTCTTTTTGCCTGTAAATAAGTGAAATTTCTGCAATTTTGCCCAAAATAAGGGAAATTTCTGCCTTTTTGCCCCCAAATAAGGGGAATTTCAGCCTTTTTACCTCAAAATAAGGGGAATTTCTGCATTTTTGCCAGAAAATATTAGGAATTTCTGCCTTTTTGCCCCAAAATAAGGAAAATTTCTGCCTTTTTTCCCTGAAATAAGTGAAATTTCTGCAATTTTGCCCCAAAATAAGTGAAATTTCTGCAATTTTGCCCCAAAATAAGGGAAATTTCTGGAATTTTTCCCCAAAATAAGTAGAATTTTTGAGTTTTGCCCCAAAATAAGGAGAAATTCTGTCTTTTTGCCCCAACATATATGGAATTTCTGTCTTTGTGCACCACAACTAGAGGAATTTCTGCAATTATGCTCCAAAATACGGGGAATTTCTGCATTTTTGCCCGAAAATTATGAGAATTTCTGCAATTTTGCTTCAAAATACGGAAAATTTCTGCTTTTTATCCAAAAATAAGAAGAATGCATACCTTTTTGCCATAAAAAGGTAAATTTCTTCATTTTTGCTCCAAAATAAGGGGAATTTCTGCCTTTTTGCCTCTAAATAAGTGGAATTTCTGTCTTTTTCCCCCAAAACAAAAGGAATTTCTGTCTTTTTTGAACCAAAATAAGGGGAATTTCTGAATTATTACCCTGAAATAAGTGAAATTTCTCCAATTTTGCCCCAAAATAATGGAAATTTCTGCCTCTTTGCCCCCAAATAAGGGGAATTTCAGCCTTTTTACCTCAAAATAAGGGGAATTTCTGCATTTTTGCCACAAAATATTAGGAATTTCTGACTTTTTGCCCCAAAATAAGGAAAATTTGTGCCTTTTTTCCCTGAAATAAGTGAAATTTCTGCAATTTTGCCCCAAAATAAGTGAAATTTCTGCAATGTTGCCCCAAAATAAGGGAAATTTCTGGAATTTTGCCCCAAAATAAGTGGAATTTCTAAGTTTTGCCCCAAAATAAGGAGAATTTCTGTATTTTTGACTCTAAATAAGTGAAATTTCTGCAATTTTGCCCCAAAATAAGGGAAATTTCTGCCTTTTTGCCCCCAAATAAAAAAAATTTCAGCCTTTTTACCTAAAAATAAGGGGAATTTCTACATTTTTGCCAGAAAATATTAGGAATTTCTGCCTTTTTGCCCCAAAATAAAGAAAATTTCTGCCTTTTTTCCCTGGAATAAGTGAAATTTCTGCAATTTTGCCCCAAAATAAGTGAAATTTCTGCAATTTTGCCCCCAAATAAGGGAAATTTCTGGAATTTTGCCCCAAAATAAGTGGAATTTCTGAGTTTTGCCCCAAAATAAGGAGAATTTCTGTCTTTTTGCCCCAACATATAGGGAATTTCTGTCTTTCTGCACAACAACTAGGGGAATTTGTGCAATTATGCTCCAAAATACGGGGACTTTCTGCCTTTTGCCCGAAAATAAGGGGAATGAATAACTTTTTGCCATAAAAAAGGGAAATTTCTTCATTTTTGCTCCAAAATAAGGGAAATTTCTGCATTTTTGCCTCTAAATAAGTGGAATTTCTGTCTTTTCCCCTCAAAACAAAGGGAATTTCTGTCTTTTTTGCCTCAAAAAAAGAGGAATTTCTGACTTATTAAACTGAAATAATTGAAATTTCTGCAATTTTGCCCCAAAATAAGGGGAATTTCTGATTTTTGCCCCAAAATAAAGGGAATTTCTGCATTTTGCCCCAAAATTAGGGGAATTTCTGCAATTTTGCTCCAAAATACGGGGAATTTCTGCCTTGATGCCTGAAAATAATGGGAATGCATACCTTTTTGCCATTAAAAGGGACATTTTTTCATTTTTGCTCCAAAATAAAGGGAATTTCTGCCTTTTTGCCTCTAAATAAGTGGAATTTCTGTCTTTTTCCCCCAAAACAAAGAGAATTTCTGTCTTTTTTGCCCCAAAATAAGGGGAATTTCTGACTTATTACCATGAAGTAAGTGAAATTTCTGCAATTTTGCCCCAAAATAAAGGAAATTTCTGCAATTTTGCCCCAATGTAAAGGAAATTTCTGCAATTTTGCCCCAAAATAAGGGGAATTTCTGAATGTTTGCTCCCGAAAAAAGGAGATCTTCTGTCTTTTTGCCCCAAAATAAGGAGAATTTCTGCCTTTTTGCCCGAAAATTATGAGAATTTCTGCAATTTTGCTTCAAAATACGGGGAATTTCTGCTTTTTATCCCAAAAGTAAGGGGAATGCATATCTTTTTGCCATAAAAAGGTAAATTTCTTCATTTTTTCTTCAAAATAAGGGGAATTTCTGCCTTTTTGCCTCTAAATAAGTGGAATTTCTGTCTTTTTCCCCCAAAACAAAAGGAATTTCTGTCTTTTTTGACCCAAAATAAGGGAAATTTCTGAATTATTACCCTGAAATAAGTGAAATTTCTCCAATTTTGCCCCAAAATAATGGAAATTTCTGCCTCTTTGCCCCCAAATAAGGGGAATTTCAGCCTTTTTACCTCAAAATAAGGGGAATTTCTGCATTTTTGCCACAAAATATTAGGAATTTCTGACTTTTTGCCCCAAAATAAGGAAAATTTGTGCCTTTTTTCCCTGAAATAAGTGAAATTTCTGCAATTTTGCCCCAAAATAAGTGAAATTTCTGCAATGTTGCCCCAAAATAAGGGAAATTTCTGGAATTTTGCCCCAAAATAAGTGGAATTTCTAAGTTTTGCCCCAAAATAAGGAGAATTTCTGTATTTTTGACTCTAAATAAGTGAAATTTCTGCAATTTTGCCCCAAAATAACGGAAATTTCTGCCTTTTTGCCCCCAAATAAGAAAAATTTCAGCCTTTTTACCTAAAAATAAGGGGAATTTCTGCATTTTTGCCAGAAAATATTAGGAATTTCTGCCTTTTTGCCCCAAAATAAAGAAAATTTCTGTCTTTTTTCCCTGAAATAAGTGAAATTTCTGCAATTATGCCCCAAAATAAGTGAAATTTCTGCAATTTTGCCCCAAAATAAGGGAAATTTCTGGAATTTTGCCCCAAAATAATTGGAATTTCTGAGTTTTGCCCCAAAATAAGGAGAATTTCTGTCTTTTTGCCCCAACATATCGGGAATTTCTGTCTTTCTGCACCACAACTAGGGGAATTTCTGCAATTATGCTCCAAAATACGGGGAATTTCTGCCTTTTGGCCCGAAAATAAGGGGAATGCATAACTTTTTGCCATAAAAAAGGGAAATTTCTTCATTTTTGCTCCAAAATAATGGAAATTTCTGCATTTTTGCCTCTAAATAAGTGGAATTTCTGTCGTTTTCCCTCAAAACAAAGGGAATTTCTGTCTTTTTTGCCTCAAAAAAAGAGGAATTTCTGACTTATTACACTGAAATAAGTGAAATTTCTGCAATTTTGCCCCAAAATAAGGGGAATTTCTGCCTTTTTGCCCCCAAATAAGGGGAATTTCAGCCTTTTTACTTCAAATTAAAGGGAATTTCTGCATTTTTGCAAGAGAATATTAGGAATGTCTGCCTTTTTGCCCCAAAATAAAGAAAATTTCTGCCTTTTTTCCCTGAAATAAGTGAAATTTCTACAATTTTGCCCTAAAATAAGTGAAATTTCTGCAATTTTGCCCCAAAATAAGGGAAATTTCTGGAATTTTGCCCTAAATTAGTGGAATTTCTGAGTTTTGCCCCAAAATAAGGAGAATTTCTGTCTTTTTGCCCCAACATATAGGCAATTTCTGTCTTTATGCACCACAACTAGCGGATTTTCTGCAATTATGCTCCAAAATATGGGAAATTTTTGCCTTTTTGCCCGAAAATAAGGGGAATGCATAACTTTTTGCCATAAAAAAGGGAAATTTCTTCATTTTTGCTCCAAAATAAGGGAAATTTCTGCATTTTTGCCTCTAAATAAGTGGAATTTCTGTCTTTTTCCCTCAAAACAAAGGGAATTTCTGTCTTTTTTGCCTCAAAATAAGGGGAATTTCTGACTTATTACACTGAAATAAGTGAAATTTCTGCAATTTTGCTTTAAAATAAGGGAAATTTCTGCCTTTTTGCCACAAATTAATGGGAATTTCTGCCTTTTTGCCCCAAAATAAGAAAAATTTTTGCTTTTTTTCTTTGAAATAAGTGAAATTTCTGCAATTTTGCCCTAAAATAAGGAAAATTTCTGCAATTTTTTCCAAAAATAAGGGAAATTTCTGCAATTTTGCCCCAAAATAAGGGGAATTTCTCCATTTTTGCCCCAATATGAAGGAAATTTCAGCATTTTTACCTGAAAATAAGTGAAATTTCTGCAATTTTGCCCCAAATAAGGAAAATTTCTTCAATTTTGCCCCAAAATAAGGTAAATTCCTGTAATTTTGCCCCAAAATAAAGGAAATTTCTTGAATTTTGCCCCAAAAGAAGGGAAATTTCTGATTGTTGCCCCAAAATAAGGGAAATTTCTGTAATTTTGCCCCAATGTAAAGAAAATTTCTGCAATTTTGCGCAAAATAACGGGAATTTCTGAATGTTTGCTCCCAAAAAAAGGAGATCTTCTGTCTTTTTGCCCCAAAATAAGGAGAATTTCTGCCTTTTTGCCCGAAAATTATGAGAATTTCTGCAATTTTGCTTCAAAATACGGGGAATTTCTGCTTTTAATCCCGAAAGTAAAGGGAATGCATACCTTTTTGTCATAAAAAGGTAAATTTCTACATTTTTGCTCCAAAATAAGGGGAATTTCTGCCTTTTTGCCTCTAAATAAATGGAATTTCTGTCTTTTTCCCCCAAAACAAAGGGAATTTCTGCCTTTTTTGCCCCAAAATAAGGGGAATTTTTGAATTATTACCCTGAAATAAGTGAAATTTCTCCAATTTTGCCCCAAAATAAGGGAAATTTCTGCCTCTTTGCCCCCAAATAAGGGGAATTTCAGCCTTTTTACCTCAAAATAAGGGGAATTTCTGCATTTTTGCCACAAAATATTAGGAATTTCTGACTTTTTGCCCCAAAATAAAAAAAATTTGTGCCTTTTTTCCCTGAAATAAGTGAAATTTCTGCAATTTTGCCCCAAAATAAGTGAAATTTCTGCAATTTTGCCCCAAAATGAGGGAAATTTCTGGAATTTTGCCCCAAAATAAGTGGAATTTCTAAGTTTTGCCCCAAAATAAGGAGAATTTCTGTCTTTTTGCCTGTAAATAAGTGAAATTTCTGCAATTTTGCCCAAAATAAGGGAAATTTCTGCCTTTTTGCCCCCAAATAAGGGGAATTTCAGCCTTTTTACCTCAAAATAAGGGGAATTTCTGCATTTTTGCCAGAAAATATTAGGAATTTCTGCCTTTTTGCCCCAAAATAAGGAAAATTTCTGCCTTTTTTCCCTGAAATAAGTGAAATTTCTGCAATTTTGCCCCAAAATAAGTGAAATTTCTGCAATTTTGCCCCAAAATAAGTGAAATTTCTGCAATTTTGCCCCAAAATAAAGGAAATTTCTGGAATTTTTCCTTAAAATAAGTAGAATTTATGAGTTTTGCCCCAAAATAAGGAGAAATTCTGTCTTTTTGCCCCAACATATAGGGAATTTCTGTCTTTGTGCACCACAACTAGAGGAATTTCTGCAATTATGCTCCAAAATACGGGGAATTTCTGCATTTTTGCCCGAAAATTATGAGAATTTCTGCAATTTTGCTTCAAAATACGGGGAATTTCTGCTTTTTATCCAAAAATAAAAAGAATGCATACCTTTTTGCCATAAAAAGGTAAATTTCTTCATTTTTGCTCCAAAATAAGGGGAATTTCTGCCTTTTTGCCTCTAAATAAGTGGAATTTCTGTCTTTTTCCCCCAAAACAAAAGGAATTTCTGTCTTTTTTGAACCAAAATAAGGGGAATTTCTGAATTATTACCCTGAAATAAGTGAAATTTCTCCAATTTTGCCCCAAAATAATGGAAATTTCTGCCTCTTTGCCCCCAAATAAGGGGAATTTCAGCCTTTTTACCTCAAAATAAGGGGAATTTCTGCATTTTTGCCAGAAAATATTAGGAATTTCTGCCTTTTTGCCCCAAAATAAGGAAAATTTCTGCCTTTTTTCCCTGAAATAAGTGAAATTTCTGCAATTTTGCCCCAAAATAAGTGAAATTTCTGCAATTTTGCCCCAAAATAAGGGAAATTTCTGGAATTTTTCCCCAAAATAAGTAGAATTTTTGAGTTTTGCCCCAAAATAAGGAGAAATTCTGTCTTTTTGCCCCAACATATATGGAATTTCTGTCTTTGTGCACCACAACTAGAGGAATTTCTGCAATTATGCTCCAAAATACGGGGAATTTCTGCATTTTTGCCCGAAAATTATGAGAATTTCTGCAATTTTGCTTCAAAATACGGAAAATTTCTGCTTTTTATCCAAAAATAAGAAGAATGCATACCTTTTTGCCATAAAAAGGTAAATTTCTTCATTTTTGCTCCAAAATAAGGGGAATTTCTGCCTTTTTGCCTCTAAATAAGTGGAATTTCTGTCTTTTTCCCCCAAAACAAAAGGAATTTCTGTCTTTTTTGAACCAAAATAAGGGGAATTTCTGAATTATTACCCTGAAATAAGTGAAATTTCTCCAATTTTGCCCCAAAATAATGGAAATTTCTGCCTCTTTGCCCCCAAATAAGGGGAATTTCAGCCTTTTTACCTCAAAATAAGGGGAATTTCTGCATTTTTGCCACAAAATATTAGGAATTTCTGACTTTTTGCCCCAAAATAAGGAAAATTTGTGCCTTTTTTCCCTGAAATAAGTGAAATTTCTGCAATTTTGCCCCAAAATAAGTGAAATTTCTGCAATGTTGCCCCAAAATAAGGGAAATTTCTGGAATTTTGCCCCAAAATAAGTGGAATTTCTAAGTTTTGCCCCAAAATAAGGAGAATTTCTGTATTTTTGACTCTAAATAAGTGAAATTTCTGCAATTTTGCCCCAAAATAAGGGAAATTTCTGCCTTTTTGCCCCCAAATAAAAAAAATTTCAGCCTTTTTACCTAAAAATAAGGGGAATTTCTACATTTTTGCCAGAAAATATTAGGAATTTCTGCCTTTTTGCCCCAAAATAAAGAAAATTTCTGCCTTTTTTCCCTGGAATAAGTGAAATTTCTGCAATTTTGCCCCAAAATAAGTGAAATTTCTGCAATTTTGCCCCCAAATAAGGGAAATTTCTGGAATTTTGCCCCAAAATAAGTGGAATTTCTGAGTTTTGCCCCAAAATAAGGAGAATTTCTGTCTTTTTGCCCCAACATATAGGGAATTTCTGTCTTTCTGCACAACAACTAGGGGAATTTGTGCAATTATGCTCCAAAATACGGGGACTTTCTGCCTTTTGCCCGAAAATAAGGGGAATGAATAACTTTTTGCCATAAAAAAGGGAAATTTCTTCATTTTTGCTCCAAAATAAGGGAAATTTCTGCATTTTTGCCTCTAAATAAGTGGAATTTCTGTCTTTTTCCCTCAAAACAAAGGGAATTTCTGTCTTTTTTGCCTCAAAAAAAGAGGAATTTCTGACTTATTAAACTGAAATAATTGAAATTTCTGCAATTTTGCCCCAAAATAAGGGGAATTTCTGATTTTTGCCCCAAAATAAAGGGAATTTCTGCATTTTGCCCCAAAATTAGGGGAATTTCTGCAATTTTGCTCCAAAATACGGGGAATTTCTGCCTTGATGCCTGAAAATAATGGGAATGCATACCTTTTTGCCATTAAAAGGGACATTTTTTCATTTTTGCTCCAAAATAAAGGGAATTTCTGCCTTTTTGCCTCTAAATAAGTGGAATTTCTGTCTTTTTCCCCCAAAACAAAGAGAATTTCTGTCTTTTTTGCCCCAAAATAAGGGGAATTTCTGACTTATTACCATGAAGTAAGTGAAATTTCTGCAATTTTGCCCCAAAATAAAGGAAATTTCTGCAATTTTGCCCCAATGTAAAGGAAATTTCTGCAATTTTGCCCCAAAATAAGGGGAATTTCTGAATGTTTGCTCCCGAAAAAAGGAGATCTTCTGTCTTTTTGCCCCAAAATAAGGAGAATTTCTGCCTTTTTGCCCGAAAATTATGAGAATTTCTGCAATTTTGCTTCAAAATACGGGGAATTTCTGCTTTTTATCCCAAAAGTAAGGGGAATGCATATCTTTTTGCCATAAAAAGGTAAATTTCTTCATTTTTTCTTCAAAATAAGGGGAATTTCTGCCTTTTTGCCTCTAAATAAGTGGAATTTCTGTCTTTTTCCCCCAAAACAAAAGGAATTTCTGTCTTTTTTGACCCAAAATAAGGGAAATTTCTGAATTATTACCCTGAAATAAGTGAAATTTCTCCAATTTTGCCCCAAAATAATGGAAATTTCTGCCTCTTTGCCCCCAAATAAGGGGAATTTCAGCCTTTTTACCTCAAAATAAGGGGAATTTCTGCATTTTTGCCACAAAATATTAGGAATTTCTGACTTTTTGCCCCAAAATAAGGAAAATTTGTGCCTTTTTTCCCTGAAATAAGTGAAATTTCTGCAATTTTGCCCCAAAATAAGTGAAATTTCTGCAATGTTGCCCCAAAATAAGGGAAATTTCTGGAATTTTGCCCCAAAATAAGTGGAATTTCTAAGTTTTGCCCCAAAATAAGGAGAATTTCTGTATTTTTGACTCTAAATAAGTGAAATTTCTGCAATTTTGCCCCAAAATAACGGAAATTTCTGCCTTTTTGCCCCCAAATAAGAAAAATTTCAGCCTTTTTACCTAAAAATAAGGGGAATTTCTGCATTTTTGCCAGAAAATATTAGGAATTTCTGCCTTTTTGCCCCAAAATAAAGAAAATTTCTGTCTTTTTTCCCTGAAATAAGTGAAATTTCTGCAATTATGCCCCAAAATAAGTGAAATTTCTGCAATTTTGCCCCAAAATAAGGGAAATTTCTGGAATTTTGCCCCAAAATAATTGGAATTTCTGAGTTTTGCCCCAAAATAAGGAGAATTTCTGTCTTTTTGCCCCAACATATCGGGAATTTCTGTCTTTCTGCACCACAACTAGGGGAATTTCTGCAATTATGCTCCAAAATACGGGGAATTTCTGCCTTTTGGCCCGAAAATAAGGGGAATGCATAACTTTTTGCCATAAAAAAGGGAAATTTCTTCATTTTTGCTCCAAAATAATGGAAATTTCTGCATTTTTGCCTCTAAATAAGTGGAATTTCTGTCGTTTTCCCTCAAAACAAAGGGAATTTCTGTCTTTTTTGCCTCAAAAAAAGAGGAATTTCTGACTTATTACACTGAAATAAGTGAAATTTCTGCAATTTTGCCCCAAAATAAGGGGAATTTCTGCCTTTTTGCCCCCAAATAAGGGGAATTTCAGCCTTTTTACTTCAAATTAAAGGGAATTTCTGCATTTTTGCAAGAGAATATTAGGAATGTCTGCCTTTTTGCCCCAAAATAAAGAAAATTTCTGCCTTTTTTCCCTGAAATAAGTGAAATTTCTACAATTTTGCCCTAAAATAAGTGAAATTTCTGCAATTTTGCCCCAAAATAAGGGAAATTTCTGGAATTTTGCCCTAAATTAGTGGAATTTCTGAGTTTTGCCCCAAAATAAGGAGAATTTCTGTCTTTTTGCCCCAACATATAGGCAATTTCTGTCTTTATGCACCACAACTAGCGGATTTTCTGCAATTATGCTCCAAAATATGGGAAATTTTTGCCTTTTTGCCCGAAAATAAGGGGAATGCATAACTTTTTGCCATAAAAAAGGGAAATTTCTTCATTTTTGCTCCAAAATAAGGGAAATTTCTGCATTTTTGCCTCTAAATAAGTGGAATTTCTGTCTTTTTCCCTCAAAACAAAGGGAATTTCTGTCTTTTTTGCCTCAAAATAAGGGGAATTTCTGACTTATTACACTGAAATAAGTGAAATTTCTGCAATTTTGCTTTAAAATAAGGGAAATTTCTGCCTTTTTGCCACAAATTAATGGGAATTTCTGCCTTTTTGCCCCAAAATAAGAAAAATTTTTGCTTTTTTTCTTTGAAATAAGTGAAATTTCTGCAATTTTGCCCTAAAATAAGGAAAATTTCTGCAATTTTTTCCAAAAATAAGGGAAATTTCTGCAATTTTGCCCCAAAATAAGGGGAATTTCTCCATTTTTGCCCCAATATGAAGGAAATTTCAGCATTTTTACCTGAAAATAAG
The DNA here is from genome assembly GCF_963924665.1 of Micromys minutus. NCBI lineage: Eukaryota > Metazoa > Chordata > Mammalia > Rodentia > Muridae > Micromys > Micromys minutus. The sequence goes on from NW_027667217.1 coordinate 530,969, forward strand.
TGAAATTTCTGCAATTTTGCCCCAAATAAGGAAAATTTCTTCAATTTTGCCCCAAAATAAGGTAAATTCCTGTAATTTTGCCCCAAAATAAAGGAAATTTCTTGAATTTTGCCCCAAAAGAAGGGAAATTTCTGATTGTTGCCCCAAAATAAGGGAAATTTCTGTAATTTTGCCCCAATGTAAAGAAAATTTCTGCAATTTTGCGCAAAATAACGGGAATTTCTGAATGTTTGCTCCCAAAAAAAGGAGATCTTCTGTCTTTTTGCCCCAAAATAAGGAGAATTTCTGCCTTTTTGCCCGAAAATTATGAGAATTTCTGCAATTTTGCTTCAAAATACGGGGAATTTCTGCTTTTAATCCCGAAAGTAAAGGGAATGCATACCTTTTTGTCATAAAAAGGTAAATTTCTACATTTTTGCTCCAAAATAAGGGGAATTTCTGCCTTTTTGCCTCTAAATAAATGGAATTTCTGTCTTTTTCCCCCAAAACAAAGGGAATTTCTGCCTTTTTTGCCCCAAAATAAGGGGAATTTTTGAATTATTACCCTGAAATAAGTGAAATTTCTCCAATTTTGCCCCAAAATAAGGGAAATTTCTGCCTCTTTGCCCCCAAATAAGGGGAATTTCAGCCTTTTTACCTCAAAATAAGGGGAATTTCTGCATTTTTGCCACAAAATATTAGGAATTTCTGACTTTTTGCCCCAAAATAAAAAAAATTTGTGCCTTTTTTCCCTGAAATAAGTGAAATTTCTGCAATTTTGCCCCAAAATAAGTGAAATTTCTGCAATTTTGCCCCAAAATGAGGGAAATTTCTGGAATTTTGCCCCAAAATAAGTGGAATTTCTAAGTTTTGCCCCAAAATAAGGAGAATTTCTGTCTTTTTGCCTGTAAATAAGTGAAATTTCTGCAATTTTGCCCAAAATAAGGGAAATTTCTGCCTTTTTGCCCCCAAATAAGGGGAATTTCAGCCTTTTTACCTCAAAATAAGGGGAATTTCTGAATTTTTGCCAGAAAATATTAGGAATTTCTGCCTTTTTGCCCCAAAATAAGGAAAATTTCTGCCTTTTTTCCCTGAAATAAGTGAAATTTCTGCAATTTTGCCCCAAAATAAGTGAAATTTCTGCAATTTTGCCCCAAAATAAGTGAAATTTCTGCAATTTTGCCCCAAAATAAAGGAAATTTCTGGAATTTTTCCTTAAAATAAGTAGAATTTATGAGTTTTGCCCCAAAATAAGGAGAAATTCTGTCTTTTTGCCCCAACATATAGGGAATTTCTGTCTTTGTGCACCACAACTAGAGGAATTTCTGCAATTATGCTCCAAAATACGGGGAATTTCTGCATTTTTGCCCGAAAATTATGAGAATTTCTGCAATTTTGCTTCAAAATACGGGGAATTTCTGCTTTTTATCCAAAAATAAAAAGAATGCATACCTTTTTGCCATAAAAAGGTAAATTTCTTCATTTTTGCTCCAAAATAAGGGGAATTTCTGCCTTTTTGCCTCTAAATAAGTGGAATTTCTGTCTTTTTCCCCCAAAACAAAAGGAATTTCTGTCTTTTTTGAACCAAAATAAGGGGAATTTCTGAATTATTACCCTGAAATAAGTGAAATTTCTCCAATTTTGCCCCAAAATAATGGAAATTTCTGCCTCTTTGCCCCCAAATAAGGGGAATTTCAGCCTTTTTACCTCAAAATAAGGGGAATTTCTGCATTTTTGCCACAAAATATTAGGAATTTCTGACTTTTTGCCCCAAAATAAGGAAAATTTGTGACTTTTTTCCCTGAAATAAGTGAAATTTCTGCAATTTTGCCCCAAAATAAGTGAAATTTCTGCAATGTTGCCCCAAAATAAGGGAAATTTCTGGAATTTTGCCCCAAAATAAGTGGAATTTCTAAGTTTTGCCCCAAAATAAGCAGAATTTCTGTATGTTTGCCTCTAAATAAGTGAAAGTTCTGCAATTTTGCTCCAAAATAAGGGAAATTTCTGCCTTTTTACCCCCAAATAAAAGGAATTTCAGCCTTTTTACCTAAAAATAAGGGGAATTTCTGCATTTTTGCCAGAAAATATTAGGAATTTCTGCCTTTTTGCCCCAAAATGAAGAAAATTTCTGCCTTTTTTCCCTGGAATAAGTGAAATTTCTGCAATTTTGCCCCAAAATAAGTGAAATTTCTGCAATTTTGCCCCAAAATAAGGAGAATTTCTGTCTTTTTGCCCCAACATATAGGGAATTTCAGTCTTTCTGCACCACAACTAGGGGAATTTGTGCAATTATGCTCCAAAATACGGGGAATTTCTGCCTTTTTGCCCGAAAATAAGAAGAATGCATAACTTTTTGCCATAAATAAGGGAAATTTCTTCATTTTTGCTCCAAAATAAGGGAAATTTCTGCATTTTTGCCTCTAAATAAGTGGAATTTCTGTCCTTTTCCCTCAAAACAAAGGGAATTTCTGTCTTTTTTGCCTCAAAAAAAGAGGAATTTCTGACTTATTACAGTGAAATAAGTGAAATTTCTGCAATTTTGCCTCAAAATAAGGGAAATTTCTGCCTTTTTGCCCCCAAATAAAAGGAATTTCAGCCTTTTTACCTAAAAATAAGGGGAATTTCTGCATTTTTGCCAGAAAATATTAGGAATTTCTGCCTTTTTGCCCCAAAATAAAGAAAATTTCTGCCTTTTTTCCCTGGAATAAGTGAAATTTCTGCAATTTTGCCCCAAAATAAGTGAAATTTCTGCAATTTTGCCCCAAAATAAGGGAAATTTCTGGAATTTTGCCCCAAAATAAGTGGAATTTCTGTCTTTTTCCCTCAAAACAAAGGGAATTTCTGTCTTTTTTGCCTAAAAAAAAGAGGAATTTCTGACTTATTACACTGAAATAAGTGAAATTTCTGCAATTTTGCCCCAAAATAAGGGGAATTTCTGATTTTTGCCCCAAAATAAAGGGAATTTCTGCATTTTGCCCCAAAATTAGGGGAATTTCTGCAATTTTGCTCCAAAATACGGGGAATTTCTGCCTTTTTGCCTGAAAATAATGGGAATGCATACCTTTTTGCCATTAAAAGGGACATTTCTTCATTTTTGCTCCAAAATAAAGGGAATTTCTGCCTTTTTGCCTCTAAATAAGTGGAATTTCTGTCTTTTTCCCCCAAAACAAAGAGAATTTCTGTCTTTTTTGCCCCAAAATAAGGGGAATTTCTGACTTATTACCATGAAGTATGTGAAATTTCTGCAATTTTGCCCCAAAATAAGGGAAATTTCTGCAATTTTGCCCCAATGTAAAGGAAATTTCTGCAATTTTGCCCCAAAATAAGGGGAATTTCTGAATGTTTGCTCCCGAAAAAAGGAGATATTCTGTCTTTTTGCCCCAAAAGAGGGAGAATTTCTGCCTTTTTGCCCGAAAATTATGAGAATTTCTGCAATTTTGCTTCAAAATATGGGGAATTTCTGCTTTTTATCCCAAAAGTAAGGGGAATGCATATCTTTTTGCCATAAAAAGGTAAATTTCTTCATTTTTTCTTCAAAATAAGGGGAATTTCTGTTTTTTTGCCTCTAAATAAGTGGAATTTCTGTCTTTTTCCCCCAAAACAAAAGGAATTTCTGTCTTTTCTGACCCAAAATAAGGGGAATTTCTGAATTATTACCCTGAAATAAGTGAAATTTCTCCAATTTTGCCCCAAAATAATGGAAATTTCTGCCTCTTTGCCCCCAAATAAGGGGAATTTCAGCCTTTTTACCTCAAAATAAGGGGAATTTCTGCATTTTTGCCACAAAATATTAGGAATTTCTGACTTTTTGCCCCAAAATAAGGAAAATTTGTGCCTTTTTTCCCTGAAATAAGTGAAATTTCTGCAATTTTGCCCGAAAATAAGTGAAATTTCTGCAATATTGCCCCAAAATAAGGGAAATTTCTGGAATTTTGCCCCCAAATAAGTGGAATTTCTAAGTTTTGCCCCAAAATAAGGAGAATTTCTGTATTTTTGCCTCTAAATAAGTGAAATTTCTGCAATTTTGCCCCAAAATAAGGGAAATTTCTGCCTTTTTGCCCCCAAATAAAAGGAATTTCAGCCTTTTTACCTAAAAATAAGGGGAATTTCTGCATTTTTGCCAGAAAATATTAGGAATTTCTGCCTTTTTGCCCCAAAATAAAGAAAATGTCTTTTTTTTCCCTGAAATAAGTGAAATTTCTGCAATTTTGCCCCAAAATAAGTGAAATTTCTGCAATTTTGCCCCAAAATAAGGGAAATTTCTGGAATTTTGTCCCAAAATAAGTGGAATTTCTGAGTTTTGCCTCAAATTAAGGAGAATTTCTGTCTTTTTGCCCCAACATATAGGGAATTTCTGTCGTTCTGCACCACAACTAGGGGAATTTGTGCAATTATGCTCCAAAATACGGGGAATTTCTGCCTTTTTGCCGGAAATAAGGTGAATGCATACCTTTTTGCCATAAAAAGGGAAATTTCTTCATTTTTGCTCCAAAATAAGGGAAATTTCTGCTTTTTTGCCTCTAAATAAGTGGAATTTCTGTCTTTTTCCCTCAAAACAAAGGGAATTTCTGTCTTTTTTGCCTCAAAAAAAGAGGAATTTCTGACTTATTACACTGAAATAAGTGAAATTTCTGCAATTTTGCCCCAAAATAAGGGGAATTTCTGCCTTTTTGCCCCCAAATAAGGGGAATTTCAGCCTTTTTACTTCAAAATAAAGGGAATTTCTGCATTTTTGCCAGAGAATATTAGGAATTTCTGCCTTTTTGCCCCAAAATGAAGAAAATTTCTGCCTTTTTTCCCTGAAATAAGTGAAATTTCTACAATTTTGCCCCAAAATAAGTGAAATTTCTGCAATTTTGCCCCAAAATAAGGGAAATTTCTGGAATTTTGCCCTAAATTAGTGGAATTTCTAAGTTTTGCCCCAAAATAAGGAGAATTTCTGTCTTTTTGCCCCAACATATAGGGAATTTCTGTCTTTATGCACCACAACTAGCGGAATTTCTGCAATTATGCTCCAAAATACGGGGAATTTGTGCCTTTTTGCCCGAAAATAAGGGGAATGCATAACTTTTTGCCATAAAAAAGGGAAATTTCTTCATTTTTGCTCTAAAATAAGGGAAATTTCTGCATTTTTGCCTCTAAATAAGTGGAATTTCTGTCTTTTTTCTCAAAACAAAGGGAATTTCTGTCTTTTTTGCCTCAAAATAAGGGGAATTTCTGACTTATTACACTGAAATAAGTGAAATTTCTCCAATTTTGCCCCAAAATAAGGGAAATTTCTGCCTCTTTGCCCCCAAATAAGGGGAATTTCAGCCTTTTTACCTCAAAATAAGGGGAATTTCTGCATTTTTGCCACAAAATATTAGAAATTTCTGACTTTTTGCCCCAAAATAAAAAAAATTTGTGCCTTTTTTCCCTGAAATAAGTGAAATTTCTGCAATTTTGCCCCAAAATAAGTGAAATTTCTGCAATTTTGCCCCAAAATGAGGGAAATTTCTGGAATTTTGCCCCAAAATAAGTGGAATTTCTAAGTTTTGCCCCAAAATAAGGAGAATTTCTGTCTTTTTGCCTGTAAATAAGTGAAATTTCTGCAATTTTGCCCAAAATAAGGGAAATTTCTGCCTTTTTGCCCCCAAATAAGGGGAATTTCAGCCTTTTTACCTCAAAATAAGGGGAATTTCTGAATTTTTGCCAGAAAATATTAGGAATTTCTGCCTTTTTGCCCCAAAATAAGGAAAATTTCTGCCTTTTTTCCCTGAAATAAGTGAAATTTCTGCAATTTTGCCCCAAAATAAGTGAAATTTCTGCAATTTTGCCCCAAAATAAGTGAAATTTCTGCAATTTTGCCCCAAAATAAAGGAAATTTCTGGAATTTTTCCTTAAAATAAGTAGAATTTATGAGTTTTGCCCCAAAATAAGGAGAAATTCTGTCTTTTTGCCCCAACATATAGGGAATTTCTGTCTTTGTGCACCACAACTAGAGGAATTTCTGCAATTATGCTCCAAAATACGGGGAATTTCTGCATTTTTGCCCGAAAATTATGAGAATTTCTGCAATTTTGCTTCAAAATACGGGGAATTTCTGCTTTTTATCCAAAAATAAGAAGAATGCATACCTTTTTGCCATAAAAAGGTAAATTTCTTCATTTTTGCTCCAAAATAAGGGGAATTTCTGCCTTTTTGCCTCTAAATAAGTGGAATTTCTGTCTTTTTCCCCCAAAACAAAAGGAATTTCTGTCTTTTTTGAACCAAAATAAGGGGAATTTCTGAATTATTACCCTGAAATAAGTGAAATTTCTCCAATTTTGCCCCAAAATAATGGAAATTTCTGCCTCTTTGCCCCCAAATAAGGGGAATTTCAGCCTTTTTACCTCAAAATAAGGGGAATTTCTGCATTTTTGCCACAAAATATTAGGAATTTCTGACTTTTTGCCCCAAAATAAGGAAAATTTGTGACTTTTTTCCCTGAAATAAGTGAAATTTCTGCAATTTTGCCCCAAAATAAGTGAAATTTCTGCAATGTTGCCCCAAAATAAGGGAAATTTCTGGAATTTTGCCCCAAAATAAGTGGAATTTCTAAGTTTTGCCCCAAAATAAGCAGAATTTCTGTATGTTTGCCTCTAAATAAGTGAAAGTTCTGCAATTTTGCTCCAAAATAAGGGAAATTTCTGCCTTTTTACCCCCAAATAAAAGGAATTTCAGCCTTTTTACCTAAAAATAAGGGGAATTTCTGCATTTTTGCCAGAAAATATTAGGAATTTCTGCCTTTTTGCCCCAAAATGAAGAAAATTTCTGCCTTTTTTCCCTGGAATAAGTGAAATTTCTGCAATTTTGCCCCAAAATAAGTGAAATTTCTGCAATTTTGCCCCAAAATAAGGAGAATTTCTGTCTTTTTGCCCCAACATATAGGGAATTTCAGTCTTTCTGCACCACAACTAGGGGAATTTGTGCAATTATGCTCCAAAATACGGGGAATTTCTGCCTTTTTGCCCGAAAATAAGAAGAATGCATAACTTTTTGCCATAAATAAGGGAAATTTCTTCATTTTTGCTCCAAAATAAGGGAAATTTCTGCATTTTTGCCTCTAAATAAGTGGAATTTCTGTCCTTTTCCCTCAAAACAAAGGGAATTTCTGTCTTTTTTGCCTCAAAAAAAGAGGAATTTCTGACTTATTACAGTGAAATAAGTGAAATTTCTGCAATTTTGCCTCAAAATAAGGGAAATTTCTGCCTTTTTGCCCCCAAATAAAAGGAATTTCAGCCTTTTTACCTAAAAATAAGGGGAATTTCTGCATTTTTGCCAGAAAATATTAGGAATTTCTGCCTTTTTGCCCCAAAATAAAGAAAATTTCTGCCTTTTTTCCCTGGAATAAGTGAAATTTCTGCAATTTTGCCCCAAAATAAGTGAAATTTCTGCAATTTTGCCCCAAAATAAGGGAAATTTCTGGAATTTTGCCCCAAAATAAGTGGAATTTCTGTCTTTTTCCCTCAAAACAAAGGGAATTTCTGTCTTTTTTGCCTAAAAAAAAGAGGAATTTCTGACTTATTACACTGAAATAAGTGAAATTTCTGCAATTTTGCCCCAAAATAAGGGGAATTTCTGATTTTTGCCCCAAAATAAAGGGAATTTCTGCATTTTGCCCCAAAATTAGGGGAATTTCTGCAATTTTGCTCCAAAATACGGGGAATTTCTGCCTTTTTGCCTGAAAATAATGGGAATGCATACCTTTTTGCCATTAAAAGGGACATTTCTTCATTTTTGCTCCAAAATAAAGGGAATTTCTGCCTTTTTGCCTCTAAATAAGTGGAATTTCTGTCTTTTTCCCCCAAAACAAAGAGAATTTCTGTCTTTTTTGCCCCAAAATAAGGGGAATTTCTGACTTATTACCATGAAGTATGTGAAATTTCTGCAATTTTGCCCCAAAATAAGGGAAATTTCTGCAATTTTGCCCCAATGTAAAGGAAATTTCTGCAATTTTGCCCCAAAATAAGGGGAATTTCTGAATGTTTGCTCCCGAAAAAAGGAGATATTCTGTCTTTTTGCCCCAAAAGAGGGAGAATTTCTGCCTTTTTGCCCGAAAATTATGAGAATTTCTGCAATTTTGCTTCAAAATATGGGGAATTTCTGCTTTTTATCCCAAAAGTAAGGGGAATGCATATCTTTTTGCCATAAAAAGGTAAATTTCTTCATTTTTTCTTCAAAATAAGGGGAATTTCTGTTTTTTTGCCTCTAAATAAGTGGAATTTCTGTCTTTTTCCCCCAAAACAAAAGGAATTTCTGTCTTTTCTGACCCAAAATAAGGGGAATTTCTGAATTATTACCCTGAAATAAGTGAAATTTCTCCAATTTTGCCCCAAAATAATGGAAATTTCTGCCTCTTTGCCCCCAAATAAGGGGAATTTCAGCCTTTTTACCTCAAAATAAGGGGAATTTCTGCATTTTTGCCACAAAATATTAGGAATTTCTGACTTTTTGCCCCAAAATAAGGAAAATTTGTGCCTTTTTTCCCTGAAATAAGTGAAATTTCTGCAATTTTGCCCGAAAATAAGTGAAATTTCTGCAATATTGCCCCAAAATAAGGGAAATTTCTGGAATTTTGCCCCCAAATAAGTGGAATTTCTAAGTTTTGCCCCAAAATAAGGAGAATTTCTGTATTTTTGCCTCTAAATAAGTGAAATTTCTGCAATTTTGCCCCAAAATAAGGGAAATTTCTGCCTTTTTGCCCCCAAATAAAAGGAATTTCAGCCTTTTTACCTAAAAATAAGGGGAATTTCTGCATTTTTGCCAGAAAATATTAGGAATTTCTGCCTTTTTGCCCCAAAATAAAGAAAATGTCTTTTTTTTCCCTGAAATAAGTGAAATTTCTGCAATTTTGCCCCAAAATAAGTGAAATTTCTGCAATTTTGCCCCAAAATAAGGGAAATTTCTGGAATTTTGTCCCAAAATAAGTGGAATTTCTGAGTTTTGCCTCAAATTAAGGAGAATTTCTGTCTTTTTGCCCCAACATATAGGGAATTTCTGTCGTTCTGCACCACAACTAGGGGAATTTGTGCAATTATGCTCCAAAATACGGGGAATTTCTGCCTTTTTGCCGGAAATAAGGTGAATGCATACCTTTTTGCCATAAAAAGGGAAATTTCTTCATTTTTGCTCCAAAATAAGGGAAATTTCTGCTTTTTTGCCTCTAAATAAGTGGAATTTCTGTCTTTTTCCCTCAAAACAAAGGGAATTTCTGTCTTTTTTGCCTCAAAAAAAGAGGAATTTCTGACTTATTACACTGAAATAAGTGAAATTTCTGCAATTTTGCCCCAAAATAAGGGGAATTTCTGCCTTTTTGCCCCCAAATAAGGGGAATTTCAGCCTTTTTACTTCAAAATAAAGGGAATTTCTGCATTTTTGCCAGAGAATATTAGGAATTTCTGCCTTTTTGCCCCAAAATGAAGAAAATTTCTGCCTTTTTTCCCTGAAATAAGTGAAATTTCTACAATTTTGCCCCAAAATAAGTGAAATTTCTGCAATTTTGCCCCAAAATAAGGGAAATTTCTGGAATTTTGCCCTAAATTAGTGGAATTTCTAAGTTTTGCCCCAAAATAAGGAGAATTTCTGTCTTTTTGCCCCAACATATAGGGAATTTCTGTCTTTATGCACCACAACTAGCGGAATTTCTGCAATTATGCTCCAAAATACGGGGAATTTGTGCCTTTTTGCCCGAAAATAAGGGGAATGCATAACTTTTTGCCATAAAAAAGGGAAATTTCTTCATTTTTGCTCTAAAATAAGGGAAATTTCTGCATTTTTGCCTCTAAATAAGTGGAATTTCTGTCTTTTTTCTCAAAACAAAGGGAATTTCTGTCTTTTTTGCCTCAAAATAAGGGGAATTTCTGACTTATTACACTGAAATAAGTGAAATTTCTCCAATTTTGCCCCAAAATAAGGGAAATTTCTGCCTCTTTGCCCCCAAATAAGGGGAATTTCAGCCTTTTTACCTCAAAATAAGGGGAATTTCTGCATTTTTGCCACAAAATATTAGAAATTTCTGACTTTTTGCCCCAAAATAAAAAAAATTTGTGCCTTTTTTCCCTGAAATAAGTGAAATTTCTGCAATTTTGCCCCAAAATAAGTGAAATTTCTGCAATTTTGCCCCAAAATGAGGGAAATTTCTGGAATTTTGCCCCAAAATAAGTGGAATTTCTAAGTTTTGCCCCAAAATAAGGAGAATTTCTGTCTTTTTGCCTGTAAATAAGTGAAATTTCTGCAATTTTGCCCAAAATAAGGGAAATTTCTGCCTTTTTGCCCCCAAATAAGGGGAATTTCAGCCTTTTTACCTCAAAATAAGGGGAATTTCTGAATTTTTGCCAGAAAATATTAGGAATTTCTGCCTTTTTGCCCCAAAATAAGGAAAATTTCTGCCTTTTTTCCCTGAAATAAGTGAAATTTCTGCAATTTTGCCCCAAAATAAGTGAAATTTCTGCAATTTTGCCCCAAAATAAGTGAAATTTCTGCAATTTTGCCCCAAAATAAAGGAAATTTCTGGAATTTTTCCTTAAAATAAGTAGAATTTATGAGTTTTGCCCCAAAATAAGGAGAAATTCTGTCTTTTTGCCCCAACATATAGGGAATTTCTGTCTTTGTGCACCACAACTAGAGGAATTTCTGCAATTATGCTCCAAAATACGGGGAATTTCTGCATTTTTGCCCGAAAATTATGAGAATTTCTGCAATTTTGCTTCAAAATACGGGGAATTTCTGCTTTTTATCCAAAAATAAGAAGAATGCATACCTTTTTGCCATAAAAAGGTAAATTTCTTCATTTTTGCTCCAAAATAAGGGGAATTTCTGCCTTTTTGCCTCTAAATAAGTGGAATTTCTGTCTTTTTCCCCCAAAACAAAAGGAATTTCTGTCTTTTTTGAACCAAAATAAGGGGAATTTCTGAATTATTACCCTGAAATAAGTGAAATTTCTCCAATTTTGCCCCAAAATAATGGAAATTTCTGCCTCTTTGCCCCCAAATAAGGGGAATTTCAGCCTTTTTACCTCAAAATAAGGGGAATTTCTGCATTTTTGCCACAAAATATTAGGAATTTCTGACTTTTTGCCCCAAAATAAGGAAAATTTGTGACTTTTTTCCCTGAAATAAGTGAAATTTCTGCAATTTTGCCCCAAAATAAGTGAAATTTCTGCAATGTTGCCCCAAAATAAGGGAAATTTCTGGAATTTTGCCCCAAAATAAGTGGAATTTCTAAGTTTTGCCCCAAAATAAGCAGAATTTCTGTATGTTTGCCTCTAAATAAGTGAAAGTTCTGCAATTTTGCTCCAAAATAAGGGAAATTTCTGCCTTTTTACCCCCAAATAAAAGGAATTTCAGCCTTTTTACCTAAAAATAAGGGGAATTTCTGCATTTTTGCCAGAAAATATTAGGAATTTCTGCCTTTTTGCCCCAAAATGAAGAAAATTTCTGCCTTTTTTCCCTGGAATAAGTGAAATTTCTGCAATTTTGCCCCAAAATAAGTGAAATTTCTGCAATTTTGCCCCAAAATAAGGAGAATTTCTGTCTTTTTGCCCCAACATATAGGGAATTTCAGTCTTTCTGCACCACAACTAGGGGAATTTGTGCAATTATGCTCCAAAATACGGGGAATTTCTGCCTTTTTGCCCGAAAATAAGAAGAATGCATAACTTTTTGCCATAAATAAGGGAAATTTCTTCATTTTTGCTCCAAAATAAGGGAAATTTCTGCATTTTTGCCTCTAAATAAGTGGAATTTCTGTCCTTTTCCCTCAAAACAAAGGGAATTTCTGTCTTTTTTGCCTCAAAAAAAGAGGAATTTCTGACTTATTACAGTGAAATAAGTGAAATTTCTGCAATTTTGCCTCAAAATAAGGGAAATTTCTGCCTTTTTGCCCCCAAATAAAAGGAATTTCAGCCTTTTTACCTAAAAATAAGGGGAATTTCTGCATTTTTGCCAGAAAATATTAGGAATTTCTGCCTTTTTGCCCCAAAATAAAGAAAATTTCTGCCTTTTTTCCCTGGAATAAGTGAAATTTCTGCAATTTTGCCCCAAAATAAGTGAAATTTCTGCAATTTTGCCCCAAAATAAGGGAAATTTCTGGAATTTTGCCCCAAAATAAGTGGAATTTCTGTCTTTTTCCCTCAAAACAAAGGGAATTTCTGTCTTTTTTGCCTAAAAAAAAGAGGAATTTCTGACTTATTACACTGAAATAAGTGAAATTTCTGCAATTTTGCCCCAAAATAAGGGGAATTTCTGATTTTTGCCCCAAAATAAAGGGAATTTCTGCATTTTGCCCCAAAATTAGGGGAATTTCTGCAATTTTGCTCCAAAATACGGGGAATTTCTGCCTTTTTGCCTGAAAATAATGGGAATGCATACCTTTTTGCCATTAAAAGGGACATTTCTTCATTTTTGCTCCAAAATAAAGGGAATTTCTGCCTTTTTGCCTCTAAATAAGTGGAATTTCTGTCTTTTTCCCCCAAAACAAAGAGAATTTCTGTCTTTTTTGCCCCAAAATAAGGGGAATTTCTGACTTATTACCATGAAGTATGTGAAATTTCTGCAATTTTGCCCCAAAATAAGGGAAATTTCTGCAATTTTGCCCCAATGTAAAGGAAATTTCTGCAATTTTGCCCCAAAATAAGGGGAATTTCTGAATGTTTGCTCCCGAAAAAAGGAGATATTCTGTCTTTTTGCCCCAAAAGAGGGAGAATTTCTGCCTTTTTGCCCGAAAATTATGAGAATTTCTGCAATTTTGCTTCAAAATATGGGGAATTTCTGCTTTTTATCCCAAAAGTAAGGGGAATGCATATCTTTTTGCCATAAAAAGGTAAATTTCTTCATTTTTTCTTCAAAATAAGGGGAATTTCTGTTTTTTTGCCTCTAAATAAGTGGAATTTCTGTCTTTTTCCCCCAAAACAAAAGGAATTTCTGTCTTTTCTGACCCAAAATAAGGGGAATTTCTGAATTATTACCCTGAAATAAGTGAAATTTCTCCAATTTTGCCCCAAAATAATGGAAATTTCTGCCTCTTTGCCCCCAAATAAGGGGAATTTCAGCCTTTTTACCTCAAAATAAGGGGAATTTCTGCATTTTTGCCACAAAATATTAGGAATTTCTGACTTTTTGCCCCAAAATAAGGAAAATTTGTGCCTTTTTTCCCTGAAATAAGTGAAATTTCTGCAATTTTGCCCGAAAATAAGTGAAATTTCTGCAATATTGCCCCAAAATAAGGGAAATTTCTGGAATTTTGCCCCCAAATAAGTGGAATTTCTAAGTTTTGCCCCAAAATAAGGAGAATTTCTGTATTTTTGCCTCTAAATAAGTGAAATTTCTGCAATTTTGCCCCAAAATAAGGGAAATTTCTGCCTTTTTGCCCCCAAATAAAAGGAATTTCAGCCTTTTTACCTAAAAATAAGGGGAATTTCTGCATTTTTGCCAGAAAATATTAGGAATTTCTGCCTTTTTGCCCCAAAATAAAGAAAATGTCTTTTTTTTCCCTGAAATAAGTGAAATTTCTGCAATTTTGCCCCAAAATAAGTGAAATTTCTGCAATTTTGCCCCAAAATAAGGGAAATTTCTGGAATTTTGTCCCAAAATAAGTGGAATTTCTGAGTTTTGCCTCAAATTAAGGAGAATTTCTGTCTTTTTGCCCCAACATATAGGGAATTTCTGTCGTTCTGCACCACAACTAGGGGAATTTGTGCAATTATGCTCCAAAATACGGGGAATTTCTGCCTTTTTGCCGGAAATAAGGTGAATGCATACCTTTTTGCCATAAAAAGGGAAATTTCTTCATTTTTGCTCCAAAATAAGGGAAATTTCTGCTTTTTTGCCTCTAAATAAGTGGAATTTCTGTCTTTTTCCCTCAAAACAAAGGGAATTTCTGTCTTTTTTGCCTCAAAAAAAGAGGAATTTCTGACTTATTACACTGAAATAAGTGAAATTTCTGCAATTTTGCCCCAAAATAAGGGGAATTTCTGCCTTTTTGCCCCCAAATAAGGGGAATTTCAGCCTTTTTACTTCAAAATAAAGGGAATTTCTGCATTTTTGCCAGAGAATATTAGGAATTTCTGCCTTTTTGCCCCAAAATGAAGAAAATTTCTGCCTTTTTTCCCTGAAATAAGTGAAATTTCTACAATTTTGCCCCAAAATAAGTGAAATTTCTGCAATTTTGCCCCAAAATAAGGGAAATTTCTGGAATTTTGCCCTAAATTAGTGGAATTTCTAAGTTTTGCCCCAAAATAAGGAGAATTTCTGTCTTTTTGCCCCAACATATAGGGAATTTCTGTCTTTATGCACCACAACTAGCGGAATTTCTGCAATTATGCTCCAAAATACGGGGAATTTGTGCCTTTTTGCCCGAAAATAAGGGGAATGCATAACTTTTTGCCATAAAAAAGGGAAATTTCTTCATTTTTGCTCTAAAATAAGGGAAATTTCTGCATTTTTGCCTCTAAATAAGTGGAATTTCTGTCTTTTTTCTCAAAACAAAGGGAATTTCTGTCTTTTTTGCCTCAAAATAAGGGGAATTTCTGACTTATTACACTGAAATAAGTGAAATTTCTGCAATTTTGCTTAAAAATAAGGGAAATTTCTGCCTTTTTGCCACAAATTAATGGGAATTTCTGCCTTTTTGCCCCAAAATAAGAAAAATTTTTGCTTTTTTCTCTGAAATAAGTGAAATTTCTGCAATTTTTCCCTAAAATAAGGAAAATTTCTGCAATTTTTCCCAATAATAAGGGAAATTTCTGCAATTTTGCCCCAAAATAAGGGGAATTTCTCCCTTTTTGCCCCAAAATGAAGGAAATTTCAGCCTTTTTACCTGAAAATAAGTTAAATTTCTGCAATTTTGCCCCAAATAAGGAAAATTTCTTCAATTTTGCCCCAAAATAAGGTAAATTCCTGTAATTTTGCCCCAAAATAAAGGAAATTTCTTGAATTTTGCCCCAAAAGAAGGGGAATTTCTGATTTTTGCCCCAAAATAAGGGAAATTTCTGCAATTTTGCCCCAATGTAAAGGAAATTTCTGCAATTTTGCCCTAAAATAATGGGAATTTCTGAATGTTTGCTCCCAAAAAAAGGAGATCTTCTGTCTTTTTGCCCCAAAATAAGGAGAATTTCTGCCTTTTTGCCCGAAAATTATGAGAATTTCTGCAATTTTGCTTCAAAATACGGGGAATTTCTGCTTTTAATCCCGAAAGTAAGGGGAATGCATACCTTTTTGTCATAAAAAGGGAAATTTCTACATTTTTGCTCCAAAATAAGGGGAATTTCTGCCTTTTTGCCTCTAAATAAATGGAATTTCTCTCTTTTTCCCCCAAAACAAAGGGAATTTCTGTCTTTTTTGCCCCAAAATAAGGGGAATTTCTGAATTATTACCCTGAAATAAGTGAAATTTCTCCAATTTTGCCCCAAAATAAGGGAAATTTCTGCCTCTTTGCCCACAAATAAGGGGAATTTCAGCCTTTTTACCTCAAAATAAGGGGAATTTCTGCATTTTTGCCACAAAATATTAGGAATTTCTGACTTTTTGTCCCAAAATAAGGAAAATTTGTGCCTTTTTTCCCTGAAATAAGTGAAATTTCTGCAATTTTGCCCCAAAATAAGTGAAATTTCTGCAATTTTGCCCCCAAATAAGGGAAATTTCTGGAATTTTGCCCCAAAATAAGTGGAATTTCTAAGTTTTGCCCCAAAATAAGGAGAATTTCTGTCTTTTTGCCTGTAAATAAGTGAAATTTCTGCAATTTTGCCCCAAAATAAGGGAAATTTCTGCCTTTTTGCTTCCAAATAAGGGGAATTTCAGCCTTTTTACCTCAAAATAAGGGGAATTTCTGCATTTTTGCCAGAAAATATTAGGAATTTCTGCCTTTTTGCCCCAAAATAAGGAAAATTTCTGCCTTTTTTCCCTGAAATAAGTGAAATTTCTGCAATTTTGCCCAAAAATAAGTGAAATTTCCGCAATTTTGCCCCAAAATAAGGGAAATTTCTGGAATTTTTCCCCAAAATAAGTAGAATTTATGAGTTTTGCCCCAAAATAAGGAGAATTTCTGTCTTTTTGCCCCAACATATAGGGAATTTCTGTCTTTGTGCACCACAACTAGAGGAATTTCTGCAATTATGCTCCAAAATACGGGGAATTTCTGCATTTTTGCCCGAAAATTATGAGAATTTCTGCAATTTTGCTTCAAAATACGGGGAATTTCTGCTTTTTATCCCAAAATAAGGGGAATGCATACCTTTTTGCCATAAAAAGGTAAATTTCTTCATTTTTGCTCCAAAATAAGGGGAATTTCTGCCTTTTTGCCTCTATATAAGTGGAATTTCTGTCTTTTTCCCCCCAAACAAAGAGAATTTCTGTCTTTTTTGCCCCAAAATAAGGGGAATTTCTGACTTATTACCCTGAAGTAAGTGAAATTTCTGCAATTTTGCCCCAAAATAAGGGAAATTTCTGCAATTTTGCCCCAATGTAAAGAAATTTCTGCAATTTTGCCCCAAAATAAGGGGAATTTCTGAATGTTTGCTCCCGAAAAAAGGAGATCTTCTGTCTTTTTGCCCCATAATAAGGAGAATTTCTGCGTTTTTGCCCGAAAATTATGAGAATTTCTGCAATTTTGCTTCAAAATACGAGGAATTTCTGCTTTTTATCCCAAAAGTAAGGGGAATGCATATCTTTTTGCCATAAAAAGGTAAATTTCTTCATTTTTTCTTCAAAATAAGGGGAATTTCTGCCTTTTTGCCTCTAAATAAGTGGAATTTCTGTCTTTTTCCCCCAAAACAAAAGGAATTTCTGTCTTTTTTGACCCAAAATAAGGGGAATTTCTGAATTATTACCCTGAAATAAGTGAAATTTCTCCAATTTTGCCCCAAAATAATGGAAATTTCTGCCTCTTTGCCCCCAAATAAGGGGAATTTAAGCCTTTTTACCTCAAAATAAGGGGAATTTCTGCATTTTTGCCACAAAATATTAGGAATTTCTGACTTTTTGCCCCAAAATAAGGAAAATTTGTGCCTTTTTTCCCTGAAATAAGTGAAATTTCTGCAATTTTGCCCGAAAATAAGTGAAATTTCTGCAATGATGCCCCAAAATAAGGGAAATTTCTGGAATTTTGCCCCCAAATAAGTGGAATTTCTAAGTTTTGCCCCAAAATAAGCAGAATTTCTGTATTTTTGCCTCTAAATAAGTGAAATTTCTGCAATTTTGCCCCAAAATAAGGGAAATTTCTGCCTTTTTGCCCCCAAATAAAAGGAATTTCAGCCTTTTTACCTAAAAATAAGGGGAATTTCTGTATTTTTGCCAGAAAATATTAGGAATTTCTGCCTTTTTCCACAAAATAAAGAAAATTTCTGCCTTTTTTCCCTGGAATAAGTGAAATTTCTGCAATTTTGCCCCAAAATAAGTGAAATTTCTGCAATTTTGCCCCAAAATAAGTGAAATTTCTGGAATTTTGCCCCAAAATAAGTGGAATTTCTAAGTTTTGCCCCAAAATAAGGAGAATTTCTGTCTTTTTGCCCCAACATATAGAGAATTTCTGTCTTTCTGCACCACAACTAGGGGAATTTGTGCAATTATGCTCCAAAATACGGGGAATTTCTGCAATTTTGCCCCAAAATAAGGGGAATTTCTGATTTTTGCCCTAAAATAAAGGGAATTTCTGCATTTTGCCCCAAAATTAGGGGAATTTCTGCAATTTAGCTCCAAAATACGGGGAATTTCTGCCTTTTTGCCTGAAAATAATGGGAATGCATACCTTTTTGACATTAAAAGGGACATTTCTTCATTTTTGCTCCAAAATAAAGGGAATTTCTGCCTTTTTGCCTCTAAATAAGTGGAATATCTGTCTTTTTTCCCCAAAACAAAGAGAATTTCTGTCTTTTTTGCCCCAAAATAAGGGGAATTTCTGACTTATTACCCTGAAGTAAGTGAAATTTCTGCAATTTTGCCCCAAAATAAGGGAAATTTCTGCAATTTTGCCCCAATGTAAAGAAATTTCTGCAATTTTGCCCCAAAATAAGGGAAATTTCTGCATTTTTGCTCCCAAATAAAAGGAATTTCTGACTTATTACACTGAAATAAGTTAAATTTCTGCAATTTTGCTTAAAAATAAGGGAAATTTCTGCCTTTTTGCCACAAATTAATGGGAATTTCTGCCTTTTTCCCCAAAATAAGAAAAATTTTTGCTTTTTTTCCCTGAAATAAGTTAAATTTCTGCAATTTTGCCCTAAAATAAGGAAAATTTCTGCAATTTTTCCCAATAATAAGGGAAATTTCTGCAATTTTGCCCCAAAATAAGGGGAATTTCTCCCTTTTTGCCCCAAAATGAAGGAAATTTCAGCCTTTTTACCTGAAAATAAGTGAAATTTCTGCAATTTTGCCCCAAATAAGGAAAATTTCTTCAATTTTGCCTCAAAATATGGTAAATTCCTGTAATTTTGCCCCAAAATAAAGGAAATTTCTTGAATTTTGCCCCAAAAGAAGGGGAATTTCTGATTTTTGCCCCAAAATAAGGGAAATTTCTGCAATTTTGCCCCAATGTAAAGGAAATTTCTGCAATTTTGCCCCAAAATAACGGGAATTTCTGAATGTTTGCTCCCAAAAAAAGGAGATCTTCTGTCTTTTTGCCCCAAAATAAGGAGAATTTCTGCCTTTTTGCCCGAAAATTATGAGAATTTCTGCAATTTTGCTTCAAAATACGGGGAATTTCTGCTTTTAATCCCGAAAGTAAGGGGAATGCATACCTTTTTGTCATAAAAAGGTAAATTTCTACATTTTTGCTCCATAATAGGGGAATTTCTGCCTTTTTGCCTCTAAATAAATGGAATTTCTGTCTTTTTCCCCCAAAAAAAGGGAATTTCTGTCTTTTTTGCCCCAAAATAAGGGGAATTTCTGAATTATTACCCTGAAATAAGTGAAATTTCTCCAATTTTGCCCCCAAATAAGGGAAATTTCTGCCTCTTTGTCCCCAAATAAGGGGAATTCCAGCGTTTTTACCTTAAAATAAGGAGAATTTCTGCATTTTTGCCACAAAATATTAGGAATTTCTGACTTTTTGCCCCAAAATAAGGAAAATTTGTGCCTTTTTTTCCTGAAATAAGGGAAATTTCTGAAATTTTGCCCCAAAATAAGTGAAATTTCTGCAATTTTGCCCCAAAATAAGGGAAATTTCTAGAATTTTGCCCCAAAATAAGTGGAATTTCTAAGTTTTGCCTCAAAATAAGGAGAATTTCTGTCTTTTTGCCTCTAAATAAGTGAAATTTCTGCAATTTTGCCCCAAAATAAGGGAATTTTCTGCATTTTGCCCCCAAATAAGGGGAATTTCAGCCTTTTTACCTCAAAATAAGGGGAATTTCTGCATTTTTGCCAGAAAATATTAGGAATTTCTGCCTTTTTGCCCCAAAATAAGGAAAATTTCTGCCTTTTTTCCCTGAAATAAGTGAAATTTCTGCAATTTTGCCCCAAAATAAGTGAAATTTCTGCAATTTTGCCCCAAAATAAGGGAAATTTCTGGAATTTTTGCCCAAAATAAGTAGAATTTCTGAGTTTTGCCCCAAAATAAGGAGAATTTCTGTCTTTTTGCCCCAACATATAGGGAATTTCTGTCTTTGTGCACCACAACTAGAGGAATTTCTGCAATTATGCTCCAAATACGGGGAATTTCTGCATTTTTGCCCGAAAATAATGGGAATGCATAACATTTTGCCATAGAAAAGGGAAATTTCTTCATTTTTGCTCCAAAATAAAGGAAATTTCTGCATTTTTGCCTCTAAGTAAATGGAATTTCTGTCTTTTTCCCTCAAAACAAAGGGAATTTTTGTCTTTTTTGCCTTAAAATAAGGGGAATTTCTGACTTATTACACTGAAATAAGTGAAATTTCTGCAATTTTGTTCTAAAATAAGGGAAATTTCAGCCTTTTTACCCTGAAATATGTGAAATTACTGTAATTTTGCCCCAAAATAAGTGAAATTTCTGCAATTTTTCCCCAAAATAAGGGGAATTTCTGATTTTTGCCCGAAAACAAAAGGAATTTCTGCATTTTGCCCCAAAATTAGGGGAATTTCTGCAATTTTGCTCAAAAATACGGGGAATTTCTGCCTTTTTGCCTGAAAATAATGGGAATGCATACCTTTTTGCCATTAAAAGGGACATTTCTTCTTTTTACTCCAAAATAAAGGGAATTTCTGCCTTTTTACCTCTAAATAAGTGGAATATCTGTCTTTTTCCCCCAAAACAAAGAGAATTTCTGTCTTTTTTGCCCCAAAATAAGGGGAATTTCTGACTTATTACCCTGAAGTAAGTGAAATTTCTGCAATTTTGCCCCAAAATAAGGGAAATTTCTGCAATTTTGCCCCAATGTAAAGGAAATTTCTGCAATTTTGCCCCAAAATAAGGGGAATTTCTGAATGTTTGCTCCCGAAAAAAGGAGATCTTCTGCCTTTTTGCCCGAAAATTATGAGAATTTCTGCAATTTTGCTTCAAAATATGGGGAATTTCTGCTTTTTATCCCAAAAGTAAGGGGAATGCATATCTTTTTGCCATAAAAAGGTAAATTTCTTCATTTTTGCTTCAAAATAAGGGGAATTTCTGCCTTTTTGCCTCTAAATAAGTGGAATTTCTGTCCTTTTCCCCCAAAACAAAGGGAATTTCTGTCTTTTTTGCCCCAAAATAAGGGGAATTTCTGAATTATTACCCTGAAATAAGTGAAATTTCTCCAATTTTGCCCCAAAATATTGGAAATTTCTGCCTCTTTGCCCCCAAATAAGAAGAATTTCAGCCTTTTTACCTCAAAATAAGGGGAATTTCTTCATTTTTGCCCCAAAATATTGGAAATTTCTGCCTCTTTGCCCCCAAATAAGGAAAATTTGTGCCTTTTTTCCCTGAAATAAGTGAAATTTCTGCAATTTTGCCCCAAAATAAGTGAAATTTCTGCAATGTTGCCCCAAAATAAGCGAAATTTCTGGAATATTGCCCCAAAATAAGTGGAATTTCTAAGTTTTGCCCCAAAATAAGGAGAATTTCTGTATTTTTGCCTCTAAATAAGTGAAATTTCTGCAATTTTGCCCCAAAATAAGGGAAATTTCTGCCTTTTTGCCCCTAAATAAGGGGAATTTCAGCATTTTTACTTCAAAATAAGGAGAATTTCTGCATTTTTGCCAGAGAATATTAGGAATATCTTCCTTTTTGCCCCAAAATAAAGTAAATTTCTGCCTTTTTTCCCTGAAATAAGTGAAATTTCTACAATTTTGCCCCAAAATAAGTGAAATTTCTACAATTTTGCCCCAAAATAAGGGAAATTTCTGGAATTTTTCCCTTAATTAGTGGAATTTCTGAGTTTTGCCCCAAAATAAGGAGAATTTCTGTCTTTTTGCCACAACATATAGGGAATTTCTGTCTTTATGCACCACAACTAGCAGAATTTCTGCAATTATGCTCCAAAATACGGGGAATTTCTGCCTTTTTGCCCGAAAATAAGGGGAATGCATAACTTTTTGCCATAAAAAAGGTAAATTTCTTCATTTTTGCTCCAAAATAAGGGAAATTTCTGCATTTTTGCCTCTAAATAAGTGGAATTTCTGTCTTTTTCCCTCAAAACAAAGGGAATTTCTGTCTTTTTTGCCTAAAAATAAGTGGAATTTCTGACTTATTACACTGAAATAAGTGAAATTTCTGCAATTTTGCCCAAAAATAAGGGAAATTTCTGCCTTTTTGCCACAAATTAATGGGAATTTTTGCCTTTTTGCCCGAAAATAAGAAAAATTTTTCCTTTCTTTCTCTGACATAAGTGAAATTTCTGCAATTTTGCCCTAAAATAAGGAAAATTTCTGCAATTTTTTCCAATAATAAGGGAAATTTCTGCAATTTTTCCCCAAAATAAGGGGAATTTCTCCATTTTTGCCCCAAAATGAAGGAAATTTCAGCCTTTTTACCTGAAAATATGTGAAATTTCTGCAATTTTGCCCCAAATAAGGAAAATTTCTTCAATTTTGCCCCAAAATAAGGTAAATTCCTGTAATTTTGCCCTAAAATAAAGGAAATTTCTTGAATTTTGCCCCAAAAAAAGGGGAATTTCTGATTTTTGCCCCAAAATAAAAGGAATTTCTGCTTTTTGCTCCAAAATTAGGGAATTTCTCCCTTTTTGCCCGAAAAGTATGAGAATTTCTGCAATTTTGCTTCAAAATACGGTGAATTTCTGCTTTTTATCCCGAATGTAAGAGGAATGTATACCTTTTACCACAAAAAAGGAAATTTCTTCATTTTTGTCCCAAAATAAGAGGAATTTCTGCATTTTTACTTCAAAGTAAGTGAAATTTCTGCCTTTGTACCAAAAAATAAATGGAATTTCTGTCTTTTTGCCCCAAAATAAAAGGAATTTTTGAATTATGCCCTGAAATAAGTGAAATTTCAGCATTTTTACCAAAAAATAAAAAGAATTTCTGTCTTTTTGCCCCAAAATAAGGGAAATTTCTGCCTTTTTGCCCCCAAATAAAAGGAATTTCAGCCTTTTTACCTCAAAATAAGGGGAATTTCTACATTTTTGCCACAAAATATTAAGAATTTCTGCATTTTTGCCCCAAAATAAGGAAAATTTCTGCCTTTTTTCCCTGAAGTAAGTGAAATTTCTCCAATTTTCCCCTAAAATAAATGAAATTTCTGCAATTTTTCCCCAAAATAAGGGAAATTTCTGGAATTTTGCCCAAAAATAAGTGGAATTTCTGAGTTTTGCCCCAAAATAAAGAGAATTTCTGTCTTTTTTCCCCAACATATAGGGAATTTCTGCCTTTTTGCCCCACAATTAGGGGAATTTCTGCAATTTTGCTCCAAAATACGGGGAATTTCTGCCTTTTCCCAAAAATAAAAGGAATGCATAACTTTTTGCCATAAAAAAGTAAAATTTCTTCATTTTTGTTCCAAAATAAGGGGAATTTCTGCTTTTTTTCCTCTAAATAAGTGGAATTTCTGTGCTTTTCCCACAAAACAAAGGGAATTTCTGTCTTTTTTGCCCCAAAATATCGGGAATTTCTGACTTATTACCCTGAAATAAGTGAAATTTCTGCAATTTTGCCCCAAAATAAGGGAAATTTCTGCAATTTTGCTCCAATGTAAAGGAAATTTCTGCAATTTTGCCCCAAAATAAGGGAAATTTCTGACGGTTTTCTCCTGAAAATTGAGATTTTCTGCCTTTTTGCCCCAAAGTAAAGAGAATTTCTGCCTTTTTGCCCAAAAATTATGAGAATTTCTGCAATTTTCCTTCAAAATACGGGGAATTTCTGCTTTTTATCCCGAAAGTAAGGGGAATGCATAACTTTTTGCCATAAAAAGGTAAATTTCTTCATTTTTGCTCCAAAATAAGGGAAATTTCTGCCTTTTTGCCTCTAAGTAAGTGGAATTTCTCTCTTTTTTTTTTCGAAAACAAAGGGAATTTCTGTCTTTTTTGCCCCAAAATAAGGGGAATTTCTGACTTATTACCCTGAAATAAGTGAAATTTCTGCAATTTTGCCCCAAAATAAGGGAAATTTCTGCCTCTTTGCCCTTAAATAAGGGGAATTTCAGCCTTTTTACCTCAAAATAAAAGGAATTCCTGCCTTTTGACCAAAAATAAGGAAAATTTCTAACATTTTTCCCTGAAATAAGTAAAATGTCTGCAATTTTGCGACAAAATAAGTGATATTTCTGCAATTTTGCCTCAGAATAAGGGAAATTTCTGATATTTTGCCCCAAAAATAAGTGGAATTTCTGAGTTTTGCCCCAAAATAAGGAGAATTTCTGTTATTTTGCTGCAACATATAAGGAATTTCTGCATTTTTGCCCCACAATTAGGGGAATTTCTGCAATTTTGCTCCAAAATACGAGGAATTTCTTCCTTTTTGCCCAAAAATAAGAACAATGCATAACTTTTTGCCTTAAAAAAGGGAAATTTCTTCATTTTTGCTCCAAAATAAGGGGAATTTCTGCTTTTTTGCCTCTAAATAAGTGGAATTTCTGTCTTTTCCCCCAAAACAAAGGGATTTTCTGTCTTTTTTGCCCCAAAATTAAGAAAATTTCTGACTTATTACCCTAAAATAAGTGAAATTTCTGCAATTTTGCCCCAAAATAAGGGAAATTTTTGCCTTTTTGCCCCCAAATAAGGGGAATTTCAGCCTTTTTACCTCAAAATAAGAGGAATTTCTGCCTTTTTGCCCCAAAATAACAAAAATTTTTTTTCCATGAAATAAGGGAAATTTCTGCAATTTTGCCCAAAATAAGTGAAATTTCTGCATTTTTGCCCCAGAATAATGGAAATTTCTGGAATTTTGCCCCAAAATAAGTGGGATTTCTGAGTTTTGCTCCAAAATAAGGAGAATTTCTGTCTTTTTGCACCAACATATAGGGAATTTCTGCATTTTTGCCCCACAATTAGAGGAATTTTTGCAATTTTGCTCCAAAATACGGGGAATTTCTGCCTTTTGGCCCGAAAATAAGAAAAATGCAAACTTTTTTGCCTTAAAAAAGGCAAATTTCTTCATTTTTGCTTCAAAATAAGGGGAAATTCTGTTTTGGCCTTTATATAAGAGGAATTTCTGTCTTTTCCCCCCAAAACAAAGGGATTTTCTGTCCTATTTGTTCCAAAATAAGAAAAATTTCTGACTTATTACCCTGAAATAAGTGAAATTGCTGCAATTTTGCCCCAAAATAATGGAAATTTTTGCCTTTCTGCCAACAAATAAGGGGATTTTCAGCTTTTTACCTCAAAATAAGGGGAATTTCTGCATTTTTGCCACAAAAAATTAGGAATTTCTGCCTTTTTGCCCCAAAATAAAAAAAAAATTTCTGCCTTTTTTCCCTGAAATAAGTGAAATTTCTGCAATTTTGCCCCAAAATAAGTGGAATTTCTGAGTTTTGCCCAAAAATAAGAAGAATTTCTGTCTTTTTGCCCCAACATATAGGAAATTTCTGCCTTTTTGCACCACAATTAGGAGAATTTCTGCAATTTTGCTCCAAAATATGGGGAATTTCTGCCTTTTTGCCCGAAAATAAAGGGAACGCATAACTTTTTGCCATAAAAGAGGGAAATTTCTTCATTTTTACTCCAAAATAAGGATAATGTCTGCCTTTTTGCTTCTCAATAAGTGGAATTTCTGTCTTTTTCCCCCAAAACAAAGGGAATTTCTGTCTTTTTTGCCCCAAAATAAGGGGAATTTCTGACTTATTACCCTAAAATAATTGAAATTTCTGCAATTTTGCCCCAAAATAAGGGAAATTTCTGCCTTTTTTGCCCTGAAATAAGGGGAATTTCAGACTTTATACCTCAAAATAAGGGGAATTTCTGCATTTTTGTTACAAAATATTAGGAATTTCTGACTTTTTGCCCCAAAATAAGGAAAATTTCTGCCTTTATTCCCTGAAATAAGTGAAATTTCTGCAATTTTGTTCCAAAATAAGTGAAATTTCTGCAATTTTGCCTTAAAATAAGGAAAATTTCTGGAATTTTGCACCAAAATAAGTGGAATTTCTAAGTTTTGCCCCAAAATTAGGAGAATTTCTGTATTTTTGTCCCAACATATATAGAGTTTCTGTCTTTTTGCCCCGCATCTAGGGGAATTTCTGCAATTTTGCTCCAAAATACGGGAAATTTCTGCATTTTTGCCCTGAAATATGTGAAATTTTTGCAATTTTACCCCTAAATAAGGTGAATTTCTGCTTTTTGCCCCAAAATAATGGGAATTTCTGCCTTTTTGCCCCAAAATAAAAAAAATTTTTGCTTTTTTTCTCTGAAATAAGTGAAATTTCTGCAATTTTCCCCTAAAATAAGGGAATTTTTTGCAATTTTTTCCCAAATAAGGGAGATTTCTGCAATTTTGCCCCAAAATAAAGGGAATTTCTTCCTTTTTGCCCCCAAACAAAGGAAATTTCAGGCTTTTTACCTGAAAATAAGTGAAATTTCTGAAATTTTGCCCCAAATAAGAGAAATTTCTGCAATTTTGCCCCAAAATAAGGTAAATTCCTGCAATTTTGCACCAAAATAAAAGAAATTTCTGGAATTTTGCCCCAAAATAAGAGGAATTTCTGATTTTTGCCCCAAAATAAAGAAAATTTCTGCCTTTTGCCCCAAAATTAGGGGAATTTCTGCAATATTGCTCCAAAATACGGGGAATTTCTGCCTTTTTGCCTGAAAATAATGGGAATGCATACCATTTTGCCATAAAAGGGGAAATTTCTTCATTTTTGCTCCAAAATGAAGGGAATTTCTGCCTTTTTGCCTCTAAATAAGTGGAATTTCTGTCTTGTTCTCCCAAAACAAAGAGAATTTCTGTCTTTTTTGCCCCAAAATAAGGGGAATTTCTGACTTTTTACCCTGAACTAAGTGAAATTTCTGCCATTTTGCCCCAAAATAAGGGAAATTTCTGCAATTTTGCCCCTATGTAAAGGAAATTTCTGCAATTTTGCCCAAAAATAAGGGGAACTTCTGAGAGTTTGCTCCTGAAAAAAGGAGATCTTCTGTCTTTTTGCCCCAAAATAAGGAGAATTTCAGCCTTTTTGCCCGAAAATTATGAGAATTTCTGCAATTTTGCTTCAAAATACGGGGAATTTCTGCTTTTTATCCCGAAAGTAAGGGGAATGCATACCTTTTTGCCATTAAAAAGGGAAATTTCTTCATTTTTGCTCCAAAATAAGGGGAATTTCTGCCTTTTTGCCTCTAAATAAGTGGAATTTCTGTCTCTTTCCCCCAAAACAAAGGGAATTTCTGTGTTATTTGCCCCAAAATAAGAGGAATTTCTGAATTATTACCGTGAAATAAGTAAAATTTCTCCAATTTTGCCCCAAAATAAGGGAAATTTCTGTCTCTTTGCCCCCAAATAAGGGGAATTTCAGCCTTTTTACCTCAAAATAAGGGGAATTGCTGCATTTTTGCCACAAAATATTAGTAATTTCTGACTTTTTCCTCAAAATAAGAAAAATTTGTGCTTTTTTTCCCTCAAATAAGTGAAATTTCTGCAATTTTGCCGCAAAATAAGTGAAATTTCTGCAATTTTGCCCCAAAATAAGGGAAATTTCTGGAATTTTTCCCCAAAAGTAGTGGAATTTCTGAGTTTTGCCCAAAAATAAGGAGAATTTATGTCTTTTTGCCCCAACATATAGGGAATTTCTGCCTTTTGCCCCACAATTAGGGGAATTTCTGCAATTTTGCTCCAAAATACGTGGAATTTCTGCCTTTTTGCCCGAAAATAAGGGGAATGCATACCTTTTTGCCATAAAAAAGGGAAATTTCTTCATTTTTGCTCCAAAGAAGGGAAATTTCTGCCTTTTTGCCTCTAAATAAGTGGAATTTCTGTCTTTTTCCCTCAAAACAAAGGGAATTTCTGTCTTTTTTGCCTCAAAATAAGGGAAATTTCTGACTTATTACCCTGAAGTAAGTGAAATTTCTGCAATTTTGCCCCAAAATAAGGGAAATTTCTGCCTTTTTGCCCTGAAATATGTGAAATTTCTGAAATTTTACCCTAAATAAGTTGAATTTCTGCATTTTTGCCACAAATTAATGAAAATTTCTGCTTTTTTGCCCCAAAATAAGAAAAGTTTTTGCTTTTTTTCTCTGAAATAAGTGAAATTTCTGCAATTTCGCCCTTAAATAAGGAAAATTTCTGCAATTTTTCCCCATAATAAGAAAAATTTCTGCAATTTTGCCCCAAAATAAAGGAAATATCAGCACTTTTTCCTGAAAATAAGTGAAATTTCTGCTATTTTGCCCCAAATAAGGAAAATTTCTTCAATTTTGCCCAAAAATAAGGTAAATTCCTTCAATTTTGCCCCAAAATAAAGGAAATTTCTTGAATTTTGCTCCAAAATATACAGATTTTCTGATTTTTGCCCCAAAATAAAGGGAATTTCTGCCTTTTGCCCCAAAATTAGGGGAATTTCTGCAATTTTGCTCCAAAATACGGGGAATTTCTGCCTTTTTGCCCGAAAATAATGGGAATGCATACCTTTTTGCCATAAAAAATGAAATTTCTTCATTTTTGCTCCAAAATAAGGGGAATTTCTGCCTTTTTGCCTCTAAATAAGTGGAATTTCTGTCTTTTTCCCACAAAACAAGGGAATTTCTCTCTTTTTTGCCCCAAAATAAAAGGAATTTTTGACTCATTACTCTGAAATAAGTGAAATTTCTGCAATTTTGCCCCAAAATAAGGGAAATTTCTGCCTTTTTGCCCCCAAATAAGGGGAATTCAGGCTTTTTACCTCAAAATAAGAGAAATTTCTGCATTTTTGCCACAAAATATTAGGAATTTCTGTTTTTTTGCCCCAAAATAAAAAAAATTTCTGAATTTTTTCCCTGAAATAAGTGAAATTTCTGCAATTGTGCCCCAAAATAAGTGAAATTTCTGCAATTTTGCCCCAAAATAAGGGAAATTTCTGGAATTTTTCCCCAAAAGAAGTGGAATTTCTGAGTTTTGCCCCAAAATAAGGAGAATTTCTGTCTTTTTGCCCCAACATATAGGGAATTTCTGCCTATTGCCCCACAATTAGGGGAATTTCTGCAATTTTGCTCCAAAATACGGGGAATTTCTGCCTTTTTGCCCGAAAATAAGGGGAATGCATACCTTTTTGCCATAAAAAAGGGAAATTTCTTCATTTTTGCTCCAAAAGAAGGGAAATTTCTGCCTTTTTGCCTCTAAATAAGTGGAATTTCTGTCTTTTTCCCTCAAAACAAAGGGAATTTCTGTATTTTTTGCCTCAAAATAAGGGAAATTTCTGACTTATTACCCTGAAGTAAGTGAAATTTCTGCAATTTTGCCCCAAAATAAGGGAAATTTCTACCTTTTTGCCCTGAAATATGTGAAATTTCTGAAATTTTACCCTAAATAAGTTGAATTTCTGCCTTTTTGCCACAAATTAATGAAAATTTCTGCCTTTTTGCCCAAAAATAAGAAAAGTTTTTGCTTTTTTTCTCTGAAATAAGTGAAATTTCTGCAATTTTGCCCTAAAATAAGGAAAATTTCTGCAATTTTTCCCAATAATAAGGGAAATTTCTGCAATTTTGCTCCAAAATACCGAGAATTCCTGCCTTTTTGCCTCTAAATAAGTGGAATTTCTGTCTTATTCCCCTAAAACAAAGGGAATTTCTGTCTTTTTTGCCCCAAAATAAGGGGAATTTCTGAATTATTACCCTGAAATAAGTGAAATTTCTCCAATTTTGCCCCAAAATAAGGGAAATTTCTGCCTCTTTGCCCCCAAATAAGGGGAATTTCAGCCTTTTTACCTCAAAATAAGGAGAATTTCTGCATTTTTGACACAAAATATTAGGAATTTCTGACTTTTTGCCCCAAAATAAGGAAAATTTGTGCCTTTTTACTCTGAAATAAGTGAAATTTCTGCAATTTTGCCCCAAAATAAGTGAAATTTCTGCAATTTTGCCCCAAAATAAATGAAATTTCTGCAATTTTGCACCAAAATAAGGAAAATTTCTGGAATTTTGGTCCAAAATAAGTGGAATTTCTAAGTTTTGCCCCAAAATAAGAAGAATTTCTGTCCTTTTGCCTCTAAATAAGTGAAATTTCTGCAATTTTGCCCCAAAATAAGGGAAATTTATGCAATTTTGTCCCAAAATAAGGGAAATTTCTGGAATTTTTCCCCAAAAGAAGTGGAATTTCTGAGTTTTGCCTCATATAAGGAGAATTTCTGTCTTTTTGCCCCAACATATAGGGAATTTCTGCCTTTTGCCCCACAATTAGGGGAATTTCTGCAATTTTGCTCCAAAATACGGGGAATTTTTGCCTTTTTGCCCGAAAATAAGGGGAATGCATACCTTTTTGCCATAAAAAAGGGAAATTTCTTCATTTTTGCTCCAAAAGAAGGGAAATTTCTGCCTTTTTGCCTCTAAATGAGTGGAATTTCTGTCTTTTTCCCTCAAAACAAAGGGAATTTCTGTATTTTTTGCCTCAAAATAAGGGAAATTTCTGACTTATTACCCTGAAGTAAGTGAAATTTCTGCAATTTTGCCCCAAAATAAGGGAAATTTCTGCCTTTTTGCCCTGAAATATGTGAAATTTCTGAAATTTTACCCTAAATAAGTTGAATTTCTGCCTTTTTGCCACAAATTAATGAAAATTTCTGCCTTTTTGCCCAAAAATAAGAAAAGTTTTTGCTTTTTTTCTCTGAAATAAGTGAAATTTCTGCAATTTTGCCCTAAAATAAGGAAAATTTCTGCAATTTTTCCCAATAATAAGGGAAATTTCTGCAATTTTACTCCAAAATACCGAGAATTTCTGCCTTTTTGCCTCTAAATAAGTGGAATTTCTGTCTTATTCCCCTAAAACAAAGGGAATTTCTGTCTTTTTTGCCCCAAAATAAGGGGAATTTCTGAATTATTACACTTAAATAAGTGAAATTTCTCCAATTTTGCCGCAAAATAAGGGAAATTTCTGCCTCTTTGCCCCCAAATAAGGGGAATTTCAGCCTTTTTACCTCAAAATAAGGAGAATTTCTGCATTTTTGACACAAAATATTAGGAATTTCTGACTTTTTGCCCCAAAATAAGGAAAATTTGTGCCTTTTTACTCTGAAATAAGTGAAATTTCTGCAATTTTGCCCCAAAATAAGTGAAATTTCTGCAATTTTGCCCCAAAATAAATGAAATTTCTGCAATTTTGCACCAAAATAAGGAAAATTTCTGGAATTTTGGTCCAAAATAAGTGTAATTTCTAAGTTTTGCCCCAAAATAAGAAGAATTTCTGTCTTTTTGCCTCTAAATAAGTGAAATTTCTGCAATTTTGCCCCAAAATAAGGGAAATTTATGCCTTTTTCCCCCAAATAATGGGAATTGCAGCCTTTTTACCTCAAAATAAGGGGAATTTCTGCATTTTTGCCATAAAATATTAGGAATTTCTGCCTTTTGCTCCAAAATAAAGGAAATTTCTGCCTTTTTTTCCTGAAATAAGTGAAATTTCTGCAATTTTGCCCCAAAATAAGTGAAATTTCTGCAATTTTGCCCTAAAATAAGGGAAATTTCTGGAATTTTGCCCCAAAATAAGTGGAATTTCTGAGTTTTGCCCCAAAATAAGGAGAATTTCTGTCTTTTTGCCCCAACATATAGGGCATTTCTGTCTTTCTGCACTACAACTAGGGAAATTTCTGCAATTATGCTCCAAAATACGGGGAATTTCTGCCTTTTTGCCCGAAAATAAGAGGAATGCATAACTTATTGCCATAAAAAAGGGAAATTTCTTCATTTTTGCTCCAAAATAAGGGAAATTTCTGCCTTTTTGCTCTGAAATATGTGAAATTTCTGCAATTTTACCCCAAAATATGGTGAATTTCTGCTTTTTTGCCACAAATTAATGGGAATTTCTGCATTTTTGCCCCAAAATAAAAAAAATTTTTGCGTTTTTTCTCTGAAATAAGTGAAATTTCTGCAATTTTGCCCTAAAATAAGGAAAATTTCTGCAATTTTTCCCAATAATAAGGGAAATTTCTTCAATTTTGCCCCAAAATAAGGAGAATTTCTCCCTTTTTGCCCCAAAATAAAGGAAATTTCAGCCTTTTTACCGGAAAATAATTGAAGTTTCTGCAATTTTGCCCCAAATAAAAAAAAATTCTGCAATTTTGCCCCAAAATAAGGTAAATTCTTGCAATTTTGCCCGAAATTAAAGAAAATTTCTTGAATTTTGCCCAAAAATAAGGGGAATTTATGATTTTTGCCCCAAAATATAGGGAATTTCTGCCTTTTGCCCCAAAATTAGGGGAATTTCTGCAATTTTACCACAAAATATGTAAAATTTCTGCATTTTTGCCCCAAAATAATGGGAATTTTTGCCTTTTTGCCCCAAAATAAGAAAAATTTTTGCTTTTTTTCTCTGAAATAAGTGAAATTTCTGCAATTTTGCCCTTAAATAAGGAAAATTTCTGCAATTTTTCCCCATAATAAGAAAAATTTCTGCAATTTTGCCCCAAAATAAGAGGAATTTCTCTATTTTTGCCCCAAAATAAAGGAAATATCAGCACTTTTAGCTGAAAATAAGTGAAATTTCTGCAATTTTCCCCCAAATAAGGAAAATTTCTTCAATTTTTCCCAAAAATAAGATAAATTCCTTCAATTTTGCCCCAAAATAAAGGAAATTTCTTGAATTTTGCTCCAAAATATACAGATTTTCTGATTTTTGCCCCAAAATAAAGGGAATTTCTGCCTTTTGCCCCAAAATTAGGGCAATTTCTGCAATTTTGCTCCAAAATACGGGGAATTTCTGTCTTTTTGACCGAAAATAATGGGAATGCATACCTTTTTGCCATAAAAATGAAATTTCTTCATTTTTGCTCCAAAATAAGGGGAATTTCTGCCTTTTTGCCTCTAAATAAGTGGAATTTCTGTCTTTTTCCCACAAAACAAGGGAATTTCTCTCTTTTTTGCCCCAAAATAAGGGGAATTTCTGACTCATTACCCTGAAATAAGTGAAATTTCTGCAATTTTGCCCCAAAATAAGGGAAATTTCTGCCTTTTTGCCCCCAAATAAGGGGAATTCAGCCTTTTTACCTCAAAATAAGGGGAATTGCTGCATTTTTGCCACAAAATATTAGGAATTTCTGTATTTTTGCCCAAAATAAAGAAAATTTCTGAATTTTTTCCCTGAAATAAGTGAAATTTCTGCAATTGTGCCCCAAAATAAGGGAAATTTCTGGAATTTTTCCCCAAAAGAAGTGGAATTTCTGAGTTTTGCCCCAAAATAAGGAGAATTTCTGTCTTTTTGCCCCAACATATAGGGAATTTCTGCCTTTTGCACCACAATTAGGGGAATTTCTGCAATTTTGCTCCAAAATACGGGGAATTTCTGGCTTTTTGCCCGAAAATAAGGGGAATGCATACCTTTTTGCCATAAAAAAGGAAAATTTCTTCATTTTTGCTCCAAAAGAAGGGAAATTTCTTTCTTTATGCCTCTAAATAAGTGGAATTTCTGTCTTTTTCCCTCAAAACAAAGGGAATTTCTGTCTTTTTTGCCTCAAAATAAGGGAAATTTCTGACTTATTACCCTGAAGTAAGTGAAATTTCTGCAATTTTTCCCCAAAATAAGGGAAATTTCTGCCTTTTTGCCCTGAAATATGTGAAATTTCTGAAATTTTACCCAAAAAAAGTTGAATTTCTGCCTTTTTGCCACAAATTAATGAAAATTTCTGCCTTTTTGCCCCAAAATAAGAAAAGTTTTTGCTTTTTTTCTCTGAAATAAGTGAAATTTCTGCAATGTTGCCCTAAAATAAGGAAAATTTCTGCAACTTTTCCCAATAATAAGGGAAATTTCTGCAATTTTGCTCCAAAATACCGAGAATTTCTGCCTTTTTGCCTCTAAATTAGTGGAATTTCTGTCTTTTTCCCCCAATACAAAGGGAATTTCTGTCTTTTTTGCCTCAAAATAAGGGGAATTTCTGAATTATTACCCTGAAATAAGTGAAATTTCTCCAATTTTGCCCCAAAATAAGGGAAATTTCTGCCTCTTTGCCCCCAAATAAGGGGAATTTCAGCCTTTTTACCTCAAATAAGGGGAATTTCAGCATTTTTTGCCACAAAATATTAGGAATTTCTGACTTTTTGCCCCAAAATAAGGAAAATTTGTGCCTTTTTTCCCTGAAATAAGTGAAATTTCTGCAATTTTGCCCAAAAATAAGTGAAATTTCTGCAATTTTTCCCCAAAATATGTGAAATTTCTGCGATTTTGCCCCAAAATAAGGGAAATAATTGGAATTTTGCCCCAAAATAATTGGAATTTCTAAGTCTTGCCCCAAAATAAGGAGAATATCTGTCTTCTTGCCTCTAAATAAGTGAAATTTCTGCAATTTTGCCCCAAAATAAGAAAAATTTCTGCCTTTTTGCCCCCAAATAATGGGAATTTCAGCCTTTTTCCCTCAAAATAAGGGGAATTTCTGCATTTTTGCAACAAAATATTAGGAATTTCAGCCTTTTTGCCCCAAAATAAAGAAAATTTCTGCCTTTTTTCCTGAAATAAGTGAAATTTCTGCAATTTTGCCCTAAAATAAGTGAAATTTCTGCAATTTTGCCCCAAAATAAGGGAAATTCCTCCAATTTTGCCCCAAAATAAAGGAAATTTCTTGAATTTTGCCCCAAAATAAAGAGATTTTCTGATTTTTGCCCCAAAAATAAAGGGAATTTCTGCCTTTTGCCCCAAAATTAAGGGAATTTTTGATATTTTGCTCCAAAATACGGGGAATTTCTGCCTTTTTGCCCGAAAATAATGCGAATGCCTACCTTTTTGCCATAAAAAATGAAATTTCTTCATTTTTGCTCCAAAATAAGGGGAATTTCTGCCTTTTTGCCTCTAAATAAGTGGAATTTCTGTTTTTTTTCCCACAAAACAAGGGAATTTCTCTTTTTTTTGCCCCAAAATAAGTGGAATTTCTGACTCCTTACCCTGAAATAAGTGAAATTTCTGCAATTTTGCTCCAAAATAAGGGAAATTTCTGCCATTTTGCCCCCAAATAAGGGGAATTCAGCCTTTTTACCTCAAAATAAGAGGAATGTCTGCATTTTTGCCACAAAATATTAGGAATTTCTGTTTCTTTGCCGTAAAATAAGGAAAATTTCTGACTTTTTTCCCTGAAATAAGTGAAATTTCTGCAATTTTGCCCCAAAAAAAGTGAAATTTCTGCAATTTTGCCCCAAAATAAGGGAAATTTCTGGAATTTTGCCCCAAAAGAAGTGGAATTCCTGAGTTTTGCCCCAAAATAAGAAGAATTTCTGTCTTTTTGCCCCAACATATAGGGAATTTCTGCCTTTCTGCACCACAACTAGAGGAATTTCTGCAATTATGCTCCAAAGTACGGGGAATTTCTGCCTTTTTGCCCGATAATAAGGGGAATGCATAACTTTTTGCCATAAAAAAGGGAAATTTCTTCATTTTTGCTCCAAAATAAGGGAAATTTCTGCCTTTTTGCCCTGAAATATGTGAAATTTCTGCAATTTTACCCAAAAATAAGGTGAATTTCTGCCTTTTTGCCACAAATTAATGGGAATTTTTGCCTTTTTGCCCCAAAATAAGAAAAATTTTTGCGTTTTATCTCTGAAATAAGTGAAATTTCTGCAATTTTGCCCTAAAATAATGAAAATATCTGCAATTTTTCCCAATATATGGGAAATTTCTTCAATTTTGCCCCAAAATAAGGGGAATTTCTCCTGTTTTGCCCCAAAATAAAGGATATTTCAGCCTTTTTACCTGAAAATAATTGAAGATTCTGCAATTTTGCCCCAAATATGAAAAATTTCTGCAATTTTGCCCCAAAATAAGGTAAATTCTTGCAATTTTGCCCCAGATTAAAGGAAATTTCTTGAATTTTGCCCCAAAATAAAGGGAATTGATGATTTTAGCCCCAAAATAAATTGAATTTCTGCCTTTTGCCCCAAATTAGGGGAATTTCTGCAATTCTACCCCAAAATAAGTCAAATTTCTGCCTTTTTACCCCAAAATAATGGGAATTTCTGCCTTTTTGCCTTAAAATAAAAAAAATTTTTGCTTTTTTTCTCTGAAATAAGTGAAATTTCTGCAATTTTGCCCTTAAATAAGGAAAATTTCGGCAATTTTTCCTCATAATAAGAGAAATTTCTGCAATTTTGCCCCAAAATAAGAGGAATTTCTCCGTTTTTGTCACAAAATAAAGGAAATATCAGCCCTTTTTCCTGAAAATAAGTGAAATTTCTGCAATTTTGCCCCAAATAAGGGAAATTTCTGCAATTTTGCCCAAAAATAAGGTAAATTCCTCCAATTTTGCCCCAAAAGAAAGGAAATTTCTTGAATTTTGCCCCAAAATAAAAAGATTTTCAGATTTTTGCCCCAAAATAAAGAGAATTTCTGCCTTTTGCCCCAAAATTAGAGGAATTTCTGCAATTTTGCTCCAAAATAGGGGGAATTTCTGCCTTTTTACCCGAAAATAATGGGATTGCATACCTTTTTGCCATAAAAAATGAAATTTCTTCATTTTTGCTCCAAAATAAGGGAAATTTCTGCCTTTTTGCCTCTAAATAAGTGGAATTTCTGTCTTTTTCCCCCAAAACAAAGGAAATTTCTGTCTTTTTTGCCCCAAAATAAGGGGAATTTCTGACTCATTACCCTGAAATAAGTGAAATTTCTGCAATTTTGCCCCAAAATAAGGGAAATTTCTGGAATTTTGCCCCAAAAGAAGTGGAATTTCTGAGTTTTGTCCCAAAATAAGAAGAATTTCTGTCTTTTTGCCCCAACATATAGGGAATTTCTGTGTTTCTGCACCACAACTAGGGGAATTTCTGCAATTATGCTCCAAAATACAGAGAATTTCTTCCTTTTTGCCCGAAAATAAGGGGAATGCATACCTTTTTGCCATAAAAAAAAGAAATTTCTTAATTTTTGCTCCAAAATACGGGGAATTTCTGCCTTTTTTCCCAAAAATAAGGGAAATGCATATCTTTTTGCCATAAAAAAGGGAAATTTCTTAATTTTTGCTCCAAAATAAGGGGAATTTCTGCCTTCTTGCCTCTAAATAAGTGGAATTTCTGTCTTTTTCCCCAAAAACAACGGGAATTTCTGTATTTTTTGCCCCAAAATAAGGGGGAATTTCTGACTTATTACCCTGAAATAAGTGAAATTTCTGCAATTTTGCCCCAAAATAAAAGAAATTTCTACCTTTTTGCCCTGAAATATGTGAAATTTCTGCAATTTTACCCCAAAATAAGGTGAATTTCTGAATTTTTGCCCTAAAATAATGGGAATTTCTGCACTTTTGCCCCAAAATAAGAAAAATTTTTGCTTTTTTTCTCTGAAATAAGTGAAATTTCTGCAATTTTGCCCTAAAATAAGGAAAATTTCTGCAATTTTTCCCAATAATAAGGGAAATTTCTTCAATTTTGCCCCAAAATAAGGGGAATTTCTCCCTTTTTGCCCCAAAATAAAGGAAATTTCAGCCTTTTTACTGGAAAATAATTGAAGTTTCTGCAATTTTGCCCCAAATAAGAAAAATTTCTGCAATTTTGCCCCAAAATAAGGTAAATTCTTGCAATTTTGCCCCAAATTAAAGGAAATTTCTTGAATTTTGCCTCAAAATAAGGGGAATTTATGATTTTAGCCCCAAATTAAAGGTAATTTCTGTCTTTTGCCCCAAATTAGGGGAATTTCTGCAATTTTACCCCAAAATAAGTCAAATTTATGCTTTTTTGCCCCAAAATAATGGGAATTTCTGCCTTTTTGCCACAAAATAAGAAAAATTTTTGCTTTTTTTCTCTGAAATAAGTGAAATTTCTGCAATTTTGCCCTTAAATAAGAAAAATTTCTGCAATTTTTCCTCATAATAAGAGAAATTTGTGCAATTTTGCCCCAAAATAAGAGGAATTTCTCCCTTTTTGCCCCAAAATAAAGGAAATATCAGCCCTTTTTCCTGAAAATAAGTGAAATTTCTGCAATTTTGCCCCAAATAAGGGAAATTTCTGCAATTTTGCCCAAAAATAAGGTAAATTCCTCCAATTTTGCCCCAAAATAAAGGAAATTTCTTGAATTTTGCCCCAAAATAAAGAGATTTTCAGATTTTTGCCCCAAAATAAAGAGAATTTCTGCCTTTTGCCCCAAAATTAGAGGAATTTCTGCAATTTTGCTCCAAACTACGGGGAATTTCTGCATTTTTACCCGAAAATAATGGGATTGAATAACTTTTTGCCATAAAAAATGAAATTTCTTCATTTATGCTCCAAAATAAGGGGAATTTCTGCCTTTTTGCCTCTAAATAAGTGGAATTTCTGTCTTTTTCCCACAAAACAAGGGAATTTCTCTCTTTTTTGCCCCAAAATAAGGGGAATTTCTGACTCATTACCCTGAAATAAGTGAAATTTTTGGAATTTTGCCCCAAAATAAGGGAAATTTCTGCATTTTTGTCCCCAAATAAGGGGAATTCAGCCTTTTTACCTCAAAGTAAGAGGAATTTCTGCATTTTTGCCACAAAATATTAGGAATTTCTGTTTCTTTGCCGGAAAATAAGAAAAATTTCTGACTTTTTTCCCTGAAATAAGTGAAATTTCTGCAATTGTGCCCCAAAATATGTAAAATTTCTGCAATTTTGCCCCAAAATAAGTGAAATTTCTGCAATTTTGCCCCAAAATAAGGGAAATTTCTAGAATTTTGCCCCAAAAGAAGTAAAATTTCTGAGTTTTGCCCCAAAATAAGAAGAATTTCTGTCTTTTTGCCCCAACATATAGGGAATTTCTGTCTTTCTGCACCACAACTTGGGGAATTTCTGCAATTATGCTCGAAAATAGGGGGAATTTTGGCCTTTTTGCCCGAAAATAAGGAGAATGCAAACCTTTTTGCAATAAAAAAGGGAAATTTCTTCATTTTTGCTCCAAAATAAGGGAAATTTCTGCCTTTTTGCCTCCAAATTAGTGGAATTTCTGTCTTTTTCCCTCAAAACAAAGAAAATTTCTGTCTTTTTTGCCTCAAAATAAGGGGAATTTCTGACTTATTACACTGAAATAAGTGAAATTTCTGCAATTTTGCCCCAACATAAGGGAAATTTCTGCCTTTTTGCCCTGAAGTGTGTGAAATTTCTGCAATTTTACCCCAAATTAGGTGAATTTCTGCCTTTTTGCCACAAATTAATGGGAATTTCTGCCTTTTTGCCCCAAAATAAATAATTTTTGCGTTTTTTCTCTGAAATAAGTGAAATTTCTGCAATTTTGCCCTAAAATAAGGAAAATTTCTGCAATTTTTCCCAATAATAAGGAAAATTTCTGAAATTTTGCCCCAAAATTAGGGGAATTTCTCCCTTTTGGCCCCAAAATAAAGGAAATTTCAGCTTTTTACATGAAAATAAGTGAAATTTCTGCAATTTTGGCCCAAATAAGGGAAATTTCTTCAATTTTGCCCCAAAATCAGGTAAATTCCTGTAATTTTGTCACAAAATAAAGGAAATTTCTTAAATTTTACCCCAAAAGAAAGGGAATTTCTGATTTTTGCCCCAAAATAAAAGGAATTTCTGCCTTTTGCCCCAAAATTAGGGAATTTCTCCCTTTTTGCCCGAAAATTATGAGAATTTCTGCAATTTTGCTTCAAAATACGGGGAATTTTTGCTTTTTATCCCGAATGTAAAAGGAATGTAAACCTTTTACCACAAAAAAGGAAATTTCTTCATTTTTGCCCCAAAAGAAGAGGAATTTCTTCCTTTTTACTTCAAAGTAAGTGAAATTTCTGCCTTTGTACCAAAAAATAAATGGAATTTCTGTCTTTTTACCCCAAAATAAAAGGAATTTTTGAATTATGCCCTGAAATAAGTGAAATTTGTGCAATTTTGCCCAAAATAAATGAAATTTCTGCATTCTTGCCACAAAATAAAAAGAATTTCTGTCTTTTTGCCCCAAAATAAGGGAAATTTCTGCCTTTTTGCCCCCAAATAAAAAGAATTTCAGCCTTTTTACCTCAAACTAAGGGGAATTTCTACATTTTTGCCACAAAATATTAAGAATTTCTGGATTTTTGCCCCAAAATAAGGAAAATTTCTGCCTTTTTTGCCTGAAATAAGTGAAATTTCTCCAATTTTGCCATAAATTAAGTGAAATTTCTGCAATTTTTCCCCAAAAAGGGAAATTTCTGGAATTTTGCCCAAAAATAAGTGGAATTTCTGAGTTTTGCCCCAAAATAAGAAGAATTTCTGTCTTTTTTCCCCAACATATAGGGAATTTCCGCCTTTTTGCCCCACAATTAGGGGAATTTCTGCAATTTTGCTACTAAATATGGGAAATTTCTGCCTTTTCCCAAAAATAAAGGGAATGCATAACTTTTTGCCATAAAAAAAAGAAATTTCTTCATTTTTGCTCCAAAATAAGTGGAATTTCTGCATTTTTGCCTCTAAATAAGTGGAATTTCTGTCTTTTTCCCCCAAAACAAAGGGAATTTCTGTCTTTTTTGCCCCAAAATAACGGGAAGTTCTGACTTATTACCCTGAAATTAGTGAAATTTCTGCAATTTTGCCCCAAAATAAAAAAAAATTTCTGCAATTTTGCCTCAATGTAAATAAAATTTCTGCAATTTTTCCCCAATATAAGGGAAATTTCTGACTGTTTGCTCCCGAAAAAAGGAGATTTACTGTCTTTTTGCCCTAAAATAAGGAGAATTTCTACCTTTTGCCCGAAAATTATAAGAATTTCTGCAATTTTACTTCAAAATACGGGAAATTTCTTCTTTTTATCCCGAAAGTAAGGGGAATGCATACCTTTTTGCCATAAAAAGGTAAATTTCTTCATTTTTGCTCCAAAATAATGGAAATTTCTGCCTTTTTGCCTCTAAATAAGTGGAATTTCTGTCTTTTCCTCCAAAACAAAGGTAATTTCTGTCGTTTTTGCCCCAAAATAAGGGGAATTTCTGACTTATTACCCTGAAATAAGTGAAATTTCTGCAATTTTGCCCCAAAATAAGGGAAATTTCTTCCTCTTTGCCCTCAAATAAGGGGAATTTCAGCCTTTTTACCTCAAAATAAGGGGAATTCCTGCTTTTTGTCCCAAAATAAGGAAAATTTCTAACTTTTTTGTCTGAAATAAGTAAAATTTCTGGAATTTTGCCCCAAAATAAGTGGAATTTCTGAGTTTTGCCCCAAAATAAGGAGAATTTCTGTCTTTTTGCCCCAACATATAGGGAATTTCTGCCTTTTTGCACCACAATTAGAAGAATTTCTGCAATTTTGCTCCAAAATACGGGGAATTTCTGCCTTTTTGCCCGAAAATAAGGGGAATGCATAACTTTTTGCCATAAAAAAGGAAAATTTCTTCATTTTTGCTGCAAAATAAGGGGAAATTCTGCCTTTTTGCTTCTCAATAAGTGGAATTTCTGTCTTTTTCCCCCAAAACAAAAGGAATTTCTGTCTATTTTGGCCCAAAATAATGGGAATTTCTGACTTATTACCCTAAAATAAGTGAAATTTCTGCAATTTTGCCCCAAAATAAGGCAAATTTCTGCCTTTTTGCCCTAAAATAAGGGGAATTTCAGCCTTTATAACTCAAAATAAGGAAAATTTCTGCATTTTGCCACAAAATATTAGGAATTTCTGACTTTTTGCCCCAAAATAAGGAAAATTTCTGCCTTTTTTCCCTGAAATAAGTGAAATTTCTGCAATTTGCCCCAAAATAAGTGAAATTTTGCAATTTTGTCCCAAAATAAAGAAAATTTCTGGAATTTTGCCCCAAAATAAGTGGAATTTCTAAGTTTTGCCCCAAAATAAAAAGAATTTCTGTCTTTTTGCCCCAACATATAGGGAATTTCTGTCTTTTTGCCCCACAACTAGTGGAATTTCTGCAATTTTGCTCCAAAATACGGGGAATTTTTGCCTTTTTGTCCTGAAATATGTGAAATATCTGCAATTTTACTTCTAAATAAGGTTAATTTCTGCTTTTTTGCCCCAAAATAATTTGAATTTCTGCCTTTTTGCTCCAAAATAAGAAAAACTTTTGCTTTTTTTCTCTGAAATAAGTGAAATTTCTGCAATTTTCCCCTAAATTAAGGGAAATTTTTGCCATTTTTTCCTATAATAAGGGAGATTTCTGCAATTTTGCCCCAAAATAAGAGGAATTTCTTGCTTTTTGCCCAAAACAAAGGAAATTTCAGCCTTTTTACCTGAAAATAAGTGAAATTTTTGAAATTTTGCCCCAAAAAGGGAAATTTCTGCAATTTTGCCCCAAAATAAGGTAAATTCCTGCAATTTTGCCCCAAAATAAAGGAAATTTCTGGAATTTTGCCCCAAAATAAGGGGAATCTGATTTTTGCCTCAAAATAAAGGGAATTTCTGCCTTTTGCCCCAAAATTAGGGGAATTTCTTCAATTTTGCACCAAAATACGGGGAATTTCTGCCTTTTTGCCTGAAAATAATGGGAATGCATAACTTTTGGCCATAAAAAGGGAAATTTCTTCATTTTTGCTCCAAAATAAGTGGAATTTCTGCCTTTTTGCTTCTCAATAAGTGGAATTTCTGTCTTTTTTCCCCAAAACAAAGGGAATTTCTGTCTTTTTTGCCCCAAAATAAGGGGAATTTCTGACTTATTACCCTAAAATAAGTGAAATTTCTGCAATTTTGCCCCAAAATAAGGGAAATTTATGCCTTTTTGCCCTGAAATAAGGGGAATTTCAGCCTTTATACCTCAAAATAAGGGGAATTTCTGCATTTTTGCCACAAAATATTAGGAATTTCTGACTTTTTGCCCCAAAATAAGGAAAATTTCTGCCTTTTTTCCCTGAAATATGTGAAATTTCTGCAATTTTGCCCCAAAATAAGTGAAATTTTGCAATTTTGCTCCAAAATAAGGAAAATTTCTGGAATTTTGCCCCAAAATAAGTGGAATTTCTAAGTTTTGCCCCAAAATAATAAGAAATTCTGTCTTTTTGCCCCAACATATAGGGAATTTCTGTCTTTTTGCCCCACAACTAGGGGAATTTCTGCAATTTTGCTCCAAATTACGGGGAATTTCTGCCTTTTTGCCCTGAAATATGTGAAATTTCAGCAATTTTACCCCTAAATAAGGTGATTCTTTGCTTTTTTGCCCCAAAATAAAAAAAAATTTTGCTTTTTTTTCTGAAATATGTGAAATTTCTTCAATTTTCCCCTAAAATAAGGGAAATTTTTGCAATTTTTTCCCATAATAAGGGAGATTTCTGCAATTTTGCCTCAAAATAAGGGGAATTTCTTATTCTTTGCCCCAAAACAAAGGAAATTTCAGCCTTTTTACCTGAAAATAAGTGAAATTTCTGTAATTTTGCCCCAAATAAGGGAAATTTCTGCAATTTTGCCCCAAAATAAGGTAAATTCCTGCAATTTTGCCCCAAAATAAAGGAAATTTCTGGAATTTTGCCCCAAAATAAGGGGAATTTCTGATTTTTGCCCCAAAATAAAGGGAATTTCTGCCTTTTGCCCCAAAATTAGGGGAATTTCTGCAATTTTGCTTCAAAATACGGGGAATTTCTGCCTTTTTGCCTGAAAATAATGGGAATGCATATCTTTTTGCCATAAAAAGGGAAATTTCTTCATTTTTGCTTCAAAATAATTGGAATTTCTGCTTTTTTGCCTCTAAATAAGTGGAATTTCTGTCTTTTTCCCCCAAAACAAAGGGAATTTCTGTATTTTTGCCCCAAAATAAGGGGAATTTTTGACTTATTACCCTAAAATAAGTGAAATTTCTGCAATTTTACCTCAAAATAAGGGAAATTTCTGCCTTTTTGCCCTGAAATATGGGGAATTTCAGCCTTTATACCTCAAAATAAGGGGAATTTCTGCATTTTTGCCACAAAATATTAGGAATTTCTGACTTTTTGCCCCAAAATAAGGAAAATTTCTGCCTTTTTTCCCTGAAATAAGTGAAATTTCTGCAATTTTGCCCCAAAATAAGTGAAATTTTGCAATTTTGCTCCAAAATAAGAAAAATTTCTGGAATTTTGCCCCAAAATAAGTGGAATTTCTAAGTTTTGCCCTAAAATAAGAAGAAATTCTGTCTTTTTGCCCCAACATATAGGGAATTTCTGTTATTTTGCCCCACAACTAGGGGAATTTCTGCAATTTTGCTCCAAAATACGGGGAATTTCTGCCTTTTTGCCCAGAAATATGTGAAATTTCTGCAATTTTACCCCTAAATAAGGTGAATTTCTGCTTTTTTGCCTCAAAATAATGGGAATTTCTGCCTTTTGCCCAAAAATAAGAAAAATTTTTGCTTTTTTTCTCTGAAATAAGTGAAATTTCTGCAATTTTCCTCTAAAATAAGAGAAATTTTTGCAATTTTTCCCATAATAAAGAAGATTTCTGCAATTTTGCCCCAAAATAAGGGTAACTTTTTTTTGCCCCAAAACAAAGGAAATTTCAGCCTTTTTACCTGAAAATAAGTGAAATTTCTGAAATTTTGTCCCAAATAAGGGAAATTTCTGCAATTTTGCCCCAAAATAAGGTAAATTCCTGCAATTTTGCCCCAAAATAAAGGAAGTTTCTGGAATTTTGCCCCAAAATAAGGAGAATTTCTGATTTTTGCCCCAAAATAAAGGGAATTTCTGCCTTTTTGCTTCTCAATAAGTGGAATTTCTGTCTTTTCCCCCAAAACAAATGGAATTTCTGTCTTTTTGCCCCAAAATAAGGGGAATTTCTGACTTATTACCCTAAAATAAGTGAAATTTCTGCAATTTTGCCCCAAAATAAGGGAAATTTCTGCCTTTTTGCCCTGAAATAAGGGGAATTTCAGCCTTTATACCTCAAAATAAGGGGAATTTCTGCATTTTTGCCACAAAATATTAGGAATTTCTGACTTTTTGCCCTAAAATAAGGAAAATTTCTGCCTTTTTTCCCTGAAATAAGTGAAATTTCTGCAATTTTGCCCCAAAATAAGTGAAATTCTGCAATTTTGCCCCAAAATAAGGAAAATTTCTGGAATTTTGCCACACAATAAGTGGAATTTCTAAGTTTTGCCCCAAAATAAGGAGAATTTCTGTCTTTTTGCGCCAAAATATAAGGAATTTCTGTCTTTTTGCCCCACAACTAGGGGAATTTCTGCAATTTTGCTCCAAAATACGGGGAATTTCTGCCTTTTTGCCTGAAAATAATGGGAATGCATACCTTTTTGCCATAAAAAGGGAAATTTCTTCAT
Organism: Micromys minutus; assembly: GCF_963924665.1. NCBI lineage: Eukaryota > Metazoa > Chordata > Mammalia > Rodentia > Muridae > Micromys > Micromys minutus. The sequence continues at coordinate 575,547 of NW_027667217.1, forward strand.
TTTTGCTCCAAAATAAGTGGAATTTCTGCCTTTTTGATTCTCAATAAGTGGAATTTCTGTATTTTTCCTTGAAAACAAAGGGAATTTCTGTCTTTTTTGCCCCAAAACAAGGGGAATTTCTGACTTATTACTCTAAAATAAGCGAAATTTCTGCAATTTTGCCCCAAAATAAGGGAAATTTCTGCCTTTTTGCCCCAAAATAAGGGGAATTTCAGCCTTTATACCACAAAATAAGGGGAATTTCTGCATTTTTGCCACAAAATATTAGGAATTTCTGACTTTTTGGCCCAAAATAAAGAAAATTTCTGCCTTTTTTCCCTGAAATAAGTGAAATTTCTGCAATTTTGCCCCAAAATAAGTGAAATTTTGCAATTTTGCCCCAAAATAAAGGAAATTTCTGGAAATTTGCCCCAAAATAAGTGGAATTTCTAAGTTTTGCCCCAAAATAAGGAGAATTTCTGTCTTTTTGCCTCAACATATAAGGAATTTCTGACTTTTTGCCCCACAACTAGGGGAATTTCTGCAATTTTGCTCCAAAATACGGGGAATTTCTGCCTTTTTGCCCTGAAATATGTGAAATTTCAGCAATTTTACCCCTAAATAAGGTGAATCTCTGCTTTTTTGCCCCAAAATAAAAAAAAATTTTTGCTTTTTTTCTCTGAAATATGTGAAATTTCTTCAATTTTCCCCTAAAATAAGGGAAATTTTTGCAATTTTTTCCCATAATAAGGGAGATTTCTGCAATGTTGCCCCAAAATAAGGGGAATTTCTTCTTTTTTGCCCCAAAACAAAGGAAATTTCAGCCTTTTTACCTGAAAATAAGTGAAATTTCTGAAATTTTGCACCAAATAAGCGAAATTTCTGCAATTTTGCCCCAAAATAAGGTAAATTCCTGCAATTTTGCCCCAAAATAAAGGAAATTTCTGGAATTTTGCCCCAAAATAAGGGGAATCTGATTTTTGCCTCAAAATAAAGGGAATTTCTGCCTTTTGCCCCAAAATTAGGGGAATTTCTTCAATTTTGCACCAAAATACGGGGAATTTCTGCCTTTTTGCCTGAAAATAATGGGAATGCATAACTTTTGGCCATAAAAAGGGAAATTTCTTCATTTTTGCTCCAAAATAAGTGGAATTTCTGCCTTTTTGCTTCTCAATAAGTGGAATTTCTGTCTTTTTTCCCCAAAACAAAGGGAATTTCTGTCTTTTTTGCCCCAAAATAAGGGGAATTTCTGACTTATTACCCTAAAATAAGTGAAATTTCTGCAATTTTGCCCCAAAATAAGGGAAATTTATGCCTTTTTGCCCTGAAATAAGGGGAATTTCAGCCTTTATACCTCAAAATAAGGGGAATTTCTGCATTTTTGCCACAAAATATTAGGAATTTCTGACTTTTTGCCCCAAAATAAGGAAAATTTCTGCCTTTTTTCCCTGAAATATGTGAAATTTCTGCAATTTTGCCCCAAAATAAGTGAAATTTTGCAATTTTGCTCCAAAATAAGGAAAATTTCTGGAATTTTGCCCCAAAATAAGTGGAATTTCTAAGTTTTGCCCCAAAATAATAAGAAATTCTGTCTTTTTGCCCCAACATATAGGGAATTTCTGTCTTTTTGCCCCACAACTAGGGGAATTTCTGCAATTTTGCTCCAAAATACGGGGAATTTCTGCCTTTTTGCCCTGAAATATGTGAAATTTCAGCAATTTTACCCCTAAATAAGGTGATTCTTTGCTTTTTTGCCCCAAAATAAAAAAAAATTTTGCTTTTTTTTCTGAAATATGTGAAATTTCTTCAATTTTCCCCTAAAATAAGGGAAATTTTTGCAATTTTTTCCCATAATAAGGGAGATTTCTGCAATTTTGCCTCAAAATAAGGGGAATTTCTTATTCTTTGCCCCAAAACAAAGGAAATTTCAGCCTTTTTACCTGAAAATAAGTGAAATTTCTGTAATTTTGCCCCAAATAAGGGAAATTTCTGCAATTTTGCCCCAAAATAAGGTAAATTCCTGCAATTTTGCCCCAAAATAAAGGAAATTTCTGGAATTTTGCCCCAAAATAAGGGGAATTTCTGATTTTTGCCCCAAAATAAAGGGAATTTCTGCCTTTTGCCCCAAAATTAGGGGAATTTCTGCAATTTTGCTTCAAAATACGGGGAATTTCTGCCTTTTTGCCTGAAAATAATGGGAATGCATATCTTTTTGCCATAAAAAGGGAAATTTCTTCATTTTTGCTTCAAAATAATTGGAATTTCTGCTTTTTTGCCTCTAAATAAGTGGAATTTCTGTCTTTTTCCCCCAAAACAAAGGGAATTTCTGTATTTTTGCCCCAAAATAAGGGGAATTTTTGACTTATTACCCTAAAATAAGTGAAATTTCTGCAATTTTACCTCAAAATAAGGGAAATTTCTGCCTTTTTGCCCTGAAATATGGGGAATTTCAGCCTTTATACCTCAAAATAAGGGGAATTTCTGCATTTTTGCCACAAAATATTAGGAATTTCTCACTTTTTGCCCCAAAATAAGGAAAATTTCTGCCTTTTTTCCCTGAAATAAGTAAAATTTCTGCAATTTTGCCCCAAAATAAGTGAAATTTTGCAATTTTGCTCCAAAATAAGAAAAATTTCTGGAATTTTGCCCCAAAATAAGTAGAATTTCTAAGTTTTGCCACAAAATAAGGAGAAATTATGTCTTTTTGCCCCAACATATATGGAATTTCTGTTATTTTGCCCCACAACTAGGGGAATTTCTGCAAATTTGCTCCAAAATACGGGGAATTTCTGCCTTTTTGCCTTGAAATATGTGAAATTTCTGCAATTTTACCCCTAAATAAGGTGAATTTCTGCTTTTTTGTCCCAAAATAATAGGAATTTCTGCCTTTTTGCCCCAAAATAAGAAAAATTTTTGCTTTTTTTCTCTGAAATAAGTGAAATTTCTGCAATTTTCCTCTAAAATAAGGGAAATTTTTGCAATTTTTTCCCATAAGGGAGATTTCTGCAATTTTGCCCCAAAATAAGGGTAATTTTTTCTTTTTGCCCCAAAACAAAAGAAATTTCAGCCTTTTTACCTGAAAATAAGTGAAATTTCTGAAATTTTGCCCCAAATAATGGAAATTCTGCAATTTTGCCCCAAAATAAGGTAAATTCCTGTAATTTTGCCCCAAAATAAAGGAAATTTCTGGAATTTTGCCCCAAAATAAGGAGAATTTCTGATTTTTGCCCCAAAATAAAGGGAATTTCTGCCTTTTTGCTTCTCAATAAGTGGAATTTCTGTCTTTTCCCCCCAAAAAAAGGGAATTTCTGTTTTTTTTTGCCCCAAAATAAGGGGAATTTCTGACTTATTACCCTAAAATAAGTGAAATTTCTGCAATTTTGCCCCAAAATAAGGGAAATTTCTACATTTTTGCCCTGAAATAAGGGGAATTTCAGCTTTTATACCTCAAAATAAAAGGAATTTCTGCATTTTTGCCACAAAATATTAGGAATTTCTGACTTTTTGCCCTAAAATAAGGAAAATTTCTGCCTTTTTTCCCTGAAATAAGTGAAATTTCTGCAATTTTGCCCCAAAATAAGTGAAATTTTGCAATTTTGCCCCAAAATAAGGAAAATTTCTGGAATTTTGCCCCACAATAAGTGGAATTTCTAAGTTTTGCCCCAAAATAAGGGAATTTCTGTCTTTTCGCCCCAACATATAAGGAATTTCTGTCTTTTTGCCCCAAAACTAAAGGAATTTCTGCAATTTTGCTCCAGAATATGGGGAATTTCTGCCTTTTTGCCCTGAAATATGTGAAATTTCAGCAATTTTACCCCTAAATAAGGTGATTCTTTGCTTTTTTGCCCCAAAATAAAAAAAAATTTTGCTTTTTTTTCTGAAATATGTGAAATTTCTTCAATTTTCCCCTAAAATAAGGGAAATTTTTGCAATTTTTTCCCATAATAAGGGAGATTTCTGCAATTTTGCCTCAAAATAAGGGGAATTTCTTATTCTTTGCCCCAAAACAAAGGAAATTTCAGCCTTTTTACCTGAAAATAAGTGAAATTTCTGTAATTTTGCCCCAAATAAGGGAAATTTCTGCAATTTTGCCCCAAAATAAGGTAAATTCCTGCAATTTTGCCCCAAAATAAAGGAAATTTCTGGAATTTTGCCCCAAAATAAGGGGAATTTCTGATTTTTGCCCCAAAATAAAGGGAATTTCTGCCTTTTGCCCCAAAATTAGGGGAATTTCTGCAATTTTGCTTCAAAATACGGGGAATTTCTGCCTTTTTGCCTGAAAATAATGGGAATGCATATCTTTTTGCCATAAAAAGGGAAATTTCTTCATTTTTGCTTCAAAATAATTGGAATTTCTGCTTTTTTGCCTCTAAATAAGTGGAATTTCTGTCTTTTTCCCCCAAAACAAAGGGAATTTCTGTATTTTTGCCCCAAAATAAGGGGAATTTTTGACTTATTACCCTAAAATAAGTGAAATTTCTGCAATTTTACCTCAAAATAAGGGAAATTTCTGCCTTTTTGCCCTGAAATATGGGGAATTTCAGCCTTTATACCTCAAAATAAGGGGAATTTCTGCATTTTTGCCACAAAATATTAGGAATTTCTGACTTTTTGCCCCAAAATAAGGAAAATTTCTGCCTTTTTTCCCTGAAATAAGTGAAATTTCTGCAATTTTGCCCCAAAATAAGTGAAATTTTGCAATTTTGCTCCAAAATAAGAAAAATTTCTGGAATTTTGCCCCAAAATAAGTGGAATTTCTAAGTTTTGCCCTAAAATAAGAAGAAATTCTGTCTTTTTGCCCCAACATATAGGGAATTTCTGTTATTTTGCCCCACAACTAGGGGAATTTCTGCAATTTTGCTCCAAAATACGGGGAATTTCTGCCTTTTTGCCCAGAAATATGTGAAATTTCTGCAATTTTACCCCTAAATAAGGTGAATTTCTGCTTTTTTGCCTCAAAATAATGGGAATTTCTGCCTTTTGCCCAAAAATAAGAAAAATTTTTGCTTTTTTTCTCTGAAATAAGTGAAATTTCTGCAATTTTCCTCTAAAATAAGAGAAATTTTTGCAATTTTTCCCATAATAAAGAAGATTTCTGCAATTTTGCCCCAAAATAAGGGTAATTTTTTTTTGCCCCAAAACAAAGGAAATTTCAGCCTTTTTACCTGAAAATAAGTGAAATTTCTGAAATTTTGTCCCAAATAAGGGAAATTTCTGCAATTTTGCCCCAAAATAAGGTAAATTCCTGCAATTTTGCCCCAAAATAAAGGAAGTTTCTGGAATTTTGCCCCAAAATAAGGAGAATTTCTGATTTTTGCCCCAAAATAAAGGGAATTTCTGCCTTTTTGCTTCTCAATAAGTGGAATTTCTGTCTTTTCCCCCAAAACAAATGGAATTTCTGTCTTTTTGCCCCAAAATAAGGGGAATTTCTGACTTATTACCCTAAAATAAGTGAAATTTCTGCAATTTTGCCCCAAAATAAGGGAAATTTCTGCCTTTTTGCCCTGAAATAAGGGGAATTTCAGCCTTTATACCTCAAAATAAGGGGAATTTCTGCATTTTTGCCACAAAATATTAGGAATTTCTGACTTTTTGCCCTAAAATAAGGAAAATTTCTGCCTTTTTTCCCTGAAATAAGTGAAATTTCTGCAATTTTGCCCCAAAATAAGTGAAATTCTGCAATTTTGCCCCAAAATAAGGAAAATTTCTGGAATTTTGCCACACAATAAGTGGAATTTCTAAGTTTTGCCCCAAAATAAGGAGAATTTCTGTCTTTTTGCGCCAAAATATAAGGAATTTCTGTCTTTTTGCCCCACAACTAGGGGAATTTCTGCAATTTTGCTCCAAAATACGGGGAATTTCTGCCTTTTTGCCTGAAAATAATGGGAATGCATACCTTTTTGCCATAAAAAGGGAAATTTCTTCATTTTTGCTCCAAAATAAGTGGAATTTCTGCCTTTTTGATTCTCAATAAGTGGAATTTCTGTATTTTTCCTTGAAAACAAAGGGAATTTCTGTCTTTTTTGCCCCAAAACAAGGGGAATTTCTGACTTATTACTCTAAAATAAGCGAAATTTCTGCAATTTTGCCCCAAAATAAGGGAAATTTCTGCCTTTTTGCCCCAAAATAAGGGGAATTTCAGCCTTTATACCACAAAATAAGGGGAATTTCTGCATTTTTGCCACAAAATATTAGGAATTTCTGACTTTTTGGCCCAAAATAAAGAAAATTTCTGCCTTTTTTCCCTGAAATAAGTGAAATTTCTGCAATTTTGCCCCAAAATAAGTGAAATTTTGCAATTTTGCCCCAAAATAAAGGAAATTTCTGGAAATTTGCCCCAAAATAAGTGGAATTTCTAAGTTTTGCCCCAAAATAAGGAGAATTTCTGTCTTTTTGCCTCAACATATAAGGAATTTCTGACTTTTTGCCCCACAACTAGGGGAATTTCTGCAATTTTGCTCCAAAATACGGGGAATTTCTGCCTTTTTGCCCTGAAATATGTGAAATTTCAGCAATTTTACCCCTAAATAAGGTGAATCTCTGCTTTTTTGCCCCAAAATAAAAAAAAATTTTGCTTTTTTTCTCTGAAATATGTGAAATTTCTTCAATTTTCCCCTAAAATAAGGGAAATTTTTGCAATTTTTTCCCATAATAAGGGAGATTTCTGCAATGTTGCCCCAAAATAAGGGGAATTTCTTCTTTTTTGCCCCAAAACAAAGGAAATTTCAGCCTTTTTACCTGAAAATAAGTGAAATTTCTGAAATTTTGCACCAAATAAGCGAAATTTCTGCAATTTTGCCCCAAAATAAGGTAAATTCCTGCAATTTTGCCCCAAAATAAAGGAAATTTCTGGAATTTTGCCCCAAAATAAGGGGAATTTCTGATTTTTGCCCCAAAATAAAGAAAATTTCTGCCTTTTGCCCCAAAATTAGGGGAATTTCTGCAATTTTGCTTCAAAATACGGGGAATTTCTGCCTTTTTGCCTGAAAATAATGGGAATGCATATCTTTTTGCCATAAAAAGGGAAATTTCTTCATTTTTGCTTCAAAATAATTGGAATTTCTGCTTTTTTGCCTCTAAATAAGTGGAATTTCTGTCTTTTTCCCCCAAAACAAAGGGAATTTCTGTATTTTTGCCCCAAAATAAGGGGAATTTTTGACTTATTACCCTAAAATAAGTGAAATTTCTGCAATTTTACCTCAAAATAAGGGAAATTTCTGCCTTTTTGCCCTGAAATATGGGGAATTTCAGCCTTTATACCTCAAAATAAGGGGAATTTCTGCATTTTTGCCACAAAATATTAGGAATTTCTCACTTTTTGCCCCAAAATAAGGAAAATTTCTGCCTTTTTTCCCTGAAATAAGTAAAATTTCTGCAATTTTGCCCCAAAATAAGTGAAATTTTGCAATTTTGCTCCAAAATAAGAAAAATTTCTGGAATTTTGCCCCAAAATAAGTAGAATTTCTAAGTTTTGCCACAAAATAAGGAGAAATTATGTCTTTTTGCCCCAACATATATGGAATTTCTGTTATTTTGCCCCACAACTAGGGGAATTTCTGCAAATTTGCTCCAAAATACGGGGAATTTCTGCCTTTTTGCCTTGAAATATGTGAAATTTCTGCAATTTTACCCCTAAATAAGGTGAATTTCTGCTTTTTTGTCCCAAAATAATAGGAATTTCTGCCTTTTTGCCCCAAAATAAGAAAAATTTTTGCTTTTTTTCTCTGAAATAAGTGAAATTTCTGCAATTTTCCTCTAAAATAAGGGAAATTTTTGCAATTTTTTCCCATAAGGGAGATTTCTGCAATTTTGCCCCAAAATAAGGGTAATTTTTTCTTTTTGCCCCAAAACAAAAGAAATTTCAGCCTTTTTACCTGAAAATAAGTGAAATTTCTGAAATTTTGCCCCAAATAATGGAAATTCTGCAATTTTGCCCCAAAATAAGGTAAATTCCTGTAATTTTGCCCCAAAATAAAGGAAATTTCTGGAATTTTGCCCCAAAATAAGGAGAATTTCTGATTTTTGCCCCAAAATAAAGGGAATTTCTGCCTTTTTGCTTCTCAATAAGTGGAATTTCTGTCTTTTCCCCCCAAAAAAAGGGAATTTCTGTTTTTTTTTGCCCCAAAATAAGGGGAATTTCTGACTTATTACCCTAAAATAAGTGAAATTTCTGCAATTTTGCCCCAAAATAAGGGAAATTTCTACATTTTTGCCCTGAAATAAGGGGAATTTCAGCTTTTATACCTCAAAATAAAAGGAATTTCTGCATTTTTGCCACAAAATATTAGGAATTTCTGACTTTTTGCCCTAAAATAAGGAAAATTTCTGCCTTTTTTCCCTGAAATAAGTGAAATTTCTGCAATTTTGCCCCAAAATAAGTGAAATTTTGCAATTTTGCCCCAAAATAAGGAAAATTTCTGGAATTTTGCCCCACAATAAGTGGAATTTCTAAGTTTTGCCCCAAAATAAGGGAATTTCTGTCTTTTCGCCCCAACATATAAGGAATTTCTGTCTTTTTGCCCCAAAACTAAAGGAATTTCTGCAATTTTGCTCCAGAATACGGGGAATTTCTGCCTTTTTGCCCTGAAATATGTGAAATTTCTGCAATTTTACCCCTAAATAAGGTGAATTTCTGCTTTTTTGCCCCAAAATAAGAAAAATTTTTGCTTTTTTTCTCTGAAATCAGTGAAATTTCTGCAATTTTCCCCTAATCTAAGGGAAATTTTTGCAATTTTTCCCCATAATAAGGGAGATTTCTGCAATTTTGCCCCAAAATAAGGGGAATTTCTTCCTTTTTGCCCCAAAACAAAGGAAATTTCAGCCTTTTTACCTGAAAATAAGTGAAATTTCTGAAATTTTGCCCCAAATAAGGGAAATTTCTGCAATTTTGCCCCAAAATAAAATAAATTCCTGCAATTTTGCCCCAAAATAGAGGAAATTTCTGGAATTTTGCCCCAAAATAAGGGGAATTTCTGATTTTTGCCCCAAAATAAAGAGAATTTCTGCCTTTTGCCCCAAAATTAGGGGAATTTCTGCAATTTTGCTTCAAAATACGGGGAATTTCTGCCTTTTTGCCTGAAAATAATGGGAATGCATATCTTTTTGCCATAAAAAGGGAAATTTCTTCATTTCTGCTTCAAAATAAGAGAAATTTATGCCTTTTTGCTTCTCAATAAATGGAATTTCTGTCTTTTTCCTTGAAAACAAAGGGAATTTCTGTCTTTTTTGCCCCAAAATAAGGGGAATTTCTTACTTATTACCCTAAAATAAGTGAAATTTCTGCAATTTTGCCCCAAAATAAGGGAAATTTCTGCCTTTTTGCCCTGAAATAAAGGGAATTTCAGCCTTTATACCTCAAAATAAGGGGAATTTCTGCATTTTTGCCACAAAACATTAGGAATTTCTGACTTTTTGCCCCAAAATAAGGAAAATTTCTGCCTTTTTCCCTGAAATAAGTGAAATTTCTGCAATTTTGCCCCAAAATAAGTGAAATTTTGCAATTTTGCTCCAAAATAAAAATTTCTGGAATTTTGCCCCAAAATAAGTGGAATTTCTAAGTTTTGCCCCAAAATAAGGAGAAATTCTGTCTTTTTGCCCCAACAAATAGGGAATTTCCGTTATTTTGCCCCACAACTAGGGGAATTTCTGCAATTTTGCTCCAAAATACGGGGAATTTCTGCCTTTTTGCCCTGAAATATGTGAAATTTCTGCAATTTTACCCCTAAATAAGGTAAATTTCTGCTTTTTTGCCCCAAAATAATGGGAATTTCTGCCTTTTGCCACAAAATAAGAAAAATTTTTGCTTTTTTTCTCTGAAATAAGTGAAATTTCTGCAATTTTCCCCTAAAATAAGGAAAATTTTTGCAATTTTTTCCCATGATAAGGGAGATTTCTGCAATTTTGCCCCAAAATAAGGGGAATTTCTTTCTTTTTGCCCCCAAAAAAAAGGAAATTTCAGCCTTTTTACCTGAAAATAAGTGAAATTTCTGAAATTTTGCCCCAAATAAGAGAAATTTCTGCAATTTTGCCCCAAAATAATGTAAATTCCTGCAATTTTGCCCCAAAATAAAGGAAATTTCTGGAATTTTGCCTCCAAATAAGGGGAATTTCTGATTTTTGCCCCAAAATAAAGGGAATTTCTGCCTTTTGCCCCAAAATTAGGGGAATTTCTGCAATTTTGCTCCAAAATACAAGGAATTTCTGCCTTTTTGCTTGAAAATAATGGGAATCCATAACTTTTTGCCATAAAAAGGTAAATTTCTTCATTTTTGCTCCAAAATCAGGGAACTTTCTGCCTTTTTGCCTCTAAATATGTGGAATTTCTGTCTTTTCCTCCAAAATAAAGGGAATTTTTGTCTTTTTTCCCTCAAATAAGGGGAATTTCTGACTTATTACCCTAAAATAAGTAAAATTTCTGAAATTTTGCCCCAAATAAGGGAAATTTCTGCAATTTTGCCACAAAATAAGGTAAATTCCTGCAATTTTGCACCAAAATAAAGGAAATTTCTGGAATTTTGCCCCAAAATAAGGGGAATTTCTGATTTTTGCCAAAAAAAAGGAAATTTCTGCCTTTTGCCCCAATATTAGGGGAATTTCTGCAATTTTGCTCCAAAATACGGGGAATTTCTGCCTTATTGCCTGAAAATAATGGGAATGCATAACTTTTTGCCATAAAAAGAGAAATTTCTTCATTTTTCCTCCAAAATAATTGGAATATCTGCCTTTTTGCTTCTCAATAAGTGGAATTTCTTTTTTTTTCCCCAAAACAAAGGGAATTTCTGTCTTTTTTGCCCCAAAATAAGGGGAATTTCTGACTTATTACCCTAAAATAAGTGAAATTTCTGCAATTTTTTCCCCAAAATAAGGGAAATTTCGGCCTTTTTGTCCTGAAATAAGGGGAATTTCAGCCTTTATACCTCAAAATAAGGGGAATTTCTGCATTTTTGCCACAAAATATTAGGAATTTCTGACTTTTTGCCCCAAAATAAGGAAAATTTCTGCCTTTTTTCCCTGAAATAAGTGAAATTTCTGCAATTTTGCCCCAAAATAAGTGAAATTTTGCAATTTTGCCCCTAAAATAAGGAAAAGTTCTGGAATTTTGCCCCAAAATAAGTGGAATTTCTAAGTTTTGCCCCAAAATAAGGAGAATTTCTGTCTTTTTGCCCTAACATATAGGGAATTTCTGTCTTTTTGCCCCACAACTAGGGGAATATCTGCAATTTTGGTCCAAAATACGGGGAATTTCTGCCTTTTTGCCCTGAAATATGTGAATTTTCTGCAATTTTACCCCTAAATAAGGTAAATTTCTGTTTTTTTGCCCCAAAATAATGGGAATTTCTGCCTTTTTGCCCCAAAATAAGAAAAATTTTTGCTTTTTTTCTCTGAAGTATGTGAAATTTCTGCAATTTTCCCCTAAAACAAAAAAAATTTTTGCAATTTTTTCCCATAATAAGGGAGATTTCTGCAATTTTGCCCCAAAATAAGGGGAATTTCTTCCTTTTTGCCCCAATACAAAGGAAATTTCAGCCTTTTTACCTGAAAATAAGTGAAATTTCTGAAATATTGCCCCAATTAAGAAAAATTTCTACAATTTTGCCCCAAAATAAGGTAAATTCCTGCAATTTTGCCCCAAAACAAAGGAAATTTCAGGAATTTTCCCCAAAATAAGGGGAATTTCTGATTTTTGCCCCAAAATAAAAGAAATTTCTGCCTTTTGCCCCAAAATTAGGGAAATTTCTGCAATTTTGCTCCAAAATACGGGGAATTTCTGCCTTTTTTCCTGAAAATAATGGGAAAGCATACCTTTTTGCCATAAAAAGGTAAATTTCTTCATTTTTGCTCCAAAATAAAGGGAATTTCTGCCTTTTTGCCTCTAAATAAGTGGAATTTCTGTCTTTTTCCCCCCAAACAAAGAGAATTTCTGTTTTTTTTGCCCCAAAATAAGGGGAATTTCTGACTTATTACCCTGAAGTAAGTGAAATTTCTGCAATTTTGCCCCAAAATAAGGGAAATTTCTGCAATTTTGCCCCAATGTAAAGGAAATTTCTGCAAATTTGCCCCAAAATAAGGGAAATTTCTGACTGTTTGCTCCCGAAAAAAGGAGATCTTCTGTGTTTTTGCCCCAAAAGAGGGAGAATTTCTGCCTTTTTGCCCGATAATTATGAGAATTTCTGCAATTTTGCTTCAAAATACGGGGAATTTCTGCTTTTTATCCCGAAAGTAAGGGGAATGCATACCTTTTTGCCATAAAAAGGTAAATTTCTTCATTTTTGCTCCAAAATCGGGGAACTTTCTGCCTTTTTGCCTCTAAATAAGTGGAATTTCTGTCTTTTCCTCCAAAATAAAGGGAATTTTTGTCTTTTTTGCCCCAAAATAAGGAGAATTTCTGACTTATTACCCTGAAATAAGTGAAATTTCTGCAATTTTGCCCCAAAATAAGGGAAATTTCTGCCTCTTGGCCCTCAAATAAGGGGAATTTCAGCCTTTTTACCTCAAAATAAGGGGAATTCCTGCCTTTTTTACACAAAATAAGGAAAATTTCTAACTTGTTTCCCTGAAATAAGTAAAATTTCTGCAATTTTGCCCCAAAATAAGTGAAATTTCTGCAATTATGCCCCAAAATAAGGGAAATGTCTGGAATTTTGCCCCAAAATAAGTGGAATTTCTAAGTTTTGCCCCAAAATAAGGAGAATTTCTGTCTTTTTGCCTCTAAATAAGTGAAATTTCTGCAATTTTTCCCCAAAATAAGGGAAATTTCTGCCTTTTTGCCCCCCAAATAAAGGGAATTTCAGCCTTTTTACCTCAAAATAATGGAAATTTCTACATTTTTGCCACAAAATATTAAGAATTTCTGCATTTTTGCCCAAAAATAAGGAAAATATCTGCCTTTTTTCTCTGAAATAAGAGAAATTTCTCCAATTTTGCCCTAAAATAAGTGAAATTTCTGCAATTTTTCCCCAAAATAAGGGAAATTTCTGGAATTTTTCCCAAAAATATGTGGAATTTCTGAGTTTTGCCCCAAAGTAAGGAGAATTTCTGTCTTTTTTCCTCAACATATAGGGAATTTCTGCCTTTTTGCCCCACAATTAGGGGAATTTCTGCAATTTTGCTCCAAAATACGGGGAATTTCTGCCTTTTTGCCTGAAAATAATGGGAATGCATAACTTTTGGCCATAAAAAGGGAAATTTCTTCATTTTTGCTACAAAATAAAGGGAATTTCTGCCTTTTTGCCTCTAAATAAGTGGAATTTCTGTCTTTTTTTCCCAAAACAAAGAGAATTTCTGTCTTTTTTGCCCCAAAATAAGGGGAATTTCTGACTTATTACCCTGAAGTAAGTGAAATTTCTGCAATTTTGACCCAAAATAAGGGAAATTTCTGCAATTTTGCCCCAATGTAAAGGAAATTGCTGCAATTTTGCCCCCAAATAAGGGGAATTTCTGAATGTTTGCTCCCGAAAAAAGAAGATCTTCTGTCTTTTTGCCCCAAAATAAGGAGAATTTCTGCCTTTTTGGCCGAAAATTATGAGAATTTCTGCAATTTTGCTTCAAAATACGGGTAATTTCTGCTTTTTATCCCGAAAGTAAGGGGAATGCATACCTTTTTGCCATAAAAAGGTAAATTTCTTCATTTTTGCTCCAAAATAAGGGGAATTTCTGCCTTTTGCCTCTAAATAAGTGGAATTTCTGTCTTTTTCACCCAAAACAAAGGGAATTTCTGTCTTTTTTGCCCCAAAATAAGGGGAATTTCTGAATTATTACCCTGAAATATGTGAAATTTCTCCAATTTTGCCCCAAAATTAGGGAAATTTCTGCCTCTTTGCCCCCAAATAAGGGGAATTTCAGCCTTTTTACCTCAAAATAACGGGAATTTCTGCATTTTTGCCACAAAATATTAGGAATTTCTGACTTTTTGCCCCAAAATAAGGAAAATTTGTGCCTTTTTTCCCTGAAATAAGTAAAATTTCTGCAATTTTGCCCCAAAATAAGTGAAATTTCTGCAATTTTGCCCCAAAATAAGGGAAATTTCTGGTATTTTGCCCCAAAATAAGTGGAATTTCTAAGTTTTGCCCCAAAATAAGGAGAATTTTTGTCTTTTTGCCTCTAAATAATGAAATTTCTGCAATTTTGCCCCAAAATAAGGGAAATTTCTGCCGTTTTGCCCCCAAATAAGGGGAATTTCAGCCTTTTTACCTCAAAATAAGGGGAATTTCTGCCTTTTTCCTTGAAAATATTAGGAATTTCTGCCTTTTTGCCCCAAAATAAAGAAAATTTCTGACTTTTTTCCCTGAAATAAGTGAAATTTCTGCAATTTTGCCCCAAAATAAGAGAAATTTCTAGAATTTTGCCCCAAAATAAGTGGAATTTCTGAGTTTTGCCCCAAAATAAGAAGAATTTCTGTGTTTTTGCCCCAACATATAGGGAATTTCTGTCTTTCTGCACCACAACCAGGGGAATTTCTGCAATTATGCTCCAAAATACGGGGAATTTCTGCCTTTTTTCCTGAAAATAATGGGAAAGCATACCTTTTTGCCATAAAAAGGTAAATTTCTTCATTTTTGCTCCAAAATAAAGGGAATTTCTGCCTTTTTGCCTCTAAATAAGTGGAATTTCTGTCTTTTTCCCCCCAAACAAAGAGAATTTCTGTTTTTTTTGCCCCAAAATAAGGGGAATTTCTGACTTATTACCCTGAAGTAAGTGAAATTTCTGCAATTTTGACCCAAAATAAGGGAAATTTCTGCAATTATGCCCCAATGTAAAGGAAATTGCTGCAATTTTGCCCCCAAATAAGGGGAATTTCTGAATGTTTGCTCCCGAAAAAAGAAGATCTTCTGTCTTTTTGCCCCAAAATAAGGAGAATTTCTGCCTTTTTGGCCGAAAATTATGAGAATTTCTGCAATTTTGCTTCAAAATACGGGTAATTTCTGCTTTTTATCCCGAAAGTAAGGGGAATGCATACCTTTTTGCCATAAAAAGGTAAATTTCTTCATTTTTGCTCCAAAATAAGGGGAATTTCTGCCTTTTGCCTCTAAATAAGTGGAATTTCTGTCTTTTTCACCCAAAACAAAGGGAATTTCTGTCTTTTTTGCCCCAAAATAAGGGGAATTTCTGAATTATTACCCTGAAATATGTGAAATTTCTCCAATTTTGCCCCAAAATTAGGGAAATTTCTGCCTCTTTGCCCCCAAATAAGGGGAATTTCAGCCTTTTTACCTCAAAATAACGGGAATTTCTGCATTTTTGCCACAAAATATTAGGAATTTCTGACTTTTTGCCCCAAAATAAGGAAAATTTGTGCCTTTTTTCCCTGAAATAAGTGAAATTTCTGCAATTTTGCCCCAAAATAAGTGAAATTTCTGCAATTTTGCCCCAAAATAAGGGAAATTTCTGGTATTTTGCCCCAAATAAGTGGAATTTCTAAGTTTTGCCCCAAAATAAGGAGAATTTCTGTCTTTTTGCCTCTAAATAAGTGAAATTTCTGCAATTTTGCCCCAAAATAAGGGAAATTTCTGCCTCTTGGCCCTCAAATAAGGGGAATTTCAGCCTTTTTACCTCAAAATAAGGGGAATTCCTGCCTTTTTTACACAAAATAAGGAAAATTTCTAACTTTTTTCCCTGAAATAAGTAAAATTTCTGCAATTTTGCCCCAAAATAAGTGAAATTTCTGCAATTATGCCCCAAAATAAGGGAAATGTCTGGAATTTTGCCCCAAAATAAGTGGAATTTCTAAGTTTTGCCCCAAAATAAGGAGAATTTCTGTCTTTTTGCCTCTAAATAAGTGAAATTTCTGCAATTTTTCCCCAAAATAAAAGAAATTTCTGCCTTTTTGCCCCCCAAATAAAGGGAATTTCAGCCTTTTTACCTCAAAATAATGGAAATTCCTCATTTTTGCCACAAAATATTAAGAATTTCTGCATTTTTGCCCAAAAATAAGGAAAATATCTGCCTTTTTTCTCTGAAATAAGAGAAATTTCTCCAATTTTGCCCTAAAATAAGTGAAATTTCTGCAATTTTTCCCCAAAATAAGGGAAATTTCTGGAATTTTGCCCAAAAATATGTGGAATTTCTGAGTTTTGCCCCAAAGTAAGGAGAATTTCTGTCTTTTTTCCTCAACATATAGGGAATTTTTTCCTTTTTGCCCCACAATTAGGGGAATTTCTGCAATTTTGCTCCAAAATACGGGGAATTTCTGCCTTTTTGCCTGAAAATAATGGGAATGCATAACTTTTGGCCATAAAAAGGGAAATTTCTTCATTTTTGCTCCAAAATAAAGGGAATTTCTGCCTTTTTGCCTCTAAATAAGTGGAATTTCTGTCTTTTTTTCCCAAAACAAAGAGAATTTCTGTCTTTTTTGCCCCAAAATAGGGGAATTTCTGACTTATTACCCTGAAGTAAGTGAAATTTCTGCAATTTTGACCCAAAATAAGGGAAATTTCTGCAATTTTGCCCCAATGTAAAGGAAATTGCTGCAATTTTGCCCCCAAATAAGGGGAATTTCTGAATGTTTGCTCCCGAAAAAAGAAGATCTTCTGTCTTTTTGCCCCAAAATAAGGAGAATTTTTGCCTTTTTGGCCGAAAATTATGAGAATTTCTGCAATTTTGCTTCAAAATACGGGTAATTTCTGCTTTTTATCCCGAAAGTAAGGGGAATGCATACCTTTTTGCCATAAAAAGGTAAATTTCTTCATTTTTCTCCAAAATAAGGGGAATTTCTGCCTTTTGCCTCTAAATAAGTGGAATTTCTGTCTTTTTCACCCAAAACAAAGGGAATTTCTGTCTTTTTTGCCCCAAAATAAGGGGAATTTCTGAATTATTACCCTGAAATATGTGAAATTTCTCCAATTTTGCCCCAAAATTAGGGAAATTTCTGCCTCTTTGCCCCCAAATAAGGGGAATTTCAGCCTTTTTACCTCAAAATAACGGGAATTTCTGCATTTTTGCCACAAAATATTAGGAATTTCTGACTTTTTGCCCCAAAATAAGGAAAATTTGTGCCTTTTTTCCCTGAAATAAGTAAAATTTCTGCAATTTTGCCCCAAAATAAGTGAAATTTCTGCAATTTTGCCCCAAAATAAGGGAAATTTCTGGTATTTTGCCCCAAAATAAGTGGAATTTCTAAGTTTTGCCCCAAAATAAGGAGAATTTTTGTCTTTTTGCCTCTAAATAATGAAATTTCTGCAATTTTGCCCCAAAATAAGGGAAATTTCTGCCTTTTTGCCCCCAAATAAGGGGAATTTCAGCCTTTTTACCTCAAAATAAGGGGAATTTCTGCCTTTTTCCTTGAAAATATTAGGAATTTCTGCCTTTTTGCCCCAAAATAAAGAAAATTTCTGACTTTTTTCCCTGAAATAAGTGAAATTTCTGCAATTTTGCCCCAAAATAAGAGAAATTTCTAGAATTTTGCCCCAAAATAAGTGGAATTTCTGAGTTTTGCCCCAAAATAAGAAGAATTTCTGTGTTTTTGCCCCAACATATAGGGAATTTCTGTCTTTCTGCACCACAACCAGGGGAATTTCTGCAATTATGCTCCAAAATACGGGGAATTTCTGCCTTTTTGCCTGAAAATAAGGAGAATGCAAAACTTTTTGCCATAAAAAAGGGAAATTTCTTCATTTTTGCTCCAAAATAAGGGAAATTTCTGCCTTTTTGCCTCCAAATAAGTGGAATTTCTGTCTTTTTCCCTCAAAACAAATGAAATTTCTGTCTTTTTTGCCTCAAAATAAGGGGAATTTCTGACTTATTACATTGAAATAAGTGAAATTTCTGCAATTTTGCCCCAAAATAAAGGAAATTTCTGCCTTTTTGCCATGAAATATGTGAAATTTCTGCAATTTTACCCCAAAATAAGGTGAATTTCTGCCTTTTTGCCACAAATTAATGGGAATTTCAGCCTTTTTGGCCCAAAATAAAAAAATTTTTGCTTTTTTTCTCTGAAATAAGTGAAATTTCTGCAATTTTGCCCTAAAATAAGGAAATTTTCTGCAATTTTTCCCAATAATAAGGAAAATTTCTGAAATTTTGCCCAAAATAAGGGGAATTTCTCCTTTTTTGCCCCAAATAAAGGAAATTTCAGCTTTTTTCCCTGAAAAATAAGTGAAATTTCTGCAATTTTGGCCCAAATAAGGGAAATTTCTTAAATTTTGCCCCAAAATAAGGTAAATTCCTGTAATTTTGTCCCAAAATAAAGGAAATTTCTTAAATTATACCCCAAAAGAAGGGGATTTTCTGATTTTTGCCCCAAAATAAAAGGAATTTCTGCCTTTTGCCCCAAAATTAGGGAATTTCTCACTTTTTGCCCGAAAATTATGAGAATTTCTGCAATTTTGCTTCAAAATACGGGGAATTTCTGCTTTTTATCCCGAAAGTAAGGGGAATGCATACCTTTTTGCCATAAAAAGGTAAATTTCTTCATTTTTGCTCCAAAATCAGGGAACTTTCTGCCTTTTTGCCTCTAAATAAGTGGAATTTCTGTCTTTTCCTCCAAAATAAAGGGAATTTTTGTCTTTTTTGCCCCAAAATAAGGAGAATTTCTGACTTATTACCCTGAAATAAGTGAAATTTCTGCAATTTTGCCCCAAAATAAGGGAAATTTCTGCTTCTTGGCCCTCAAATAAGGGGAATTTCAGCCTTTTTACCTCAAAATAAGGGGAATTCCTGCCTTTTTTACACAAAATAAGGAAAATTTCTAACTTTTTTCCCTGAAATAAGTAAAATTTCTGCAATTTTGCCCCAAAATAAGTGAAATTTCTGCAATTATGCCCCAAAATAAGGGAAATGTCTGGAATTTTGCCCCAAAATAAGTGGAATTTCTAAGTTTTGCCCCAAAATAAGGAGAATTTCTGTCTTATTGCCTCTAAATAAGTGAAATTTCTGCAATTTTTCCCCAAAATAAGGGAAATTTCTGCCTTTTTGCCCCCCAAATAAAGGGAATTTCAGCCTTTTTACCTCAAAATAATGGAAATTTCTACATTTTTGCCACAAAATATTAAGAATTTCTGCATTTTTGCCCAAAAATAAGGAAAATATCTGCCTTTTTTCTCTGAAATAAGAGAAATTTCTCCAATTTTGCCCTAAAATAAGTGAAATTTCTGCAATTTTGCCCCAAAATAAGGGAAATTTCTGGAATTTTGCCCAAAAATATGTGGAATTTCTGAGTTTTGCCCCAAAGTAAGGAGAATTTCTGTCTTTTTTCCTCAACATATAGGGAATTTCTGCCTTTTTGCCCCACAATTAGGGGAATTTCTGCAATTTTGCTCCAAAATACGGGGAATTTCTGCCTTTTTGCCTGAAAATAATGGGAATGCATAACTTTTGGCCATAAAAAGGGAAATTTCTTCATTTTTGCTCCAAAATAAAGGGAATTTCTGCTTTTTGCCTCTAAATAAGTGGAATTTCTGTCTTTTTTTCCCAAAACAAAGAGAATTTCTGTCTTTTTTGCCCCAAAATAAGGGGAATTTCTGACTTATTACCCTGAAGTAAGTGAAATTTCTGCAATTTTGACCCAAAATAAGGGAAATTTCTGCAATTTTGCCCCAATGTAAAGGAAATTGCTGCAATTTTGCCCCAAAATAAGGGGAATTTCTGAATGTTTGCTCCCGAAAAAAGAAGATCTTCTGTCTTTTTGCCCCAAAATAAGGAGAATTTCTGCCTTTTTGGCCGAAAATTATGAGAATTTCTGCAATTTTGCTTCAAAATACGGGTAATTTCTGCTTTTTATCCCGAAAGTAAGGGGAATGCATACCTTTTTGCCATAAAAAGGTAAATTTCTTCATTTTTGCTCCAAAATAAGGGGAATTTCTGCCTTTTGCCTCTAAATAAGTGGAATTTCTGTCTTTTTCACCCAAAACAAAGGGAATTTCTGTCTTTTTTGCCCCAAAATAAGGGGAATTTCTGAATTATTACCCTGAAATATGTGAAATTTCTCCAATTTTGCCCCAAAATTAGGGAAATTTCTGCCTCTTTACCCCCAAAAAAGGGGAATTTCAGCCTTTTTACCTCAAAATAACGGGAATTTCTGCATTTTTGCCTCAAAATATTAGGAATTTCTGACTTTTTGCCCCAAAATAAGGAAAATTTGTGCCTTTTTTCCCTGAAATAAGTGAAATTTCTGCGCTTTTGCCCCAAAATAAGTGAAATTTCTGCAATTTTGCCCCAAAATAAGGGAAATTTCTGGTATTTTGCCCCAAAATAAGTGGAATTTCTAAGTTTTGCCCCAAAATAAGGAGAATTTTTGTCTTTTTGCCTCTAAATAATGAAATTTCTGCAATTTTGCCCCAAAATAAGGGAAATTTCTGCCTCTTGGCCCTCAAATAAGTGGAATTTCAGCCTTTTTACCTCAAAATAAGGGGAATTCCTGCCTTTTTTACACAAAATAAGGAAAATTTCTAACTTTTTTCCCTGAAATAAGTAAAATTTCTGCAATTTTGCCCCAAAATAAGTGAAATTTCTGCAATTATGCCCCAAAATAAGGGAAATGTCTGGAATTTTGCCCCAAAATAAGTGGAATTTCTAAGTTTTGCCCCAAAATAAGGAGAATTTCTGTCTTTTTGCCTCTAAATAAGTGAAATTTCTGCAATTTTTCCCCAAAATAAGGGAAATTTCTGCCTTTTTGCCCCCCAAATAAAGGGAATTTCAGCCTTTTTACCTCAAAATAATGGAAATTTCTACATTTTTGCCACAAAATATTAAGAATTTCTGCATTTTTGCCCAAAAATAAGGAAAATATCTGCCTTTTTTCTCTGAAATAAGAGAAATTTCTCCAATTTTGCCCTAAAATAAGTGAAATTTCTGCAATTTTGCCCCAAAATAAGGGAAATTTCTGGAATTTTGCCCAAAAATATGTGGAATTTCTGAGTTTTGCCCCAAAGTAAGGAGAATTTCTGTCTTTTTTCCTCAACATATAGGGAATTTCTGCCTTTTTGCCCCACAATTAGGGGAATTTCTGCAATTTTGCTCCAAAATACGGGGAATTTCTGCCTTTTTGCCTGAAAATAATGGGAATGCATAACTTTTGGCCATAAAAAGGGAAATTTCTTCATTTTTGCTCCAAAATAAAGGGAATTTCTGCCTTTTTGCCTCTAAATAAGTGGAATTTCTGTCTTTTTTTCCCAAAACAAAGAGAATTTCTGTCTTTTTTGCCCCAAAATAAGGGGAATTTCTGACTTATTACCCTGAAGTAAGTGAAATTTCAGCAATTTTGACCCAAAATAAGGGAAATTTCTGCAACTTTGCCCCAATGTAAAGGAAATTGCTGCAATTTTGCCCCCAAATAAGGGGAATTTCTGAATGTTTGCTCCCGAAAAAAGAAGATCTTCTGTCTTTTTGCCCCAAAATAAGGAGAATTTTTGCCTTTTTGGCCGAAAATTATGAGAATTTCTGCAATTTTGCTTCAAAATACGGGTAATTTCTGCTTTTTATCCCGAAAGTAAGGGGAATGCATACCTTTTTGCCATAAAAAGGTAAATTTCTTCATTTTTGCTCCAAAATAAGGGGAATTTCTGCCTTTTGCCTCTAAATAAGTGGAATTTCTGTCTTTTTCCCCCAAAACAAAGGGAATTTCTGTCTTTTTTGCCCCAAAATAAGGGGAATTTCTGAATTATTACCCTGAAATATGTGAAATTTATCCAATTTTGCCCCAAAATTAGGGAAATTTCTGCCTCTTTGCCCCCAAATAAGGGGAATTTCAGCCATTTTACCTCAAAATAACGGGAATTTCTGCATTTTTGCCACAAAATATTAGGAATTTCTGACTTTTTGCCCCAAAATAAGGAAAATTTGTGCCTTTTTTCCCTGAAATAAGTGAAATTTCTGCAATTTTGCCCCAAAATAAGTGAAATTTCTGCAATTTTGCCCCAAAATAAGGGAAATTTCTGGTATTTTGCCCCAAAATAAGTGGAATTTCTAAGTTTTGCCCCAAAATAAGGAGAATTTTTGTCTTTTTGCCTCTAAATAATGAAATTTCTGCAATTTTGCCCCAAAATATGGGAAATTTCTGCCTTTTTGCCCCCAAATAAGGGGAATTTCAGCCTTTTTACCTCAAAATAAGGGGAGTTTCTGCCTTTTTCCTTGAAAATATTAGGAATTTCTGCCTTTTTGCCCCAAAATAAAGAAAATTTCTGACTTTTTTCCCTGAAATAAGTGAAATTTCTGCAATTTTGCCCCAAAATAAGAGAAATTTCTAGAATTTTGCCCCAAAATAAGTGGAATTTCTGAGTTTTGCCCCAAAATAAGAAGAATTTCTGTGTTTTTGCCCCAACATATAGGGAATTTCTGTCTTTCTGCACCACAACCAGGGGAATTTCTGCAATTATGCTCCAAAATACGGGGAATTTCTGCCTTTTTGCCTGAAAATAAGGAGAATGCAAAACTTTTTGCCATAAAAAAGGGAAATTTCTTCATTTTTGCTCCAAAATAAGGGAAATTTCTGCCTTTTTGCCTCCAAATAAGTGGAATTTCTGTCTTTTTCCCTCAAAACAAAGGAAATTTCTATCTTTTTTGCCTCAAAATAAGGGGAATTTCTGACTTATTACATTGAAATAAGTGAAATTTCTGCAATTTTGCCCCAAAATAAAGGAAATTTCTGCCTTTTTGCCATGAAATATGTGAAATTTCTGCAATTTTACCCCAAAATAAGGTGAATTTCTGCCTTTTTGCCACAAATTAATGGGAATTTCAGCCTTTTTGGCCCAAAATAAAAAAATTTTTGCTTTTTTTCTCTGAAATAAGTGAAATTTCTGCAATTTTGCCCTAAAATAAGGAAATTTTCTGCAATTTTTCCCAATAATAAGGAAAATTTCTGAAATTTTGCCCAAAATAAGGGGAATTTCTCCTTTTTTGCCCCAAAATAAAGGAAATTTCAGCTTTTTTCCCTGAAAAATTAGTGAAATTTCTGCAATTTTGGCCCAAATAAGGGAAATTTCTTAAATTTTGCCCCAAAATAAGGTAAATTCCTGTAATTTTGTCCCAAAATAAAGGAAATTTCTTAAATTATACCCCAAAAGAAGGGGATTTTCTGATTTTTGCCCCAAAATAAAAGGAATTTCTGCCTTTTGCCCCAAAATTAGGGAATTTCTCCCTTTTTCCCGAAAATTATGAGAATTTCTGCAATTTTGCTTCAAAATATGGTGAATTTCTGCTTTTTATCCCGAATGTATGGGGAATGTATACCTTTTACCACAAAAAAGGAAATTTCTTCATTTTTGCCCCAAAATAAGAGGAATTTCTGCTTTTTACTTCAAAGTAAGTGAAATTTCCGCCTTTGTACCAAAAAAAAAATGGAATTTCTGTCTTTTTGCCCCAAAATAAAAGGAATTTTTGAATTATGCCCTGAAATAAGTGAAATTTCTGCAATTTTGCCCCAAAATAAATGAAATTTCTGCCTTTTTACCACAAAATAAAAGGAATTTCTGTCTTTTTGCCCCAAAATAAGGGAAATTTCTGCCTTTTTGCCCCCAAATATAAAGAATTTCAGCCTTTTTACCTCAAAATAAGGGGAATTTCTACATTTTTGCTACAAAATATTAAGTATTTCTGGATTTTTGCCCCAAAATAATGAAAATTTCTGCCTTTTTTCCCTGAAATAAGTGAAATTTCTCTAATTTTGCCATAAAATAAGTGAAATTTCTGCAATTTTTCCCCAAAATAAGGGACATTTCTGGAATTTTGCCCAAAAATAAGTGGAATTTCTGAGTTTTGCCCCAAAATAAGAAGAATTTTTGACTTTTTTCCCCAACATATAGGGAATTTCTGCCTTTTTACCCCACAATTAGGGGAATTTCTGCAATTTTGCTCCCAAATACGGGAAATTTCTGCCTTTTCCCAAAAATAAAGGGAATGCATAACTTTTTGCCATAAAAAAGGGAAATTTCTTCATTTTTGCTCCAAAATAAGAGGAATTTCTGCCTTTTTGCCTCTAAATAAGTGGAATTTCTGTCTTTTTCCCCCAAAACAAAGGGAATTTCTGTCTTTTTTGCCACAAAATAACGGGAATTTCTGACTTATTACTCTGAAATAAGTGAAATTTCTGCAATTTTGCAACAAAATAAAAAAAATTTCTGCAACTTTGCCCCAATGTAAAAGAAATTTCTGGAATTTTCCCCCAAAATAAAAGAAATTTTTGACTGTTTGCTTCCGAAAAAAGGAGATTTTCTGTCTTTTTGCCCCAAAATAAGGAGAATTTCTACCTTTTTGCCCGAAAATTAGAGAATTTCTGCAATTTTGCTTCAAAATATGGGGAATTTCTACTTTTTATCCCAAAAGTAAGGGGAATGCATACCTTTTTGCCATAAAAAGGTAAATTTCTTCATTTTTGCTCCAAAATCAGGGAAATTTCTGCCTTTTTGCCTCTAAATAAGTGGAATTTCTGTCTTTTCCTTCAAAACAAATGGAATTTCTGTCTTTTTTGCCCCAAAATAAGGGGAATTTCTGACTTATTACCCTGAAATAAGTGAAATTTCTGCAATTTTGCCCCAAAATAAGGGAAATTTCTGCAATTTTGCCCCAATGTAAAGGAAATTTCTGCAATTTTGCCCCAAAATAAGGGAAATTTCTGACTGTTTGCTCCCGAAAAAAAAAGATTTTCTGTCTTTTTTCCCCAAAATAAGAAGAATTTCTACCTTTTTGCCCGAAAATTATGAGAATTTCTGCAATTTTGCTTCAAAATACAAGGAATTTCTGCTTTTTATCCTGAAAGTAAGGGGAATGCATACCTTTTTGCCATAAAAAGGTAAATTTCTTCATTTTTGCTTGAAAATCAGGGAAATTTCTGCCTGTTTGCCTCTAAATAAGTGGAATTTCTCTCTTGCCCTCCAAAATAAAGGGAATTTCTGTCTTTTTTGCCCCAAAATAAAGGGAATTTCTGACTTATTACCCTAAAATAAGTGAAATTTCTGCAATTTTGTCCCAAAATAAGGGAAATTTCTTTCTTTTTGCCCTCAAATAAGGCGAATTTCAGCTTTTTTACCTCAAAATAAGGGGAATTCCTGCCTTTTTGACCCAAAATAAGAAAAATTTCTAACTTTTTTCCATGAAATAAGTAAAATTTCTGCCATTTGCCACAAAATAAGTGAAATTTCTGCAATTTTGCCCCAGAATAAGGGAAATTTCTGGAATTTTGCCCCAAAATAAGTGGAATTTCTGAGTTTTGCCACAAAATAAAGAGAATTTCTGTCTTTTTGCCCCAACATAAAAGAAATTTCTGCATTTTTGCCCCACAATTAGGGGAATTTCTGCAATTTTGCTCCAAAATACGAGGAATTTCTGCCTTTTTGCCCGAAAATTAGAACAATGCATAACTTTTTGCCTTAAAAAAGGGAAATTTCTTCATTTTTGCTCCAAAATAAAGGGAATTTCTGCTTTTTTGCCTCGAAATAAGTGGAATTTCTGTCTTTTTCCCCCAAAATAAAGGGATTTTCTGTCTTTTTTGCCCCAAAATAAGGAAAATTTCTAACTTATTACCCTGAAATAAGTGAAATTTCTGCAATTTTGCCCCAAAAAAAGGGAAATTTCTGCCTTTTTGCCCCCAAATAAGGGGAATTTCAGCCTTTTTACCTCAAAATAAGGGGAATTTCTGCCTTTTTGCCCCAAAATAACAAAATTTCTTTTTTTTTCCATGAAATAAGGGAAATTTCTGCAATTTTGCTTAAAATAAGTGAAATTTCTGCAATTTTGCCCCAGAATATAGGAAATTTCTGGAATTTTGCCCCAAAATAAGTGGAATTTCTGAGTTTTGCCCCAAAATAAGGAGAATTTCTGTCTTTCTGCCCCAACATATAGGGAATTTTTGTTTTTTTGCCCCACAACTAGGGGAATTTCTGCAATTTTGCTCCAAAATACGGGGATTTTCTACCTTTTTGTCCTGAAATATGGGAAATTTCTGCAATTTTACCCCTAAATAAGGTGAATTTCTGCTTTTTTGCCCCAAAATAATGGGAATTTCTGCCTTTTTGCCCAAAAATAAGAAAAATTTTTGGTTTTTTCTCTGAAATAAGTGAAATTTCTGCAATTTTCCCCTAAAATAAGGGAAATTTTTGCAATTATTTCCCATAATAAGGCAGATTTCTGCAATTTTGCCCCAAAATAAGGGGAATTTTTTTTTTTTTGCCCCAAAACAAAGGAAATTTCAGCCTTTTTACCTGAAAATAAGTGAAATTTCTGAAATTTTGCCCCAAATAAGGGAAATTTCTGCAATTTTGCCCCAAAATAAGGTAAATTTCTGCAATTTTGCCCCAAAATAAAGGAAATTTCTGGAATTTTGCCCCAAAATAAGGGGAATTTCTGATTTTTGCCCCAAAATAAAGGGAATTTTTGCCTTTTGCCCCAAAATTAGGGGAATTTCTGCAATTTTGCTCCAAAATACGGGAATTTCTGCCTTTTTGCCTGAAAATAATGGGAATGCGTAACTTTTGGCCATAAAAAGGGAAATTTCTTCATTTTTGCTCCAAAATAAAGGGAATTTCTGCCTTTTTGCCTCTAAATAAGTGGAATTTCTGTCTTATTCACCCAAAACAAAGAGAATTTCTGTCTTTTTCCCCCAAAATAAGGGGAATTTCTGACTTATTACCCTGAAGTAAGTGAAATTTCTGCCATTTTGCCCCAAAACAAGGGAAATTTCTGCAATTTTGCCCCAATGTAAAGGAAATTTCTGCAATTTTGCCCCAATGTAAAGGAAATTTCTGCAATTTTGCCCCAAAATAAGGGGAATTTCTGAATGTTTGCTCCCGAAAAATGGAGATCTTCTTTCTTTTTGCCCCAAAATAAGGAGAATTTCTGCCTTTTTGCCCGAAAATTATGAGAATTTCTGCAATTTGGTTTCAAAATACGGGGAATTTCTGCTTTTTATCCCGAAAGTAAGGGGAATGCATACCTTTTTGCCATAAAAAGGTAAATTTCTTCATTTTTGCTCCAAAATAAGGGAAATTTCTGCATTTTTGCCTCTAAATAAGTGGAATTTCTGTATTTTTCCCCCAAAACAAAGGGAATTTCTGTCTTTTTTCCCCAAAATAAGAGGAATTTCTGAATTATTACCCTGAAATATGTGAAATTTCTTTAATTTTGCCCCAAAATTAGGGAAATTTCTGCCTCTTTGCCCCCAAATAAGGGGAATTTAAGCCTTTTTACCTCAAAATAAGGGTAATTTCTGCATTTTTGCCACAAAATATTAGGAATTTCTGACTTTTTGCCCCAAAATAAGGAAAATTTTGCCTTTTTTCCCTGAAATAAGTGAAATTTCTGCAATTTTGCCCCAAAATAAGTGAAATTTCTGCAATTTTGCCCCAAAACAAAGTAAATTTCTGGAATTTTGCCCCAAAATAAGTGGAATTTCTAAGTTTTGCCCCAAAATAAGGAGAATTTCTGTCTTTTTGCCTCTAAATAATGAAATTTCTGCAATTTTGCCCCAAAATAAGGGAAATATCTGCCTTTTTGCCCCAAAATATGGGGAATTTCAGGCTTTTTACCTCAAAATAAGGGGAATTTCTGCATTTTTGCCAGAAAATATTAGGAATTTCTGCCTTTTTGCCCCAAAATAAAGAAAATTTCTGCCTTTTTTCCCTGAAATAAGTGAAATTTCTGCAATTTTGCCCCAAAATAAGTGAAATTTCTGCAATTTTGCCCCAAAATAAGGGAAATTTCTAGAATTTTGCCCCAAAATAAGTGGAATTTCTGAGTTTTGCCCCAAAATAAGAAGAATTTTGCCCCAACATATAGGAAATTTCTGTCTTTCTGCACCACAACTAGGGAAATTTCTGCAATTATGCTCCAAAATACGGGGAATTTCTGCCTTTTTGCCCGAAAATAAGAAGAATGCAAAACTTTTTGCCATAAAAAAAAGAAATTTCTTCATTTTTGCTCCAAAATAAGGGAAATTTCTGCTTTTTTGCCTCTAAATAAGTGGAATTTCTGTATTTTTCCCCCAAAACAAAGGGAATTTCTGTCTTTTTTGCCCCAAAATAAGGGGAATTTCTGAATTATTACCCTGAAATAAGTGAAATTTCTCCAATTTTGCCCCAAAATAAGGGAAATTTCTGCCTCTTTGCCTCCAAATAAGGGGAATTTCAGCCTTTTTACCGCAAAATAAGGGGAATTTCTGCATTTTTGCCACAAAATATTAGGAATTTCTGACTTTTTGCCCCAAAATAAGGAAAATTTGTGCCTTTTTTTTCCTGAAATAAGTGAAATTTTTGCAATTTTGCCCCAAAATAAGGGAAATTTCTGCCTTTTTGCCATAAAATTTGTGAAATTTCTGCAATTTTACCCCAAAATAAGGTGAATTTCTGCCTTTTTGCCACAAATTAATGGGAATTTCAGCCTTTTTGGCCCAAAATAAAAAAATTTTTGCTTTTTTTCTCTGAAATAAGTGAAATTTCTGCAATTTTGCCCTAAAATAAGGAAAATTTCTGCAATTTTTCCCAATAATAAGGAAAATTTCTGAAATTTTGCCCCAAAATAAGGGGAATTTCTTTTTTTTTTGCCCCAAAATAAAGGAAATTTCAGCTTTTTTACCTGAAAATAAGTGAAATTTCTGCAATTTTGCCCCAAATAAGGGAAATTTCTTAAATTTTGCCCCAAAATAAGGTAAATTCCTGTAATTTTGTCTCAAAATAAAGGAAATTTCTTAAATTTTACCCCAAAAGAAGGGGAATTTCTGATTTTTGCACCAAAATAAAAGGAATTTCTGCCTTTTCCCCAAAATTAGGGAATTTCCCCCTTTTTGCCCGAAAATTATGAGAATTTCTGCAATTTTGCTTCAAAATACGGTGAATTTCTGATTTTTATCCCGAATGTAAGGGGAATGTATACCTTTTAACACAAAAAAGGAAATTTCTTCATTTTTGCCCCAAAATAAGAGGAATTTCTGCCTTTTTACTTCAAAGTAAGTGAAATTTCTGCCTTTGTACCAAAAAATAAATGGAATTTTTGTCTTTTTGCCCCAAAATAAAAGGAATTTTTGAATTATGCCCTGAAATAAGTGAAATTTCTGCAATTTTGCCCCAAAATAAATGAAATTTCTGCCTTTTTGCCACAAAATAAAAGGAATTTCTGTCTTTTTGCCCCAAAATAAGGGTAATTTCTGCCTTTTTGCCCCCAAATATAAAGAATTTCAGCCTTTTTACCTCAAAATAAGGGGAATTTCTACATTTTTGCTACAAAATATTAAGAATTTCTGGATTTTTGCCCCAAAATAAGGAAAATTTCTGCCTTTTTTCCCTGAAATAAGTGAAATTTCTCCTATTTTGCACTAAAATAAGTGAAATTTCTGCAATTTTTCCCCAAAATAAGGGAAATATTTGGAATTTTGCCCAAAAATAAGTGGAATTTCTGAGTTTTGCCCCAAAAAAAGAAGAATTTTTGAATTTTTTCCCCAACATATAGGGAATTTCTGCCTTTTTGCCCCACAATTAGGGGAATTTCTGCAATTTTGCTCCCAAATACGGGAAATTTCTGCCTTTTCCCAAAAATAAAGGAAATGCATAACTTTTTGCCATAAAAAAGGGAAATTTCTTCATTTTTGCTCCAAAATAAGGGGAATTTCTGCATTTTTGCCTCTAAATAATTGGAATTTCTGTCTTTTTCCCCCAAAACAAAGGGAATTTCTTTCTTTTTTGCCCCAAAATAACGGGAATTTCTGACTTATTACCCTGAAATAAGTGAAATTTCTGCAATTTTGCCCCAAAATAAAGAAAATTTCTGCAATTTTGCCCCAATGTAAAAGATATTTCTGCAATTTTCCCCCAAAATAAAAGAAATTTCTGACTGTTTGCTTCCGAAAAAAGGAGATTTTCTGTCTTTTTGACCAAAATAAAGAGAATTTCTATCTTTTTGCCCGAAAATTATGAGATTTTCTGCAATTTTGCTTCAAAATACGGGGAATTTCTACTTTTTATCCCGAAAGTAAGGGGAATGCATACCTTTTTTGCCATAAAAAGGTAAATTTCTTCATTTTTGCTCCAAAATAAGGGAAATTTCTGCCTTTTTGCCTCTAAATAAGTGGAATTTCTGTCTTTTCCTCCAAAACAAAGGGAATTTCTGTCTTTTCTGCCCCAAAATAAGGGGAATTTCTGACTTATTACCCTGAAATAAGTGAAATTTCTGCAATTTTGCCCCAAAATAAGGGAAATTTCTGCAATTTTGCTCCAATGTAAAGGAAATTTCTGCAATTTTGCCCTAAAATAAGGGAAATTTCTGACTGCTCCCGAAAAAAAAGATTTTCTGTCTTTTTTCCCCAAAATAAGGAGAATTTCTACCTTTTTGCCCGAAAATTATGAGAATTTCTGCAATTTTGCTACAAAATACGAGGAATTTCTGCTTTTTATCCTGAAAGTAAGGGGAATGCATACCTTTTTGCCATAAAAAGGTAAATTTCTTCATTTTTGCTCGAAAATCAGGGAAATTTCTGCCTTTTTGCCTCTAAATAAGTGGAATTTCTGTCTTTCCCTCCAAAATAAAGGGAATTTCTGTCTTTTTTGCCCCAAAATAAGGGGAATTTCTGACTTATTACCCTGAAATAAGTGAAATTTCTGCAATTTTGCCCCAAAATAAAGGAAATTTCTTTGTCTTTGCCCTCAAATAAGGGGAATTTCAGCTTTTTTACCTCAAAATAAGGGGAATTCCTGCCTTTTTGACCCAAAATAAGAAAAACTTCTAACTTTTTTCCCTGAAATAAGTAAAATTTCTGCAATTTTGCCCCAAAATATGTGAAATTTCTGCAATTTTGCCCCAGAATAAGGGAAATTTCTGGAATTTTGCCCCAAAATAAGTGGAATTTCTGAGTTTTGCCCCAAAATAAGGAGAATTTCTGTCTTTTTGCCCCAACATAAAAGGAATTTTTGCATTTTTGCCCCACAATTAGGGGAATTTCTGCAATTTTGCTCCAAAATACGAGAAATTTCTGCCTTTTTGCCCGAAAATAAGAAGAATGCATAACTTTTTGCCTTAAAAAATGGAAATTTCTTCATTTTTGCTCCAAAATAAAGGGAATTTCTGCTTTTTTGCCTCTAAATAAGTGGAATTTCTGTCTTTTTCCCCCAAAATAAAGGGATTTTCTGTATTTTTTGCCCCAAAATAAGGAAAATTTCTGACTTATTACCCTGAAATAAGTGAAATTTCTGCAATTTTGCCCCAAAAAAGGGATATTTCTGCCTTTTTGCCACCAAATAAGGGGAATTTCAGCCTTTTTACCTCAAAATAAGGGGAATTTCTGCCTTTTTGCCCCAAAATAACAAAATTTCTTTTTTTTTCCATGAAATAAGGGAAATTTCTGCAATTTTGCCTAAAATAAGTGAAATTTCTGCAATTTTGCCCCAGAATAAGGGAAATTTCTGGAATTTTGCCCCAAAATAAGTGGAATTTCTGAGTTTTGCCCCAAAATATGGAGAATTTCTGTCTTTTTGCCCCAACATATAGGGATTTTCTGCATTTTTGCCCCACAATTAGGGGAATTTTTGCAATTTTGCTCCAAAATACGGGGAATTTCTGCCTTTTTGCCCGAAAATAAGAAGAATGCATACCTTTTTGCCTTAAAAAAGGAAAATTTCTTCATTTTTGCTTCAAAATAAGGGGAATTTCTGTTTTTTGCCTCTAAATAAGTGGAATTTCTGTCTTTTCCCCCCCAAACAAAGGGATTTTCTTTATTTTTTGCCCCAAAATAAGAAAAATTTCTGACTTATTACCCTGAAATAAGTGAAATTTCTGCAATATTGCCCCAAAATAAAGGAAATTTTTGCCTTTCTGCCCACAAATAATGGGAATTTCAGCCTTTTTACCTCAAAATAAGGGGAATTTCTGCATTTTTACCACAAAATATTAGGAATTTCTGCCTTTTTGCCCCAAAACAAAGAAAATTTCTTCCTTTTTTCCTGAAATAAGTGAAATTTCTGCAATTTTGCCCCAAAATAAGTGGAATTTCTGAGTTTTGCCCCAAAATAAGAAGAATTTCTGTTTTTTGTCCCAACATATAGGGAATTTCTGTTTTTTTGCCCCACAACTAGGGGAATTTCTGCAATTTTGCCCTGAAATAAGAGGAATTTCAGGCTTTATACCTCAAAATAAGGGGAATTTCAGCATTTTTGATACAAAATATTAGGAATTTCTGACTTTTTGCCTCAAAATAATAAAAATTTCTGCCTTTGTTCCCTGAAATAAGTGAAATTATTGCAATTTTTCCCCAAAATAAGTGAAATTTTGCAATTTTGCCCTAAAAGAAGGAAAATTTCTGGAATTTTGCCCCAAAATAAGTGGAATTTCTAAGTTTTGCCCAAAAATAAGGAGAATTTCTGTCTTTTTGCCTCAACATATAGGGAATTTCTCTCTTTTTGCCCCACAACAAGAGGGATTTCTGCAATTTTGCTCCAAAATATGGGAAATTTCTGCCTTTTTGCCCTGAAATATGTGAAATTTCTGCAATTTTACCCCTAAATGACGTGTATTTTCCTTTTTTGCCCCAAAATAATGGGAATTTCTTCCTTTTGCCCCAAAATTAGAGGAATTTCTGCAATTTTGCTCCAAAATACGGGAATTTCTGCCTTTTTGCCTGAAAATAATGGGAATGCATACCTTTTGGCCATAAAAAGGAAAATTTCTTCATTTTTGCTCCAAAACAAAGGGAATTTCTGCCTTTTTGCCTCTAAATAAGAGGAATTTCTGTCTTTTTCCCCCAAAACAAAGAGAATTTCTGTCTTTTTTGCCCCAAAATAAGGGGAATTTCTGACTTATTACCCTGAAGTAAGTGAAATTTCTGCCATTTTGCCCCAATGTAAAGGAAATTTCTGCAATTTTGCCCCAATGTAAAGGAAATTTCTGCAATTTTGCCCCAAAATAAGGGGAATTTCTGAATGTTTGCTCCCGAAAAATGGAGATCTTCTTTCTTTTTGCCCCAAAATAAGGAGAATTTCTGCCTTTTTGCCCGAAAATTATGAGAATTTCTGCAATTTGGTTTCAAAATACGGGGAATTTCTGCTTTTTATCCCGAAAGTAAGGGGAATGCATACCTTTTTGCCATAAAAAGGTAAATTTCTTCATTTTTGCTCCAAAATAAGGGGAATTTCTGCCTTTTTGCCTCTAAATAAGTGGAATTTCTGTCTTTTTCACCCAAAACAAAGGAAATTTCTGTCTTTTTTGCCCCAAAATAAGGGGATTTTCTGAGTTATTACCCTGAAATAAGTGAAATTTCTCCAATTTTGCCCCAAAATAAGGGAAATTTCTGCCTCTTTGCCCCTAAATATAGGGAATTTCATCTTTTTTACCTCAAAATAAGGGGAATTTCTGCATTTTTGCCACAAAATATTAGGAATTTCTGACTTTTTGCCCCAAAATAAGGAAAATTTGTGCCTTTTTTTCCCTGAAATAAGTGAAATTTCTGCAATTTTGCCCCAAAATAAGTGAAATTTCTGCAATTGTGGCACAAAATAAGGGAAATTTCTGGAATTTTGCCCCAAAATAAGTGGAATTTCTAAGTTTTGCCCCAAAATAAGGAGAATTTCTGTCTTTTTGCCTCTAAATAAGTGAAATTTCTGCAATTTTGCCCCAAAATAAGGGAAATTTCTGTTTTTTTGCCCCCAAATAAGGGGAATTTAAGGCTTTTTACCTCAAAATAAGGGGAATTTCTGCCTTTTTTCCCTGAAATAAGTGAAATTTCTGCAATTTTGCCCCAAAATAAGTGAAATTTCTGCAATTTTGTTCCAAAATAAGGGAAATTTCTAGAATTTTGCCCCAAAATAAGTGGAATTTCTGCAATTTTGTTCTAAAATAAGGTAAATTTCTAGAATTTTGCCCCAAAATAAGTGGAATTTCTGAGTTATGCCCCAAAATAAGGAGAATTTCTGTCTTTTTGCCCCAACATATAGGGAATTTCTGTCTTTCTGCACCACAACTAGGGGAATTTCTTCAATTATGCTCCAAAATACGGGGAATTTCTGCCTTTTTGCCCGAAAATAAGGGGAATGCATAACTTTTTGCCATAAAAAAGGGAAATTTCTTCATTTTTGTTCCAAAATAAGGGAAATTTCTGCCTTTTTGCCTCTAAATAAGTGGAATTTCTGTCTTTTTCTCTCAAAACAAAATAAATTTCTGTCTTTTTTGCCTCAATATAAGGGGAATTTCTGACTTATTACACTGAAATAAGTGAAATTTCTGCAATTTTGCCCCAAAATAAGGGAAATTTCTGCCTTTTTGCCCTGAATTATGCGAAATTTCTGCAATTTTACCCCAAAATAAGGTGAATTTCTGCCTTTTTGCCACAAATTAATGGGAATTTCTGCCTTTTTGCCCCAAAATAAGAAAAATTTTTGCTTTTTTTCTCTGAAATAAGTGAAATTTCTTCAATTTTCCCCTAAAATAAGAAAATTTTTGCAATTTTTTTTTCATAATAAGTGAAATTTCTGCAATTTTGCCCCAAAATAAGGAAAATTTCTTCCTTTTTGCCCCAAAACAAAGGAAATTTCAGCTTTTTACCTGAAAATAAGTGAAATTTCTGAAATTTTGCCCCAAATAAAGGAAATTTCTGCAATTTTGCCCCAAAATAAGGTAAATTCCTGCAATTTTGCCCCAAAAAAAGGAAATTTCTGGAATTTTGCCCCAAAATAAGGGGAATTTCTGATTTTTGCCTAAAATAAAGGGAATTTCTGCCTTTTGCCCCAAAATTAGAGGAATTTCTGCAATTTTGCTCCAAAATACGGGAATTTCTGCCTTTTTCCTGAAAATAATGGGAATGCATACCTTTTGGCCATAAAAAGGAAAATTTCTTCATTTTTGCTCCAAAACAAAGGGAATTTCTGCCTTTTTGCCTCTAAATAAGTGGAATTTCTGTCTTTTTCCCACAAAACAAAGAGAATTTCTGTCTTTTTTGCCCCAAAATAAGGGGAATTTCTGACTTATTACCCTGAAGTAAGTGAAATTTCTGCCATTTTGCCCCAAAATAAGGGAAATTTCTGCAATTTTGCCCCAATGTAAAGGAAATTTCTGCAATTTTGCCCCAATGTAAAGGAAATTTCTGCAATTTTGCCCCAAAATAAGGGGAATTTCTGAATGTTTACTCCCGAAAAATGGAGATCTTCTGTCTTTTTGCCCCAAAATAAGGAGAATTTCTGCCTTTTTGCCCGAAAATTATGAGAATTTCTGCAATTTGGTTTCAAAATACGGGGAATTCCTGCTTTTTATCCCGAAAGTAAGGGGAATGCATACCTTTTTGCCATAAAAAGGTAAATTTCTTCATTTTTGCTCCAAAATAAGGGGAATTTCTGCCTTTTTGCCTCTAAATAAGTGGAATTTCTGTCTTTTTCCCCCAAAACAAAGGAAATTTCTGTCTTTTTTGCCCCAAAATAAGGGGATTTTCTTAGTTATTACCCTGAAATAAGTGAAATTTCTCCAATTTTGCCCCAAAATAAGGGAAATTTCTGCCTCTTTGCCCCCAAATATAGGGAATTTCATCCTTTTTACCTCAAAATAAGGGGAATTTCTGCATTTTTGCCACAAAATATTAGGAATTTCTGACTTTTTGCCCCAAAATAAGGAAAATTTGTGCTTTTTTTTCCCTGAAATAAGTGAAATTTCTGCAATTTTGCCCCAAAATAAGTGAAATTTCTGCAATTGTGGCCCAAAATAAAGGGAAATTTCTGGAATTTTGCCCCAAAATAAGTGGAATTTCTAAGTTTTGCATCAAAATAAGGAGAATTTCTGTCTTTTTGCCCCTAATAAGTGAAATTTCTGCAATTTTGCCCCAAAATAAGGGAAATTTCTGTTTTTTGCCCCCAAATAAGGGGAATTTCAGCCTTTTTACCTCAAAATAAGGGGAATTTCTGCATTTTTGCCAGAAAATATTAGGAATTTCTGCATTTTTGCCCCAAAATAAAGAAAATTTCTGCCTTTTTTCCCTGAAATAAGTGAAATTTCTGCAATTTTGCCCCAAAATAAGGTAAATTTCTAGAATTTTGCCCCAAAATAAGTGGAATTTCTGAGTTATGCCCCAAAATAAGGAGAATTTCTGTCTTTTTGCCCCAACATATAGGGAATTTCTGTCTTTCTGCACCACAACTAGGGGAATTTCTTTAATTATGCTCCAAAATACGGGGAATTTCTGCCTTTTTGCCCGAAAATAAGGGGAATGCATAACTTTTTGCCATAAAAAAGGGAAATTTCTTCATTTTTGCTCCAAAATAAGGGAAATTTCTGCCTTTTTGCCTCTAAATAAGTGGAATTTCTGTCTTTTTCTCTCAAAACAAAAAAAAAAATTCTGTTTTTTGCCTCAAAATAAGGGGAATTTCTGACTTATTACACTGAAATAAGTGAAATTTCTGCAATTTTGCCCCAAAATAAGTGGAATTTCTAAGTTTTGTCCCAAAATAAGGAGAATTTCTGTCTTTTTGCCTCAACATATAGGGAATTTCAGTCTTTTTGCCCCACAACAAGGGGGATTTCTGCAATTTTGCTCCAAAATATGGGGAATTTCTGCCTTTTTACCCTGAAATACGTGAAATTACTGCAATTTTACCCCTAAATAAGGTGTATGTCTGCTTTTTTGCCCCAAAATAATGGGAATTTCTGCCATTTGCCCCAAAATAAAAAATTTTTGCTTTTTTTCTCTGAAATAAGTGAAATTTCTGCAATTTTCCCCTAAAATAAGAAAAATTTTTGCAATTTTTTCCCATAATAAGAGAGATTTCTGCAAATTTGCCCCACAATAAGGGAAATTTCTTCCTTTTTGCCCCAAAACAAAGGAAATTTCAGCCTTTTTACCTGAAAATAAGTGAAATTTCTGAAATTTTGCCCCAAATAAGGGAAATTTCTGCAATTTTGCCCCAAAAGAAGGTAAATTCCTTCAATTTTGCCCCAAAATAAAGGAAATTTCTGCAATTTTGCCCCAAAATAAGGGGAATTTCTGAATGTTTGCTCCCGAAAAATGGAGATCTTCTGTCTTTTTGCCCCAAAATAAGGAGAATTTCTGCCTTTTTGCCCGAAAATTATGAGAATTTCTGCAATTTGGTTTCAAAATACGGGGAATTTCTGCTTTTTATCCCGTAAGTAAGGGAAATGCATACCTTTTTGCCATAAAAAGGTAAATTTCTTCATTTTTGCTCCAAAATAAGGGGAATTTCTGCCTTTTTGCCTCTAAATAAGTGGAATTTCTGTCTTTTTCCCCCAAAACAAAGGAAATTTCTGTCTTTTTTGCCCCAAAATAAGGGGATTTTCTTAGTTATTACCCTGAAATAAGTGAAATTTCTCCAATTTTGCCCCAAAATAAGGGATATTTCTGCCTCTTTGCCCCCAAATATAGGGAATTTCATCCTTTTTACCTCAAAATAAGGGGAATTTCTGCATTTTTGCCACAAAATATTAGGAATTTCTGACTTTTTGCCCCAAAATAAGGAAAATTTGTGCTTTTTTTTCCCTGAAATAAGTGAAATTTCTGCAATTTTGCCCCAAAATAAGTGAAATTTCTGCAATTGTGGCCCAAAATAAAGGGAAATTTCTGGAATTTTGCCCCAAAATAAGTGGAATTTCTAAGTTTTGCATCAAAATAAGGAGAATTTCTGTCTTTTTGCCCCTAATAAGTGAAATTTCTGCAATTTTGCCCCAAAATAAGGGAAATTTCTGTTTTTTGCCCCCAAATAAGGGGAATTTCAGCCTTTTTACCTCAAAATAAGGGGAATTTCTGCATTTTTGCCAGAAAATATTAGGAATTTCTGCATTTTTGCCCCAAAATAAAGAAAATTTCTGCCTTTTTTCCCTGAAATAAGTGAAATTTCTGCAATTTTGCCCCAAAATAAGGTAAATTTCTAGAATTTTGCCCCAAAATAAGTGGAATTTCTGAGTTATGCCCCAAAATAAGGAGAATTTCTGTCTTTTTGCCCCAACATATAGGGAATTTCTGTCTTTCTGCACCACAACTAGGGGAATTTCTTTAATTATGCTCCAAAATACGGGGAATTTCTGCCTTTTTGCCCGAAAATAAGGGGAATGCATAACTTTTTGCCATAAAAAAGGGAAATTTCTTCATTTTTGCTCCAAAATAAGGGAAATTTCTGCCTTTTTGCCTCTAAATAAGTGGAATTTCTGTCTTTTTCTCTCAAAACAAAAAAAAAAATTCTGTTTTTTGCCTCAAAATAAGGGGAATTTCTGACTTATTACACTGAAATAAGTGAAATTTCTGCAATTTTGCCCCAAAATAAGTGGAATTTCTAAGTTTTGTCCCAAAATAAGGAGAATTTCTGTCTTTTTGCCTCAACATATAGGGAATTTCAGTCTTTTTGTCCCACAACAAGGGGGATTTCTGCAATTTTGCTCCAAAATATGGGGAATTTCTGCCTTTTTACCCTGAAATACGTGAAATTACTGCAATTTTACCCCTAAATAAGGTGTATGTCTGCTTTTTTGCCCCAAAATAATGGGAATTTCTGCCATTTGCCCCAAAATAAAAAATTTTTGCTTTTTTTCTCTGAAATAAGTGAAATTTCTGCAATTTTCCCCTAAAATAAGAAAAATTTTTGCAATTTTTTCCCATAATAAGAGAGATTTCTGCAAATTTGCCCCACAATAAGGGAAATTTCTTCCTTTTTGCCCCAAAACAAAGGAAATTTCAGCCTTTTTACCTGAATATAAGTGAAATTTCTGAAATTTTGCCCCAAATAAGGGAAATTTCTGCAATTTTGCCCCAAAAGAAGGTAAATTCCTTCAATTTTGCCCCAAAATAAAGGAAATTTCTGCAATTTTGCCCCAAAATAAGGGGAATTTCTGAATGTTTGCTCCTGAAAAATGGAGATCTTCTGTCTTTTTGCCCCAAAATAAGGAGAATTTCTGCCTTTTTGCCCGAAAATTATGAGAATTTCTGCAATTTGGTTTCAAAATACGGGGAATTTCTGCTTTTTATCCCGAAAGTAAGGGGAATGCATACCTTTTTGCCATAAAAAGGTAAATTTCTTCATTTTTGCTCCAAAATAAGGGGAATTTCTGCCTTTTTGCCTCTAAATAAGTGGAATTTCTGTCTTTTTCCCCCAAAACAAAGGAAATTTCTGTCTTTATTGCCCCAAAATAAGGGGATTTTCTTAGTTATTACCCTGAAATAAGTGAAATTTCTCCAATTTTGCCCCAAAATAAGGGAAATTTCTGCCTCTTTGCCCCCAAATATAGGGAATTTCATCCTTTTTACCTCAAAATAAGCGGAATTTCTGCATTTTTGCCACAAAATATTAGGAATTTCTGACTTTTTGCCCCAAAATAAGGAAAATTTGTGCTTTTTTTCCCCTGAAATAAGTGAAATTTCTGCAATTTTGCCCCAAAATAAGTGAAATTTCTGCAATTGTGGCCCAAAATAAAGGGAAATTTCTGGAATTTTGCCCCAAAATAAGTGGAATTTCTAAGTTTTGCATCAAAATAAGGAGAATTTCTGTCTTTTTGCCCCTAATAAGTGAAATTTCTGCAATTTTGCCCCAAAATAAGGGAAATTTCTGTTTTTTGCCCCCAAATAAGGGGAATTTCAGCCTTTTTACCTCAAAATAAGGGGAACTTCTGCATTTTTGCCAGAAAATATTAGGAATTTCTGCATTTTTGCCCCAAAATAAAGAAAATTTCTGCCTTTTTTCCCTGAAATAAGTGAAATTTCTGCAATTTTGCCCCAAAATAAGGTAAATTTCTAGAATTTTGCCCCAAAATAAGTGGAATTTCTGAGTTATGCCCCAAAATAAGGAGAATTTCTGTCTTTTTGCCCCAACATATAGGGAATTTCTGTCTTTCTGCACCACAACTAGGGGAATTTCTTTAATTATGCTCCAAAATACGGGGAATTTCTGCCTTTTTGCCCGAAAATAAGGGGAATGCATAACTTTTTGCCATAAAAAAGGGAAATTTCTTCATTTTTGCTCCAAAATAAGGGAAATTTCTGCCTTTTTGCCTCTAAATAAGTGGAATTTCTGTCTTTTTCTCTCAAAACAAAAAAAAAAATTCTGTTTTTTGCCTCAAAATAAGGGGAATTTCTGACTTATTACACTGAAATAAGTGAAATTTCTGCAATTTTGCCCCAAAATAAGTGGAATTTCTAAGTTTTGTCCCAAAATAAGGAGAATTTCTGTCTTTTTGCCTCAACATATAGGGAATTTCAGTCTTTTTGCCCCACAACAAGGGGGATTTCTGCAATTTTGCTCCAAAATATGGGGAATTTCTGCCTTTTTACCCTGAAATACGTGAAATTACTGCAATTTTACACCTAAATAAGGTGTATGTCTGCTATTTTACCCCAAAATAATGGGAATTTCTGCTATTTGCCCCAAAATAAAAAATTTTTGCTTTTTTTCTCTGAAATAAGTGAAATTTCTGCAATTTTCCCCTAAAATAAGAAAAATTTTTGCAATTTTTTCCCATAATAAGAGAGATTTCTGCAAATTTGCCCCACAATAAGGGAAATTTCTTCCTTTTTGCCCCAAAACAAAGGAAATTTCAGCCTTTTTACCTGAAAATAAGTGAAATTTCTGAAATTTTGCCCCAAATAAGGGAAATTTCTGCAATTTTGCCCCAAAAGAAGGTAAATTCCTTCAATTTTGCCCCAAAATAAAGGAAATTTCTGCAATTTTTCCCCAAAATAAGGGGAATTTCTGATTTTTGCCCCAAAATAAAGGGAATTTCTGCCTTTTGCCCCAAAATTAGGGAAATTTCTGCAATTTTGCTCCAAAATACGAGGATTTCTGCCTTTTTGCCTGAAAATAATGGGAATGCATACCTTTTGGCCATAAAAAGGGAAATTTCTTCATTTTTGCTCCAAAACAAAGGGAATTTCTGCCTTTTTGCCTCTAAATAAGTGGAATTTCTGTCTTTTTCCCCAAAAACAAAGAGAATTTCTGTCTTTTTTTCCCCAAAATAAGGGGAATTTCTGACTTATTACCCTGAAGTAAGTGAAATTTCTGCCATTTTGCCCCAAAATAAGGGAAATTTCTGCAATTTTGCCCCAATGTAAAGGAAATTTCTGCAATTTTGCCCCAAAATAAAGGGAATTTCTGAATGTTTGCTCCCGAAAAATGGAGAACTTCTGTCTTTTTGCCACAAAATAAGGAGAATTTCTGCCTTTTTCCCCGAAAATTATGAGAATTTCTGCAATTTTGTTTCAAAATACGTGGAATATCTGCTTTTTATCCCGAAAGTAAGGGAAATGCATAACTTTTTGCCATAAAAAGGTAAATTTCTTCATTTTTGCTCCAAAATAAGGGAAATTTCTGCATTTTTGCCTCTAAATAAGTGGAATTTCTGTCTTTTTCCCCCAAAACAAAGGAAATTTCCGTCTTTTTTGCCCCAAAATAAGGGGATTTTCTGAATTATTACCCTGAAATAAGTGAAATTTCTCCAATTTTGCCCCAAAATAAGGGAAATTTCTGCCTCTTTGCCCCCAAATATAGGGAATTTCAGCCTTTTTACCTCAAAATATGGGAAATTTCTGCATTTTTGCAACAAAATATTAGGAATTTCTGACTTTTTGCCCCAAAATAAGGAAAATTTGTGCCTTCTTTCCCTGAAATAAGTGAAATTTCTGAAATTTTGCCCCAAAATAAGTGAAATTTCTGCAATTTTGGCCCAAAATAAGGGAAATTTCTGGAATTTTGCCCCAAAATAAGTGGAATTTCTAAGTTTTGCCCCAAAATAAGGAGAATTTCTGTCTTTTTGCCTCTAAATAAGTGAAAATTCTGCAATTTTGCCCCAAAATAAGGGAAATTTCTGCCTTTTTGCACCCAAATATGGGGAATTTCAGCCTTTTTACCTCAAAATAAGGGGAATTTCTGCATTTTTGCCAGAAAATATTAGGAATTTCTGCCTTTTTGCCCCAAAATAAAGAAAATTTCTGCCTTTTTTCCCTGAAATAAGTGAAATTTCTGCAATTTTGCCCCAAAATAAGTGAAATTTCTGCAATTTTGCCCCAAAATAAGGTAAATTTCTAGACTTTTGCCCCAAAATAAGTGGAATTTCTGAGTTATGCCCCAAAATAAGGAGAATTTCTGTCTTTTTGCCCCAACATATAGGGAATTTCTGTCTTTCTGCACCTCAACTAGGGGAATTTCTTTAATTATGCTCCAAAATACGGGGAATTTCTGCCTTTTTGCCCGAAAATAAGGGGAATGCATAACTTTTGCCATAAAAAAGGGAAATTTCTTCATTTTTGCTCCAAAATAAGGGAAATTTCTGCCTTTTTGCCTCTAAATAAGTGGAATTTCTGTCTTTTTCCCTCAAAACAAAAAAAAAATTCTGTCTTTTTTGCCTCAAAATAAGGGGAATTTCTGACTTATTACACTGAAATAAGTGAAATTTCTGCAATTTTGCCCCAAAATAAGGGAAATTTCTGCTTTTTTGCCCTGAAATATGCGAAATTTCTGCAATTTTACCCCAAAATAAGTGAATTTCTGCCTTTTTGCCCCAAAATAAGAAAAATTTTTGCTTTTTTTCTCTGAAATAAGAGAAATTTCTGCAATTTTCCTCTAAAATAAGGGAATTTTTTGCAATTTTTTCCCATAATAAGGGAGATTTCTGCAATTTTGCCCCAAAATAGGGGGAATTTCTTCCTTTTAACCCCAAAACAAAGGATATTTCAGCCTTTTTACCTGAAAATAAGTGAAATTTCTGAAATTTTGCCCCAAATAAGGGAAATTTCTGCAATTTTGCCCCAAAATAAGGTAAATTCCTGCAATTTTGCCCCAAAATAAAGGAAATTTTTGGAATTTTGCCCCAAAATAAAAGGAATTTCTGATTTTTGCCCCAAAATAAAGGGAATTTCTGCCTTTTGCCCCAAAATTAGAGGAATTTCTGCAATTTTGCTCCAAAATACGGGAATTTCTGCCTTTTTGCCTGAAAATAATGGGAATGCATAACTTTTGGCCATAAAAAGGAAAATTTCTTCATTTTTGCTCCAAAACAAAGGGAATTTCTGCCTTTTTGCCTCTAAATAAGTGGAATTTCGGTCTTTTTCCCCAAAAACAAAGAGAATTTCTGTCTTTTTTGCCCCAAAATAAGGGGAATTTCTGAATTATTACACTGAAGTAAGTGAAATTTCTGCTATTTTGCCCCAAAATAAGGGGAATTTCTGAATGTTTGCTCCCGAAAAATGGAGATCTTCTGTCTTTTTGCCCCAAAATAAGGAGATTTTCTGCCTTTGTGCCCGAAAATTATGAGAATTTCTGCAATTTTGTTTCAAAATACGGGGAATTTCTGCTTTTTATCCCGAAAGTAAGGGGAATGCATACCTTTTTGCCATAAAAAGGTAAATTTCTTCATTTTTGCTCCAAAATAAGGGGAATTTCTGCCTTTTTGCCTCTAAATAAGTGGAATTTCTGTCTTTTTCCCCAAAAAACAAAGGAAATTTCTGTCTTTTTTGCCCCAAAATAAGGGGATTTTCTGAGTTATTACCCTGAAATAAGTGAAATTTCTCCAATTTTGCCCCAAAATAAAGGAAATTTCTGCCTCTTTGCCCCCAAATATAGGGAATTTCAGCCTTTTTACCTAGAAAATAAGGGGAATTTCTGCATTTTTGCCACAAAATATTAGGAATTTCTGAGTTTTTGCCACAAAATAAGGAAAATTTGTGCCTTTTTTCCCTGAAATAAGTGAAATTTCTGCAATTTTGCCCCAAAATAAGTGAAATTTCTGCAATTGTGGCTTAAAATAAAAGAAATTTCTGGAATTTTGCCCCAAAATAAGTGGAATTTCTAAGTTTTGCCCCAAAATAAAAAGAATTTCTGTCTTTTTGCCTCTAAATAAGTGAAATTTCTGCAATTTTGCCCCAAAATAATGGAAATTTCTGTTTTTTTGCCCCCAAATAAGGGGAATTTCAGCCTTTTTACCTCAAAATAAGTGGAATTTCTGCATTTTTGCCAGAAAATATAAGGAATTTCTGCCTTTTTGCCCCAAAATAAAGAAAATTTCTGCCTTTTTTCCCTGAAATAAGTGAAATTTCTGCAAATTTGCCCCAAAATAAGTGAAATTTCTGCAATTTTGCCCCAAAATAAGGTAAATTTCTAGAATTTTGCCCCAAAATAAGTGGAATTTCTGAGTTATGCCCCAAAATAAGGAGAACTTCTGTCTTTTTGCCCCAACATATAGGGAATTTCTGTCTTTCTGCACCACAACTAGGGGAATTTCTTCAATTATGCTCCAAAATACGGGGAATTTCTGCCTTTTTGCCCGAAAATAAGGGGAATGCATAACTTTTTGCCATAAAAAAGGGAAATTTCTTCATTTTTGCTCCAAAATAAGGGAAATTTCTGCCTTTTTGCCTCTAAATAAGTGGAATTTCTGTCTTTTTCTCTCAAAACAAAAAAAATTTCTGTCTTTTTTGCCTCAAAATAAGAGGAATTTCTGACTTATTACACTGAAATAAGTGAAATTTCTGCAATTTTGCCCCAAAATAAGGGAAATTTCTGCCTTTTTGCCCTGAAATATGCGAAATTTCTGCAATTTTACCCCAAAATAAGGTGAATTTCTGCCTTTCTGCCACAAATTAATGGAAATTTCTGCCTTTTTGCCCCAAAATAAGAAAAATTTTGCTTTTTTTCTCTGAAATAAGTGAAATTTCTGCAATTTTCCCCTAAAATAAGAGAATTTCTTGCAATTTTTCCCATAATAAGGGAGATTTCTGCAATTTTGCCCCAAAATAAAGGGAATTTCTTCCTTTTTGCC
The DNA here is from genome assembly GCF_963924665.1 of Micromys minutus. Lineage (NCBI taxonomy): Eukaryota > Metazoa > Chordata > Mammalia > Rodentia > Muridae > Micromys > Micromys minutus. The sequence goes on from NW_027667217.1 coordinate 620,157, forward strand.
CCAAAACAAAGGAAATTTCAGCCTTTTTACCTGAAAATAAGAGAAATTTCTGAAATTTTGCCCCAAATAAGGGAAATTTCTGCAATTTTGCCCCAAAATAAGTGGATTTTCTAAGTTTTGTCCCAAAATAAGGAGAATTTCTGTCTTTTTGCCTCAACATATAGGGAATTTCTGTCTTTATGCCCCACAACAAGGGGGATTTCTGCAATTTTGCTCCAAAATATGGGGAATTTCTGCCTTTTTGCCCTGAAATATGTGAAATTTCTGCAATTTTACCCCTAAATAAGGTGTATTTCTGCTTTTTTGCCCCAAAATAATGGGAATTTCTGCCTTTTGCCCCAAAATAAGAAAAATTTTTGCTTTTTTTCTCTGAAATAAGTGAAATTTCTGCAATTTTCCCCTAAAATAAGAAAAATTTTTGCAATTTTTTCCCATAATAAGAGAGATTTCTGCAAATTTGCCCCACAATAAGGGAAATTTCTTCCTTTTTGCCCCAAAACAAAGGAAATTTCAGCCTTTTTACCTGAAAATAAGTGAAATTTCTGAAATTTTGCCCCAAATAAGGGAAATTTCTGCAATTTTGCCCCAAAAGAAGGTAAATTCCTTCAATTTTGCCCCAAAATAAAGGAAATTTCTGGAATTTTGCCCCAAAATAAGGGGAATTTCTGATTTTTGCCCCAAAATAAAGGGAATTTCTGCCTTTTGCCCCAAAATTAGGGGAATTTCTGCAATTTTGCTCCAAAATACGAGGATTTCTGCCTTTTTGCCTGAAAATAATGGGAATGCATACCTTTTGGCCATAAAAAGGGAAATTTCTTCATTTTTGCTCCAAAACAAAGGGAATTTCTGCCTTTTTGCCTCTAAATAAGTGGAATTTCAGTCTTTTTCCCCAAAAACAAAGAGAATTTCTGTCTTTTTTTCCCCAAAATAAGGGGAATTTCTGACTTATTACCCTGAAGTAAGTGAAATTTCTGCCATTTTGCCCCAAAATAAGGGAAATTTCTGCAATTTTGCCCCAATGTAAAGGAAATTTCTGCAATTTTGCCCCAAAATAAGGGGAATTTCTGAATGTTTGCTCCCGAAAAATGGAGATCTTCTGTCTTTTTGCCCCAAAATAAGGAGAATTTCTGCCTTTTTCCCCGAAAATTATGAGAATTTCTGCAATTTTGTTTCAAAATACGTGGAATATCTGCTTTTTATCCCGAAAGTAAGGGAAATGCATAACTTTTTGCCATAAAAAGGTAAATTTCTTCATTTTTGCTCCAAAATAAGGGAAATTTCTGCATTTTTGCCTCTAAATAAGTGGAATTTCTGTCTTTTTCCCCCAAAACAAAGGAAATTTCCGTCTTTTTTGCCCCAAAATAAGGGGATTTTCTGAATTATTACCCTGAAATAAGTGAAATTTCTCCAATTTTGCCCCAAAATAAGGGAAATTTCTGCCTCTTTGCCCCCAAATATAGGGAATTTCAGCCTTTTTACCTCAAAATATGGGAAATTTCTGCATTTTTGCAACAAAATATTAGGAATTTCTGACTTTTTGCCCCAAAATAAGGAAAATTTGTGCCTTCTTTCCCTGAAATAAGTGAAATTTCTGAAATTTTGCCCCAAAATAAGTGAAATTTCTGCAATTTTGGCCCAAAATAAGGGAAATTTCTGGAATTTTGCCCCAAAATAAGTTGAATTTCTAAGTTTTGCCCCAAAATAAGGAGAATTTCTGTCTTTTTGCCTCTAAATAAGTGAAAATTCTGCAATTTTGCCCCAAAATAAGGGAAATTTCTGCCTTTTTGCACCCAAATATGGGGAATTTAAGCCTTTTTACCTCAAAATAAGGGGAATTTCTGCATTTTTGCCAGAAAATATTAGGAATTTCTGCCTTTTTGCCCCAAAATAAAGAAAATTTCTGCCTTTTTTCCCTGAAATAAGTGAAATTTCTGCAATTTTGCCCCAAAATAAGTGAAATTTCTGCAATTTTGCCCCAAAATAAGGTAAATTTCTAGACTTTTGCCCCAAAATAAGTGGAATTTCTGAGTTATGCCCCAAAATAAGGAGAATTTCTGTCTTTTTGCCCCAACATATAGCGAATTTCTGTCTTTCTGCACCACAACTAGGGGAATTTCTTTAATTATGCTTCAAAATACGGGGAATTTCTGCCTTTTTGCCCGAAAATAAGGGGAATGCATAACTTTTGCCATAAAAAAGGGAAATTTCTTCATTTTTGCTCCAAAATAATGGAAATTCCTGCCTTTTTGCCTCTAAATAAGTGGAATTTCTGTCTTTTTCCCTCAAAACAAAAAAAATTTCTGTCTTTTTTGCCTCAAAATAAGGGGAATTTCTGACTTATTACACTGAAATAAGTGAAATTTCTGCAATTTTGCCCCAAAATAAGGGAAATTTCTGCCTTTTTGCCCTGAAATATGCGAAATTTCTGCAATTTTACCCCAAAATAAGGTGAATTTCTGCCTTTTTGCCCCAAAATAAGAAAAATTTTTGCTTTTTTTCTCTGAAATAAGAGAAATTTCTGCAATTTTCCTCTAAAATAAGGGAATTTTTTGCAATTTTTTCCCATAATAAGGGAGATTTCTGCAATTTTGCCCCAAAATAAGGGGAATTTCTTCCTTTTTACCCCAAAACAAAGGAAATTTCAGCCTTTTTACCTGAAAATAAGTGAAATTTCTGAAATTTTGCCCCAAATAAGGGAAATTTCTGCAATTTTGCCCCAAAATAAGGTAAATTCCTGCAATTTTGCCCCAAAATAAAGGAAATTTTTGGAATTTTGCCCCAAAATAAGGGGAATTTCTGATTTTTGCCCCAAAATAAAGGGAATTTCTGCCTTTTGCCCCAAAATTAGAGGAATTTCTGCAATTTTGCTCCAAAATACGGGAATTTCTGCCTTTTTGCCTGAAAATAATGGGAATGCATAACTTTTGGCCATAAAAAGGAAAATTTCTTCATTTTTGCTCCAAAACAAAGGGAATTTCTGCCTTTTTGCCTCTAAATAAGTGGAATTTCTGTCTTTTTCCCCCAAAACAAAGGAAATTTCCGTCTTTTTTGCCCCAAAATAAGGGGATTTTCTGAATTATTACCCTGAAATAAGTGAAATTTCTCCAATTTTGCCCCAAAATAAGGGAAATTTCTGCCTCTTTGCCCCCAAATATAGGGAATTTCAGCCTTTTTACCTCAAAATATGGGAAATTTCTGCATTTTTGCAACAAAATATTAGGAATTTCTGACTTTTTGCCCCAAAATAAGGAAAATTTGTGCCTTCTTTCCCTGAAATAAGTGAAATTTCTGAAATTTTGCCCCAAAATAAGTGAAATTTCTGCAATTTTGGCCCAAAATAAGGGAAATTTCTGGAATTTTGCCCCAAAATAAGTTGAATTTCTAAGTTTTGCCCCAAAATAAGGAGAATTTCTGTCTTTTTGCCTCTAAATAAGTGAAAATTCTGCAATTTTGCCCCAAAATAAGGGAAATTTCTGCCTTTTTGCACCCAAATATGGGGAATTTAAGCCTTTTTACCTCAAAATAAGGGGAATTTCTGCATTTTTGCCAGAAAATATTAGGAATTTCTGCCTTTTTGCCCCAAAATAAAGAAAATTTCTGCCTTTTTTCCCTGAAATAAGTGAAATTTCTGCAATTTTGCCCCAAAATAAGTGAAATTTCTGCAATTTTGCCCCAAAATAAGGTAAATTTCTAGACTTTTGCCCCAAAATAAGTGGAATTTCTGAGTTATGCCCCAAAATAAGGAGAATTTCTGTCTTTTTGCCCCAACATATAGCGAATTTCTGTCTTTCTGCACCACAACTAGGGGAATTTCTTTAATTATGCTTCAAAATACGGGGAATTTCTGCCTTTTTGCCCGAAAATAAGGGGAATGCATAACTTTTGCCATAAAAAAGGGAAATTTCTTCATTTTTGCTCCAAAATAATGGAAATTCCTGCCTTTTTGCCTCTAAATAAGTGGAATTTCTGTCTTTTTCCCTCAAAACAAAAAAAATTTCTGTCTTTTTTGCCTCAAAATAAGGGGAATTTCTGACTTATTACACTGAAATAAGTGAAATTTCTGCAATTTTGCCCCAAAATAAGGGAAATTTCTGCCTTTTTGCCCTGAAATATGCGAAATTTCTGCAATTTTACCCCAAAATAAGGTGAATTTCTGCCTTTTTGCCCCAAAATAAGAAAAATTTTTGCTTTTTTTCTCTGAAATAAGAGAAATTTCTGCAATTTTCCTCTAAAATAAGGGAATTTTTTGCAATTTTTTCCCATAATAAGGGAGATTTCTGCAATTTTGCCCCAAAATAAGGGGAATTTCTTCCTTTTTACCCCAAAACAAAGGAAATTTCAGCCTTTTTACCTGAAAATAAGTGAAATTTCTGAAATTTTGCCCCAAATAAGGGAAATTTCTGCAATTTTGCCCCAAAATAAGGTAAATTCCTGCAATTTTGCCCCAAAATAAAGGAAATTTTTGGAATTTTGCCCCAAAATAAGGGGAATTTCTGATTTTTGCCCCAAAATAAAGGGAATTTCTGCCTTTTGCCCCAAAATTAGAGGAATTTCTGCAATTTTGCTCCAAAATACGGGAATTTCTGCCTTTTTGCCTGAAAATAATGGGAATGCATAACTTTTGGCCATAAAAAGGAAAATTTCTTCATTTTTGCTCCAAAACAAAGGGAATTTCTGCCTTTTTGCCTCTAAATAAGTGGAATTTCTGTCTTTTTCCCCAAAAACAAAGAGAATTTCTGTCTTTTTTGCCCCAAAATAAGGGGAATTTCTGACTTATTACCCTGAAGTAAGTGAAATTTCTGCCATTTTGCCCCAAAACAAGGGAAATTTCTGCAATTTTGCCCGAATGTAAAGGAAATTTCTGCAATTTTGCCCCAAAATAAGGGGAATTTCTGAATGTTTGCTCCCGAAAAATGGAGATCTTCTGTCTTTTTGCCCCAAAATAAGGAGAATTTCTTCCTTTGTGCCCGAAAATTATGAGAATTTCTGCAATTTTGTTTCAAAATACGGGGAATTTCTGCTTTTTATCCCGAAAGTAAGGGGAATGCATACCTTTTTGCCATAAAAAGGTAAATTTCTTCATTTTTGCTCCAAAATAAGGGGAATTTCTGCCTTTTTGCCTCTAAATAAGTGGAATTTCTGTCTTTTTCCCCAAAAAACAAAGGAAATTTCTGTCTTTTTTGCCCCAAAATAAGGGGATTTTCTGAGTTATTACCCTGAAATAAGTGAAATTTCTCCAATTTTGCCCCAAAATAAAGGTAATTTCTGCCTCTTTGCCCCCAAATATAGGGAATTTCAGCCTTTTTACCTAGAAAATAAGGGGAATTTCTGCATTTTTGCCACAAAATATTAGGAATTTCTGAGTTTTTGCCACAAAATAAGGAAAATTTGTGCCTTTTTTCCCTGAAATAAGTGAAATTTCTGCAATTTTGCCCCAAAATAAGTGAAATTTCTGCAATTGTGGCTTAAAATAAAAGAAATTTCTGGAATTTTGCCCCAAAATAAGTGGAATTTCTAAGTTTTGCCCCAAAATAAAAAGAATTTCTGTCTTTTTGCCTCTAAATAAGTGAAATTTCTGCAATTTTGCCCCAAAATAATGGAAATTTCTGTTTTTTTTGCCCCTAAATAAGGGGAATTTCAGCCTTTTTACCTCAAAATAAGGGGAATTTCTGCATTTTTGCCAGAAAATATAAAAAATTTCTGCCTTTTTGCCCCAAAATAAAGAAAATTTCTGCCTTTTTTCCCTGAAATAAGTGAAATTTCTGCAATTTTGCCCCAAAATAAGTGAAATTTCTGCAATTTTGCCCCAAAATAAGGTAAATTTCTAGAATTTTGCCCCAAAATAAGTGGAATTTCTGAGTTATGCCCCAAAATAAGGAGAACTTCTGTCTTTTTGCCCCAACATATAGGGAATTTCTGTCTTTCTGCACCACAACTAGGGGAATTTCTTCAATTATGCTCCAAAATACGGGGAATTTCTGCCTTTTTGCCCGAAAATAAGGGGAATGCATAACTTTTTGCCATAAAAAAGGGAAATTTCTTCATTTTTGCTCCAAAATAAGGGAAATTTCTGCCTTTTTGCCTCTAAATAAGTGGAATTTCTGTCTTTTTCTCTCAAAACAAAAAAAATTTCTGTCTTTTTTGCCTCAAAATAAGGGGAATTTCTGACTTATTACACTGAAATAAGTGAAATTTCTGCAATTTTGCCCCAAAATAAGGGAAATTTCTGCCTTTTTGCCCTGAAATATGCGAAATTTCTGCAATTTTACCCCAAAATAAGGTGAATTTCTGCCTTTTTGCCACAAATTAATGGAAATTTCTGCCTTTTTGCCCCAAAATAAGAAAAATTTTGCTTTTTTTCTCTGAAACAAGTGAAATTTCTGCAATTTTCCCCTAAAATAAGAGAATTTCTTGCAATTTTTCCCATAATAAGGGAGATTTCTGCAATTTTGCCCCAAAATAAAGGGAATTTCTTCCTTTTTGCCCCAAAACAAAGGAAATTTCAGCCTTTTTACCTGAAAATAAGAGAAATTTCTGAAATTTTGCCCCAAATAAGGGAAATTTCTGCAATTTTGCCCCAAAATAAGTGGAATTTCTAAGTTTTGTCCCAAAATAAGGAGAATTTCTGTCTTTTTGCCTCAACATATAGGGAATTTCTGTCTTTATGCCCCACAACAAGGGGGATTTCTGCAATTTTGCTCCAAAATATGGGGAATTTCTGCCTTTTTGCCCTGAAATATGTGAAATTTCTGCAATTTTACCCCTAAATAAGGTGTATTTCTGCTTTTTTGCCCCAAAATAATGGGAATTTCTGCCTTTTGCCCCAAAATAAGAAAAATTTTTGCTTTTTTTCTCTGAAATAAGTGAAATTTCTGCAATTTTCCCCTAAAATAAGAAAAATTTTTGCAATTTTTTCCCATAATAAGAGAGATTTCTGCAAATTTGCCCCAAAATAAGGGGAATTTCTTCCTTTTTGCCCCAAAACAAAGGAAATTTAAGCCTTTTTACCTGAAAATAAGTGAAATTTCTGAAATTTTGCCCGAAATAAGGGAAATTTCTGCAATTTTGCCCCAAAAGAAGGTAAATTCCTTCAATTTTGCCCCAAAATATAGGAAATTTCTGGAATTTTGCCCCAAAATAAGGGGAATTTCTGATTTTTGCCCCAAAATAAAGGGAATTTCTGCCTTTTGCCCCAAAATTAGGGGAATTTCTGCAATTTTGCTCCAAAATACGAGGATTTCTGCCTTTTTGCCTGAAAATAATGGGAATGCATACCTTTTGGCCATAAAAAGGGAAATTTCTTCATTTTTGCTCCAAAACAAAGGGAATTTCTGCCTTTTTGCCTCTAAATAAGTGGAATTTCTGTCTTTTTCCCCCCAAAAAAAGAGAATTTATGTCTTTTTTTTCCCCAAAATAAGGGGAATTTCTGACTTATTACCCTGAAGTAAGTGAAATTTCTGCCATTTTGCCCCAAAATAAGGGAAATTTCTGCAATTTTGCCCCAATGTAAAGGAAATTTCTGCAATTTTGCCCCAAAATAAGGGGAATTTCTGAATGTTTGCTCCCGAAAAATGGAGATCTTCTGTCTTTTTGCCCCAAAATAAGGAGAATTTCTGCCTTTTTGCCCGAAAATTATGAGAATTTCTGCAATTTTGTTTCAAAATACGGGGAATTTCTGCTTTTTATCCCGAAAGTAAGGGAAATGCATACCTTTTTGCCATAAAAAGGTAAATTTCTTCATTTTTGCTCCAAAATAAGGGAAATTTCTGCATTTTTGCCTCTAAATAAGTGGAATTTCTGTCTTTTTCCCCCAAAACAAAGGAAATATCCGTCTTTTTTGCCCCAAAATAAGGGGATTTTCTGAATTATTACCCTGAAATAAGTGAAATTTCTCCAATTTTGCCCCAAAATAAGGGAAATTTCTGCCTCTTTGCCCCCAAATATAGGGAATTTCAGCCTTTTTACCTCAAAATATGGGAAATTTCTGCATTTTTGCAACAAATATTAGGAATTTCTGACTTTTTGCCCCAAAATAAGGAAAATTTGTGCCTTCTTTCCCTGAAATAAGTGAAATTTCTGAAATTTTGCCCCAAAATAAGTGAAATTTCTGCAATTTTGGCCCAAAATAAGGGAAATTTCTGGAATTTTGCCCCAAAATAAGTGGAATTTCTAAGTTTTAGCCCCAAAATAAGGAGAATTTCTGTCTTTTTGCCTCTAAATAAGTGAAATTTCTGCAATTTTGCCCCAAAATAAGGGAAATTTCTGCCTTTTTGCACCCAAATATGGGGAATTTCAGCCTTTTTACCTCAAAATAAGGGGAATTTCTGCATTTTTGCCAGAAAATATTAGGAATTTCTGCCTTTTTGCCCCAAAATAAAGAAAATTTCTGCCTTTTTTCCCTGAAATAAGTGAAATTTCTGCAATTTTGCCCCAAAATAAGTGATATTTCTGCAATTTTGCCCCAAAATAAGGTAAATTTCTAGAATTTTGCCCCAAAATAAGTGGAATTTCTGAGTTATGCCCCAAAATAAGGAGAATTTCTGTCTTTTTGCCCAAACATATAGGGAATTTCTGTCTTTCAGCACCACAACTAGGGGAATTTCTTTAATTATGCTCCAAAATACGGGGAATTTCTGCCTTTTTGCCCGAAAATAAGGGGAATGCATAACTTTTGCCATGAAAAAGGGAAATTTCTTCATTTTTGCTCCAAAATAAGGGAAATTTCTGAATTTTTGCCTCTAAATAAGTGGAATTTCTGTCTTTTTCCCTCAAAACAAAAAAAATTTCTGTCTTTTTTGCCTCAAAATAAGGGGAATTTCTGACTTATTACACTGAAATAAGTGAAATTTCTGCAATTTTGCCCCAAAATAAGGGAAATTTCTGCCTTTTTGCCCTGAAATATGCGAAATTTCTGCAATTTTACCCCAAAATAAGGTGAATTTCTGCCTTTTTGCCCCAAAATAAGAAAAATTTTTGCTTTTTTTCTCTGAAATAAGAGAAATTTCTGCAATTTTCCTCTAAAATAAGGGAATTTTTTGCAATTTTTTCCCATAATAAGGGAGATTTCTGCAATTTTGCCCCAAAATAAGGGGAATTTCTTCCTTTTTACCCCAAAACAAAGGAAATTTCAGCCTTTTTACCAGAAAATAAGTGAAATTTCTGAAATTTTGCCCCAAATAAGGGAAATTTCTGTAATTTTGCCCCAAAATAAGGTAAATTCCTGCAATTTTGCCCCAAAATAAAGAAAATTTCTGGAATTTTGCCCCAAAATAAGGGGAATTTCTGATTTTTGCCCCAAAATAAAGGGAATTTCTGCCTTTTGCCCCAAAATTAGAGGAATTTCTGCAATTTTGCTCCAAAATACGGGAATTTCTGCCTTTTTGCCTGAAAATAATGGGAATGCATAACTTTTGGCCATAAAAAGGAAAATTTCTTCATTTTTGCTCCAAAACAAAGGGAATTTCTGCCTTTTTGCCTCTAAATAAGTGGAATTTCGGTCTTTTTCCCCAAAAACAAAGAGAATTTCTGTCTTTTTTGCCCCAAAATAAGGGGAATTTCTGAATTATTACCCTGAACTAAGTGAAATTTCTGCCATTTTGCCCCAAAACAAGGGAAATTTCTGCAATTTTGCCCCAATGTAAAGGAAATTTCTGCAATTTTGCCCCAAAATAAGGGGAATTTCTGAATGTTTGCTCCCGAAAAATGGAGATCTTCTGTCTTTTTGCCCCAAAATAAGGAGAATTTCTGCCTTTTTGCCCGAAAATTATGAGAATTTCTGCAATTTTGTTTCAAAATACGGGGAATTTCTGCTTTTTATCCCGAAAGTAAGGGGAATGCATACCTTTTTGCCATAAAAAGGTAAATTTCTTCATTTTTGCTCCAAAATAAGGGGAATTTCTGCCTTTTTGCCTCTAAATAAGTGGAATTTCTGTCTTTTTCCCCAAAAAACAAAGGAAATTTCTGTCTTTTTTGCCCCAAAATAAGGGGATTTTCTGAGTTATTACCCTGAAATAAGTGAAATTTCTCCAATTTTGCCCCAAAATAAAAAAAATTTCTGCCTCTTTGCCCCCAAATATAGGGAATTTCAGCCTTTTTACCTACAAAATAAGGGGAATTTCTGCATTTTTGCCACAAAATATTAGGAATTTCTGACTTTTTGCCATAAAATAAGGAAAATTTGTGCCTTTTTTTCCTGAAATAAGTGAAATTTCTGCAATTTTGCCCCAAAATAAGTGAAATTTCTGCAATTGTTGCTTAAAATAAAAGAAATTTCTGGAATTTTGGCCCAAAATATGTGGAATTTCTAAGTTTTGCCCCAAAATAAGGAGAATTTCTGTCTTTTTGCCTCTAAATAAGTGAAATTTCTGAAATTTTGCCCCAAAATAAGGGAAATTTCTGTTTTTTTGCCCCAAAATAAGGGGAATTTCAGCCTTTTTACCTCAAAATAAGGGAAATTTCTGCATTTTTGCCAGAAAATATAAGGAATTTCTGCCTTTTTGCCCCAAAATAAAGAAAATTTCTGCCTTTTTTCCCTGAAATAAGTGAAATTTCTGCAATTTTGCCCCAAAATAAGGTAAATTCCTGCAATTTTGCCCCCAAAAAAGGAAATTCCTGCAATTTTGCCCCAAAATAAGGGGAATTTCTGATTTTTGCCCCAAAATAAAGAGAATTTCTGCCTTTTGCCCCAAAATTAGAGGAATTTCTGCAATTTTGCTCCAAAATACGGGAATTTCTGCCTTTTTACCTGAAAATAATGGGAATGCATACCTTTTGGCCATAAAAAGGAAAATTTCTTCATTTTTGCTCCAAAACAAAGGGAATTTCTGCCTTTTTGCCTCTAAATAAGTGAAATTTCTGTCTTTTTCCCCCAAAACAAAGAGAATTTCTGTATTTTTTGCCCCAAAATAAGGGCAATTTCTGACTTATTACCCTGAAGTAAGTGAAATTTCTGCCATTTTGCCCCAAAATAAGGGAAATTTCTGCAATTTTGCCCCAATGTAAAGGAAATTTCTGCAATTTTGCCCCAATGTAAAGGAAATTTCTGCAATTTTGCCACAAAATAAGGGGAATTTCTGAATGTTTGCTCCCGAAAAATGGAGATCTTCTGTCTTTTTGCCCCAAAATAAGGAGAATTTCTGCCTTTTTGCCCGAAAATTATGAGAATTTCTACAATTTGGTTTCAAAATACGGGGAATTTCTGCTTTTTATCCCGAAAGTAAGGGGAATGCATACCTTTTTGCCATAAAAAGGTAAATTTCTTCATTTTTGCTCCAAAATAAGGGGAATTTCTGCCTTTTTGCCTCTAAATAAGTGGAATTTCTGTCTTTTTCCCCCAAAACAAAGGAAATTTCTGTCTTTTTTGCCCCAAAATAAGGGGATTTTCTGAGTTATTACCCTGAAATAAGTGAAATTTCTCCAATTTTGCCCCAAAATAAGGGAAATTTCTACCTCTTTGCCCCCAAATATAGGGAATTTCATCCTTTTTACCTCAAAATAAGAGGAATTTCTGCATTTTTGCCACAAAATATTAGGAATTTCTGACTTTTTGCCCCAAAATAAAGAAAATTTCTGCCTTTTTTACCCTGAAATAAGTGAAATTTCTGCAATTTTGCCCCAAAATAAGTGAAATTTCTGCAATTGCGGCCCAAAATAAGGGAAATTTCTGGAATTTTGCCCCAAAATGAGTGGAATTTCTGAGTTATGCCCCAAAATAAGGAGAATTTCTGTATTTTTGCCCCAACATATAGGGAATTTCTGTCTTTCTGCAGCACAACTCGGGGAATTTCTTCAATTATGCTCCAAAATACTTGGAATTTCTGCCTTTTTGCCCGAAAATAAGGGGAATGCATAACTTTTTGCCATAAAAAAGGGAAATTTCTTCATTTTTGCTCCAAAATAAGGGAAATTTCTGCCTTTTTGCCTCTAAATAAGTGGAATTTCTGTCTTTTTCTCTCAAAACAAAAAAAAATTTCTGTCTTTTTTGCCTCAAAATAAGGGGAATTTCTGACTTATTACACTGAAATAAGTGAAATTTCTGCAATTTTGCCCCAAAATAAGGGAAATTTCTGCCTTTTTGCCCTGAAATATGCAAAATTTCTGCAATTTTACCCCAAAATAAGGTGAATTTCTGCCTTTTTGCCAAAAATTAATGGGAATTTCTGCATTTTTGCCCCAAAATAAGAAAAAATTTTTGCTTTTTTTCTCTGAAATAAGTGAAATTTCTGCAATTTTCCCCTAAAATAAGAAAATTTTTTGCAATTTTTTCCCATAATAAGTGAGATTTCTGCAATTTTTCCCCAAAATAAGGAAAATTTCTTCCTTTTTGCCCCAAAACAAAGGAAATTTCAGCCTTTTTACCTGAAAATAAGTGAAATTTCTGAAATTTTGCCCCAAATAAGGGAAATTTCTGCAATTTTGCCCCAAAATAAGGTAAATTCCTGCAATTTTGCCCCAAAAAAAGGAAATTTCTGGAATTTTGCCCCAAAATAAGGGGAATTTCTGATTTTTGCCTAAAATAAAGGGAATTTCTGCCTTTTGCCCCAAAATTAGAGGAATTTCTGCAATTTTGCTCCAAAATACGGGAATTTCTGCCTTTTTGCCTGAAAATAATGGGAATGCATACCTTTTGGCCATAAAAACGAAAATTTCTTCATTTTTGCTCCAAAACAAAGCGAATTTCTGCTTTTTGCCTCTAAATAAGTGGAATTTCGGTCTTTTTCCCCCAAAACAAAGAGAATTTCTGTCTTTTTTGCCCCAAAATAAGGGGAATTTCTGACTTATTACCCTGACGTAAGTGAAATTTCTGCCATTTTGCCCCAAAATAAGGGAAATTTCTGCAATTTTGCCCCAATGTAAAGGAAATTTCTGCAATTTTGCCCCAATGTAAAGGAAATTTCTGCAATTTTGCCCCAAAATAAGGGGAATTTCTGAATGTTTGCTCCCGAAAAATGGAGATCTTCTGTCTTTTTGCCGCAAAATAAGGAGAATTTCTGCCTTTTTGCCCGAAAATTATGAGAATTTCTGCAATTTGGTTTCAAAATACGGGGAATTTCTGCTTTTTATCCCGAAAGTAAGGGGAATGCATACCTTCTTGCCATAAAAAGGTAAATTTCTTCATTTTTGCTCCAAAATAAGGGGAATTTCTGCCTTTTTGCCTCTAAATAAGTGGAATTTCTGTCTTTTTCCCCCAAAACAAAGGAAATTTCTGTCTTTTTTGCCCCAAAATAAGGGGATTTTTTGAGTTATTACCCTGAAATAAGTGAAATTTCTCCAATTTTGCCCCAAAATAAGGGAAATTTCTGCCTCTTTGCCCCCAAATATAGGGAATTTCATCCTTTTTACCTCAAAATAAGGGGAATTTCTGCATTTTTGCCACAAAATATTAGGAATTTCTGACTTTTTGCCCCAAAATAAGGAAAATTTGTGCCTTTTTTTCCCTGAAATAAGTGAAATTTCTGCAATTTTGCCCCAAAATAAGTGAAATTTCTGCAATTGTGGCCCAAAATAAGGGAAATTTCTGGAATTTTGCCCCAAAATGAGTGGAATTTCTGAGTTATGCCCCAAAATAAGGAGAATTTCTGTCTTTTTGCCCCAACATATAGGGAATTTCTGTCTTTCTGCACCACAACTAGGGGTATTTCTTTAATTATGCTCCAAAATACGGGAAATTTCTGATTTTGGCCCAAAAATAAGGGGAATGCATAACGTTTACCATAAAAAAGGGAAATTTCTTCATTTTTGCTCCAAAATAAGGGAAATTTCTCCCTTTTTGCCTCTAAATAAGTGGAATTTCTGTCTTTTTCTCTCAAAACAAAAAAAAATTCTGTCTTTTTTGCCTCAAAATAAGGGGAATTTCTGACTTATTACACTGAAATAAGTGAAATTTCTGCAATTTTGCCCCAAAATAAGGGAAATTTCTGCCTTTTTGCCCTGAAATATGTGAAATTTCTGCAATTTTACCCCAAAATAAGGTGAATTTCTGCATTTTTGCCACAAATTAATGGGAATTTCTGCCTTTTTGCCCCAAAATAAGAAAAATTTTGCTTTTTTTCTCTGAAATAAGTAAAATTTCTGCAATTTTCCCCTAAAATAAGGGAATTTTTTGCAATTTTTTCCCATAATAAGGGAGATTTCTGCAATTTTGCCCCAAAATAAGGGGAATTTCTTCCTTTTTGACGCAAAACAAAGGAAATTTCAGCCTTTTTACCTGAAAATAAGTGAAATTTCTGAAATTTTGCCCCAAATAAGGGAAATTTCTGCAATTTTGCCCCAAAATAAGGTAAATTCCTCCAATTTTGCCCCAAAATAAAAAAAAATTTCTGGAATTTTGCCCCAAAATAAGGGGAATTTATGATTTTTGCCCCAAAATAAAGGGAATTTCTGCCTTTTGCCCCAAAATTAGAGGAATTTCTGCAATTTTGCTCCAAAATACGGGAATTTCTGCCTTTTTGCTGAAAATAATGGGAATGCATACCTTTTGGCCATAAAAACGAAAATTTCTTCATTTTTGCTCCAAAACAAAGGGAATTTCTGCCTTTTTGCCTCTAAATAAGTGGAATTTCGGTCTTTTTCCCCCAAAACAAAGAGAATTTCTGTCTTTTTTGCCCCAAAATAAGGGGAATTTCTGACTTATTACCCTGAAGTAAGTGAAATTTCTGCCATTTTGCCCCAAAACAAGGGAAATTTCTGCAATTTTGCCCCAATGTAAAGGAAATTTCTGCAATTTTGCCCCAAAATAAGGGGAATTTCTGAATGTTTGCTCACGAAAAATGGAGATCTTCTGTCTTTTTGCCGCAAAATAAGGAGAATTTCTGCCTTTTTGCCCGAAAATTATGAGAATTTCTGCAATTTTGTTTCAAAATACGGGGAATTTCTGCTTTTTATCCCGAAAGTAAGGGAAATGCATACCTTTTTGCCATAAAAAGGTAAATTTCTTCATTTTTGCTAAAAATAAGGGGAATTTCTGCCTTTCTGCCTCTAAATAAGTGGAATTTCTGTCTTTTTCCCCCAAAACAAAGGAAATTTCTATCTTTTTTGCCCCAAAATAAGGGGATTTTCTGAATTATTACCCTGAAATAAGTGAAATTTCTCCAATTTTGCCCCAAAATAAGGGAAATTTCTGCGTCTGTGCCTCCAAATAAGGGGAATTTCAGCCTTTTTACCTCAAAATAAGGGGAATTTCTGCATTTTTGCCACAAAATATTAGGAATTTCTGACTTTTTGCCCCAAAATAAGGAAAATTTGTGCCTTTTTTCCCTGAAATAAGTGAAATTTCTGCAATTTTGCCCCAAAATAAGTGAAATTTCTGCAATTTTGGCCCAAAATAAGGGAAATTTCTGGAATTTTGCCCCAAAATAAGTGGAATTTCTAAGTTTTTCCCCAAAATAAGGAGAATTTCTGTATTTTTGTCTTTAAATAAGTGAAATTTCTGCAATTTTGCCCCAAAATAGGGGAAATTTCTCTTTTTTTTCGCCCAAATAAAGGGAATTTCAGCCTTTTTACCTCAAAATAAAGGGAATTTCTGCATTTTTGCCAGAAAATATAAGGAATTTCTGACTTTTTGCCCCAAAATAAAGAAAATTTCTGCCTTTTTTCCCTGAAATAAGTGAAATTTCTGCAATTTTGCTCCAAAATATGTGAATTTTCTGTACTTTGCCCCAAAATAAGGGTAATTTCTAGAATTTTGCCCCAAAATAAGTGGAATTTCTGAGTTATGCCCCAAAATAAGGAGAATTTCTGTCTTTTTGCCCCAACATATAGGGAATTTCTGTCTTTCTGCAGCACAACTAGGGGAATTTCTTCAATTATGCTCCAAAATACGGAAAATTTCTGCCTTTTTGCACGAAAATCATGGGAATGCATAACTTTTTGCCATAAAAAAGGGAAATTTCTTCATTTTTGCTCCAAAATAAGAGAAATTTCTGCCTTTTTGCCTCTAAATAAGTGGAATTTCTGTCTTTTTCTCTCAAAACAAAAAAAAATTTCTGTCTTTTTTGCCTCAAAATAAGGGAATTTCTGACTTATTACACTGAAATAAGTGAAATTTCTGCAATTTTGCCCCAAAATAAGGGAAATTTCTGCCTTTTTGCCCTGAAATATGTGAAATTTCTGCAATTTTACGCCAAAATAAGGTGAATTTCTGCCTTTTTGCCACAAATTAATGAAAATTTCTGCCTTTTTGCCCCAAAATAAGAAAAATTTTGCTTTTTTTCTCTGAAATAAGTGAAATTTCTGCAATTTTCCCCTAAAATAAGAAAATTTTTTGCAATTTTTTCCCATAATAAGTGAGATTTCTGCAATTTTGCCCCAAAATAAGGAAAATTTCTTCCTTTTTGCCCCAAAACAAAGGAAATTTCAGCCTTTTTACCTGAAAATAAGTGAAATTTCTGAAATTTTGCCCCAAATAAGGGAAATTTCTGCAATTTTGCCCCAAAATAAGGTAAATTCCTGCAATTTTGCCCCAAAAAAAGGAAATTTCTGGAATTTTGCCCCAAAATAAGGGGAATTTCTGATTTTTGCCCCAAAATAAAGGGAATTTCTGCCTTTTGCCCCAAAATTAGAGGAATTTCTGCAATTTTGCTCCAAAATACGGGAATTTCTGCCTTTTTACCTGAAAATAATGGGAATGCATACCTTTTGGCCATAAAAAGGAAAATTTCTTCATTTTTGCTCCAAAACAAAGGGAATTTCTGGCTTTTTGCCTCTAAATAAGTGGAATTTCTGTCTTTTTCTCCCAAAACAAAGAGAATTTCTGTCTTTTTTGCCCCAAAATAAGGGGAATTTCTGACTTATTACCCTGAAGTAAGTGAAATTTCTGCCATTTTGCCCCAAAATCAGGGAAATTTCTGCAATTTTGCCCCAATGTAAAGGAAATTTCTGCAATTTTGCCCCAATGTAAAGGAAATTTCTGCAATTTTGCCCCAAAATAAGGGGAATTTCTGAATGTTTGCTCCCGAAAAATGGAGATCTTCTGTCTTTTTGCCCCAAAATAAGGAGAATTTCTGCCTTTTTGCCCGAAAATTATGAGAATTTCTGCAATTTGGTTTCAAAATACGGGGAATTTCTGCTTTTTATCCCGAAAGTAAGGGGAATGCATACCTTTTTGCCATAAAAAGATAAATTTCTTCATTTTTGCTCCAAAATAAGGGGAATTTCTGCATTTTTGCCTCTAAATAAGTGTAATTTCTGTCTTTTTCCCCCAAAACAAAGGAAATTTCTGTCTTTTTTGCCCCAAAATAAGGGGATTTTCTGAGTTATTACCCTAAAATAAGTGAAATTTCTCCAATTTTGCCCCAAAATAAGGGAAATTTCTGCCTCTTTGCCCCCAAATATAGAGAATTTCATCCTTTTTACCTCAAAATAAGGGGAATTTCTGCATTTTTGCCACAAAATATTAGGAATTTCTGACTTTTTGCCCCAAAAGAAGGAAAATTTGTGCCTTTTTTTCCCTGAAATAAGTGAAATTTCTGCAATTTTGCCCCAAAATAAGTGAAATTTCTGCAATTGTGACCCAAAATAAGGGAAATTTCTGGAATTTTGCCCCAAAATAAGTGGAATTTCTGAGTTATGCCCCAAAATAAGGAGAATTTCTGTCTTTTTGCCCCAACATATAGGGAATTTCTGTCTTTCTGCAGCACAACTAGGGGAATTTCTTCAATTATGCTCCAAAATACTGGGAATTTCTGCCTTTTTGCCCGAAAATAAGGGGAATGCATAACTTTTTGCCATAAAAAAGGGAAATTTCTTCATTTTTGCTCCAAAATAAGGGAAATTTCTGCCTTTTTGCCTCAAAATAAGGGGAATTTCTGACTTATTACACTGAAATAAGTGAAATTTCTGCAATTTTGCCCCAAAATAAGGGAAATTTCTGCCTTTTTGCCCTGAAATATGCGAAATTTCTGCAATTTTACCCCAAAATAAGGTGAATTTCTGCCTTTTTGCCACAAATTAATGGGAATTTCTGCCTTTTTGCCCCAAAATAACAAAAATTTTTGCTTTTTTTCTCTGAAATAAGTGAAATTTCTGCAATTTTCCCCTAAAATAAGAAAATTTTTTGCAATTTTTTCCCATAATAAGTGAGATTTCTGCAATTTTGCCCCAAAATAAGGAAAATTTCTTCCTTTTTGCCCCAAAACAAAGGAAATTTCAGCCTTTTAACCTGAAAATAAGTGAAATTTCTGAAATTTTGCCCCAAATAAGGGAAATTTCTGCAATTTTGCCCCAAAATAAGGTAAATTCCTGCAATTTTGCCCCCAAAAAAAAGAAATTTCTGGAATTTTGCCCCAAAATAAGGGGAATATCTGATTTTTGCCCCCAAATAAAGGGAATTTCTGCCTTTTGCCCCAAAATTAGAGGAATTTCTGCAATTTTGCTCCAAAATACGGGAATTTCTGCCTTTTTACCTGAAAATAATGGGAATGCATACCTTTTGGCCATAAAAAGGAAAATTTCTTCATTTTTGCTCCAAAACAAAGGGAATTTCTGCCTTTTTGCCTCTAAATAAGTGGAATTTCTGTCTTTTTCCCCCAAAACAAAGAGAATTTCTGTCTTTTTTGCCCCAAAATAAGGGGAATTTCTGACTTATTACCCTGAAGTAAGTGAAATTTCTGCCATTTTGCCCCAAAATAAGGGAAATTTCTGCAATTTTGCCCCAATGTAAAGGAAATTTCTGCAATTTTGCCCCAATGTACAGGAAATTTCTGCAATTTTTCCCCAAAATAAGGGGAATTTCTGAATGTTTGCTCCCGAAAATGGAGATCTTCTGTCTTTTTGCCGCAAAATAAGGAGAATTTCTGCCTTTTTGCCCGAAAATTATGAGAATTTCTGCAATTTGGTTTCAAAATACGGGGAATTTCTGCTTTTTATCCCGAAAGTAAGGGGAATGCATACCTTTTTGCCATAAAAAGATAAATTTCTTCATTTTTGCTCCAAAATAAGGGGAATTTCTCCCTTTTTGCCTCTAAATAAGTGGAATTTCTGTCTTTTTCCCCCAAAACAAAGGAAATTTCTGTCTTTTTTGCCCCAAAATAAGGGAATTTTTTGAGTTATTACTCTGAAATAAGTGTAATTTCTCCAATTTTGCCCCAAAATAAGGGAAATTTCTGCCTCTTTGCCCCCAAATATAGGGAATTTCATCCTTTTTACCTCAAAATAAGGGGAATTTCTGCATTTTTGCCACAAAATATTAGGAATTTCTGACTTTTTGCCCCAAAATAAGGAAAATTTGTGCCTTTTTTTCCCTGAAATAAGTGAAATTTCTGCAATTTTGCCCCAAAATAAGTGAAATTTCTGCAATTGTGGCCCAAAATAAGGGAAATTTCTGGAATTTTGCCCCAAAATGAGTGGAATTTCTGAGTTATGCCCCAAAATAAGGAGAATTTCTGTCTTTTTGCCCCAACATATAGGGAATTTCTGTCTTTCTGCACCACAACTAGGGGTATTTCTTTAATTATGCTCCAAAATACGGGAAATTTCTGCCTTTTTGCCCGAAAATAAGGGGAATGCATAACGTTTGCCATAAAAAAGGGAAATTTCTTCATTTTTGCTCCAAAATAAGGGAAATTTCTGCCTTTTTGCCTCTAAATAAGTGGAATTTCTGTCTTTTTCTCTCAAAACAAAAAAAAAAATTCTGTCTTTTTTGCCTCAAAATAAGGGGAATTTCTGACTTATTACACTGAAATAAGTGAAATTTCTGCAATTTTGCCCCAAAATAAGGGAAATTTCTGCCTTTTTGCCCTGAAATATGCGAAATTTCTGCAATTTTACCCCAAAATAAGGTGAATTTCTGCCTTTTTGCCACAAATTAATGGGAATTTCTGCCGTTTTGCCCCAAAATAAGAAAAATTTTGCTTTTTTTCTCTGAAATAAGTAAAATTTCTGCAATTTTCCCCTAAAATAAGGGAATTTTTTGCAATTTTTTCCCATAATAAGGGAGATTTCTGCAATTTTGCCACAAAATAAGGGGAATTTCTTCCTTTTTCACCCAAAACAAAGGAAATTTCAGCCTTTTTACCTGAAAATAAGTGAAATTTCTGAAATTTTGCCTCAAATAAGGGAAATTTCTGCAATTTTGCCCCAAAATGAGGTAAATTCCTCCAATTTTGCCCCAAAATAAAAAAAATTTCTGGAATTTTGCCCCAAAATAAGGGGAATTTATGATTTTTGCCCCAAAATAAAGGGAATTTCTGCCTTTTGCCCCAAAATTAGAGGAATTTCTGCAATTTTGCTCAAAAATACGGGAATTTCTGCCTTTTTGCCTGAAAATAATGGGAATGCATACCTTTTGGCCATAAAAAGGAAAATTTCTTCATTTTTGCTCCAAAACAAAGGGAATTTCTGCCTTTTTGCCTCTAAATAAGTGGAATTTCGGTCTTTTTCCCCCAAAACAAAGAGAATTTCTGTCTTTTTTGCCCCAAAATAAGGGGAATTTCTGACTTATTACCTTGAAGTAAGTGAAATTTCTGCAATTTTGCCCCAAAATAAGAGAAAATTTCTGCAATTTTGCCCCAATGTAAAGGAAATTTCTGCAATTTTGCCCCAAAATAAGGGGAATTTCTGAATGTTTGCTCACGAAAAATGGAGATCTTCTGTCTTTTTGCCGCAAAATAAGGAGAATTTCTGCCTTTTTGCCCGAAAATTATGAGAATTTCTGCAATTTTGTTTCAAAATACGGGGAATTTCTGCTTTTTATCTGAAAGTAAGGGGAATGCATACATTTTTGCCATAAAAAGGTAAATTTCTTCATTTTTGCTAAAAATAAGGGGAATTTCTGCCTTTCTGCCTCTAAATAAGTGGAATTTCTGTCTTTTTCCCCCAAAACAAAGGAAATTTCTGTCTTTTTTGCCCCAAAATAATGGGATTTTCTGAATTATTATTCTGAAATAAATGAAATTTCTCCAATTTTGCCCCAAAATAAGGGAAATTTCTGCGTCTGTGCCTTCAAATAAGGGGAATTTCAGCCTTTTTACCTCAAAATAAGGGGAATTTCTGCATTTTTGCCACAAAATATTAGGAATTTCTGACTTTTTGCCCCAAAATAAGGAAAATTTGTGCCTTTTTTCCCTGAAATAAGTGAAATTTCTGCAATTTTGCCCCAAAATAAGTGAAATTTCTGCAATTTTGGCCCAAAATAAGGGAAATTTCTGGAATTTTGCCCCAAAATAAGTGGAATTTCTAAGTTTTTCCCAAAAATAAGGAGAATTTCTGTATTTTTGTCTTTAAATAAGTGAAATTTCTGCAATTTTGCCCCAAAATAGGGGAAATTTCTCTTTTTTTGCGCCCAAATAAAGGGAATTTCAGCTTTTTTACCTCAAAATAAGGGGAATTTCTGCATTTTTGCCAGAAAATATAAGGAATTTCTGCCTTTTTGCCCCAAAATAAAGAAAATTTCTGCCTTTTTTCCCTGAAATAAGTGAAATTTCTGCAATTTTGCCCCAAAATATGTGAAATTTCTGCACTTTGCCCAAAAATAAGGGTAATTTCTAGAATTTTGCCCCAAAATAAGTGGAATTTCTGAGTTATGCCCCAAAATAAGGAGAATTTCTGTCTTTTTGCCCCAACATATAGGGAATTTCTGTCTTTCTGCAGCACAACTAGGGGAATTTCTTCAATTATGCTCCAAAATACGGGGAATTTCTGCCTTTTTGCACGAAAATAATGGGAATGCATAACTTTTTGCCATAAAAAAGGGAAATTTCTTCATTTTTGCTCCAAAATAAGAGAAATTTCTGCCTTTTTGCCTCTAAATAAGTGGAATTTCTGTCTTTTTCTCTCAAAACAAAAAAAAATTTCTGTCTTTTTTGCCTCAAAATAAGGGAATTTCTGACTTATTACACTGAAATAAGTGAAATTTCTGCAATTTTGCCCCAAAATAAGGGAAATTTCTGCCTTTTTGCCCTGAAATATGTGAAATTTCTGCAATTTTACCCCAAAATAAGGTGAATTTCTGCCTTTTTGCCACAAATTAATGAAAATTTCTGCCTTTTTGCCCCAAAATAAGAAAAATTTTTGCTTTTTTTCTCTGAAATAAGTGAAATTTCTGCAATTTTCCCCTAAAATAAGAAAATTTTTTGCAATTTTTTCCCATAATAAGTGAGATTTCTGCAATTTTGCCCCAAAATAAGGGGAATTTCTTTTTTTTTTGCCCCAAAACAAAGGAAATTTCAGCCTTTTTACCTGAAAATAAGTGAAATTTCTGAAATTTTGCCCCAAATAAGGGAAATTTCTGCAATTTTGCCCCAAAATAAGGTAAATTCCTGCAATTTTGCCCCAAAAAAAGGAAATTTCTGGAATTTTGCCCCAAAATAAGGGGAATTTCTGATTTTTGCCCCAAAATAAAGGGAATTTCTGCCTTTTGCCCCAAAATTAGAGGAATTTCTGCAATTTTGCTCCAAAATACGGGAATTTCTGCCTTTTTACCTGAAAATAATGGGAATGCATACCTTTTGGCCATAAAAAGGAAAATTTCTTCATTTTTGCTCCAAAACAAAGGGAATTTCTGGCTTTTTCCCTCTAAATAAGTGGAATTTCTGTCTTTTTCCCCCAAAACAAAGAGAATTTCTGTCTTTTTTGCCCCAAAATAAGGGGAATTTCTGACTTATTACCCTGAAGTAAGTGAAATTTCTGCCATTTTGCCCCAAAATAAGGGAAATTTCTGCAATTTTGCCCCAATGTAAAGGAAATTTCTGCAATTTTGCCCCAATGTAAAGGAAATTTCTGCAATTTTGCCCCAAAATAAGGGGAATTTCTGAATGTTTGCTCCCGAAAAATGGAGATCTTCTGTCTTTTTGCCCCAAAATAAGGAGAATTTCTGCCTTTTTGCCCGAAAATTATGAGAATTTTTGCAATTTGGTTTCAAAATACGGGGAATTTCTGCTTTTTATCCCGAAAGTAAGGGGAATGCATACCTTTTTGCCATAAAAAGATAAATTTCTTCATTTTTGCTCCAAAATAAGGGGAATTTCTGCATTTTTGCCTCTAAATAAGTGGAAATTTCTGTCTTTTTCCCCCAAAACAAAGGAAATTTCTGTCTTTTTTGCCCCAAAATAAGGGGATTTTCTGAGTTATTACCCTAAAATAAGTGAAATTTCTCCAATTTTGCCCCAAAATAAGGGAAATTTCTGCCTCTTTGCCCCCAAATATAGGGAATTTCATCCTTTTTACCTCAAAATAAGGGGAATTTCTGCATTTTTGCCACAAAATATTAGGAATTTCTGACTTTTTGCCCCAAAATAAGGAAAATTTGTGCCTTTTTTTCCCTGAAATAAGTGAAATTTCTGCAATTTTGCCCCAAAATAAGTGAAATTTCTGCAATTGTGGCCCAAAATAAGGGAAATTTCTGGAATTTTGCCCCAAAATAAGTGGAATTTCTGAGTTATGCCCCAAAATAAGGAGAATTTCTGTCTTTTCTCCCCAACATATAGGGAATTTCTGTCTTTCTGCAGCACAACTAGGGGAATTTCTTCAATTATGCTCCAAAATACTGGGAATTTCTGCCTTTTTGCCCGAAAATAAGGGGAATGCATAACTTTTTGCCATAAAAAAGGGAAATTTCTTCATTTTTGCTCCAAAATAAGGGAAATTTCTGCCTTTTTGCCTCAAAATAAGGGGAATTTCTGACTTATTACACTGAAATAAGTGAAATTTCTGCAATTTTGCCCCAAAATAAGGGAAATTTCTGCCTTTTTGCCCTGAAATATGCGAAATTTCTGCAATTTTACCCCAAAATAAGGTGAATTTCTGCCTTTTTGCCACAAATTAATGGGAATTTCTGCCTTTTTGCCCCAAAATAAGAAAAATTTTTGCTTTTTTTCTTTGAAATAAGTGAAATTTCTGCAATTTTCCCCTAAAATAAGAAAATTTTTTGCAATTTTTTCCCATAATAAGTGAGATTTCTGCAATTTTGCCCCAAAATAAGGAAAATTTCTTCCTTTTTGCCCCAAAACAAAGGAAATTTCAGCCTTTTTACCTGAAAATAAGTGAAATTTCTGAAATTTTGCCCCAAATAAGGGAAATTTCTGCAATTTTGCCCCAAAATAAGGTAAATTCCTGCAATTTTGCCCCAAAAAAAAGAAATTTCTGGAATTTTGCCCCAAAATAAGGGGAATTTCTGATTTTTGCCCCAAAATAAAGGGAATTTCTGCCTTTTGCCCCAAAATTAGAGGAATTTCTGCAATTTTGCTCCAAAATACGGGAATTTCTGCCTTTTTACCTGAAAATAATGGGAATGCATACCTTTTGGCCATAAAAAGGAAAATTTCTTCATTTTTGCTCCAAAACAAAGGGAATTTCTGCCTTTTTGCCTCTAAATAAGTGGAATTTCTGTCTTTTTCCCCCAAAACAAAGAGAATTTCTGTCTTTTTTGCCCCAAAATAAGGGGAATTTCTGACTTATTACCCTGAAGTAAGTGAAATTTCTGCCATTTTGCCCCAAAATAAGGGAAATTTCTGCAATTTTGCCCCAATGTAAAGGAAATTTCTGCAATTTTGCCCCAATGTACAGGAAATTTCTGCAATTTTTCCCCAAAATAAGGGGAATTTCTAAATGTTTGCTCCCGAAAAATGGAGATCTTCTGTCTTTTTGCCGCAAAATAAGGAGAATTTCTGCCTTTTTGCCCGAAAATTATGAGAATTTCTGCAATTTGGTTTCAAAATACGGGGAATTTCTGCTTTTTATCCCGAAAGTTAGGGGAATGCATACCTTTTTGCCATAAAAAGGTAAATTTCTTCATTTTTGCTCCAAAATAAGGGGAATTTCTGCCTTTTTGCCTCTAAATAAGTGGAATTTCTGTCTTTTTCCCCCAAAACAAAGGAAATTTCTGTCTTTTTTGCCCCAAAATAAGGGGATTTTCTGAGTAATTACCCTGAAAAAAGTGAAATTTCTCCAATTTTGCCCCAAAATAAGGGAAATTTCGGCCTCTTTGCCCCCAAATATAGGGAATTTCATCCTTTTTACCTCAAAATAAGGGGAATTTCTGCATTTTTGCCACAAAATATTAGGAATTTCTGACTTTTTGCCCCAAAATAAGGAAAATTTGTGCCTTTTTTTCCCTGAAATAAGTGAAATTTCTGCAATTTTGCCCCAAAATAAGTGAAATTTCTGCAATTGTGGCCCAAAATAAGGGAAATTTCTGGAATTTTGCCCCAAAATAAGTGGAATTTCTGAGTTATACCCCAAAATAACGAGAATTTCTGTCTTTTTGCCCCAACATATAGGGAATTTCTGTCTTTCTGCAGCACAACTAGGGGAATTTCTTCAATTATGCTCCAAAATACGGGAAATTTCTGCCTTTTTGCCCGAAAATAAGGAGAATGCATAACTTTTTGCCATAAAAAAGGGAAATTTCTTCATTTTTGCTCCAAAATAAGGGAAATTTCTGCCTTTTTGCCTCTAAATAAGTGGAATTTCTGTCTTTTTCTCTCAAAACAAAAAAAAATTCTGTCCTTTTTGCCTCAAAATAAGGGGAATTTCTGACTTATTACACTGAAATAAGTGAAATTTCTGCAATTTTGCCCCAAAATAAGGGAAATTTCTGCCTTTTTGCTCTGAAATATGCGAAATTTCTGCAATTTTACCCCAAAATAAGGTTAATTTCTGCCTTTTTGCCACAAATTAATGGGAATTTCTGCCTTTTTGCCCCAAAATAAGAAAAATTTATGCTTTTTTTCTCTGAAATAAGTGAAATTTCTGCAATTTTCCCATAAAATAAGAAAATTTTTTGCAATTTTTTCCCATAATAAGTGAGATTTCTGCAATTTTGCCACAAAATAAGGAAAATTTCTTCCTTTTTGCCCCAAAACAAAGGAAATTTCAGCCTTTTTACCTGAAAATAAGTGAAATTTCTGAAATTTTGCCCCAAATAAGGGAAATTTCTGCAATTTTGCCCCAAAATAAGGTAAATTCCTGCAATTTTGCCCCAAAAAAAGGAAATTTCTGGAATTTTGCCCCAAAATAAGGGGAATTTCTGATTTTTGCCCCAAAATAAAGGGAATTTCTGCCTTTTGCCCCAAAATTAGAGGAATTTCTGCAATTTTGCTCCAAAATACGGGAATTTCTGCCTTTTTACCTGAAAATAATGGGAATGCATACCTTTTGGCCATAAAAAGGAAAATTTCTTCATTTTTGCTCCAAAACAAAGGGAATTTCTGGCTTTTTCCCTCTAAATAAGTGGAATTTCTGTCTTTTTCCCCCAAAACAAAGAGAATTTCTGTCTTTTTTGCCCCAAAATAAGGGGAATTTCTGACTTATTACCCTGAAGTAAGTGAAATTTCTGCCATTTTGCCCCAAAATAAGGGAAATTTCTGCAATTTTGCCCCAATGTAAAGGAAATTTCTGCAATTTTGCCCCAATGTACAGGAAATTTCTGCAATTTTGCCCCAAAATAAGGGGAATTTCTGAATGTTTGCTCCCGAAAAATGGAGATCTTCTGTCTTTTTGCCCCAAAATAAGGAGAATTTCTGCCTTTTTGCCCGAAAATTATGAGAATTTTTGCAATTTGGTTTCAAAATACGGGGAATTTCTGCTTTTTATCCCGAAAGTAAAGGGAATGCATACCTTTTTGCCATAAAAAGATAAATTTCTTCATTTTTGCTCCAAAATAAGGGGAATTTCTGCATTTTTGCCTCTAAATAAGTGGAAATTTCTGTCTTTTTCCCCCAAAACAAAGGAAATTTCTGTCTTTTTTGCCCCAAAATAAGGGGATTTTCTGAGTTATTACCCTAAAATAAGTGAAATTTCTCCATTTTTGCCCCAAAATAAGGGAAATTTCTGCCTCTTTGCCCCCAAATATAGGGAATTTCATCCTTTTTACCTCAAAATAAGGGGAATTTCTGCATTTTTGCCACAAAATATTAGGAATTTCTGACTTTTTGCCCCAAAATAAGGAAAATTGTGCCTTTTTTTCCCTGAAATAAGTGAAATTTCTGCAATTTTGCCCCAAAATAAGTGAAATTTCTGCAATTGTGGCCCAAAATAAGGGAAATTTCTGGAATTTTGCCCCAAAATAAGTGGAATTTCTGAGTTATGCCCCAAAATAAGGAGAATTTCTGTCTTTTCTCCCCAACATATAGGGAATTTCTGTCTTTCTGCAGCACAACTAGGGGAATTTCTTCAATTATGCTCCAAAATACTGGGAATTTCTGCCTTTTTGCCCGAAAATAAGGGGAATGCATAACTTTTTGCCATAAAAAAGGGAAATTTCTTCATTTTTGCTCCAAAATAAGGGAAATTTCTGCCTTTTTGCCTCAAAATAAGGGGAATTTCTGACTTATTACACTGAAATAAGTGAAATTTCTGCAATTTTGCCCCAAAATAAGGGAAATTTCTGCCTTTTTGCCCTGAAATATGCGAAATTTCTGCAATTTTACCCCAAAATAAGGTGAATTTCTGCCTTTTTGCCACAAATTAATGGGAATTTCTGCCTTTTTGCCCCAAAATAAGAAAAATTTTTGCTTTTTTTCTTTGAAATAAGTGAAATTTCTGCAATTTTCCCCTAAAATAAGAAAATTTTTTGCAATTTTTTCCCATAATAAGTGAGATTTCTGCAATTTTGCCCCAAAATAAGGAAAATTTCTTCCTTTTTGCCCCAAAACAAAGGAAATTTCAGCCTTTTTACCTGAAAATAAGTGAAATTTCTGAAATTTTGCCCCAAATAAGGGAAATTTCTGCAATTTTGCCCCAAAATAAGGTAAATTCCTGCAATTTTGCCCCAAAAAAAGAAATTTCTGGAATTTTGCCCCAAAATAAGGGGAATTTCTGATTTTTGCCCCAAAATAAAGGGAATTTCTGCCTTTTGCCCCAAAATTAGAGGAATTTCTGCAATTTTGCTCCAAAATACGGGAATTTCTGCCTTTTTACCTGAAAATAATGGGAATGCATACCTTTTGGCCATAAAAAGGAAAATTTCTTCATTTTTGCTCCAAAACAAAGGGAATTTCTGCCTTTTTGCCTCTAAATAAGTGGAATTTCTGTCTTTTTCCCCCAAAACAAAGAGAATTTCTGTCTTTTTTGCCCCAAAATAAGGGGAATTTCTGACTTATTACCCTGAAGTAAGTGAAATTTCTGCCATTTTGCCCCAAAATAAGGGAAATTTCTGCAATTTTGCCCCAATGTAAAGGAAATTTCTGCAATTTTGCCCCAATGTACAGGAAATTTCTGCAATTTTTCCCCAAAATAAGGGGAATTTCTGAATGTTTGCTCCCGAAAAATGGAGATCTTCTGTCTTTTTGCCGCAAAATAAGGAGAATTTCTGCCTTTTTGCCCGAAAATTATGAGAATTTCTGCAATTTGGTTTCAAAATACGGGGAATTTCTGCTTTTTATCCCGAAAGTTAGGGGAATGCATACCTTTTTGCCATAAAAAGGTAAATTTCTTCATTTTTGCTCCAAAATAAGGGGAATTTCTGCCTTTTTGCCTCTAAATAAGTGGAATTTCTGTCTTTTTCCCCCAAAACAAAGGAAATTTCTGTCTTTTTTGCCCCAAAATAAGGGGATTTTCTGAGTAATTACCCTGAAAAAAGTGAAATTTCTCCAATTTTGCCCCAAAATAAGGGAAATTTCTGCCTCTTTGCCCCCAAATATAGGGAATTTCATCCTTTTTACCTCAAAATAAGGGGAATTTCTGCATTTTTGCCACAAAATATTAGGAATTTCTGACTTTTTGCCCCAAAATAAGGAAAATTTGTGCCTTTTTTTCCCTGAAATAAGTGAAATTTCTGCAATTTTGCCCCAAAATAAGTGAAATTTCTGCAATTGTGGCCCAAAATAAGGGAAATTTCTGGAATTTTGCCCCAAAATAAGTGGAATTTCTGAGTTATACCCCAAAATAACGAGAATTTCTGTCTTTTTGCCCCAACATATAGGGAATTTCTGTCTTTCTGCAGCACAACTAGGGGAATTTCTTCAATTATGCTCCAAAATACGGGAAATTTCTGCCTTTTTGCCCGAAAATAAGGAGAATGCATAACTTTTTGCCATAAAAAAGGGAAATTTCTTCATTTTTGCTCCAAAATAAGGGAAATTTCTGCCTTTTTGCCTCTAAATAAGTGGAATTTCTGTCTTTTTCTCTCAAAACAAAAAAAATTTCTGTCCTTTTTGCCTCAAAATAAGGGGAATTTCTGACTTATTACACTGAAATAAGTGAAATTTCTGCAATTTTGCCCCAAAATAAGGGAAATTTCTGCCTTTTTGCTCTGAAATATGCGAAATTTCTGCAATTTTACCCCAAAATAAGGTTAATTTCTGCCTTTTTGCCACAAATTAATGGGAATTTCTGCCTTTTTGCCCCAAAATAAGAAAAATTTATGCTTTTTTTCTCTGAAATAAGTGAAATTTCTGCAATTTTCCCATAAAATAAGAAAATTTTTTGCAATTTTTCCCCATAATAAGTGAGATTTCTGCAATTTTGCCACAAAATAAGGAAAATTTCTTCCTTTTTGCCCCAAAACAAAGGAAATTTCAGCCTTTTTACCTGAAAATAAGTGAAATTTCTGAAATTTTGCCCCAAATAAGGGAAATTTCTGCAAT
This sequence comes from Micromys minutus, assembly GCF_963924665.1. NCBI lineage: Eukaryota > Metazoa > Chordata > Mammalia > Rodentia > Muridae > Micromys > Micromys minutus. The sequence continues at coordinate 649,676 of NW_027667217.1, forward strand.
TTTGCCCAAAATAAGGTAAATTCCTGCAATTTTGCCCCAAAAAAAGGAAATTTCTGGAATTTTGCCCCAAAATAAGGGGAATTTCTGATTTTTGCCCCAAAATAAAGGGAATTTCTGCCTTTTGCCCCAAAATTAGAGGAATTTCTGCAATTTTGCTCCAAAATACGGGAATTTCTGCCTTTTTACCTGAAAATAATGGGAATGCATACCTTTTGGCCATAAAAAGGAAAATTTCTTCATTTTTGCTCCAAAACAAAGGGAATTTCTGCCTTTTTGCCTCTAAATAAGTGGAATTTCTGTCTTTTTCCCCCAAAACAAAGAGAATTTCTGTCTTTTTTGCCCCAAAATAAGGGGAATTTCTGACTTATTACCCTGAAGTAAGTGAAATTTCTGCCATTTTGCCACAAAATAAGGGAAATTTCTGCAATTTTGCCCCAATGTAAAGGAAATTTCTGCAATTTTGCCCCAATGTAAAAAAAATTTCTGCAATTTTTCCCCAAAATAAGGGGAATTTCTGAATGTTTGCTCCCGAAAAATGGAGATCTTCTGTCTTTTTGCCCCAAAATAAGGAAAATTTCTGCCTTTTTGCCCGAAAATTATGAGAATTTCTGCAATTTGGTTTCAAAATACGGGGAATTTCTGCTTTTTATCCCGAAAGTAAGGGGAATGCATACCTTTTTGCCATAAAAAGGTAAATTTCTTCATTTTTGCTCCAAAATAAGGGGAATTTCTGCCTTTTTGCCTCTAAATAAGTGGAATTTCTGTCTTTTTCCCCCAAAACAAATGAAATTTCTGTCTTTTTTGCCCAAAAATAAGGGGATTTTCTGAGTTATTACCCTGAAATAAGTGAAATTTCTCCAATTTTGCCCCAAAATAAGGGAAATTTCTGCCTCTTTGCCCCCAAATATAGGGAATTTCATCCTTTTTACCTCAAAATAAGGGGAATTTCTGCATTTTTGCCACAAAATATTAGGAATTTCTGACTTTTGCCCCAAAATAAGGAAAATTTGTGCCTTTTTTTCCCTGAAATAAGTGAAATTTCTGCAATTTTGCCCCAAAATAAGTGAAATTTCTGCAATTGGGGCCCAAAATAAGGGAAATTTCTGGAATTTTGCCCCAAAATAAGTGGAATTTCTGAGTTATGCCTCAAAATAAGGAGAATTTCTGTCTTTTTGCCCCAACATATAGGGAATTTCTGTCTTTCTGCACCACAACTAGGGGTATTTCTTTAATTATGCTCCAAAATACGGGAAATTTCTGCCTTTTTGCCCGAAAATAAGGGGAATGCATAACGTTTGCCATAAAAAAGGGAAATTTCTTCATTTTTGCTCCAAAATAAGGGAAATTTCTGCCTTTTTGCCTCTAAACAAGTGGAATTTCTGTCTTTTTCTCTCAAAACAAAAAAAATTTCTGTCTTTTTTGCCTCAAAATAAGGGGAATTTCTGACTTATTACACTGAAATAAGTGAAATTTCTGCAATTTTGCCCCAAAATAAGGGAAATTTCTGCCTTTTTTGCCCTAAAATATGCGAAATTTCTGCAATTTTACCCCAAAATAAGGTGAATTTCTGCCTTTTTGCCACAAATTAATGGGAATTTCTGCCTTTTTGCCCAAAATAAGAAAAATTTTGCTTTTTTTCTCTGAAATAAGTAAAATTTCTGCAATTTTCCCCTAAAATAAGGGAATTTTTTGCAATTTTTTCCCATAATAAGGGAGATTTCTGCAATTTTGCCCCAAAATAAGGGGAATTTCTTCATTTTGCCCCAAAACAAAGGAAATTTCAGCCTTTTTACCTGAAAATAAGTGAAATTTCTGAAATTTTGCCCCAAATAAGGGAAATTTCTGCAATTTTGCCCCAAAATAAGGTAAATTCCTCCAATTTTGCCCCAAAATAAAGGAAATTTCAGGAATTTTGCCCCAAAATAAGGGGAATTTCTGATTTTTGCCCCAAAATAAAGGGAATTTCTGCCTTTTTCCCCAAAATTAGAGGAATATCTGCAATTTTGCTCCAAAATACGGGAATTTCTGCCTTTTTGCCTGAAAATAATGGGAATGCATACCTTTTGGCCATAAAAAGGAAAATTTCTTCATTTTTGCTCCAAAACAAAGAGAATTTCTGCCTTTTTGCCTCTAAATAAGTGGAATTTCTGTATTTTTCCCCCAAAACAAAGAGAATTTATGTCTTTTTTGCCCAAAAATAAGGGGAATTTCTGACTTATTACCCTGAAGTAAGTGAAATTTCTGCAATTTTGCCCCAAAATAAGGGAAATTTCTGCAATTTTGCCTCAATGTAAAGGAAATTTCTGCAATTTTGCCCCAAAATAAGGGGAATTTCTGAATGTTTGCTCCCGAAAAATGGAGATCTTCTGCCTTTTTGCCCCAAAATAAGGAGAATTTCTGCCTTTTTGCCCGAAAATTATGAGAATTTATGCAATTTTGTTTCAAAATACGGGGAATTTCTGCTTTTTATCCCGAAAGTAAGGGGAATGCATACCTTTTTGCCATAAAAAGGTAAATTTCTTCATTTTTGCTAAAAATAAGGGGAATTTCTGCCTTTTTGCCTCTAAATAAGTGGAATTTCTGTCTTTTTCCCCCAAAACAAAGGAAATTTCTGTCTTTTTTGCCCCAAAATAAGGGGATTTTCTGAATTATTACCCTGAAATAAGTGAAATTTCTCCAATTTTGCCCCAAAATAAGGGAAATTTCTGCCTCTGTGCCTCCAAATAAGGGGAATTTCAGCCTTTTTACCTCAAAATAAGGGGAATTTCTGCATTTTTGCCACAAAATATTAGGAATTTCTGACTTTTTGCCCCAAAATAAGGAAAATTTGTGCCTTTTTTCCCTGAAATAAGTGAAATTTCTGCAATTTTGCCCCAAAATAATTGAAATTTCTGGAATTTTGCCCCAAAATAAGTGGAATTTCTAAGTTTTGCCCCAAAATAAGGAGAATTTCTGTCTTTTTGCCTCTAAATAAGTGAAATTTCTGCAATTTTGCCCCAAAATAGGGGAAATTTCTGTTTTTTTGCGCCCAAATAAGGGGAATTTCAGCCTTTTTACCTCAAAATAAGGGGAATTTCTGCATTTTTGCCAGAAAATATAAGGAATTTCTGACTTTTTGCCCCAAAATAAAGAAAATTTCTGCCTTTTTTCCCTGAAATAAGTGAAATTTCTGCAATTTTGCCCCAAAATAAGTGAAATTTCTGCAATTTTGCCCCAAAATAAGGGAAATTTCTGCCTTTTTGCCCTGAAATATGCGAAATTTCTGCAATTTTACCCCAAAATAAGGTGAATTTCTGCCTTTTTGCCACAAATTAATGGGAATTTCTGCCTTTTTGCCCCAAAATAAGAAAAATTTTGCTTTTTTTCTCTGAAATAAGTGAAATTTCTGCAATTTTCCCCTAAAATAAGGGGAATTTTTTGCAATTTTTTCCCATAATAAGGAGATTTCTGCAATTTTGCTCCAAAATAAGGGGAATTTCTTTTTTTTGCCCCAAAACAAAGGAAATTTCAGACTTTTTACCTGAAAATAAGTGAAATTTCTGAAATTTTGCCCCAAATAAGGGAAATTTCTGCAATTTTGCCCCAAAATAAGGTAAATTCCTCCAATTTTGCCCCAAAATAAAGAAAATTTCTGGAATTTTGCCCCAAAATAAGGGGAATTTCTGATTTTTGCCCCAAAATAAAGGGAATTTCTGCCTTTTGCCCCAAAATTAGAGGAATTTCTGCAATTTTGCTCCAAAATACGGGAATTTCTGCCTTTTTGCCTGAAAATAATGGGAATGCATACCTTTTGGCCATAAAAAGGAAAATTTCTTCATTTTTGCTCCAAAACAAAGGGAATTTCTGCCTTTTTGCCTCTAAATAAGTGGAATTTCTGTCTTTTTCCCCCAAAACAAAGACAATTTCTGTCTTTTTTGCCCCAAAATAAGGGGAATTTCTGACTTATTACCCTGAAGTAAGTGAAATTTCTGCAATTTTGCCCCAAAATAAGGGAAATTTCTGCAATTTTGCCCCAATGTAAAGGAAATTTCTGCAATTTTGCCCTAAAATAAGGGGAATTTCTGAATGTTTGCTCACGAAAAATGGAGATCTTCTGTATTTTTGCCGCAAAATAAGGAGAATTTCTGCCTTTTTGCCCGAAAATTATGAGAATTTCTGCAATTTTGTTTCAAAATACGGGGAATTTCTGCTTTTTATCCCGAAAGTAAGGGGAATGCATACCTTTTTGCCATAAAAAGGTAAATTTCTTCATTTTTGCTAAAAATAAGGGGAATTTCTGCCTTTCTGCCTCTAAATAAGTGGAATTTCTGTCTTTTTCCCCCAAAACAAAGAAAATTTCTGTCTTTTTTGCCCCAAAATAAGGGGATTTTCTGAATTATTACCCTGAAATAAGTGAAATTTCTCCAATTTTGCCCCAAAATAAGGGAAATTTCTGCGTCTGTGCCTCCAAATAAAGGGAATTTCAGCCTTTTTACCTCAAAATAAGGGGAATTTCTGCATTTTTGCCACAAAATATTAGGAATTTCTGACTTTTTGCCCCAAAATAAGGAAAATTTGTGCCTTTTTTCCCTGAAATAAGTGAAATTTCTGCAATTTTGCCCCAAAATAAGTGAAATTTCTGCAATTTTGGCCCAAAATAAGGGAAATTTCTGGAATTTTCCCCAAAATAAGTGGAATTTCTAAGTTTTGCCCCAAAATAAGGAGAATTTCTGTATTTTTGTCTTTAAATAAGTGAAATTTCTGCAATTTTGCCCCAAAATAGGGGAAATTTCTGTTTTTTTGCGCCCAAATAAGGGGAATTTCAGCCTTTTTACCTCAAAATAAGTGGAATTTCTGCATTTTTGCCAGATAATATAAGGAATTTCTGCCTTTTTGCCCCAAAATAAAGAAAATTTCTGCCTTTTTTCCCTGAAATATGTGAAATTTCTGCAATTTTGCCCCAAAATATGTGAAATTTCTGCACTTTGCCCCAAAATAAGGGAAATTTCTAGAATTTTGCCCCAAAATAAGTGGAATTTCTGAGTTATGCCCCAAAATAAGGAGAATTTCTGTCTTTTTGCCCCAACATATAGGGAATTTCTGTCATTCTGCACCACAACTAGGGGAATTTCTTCAATTATGCTCCAAAATACGGGGAATTTCTGCCTTTTTGCCCGAAAATAAGGGGAATGCATAACTTTTTGCCATAAAAAAGGGAAATTTCTTCATTTTTGCTCCAAAATAAGGGAAATTTCTGCCTTTTTGCCTCTAAATAAGTGGAATTTCTGTCTTTTTCTCTCAAAACAAAAAAAATTTCTGTCTTTTTTGCCTCAAAATAAGGGGAATTTCTGACTTATTACACTGAAATAATTGAAATTTCTTAAATTTTGCCCCAAATAAGGGAAATTTCTGCAATTTTGCCCCAAAATAAGGTAAATTCCTCCAATTTTGCCCCAAAATAAAGGAAATTTCTGGAATTTTGCCCCAAAATAAAGGGAATTTCTGATTTTTGCCCCAAAATAAAGGGAATTTCTGCCTTTTGCCCCAAAATTAAAGGAATTTCTGCAATTTTGTTTCAAAATACGGGGAATTTCTGCTTTTTATCCCGAAAGTAAGGGGAATGCATACCTTTTTGCCATAAAAAGGTAAATTTCTTCATTTTTGCTAAAAATAAGGGGAATTTCTGCCTTTTTGCCTCTAAATAAGTGGAATTTCTGTCTTTTTCCCCCAAAACAAAGGAAATTTCTGTCTTTTTTGCCCCAAAATAAGAGGATTTTCTGAATTATTACCCTGAAATAAGTGAAATTTCTAGAATTTTGCCCCAAAATAAGGGAAATGTCTGCCTCTGTGCCTCCAAATAAGGGGAATTTCAGCCTTTTTACCTCAAAATAAGGGGAATTTCTGCATTTTTGCCACAAAATATTAGGAATTTCTGACTTTTTGCCCCAAAATAAGGAAAATTTGTGCCTTTTTTCCCTGAAATAAGTGAAATTTCTGCAATTTTGCCCCAAAATAATTGAAATTTCTGGAATTTTGCCCCAAAATAAGTGGAATTTCTAAGTTTTGCCCCAAAATAAGGAGAATTTCTGTCTTTTTGCCTCTAAATAAGTGAAATTTCTGCAATTTTGCCCCAAAATAGGGGAAATTTCTGTTTTTTTGCGCCCAAATAAGGGGAATTTCAGCCTTTTTACCTCAAAATAAGGGGAATTTCTGCATTTTTGCCAGAAAATATAAGGAATTTCTGACTTTTTGCCCCAAAATAAAGAAAATTTCTGCCTTTTTTCCCTGAAATAAGTGAAATTTCTGCAATTTTGCCCCAAAATAAGTGAAATTTCTGCAATTTTGCCCCAAAATAAGGGAAATTTCTGCCTTTTTGCCCTGAAATATGCGAAATTTCTGCAATTTTACCCCAAAATAAGGTGAATTTCTGCCTTTTTGCCACAAATTAATGGGAATTTCTGCCTTTTTGCCCCAAAATAAGAAAAATTTTGCTTTTTTTCTCTGAAATAAGTGAAATTTCTGCAATTTTCCCCTAAAATAAGGGGAATTTTTTGCAATTTTTTCCCATAATAAGGAGATTTCTGCAATTTTGCTCCAAAATAAGGGGAATTTCTTTTTTTTGCCCCAAAACAAAGGAAATTTCAGACTTTTTACCTGAAAATAAGTGAAATTTCTGAAATTTTGCCCCAAATAAGGGAAATTTCTGCAATTTTGCCCCAAAATAAGGTAAATTCCTCCAATTTTGCCCCAAAATAAAGGAAATTTCTGGAATTTTGCCCCAAAATAAGGGGAATTTCTGATTTTTGCCCCAAAATAAAGGGAATTTCTGCCTTTTGCCCCAAAATTAGAGGAATTTCTGCAATTTTGCTCCAAAATACGGGAATTTCTGCCTTTTTGCCTGAAAATAATGGGAATGCATACCTTTTGGCCATAAAAAGGAAAATTTCTTCATTTTTGCTCCAAAACAAAGGGAATTTCTGCCTTTTTGCCTCTAAATAAGTGGAATTTCTGTCTTTTTCCCCCAAAACAAAGACAATTTCTGTCTTTTTTGCCCCAAAATAAGGGGAATTTCTGACTTATTACCCTGAAGTAAGTGAAATTTCTGCAATTTTGCCCCAAAATAAGGGAAATTTCTGCAATTTTGCCCCAATGTAAAGGAAATTTCTGCAATTTTGCCCTAAAATAAGGGGAATTTCTGAATGTTTGCTCACGAAAAATGGAGATCTTCTGTATTTTTGCCGCAAAATAAGGAGAATTTCTGCCTTTTTGCCCGAAAATTATGAGAATTTCTGCAATTTTGTTTCAAAATACGGGGAATTTCTGCTTTTTATCCCGAAAGTAAGGGGAATGCATACCTTTTTGCCATAAAAAGGTAAATTTCTTCATTTTTGCTAAAAATAAGGGGAATTTCTGCCTTTCTGCCTCTAAATAAGTGGAATTTCTGTCTTTTTCCCCCAAAACAAAGAAAATTTCTGTCTTTTTTGCCCCAAAATAAGGGGATTTTCTGAATTATTACCCTGAAATAAGTGAAATTTCTCCAATTTTGCCCCAAAATAAGGGAAATTTCTGCGTCTGTGCCTCCAAATAAAGGGAATTTCAGCCTTTTTACCTCAAAATAAGGGGAATTTCTGCATTTTTGCCACAAAATATTAGGAATTTCTGACTTTTTGCCCCAAAATAAGGAAAATTTGTGCCTTTTTTCCCTGAAATAAGTGAAATTTCTGCAATTTTGCCCCAAAATAAGTGAAATTTCTGCAATTTTGGCCCAAAATAAGGGAAATTTCTGGAATTTTCCCCAAAATAAGTGGAATTTCTAAGTTTTGCCCCAAAATAAGGAGAATTTCTGTATTTTTGTCTTTAAATAAGTGAAATTTCTGCAATTTTGCCCCAAAATAGGGGAAATTTCTGTTTTTTTGCGCCCAAATAAGGGGAATTTCAGCCTTTTTACCTCAAAATAAGTGGAATTTCTGCATTTTTGCCAGATAATATAAGGAATTTCTGCCTTTTTGCCCCAAAATAAAGAAAATTTCTGCCTTTTTTCCCTGAAATATGTGAAATTTCTGCAATTTTGCCCCAAAATATGTGAAATTTCTGCACTTTGCCCCAAAATAAGGGAAATTTCTAGAATTTTGCCCCAAAATAAGTGGAATTTCTGAGTTATGCCCCAAAATAAGGAGAATTTCTGTCTTTTTGCCCCAACATATAGGGAATTTCTGTCATTCTGCACCACAACTAGGGGAATTTCTTCAATTATGCTCCAAAATACGGGGAATTTCTGCCTTTTTGCCCGAAAATAAGGGGAATGCATAACTTTTTGCCATAAAAAAGGGAAATTTCTTCATTTTTGCTCCAAAATAAGGGAAATTTCTGCCTTTTTGCCTCTAAATAAGTGGAATTTCTGTCTTTTTCTCTCAAAACAAAAAAAATTTCTGTCTTTTTTGCCTCAAAATAAGGGGAATTTCTGACTTATTACACTGAAATAATTGAAATTTCTTAAATTTTGCCCCAAATAAGGGAAATTTCTGCAATTTTGCCCCAAAATAAGGTAAATTCCTCCAATTTTGCCCCAAAATAAAGGAAATTTCTGGAATTTTGCCCCAAAATAAAGGGAATTTCTGATTTTTGCCCCAAAATAAAGGGAATTTCTGCCTTTTGCCCCAAAATTAAAGGAATTTCTGCAATTTTGTTTCAAAATACGGGGAATTTCTGCTTTTTATCCCGAAAGTAAGGGGAATGCATACCTTTTTGCCATAAAAAGGTAAATTTCTTCATTTTTGCTAAAAATAAGGGGAATTTCTGCCTTTTTGCCTCTAAATAAGTGGAATTTCTGTCTTTTTCCCCCAAAACAAAGGAAATTTCTGTCTTTTTTGCCCCAAAATAAGAGGATTTTCTGAATTATTACCCTGAAATAAGTGAAATTTCTAGAATTTTGCCCCAAAATAAGGGAAATGTCTGCCTCTGTGCCTCCAAATAAGGGGAATTTCAGCCTTTTTACCTCAAAATAAGGGGAATTTCTGCATTTTTGCCACAAAATATTAGGAATTTCTGACTTTTTGCCCCAAAATAAGGAAAATTTGTGCCTTTTTTCCCTGAAATAAGTGAAATTTCTGCAATTTTGCCCCAAAATAATTGAAATTTCTGGAATTTTGCCCCAAAATAAGTGGAATTTCTAAGTTTTGCCCCAAAATAAGGAGAATTTCTGTCTTTTTGCCTCTAAATAAGTGAAATTTCTGCAATTTTGCCCCAAAATAGGGGAAATTTCTGTTTTTTTGCGCCCAAATAAGGGGAATTTCAGCCTTTTTACCTCAAAATAAGGGGAATTTCTGCATTTTTGCCAGAAAATATAAGGAATTTCTGACTTTTTGCCCCAAAATAAAGAAAATTTCTGCCTTTTTTCCCTGAAATAAGTGAAATTTCTGCAATTTTGCCCCAAAATAAGTGAAATTTCTGCAATTTTGCCCCAAAATAAGGGAAATTTCTGCCTTTTTGCCCTGAAATATGCGAAATTTCTGCAATTTTACCCCAAAATAAGGTGAATTTCTGCCTTTTTGCCACAAATTAATGGGAATTTCTGCCTTTTGCCCCAAAATAAGAAAAATTTTGCTTTTTTTCTCTGAAATAAGTGAAATTTCTGCAATTTTCCCCTAAAATAAGGGGAATTTTTTGCAATTTTTTCCCATAATAAGGAGATTTCTGCAATTTTGCCCCAAAATAAGGGGAATTTCTTTTTTTTGCCCCAAAACAAAGGAAATTTCAGACTTTTTACCTGAAAATAAGTGAAATTTCTGAAATTTTGCCCCAAATAAGGGAAATTTCTGCAATTTTGCCCCAAAATAAGGTAAATTCCTCCAATTTTGCCCCAAAATAAAGGAAATTTCTGGAATTTTACCCCAAAATAAGGGGAATTTCTGATTTTTGCCCCAAAATAAAGGGAATTTCTGCCTTTTGCCCCAAAATTAGAGGAATTTCTGCAATTTTGCTCCAAAATACGGGAATTTCTGCCTTTTTGCCTGAAAATAATGGGAATGCATACCTTTTGGCCATAAAAAGGAAAATTTCTTCATTTTTGCTCCAAAACAAAGGGAATTTCTGCCTTTTTGCCTCTAAATAAGTGGAATTTCTGTCTTTTTCCCCCAAAACAAAGACAATTTCTGTCTTTTTTGCCCCAAAAATAAGGGGAATTTCTGACTTATTACCCTGAAGTAAGTGAAATTTCTGCAATTTTGCCCCAAAATAAGGGAAATTTCTGCAATTTTGCCCCAATGTAAAGGAAATTTCTGCAATTTTGCCCTAAAATAAGGGGAATTTCTGAATGTTTGCTCACGAAAAATGGAGATCTTCTGTATTTTTGCCGCAAAATAAGGAGAATTTCTGCCTTTTTGCCCGAAAATTATGAGAATTTCTGCAATTTTGTTTCAAAATACGGGGAATTTCTGCTTTTTATCCCGAAAGTAAGGGGAATGCATACCTTTTTGCCATAAAAAGGTAAATTTCTTCATTTTTGCTAAAAATAAGGGGAATTTCTGCCTTTCTGCCTCTAAATAAGTGGAATTTCTGTCTTTTTCCCCCAAAACAAAGAAAATTTCTGTCTTTTTTGCCCCAAAATAAGGGGATTTTCTGAATTATTACCCTGAAATAAGTGAAATTTCTCCAATTTTGCCCCAAAATAAGGGAAATTTCTGCGTCTGTGCCTCCAAATAAAGGGAATTTCAGCCTTTTTACCTCAAAATAAGGGGAATTTCTGCATTTTTGCCACAAAATATTAGGAATTTCTGACTTTTTGCCCCAAAATAAGGAAAATTTGTGCCTTTTTTCCCTGAAATAAGTGAAATTTCTGCAATTTTGCCCCAAAATAAGTGAAATTTCTGCAATTTTGGCCCAAAATAAGGGAAATTTCTGGAATTTTCCCCAAAATAAGTGGAATTTCTAAGTTTTGCCCCAAAAATAAGGAGAATTTCCGTATTTTTGTCTTTAAATAAGTGAAATTTCTGCAATTTTGCCCCAAAATAGGGGAAATGTCTGTTTTTTTGCGCCCAAATAAGGGGAATTTCAGCCTTTTTACCTCAAAATAAGTGGAATTTCTGCATTTTTGCCAGAAAATATAAGGAATTTCTGCCTTTTTGCCCCAAAATAAAGAAAATTTCTGCCTTTTTTCCCTGAAATAAGTGAAATTTCTGCAATTTTGCCCCAAAATATGTGAAATTTCTGCACTTTGCCCCAAAATAAGGGAAATTTCTAGAATTTTGCCCCAAAATAAGTGGAATTTCTGAGTTATGCCCCAAAATAAGGAGAATTTCTGTCTTTTTGCCCCAACATATAGGGAATTTCTGTCATTCTGCACCACAACTAGGGAAATTTCTTCAATTATGCTCCAAAATACGGGGAATTTCTGCCTTTTTGCCCGAAAATAAGGGGAATGCATAACTTTTTGCCATAAAAAAGGGAAATTTCTTCATTTTTGCTCCAAAATAAGGGAAATTTCTGCCTTTTTGCCTCTAAATAAGTGGAATTTCTGTCTTTTTCTCTCAAAACAAAAAAAATTTCTGTCTTTTTTGCCTCAAAATAAGGGGAATTTCTGACTTATTACACTGAAATAATTGAAATTTCTTAAATTTTGCCCCAAATAAGGGAAATTTCTGCAATTTTGCCCCAAAATAAGGTAAATTCCTCCAATTTTGCCCCAAAATAAAGGAAATTTCTGGAATTTTGCCCCAAAATAAAGGGAATTTCTGATTTTTGCCCCAAAATAAAGGGAATTTCTGCCTTTTGCCCCAAAATTAAAGGAATTTCTGCAATTTTGTTTCAAAATACGGGGAATTTCTGCTTTTTATCCCGAAAGTAAGGGGAATGCATACCTTTTTGCCATAAAAAGGTAAATTTCTTCATTTTTGCTAAAAATAAGGGGAATTTCTGCCTTTTTGCCTCTAAATAAGTGGAATTTCTGTCTTTTTCCCCCAAAACAAAGGAAATTTCTGTCTTTTTTGCCCCAAAATAAGGGGATTTTCTGAATTATTACCCTGAAATAAGTGAAATTTCTAGAATTTTGCCCCAAAATAAGGGAAATGTCTGCCTCTGTGCCTCCAAATAAGGGGAATTTCAGCCTTTTTACCTCAAAATAAGGGGAATTTCTGCATTTTTGCCACAAAATATTAGGAATTTCTGACTTTTTGCCCCAAAATAAGGAAAATTTGTGCCTTTTTTCCCTGAAATAAGTGAAATTTCTGCAATTTTGCCCCAAAATAATTGAAATTTCTGGAATTTTGCCCCAAAATAAGTGGAATTTCTAAGTTTTGCCCCAAAATAAGGAGAATTTCTGTCTTTTTGCCTCTAAATAAGTGAAATTTCTGCAATTTTGCCCCAAAATAGGGGAAATTTCTGTTTTTTTGCGCCCAAATAAGGGGAATTTCAGCCTTTTTACCTCAAAATAAGGGGAATTTCTGCATTTTTGCCAGAAAATATAAGGAATTTCTGACTTTTTGCCCCAAAATAAAGAAAATTTCTGCCTTTTTTCCCTGAAATAAGTGAAATTTCTGCAATTTTGCCCCAAAATAAGTGAAATTTCTGCAATTTTGCCCCAAAATAAGGGAAATTTCTGCCTTTTTGCCCTGAAATATGCGAAATTTCTGCAATTTTACCCCAAAATAAGGTGAATTTCTGCCTTTTTGCCACAAATTAATGGGAATTTCTGCCTTTTGCCCCAAAATAAGAAAAATTTTGCTTTTTTTCTCTGAAATAAGTGAAATTTCTGCAATTTTCCCCTAAAATAAGGGGAATTTTTTGCAATTTTTTCCCATAATAAGGAGATTTCTGCAATTTTGCCCCAAAATAAGGGGAATTTCTTTTTTTTGCCCCAAAACAAAGGAAATTTCAGACTTTTTACCTGAAAATAAGTGAAATTTCTGAAATTTTGCCCCAAATAAGGGAAATTTCTGCAATTTTGCCCCAAAATAAGGTAAATTCCTCCAATTTTGCCCCAAAATAAAGGAAATTTCTGGAATTTTACCCCAAAATAAGGGGAATTTCTGATTTTTGCCCCAAAATAAAGGGAATTTCTGCCTTTTGCCCCAAAATTAGAGGAATTTCTGCAATTTTGCTCCAAAATACGGGAATTTCTGCCTTTTTGCCTGAAAATAATGGGAATGCATACCTTTTGGCCATAAAAAGGAAAATTTCTTCATTTTTGCTCCAAAACAAAGGGAATTTCTGCCTTTTTGCCTCTAAATAAGTGGAATTTCTGTCTTTTTCCCCCAAAACAAAGACAATTTCTGTCTTTTTTGCCCCAAAAATAAGGGGAATTTCTGACTTATTACCCTGAAGTAAGTGAAATTTCTGCAATTTTGCCCCAAAATAAGGGAAATTTCTGCAATTTTGCCCCAATGTAAAGGAAATTTCTGCAATTTTGCCCTAAAATAAGGGGAATTTCTGAATGTTTGCTCACGAAAAATGGAGATCTTCTGTATTTTTGCCGCAAAATAAGGAGAATTTCTGCCTTTTTGCCCGAAAATTATGAGAATTTCTGCAATTTTGTTTCAAAATACGGGGAATTTCTGCTTTTTATCCCGAAAGTAAGGGGAATGCATACCTTTTTGCCATAAAAAGGTAAATTTCTTCATTTTTGCTAAAAATAAGGGGAATTTCTGCCTTTCTGCCTCTAAATAAGTGGAATTTCTGTCTTTTTCCCCCAAAACAAAGAAAATTTCTGTCTTTTTTGCCCCAAAATAAGGGGATTTTCTGAATTATTACCCTGAAATAAGTGAAATTTCTCCAATTTTGCCCCAAAATAAGGGAAATTTCTGCGTCTGTGCCTCCAAATAAAGGGAATTTCAGCCTTTTTACCTCAAAATAAGGGGAATTTCTGCATTTTTGCCACAAAATATTAGGAATTTCTGACTTTTTGCCCCAAAATAAGGAAAATTTGTGCCTTTTTTCCCTGAAATAAGTGAAATTTCTGCAATTTTGCCCCAAAATAAGTGAAATTTCTGCAATTTTGGCCCAAAATAAGGGAAATTTCTGGAATTTTCCCCAAAATAAGTGGAATTTCTAAGTTTTGCCCCAAAAATAAGGAGAATTTCTGTATTTTTGTCTTTAAATAAGTGAAATTTCTGCAATTTTGCCCCAAAATAGGGGAAATGTCTGTTTTTTTGCGCCCAAATAAGGGGAATTTCAGCCTTTTTACCTCAAAATAAGTGGAATTTCTGCATTTTTGCCAGAAAATATAAGGAATTTCTGCCTTTTTGCCCCAAAATAAAGAAAATTTCTGCCTTTTTTCCCTGAAATAAGTGAAATTTCTGCAATTTTGCCCCAAAATATGTGAAATTTCTGCACTTTGCCCCAAAATAAGGGAAATTTCTAGAATTTTGCCCCAAAATAAGTGGAATTTCTGAGTTATGCCCCAAAATAAGGAGAATTTCTGTCTTTTTGCCCCAACATATAGGGAATTTCTGTCATTCTGCACCACAACTAGGGAAATTTCTTCAATTATGCTCCAAAATACGGGGAATTTCTGCCTTTTTGCCCGAAAATAAGGGGAATGCATAACTTTTTGCCATAAAAAAGGGAAATTTCTTCATTTTTGCTCCAAAATAAGGGAAATTTCTGCCTTTTTGCCTCTAAATAAGTGGAATTTCTGTCTTTTTCTCTCAAAACAAAAAAAATTTCTGTCTTTTTTGCCTCAAAATAAGGGGAATTTCTGACTTATTACACTGAAATAATTGAAATTTCTTAAATTTTGCCCCAAATAAGGGAAATTTCTGCAATTTTGCCCCAAAATAAGGTAAATTCCTCCAATTTTGCCCCAAAATAAAGGAAATTTCTGGAATTTTGCCCCAAAATAAAGGGAATTTCTGATTTTTGCCCCAAAATAAAGGGAATTTCTGCCTTTTGCCCCAAAATTAAAGGAATTTCTGCAATTTTGTTTCAAAATACGGGGAATTTCTGCTTTTTATCCCGAAAGTAAGGGGAATGCATACCTTTTTGCCATAAAAAGGTAAATTTCTTCATTTTTGCTAAAAATAAGGGGAATTTCTGCCTTTTTGCCTCTAAATAAGTGGAATTTCTGTCTTTTTCCCCCAAAACAAAGGAAATTTCTGTCTTTTTTGCCCCAAAATAAGGGGATTTTCTGAATTATTACCCTGAAATAAGTGAAATTTCTCCAATTTTGCCCCAAAATAAGGGAAATTTCTGCCTCTGTGCCTCCAAATAAGGGGAATTTCAGCCTTTTTACCTCAAAATAAGGGGAATTTCTGCATTTTTGCCACAAAATATTAGGAATTTCTGACTTTTTGCCCCAAAATAAGGAAAATTTGTGCCTTTTTTCCCTGAAATAAGTGAAATTTCTGCAATTTTGCCCCAAAATAATTGAAATTTCTGGAATTTTGCCCCAAAATAAGTGGAATTTCTAAGTTTTGCCCCAAAATAAGGAGAATTTCTGTCTTTTTGCCTCTAAATAAGTGAAATTTCTGCAATTTTGCCCCAAAATAGGGGAAATTTCTGTTTTTTTGCGCCCAAATAAGGGGAATTTCAGCCTTTTTACCTCAAAATAAGGGGAATTTCTGCATTTTTGCCAGAAAATATAAGGAATTTCTGACTTTTTGCCCCAAAATAAAGAAAATTTCTGCCTTTTTTCCCTGAAATAAGTGAAATTTCTGCAATTTTGCCCCAAAATAAGTGAAATTTCTGCAATTTTGCCCCAAAATAAGGGAAATTTCTGCCTTTTTGCCCTGAAATATGCGAAATTTCTGCAATTTTACCCCAAAATAAGGTGAATTTCTGCCTTTTTGCCACAAATTAATGGGAATTTCTGCCTTTTTGCCCCAAAATAAGAAAAATTTTGCTTTTTTTCTCTGAAATAAGTGAAATTTCTGCAATTTTCCCCTAAAATAAGGGAATTTTTTGCAATTTTTTCCCATAATAAGGAGATTTCTGCAATTTTGCTCCAAAATAAGGGGAATTTCTTTTTTTTGCCCCAAAACAAAGGAAATTTCAGACTTTTTACCTGAAAATAAGTGAAATTTCTGAAATTTTGCCCCAAATAAGGGAAATTTCTGCAATTTTGCCCCAAAATAAGGTAAATTCCTCCAATTTTGCCCCAAAATAAAGGAAATTTCTGGAATTTTGCCCCAAAATAAGGGGAATTTCTGATTTTTGCCCCAAAATAAAGGGAATTTCTGCCTTTTGCCCCAAAATTAAAGGAATTTCTGCAATTTTGCTCCAAAATACGGGAATTTCTGCCTTTTTGCCTGAAAATAATGGGAATGCATACCTTTTGGCCATAAAAAGGAAAATTTCTTCATTTTTGCTCCAAAACAAAGGGAATTTCTGCCTTTTTGCCTCTAAATAAGTGGAATTTCTGTCTTTTTCCCCCAAAACAAAGACAATTTCTGTCTTTTTTGCCCCAAAATAAGGGGAATTTCTGACTTATTACCCTGAAGTAAGTGAAATTTCTGCAATTTTGCCCCAAAATAAGGGAAATTTCTGCAATTTTGCCCCAATGTAAAGGAAATTTCTGCAATTTTGCCCTAAAATAAGGGGAATTTCTGAATGTTTGCTCACGAAAAATGGAGATCTTCTGTATTTTTGCCGCAAAATAAGGAGAATTTCTGCCTTTTTGCCCGAAAATTATGAGAATTTCTGCAATTTTGTTTCAAAATACGGGGAATTTCTGCTTTTTATCCCGAAAGTAAGGGGAATGCATACCTTTTTGCCATAAAAAGGTAAATTTCTTCATTTTTGCTAAAAATAAGGGGAATTTCTGCCTTTCTGCCTCTAAATAAGTGGAATTTCTGTCTTTTTCCCCCAAAACAAAGAAAATTTCTGTCTTTTTTGCCCCAAAATAAGGGGATTTTCTGAATTATTACCCTGAAATAAGTGAAATTTCTCCAATTTTGCCCCAAAATAAGGGAAATTTCTGCGTCTGTGCCTCCAAATAAAGGGAATTTCAGCCTTTTTACCTCAAAATAAGGGGAATTTCTGCATTTTTGCCACAAAATATTAGGAATTTCTGACTTTTTGCCCCAAAATAAGGAAAATTTGTGCCTTTTTTCCCTGAAATAAGTGAAATTTCTGCAATTTTGCCCCAAAATAAGTGAAATTTCTGCAATTTTGGCCCAAAATAAGGGAAATTTCTGGAATTTTCCCCAAAATAAGTGGAATTTCTAAGTTTTGCCCTAAAATAAGGAGAATTTCTGTATTTTTGTCTTTAAATAAGTGAAATTTCTGCAATTTTGCCCCAAAATAGGGGAAATGTCTGTTTTTTTGCGCCCAAATAAGGGGAATTTCAGCCTTTTTACCTCAAAATAAGTGGAATTTCTGCATTTTTGCCAGAAAATATAAGGAATTTCTGCCTTTTTGCCCCAAAATAAAGAAAATTTCTGCCTTTTTTCCCTGAAATAAGTGAAATTTCTGCAATTTTGCCCCAAAATATGTGAAATTTCTGCACTTTGCCCCAAAATAAGGGAAATTTCTAGAATTTTGCCCCAAAATAAGTGGAATTTCTGAGTTATGCCCCAAAATAAGGAGAATTTCTGTCTTTTTGCCCCAACATATAGGGAATTTCTGTCATTCTGCACCACAACTAGGGAAATTTCTTCAATTATGCTCCAAAATACGGGGAATTTCTGCCTTTTTGCCCGAAAATAAGGGGAATGCATAACTTTTTGCCATAAAAAAGGGAAATTTCTTCATTTTTGCTCCAAAATAAGGGAAATTTCTGCCTTTTTGCCTCTAAATAAGTGGAATTTCTGTCTTTTTCTCTCAAAACAAAAAAAATTTCTGTCTTTTTTGCCTCAAAATAAGGGGAATTTCTGACTTATTACACTGAAATAATTGAAATTTCTTAAATTTTGCCCCAAATAAGGGAAATTTCTGCAATTTTGCCCCAAAATAAGGTAAATTCCTCCAATTTTGCCCCAAAATAAAGGAAATTTCTGGAATTTTGCCCCAAAATAAAGGGAATTTCTGATTTTTGCCCCAAAATAAAGGGAATTTCTGCCTTTTGCCCCAAAATTAAAGGAATTTCTGCAATTTTGTTTCAAAATACGGGGAATTTCTGCTTTTTATCCCGAAAGTAAGGGGAATGCATACCTTTTTGCCATAAAAAGGTAAATTTCTTCATTTTTGCTAAAAATAAGGGGAATTTCTGCCTTTTTGCCTCTAAATAAGTGGAATTTCTGTCTTTTTCCCCCAAAACAAAGGAAATTTCTGTCTTTTTTGCCCCAAAATAAGGGGATTTTCTGAATTATTACCCTGAAATAAGTGAAATTTCTCCAATTTTGCCCCAAAATAAGGGAAATTTCTGCCTCTGTGCCTCCAAATAAGGGGAATTTCAGCCTTTTTACCTCAAAATAAGGGGAATTTCTGCATTTTTGCCACAAAATATTAGGAATTTCTGACTTTTTGCCCCAAAATAAGGAAAATTTGTGCCTTTTTTCCCTGAAATAAGTGAAATTTCTGCAATTTTGCCCCAAAATAATTGAAATTTCTGGAATTTTGCCCCAAAATAAGTGGAATTTCTAAGTTTTGCCCCAAAATAAGGAGAATTTCTGTCTTTTTGCCTCTAAATAAGTGAAATTTCTGCAATTTTGCCCCAAAATAGGGGAAATTACTGTTTTTTTGCGCCCAAATAAGGGGAATTTCAGCCTTTTTACCTCAAAATAAGGGGAATTTCTGCATTTTTGCCAGAAAATATAAGGAATTTCTGACTTTTTGCCCCAAAATAAAGAAAATTTCTGCCTTTTTTCCCTGAAATAAGTGAAATTTCTGCAATTTTGCCCCAAAATAAGTGAAATTTCTGCAATTTTGCCCCAAAATAAGGGAAATTTCTGCCTTTTTGCCCTGAAATATGCGAAATTTCTGCAATTTTACCCCAAAATAAGGTGAATTTCTGCCTTTTTGCCACAAATTAATGGGAATTTCTGCCTTTTTGCCCCAAAATAAGAAAAATTTTGCTTTTTTTCTCTGAAATAAGTGAAATTTCTGCAATTTTCCCCTAAAATAAGGGAATTTTTTGCAATTTTTTCCCATAATAAGGAGATTTCTGCAATTTTGCTCCAAAATAAGGGGAATTTCTTTTTTTTGCCCCAAAACAAAGGAAATTTCAGACTTTTTACCTGAAAATAAGTGAAATTTCTGAAATTTTGCCCCAAATAAGGGAAATTTATGCAATTTTGCCCCAAAATAAGGTAAATTCCTCCAATTTTGCCCCAAAATAAAGAAAATTTCTGGAATTTTACCCCAAAATAAGGGGAATTTCTGATTTTTGCCCCAAAATAAAGGGAATTTCTGCCTTTTGCCCCAAAATTAGAGGAATTTCTGCAATTTTGCTCCAAAATACGGGAATTTCTGCCTTTTTGCCTGAAAATAATGGGAATGCATACCTTTTGGCCATAAAAAGGAAAATTTCTTCATTTTTGCTCCAAAACAAAGGGAATTTCTGCCTTTTTGCCTCTAAATAAGTGGAATTTCTGTCTTTTTCCCCCAAAACAAAGACAATTTCTGTCTTTTTTGCCCCAAAATAAGGGGAATTTCTGACTTATTACCCTGAAGTAAGTGAAATTTCTGCAATTTTGCCCCAAAATAAGGGAAATTTCTGCAATTTTGCCCCAATGTAAAGGAAATTTCTGCAATTTTGCCCTAAAATAAGGGGAATTTCTGAATGTTTGCTCACGAAAAATGGAGATCTTCTGTATTTTTGCCGCAAAATAAGGAGAATTTCTGCCTTTTTGCCCGAAAATTATGAGAATTTCTGCAATTTTGTTTCAAAATACGGGGAATTTCTGCTTTTTATCCCGAAAGTAAGGGGAATGCATACCTTTTTGCCATAAAAAGGTAAATTTCTTCATTTTTGCTAAAAATAAGGGGAATTTCTGCCTTTCTGCCTCTAAATAAGTGGAATTTCTGTCTTTTTCCCCCAAAACAAAGAAAATTTCTGTCTTTTTTGCCCCAAAATAAGGGGATTTTCTGAATTATTACCCTGAAATAAGTGAAATTTCTCCAATTTTGCCCCAAAATAAGGGAAATTTCTGCGTCTGTGCCTCCAAATAAAGGGAATTTCAGCCTTTTTACCTCAAAATAAGGGGAATTTCTGCATTTTTGCCACAAAATATTAGGAATTTCTGACTTTTTGCCCCAAAATAAGGAAAATTTGTGCCTTTTTTCCCTGAAATAAGTGAAATTTCTGCAATTTTGCCCCAAAATAAGTGAAATTTCTGCAATTTTGGCCCAAAATAAGGGAAATTTCTGGAATTTTCCCCAAAATAAGTGGAATTTCTAAGTTTTGCCCTAAAATAAGGAGAATTTCTGTATTTTTGTCTTTAAATAAGTGAAATTTCTGCAATTTTGCCCCAAAATAGGGGAAATGTCTGTTTTTTTGCGCCCAAATAAGGGGAATTTCAGCCTTTTTACCTCAAAATAAGTGGAATTTCTGCATTTTTGCCAGAAAATATAAGGAATTTCTGCCTTTTTGCCCCAAAATAAAGAAAATTTCTGCCTTTTTTCCCTGAAATAAGTGAAATTTCTGCAATTTTGCCCCAAAATATGTGAAATTTCTGCACTTTGCCCCAAAATAAGGGAAATTTCTAGAATTTTGCCCCAAAATAAGTGGAATTTCTGAGTTATGCCCCAAAATAAGGAGAATTTCTGTCTTTTTGCCCCAACATATAGGGAATTTCTGTCATTCTGCACCACAACTAGGGAAATTTCTTCAATTATGCTCCAAAATACGGGGAATTTCTGCCTTTTTGCCCGAAAATAAGGGGAATGCATAACTTTTTGCCATAAAAAAGGGAAATTTCTTCATTTTTGCTCCAAAATAAGGGAAATTTCTGCCTTTTTGCCTCTAAATAAGTGGAATTTCTGTCTTTTTCTCTCAAAACAAAAAAAATTTCTGTCTTTTTTGCCTCAAAATAAGGGGAATTTCTGACTTATTACACTGAAATAATTGAAATTTCTTAAATTTTGCCCCAAATAAGGGAAATTTCTGCAATTTTGCCCCAAAATAAGGTAAATTCCTCCAATTTTGCCCCAAAATAAAGGAAATTTCTGGAATTTTGCCCCAAAATAAAGGGAATTTCTGATTTTTGCCCCAAAATAAAGGGAATTTCTGCCTTTTGCCCCAAAATTAAAGGAATTTCTGCAATTTTGTTTCAAAATACGGGGAATTTCTGCTTTTTATCCCGAAAGTAAGGGGAATGCATACCTTTTTGCCATAAAAAGGTAAATTTCTTCATTTTTGCTAAAAATAAGGGGAATTTCTGCCTTTTTGCCTCTAAATAAGTGGAATTTCTGTCTTTTTCCCCCAAAACAAAGGAAATTTCTGTCTTTTTTGCCCCAAAATAAGGGGATTTTCTGAATTATTACCCTGAAATAAGTGAAATTTCTCCAATTTTGCCCCAAAATAAGGGAAATTTCTGCCTCTGTGCCTCCAAATAAGGGGAATTTCAGCCTTTTTACCTCAAAATAAGGGGAATTTCTGAATTTTTGCCACAAAATATTAGGAATTTCTGACTTTTTGCCCCAAAATAAGGAAAATTTGTGCCTTTTTTCCCTGAAATAAGTGAAATTTCTGCAATTTTGCCCCAAAATAAGTGAAATTTCTGGAATTTTGCCCCAAAATAAGTGGAATTTCTAAGTTTTGCCCCAAAATAAGGAGAATTTCTGTCTTTTTGCCTCTAAATAAGTGAAATTTCTGCAATTTTGCCCCAAAATAGTGGAAATTTCTGTTTTTTTGCGCCCAAATAAGGGGAATTTCAGCATTTTAACCTCAAAATAAGGGGAATTTCTTCATTTTTGCCAGAAAATATAAGGAATTTCTGCCTTTTTGCCCCAAAATAAAGAAAATTTCTGCCTTTTTTCCCTGAAATAAGTGAAATTTCTCCAATTTTGCCCCAAAATAAGTGAAATTTCTGCAATTTTGCCCCAAAATAATGGAAATTTCTAGAATTTTGCCCCAAAATAAGTGGAATTTCTGAGTTATGCCCCAAAATAAGGAGAATTTCTGTTTTTTTGCCCCAACATATAGGGAATTTCTGTCTTTCTGCACCACAACTAGGGGAATTTCTTCAATTATGCTACAAAATACAGGGAATTTCTGCTCTTTTGCCCGAAAATAAGGGGAATGCATAACTTTTTGCCATAAAAAAGGGAAATTTCTTCATTTTTGCTCCAAAATAAGGGAAATTTCTGCCTTTTTGCCTCTATATAAGTGGAATTTCTGTCTTTTTCTCTCAAAACAAAAAAAATTTCTGTCTTTTTTGCCTCAAAATAAGGGAAATTTCTGACTTATTACACTGAAATAAGTGAAATTTCTGCAATTTTGCCCCAAAATAAGGGAAATTTCTGCCTTTTTGCCCTGAAATATGCGAATTTTCTGCAATTTTACCCCAAAATAAGGTGAATTTCTGCCTTTTTGCCACAAATTAATGGGAATTTCAGCTTTTTTGCCCCAAAATAAGAAAAATTTTGCTTTTTTTCTCTGAAATAAGTGAAATTTCTGCAATTTTCCCCTAAAATAAGGGAATTTTTTGCAATTTTTTCCCATAATATGGGAGATTTCTGCAATTTTGCCCCAAAATAAGGGGAATTTCTTTTTTTTTGCCCCAAAACAATGGAAATTTCAGCCTTTTTACCTGAAAATAAGTGAAATTTCTGAAATTTTGCCCCAAATAAGGGAAATTTCTGCAATTTTGCCCCAAAATAAGGTA
Organism: Micromys minutus; assembly: GCF_963924665.1. Classification (NCBI taxonomy): domain Eukaryota; kingdom Metazoa; phylum Chordata; class Mammalia; order Rodentia; family Muridae; genus Micromys; species Micromys minutus. The sequence continues at coordinate 672,352 of NW_027667217.1, forward strand.
AATTCCTCCAATTTTGCCCCAAAATAAAGGAAATTTCTGGAATTTTGCCCCAAAATAAGGGGAATTTCTGATTTTTGCCCCAAAATAAAGGGAATTTCTGCCTTTTGCCCCAAAATTAGAGGAATTTCTGCAATTTTGCTCCAAAATACGGGAATTTCTGCCTTTTTGCTTGAAAATAATGGGAATGCATACCTTTTGGCCATAAAAAGGAAAATTTCTTCATTTTTGCTCCAAAACAAAGGGAATTTCTGCCTTTTTGCCTCTAAATAAGTGGAATTTCTGTCTTTTTCCCCCAAATCAAGGAGAATTTCTGTCTTTTTAGCCCCAAAATAAGGGGAATTTCTGACTTATTACCCTGAAGTAAGTGAAATTTCTGCCATTTTGCCCCAAAATAAGGGAAATTTCTGCAATTTTGCCCCAATGTAAAGGAAATTTCTGCAATTTTGCCCCAATGTAAAGGAAATTTCTGCAATTTTGCCCCAAAATAAGGGGAATTTCTGAATGTTTGCTCCCGAAAAATGGAGATCTTCTGTCTTTTTGCCCCAAAATAAGGAGAATTTCTGCAATTTTGTTTCAAAATACGGGGAATTTCTGCTTTTTATCCCGAAAGTAAGAGGAATGCATACCTTTTTGCCATAAAAAGGTAAATTTCTTCATTTTTGCTAAAAATAAGGGGAATTTCTGCCTTTTTGCCTCTAAATAAGTGGAATTTCTGTCTTTTTCTCCCAAAACAAAGGAAATTTCTGTCTTTTTTGCCCCAAAATAAGGGGATTTTCTCAATTATTACCCTAAAATAAGTGAAATTTCTCCAATTTTGCCCCAAAATAAGGGAAATTTCTGCCTCTTTGCCCCCAAGTATAGGGAATTTCAGCCTTTTTACCTCAAAATAAGGGAAATTTCTGCATTTTTGCCACAAAATATTAGGAATTTCTGACTTTTTGCCCCAAAATAAAAAAAATTTATGCCTTTTTTCCCTGAAATAAGTGAAATTTCTGCAATTTTGCCCCAAAATAAGTGAAATTTCTGCAATTTTGGCCCAAATAAGGGAAATTTCTTAAATTTTGCCCCAAAATAAGGTAAATTCCTGTAATTTTGTCCCAAAATAAAGGAAATTTCTTAAATTATACCCCAAAAGAAGGGGATTTTCTGATTTTTGCCCCAAAATAAAAGGAATTTCTGCCTTTTGCCCCAAAATTAGGGAATTTCTCCCTATTTGCCCGAAAATTATGAGAATTTCTGCAATTTTGCTTCAAAATACGGGGAATTTCTGCTTTTTATCCCGAATGTATGGGGAATGTATACCTTTTACCACAAAAAAGGAAATTTCTTCATTTTTGCCCCAAAATAAGAGAAATTTCTGCCTTTTTACTTCAAAGTAAGTGAAATTTCCGCCTTTGTACCAAAAAATAAATGGAATTTCTGTCTTTTTGCCCCAAAAAAAAGGAATTTTTGAATTATGCCCTGAAATAAGTAAAATTTCTGCAATTTTGCCCCAAAATAAATGAAATTTCTGCCTTTTTGCCACAAAATAAAAGGAATTTGTGTCTTTTTGCCCCTAAATAAGGGAAATTTCTGCCTTTTTGCCCCCAAATAAAAGGAATATCAGCCATTTTACCTCAAAGTAAGGGGAATTTCTACATTTTAGCCACAAAATATTAAGAATTTCTGCATTTTTGACCCAAAATAAAGAAAATCTCTGCCATTTTTCCCTAAAATAAGTGAAATTTCTCCAATTTTGCCCTAAAATAAGTGAAATTTCTGCAATTTTATTCCAAAATAATGGAATTTTCTGGAATATTGCCCAAAAATAAGTGGAATTTCTGAGTTTTGCCCCAAAAAAGGAGAATTTATGTCTTTTTTCCCCAACATATAGGGAATTTCTGCCTTTTTGCCCCACAATTAGGAGAATTTCTGCAATTTTGCTACAAAATACGGTGAATTTCTGCCTTTTCCCAAAAATAAAGCGAATGCATAACTTTTTGCCATAAAAAAGGGAAATTTCTTCATTTTTGCTCCAAAATAAGGGGAATTTCTGCCTTTTTGCCTCTAAATAAGTGGAATTTCTGTCTTTTTCCCCCAAAACAAACGGAATTTCTGTATTTTTTGCCCCAAAATAACGGGAATTTCTGACTTATTACCCTGAAATAAGTGAAATTTCTGCAATTTTGCCCCAAAATAAAAAAAATTTCTGCAATTTTGCCTCAATGTAAAAGAAATTTCTGCAATTTTCCCCCAAAATAAGGGAAATTTCTGACTGTTTGCTCCCGAAAAAAGGAGATTTTCTGTCTTTTTGCCCCAAAATAAGGAGAATTTCTACCTTTTTGCCCGAAAATTATGAGAATTTCTGCAATTTTGCTTCAAATTACGGGGAATTTCTGCTTTTTATCCCGAAATTAAGGGTAATGCATACCTTTTTGCCATAAAAAGGTAAATTTCTTCATTTTTGCTCCAAAATAAGGGAAATTTCTGCCTTTTTGCCTCTAAATAAGTGGAATTTCTGTCTTTTCCTCCAAAACAAAGGGAATTTCTGTCTTTTTTGGCCCAAAATAAGGGGAATTTCTGACTTATTACCCTGAAATAAGTGAAATTTCTGCAATTTTGCCCCAAAATAAGGGAAATTTCTGCCTCTTTGCCCTCAAATTAAAGGAATTTCAGCCTTCTTACCTCAAAGTAAGGGGAATTCCTGCCTTTTTGACCCAATGTAAAGAAAATTTCTAACTTTTTTTCCCTGAAATAAGTAAAATTTCTACAATTTTGCCACAAAATAAGTGAAATTTCTGCCATTTTGCCCCAGAATAAGGGAAATTTCTGGAATTTACCCCAAAATAAGTGGAATTTCTGAGTTTTGCCCCAAAATAAGGAGAATTTCTGTCTTTTTGCCCCAACATATAAGGAATTTCTGCATTTTTGTCCCACAATTAGGGGAATTTCTGCAATTTTGCTCCAAAATACGAGGAATTTTTGCCTTTTTGCCCGAAAATAAGAACAATGCATAACTTTTTGCCTTAAAAAGGGGAAATTTCTTCATTTTTGCTCCAAAATAAAGGGAATTTCTGCTTTTTTGCCTCTAAATAAGTGGAATTTCTGTCTTTTTCCCCCAAAACAAAGGGATTTTCTGTCTTTTTTGCCCCAAAATAAGGAAAATTTCTGACTTATTACCCTGAAATAAGTGAAATTTCTGCAATTTTGCCCCAAAATAAGGGAAATTTCTGCCTTTTTGCCCCCAAATAAGGGCAATTTCAGACTTTTTACGTCAAAATAAGAGGAATTTCTGCCTTTTTGCCCCAAAATAACAAAAATTTTTTTTTTCAATGAAATAAGGAAAAGTTCTGCAATTTTGCCCAAAATAAGTGAAATTTCTGCAATTTTGCCCCAGAATAAGGGAAATTTCTCGAAATTGCCCCAAATTAAGTGGAATTTCTGAGTTTTGCCCCAAAATAAGGAGAATTTCTGTCTTTTTGCCCCAACATATAGGGAATTTCTGCATTTTTGCCCCACAATTAGGGGAATTTTTGCAATTTTGCTCCAAAATACGGGCAATTTCTGCCTTTTTTCCCGAAAATAAGAAGAATGCATAACTTTTTGCCTTAAAAAAGGGAAATTTCTTCATTTTTGCTTCAAAATAAGGTAAATTTCTGCATTTTTGCCTCTAAATAAGTGGAATTTCTGTCTTTTCCCCCCAAAACAGAGGGATTATCTTTCTTTTTTGCAACAAAATAAGAAAAATTTATGACTTATTACCCTGAAATAAGTGAAATTTCTGCAATTTTGCCCCAAAATAAGGGAAATTTTTGCCTTTCTGCCCACAAATAAGGGGAATTTCAGCCTTTTTACCTCAAAATAAGGGGAATTTCTGCATTTTTGCCACAAAATATTAGGAATTTCTGCATTTTTGCCCCAAAATAAATAGAATTTCTGCCTGTTTTCCCTGAAATAAGTGAAATTTCTGCAATTTTGCCCCAAAATAAGTGGAATTTCTGAGTTTTGCCCCAAAATACGGAGAATTTCTGTTTTTTTGCCCCAACATATAAAGAATTTCTGCCTTTTTGCACCACAATTAGTAGAATTTCTGCAATTTTGCTCCAAAATACGATGAATTTCTGTCCTTTTGCCTGAAAATAAGGGGAATGCATAACTTTTTGCCATAAAAAATGGAAATTTCTTCATTTTTGCTCCAAAATAAGGGGAATTTCTGCCTTTTTGCTTCTCAATAAGTGGAATTTCTGTCTTTTTCCCCCAAAACAAAGGGAATTTCTGTCTTTTTTGCCCCAAAATAAGGGGAATTTCTGACTTATTACCCTAAAATAAGTGAAATTTCTGCAATTTTGCCCCAAAATAAGGGAAATTTTTGCCTTTTTGCCCCCAAATAAGGGGAATTTCAGCCTTTTTACCTCAAAATAAGAGGAATTTCTGCCTTTTTGCCCCAAAATAACAAAAATTTTTTTTCCATGAAATAAGGGAAATTTCTGCAATTTTGCCCAAAATAAGTGAAATTTCTGCATTTTTGCCCCAGAATAATGGAAATTTCTGGAATTTTGCCCCAAAATAAGTGGGATTTCTGAGTTTTGCTCCAAAATAAGGAGAATTTCTGTCTTTTTGCACCAACATATAGGGAATTTCTGCATTTTTGCCCCACAATTAGAGGAATTTTTGCAATTTTGCTCCAAAATACGGGGAATTTCTGCCTTTTGGCCCGAAAATAAGAAAAATGCAAACTTTTTTGCCTTAAAAAAGGCAAATTTCTTCATTTTTGCTTCAAAATAAGGGGAAATTCTGTTTTGGCCTTTATATAAGAGGAATTTCTGTCTTTTCCCCCCAAAACAAAGGGATTTTCTGTCCTATTTGTTCCAAAATAAGAAAAATTTCTGACTTATTACCCTGAAATAAGTGAAATTGCTGCAATTTTGCCCCAAAATAATGGAAATTTTTGCCTTTCTGCCAACAAATAAGGGGATTTTCAGCTTTTTACCTCAAAATAAGGGGAATTTCGGCATTTTTGCCACAAAATATTAGGAATTTCTGACTTTTTGCCCCAAAATAAGGAAAATTATTGCCTTTTTTCCTTGACATAAATGAAATTTCTGCAATTTTGCCCCAAAATAAGTGAAATTTCTTCAATTTTGCCCCAAAATAAGGAAAATTTCTGGAATTTGCCCCAAAATAAGGAGAATTTCTGTCTTTTTGCCCCAACATATAGGGAATTTCTGTCTTTTTGCCCCACAACTAGGGGAATTTCTGCAATTTTGCTCCAAAATACTGGGAATTTCTGCCTTTTTGCCCTGAAATATGAGAAAATTCTGCAATTTTACCCATAACTAAGGTGAATTTCTGCTTTTTTGCCCCAAAATAATGAGAATTTCTGCCTTTTTGCCCCAAAATAAGAAAAATTTTTGCTTTTTTTCTCTGAAATAAGTGAAATTTCTGCAATTTTCCCTTAAAATAAGGGAAATTTTTGCAATTTTTTCCTATAATAAGGGAGATTTCTGCAATTTTGCCCCAAAATAAGGGGAATTTCTTCTTTTTTGCCCCAAAACATAGGAAATTTCAGCCTTTTTACCTGAAAATAAGTGAAATTTCTGAAATTTTGCCCCAAATAAGAGAAATTTCTGCAATTTTGCCCCAAAATAAGGTAAATTCCTGCAATTTTGCCCCAAAATAAAGGGAATTTCTGCCTTTTGCCCCAAAATTAGGGGAATTTCTGCAATTTTGCTCTAAAATACGGGGAATTTCTGCCTTTTTGCCTGAAAATAATGGGAATGCATAACTTTTTGCCATAAAAAGCGAAATTTCTTCATTTTTGCTCCAAAATAAGGGAAATTTCTGCCTTTTTGCCTCTAAATAAGTGGAATTTCTGTCTTTTTTCCACAAAACAAAGGGAATTTCTCTCTTTTTGCCCCAAAATAAAGAGAATTTCTGACTCATTACCCTGAAATAAGTGAAATTTCTGCAATTTTGCCCCAAAATAAGGGAAATTTCTGCCTTTTTGCCCCCAAATAAGGGGAATTCAGCCTTTTTACCTCAAAATAAGAGGAATTTCTGCATTTTTGCCACAAAATATTAGGAATTTCTGTTTTTTTGCCCCAAAAAAGAAAATTTCTGACTTTGTTCCCTGAAATAAGTGAAATTTCTGCAATTTTGCCCCAAAATAAGTGAAATTTCTGCAATTTTGCCCCAAAATAAAGGAAATTTCTGGAATTTTTCCCCACGAGAAGTGGAATTTCTGAGTTTTGCCCCAAAATAAGGAGAATTTCTGTCTTATTGCCACAACATATAGGAAATTTCTGCCTTTTGCCCCACAATTAGGGGAATTTCTGCAATTTTGCTCCAAAATACGGGGAATTTCTGCCTTTTTTTCCAAAAATAAGGGAAATGCATACCTATTTGCCATAAAAAAGGGAAATTTCTTCATTTTTGCTCCAAAATAAGGGGAATTTCTGCCTTTTTGCCTCTAAATAAGTGGAATTTCAATCATTTTCCCCCAAAACAACCGAAATTTCTGTATTTTTTGCCCCAAAATAAGGGGGAATTTCTGACTTATTACCCTGAAATAAGTGAAATTTCTGCAATTTTGCCCCAAAATAAGGGAAATTTCTGCCTTTTTGCCCTGAAATATGTGAAATTTCTGCAATTTTACCCCCAAATAAGGTGGATTTCTGCCTTTTTGCCTTAAAATAATGGGAATTTCTGCCTTTTTGCCCCAAAATAAGAAATATTTTTGCTTTATTTCTCTGAAATAAGTGAAATTTCTGCAATTTTGCCCTAAAATAAGGGAAATTTCTGCAATTTCTTCCCATAACTAGGGAAATTTCTGCAATTTTGCCCCAAAATAAAGGGAATTTCTCATTTTTTGCCCCAAAATAAAGGAAATTTCAGCCTTTTTACCTGAAAATAAGTGAATTTTATGCAATTTTGCTTCAAATAAAAAAAATTACTGCAATTTTGCCCCAAAATAAGGTAAATTCCTGCAATTTTGCCCCAAAATAAAGGAAATTTCTTGAATTTTGCCCCAAAATAAGGGGAATTTCTGATTTTTGCCCCAAAATAAAGGGAATTTCTGCCTTTTGCCCCAAAATTAGGGGAATTTCTGCAATTTTTCTCCAAAATACGGGGAATTTCTGCCTTTTTGCCTGAAAATAATGGGAATGCATACCTTTTTGCCATAAAAAGAGAAATTTCTTCATTTTTGCTCCAAAATAAAGGGAATTTCTGCCTTTTTGCCTCTGAATAAGTGGAATTTCTGTCTTTTTCTCTTAAAACAAAGAGAATTTCTGTCTTTTTTGCCCCAAAATAAGGGGAATTTCTGACTTATTACCCTGAAGTTAGTGAAATTTTTGAAATTTTGCCACAATATAAGTGAAATTTCTGCAATTTTGCCCCAAAATAAGTGAAATTTCTGCAATATTGCCCCAAAATGAGGGAAATTTCTGGAATTTTGCCCCAAAATAAGTGGAATTTATGATTTTTGCCCCAAAATATGGGGAATTTATGATTTTTGCCTCAAAATAAAGGGAATTTCTGCCTTTTGCCCCAAAATAATGGGAATTTCTTCCTTTTTGCCCCAAAATAAGAAAAATTTTTGCTTTTTTTCTCTGAAATAAGTGAAATTTCTGCAATTTTGCCCTAAAATAAGGAAAATTTCTGCAATTTTTCAACATAATAAGGGAAATTTCTGCAATTTTGCCCCAAAATAAGGGAAATTTCTGCCTTTTTGCCCTGAAATATGTGAAATTTCTGCAATTTTACCCCAAAATAAGGTGAATTTCTGCCTTTTTGCCACAAATTAATGGGAATTTCTGCATTTTTGCCCCAAAATAAGAAAAATTTTTGCGTTTTTTCTCTGAAATAAGTGAAATTTCTGCAATTTTGCCCTAAAATAAGGAAAATTTCTGCAATTTTTCCCAATAATAAGGGGAATTTCTTCAATTTTGCCCCAAAATAAGGGGAATTTCTCCCTTTTTGCCCCAAAATAAAGGAAATTTCAGCCTTTTTACCTGAAAATAAATGAAGTTTCTGCAATTTTGCCCCAAATAAGAAAAATTTATGCAATTTTGCCCCAAAATAAGGTAAATTCCTGCAATTTTTTACCCAATTAAAGGAAATTTTTTGAATTTTGCCCCAAAATATGGGGAATTAATGATTTTTGCCCCAAATTAAAGGAAATTTCTTGAATTTTGCCCCAAAATATGGGGAATTTATGATTTTTGCCCCAAAATAAAGGGAATTTCTGCCTTTTACCCCAAAATAATGGGAATTTCTGCAATTTTACCGCAAAATAAGTCGAATTCTGCCTTTTTGCCCCAAAATAATGGGAATATCTTCCTTTTTGCCCCAAAATAAGAAAAATTTTTGCTTTTTTTCTCTGAAATAAGTGAAATTTCTGCAATTTTGCCCTAAAATAAGGAAAATTTCTGCAATTTTTCCCCATAATAATAGAAATTTCTGCAATTTTGCCACAAAATAAGAGGAATTTCTCCCTTTTTGACCCAAAATAAAGGAAATATCAGCCCTTTTTCTTGAAAATAAGTGAAATTTCTGCAATTTTGGCCCAAATAAGGGAAATTTCTGCAATTTTGCCTAAAAATAAGGTAAATTCCTCCAATTTTGCCCCAAAATAAAGGAAATTTCTTGAATTTTGCCCCAGATAAAGAGATTTTCTGATTTGTGCCCCAAAATAAGGGGATTTTCTGCAATTTTGCTCCAAAATACGGGGAATTTCTGCCTTTTTGCCCGAAAATAATGGGAATGCATATATTTTTGCCATAAAAAATGAAATGTCTTCATTTTTGCTCCAAAATAAGGGGAATTTCTGCCTTTTTGCCTCTAAATAAGTGGAATTTCTGTCTTTTTCCCACAAAACATAGGGAATTTCTCTCTTTTTTGCCCCAAAATAAGGGGAATTTCTGACTCATTACCCTGAAATAAGTGAAATTTTTGCAATTTTGCCCCAAAATAAGGGAAATTTCTGCTATTTTGCCCCCAAATAAGGGGAATTCAGCATTTTTACCTCAAAATAAGTGGAATTTCTGCATTTTTGCAACAAAATATTAGGAATTTCTGTTTTTTTGCCCCAAAGTAAGGACAATTTCTGAATTTTCTCTGAAATAAGTGAAATTTCTGCAATTTTGCCCCAAAATAGGTGAAATTTCTGCAATTTTGCCCCAAAATAAGGGAAATTTCTGGAACTTTGCCTCAAAAGAAGTGGAATTTCTAAGTTTTGCCACAAAATAAGGAGAATTTCTGTCTTTTTGCCTCTAAATAAGTGAAATTTCTGCAATTCTTCCCGAAAATAAGGGAAATTTCTGCCTTTTTGCTTCCAAATAAGGGGAATTTCTGAATTATTACCCTGAAATAAGTAAAATTTCTCCAATTTTGCCCCAAAATAAGGGAAATTTCTGCATTTTTTCTGTGAAATAAGTGAAATTTCTGCAATTTTGCCCCAAAATAACTGTAATTTCTGCAATTTTGCCCCAAAATAGTGGAAATTTCTGGAATTTTGCCCAAAAATAAGTGGAATTTCTAAGTTTTGCCCCAAAATAAGAAGATTTTCTGTCTTTTTGCCTCTAAATAAGTGAAATTTCTGCAATTTTGCCCCAAAATAAAGAAAATTTCTGCCTTTTTGCCCCCAAATAAGGGGAATTGCAGCCTTTTTACCTCAAAATAAGGGGAATTTCTGCATTTTTCCCACAAAATATTAGGAATTTCTTCTTTTTTACCCCAAAATAAAGAAAATTTCTGACTTTTTTCAATGAAATGAGTGAAATTTCTGCAATTTTGCCCCAAAATAAGTGAAATTTCTGCAATTTTGCCCAAAAATAATGGAAATTTCTGGAATTTTGCCCCAAAATAAGTGGAAGTTCTGAGTTTTGCCCCAAAATAAGGAGAATTTCTGTCTTTTTGCCCCAACATATAGGAAATTTCTGTCTTTCTGCACCACAACTAGGGGAATTTCTGCAATTATGCTCCAAAATACGGGGAATTTCTGCCTATTTGCCCGAAAATAAAGGGAATGCATAACTTTTTGCCATAAAAAATGGAAATTTCTTCATTTTTGATCTAAAATAAGGGAAATTTCTGCCTTTTTGCCTCTAAATAAGTGGAATTTCTGTCTTTTTCCCTCAAAACAAGGGAATTTCTGTTTTTTTGCCTCAAAATAAGGGGAATTTCTGACATATTACACTGAAATAAGTAAAATTTCTGCAATTTTGCCCCAAAAAAGGAAAATTTCTGCCTTTTTGCCCTGAAATATGTGAAATTTCAGCAATTTTACCCCAAAATAAGGTGAATTTCTGCCTTTTTGCCACAAATTAATGGGAATTTCTGCCTTTTTGCCCCAAAATAAGAAAAATTTTTTGCGTTTTTTTCTCTGAAATAAGTGAAATTTCAGCAATTTTGCCCTAAAATAAGGAAAATTTCTGCAATTTTTCCCAATAATAAGGGGAATTTCTTCAATTTTGCTCCAAAATAAGGGGAATTTCTCCCTTTTTGCCCCAAAATAAAGGAAATTTCAGCCTTTTTACCTGAAATAAATGAAGTTTCTGCAATTTTGCCCCAAATAAGAAAAATTTCTGCAATTTTGCCCCAAAATAAGGTAAATTCCTGCAATTTTGCCCCAAATTAAAGGAAATTTCTTGAATTTTGCCCAAAATATGGGGAATTTATGATTTTTGCCCCAAAATAAAGGGAATTTCTGCCTTTTGCCCCAAAATTAGGGGAATTTCTGCAATTTTACCCCAAAATAATGAGAATTTCTGCCTTTTTGCCCCAAAATAATGAGAATTTCTGCCTTTTTGCTCCCAAAATAAGAAAAATTTTTGCTTTTTTTCTCTGAAATAAGGGAAATTTCTGCAATTTTGCCATAAAATAAGGAAAAATATCTGCAATTTTTCCCCATAATAATAGAAATTTCTGCAATTTTGCCCCAAAATAAGAGGAATTTCTCCCTTTTTGCCCCAAAATAAAGGAAATATCAGCCCTTTTTTCCTGAAAATAAGTTAAATTTCTGCAATTTTGCCCCAAATAATAGAAATTTCTGCAATTTTGCCCAAAAATAAGGTAAATTGCTCCAATTTTGCCCCAAAATAAAGGAAATTTCTTGAATTTTGCCCCAAAATAAAGAGATTTTCTGATTTTTGCCCAAAAATTAGGGGATTTTCTGCAATTTTGCTCCAAAATACGGGGAATTTCTGCCTTTTTGCCCGAAAATAATGGGAATGCATACCTTTTTGCCATAAAAAATGAAATTTCTTCATTTTTGCTACAAAATAAGGGGAATTTCTGCCTTTTTGCCTCTAAATAAGTGGAATTTCTGTCTTTTTCCCAAAAAACATAGGGAATTTCTCTCTTTTTTGCCCCAAAATAAGGGAAATTTCTGACTCATTACCCTGAAATAAGTGAAATTTCTGCAATTTTGCCCCAAAATAAGGGAAATTTCTGCTATTTTGCCCCCAAATAAGGGGAATTCAGCCTTTTTACCTCAAAATAAGAGGAATTTCTGCATTTTTGCAACAAAATATTAGGAATTTCTGTTTTTTTGCCCCAAAGTAAGGAAAATTTCTGATTTTTTTCTCTGAAATAAGTGAAATTTCTGCAATTTTGCCCCAAAATAAGTGAAATTTCTGCAATTTTGCCCCAAAATAAGGGAAATTTCTGGAATTTTGCCTCAAAAGAAGTGGAATTTCTGAGTTTTGCCCCAAAATAAGGAGAATTTCTGTCTTTTTGCCCCAACATATAGGGAATTTCTGCTATTTGCCCCAAAATTAGGGGAATTTCTGCAATTATGCTCCAAAATACAGGGAATTTCTGCCTTTTTTCCCAAAAATAAGGGAAATGCATACCTTTTTGCCATAAAAAAGGGAAATTTCTTCATTTTTGCTCCAAAATAAGGGGAATTTCTGCGTTTTTGCCTCTAAATAAGTGGAATTTCTATCTCTTTCCCCCAAAACAACGGGAATTTCTGTATTTTTTGTCCCAAAATAGGGGGAATTTCTGACTTATTACCCTGAAATAAGTGAAATTTCTGCAATTTTGCCCCAAAATAAGGGAAATTTCTGCCTTTTTGCCCTAAAATATGTTAAATTTATGCAATTTTACCTTAAAATAAGGTGAATTTCTGCCTTTTTGCCTTAAAATAATGGGAATTTCTGCCTTTTTGCCCCAAAATAAAAAACATTTTTGCTTTATTTCTCTGAAATAAGTGAAATTTCTGCAATTTTGCACTAATATAAGAGAAATTTCTGCAATTTTTTCCCATAACAAGGGAAATTTCTGCAATTTTGCCCCAAAATAAGGGGAATATCTCTTTTTTTGCCCCGAAATAAAGGAAATTTCAGCCTTTTTACCTGAAAATAAGTGAATTTTATGCAATTTTGCCCCAAATAAAGGAAATTTCTGCAATTTTGCCCCAAAATAAGGTAAATTCCTGCAATTTTGCCCCAAAATTAAAGAAATTTTTTGAATTTTGCCCCAAAAATAAGGGGAATTTTTGATTTTTGCCCCAAAATAAAGGGAATTTCTGCCTTTTGCCCCAAAATTAGAGGAATTTCTGCAATTTTGCTCCAAAATACGGGGAATTTCTGCCTTTTTGCCAGAAAATAATGGGAATGCATAACTTTTTGCCATAAAAAGAAAAATTTCTTCATTTTTGCTCCAAAATAATGGGAATTTCTGCATTTTTGCCTCTAACTAAGTGGAATTTCTGTCTTTTCCCCCAAAACAAAGGGAATTTAAGTCTTTTTTGCTCCAAAATAACGGGAATTTCTGACTTATTACCCTGAAATAAGTGAAATTTCTGCAATTTTGCCCCAAAATAAGGGAAATTTCTCAATTTTGCCCCAATGTAAAGGAAATTTCTGCAATTTTGCCCCAAAACAAGGGAAATTTCTGACTGTTTGCTCCCGAAAAAAGGAGATTTTCTGTCATTTTTCCCCAAATTAAGGAGAATTTCTGAATTTTTGCCCGAAAATTATGAGAATTTCTGCAATTTTGCTTCAAAATACGGGGAATTTCTGCTTTTTATCCCGAAAGTAAAGGGGAATGCATACCTTTTTGCCATAAAAAGGTAAATTTCTTCATTTTTGCACCAAAATCAGGGAAATTTCTGTCTTTTTGCCTCTAAATAAGTGGAAATTCTGTCTTTTCCTCAAAAAAAAAATTTCTGTCTTTTTTGCCCCAAAATAAGGGGAATTTTGACTTTTTTCCCAAAAATAAGGGAAATGCATATCTTTTTGCCATAAAAAAGGGAAATTTCTTCATATTTGCTCCAAAATAAGGGGAATTTCTGCCTTTTTGACTCTAAATAAGTGGAATTTCTGTCTTTTTTCCCCAAAACAACGGGAATTTCTGTAATTTTAGCCCCAAAATAAGGGGGAATTTCTGACTTATTACCCTGAAATAAGTGAAAAATCTGCAATTTTGCCCCCAAAAAAGGGAAATTTCTGCCTTTTTGCCCTGAAATATGTGAAATTTCTGCAATTTTACCGCAAAATAAGGTGAATTTCTGCATTTTTGCCCTAAAATAATGAGATTTTCTACCTTTTTGCCCCAAAATAAGAAACATTTTTGCTTTATTTCTCTGAAATAAGTGAAATTTCTGCAATTTTGTCCTAAAATAAGAGAAATTTCTGCAATTTTTTCCCATAACAAGGGAAATTTCTGCAATTTTGCCACAAAATAAGGGGAATTTCTCTTTTTTGCCCCAAAATAAAAAAAATTTCAGCCTTTTTACCTGAAAATAAGTGAATTTTATGCAATTTTGCCCCAAATTAAGCAAATTTCTGCAATTTTGCCCCAAAATAAGGTAAATTCCTGCAATTTTACCCCAAAATAAAGGAAATTTCTTGAATTTTGCCCCAAAATAAGGGGAATGTCTGAATTTTGTCCCAAAATAAAGGGAATTTCTGCCTTTTGCCCCAAAATTAGGGGAATTTCTGCAATTTTGCTACAAAATACGGGGAATTTCTGCCTTTTTGCCAGAAAATAATGGGAATGCATACCTTTTTGCCATAAATAGGAAAATTTCTTCATTTTTGCTCCAAAATAAGGGGAATTTCTGCATTTTTGCCTCTAAGTGGAATTTCTGTCTTATTCCCCCAAAACAAAGAGAATATTTGTCTTTTTTGCCCCAAAATAAGGGGAATTTCTGACTTATTACCCTGAAATAAGTGAAATTTCTGCAATTTTGCCCCAAAATAAGGGAAATTTCTGCAATTTTGCCCCAATGTAAAGGAAATTTCTGCAATTTTGCCCCAAAATAAGGGGAATTTCTGCCTTTTTGCCTCTAAATAAGTGGAATTTCTATCTTATTCCCCCAAAACAACGGGAATTTCTGTATTTTTTGCCCCAAAATAAGCGGGAATTTCTGACTTATTACCCTGAAATAAGTGAAATTTCTGCACTTTTGCCCTAAAATAAGGGAAATTTCTGCAATTTTTCCATAATAAGGGAAATTTCTGCAATTTTGACCAAAAATAAGGGGAATTTCTCTTTTTTTGCCCCAAAATAAAGGAAATTTCAGCCTTTTTACTTGAAAATAAGTGAATTTTATGCAATTTTGCCCCAAATAAAGGAAATTTCTGCAATTTTGCCCCAAAATAAGGTAAATTCCTGCAATTTTGCCCCAAAATAAAGGAAATTTTTTGAATTTTGCCCCAAAATAAGGGGAATATCTGATTTTTGCCCCAAAATAAAGGGAATTTCTGCCTTTTGCCCCAAAATTAGGGCAATTTCTGCAATTTTGCTCCAAAATATGGGGAATTTCTGCCTTTTTGCACGAAAATAATGGGAATGCATACCTTTTTGCCATAAAAAGGAAAATATCTTCATTTTTGCTCCAAAATAAGGGGAATTTCTGCATTTTTGCCTCTAAGTGGAATTTCTGTCTTTTTCCCCCAAAACAAAGGGAATTTCTGTCTTTTTTGCCCCAAAATAAGGGGAATTTCTGACTTATTACCCTGAAATAAGTGAAATTTCTGCAATTTTGCCCCAAAATAAGGGAAATTTCTGCAATTTTGCCACAATGTAAAGGAAATTTCTGCAATTGTGCCCCAAAATAAGGGGAATTTCTGACTGTTTGCTCCCGAAAAAAGGAGATTTTCTGTCTTTTTGCCCTAAAATAAGGAGAATTTCTGCTTTTTTGCCCGAAAATTATGAAAATTTCTGCAATTTTGCTTCAAAATACGGGGAATTTCGGCTTTTTATCCCGAAAGTAAGGGGACTGTATACCTATTGCCACAAAAAAGGGAAATTTCTTCATTTTTGCCCCAAAATAAGAGGAATTTCTGCTTTTTACCTCAAAATAAGTGAAATTTCTCCCTTTTTAACCAAAAATAAATGGAATTTCTCTCTTTTTGCCCCAAAATAAAAGGAATTTTTGAATTAGGCCCTGAAATAAGTGATATTTCTGCAATTTTGCCCCGAAATAAAAGAAATTTCTACCTTTTTGCCACAAAATAAGGGGAATTACTGTCTTTTTGCCCCAAAATAAGGGAAATTTCTGCCTTTTTGCCCCCAAATAAGGGGAATTTCAGCCTTTTTCCCTCAAAATAAAGCGAATTTCTGCATTTTTGCCACAAAATATTAAGAATTTCTACATTTTTGCCCCAAAATAAGGAAAATTTCTGCCTTTTTTCCCTGAAATAAGTGAAATTTTTGCAATTTTGCCCCAAAATAAGAGAAATTTTGGATTTTTTCCCCAAAATAAGTGGAATTTCTGAATTATGCCTTTAAATAAGGAGAATTTCTGCATTTTTGCCCAAAAATTAGGGGAATTTCTGCAATTTTGCTCCAAAATACGGGGAATTTCTGCCTTTTTGCCCGAAAATAAGGGGAATGCATAACTTTTTGCCATAAAAAAGGGAAATTTTTTCATTTTTGCTCCAAAATAATGGGAATTTCTACCTTTTTGCCTCTAAATAAGTGGAATTTCTGTCTTTTTCCCCAAAACAAAAGGAATTTTTGACTTTTTTGCCCCAAAATAAAAGGAATTTCTGACTTATTACCATGAAATAAGTGAAATTTCTGCAATTTTGCCCCAAAATAAGGGAAATTTCTGCCTTTTTACACTGAAATATGTGAAATTTCTGCAATTTTACCCCAAAATAAGTCGAATTTCTGCCTTTTTGCCCCGAAATAATGGGAATTTCCGCCTTTTTGCCCCAAAATAAGAAAAATTTTTGCGTTTTTTCTCTGAAATAAGTGAAATTTCTGCAATTTTGCCCTAAAATAAGGAAAATTTCTGCAATTTTTTTCAATAACAAGGGAAATTTCTTCAATTTTGCCCCAAAATAAGGGGAATTTCTATCTTTTTGCCCCAAAATAAAAGAAATTTCAGCCTTTTTACCTGAAAATAATTGAAGTTTCTGCAATTTTGCCCCAAATAAGAAAAATTTCTGCAATTTTGCCCCAAAATAAGGTAAATTCCTGCAATTTTGCCCCAAATTAAAGGAAATTTCTTGAATTTTGCCCCAAAATAAGGGGAATTTATGATTTTTGCCCCAAAATAAAGGGAATTTCTGCCTTTTGCCCCTAAATTAGGGGAATTTCTGCAATTTTACCCAAAAATAAGTAGAATTTCTGCCTTTTTGCCCCAAAATAATGGGAATTTCTGCCTTTTTGCCCCAAAATAAGAAAAATTTTTGCTTTTTTTCTCTAAAATAAGTGAAATTTCTGCAATTTTGTTCTAAAATAAAGAAAATTTCTGCAATTTTTCCCCATAATAAGAGAAATTTTTGCAATTTTGCCCCAAAATAAGAGAAATTTCTCCCTTTTCGCCCCAAAATAAAGGATATATAAGCCCTTATTCCTGAAAATAAGTGAAATTTCTGCAATTTTGCCCCAAATAAGGGAAATTTCTGCAATTTTGCCCAAAAATAAGGTAAATTCCTCCAATTTTGCCCCAAAATAAAGGGAATATCTTGAATTTTGCACCAAAATTAAGAGAGTTTCTGATTTTTTCCCCAAAATTAGGGGATTTTCTGCAATTTTGCTCCAAAATACGGGGAATTTCTGCCTTTTTGCTCCAAAATACAGGGAATTTCTGCGTTTTTGCCCAAAAATAATGGGAATGCATACCTTTTTGCCATAAAAAATGAAATTTCTTCATTTTTGCTCCAAAATAAGGGGAATTTCTGACTTTTTGCCTCTAAATAAGTGGAATTTCTGTCTTTTTCCCACAAAACAAAGGGAATTTCTCTCTTTTTTGCCCCAAAATAAGAGGAATTTTTGACTCATTACCCTGAAATAAGTGAAATTTCTGCAATTTTGCCCGAAAATAAGGGAAATTTCTGCCTTTTTGCCCCCAAATAAGGGGAATTCAGCCTTTTTACCTCAAAATAAGAGGAATTTCTGCATTTTTGCCACAAAATATTAGAAATTTCTGTTATTTTGACCCAAAATAAGGAAAATTTCTGACTTTTTTCCCTGAAATAAGTGAAATTTCTGCAATTTTGCCCCAAAATAAGTGAAATTTCTACAATTTTGCCCCAAAATAAGGGAAATTTCTGGAATTTTGCCCCAAAAGAAGTGGAATTTCTGAGTTTTGCCCCAAAATAAGAAGAATTTCTGTCTTTTACCCCAACATATAGGGAATTTCTGCCTTTTGCCCCAGAATTAGGGGAATTTCTGCAATTTTGCTCCAAAATACGGGGAATTTCTGCCTTTTTGCACGAAAATAATGGGAATGCATAACTTTTTGCCATAAAAAAGGGAAATTTCTTCATATTTGCTCCAAAATAAGGGGAATTTCTGCCTTTTTGACTTTAAATAAGTGGAATTTCTGTCTTTTTTCCCCAAAACAACGGGAATTTCTGTATTTTTAGCCCCAAAATAAGGGGGAATTTCTGACTTATTACCCTGAAATAAGTGAAATTTCTGCAATTTTGCCCCCAAAAAAGGGAAATTTCTGCCTTTTTGCCCTGAAATATGTGAAATTTCTGCAATTTTACCGCAAAATAAGGTGAATTTCTGCCTTTTTTGCCATAAATTAATGAGATTTTCTACCTTTTTGCCCCAAAATAAGAAACATTTTTGCTTTATTTCTCTGAAATAAGTGAAATTTCTGCAATTTTGTCCTAAAATAAGGGAAATTTCTGCAATTTTTTCCCATAACAAGGGAAATTTCTGCAATTTTGCTTCAAAATAAGGGGAATTTCTCTTTTTTTGCCCCAAAATAAAGAAAATTTCAGCGTTTTTACCTGAAAATAAGTGAATTTTATGCAATTTTGCCCCAAATTAAGCAAATTTCTGCAATTTTGCCCCAAAATAAGGTAAATTCCTGCAATTTTACCCCAAAATAAAGGAAATTTCTTGAATTTTGCCCCAAAATAAGGGGAATGTCTGAATTTTGTCCCAAAATAAAGGGAATTTCTGCCTTTTGCCCCAAAATTAGGGGAATTTCTGCAATTTTGCTACAAAATACGGGGAATTTCTGCCTTTTTGCCAGAAAATAATGGGAATGCATACCTTTTTGCCATAAATAGGAAAACTTCTTTATTTTTGCTCCAAAATAAGGGGAATTTCTGCATTTTTGCCTCTAACTAAGTGGAATTTCTGTCTTTTTCCCCCAAAACAAAGAGAATATTTGTCTTTTTTGCCCCAAAATAAGGGGAATTTCTGACTTATTACCCTGAAATAAGTGAAATTTCTGCAATTTTGCCGCAAAATAAGGGAAATTTCTGCAATTTTGCCCCAATGTAAAGGAAATTTCTGCAATTTTGCCCCAAAATAAGGGGAATTTCTGCCTTTTTGCCTCTAAATAAGTGGAATTTCTATCTTATTCCCCCAAAACAACGGGAATTTCTGTATTTTTTGCCCCAAAATAAGCGGGAATTTCTGACTTATTACCCTGAAATAAGTGAAATTTCTGCAATTTTGCCTTAAAATAAGGGAAATTTCTGCAATTTTTCCATAAAAAAGGGAAATTTCTGCAATTTTGACCAAAAATAAGGGGAATTTCTCTTTTTTTGCCCCAAAATAAAGGAAATTTCAGCCTTTTTACTTGAAAATAAGTGAATTTTATGCAATTTTGCCCCAAATAAAGGAAATTTCTGCAATTTTGCCCCACAATAAGATAAATTCCTGCAATTTTGCCCCAAAATAAAGGAAATTTTTTGAATTTTGCCCCAAAATAAGGGGAATTTCTGATTTTTGCCCTAAAATAAAGGGAATTTCTGCCTTTTGCCCCAAAATTAGGGCAATTTCTGCAATTTTGCTACAAAATACGAGGAATTTCTGCCTTTTTGCACGAAAATAATGGGAATGCATACCTTTTTGCCATAAAAAGGAAAATTTCTTCATTTTTGCTCCAAAATAAGAGGAATTTCTGCATTTTTGCCTCTAACTAAGTGGAATTTCTGTCTTTTTCCCCCAAAACAAAGGGAATTTCTGTCTTTTTTGCCCCAAAATAAGGGGAATTTCTGACTTATTACCCTGAAATAAGTGAAATTTCTGCAATTTTGCCCCAAAATAAGGGAAATTTCTGCAATTTTGCCCCAATGTAAAGGAAATTTCTGCAATTTTGCCCCAAAATAAGGGGAATTTCTGCCTTTTTGCCTCTAAATAAGTGGAATTTCTATCTTATTCCCCCAAAACAACGGGAATTTCTGTATTTTTTGCCCCAAAATAAGCGGGAATTTCTGACTTATTACCCTGAAATAAGTGAAATTTCTGCAATTTTGCCCTAAAATAAGGGAAATTTCTGCAATTTTTCCATAATAAGGGAAATTTCTGCAATTTTGACCAAAAATAAGGGGAATTTCTCTTTTTTTGCCCCAAAATAAAGGAAATTTCAGCCTTTTTACTTGAAAATAAGTGAATTTTATGCAATTTTGCCCCAAATAAAGGAAATTTCTGCAATTTTGCCCCAAAATAAGGTAAATTCCTGCAATTTTGCCCCAAAATAAAGGAAATTTTTTGAATTTTGCCCCAAAATAAGGGGAATATCTGATTTTTGCCCCAAAATAAAGGGAATTTCTGCCTTTTGCCCCAAAATTAGGGCAATTTCTGCAATTTTGCTCCAAAATATGGGGAATTTCTACCTTTTTGCACGAAAATAATGGGAATGCATACCTTTTTGCCATAAAAAGGAAAATATCTTCATTTTTGCTCCAAAATAAGGGGAATTTCTGCATTTTTGCCTCTAAGTGGAATTTCTGTCTTTTTCCCCCAAAACAAAGGGAATTTCTGTCTTTTTTGCCCCAAAATAAGGGGAATTTCTGACTTATTACCCTGAAATAAGTGAAATTTCTGCAATTTTGCCCCAAAATAAGGGAAATTTCTGCAATTTTGCCACAATGTAAAGGAAATTTCTGCAATTGTGCCCCAAAATAAGGGGAATTTCTGACTGCTCCCGAAAAAAGGAGATTTTCTGTCTTTTTGCCCTAAAATAAGGAGAATTTCTGCTTTTTTGCCCGAAAATTATGAAAATTTCTGCAATTTTGCTTCAAAATACGGGGAATTTCGGCTTTTTATCCCGAAAGTAAGGGGACTGTATACCTATTGCCACAAAAAAGAGAAATTTCTTCATTTTTGCCCCAAAATAAGAGGAATTTCTGCTTTTTACCTCAAAATAAGTGAAATTTCTCCCTTTTTAACCAAAAATAAATGGAATTTCTCTCTTTTTGCCCCACAATATAAGGAATTTTTGAATTAGGCCCTGAAATAAGTGATATTTCTGCAATTTTGCCCCGAAATAAAAGAAATTTCTACCTTTTTGCCACAAAATAAGGGGAATTACTGTCTTTTTGCCCCAAAATAAGGGAAATTTCTGCCTTTTTGCCCCCAAATAAGGGGAATTTCAGCCTTTTTCCCTCAAAATAAAGCGAATTTCTGCATTTTTGCCACAAAATATTAAGAATTTCTACATTTTTGCCCCAAAATAAGGAAAATTTCTGCCTTTTTTCCCTGAAATAAGTGAAATTTTTGCAATTTTGCCCCAAAATAAGAGAAATTTTGGATTTTTTCCCCAAAATAAGTGGAATTTCTGAATTATGCCTTTAAATAAGGAGAATTTCTGCATTTTTGCCCAACAATTAGGGGAATTTCTGCAATTTTGCTCCAAAATACGGGGAATTTCTGCCTTTTTGCCCGAAAATAAGGGGAATGCATAATTTTTTGCCATAAAAAAGGGAAATTTTTTCATTTTTGCTCCAAAATAATGGGAATTTCTACATTTTTGCCTCTAAATAAGTGGAATTTCTGTCTTTTTCCCCAAAACAAAAGAAATTTTTGTCTTTTTTGCCCCAAAATAAAAGGAATTTCTGACTTATTACCATGAAATAAGTGAAATTTCTGCAATTTTGCCCCAAAATAAGGGAAATTTCTGCCTTTTTACCCTGAAATATGTGAAATTTCTGCAATTTTACCCCAAAATGAGTCGAATTTCTGCCTTTTTGCCCCGAAATAATGGGAATTTCTGCCTTTTTGCCCCAAAATAAGAAAAATTTTTGCATTTTTTCTCTGAAATAAGTGAAATTTCTGCAATTTTGCCATAAATAAGGAAAATTTCTGCAATTTTTTTCAATAACAAGGGAAATTTCTTCAATTTTGCCCCAAAATAAGGGGAATTTCTATCTTTTTGCCCCAAAATAAAAGAAATTTCAGCCTTTTTACCTGAAAATAATTGAAGTTTCTGCAATTTTGCCCCAAATAAGAAAAATTTCTGCAATTTTGCCCCAAAATAAGGTAAATTCCTGCAATTTTGCCCCAAATTAAAGGAAATTTTTTGAATTTTGCCCCAAAATAAGGGGAATTTATGATTTTTGCCCCAAAATAAAGGGAATTTCTGCCTTTTGCCCCTAAATTAGGGGAATTTCTGCAATTTTACCCCAAAATAAGTCGAATTTCTGCCTTTTTGCCCCAAAATAATGGGAATTTCTGCCTTTTGCCCCACAATAAGGTAAATTCCTGCAATTTTGCCCCAAAATAAAGGAAATTTTTTGAATTTTGCCCCAAAATAAGGGGAATTTCTGATTTTTGCCCCAAAATAAAGGGAATTTCTGCCTTTTGCCCCAAAATTAGGGCAATTTCTGCAATTTTGCTCCAAAATACGGGGAATTTCTGCCTTTTTGCACGAAAATAATGGGAATGCATACCTTTTTGCCATAAAAAGGAAAATTTCTTCATTTTTGCTCCAAAATAAGGGGAATTTCTGCATTTTTGCCTCTAACTAAGTGGAATTTCTGTCTTTTTCCCCCAAAACAAAAGGAATTTCTGTCTTTTTTACCCCAAATTAAGGGGAATTTCTGACTTATTACCCTGAAATAAGTGAAATTTCTGCAATTTTGCCCGCAAAAAAGGGAAATTTCTGCCTTTTTGCCCTGAAATATGTGAAATTTCTGCAATTTTACCGCAAAATAAGGTGAATTTCTGCCTTTTTTGCCATAAATTAATGAGATTTTCTACCTTTTTGCCCCAAAATAAGAAACATTTTTGCTTTATTTCTCTGAAATAAGTGAAATTTCTGCAATTTTGTCCTAAAATAAGAGAAATTTCCTCAATTTTTTCCCATAACAAGGGAAATTTCTGCAATTTTGCCCCAAAATAAGGGGAATTTCTCTTTTTTTGCCCCAAAATAAAGAAAATTTCAGCGTTTTTACCTGAAAATAAGTGAATTTTATGCAATTTTGCCCCAAATTAAGTAAATTTCTGCAATTTTGCCCCAAAATAAGGTAAATTCCTGCAATTTTACCCCAAAATAAAGGAAATTTCTTGAATTTTGCCCCAAAATAAGGGGAATGTCTGAATTTTGCCCCAAAAGAAAGGGAATTTCTGCCTTTTGCCCCAAAATTAGGGGAATTTCTGCAATTTTGCTACAAAATACGGGGAATTTCTGCCTTTTTGCCAGAAAATAATGGGAATGCATACCTTTTTGCCATAAATAGGAAAACTTCTTCATTTTTGCTCCAAAATAAGGGGAATTTCTGCTTTTTTGCCTCTAACTAAGTGGAATTTCTGTCTTTTTCCCCCAAAACAAAGAGAATATTTGTCTTTTTTGCCCCAAAATAAGGGGAATTTCTGACTTATTACCCTGAAATAAGTGAAATTTCTGCAATATTGCCCCAAAATAAGGGAAATTTCTGCAATTTTGCCCCAATGTAAAGGAAATTTCTGCAATTTTGCCCCAAAATAAGGGGAATTTCTGCCTTTTTGCCTCTAAATAAGTGGAATTTCTATCTTATTCCCCCAAAACAACGGGAATTTCTGTATTTTTTGCCCCAAAATAAGCGGGAATTTCTGACTTATTACCCTGAAATAAGTGAAATTTCTGCAATTTTGCCTTAAAATAAGGGAAATTTCTGCAATTTTTCCATAATAAGGGAAATTTCTGCAATGTTGACCAAAAATAAGGGGAATTTCTCTTTTTTTTGCCCCAAAATAAAGGAAATTTCAGCCTTTTTACTTGAAAATAAGTGAATTTTATGAAATTTTGCCCCAAATAAAGGAAATTTCTGCAATTTTGCCCCACAATAAGGTAAATTCCTGCAATTTTGCCCCAAAATAAAGGAAATTTTTTGAATTTTGCCCCAAAATAAGGGGAATTTCTGATTTTTGCCCCAAAATAAAGGGAATTTCTGCCTTTTGCCCCAAAATTAGGGCAATTTCTGCAATTTTGCTCCAAAATACGGGGAATTTCTGCCTTTTTGCACGAAAATAATGGGAATGCATACCTTTTTGCCATAAAAAGGAAAATTTCTTCATTTTTGCTCCAAAATAAGGGGAATTTCTGCATTTTTGCCTCTAACTAAGTGGAATTTCTGTCTTTTTCCCCCAAAACAAAGGGAATTTCTGTCTTTTTTGCCCCAAAATAAAGGGAATTTCTGAATTATTACCCTGAAATAAGTGAAATTTCTGCAATTTTGCCCCCAAAAAAGGGAAATTTCTGCCTTTTTGCCCTGAAATATGTGAAATTTCTGCAATTTTACCGCAAAATAAGGTGAATTTCTGCCTTTTTTGCCATAAATTAATGAGATTTTCTACCTTTTTGCCCCAAAATAAGAAACATTTTTGCTTTATTTCTCTGAAATAAGTGAAATTTCTGCAATTTTGTCCTAAAATAAGAGAAATTTCCTCAATTTTTTCCCATAACAAGGGAAATTTCTGCAATTTTGCCCCAAAATAAGGGGAATTTCTCTTTTTTTGCCCCAAAATAAAGAAAATTTCAGCGTTTTTACCTGAAAATAAGTGAATTTTATGCAATTTTGCCCCAAATTAAGCAAATTTCTGCAATTTTGCCCCAAAATAAGGTAAATTCCTGCAATTTTACCCCAAAATAAAGGAAATTTCTTGAATTTTGCCCCAAAATAAGGGGAATGTCTGAATTTTGTCCCAAAATAAAGGGAATTTCTGCCTTTTGCCCCAAAATTAGGGGAATTTCTGCAATTTTGCTACAAAATACGGGGAATTTCTGCCTTTTTGCCAGAAAATAATGGGAATGCATACCTTTTTGCCATAAATAGGAAAACTTCTTCATTTTTGCTCCAAAATAAGGGGAATTTCTGCATTTTTGCCTCTAACTAAGTGGAATTTCTGTCTTTTTCCCCCAAAACAAAGAGAATATTTGTCTTTTTTGCCCCAAAATAAGGGGAATTTCTGACTTATTACCCTGAAATAAGTGAAATTTCTGCAATTTTGCCCCAAAATAAAGGAAATTTCTGCAATTTTGCCCCAATGTAAAGGAAATTTCTGCAATTTTGCCCCAAAATAAGGGGAATTTCTGCCTTTTTGCCTCTAAATAAGTGGAATTTCTATCTTATTCCCCCAAAACAACGGGAATTTCTGTATTTTTTGCCCCAAAATAAGCGGGAATTTCTGACTTATTACCCTGAAATAAGTGAAATTTCTGCAATTTTGCCTTAAAATAAGGGAAATTTCTGCAATTTTTCCATAATAAGGGAAATTTCTGCAATTTTGACCAAAAATAAGGGGAATTTCTCTTTTTTTGCCCCAAAATAAAGGAAATTTCAGCCTTTTTACTTGAAAATAAGTGAATTTTATGCAATTTTGCCCCAAATAAAGGAAATTTCTGCAATTTTGCCCCACAATAAGGTAAATTCCTGCAATTTTGCCCCAAAATAAAGGAAATTTTTTGAATTTTGCCCCAAAATAAGGGGAATATCTGATTTTTGCCCCAAAATAAAGGGAATTTCTGCCTTTTGCCCCAAAATTAGGGCAATTTCTGCAATTTTGCTCCAAAATACGGGGAATTTCTGCCTTTTTGCACGAAAATAATGGGAATGCATACCTTTTTGCCATAAAAAGGAAAATTTCTTCATTTTTGCTCCAAAATAAGGGGAATTTCTGCATTTTTGCCTCTAACTAAGTGGAATTTCTGTCTTTTTCCCCCAAAACAAAGGGAATTTCTGTCTTTTTTGCCCCAAAATAAGGGGAATTTCTGACTTATTACCCTGTAATAAGTGAAATTTCTGCAATTTTGCCCCAAAATAAGGGAAATTTCTGCAATTTTGCCACAATGTAAAGGAAATTTCTGCAATTGTGCCCCAAAATAAGGGGAATTTCTGACTGTTTGCTCCCGAAAAAAGAAGATTTTCGGTCTTTTTGCCCTAAAATAAGGAGAATTTCTGCTTTTTTGCCCGAAAATTATGAAAATTTCTGCAATTTTGCTTCAAAATACGGGGAATTTCGGCTTTTTATCCCGAAAGTAAGGGGAATGTATACCTTTTGCCACATAAAAGGGAAATTTCTTCATTTTTGCCCCAAAATGAGAGGAATTTCTGCTTTTTACCTCAAAATAAGTGAAATTTCTCCCTTTTTAACCAAAAATAAATGGAATTTCTCTCTTTTTGCCCTAAAATAAAAGGAATTTTTGAATTAGGCCCTGAAATAAGTGATATTTCTGCAATTTTGCCCCGAAATAAAAGAAATTTCTACCTTTTTGCCACAAAATAAGGGGAATTACTGTCTTTTTGCCCCAAAATAAGGGAAATTTCTGCCTTTTTGCCCCCAAATAAGGGGAATTTCAGCCTTTTTCCCTCAAAATAAAAGGAATTTCTGCATTTTTGCCACAAAATATTAAGAATTTCTACATTTTTGCCCCAAAATAAGGAAAATTTCTGCCTTTTTTCCCTGAAATAAGTGAAATTTCTGCAATTTTGCCCCAAAAAAGGGGAATTTTGGAATTTTTCCCCAAAATAAGTGGAATTTCTGAATTATGCCCTTAAATAAAAAGAATTTCTGTCTTTTTGCCCCAACATATTAGGAATTTCTGCATTTTTGCCCCACAATTAGGGGAATTTCTGCAATTTTGCTCCAAAATACGGGGAATTTCTGCCTTTTTGCCCGAAAATAAGGGGAATGCATAACTTTTTGCCATAAAAAAGGGAAATTTTTTTATTTTTGCTCCAAAATAATGGGAATTTCTGCCTTTTTGCCTCTAAATAAGTGGAATTTCTGTCTTTTTCCCCCCAAAAAAAAGGAATTTTTGTCTTTTTTGCCCCAAAATAAAAGGAATTTCTGACTTATTACCATGAAATAACTGAAATTTCTGCAATTTTGCCCAAAAATAAGGGAAATTTCTGCCTTTTTAGCCTGAAATATGTGAAATTTCTGCAATTTTACCGCCAAATAAGGTGAATTTCTGCCTTTTTGCCCTAAAATAATGAGATTTTATACCTTTTTGCCCCAAAAAAAGAAATATTTTTGCTTTATTTCTCTGATATAAGTGAAATTTCTGCAATTTTGTCCTAAAATAAGGGAAATTTCTGCAATTTTTTCCCATAACAAGGGAAATTTCTGCAATTTTGCCCCAAAATAAGGGGAATTTCTCTTTTTTTGCCCCAAAATAAAGAAAATTTCAGCCTTTTTACCTGAAAATAAGTGAATTTTATGCAATTTTGCCCCAAATTAAGCAAATTTCTGCAATTTTGCCCCAAAATAAGGTAAATTCCTGCAATTTTACCCCAAAATAAAGGAAATTTCTTGAATTTTGCCCCAAAATAAGGGGAATGTCTGAATTTTGCCCCAAAATAAAGGGAATTTCTGCCTTTTGCCCCAAAATTAGGGGAATTTCTGCAATTTTGCTACAAAATACGGGGAATTTCTGACTTTTTGCCAGAAAATATTGGGAATGCATACCTTTTTGCCATAAATAGGAAAATTTCTTCATTTTTGCTCCAAAATAAGGGGAATTTCTGCATTTTTGCCTCTAACTAAGTGGAATTTCTGTCTTTTTCCCCCAAAACAAAGAGAATATTTGTCTTTTTTGCCCCAAAATAAGGGGAATTTCTGACTTATTACCCTGAAATAAGTGAAATTTCTGCAATTTTGCCCCAAAATAAGGAAAATTTCTGCAATTTTGCCCCAAAATAAGGGGAATTTCTGCCTTTTTGCCTCTAAATAAGTGGAATTTCTATCTTATTCCCCCAAAACAACGGGAATTTCTGTATTTTTTGCCCCAAAATAAGCGGGAATTTCTGACTTATTATCCTGAAATAAGTGAAATTTCTGCAATTTTGCCCTAAAATAAGGGAAATTTCTGCAATTTTTCCATAATAAGGGAAATTTCTGCAATTTTGCCCCAAAATAAGGGGAATTTCTCTTTTTTTGCCTCAAAATAAAGGAAATTTCAGCCTTTTTACTTGAAAATAAGTGAATTTTATGCAATTTTGCCCCAAATAAAGGAAATTTCTGCAATTTTGCCCCACAATAAGGTAAATTCCTGCAATTTTGCCCCAAAATAAAGGAAATTTTTTGAATTTTGCCCCAAAATAAGGGGAATTTCTGATTTTTGCCCCAAAATAAAGGAAATTTCTGCCTTTTGCCCCAAAATTAGGGCAATTTCTGCAATTTTGCTCCAAAATACGGGGAATTTCTGCCTTTTTGCACGAAAATAATGGGAATGCATACCTTTTTGCCATAAAAAGGAAAATTTCTTCATTTTTGCTCCAAAATAAGGGAAATTTCTGCATTTTTGCCTCTAACTAAGTGGAATTTCTGTCTTTTTCCCCCAAAACAAAGGGAATTTCTGTCTTTTTTGCCCCAAAATAAGGGGAATTTCTGACTTATTACCCTGAAATAAGTGAAATTTCTGCAATTTTGCCCCAAAATAAGGAAAATTTCTGCAATTTTGCCACAATGTAAAGGAAATTTCTGCAATTTTGCCCCAAAATAAGAGAAATTTCTGACTGTTTGCTCCCGAAAAAAGGAGATTTTCTATCTTTTTGCCGTAAAATAAGGAGAATTTCTGCTTTTTTGCCCGAAAATTATGAAAATTTCTGCAATTTTGCTTCAAAATACGGGGAATTTCGGCTTTTTATCCCGAAAGTAAGGGGAATGTATACCTTTTGCCACATAAAAGGGAAATTTCTTCATTTTTGCCCCAAAATAAGAGGAATTTCTGCTTTTTACCTCAAAATAAGTGAAATTTCTCCCTTTTTAACCAAAAATAAATGGAATTTCTCTCTTTTTGCCCCAAAATAAAATGAATTTTTGAATTAGGCCCTGAAATAAGTGATATTTCTGCAATTTTGCCCTGAAATAAAAGAAATTTCTACCTTTTTGCCACAAAATAAGGGGAATTACTGTCTTTTTGCCCCAAAATAAGGGAAATTTCTGCCTTTTTGCCCCCAAATAAGGGGAATTTCAGCCTTTTTCCCTCAAAATAAAAGGAATTTCTGCATTTTTGCCACAAAATATTAAGAATTTCTACATTTTTGCCCCAAAATAAGGAAAATTTCTGCCTTTTTTCCCTGAAATAAGTGAAATTTCTGCAATTTTGCCCCAAAAAAGGGGAATTTTGGAATTTTTCCCCAAAATAAGTGGAATTTCTGAATTATGCCCTTAAATAAAAAGAATTTCTGTCTTTTTGCCCCAACATATTAGGAATTTCTGCATTTTTGTCCCACAATTAGGGGAATTTCTGCAATTTTGCTCCAAAATACGGGGAATTTCTGCCTTTTTGCCCGAAAATAAGGGGAATGCATAACTTTTTGCCATAAAAAAGGGAAATTTTTTTATTTTTGCTCCAAAATAATGGGAATTTCTGCCTTTTTGCCTCTAAATAAGTGGAATTTCTGTCTTTTTCCCCCAAAACAAAAGGAATTTTTGTGTTTTTTGCCCCAAAATAAAAGGAATTTCTGACTTATTACCATGAAATAACTGAAATTTCTGCAATTTTGCCCAAAAATAAGGGAAATTTCTGCCTTTTTAGCCTGAAATATGTGAAATTTCTGCAATTTTACCGCAAAATAAGGTGAATTTCTGCCTTTTTGCCCTAAAATAATGAGATTTTCTACATTTTTGCCCCAAAATAAGAAACATTTTTGCTTTATTTCTCTGAAATAAGTGAAATTTCTGCAATTTTGTCCTAAAATAAGGGAAATTTCTGCAATTTTTTCCCATAACAAGGGAAATTTCTGCAATTTTGCCCCAAAATAAGGGGAATTTCTCTTTTTTTGCCCCAAAATAAAGAAAATTTCAGCCTTTTTCCCTGAAAATAAGTGAATTTTATGAAATTTTGCCCCAAATTAAGCAAATTTCTGCAATTTTGCCCCAAAATAAGGTAAATTCCTGCAATTTTACCCCAAAATAAAGGAAATTTCTTGAATTTTGCCCCAAAATAAGGGGAATGTCTGAATTTTGTCCCAAAATAAAGGGAATTTCTGCCTTTTGCCCCAAAATTAGGGGAATTTCTGCAATTTTGCTCCAAAATACGGGGAATTTCTGCCTTTTTGCCAGAAAATAATGGGAATGCATACCTTTTTGCCATAAATAGGAAAATTTCTTCATTTTTGCTCCAAAATAAGGGGAATTTCTGCATTTTTGCCTCTAACTAAGTGGAATTTCTGTCTTTTTCCCCCAAAACAAAGAGAATATTTGTCTTTTTTGCCCCAAAATAAGGGGAATTTCTGACTTATTACCCTGAAATAAGTGAAATTTCTGCAATTTTGCCCCAAAATAAGGAAAATTTCTGCAATTTTGCCCCAAAATAAGGGGAATTTCTGCCTTTTTGCCTCTAAATAAGTGGAATTTCTATCTTATTCCCCCAAAACAACGGGAATTTCTGTATTTTTTGCCCCAAAATAAGTGGGAATTTCTGACTTATTACCCTGAAATAAGTGAAATTTCTGCAATTTTGCCCTAAAATAAGGGAAATTTCTGCAATTTTTCCATAATAAGGGAAATTTCTGCAATTTTGCCCCAAAATAAGGGGAATTTCTCTTTTTTTGCCCCAAAATAAAGAAAATTTCAGCCTTTTTACCTGAAAATAAGTGAATTTTATGCAATTTTGCCCCAAATTAAGCAAATTTCTGCAATTTTGCCCCAAAATAAGGTAAATTCCTGCAATTTTACCCCAAAATAAAGGAAATTTCTTGAATTTTGCCCCAAAATAAGGGGAATGTCTGAATTTTGCCCCAAAATAAAGGGAATTTCTGCCTTTTGCCCCAAAATTAGGGGAATTTCTGCAATTTTGCTACAAAATACGGGGAATTTCTGACTTTTTGCCAGAAAATATTGGGAATGCATACCTTTTTGCCATAAATAGGAAAATTTCTTCATTTTTGCTCCAAAATAAGGGGAATTTCTGCATTTTTGCCTCTAACTAAGTGGAATTTCTGTCTTTTTCCCCCAAAACAAAGAGAATATTTGTCTTTTTTGCCCCAAAATAAGGGGAATTTCTGACTTATTACCCTGAAATAAGTGAAATTTCTGCAATTTTGCCCCAAAATAAGGAAAATTTCTGCAATTTTGCCCCAAAATAAGGGGAATTTCTGCCTTTTTGCCTCTAAATAAGTGGAATTTCTATCTTATTCCCCCAAAACAACGGGAATTTCTGTATTTTTTGCCCCAAAATAAGCGGGAATTTCTGACTTATTACCCTGAAATAAGTGAAATTTCTGCAATTTTGCCCTAAAATAAGGGAAATTTCTGCAATTTTTCCATAATAAGGGAAATTTCTGCAATTTTGCCCCAAAATAAGGGGAATTTCTCTTTTTTTGCCCCAAAATAAAGGAAATTTCAGCCTTTTTACTTGAAAATAAGTGAATTTTATGCAATTTTGCCCCAAATAAAGGAAATTTCTGCAATTTTGCCCCACAATAAGGTAAATTCCTGCAATTTTGCCCCAAAATAAAGGAAATTTTTTGAATTTTGCCCCAAAATAAGGGGAATTTCTGATTTTTGCCCCAAAATAAAGGGAATTTCTGCCTTTTGCCCCAAAATTAGGGCAATTTCTGCAATTTTGCTCCAAAATACGGGGAATTTCTGCCTTTTTGCACGAAAATAATGGGAATGCATACCTTTTTGCCATAAAAAGGAAAATTTCTTCATTTTTGCTCCAAAATAAGGGAAATTTCTGCATTTTTGCCTCTAACTAAGTGGAATTTCTGTCTTTTTCCCCCAAAACAAAGGGAATTTCTGTCTTTTTTGCCCCAAAATAAGGGGAATTTCTGACTTATTACCCTGAAATAAGTGAAATTTCTGCAATTTTGCCCCAAAATAAGGGAAATTTCTGCAATTTTGCCACAATGTAAAGGAAATTTCTGCAATTTTGCCCCAAAATAGGAGAAATTTCTGACTGTTTGCTCCCGAAAAAAGGAGATTTTCTATCTTTTTGCCGTAAAATAAGGAGAATTTCTGCTTTTTTGCCCGAAAATTATGAAAATTTCTGCAATTTTCCTTCAAAATACGGGGAATTTCGGCTTTTTATCCCGAAAGTAAGGGGAATGTATACCTTTTGCCACATAAAAGGGAAATTTCTTCATTTTTGCCCCAAAATAAGAGGAATTTCTGCTTTTTACCTCAAAATAAGTGAAATTTCTCCCTTTTTAACCAAAAATAAATGGAATTTCTCTCTTTTTGCCCCAAAATAAAATGAATTTTTGAATTAGGCCCTGAAATAAGTGATATTTCTGCAATTTTGCCCTGAAATAAAAGAAATTTCTACCTTTTTGCCACAAAATAAGGGGAATTACTGTCTTTTTGCCCCAAAATAAGGGAAATTTCTGCCTTTTTGCCCCCAAATAAGGGGAATTTCAGCCTTTTTCCCTCAAAATAAAAGGAATTTCTGCATTTTTGCCACAAAATATTAAGAATTGCTACATTTTTGCCCCAAAATAAGGAAAATTTCTGCCTTTTTTCCCTGAAATAAGTGAAATTTCTGCAATTTTGCCCCAAAAAAGGGGAATTTTGGAATTTTTCCCCAAAATAAGTGGAATTTCTGAATTATGCCCTTAAATAAAAAGAATTTCTGTCTTTTTGCCCCAACATATTAGGAATTTCTGCATTTTTGTCCCACAATTAGGGGAATTTCTGCAATTTTGCTCCAAAATACGGGGAATTTCTGCCTTTTTGCCCGAAAATAAGGGGAATGCATAACTTTTTGCCATAAAAAAGGGAAATTTTTTTATTTTTGCTCCAAAATAATGGGAATTTCTGCCTTTTTGCCTCTAAATAAGTGGAATTTCTGTCTTTTTCCCCCAAAACAAAAGGAATTTTTGTGTTTTTTGCCCCAAAATAAAAGGAATTTCTGACTTATTACCATGAAATAACTGAAATTTCTGCAATTTTGCCCAAAAATAAGGGAAATTTCTGCCTTTTTAGCCTGAAATATGTGAAATTTCTGCAATTTTACCGCAAAATAAGGTGAATTTCTGCCTTTTTGCCCTAAAATAATGAGATTTTCTACATTTTTGCCCCAAAATAAGAAACATTTTTGCTTTATTTCTCTGAAATAAGTGAAATTTCTGCAATTTTGTCCTAAAATAAGGGAAATTTCTGCAATTTTTTCCCATAACAAGGGAAATTTCTGCAATTTTGCCCCAAAATAAGGGGAATTTCTCTTTTTTTGCCCCAAAATAAAGAAAATTTCAGCCTTTTTCCCTGAAAATAAGTGAATTTTATGAAATTTTGCCCCAAATTAAGCAAATTTCTGCAATTTTGCCCCAAAATAAGGTAAATTCCTGCAATTTTACCCCAAAATAAAGGAAATTTCTTGAATTTTGCCCCAAAATAAGGGGAATGTCTGAATTTTGTCCCAAAATAAAGGGAATTTCTGCCTTTTGCCCCAAAATTAGGGGAATTTCTGCAATTTTGCTCCAAAATACGGGGAATTTCTGCCTTTTTGCCAGAAAATAATGGGAATGCATACCTTTTTGCCATAAATAGGAAAATTTCTTCATTTTTGCTCCAAAATAAGGGGAATTTCTGCATTTTTGCCTCTAACTAAGTGGAATTTCTGTCTTTTTCCCCCAAAACAAAGAGAATATTTGTCTTTTTTGCCCCAAAATAAGGGGAATTTCTGACTTATTACCCTGAAATAAGTGAAATTTCTGCAATTTTGCCCCAAAATAAGGAAAATTTCTGCAATTTTGCCCCAAAATAAGGGGAATTTCTGCCTTTTTGCCTCTAAATAAGTGGAATTTCTATCTTATTCCCCCAAAACAACGGGAATTTCTGTATTTTTTGCCCCAAAATAAGTGGGAATTTCTGACTTATTACCCTGAAATAAGTGAAATTTCTGCAATTTTGCCCTAAAATAAGGGAAATTTCTGCAATTTTTCCATAATAAGGGAAATTTCTGCAATTTTGCCCCAAAATAAGGGGAATTTCTCGTTTTTTGCCCCAAAATAAAGGAAATTTCAGCCTTTTTACTTGAAAATAAGTGAATTTTATGCAATTTTGCCCCAAAATAAGGAAAATTTCTGCAATTTTGCCCCAAAATAAGGGGAATTTCTGCCTTTTTGCCTCTAAATAAGTGGAATTTCTATCTTATTCCCCCAAAACAACGGGAATTTCTGTATTTTTTGCCCCAAAATAAGCGGGAATTTCTGACTTATTACCCTGAAATAAGTGAAATTTCTGCAATTTTGCCCTAAAATAAGGGAAATTTCTGCAATTTTTCCATAATAAGGGAAATTTCTGCAATTTTGACCCAAAATAAGGGGAATTTCTCTTTTTTTGCCCCAAAATAAAGGAAATTTCAGCCTTTTTACTTGAAAATAAGTGAATTTTATGCAATTTTGCCCCAAATAAAGGAAATTTCTGCAATTTTGCCCCACAATAAGGTAAATTCCTGCAATTTTGCCCCAAAATAAAGGAAATTTTTTGAATTTTGCCCCAAAATAAGGGGAATTTCTGATTTTTGCCCCAAAATAAAGGGAATTTCTGCCTTTTGCCCCAAAATTAGGGCAATTTCTGCAATTTTGCTCCAAAATACGGGGAATTTCTGCCTTTTTGCACGAAAATAATGGGAATGCATACCTTTTTGCCATAAAAAGGAAAATTTCTTCATTTTTGCTCCAAAATAAGGGGAATTTCTGCATTTTTGCCTCTAACTAAGTGGAATTTCTGTCTTTTTCCCCCAAAACAAAGGGAATTTCTGTCTTTTTTGCCCCAAAATAAGGGGAATTTCTGACTTATTACCCTGAAATAAGTGAAATTTCTGCAATTTTGCCCCAAAATAAGGGAAATTTCTGCAATTTTGCCAAAATGTAAAGGAAATTTCTGCAATTTTGCCCCAAAATAAGGGAAATTTCTGACTGTTTGCTCCCGAAAAAAGGAGATTTTCTATCTTTTTGCCGTAAAATAAGGAGAATTTCTGCTTTTTTGCCCGAAAATTATGAAAATTTCTGCAATTTTGCTTCAAAATACGGGGAATTTCGGCTTTTTATCCCGAAAGTAAGGGGAATGTATACCTTTTGCCACATAAAAGGGAAATTTCTTCATTTTTGCCCCAAAATAAGAGGAATTTCTGCTTTTTACCTCAAAATAAGTGAAATTTCTCCCTTTATAACCAAAAATAAATGGAATTTCTCTCTTTTTGCCCCAAAATAAAAGGAATTTTTGAATTAGGCCCTGAAATAAGTGATATTTCTGCAATTTTGCCCCGAAATAAAAGAAATTTCTACCTTTTTGCCACAAAATAAGGGGAATTACTGTCTTTTTGCCCCAAAATAAGGGAAATTTCTGCCTTTTTGCCCCCAAATAAGGGGAATTTCAGCCTTTTTCCCTCAAAATAAAAGGAATTTCTGCATTTTTGCCACAAAATATTAAGAATTTCTACATTTTTGCCCCAAAATAAGGAAAATTTCTGCCTTTTTTCCCTGAAATAAGTGAAATTTCTGCAATTTTGCCCCAAAAAAGGGGAATTTTGGAATTTTTCCCCAAAATAAGTGGAATTTCTGAATTATGCCCTTAAATAAAAAGAATTTCTGTCTTTTTGCCCCAACATATTAGGAATTTCTGCATTTTTGCCCCACAATTAGGGGAATTTCTGCAATTTTGCTCCAAAATACGGGGAATTTCTGCCTTTTTGCCCAAAAATAAGGGGAATGCATAACTTTTTGCCATAAAAAAGGGAAATTTTTTTATTTTTGCTCCAAAATAATGGGAATTTCTGCCTTTTTGCCTCTAAATAAGTGGAATTTCTGTCTTTTTCCCCCAAAACAAAAGGAATTTTTGTCTTTTTTGCCCCAAAATAAAAGGAATTTCTGACTTATTACCATGAAATAACTGAAATTTCTGCAATTTTGCCCAAAAATAAGGGAAATTTCTGCCTTTTTAGCCTGAAATATGTGAAATTTCTGCAATTTTACCACAAAATAAGGTGAATTTCTGCCTTTTTGCCCTAAAATAATGAGATTTTCTACCTTTTTGCCCCAAAATAAGAAACATTTTTGCTTTATTTCTCTGAAATAAGTGAAATTTCTGCAATTTTGTCCTAAAATAAGGGAAATTTCTGCAATTTTTTCCCATAACAAGGGAAATTTCTGCAATTTTGCCCCAAAATAAGGGGAATTTCTCTTTTTTTGCCCCAAAATAAAGAAAATTTCAGCCTTTTTACCTGAAAATAAGTGAATTTTATGCAATTTTGCCCCAAATTAAGCAAATTTCTGCAATTTTGCCCCAAAATAAGGTAAATTCCTGCAATTTTACCCCAAAATAAAGGAAATTTCTTGAATTTTGCCCCAAAATAAGGGGAATGTCTGAATTTTGCCCCAAAATAAAGGGAATTTCTGCCTTTTGCCCCAAAATTAGGGGAATTTCTGCAATTTTGCTACAAAATACGGGGAATTTCTGACTTTTTGCCAGAAAATATTGGGAATGCATACCTTTTTGCCATAAATAGGAAAATTTCTTCATTTTTGCTCCAAAATAAGGGGAATTTCTGCATTTTTGCCTCTAACTAAGTGGAATTTCTGTCTTTTTCCCCCAAAACAAAGAGAATATTTGTCTTTTTTGCCCCAAAATAAGGGGAATTTCTGACTTATTACCCTGAAATAAGTGAAATTTCTGCAATTTTGCCCCAAAATAAGGAAAATTTCTGCAATTTTGCCCCAAAATAAGGGGAATTTCTGCCTTTTTGCCTCTAAATAAGTGGAATTTCTATCTTATTCCCCCAAAACAACGGGAATTTCTGTATTTTTTGCCCCAAAATAAGCGGGAATTTCTGACTTATTACCCTGAAATAAGTGAAATTTCTGCAATTTTGCCCTAAAATAAGGGAAATTTCTGCAATTTTTCCATAATAAGGGAAATTTCTGCAATTTTGCCCCAAAATAAGGGGAATTTCTCTTTTTTTGCCCCAAAATAAAGGAAATTTCAGCCTTTTTACTTGAAAATAAGTGAATTTTATGCAATTTTGCCCCAAATAAAGGAAATTTCTGCAATTTTGCCCCACAATAAGGTAAATTCCTGCAATTTTGCCCCAAAATAAAGGAAATTTTTTGAATTTTGCCCCAAAATAAGGGGAATTTCTGATTTTTGCCCCAAAATAAAGGAAATTTCTGCCTTTTGCCCCAAAATTAGGGCAATTTCTGCAATTTTGCTCCAAAATACGGGGAATTTCTGCCTTTTTGCACGAAAATAATGGGAATGCATACCTTTTTGCCATAAAAAGGAAAATTTCTTCATTTTTGCTCCAAAATAAGGGAAATTTCTGCATTTTTGCCTCTAACTAAGTGGAATTTCTGTCTTTTTCCCCCAAAACAAAGGGAATTTCTGTCTTTTTTGCCCCAAAATAAGGGGAATTTCTGACTTATTACCCTGAAATAAGTGAAATTTCTGCAATTTTGCCCCAAAATAAGGGAAATTTCTGCAATTTTGCCACAATGTAAAGGAAATTTCTGCAATTTTGCCCCAAAATAAGGGAAATTTCTGACTGTTTGCTCCCGAAAAAAGGAGATTTTCTATCTTTTTGCCGTAAAATAAGGAGAATTTCTGCTTTTTTGCCCGAAAATTATGAAAATTTCTGCAATTTTGCTTCAAAATACGGGGAATTTCGGCTTTTTATCCCGAAAGTAAGGGGAATGTATACCTTTTGCCACATAAAAGGGAAATTTCTTCATTTTTGCCCCAAAATAAGAGGAATTTCTGCTTTTTACCTCAAAATAAGTGAAATTTCTCCCTTTTTAACCAAAAATAAATGGAATTTCTCTCTTTTTGCCCCAAAATAAAATGAATTTTTGAATTAGGCCCTGAAATAAGTGATATTTCTGCAATTTTGCCCTGAAATAAAAGAAATTTCTACCTTTTTGCCACAAAATAAGGGGAATTACTGTCTTTTTGCCCCAAAATAAGGGAAATTTCTGCCTTTTTGCCCCCAAATAAGGGGAATTTCAGCCTTTTTCCCTCAAAATAAAAGGAATTTCTGCATTTTTGCCACAAAATATTAAGAATTTCTACATTTTTGCCCCAAAATAAGGAAAATTTCTGCCTTTTTTCCCTGAAATAAGTGAAATTTCTGCAATTTTGCCCCAAAAAAGGGGAATTTTGGAATTTTTCCCCAAAATAAGTGGAATTTCTGAATTATGCCCTTAAATAAAAAGAATTTCTGTCTTTTTGCCCCAACATATTAGGAATTTCTGCATTTTTGTCCCACAATTAGGGGAATTTCTGCAATTTTGCTCCAAAATACGGGGAATTTCTGCCTTTTTGCCCGAAAATAAGGGGAATGCATAACTTTTTGCCATAAAAAAGGGAAATTTTTTTATTTTTGCTCCAAAATAATGGGAATTTCTGCCTTTTTGCCTCTAAATAAGTGGAATTTCTGTCTTTTTCCCCCAAAACAAAAGGAATTTTTGTGTTTTTTGCCCCAAAATAAAAGGAATTTCTGACTTATTACCATGAAATAACTGAAATTTCTGCAATTTTGCCCAAAAATAAGGGAAATTTCTGCCTTTTTAGCCTGAAATATGTGAAATTTCTGCAATTTTACCGCAAAATAAGGTGAATTTCTGCCTTTTTGCCCTAAAATAATGAGATTTTCTACATTTTTGCCCCAAAATAAGAAACATTTTTGCTTTATTTCTCTGAAATAAGTGAAATTTCTGCAATTTTGTCCTAAAATAAGGGAAATTTCTGCAATTTTTTCCCATAACAAGGGAAATTTCTGCAATTTTGCCCCAAAATAAGGGGAATTTCTCTTTTTTTGCCCCAAAATAAAGAAAATTTCAGCCTTTTTCCCTGAAAATAAGTGAATTTTATGAAATTTTGCCCCAAATTAAGCAAATTTCTGCAATTTTGCCCCAAAATAAGGTAAATTCCTGCAATTTTACCCCAAAATAAAGGAAATTTCTTGAATTTTGCCCCAAAATAAGGGGAATGTCTGAATTTTGTCCCAAAATAAAGGGAATTTCTGCCTTTTGCCCCAAAATTAGGGGAATTTCTGCAATTTTGCTCCAAAATACGGGGAATTTCTGCCTTTTTGCCAGAAAATAATGGGAATGCATACCTTTTTGCCATAAATAGGAAAATTTCTTCATTTTTGCTCCAAAATAAGGGGAATTTCTGCATTTTTGCCTCTAACTAAGTGGAATTTCTGTCTTTTTCCCCCAAAACAAAGAGAATATTTGTCTTTTTTGCCCCAAAATAAGGGGAATTTCTGACTTATTACCCTGAAATAAGTGAAATTTCTGCAATTTTGCCCCAAAATAAGGAAAATTTCTGCAATTTTGCGCCAAAATAAGGGGAATTTCTGCCTTTTTGCCTCTAAATAAGTGGAATTTCTATCTTATTCCCCCAAAACAACGGGAATTTCTGTATTTTTTGCCCCAAAATAAGTGGGAATTTCTGACTTATTACCCTGAAATAAGTGAAATTTCTGCAATTTTGCCCTAAAATAAGGGAAATTTCTGCAATTTTTCCATAATAAGGGAAATTTCTGCAATTTTGCCCCAAAATAAGGGGAATTTCTCTTTTTTTGCCCCAAAATAAAGGAAATTTCAGCCTTTTTACTTGAAAATAAGTGAATTTTATGCAATTTTGCCCCAAAATAAGGAAAATTTCTGCAATTTTGCCCCAAAATAAGGGGAATTTCTGCCTTTTTGCCTCTAAATAAGTGGAATTTCTATCTTATTCCCCCAAAACAACGGGAATTTCTGTATTTTTTGCCCCAAAATAAGCGGGAATTTCTGACTTATTACCCTGAAATAAGTGAAATTTCTGCAATTTTGCCCTAAAATAAGGGAAATTTCTGCAATTTTTCCATAATAAGGGAAATTTCTGCAATTTTGACCCAAAATAAGGGGAATTTCTCTTTTTTTGCCCCAAAATAAAGGAAATTTCAGCCTTTTTACTTGAAAATAAGTGAATTTTATGCAATTTTGCCCCAAATAAAGGAAATTTCTGCAATTTTGCCCCACAATAAGGTAAATTCCTGCAATTTTGCCCCAAAATAAAGGAAATTTTTTGAATTTTGCCCCAAAATAAGGGGAATTTCTGATTTTTGCCCCAAAATAAAGGGAATTTCTGCCTTTTGCCCCAAAATTAGGGCAATTTCTGCAATTTTGCTCCAAAATACGGGGAATTTCTGCCTTTTTGCACGAAAATAATGGGAATGCATACCTTTTTGCCATAAAAAGGAAAATTTCTTCATTTTTGCTCCAAAATAAGGGGAATTTCTGCATTTTTGCCTCTAACTAAGTGGAATTTCTGTCTTTTTCCCCCAAAACAAAGGGAATTTCTGTCTTTTTTGCCCCAAAATAAGGGGAATTTCTGACTTATTACCCTGAAATAAGTGAAATTTCTGCAATTTTGCCCCAAAATAAGGGAAATTTCTGCAATTTTGCCAAAATGTAAAGGAAATTTCTGCAATTTTGCCCCAAAATAAGGGAAATTTCTGACTGTTTGCTCCCGAAAAAAGGAGATTTTCTATCTTTTTGCCGTAAAATAAGGAGAATTTCTGCTTTTTTGCCCGAAAATTATGAAAATTTCTGCAATTTTGCTTCAAAATACGGGGAATTTCGGCTTTTTATCCCGAAAGTAAGGGGAATGTATACCTTTTGCCACATAAAAGGGAAATTTCTTCATTTTTGCCCCAAAATAAGAGGAATTTCTGCTTTTTACCTCAAAATAAGTGAAATTTCTCCCTTTATAACCAAAAATAAATGGAATTTCTCTCTTTTTGCCCCAAAATAAAAGGAATTTTTGAATTAGGCCCTGAAATAAGTGATATTTCTGCAATTTTGCCCCGAAATAAAAGAAATTTCTACCTTTTTGCCACAAAATAAGGGGAATTACTGTCTTTTTGCCCCAAAATAAGGGAAATTTCTGCCTTTTTGCCCCCAAATAAGGGGAATTTCAGCCTTTTTCCCTCAAAATAAAAGGAATTTCTGCATTTTTGCCACAAAATATTAAGAATTTCTACATTTTTGCCCCAAAATAAGGAAAATTTCTGCCTTTTTTCCCTGAAATAAGTGAAATTTCTGCAATTTTGCCCCAAAAAAGGGGAATTTTGGAATTTTTCCCCAAAATAAGTGGAATTTCTGAATTATGCCCTTAAATAAAAAGAATTTCTGTCTTTTTGCCCCAACATATTAGGAATTTCTGCATTTTTGCCCCACAATTAGGGGAATTTCTGCAATTTTGCTCCAAAATACGGGGAATTTCTGCCTTTTTGCCCAAAAATAAGGGGAATGCATAACTTTTTGCCATAAAAAAGGGAAATTTTTTTATTTTTGCTCCAAAATAATGGGAATTTCTGCCTTTTTGCCTCTAAATAAGTGGAATTTCTGTCTTTTTCCCCCAAAACAAAAGGAATTTTTGTCTTTTTTGCCCCAAAATAAAAGGAATTTCTGACTTATTACCATGAAATAACTGAAATTTCTGCAATTTTGCCCAAAAATAAGGGAAATTTCTGCCTTTTTAGCCTGAAATATGTGAAATTTCTGCAATTTTACCACAAAATAAGGTGAATTTCTGCCTTTTTGCCCTAAAATAATGAGATTTTCTACCTTTTTGCCCCAAAATAAGAAACATTTTTGCTTTATTTCTCTGAAATAAGTGAAATTTCTGCAATTTTGTCCTAAAATAAGGGAAATTTCTGCAATTTTTTCCCATAACAAGGGAAATTTCTGCAATTTTGCCCCAAATAAGGGGAATTTCTCTTTTTTTGCCCCAAAATAAAGAAAATTTTAGCCTTTTTACCTGAAAATAAGTGAATTTTATGCAATTTTGCCCCAAATTAAGCAAATTTCTGCAATTTTGCCCCAAAATAAGGTAAATTCCTGCAATTTTACCCCAAAATAAAGGAAATTTCTTGAATTTTGCCCCAAAATAAGGGGAATGTCTGAATTTTGCCCCAAAATAAAGGGAATTTCTGCCTTTTGCCCCAAAATTAGGGGAATTTCTGCAATTTGGCTACAAAATACGGGGAATTTCT
Source organism: Micromys minutus (assembly GCF_963924665.1). Taxonomy (NCBI): domain Eukaryota; kingdom Metazoa; phylum Chordata; class Mammalia; order Rodentia; family Muridae; genus Micromys; species Micromys minutus. The sequence continues at coordinate 713,960 of NW_027667217.1, forward strand.
GACTTTTTGCCAGAAAATTATGGGAATGCATACCTTTTTGCCATAAATAGGAAAATTTCTTCATTTTTGCTCCAAAATAAGGGGAATTTCTGCATTTTTGCCTCTAACTAAGTGGAATTTCTGTCTTTTTCCCCCAAAACAAAGAGAATATTGGTCTTTTTTGCCCCAAAATAAGGGGAATTTCTGACTTATTACCCTGAAATAAGTGAAATTTCTGCAATTTTGCCCCAAAATAAGGAAAATTTCTGCAATTTTGCCCCAAAATAAGGGGAATTTCTGCCTTTTTGCCTCTAAATAAGTGGAATTTCTATCTTATTCCCCCAAAACAACGGGAATTTCTGTATTTTTTGCCCCAAAATAAGCGGGAATTTCTGACTTATTACCCTGAAATAAGTGAAATTTCTGCAATTTTGCCCTAAAATAAGGGAAATTTCTGCAATTTTTCCATAATAAGGGAAATTTCTGCAATTTTGCCCCAAAATAAGGGGAATTTCTCTTTTTTTGCCCCAAAATAAAGGAAATTTCAGCCTTTTTACTTGAAAATAAGTGAATTTTATGCAATTTTGCCCCAAATAAAGGAAATTTCTGCAATTTTGCCCCACAATAAGGTAAATTCCTGCAATTTTGCCCCAAAATAAAGGAAATTTTTTGAATTTTGCCCCAAAATAAGGGGAATTTCTGATTTTTGCCCCAAAATAAAGGGAATTTCTGCCTTTTGCCCCAAAATTAGGGCATTTTCTGCAATTTTGCTCCAAAATACGGGGAATTTCTGCCTTTTTGCACGAAAATAATGGGAATGCATACCTTTTTGCCATAAAAAGGAAAATTTCTTCATTTTTGCTCCAAAATAAAGGGAATTTCTGCATTTTTGCCTCTAACTAAGTGGAATTTCTGTCTTTTTCCTCCAAAACAAAGGGAATTTCTGTCTTTTTTGCCCAAAAATAAGGGGAATTTCTGACTTATTACCCTGAAATAAGTGAAATTTCTGCAATTTTGCCCCAAAATAAGGGAAATTTCTGCAATTTTGCCACAATGTAAAGGAAATTTCTGCAATTGTGCCCCAAAATAAGGGGAATTTCTGACTGTTTGCTCCCGAAAAAAGAAGATTTTCGGTCTTTTTGCCCTAAAATAAGGAGAATTTCTGCTTTTTTGCCCGAAAATTATGAAAATTTCTGCAATTTTGCTTCAAAATACGGGGAATTTCGGCTTTTTATCCCGAAAGTAAGGGGAATGTATACCTTTTGCCACATAAAAGGGAAATTTCTTCATTTTTGCCCCAAAATAAGAGGAATTTCTGCTTTTTACCTCAAAATAAGTGAAATTTCTCCCTTTTTAACCAAAAATAAATGGAATTTCTCTCTTTTTGCCCCAAAATAAAAGGAATTTTTGAATTAGGCCCTGAAATAAGTGATATTTCTGCAATTTTGCCCCGAAATAAAAGAAATTTCTACCTTTTTGCCACAAAATAAGGGGAATTACTGTCTTTTTGCCCCAAAATAAGGGAAATTTCTGCCTTTTTGCCCCCAAATAAGGAGAATTTCAGCCTTTTTCCCTCAAAATAAAAGGAATTTCTGCATTTTTGCCACAAAATATTAAGAATTTCTACATTTTTGCCCCAAAATAAGGAAAATTTCTGCCTTTTATCCCTGAAATAAGTGAAATTTCTGCAATTTTGCCCCAAAAAAGGGGAATTTTGGAATTTTTCCCCAAAATAAGTGGAATTTCTGAATTATGCCCTTAAATAAAAAGAATTTCTGTCTTTTTGCCCCAACATATTAGGAATTTCTGCATTTTTGCCCCACAATTAGGGGAATTTCTGCAATTTTGCTCCAAAATACGGGGAATTTCTGCCTTTTTGCCCGAAAATAAGGGGAATGCATAACTTTTTGCCATAAAAAAGGGAAATTTTTTCATTTTTGCTCCAAAATAATGGGAATTTCTGCCTTTTTGCCTCTAAATAAGTGGAATTTCTGTCTTTTTCCCCCAAAACAAAAGGAATTTTTGTCTTTTTTGCCCCAAAATAAAAGGAATTTCTGACTTATTACCATGAAATAACTGAAATTTCTGCAATTTTGCCCCAAAATAAGGGAAATTTCTGCCTTTTTAGCCTGAAATATGTGAAATTTCTGCAATTTTGCCCTAAAATAAGGAAAATTTCTGCAATTTTTTTCAATAACCAGGGAAATTTCTTCAATTTTGCCCCAAAATAAGGGGAATTTCTCCCTTTTTGCCCCAAAATAAAAGAAATTTCAGCCTTTTTACCTGAAAATAATTGAAGTTTCTGCAATTTTGCCCCAAATAAGAAAAATTTCTGCAATTTTGCCCCAAAATAAGGTAAATTCCTGCAATTTTGCCCCAAATTAAAGGAAATTTCTTGAATTTTGCCCCAAAATAAGGGGAATTTATGATTTTTGCCCCAAAATAAAGGGAATTTCTGCCTTTTGCCCCTAAATTAGGGGAATTTCTGCAATTTTACCCCAAAATAAGTCGAATTTCTGCCTTTTTGCCCCAAAATAATGGGAATTTCTGCCTTTTTGCCCCAAAATAAGAAAAATTTTTGCTTTTTTTCTCTGAAATAAGTGAAATTTCTGCAATTTTGTTCTAAAATAAAGAAAATTTCTGCAATTTTTCCCCATAATAAGAGAAATTTTTGCAATTTTGCCCCAAAATAAGAGAAATTTCTCCCTTTTTGCCCCAAAATAAAGGATATATCAGCCCTTATTCCTGAAAATAAGTGAAATTTCTGCAATTTTGCCCCAAATAAGGGAAATTTCTGCAATTTTGCCCAAAAATAAGGTAAATTCCTCCAATTTTGCCCAAAAATAAAGGGAATTTCTTGAATTTTGCCCCAAAATAAAGAGAGTTTCTGATTTTTGCCCCAAAATTAGGGGATTTTCTGCAATTTTGCTCCAAAATACGGGGAATTTCTGCCTTTTTGCTCCAAAATACAGGGAATTTCTGCGTTTTTGCCCAAAAATAATGGGAATGCATACCTTTTTGCCATAAAAAATGAAATTTCTTCATTTTTGCTCCAAAATAAGGGGAATTTCTGCCTTTTTGCCTCTAAATAAGTGGAATTTCTGTCTTTTTCCCACAAAACAAAGGGAATTTCTCTCTTTTTTGCCCCAAAATAAGAGGAATTTCTGACTCATTACCCTGAAATAAGTGAAATTTCTGCAATTTTGCCCTAAAATAAGGAAAATTTCTGCAATTTTTTTCAATAACCAGGGAAATTTCTTCAATTTTGCTCAAAAATAAAAGGAATTTCTCCCTTTTTGCCCCAAAATAAAAGAAATTTCAGCCTTTTTACCTGAAAATAATTGAACTTTCTGCAATTTTGCCCCAAATAAGAAAAATTTCTGCAATTTTGCCCCAAAATAAGGTAAATTCCTGCAATTTTGCCCCAAATTAAAGGAAATTTCTTGAATTTTGCCCCAAAATAAGAGGAATTTATGATTTTTGCCCCAAAATAAAGGGATTTTCTGCCCTTTGCCCCTAAATTAAGGGAATTTCTGCAATTTTACCCCAAAATAAGTCGAATTTCTGCCTTTTTGCCCCAAAATAATGGGAATTTCTGCCTTTTTGCCCCAAAATAAAAAAATTTTTTGCTTTTTTTCTCTGAAATAAGTGAAATTTCTGCAATTTTGTTCTAAAATAAAGAAAATTTCTGCAATTTTTCCCCATAATAAGAGAAATTTTTGCAATTTTGACCCAAAATAAGAAAAATTTCTCCCTTTTTGCCCCAAAATAAAGGATATATCAGCCCTTATTCCTGAAAATAAGTGAAATTTCTGCAATTTTGCCCCAAATAAGGGAAATTTCTGCAATTTTGCCCAAAAATAAGGTAAATTCCTCCAATTTTGCCCCAAAATAAAGGGAATTTCTTGAATTTTGCCCCAAAATAAAGAGAGTTTCTGATTTTTGCCCCAAAATTAGGGGATTTTCTGCAATTTTGCTCAAAAATAAAAGGAATTTCTCCCTTTTTGCCCCAAAATAAAAGAAATTTCAGCCTTTTTACCTGAAAATAATTGAAGTTTCTACAATTTTGCCCCAAATAAGAAAAATTTCTGCAATTTTGCCCCAAAATAAGGTAAATTCCTGCAATTTTGCCCCAAATTAAAGGAAATTTCTTGAATTTTGCCCCAAAATAAGGGGAATGTCTGAATTTTGTCCCAAAATAAAGGGAATTTCTGCCTTTTGCCCCAAAATTAGGGGAATTTCTGCAATTTTACCCCAAAATAAGTCGAATTTCTGCCTTTTTGCCCCAAAATAATGGGAATTTCTGCCTTTTTGCCCCTAAATAAGAAAAATTTTTGCTTTTTTTCTCTGAAATAAGTGAAATTTCTGCAATATTGTTCTAAAATAAAAAAAATTTCTGCAATTTTTCCCCATAATAAGAGAAATTTTTGCAATTTTGCCCCAAAATAAGAGAAATTTCTCCCTTTTTGCCCCAAAATAAAGGATATATCAGCCCTTATTCCTGAAAATAAGTGAAATTTCTGCAATTTTGCCCCAAATAAGGGAAATTTCTGCAATTTTGCCCAAAAATAAGGTAAATTCCTCCAATTTTGCCCCAAAATAAAGGGAATTTCTTGAATTTTGCCCCAAAATAAAGAGAGTTTCTGATTTTTGCCCCAAAATTAGGGGATTTTCTGCAATTTTGCTCCAAAATACGGGGAATTTCTGCCTTTTTGCTCCAAAATACAGGGCATTTCTGCGTTTTTGCCCGAAAATAATGGGAATGCATACCTTTTTGCCATAAAAAATGAAATTTCTTCATTTTTTCTCCAAAATAAGGGGAATTTCTACCTTTTTGCCTCTAAATAAGTGGAATTTCTGTCTTTTTCCCACAAAACAAAGGGAATTTCTCTCTTTTTTGCCCCAAAATAAGAGGAATTTCTGACTCATTACCCTGAAATAAGTGAAATTTCTGCAATTTTGCCCCAAAATAAGGAAAATTTATGACTTTTTTCCCTGAAATAAGTGAAATTTCTGCAATTTTGCCCCAAAATAAGTGAAATTTCTACAATTTTGCCCCAAAATTAGGGAAATTACTGGAATTTTGCCCCAAAAGAAGTGGAATTTCTGAGTTTTGCCCCAAAATAAGGAGAATTTCTGTCTTTTTGCCCCAACATATAGGGAATTTCTGCCTTTTGCCCCAGAATTAGGAGAATTTCTGAAATTTTGCTCCAAAATACGGGGAATTTCTGCCTTTTTTCCCAAAAATAAGGGAAATGCATATCTTTTTGCCATAAAAAAGGGAAATTTCTTCATATTTGCTCCAAAATAAGGGGAATTTCTGCCTTTTTGACTCTAAATAAGTGGAATTTCTGTCTTTTTTCCCCAAAACAACGGGAATTTCTGTATTTTTAGCCCCAAAATAAGGGGGAATTTCTGACTTATTACCCTGAAATAAGTGAAATTTCTGCAATTTTGCCCCCCAAAAAGGGAAATTTCTGCCTTTTTGCCCTGAAATATGTGAAATTTCTGCAATTTTACCGCAAAATAAGGTGAATTTCTGCCTTTTTGCCCTAAAATAATGAGATTTTCTACCTTTTTGCCCCAAAATAAGAAACATTTTTGCTTTATTTCTCTGAAATAAGTGAAATTTCTGCAATTTTGTCCTAAAATAAGAGAAATTTCTGCAATTTTTTCCCATAACAAGGGAAATTTCTGCAATTTTGCCCCAAAATAAGGGGAATTTCTCTTTTTTGCCCCAAAATAAAAAAAATTTCAGCCTTTTTACCTGAAAATAAGTGAATTTTATGCAATTTTGCCCCAAATTAAGCAAATTTCTGCAATTTTGCCCCAAAATAAGGTAAATTCCTGCAATTTTACCCCAAAATAAAGGAAATTTCTTGAATTTTGCCCCAAAATAAGGGGAATGTCTGAATTTTGTCCCAAAATAAAGGGAATTTCTGCCTTTTGCCCCAAAATTAGGGGAATTTCTGCAATTTTGCTACAAAATACGGGGAATTTCTGCCTTTTTGCCAGAAAATAATGGGAATGCATACTTTTTTGCCATAAATAGGAAAACTTCTTCATTTTTGCTCCAAAATAAGGGGAATTTCTGCATTTTTGCCTCTAACTAAGTGGAATTTCTGTCTTTTTCCCCCAAAACAAAGAGAATATTTGTCTTTTTTGCCCCAAAATAAGGGGAATTTCTGACTTATTACCCTGAAATAAGTGAAATTTCTGCAATTTTGCCCCAAAATAAGGGAAATTTCTGCAATTTTGCCCCAATGTAAAGGAAATTTCTGCAATTTTGCCCCAAAATAAGGGGAATTTCTGACTTTTTGCCTCTAAATAAGTGGAATTTCTATCTTATTCCCCCAAAACAATGGGAATTTCTGTATTTTTTGCCCCAAAATAAGCGGGAATTTCTGACTTATTACCCTGAAATAAGTGAAATTTCTGCAATTTTGCCCTAAAATAAGGGAAATTTCTGCAATTTTTCCATAATAAGGGAAATTTCTGCAATTTTGACCCAAAATAAGGGGAATTTCTCTTTTTTTGCCCCAAAATAAAGGAAATTTCAGCCTTTTTACTTGAAAATAAGTGAATTTTATGCAATTTTGACCCAAATAAAGGAAATTTCTGCAATTTTGCCCCACAATAAGGTAAATTCCTGCAATTTTGCCCCAAAATAAAGGAAATTTTTTGAATTTTGCCCCAAAATAAGGGGAATTTCTGATTTTTGACCCAAAATAAAGGGAATTTCTGCCTTTTGCCCCAAAATTAGGGCAATTTCTGCAATTTTGCTCCAAAATACGGGGAATTTCTGCCTTTTTGCACGAAAATAATGGGAATGCATACCTTTTTGCCATAAAAAGGAAAATTTCTTCATTTTTGCTCCAAAATAAGGAAAATTTCTGCATTTTTGCCTCTAACTAAGTGGAATTTCTGTCTTTTTCCCCCAAAACAAAGAGAATATTTGTCTTTTTTGCCCCAAAATAAGGGGAATTTCTGACTTATTACCCTGAAATAAGTGAAATTTCTGCAATTTTGCCCCAAAATAAGGGAAATTTCTGCAATTTTGCCACAATGTAAAGGAAATTTTTGCAATTGTGCCCCAAAATAAGGGGAATTTCTGACTGTTTGCTCCCGAAAAAAGGAGATTTTCTGTCTTTTTGCCCTAAAATAAGGAGAATTTCTGCTTTTTTGCCCGAAAATTATGAAAATTTCTGCAATTTTGCTTCAAAATACGGGGAATTTCGGCTTTTTATCCCGAAAGTAAGGGGAATGTATACCTATTGCCACAAAAAAGGGAAATTTCTTCATTTTTGCCCCAAAATAAGAGGAATTTCTGCTTTTTACCTCAAAATAAGTGAAATTTCTCCCTTTTTAACCAAAAATAAATGGAATTTCTCTCTTTTCGCTCCAAAATAAAAGGAATTTTTGAATTAGGCCCTGAAATATGTGATATTTCTGCAATTTTGCCCCGAAATAAAAAAAATTTCTACCTTTTTGCCACAAAATAAGGGGAATTACTGTCTTTTTGCCCCAAAATAAGGGAAATTTCTGCCTTTTTGCCCCCAAATAAGGGGAATTTCAGCCTTTTTCCCTCAAAATAAAGCGAATTTCTGCATTTTTGCCACAAAATATTAAGAATTTCTACATTTTTGCCCCAAAATAAGGAAAATTTCTGCCTTTTTTCCCTGAAATAAGTGAAATTTGTACAATTTTGCCCCAAAATAAGAGAAATTTTGGATTTTTTCCACAAAATAAGTGGAATTTCTGAATTATGCCTTTAAATAAGGAGAATTTCTGTCTTTTTGCCCAAACATATTAGGAATTTCTGCATTTTTGCCCAACAATTAGGGGATTTTCTGCAATTTTGCTCCAAAATACGGGGAATTTCTGCCTTTTTGCCCGAAAATAAGGGGAATGCATAAATTTTTGCCATAAAAAAGGGAAATTTTTTCATTTTTGCTCCAAAATAATGGGAATTTCTGCCTTTTTGCCTCTAAATAAGTGGAATTTCTGTCTTTTTCCCCCAAAACAAAAGGAATTTTTGTCTTTTTTGCCCCAAAATAAAAGGAATTTCTGACTTATTACCATGAAATAAGTGAAATTTCTGCAATTTTGCCCCAAAATAAGGGAAATTTCTGCCTTTTTGCCCTGAAATATGTGAAATTTCTGCAATTTTACCGCAAAATAAGGTGAATTTCTGACTTTTTACCCTAAAATAATGAGATTTTCTACCTTTTTGCCCTAAAATAATGAGATTTTCTACATTTTTGCCCCAAAATAAGAAACATTTTTGCTTTATTTCTCTTAAATAAGTGAAATTTCTGCAATTTTGTCCTAAAATAAGGGAAATTTCTGCAATTTTTTCCCATAACAAGGGAAATTTCTGCAATTTTGTCCCAAAATAAGGGGAATTTCTCTTTTTTTGCCCCAAAATAAAGAAAATTTCAACCTTTTTAACTGAAAATAAGTGAATTTTATGCAATTTTGCCCCAAATTAAGCAAATTTCTGCAATTTTGCCCCAAAATAAGGTAAATTCCTGCAATTTTACCCCAAAATAAAGGAAATTTCTTGAATTTTGCCCCAAAATAAGGGGAATGTCTGAATTTTGTCCCAAAATAAAGGGAATTTCTGCCTTTTGCCCCAAAATTAGGGGAATTTCTGCAATTTTGCTACAAAATACGGGGAATTTCTGCCTTTTTGCCAGAAAATAATGGGAATGCATACCTTTTTGCCATAAATAGGAAAACTTCTTCATTTTTGCTCCAAAATAAGGGGAATTTCTGCATTTTTGCCTCTAACTAAGTGGAATTTCTGTCTTTTTCCCCCAAAACAAAGAGAATATTTGTCTTTTTTGCCCCAAAATAAGGGGAATTTCTGACTTATTACCCTGAAATAAGTGAAATTTCTGCAATTTTGCCCCAAAATAAGGGAAATTTCTGCAATTTTGCCACAATGTAAAGGAAAATTCTGCAATTGTGCCCCAAAATAAGGGGAATTTCTGACTGTTTGCTCCCGAAAAAAGAAGATTTTCGGTCTTTTTGCCCTAAAATAAGGAGAATTTCTGCTTTTTTGCCCGAAAATTATGAAAATTTCTGCAATTTTGCTTCAAAATACGGGGAATTTCGGCTTTTTATCCCGAAAGTAAGGGGAATGTATACCTTTTGCCACATAAAAGGGAAATTTCTTCATTTTTGCCCCAAAATAAGAGGAATTTCTGCTTTTTACCTCAAAATAAGTGAAATTTCTCCCTTTTTAACCAAAAATAAATGGAATTTCTCTCTTTTTGCCCCAAAATAAAAGGAATTTTTGAATTAGGCCCTGAAATAAGTGATATTTCTGCAATTTTGCCCCGAAATAAAAGAAATTTCTACCTTTTTGCCACAAAATAAGGGGAATTACTGTCTTTTTGCCCCAAAATAAGGGAAATTTCTGCCTTTTTGCCCCCAAATAAGGAGAATTTCAGCCTTTTTCCCTCAAAATAAAAGGAATTTCTGCATTTTTGCCACAAAATATTAAGAATTTCTACATTTTTGCCCCAAAATAAGGAAAATTTCTGCCTTTTTTCCCTGAAATAAGTGAAATTTCTGCAATTTTGCCCCAAAAAAGGGGAATTTTGGAATTTTTCCCCAAAATAAGTGGAATTTCTGAATTATGCCCTTAAATAAAAAGAATTTCTGTCTTTTTGCCCCAACATATTAGGAATTTCTGCATTTTTGCCCCACAATTAGGGGAATTTCTGCAATTTTGCTCCAAAATACGGGGAATTTCTGCCTTTTTGCCCGAAAATAAGGGGAATGCATAAATTTTTGCCATAAAAAAGGGAAATTTTTTCATTTTTGCTCCAAAATAATGGGAATTTCTGCCTTTTTGCCTCTAAATAAGTGGAATTTCTGTCTTTTTCCCCCAAAACAAAAGGAATTTTTGTCTTTTTTGCCCCAAAATAAAAGGAATTTCTGACTTATTACCATGAAATAAGTGAAATTTCTGCAATTTTGCCCCAAAATAAGGGAAATTTCTGCCTTTTTGCCCTGAAATATGTGAAATTTCTGCAATTTTACCGCAAAATAAGGTGAATTTCTGACTTTTTACCCTAAAATAATGAGATTTTCTACCTTTTTGCCCTAAAATAATGAGATTTTCTACCTTTTTGCCCCAAAATAAGAAACATTTTTGCTTTATTTCTCTTAAATAAGTGAAATTTCTGCAATTTTGTCCTAAAATAAGGGAAATTTCTGCAATTTTTTCCCATAACAAGGGAAATTTCTGCAATTTTGTCCCAAAATAAGGGGAATTTCTCTTTTTTTGCCCCAAAATAAAGAAAATTTCAACCTTTTTAACTGAAAATAAGTGAATTTTATGCAATTTTGCCCCAAATTAAGCAAATTTCTGCAATTTTGCCCCAAAATAAGGTAAATTCCTGCAATTTTACCCCAAAATAAAGGAAATTTCTTGAATTTTGCCCCAAAATAAGGGGAATGTCTGAATTTTGTCCCAAAATAAAGGGAATTTCTGCCTTTTGCCCCAAAATTAGGGGAATTTCTGCAATTTTGCTACAAAATACGGGGAATTTCTGCCTTTTTGCCAGAAAATAATGGGAATGCATACCTTTTTGCCATAAATAGGAAAACTTCTTCATTTTTGCTCCAAAATAAGGGGAATTTCTGCATTTTTGCCTCTAACTAAGTGGAATTTCTGTCTTTTTCCCCCAAAACAAAGAGAATATTTGTCTTTTTTGCCCCAAAATAAGGGGAATTTCTGACTTATTACCCTGAAATAAGTGAAATTTCTGCAATTTTGCCCCAAAATAAGGGAAATTTCTGCAATTTTGCCACAATGTAAAGGAAAATTCTGCAATTGTGCCCCAAAATAAGGGGAATTTCTGACTGTTTGCTCCCGAAAAAAGAAGATTTTCGGTCTTTTTGCCCTAAAATAAGGAGAATTTCTGCTTTTTTGCCCGAAAATTATGAAAATTTCTGCAATTTTGCTTCAAAATACGGGGAATTTCGGCTTTTTATCCCGAAAGTAAGGGGAATGTATACCTTTTGCCACATAAAAGGGAAATTTCTTCATTTTTGCCCCAAAATAAGAGGAATTTCTGCTTTTTACCTCAAAATAAGTGAAATTTCTCCCTTTTTAACCAAAAATAAATGGAATTTCTCTCTTTTTGCCCCAAAATAAAAGGAATTTTTGAATTAGGCCCTGAAATAAGTGATATTTCTGCAATTTTGCCCCGAAATAAAAGAAATTTCTACCTTTTTGCCACAAAATAAGGGGAATTACTGTCTTTTTGCCCCAAAATAAGGGAAATTTCTGCCTTTTTGCCCCCAAATAAGGAGAATTTCAGCCTTTTTCCCTCAAAATAAAAGGAATTTCTGCATTTTTGCCACAAAATATTAAGAATTTCTACATTTTTGCCCCAAAATAAGGAAAATTTAAGCCTTTTTTCCCTGAAATAAGTGAAATTTCTGCAATTTTGCCCCAAAAAAGGGGAATTTTGGAATTTTTCCCCAAAATAAGTGGAATTTCTGAATTATGCCCTTAAATAAAAAGAATTTCTGTCTTTTTGCCCCAACATATTAGGAATTTCTGCATTTTTGCCCCACAATTAGGGGAATTTCTGCAATTTTGCTCCAAAATACGGGGAATTTCTGCCTTTTTGCCCAAAAATAAGGGGAATGCATAACTTTTTGCCATAAAAAAGGGAAATTTTTTTATTTTTGCTCCAAAATAATGGGAATTTCTGCCTTTTTGCCTCTAAATAAGTGGAATTTCTGTCTTTTTCCCCCAAAACAAAAGGAATTTTTGTCTTTTTTGCCCCAAAATAAAAGGAATTTCTGACTTATTACCATGAAATAACTGAAATTTCTGCAATTTTGCCCAAAAATAAGGGAAATTTCTGCCTTTTTAGCCTGAAATATGTGAAATTTCTGCAATTTTACCACAAAATAAGGTGAATTTCTGCCTTTTTGCCCTAAAATAATGAGATTTTCTACCTTTTTGCCCCAAAATAAGAAACATTTTTGCTTTATTTCTCTGAAATAAGTGAAATTTCTGCAATTTTGTCCTAAAATAAGGGAAATTTCTGCAATTTTTTCCCATAACAAGGGAAATTTCTGCAATTTTGCCCCAAAATAAGGGGAATTTCTCTTTTTTTGCCCCACAATAAAGAAAATTTCAGCCTTTTTACCTGAAAATAAGTGAATTTTATGCAATTTTGCCCCAAATTAAGCAAATTTCTGCAATTTTGCCCCAAAATAAGGTAAATTCCTGCAATTTTACCCCAAAATAAAGGAAATTTCTTGAATTTTGCCCCAAAATAAGGGGAATGTCTGAATTTTGTCCCAAAATAAAGGGAATTTCTGCCTTTTGCCCCAAAATTAGGGGAATTTCTGCAATTTTGCTACAAAATACGGGGAATTTCTGCCTTTTTGCCAGAAAATAATGGGAATGCATACCTTTTTGCCATAAATAGGAAAACTTCTTCATTTTTGCTCCAAAATAAGGGGAATTTCTGCATTTTTGCCTCTAACTAAGTGGAATTTCTGTCTTTTTCCCCCAAAACAAAGAGAATATTTGTCTTTTTTGCCCCAAAATAAGGGGAATTTCTGACTTATTACCCTGAAATAAGTGAAATTTCTGCAATTTTGCCCCAAAATAAGGGAAATTTCTGCAATTTTGCCACAATGTAAAGGAAAATTCTGCAATTGTGCCCCAAAATAAGGGGAATTTCTGACTGTTTGCTCCCGAAAAAAGAAGATTTTCGGTCTTTTTGCCCTAAAATAAGGAGAATTTCTGCTTTTTTGCCCGAAAATTATGAAAATTTCTGCAATTTTGCTTCAAAATACGGGGAATTTCGGCTTTTTATCCCGAAAGTAAGGGGAATGTATACCTTTTGCCACATAAAAGGGAAATTTCTTCATTTTTGCCCCAAAATAAGAGGAATTTCTGCTTTTTACCTCAAAATAAGTGAAATTTCTCCCTTTTTAACCAAAAATAAATGGAATTTCTCTCTTTTTGCCCCAAAATAAAAGGAATTTTTGAATTAGGCCCTGAAATAAGTGATATTTCTGCAATTTTGCCCCGAAATAAAAGAAATTTCTACCTTTTTGCCACAAAATAAGGAAAATTACTGTCTTTTTGCCCCAAAATAAGGGAAATTTCTGCCTTTTTGCCCCCAAATAAGGAGAATTTCAGCCTTTTTCCCTCAAAATAAAAGGAATTTCTGCATTTTTGCCACAAAATATTAAGAATTTCTACATTTTTGCCCCAAAATAAGGAAAATTTCTGCCTTTTTTCCCTGAAATAAGTGAAATTTCTGCAATTTTGCCCCAAAAAAGGGGAATTTTGGAATTTTTCCCCAAAATAAGTGGAATTTCTGAATTATGCCCTTAAATAAAAAGAATTTCTGTCTTTTTGCCCCAACATATTAGGAATCTCGGCATTTTTGCCCCACAATTAGGGGAATTTCTGCAATTTTGCTCCAAAATACGGGGAATTTCTGCCTTTTTGCCCAAAAATAAGGGGAATGCATAACTTTTTGCCATAAAAAAGGGAAATTTTTTTATTTTTGCTCCAAAATAATGGGAATTTCTGCCTTTTTGCCTCTAAATAAGTGGAATTTCTGTCTTTTTCCCCCAAAACAAAAGGAATTTTTGTCTTTTTTGCCCCAAAATAAAAGGAATTTCTGACTTATTACCATGAAATAACTGAAATTTCTGCAATTTTGCCCAAAAATAAGGGAAATTTCTGCCTTTTTAGCCTGAAATATGTGAAATTTCTGCAATTTTACCACAAAATAAGGTGAATTTCTGCCTTTTTGCCCTAAAATAATGAGATTTTCTACCTTTTTGCCCCAAAATAAGAAACATTTTTGCTTTATTTCTCTGAAATAAGTGAAATTTCTGCAATTTTGTCCTAAAATAAGGGAAATTTCTGCAATTTTTTCCCATAACAAGGGAAATTTCTGCAATTTTGCCCCAAAATAAGGGGAATTTCTCTTTTTTTGCCCCACAATAAAGAAAATTTCAGCCTTTTTACCTGAAAATAAGTGAATTTTATGCAATTTTGCCCCAAATTAAGCAAATTTCTGCAATTTTGCCCCAAAATAAGGTAAATTCCTGCAATTTTACCCCAAAATAAAGGAAATTTCTTGAATTTTGCCCCAAAATAAGGGGAATGTCTGAATTTTGCCCCAAAATAAAGGGAATTTCTGCCTTTTGTCCCAAAATTAGGGGAATTTCTGCAATTTGGCTACAAAATACGGGGAATTTCTGACTTTTTGCCAGAAAATAATGGGAATGCATACCTTTTTGCCATAAATAGGAAAATTTCTTCATTTTTGCTCGAAAATAAGGGGAATTTTTGACTCTAACTAAGTGGAATTTCTGTCTTTTTCCCCCAAAACAAAGAGAATATTGGTCTTTTTTGCCCCAAAATAAGGGGAATTTCTGACTTATTACCCTGAAATAAGTGAAATTTCTGCAATTTTGCCCCAAAATAAGGGAAATTTCTGCAATTTTGCCACAATGTAAAGGAAAATTCTGCAATTGTGCCCCAAAATAAGGGGAATTTCTGACTGTTTGCTCCCGAAAAAAGAAGATTTTCGGTCTTTTTGCCCTAAAATAAGGAGAATTTCTGCTTTTTTGCCCGAAAATTATGAAAATTTCTGCAATTTTGCTTCAAAATACGGGGAATTTCGGCTTTTTATCCCGAAAGTAAGGGGAATGTATACCTTTTGCCACATAAAAGGGAAATTTCTTCATTTTTGCCCCAAAATAAGAGGAATTTCTGCTTTTTACCTCAAAATAAGTGAAATTTCTCCCTTTTTAACCAAAAATAAATGGAATTTCTCTCTTTTTGCCCCAAAATAAAAGGAATTTTTGAATTAGGCCCTGAAATAAGTGATATTTCTGCAATTTTGCCCCGAAATAAAAGAAATTTCTACCTTTTTGCCACAAAATAAGGGGAATTACTGTCTTTTTGCCCCAAAATAAGGGAAATTTCTGCCTTTTTGCCCCCAAATAAGGAGAATTTCAGCCTTTTTCCCTCAAAATAAAAGGAATTTCTGCATTTTTGCCACAAAATATTAAGAATTTCTACATTTTTGCCCCAAAATAAGGAAAATTTCTGCCTTTTTTCCCTGAAATAAGTGAAATTTCTGCAATTTTGCCCCAAAAAAGGGGAATTTTGGAATTTTTCCCCAAAATAAGTGGAATTTCTGAATTATGCCCTTAAATAAAAAGAATTTCTGTCTTTTTGCCCCAACATATTAGGAATTTCTGCATTTTTGCCCCACAATTAGGGGAATTTCTGCAATTTTGCTCCAAAATACGGGGAATTTCTGCCTTTTTGCCCAAAAATAAGGGGAATGCATAACTTTTTGCCATAAAAAAGGGAAATTTTTTTATTTTTGCTCCAAAATAATGGGAATTTCTGCCTTTTTGCCTCTAAATAAGTGGAATTTCTGTCTTTTTCCCCCAAAACAAAAGGAATTTTTGTCTTTTTTGCCCCAAAATAAAAGGAATTTCTGACTTATTACCATGAAATAACTGAAATTTCTGCAATTTTGCCCAAAAATAAGGGAAATTTCTGCCTTTTTAGCCTGAAATATGTGAAATTTCTGCAATTTTACCACAAAATAAGGTGAATTTCTGCCTTTTTGCCCTAAAATAATGAGATTTTCTACCTTTTTGCCCCAAAATAAGAAACATTTTTGCTTTATTTCTCTGAAATAAGTGAAATTTCTGCAATTTTGTCCTAAAATAAGGGAAATTTCTGCAATTTTTTCCCATAACAAGGGAAATTTCTGCAATTTTGCCCCAAAATAAGGGGAATTTCTCTTTTTTTGCCCCACAATAAAGAAAATTTCAGCCTTTTTACCTGAAAATAAGTGAATTTTATGCAATTTTGCCCCAAATTAAGCAAATTTCTGCAATTTTGCCCCAAAATAAGGTAAATTCCTGCAATTTTACCCCAAAATAAAGGAAATTTCTTGAATTTTGCCCCAAAATAAGGGGAATGTCTGAATTTTGCCCCAAAATAAAGGGAATTTCTGCCTTTTGCCCCAAAATTAGGGGAATTTCTGCAATTTGGCTACAAAATACGGGGAATTTCTGACTTTTTGCCAGAAAATAATGGGAATGCATACCTTTTTGCCATAAATAGGAAAATTTCTTCATTTTTGCTCCAAAATAAGGGGAATTTCTGCATTTTTGACTCTAACTAAGTGGAATTTCTGTCTTTTTCCCCCAAAACAAAGAGAATATTGGTCTTTTTTGCCCCAAAATAAGGGGAATTTCTGACTTATTACCCTGAAATAAGTGAAATTTCTGCAATTTTGCCCCAAAATAAGGAAAATTTCTGCAATTTTGCCCCAAAATAAGGGGAATTTCTGCCTTTTTGCCTCTAAATAAGTGGAATTTCTATCTTATTCCCCCAAAACAACGGGAATTTCTGTATTTTTTGCCCCAAAATAAGCGGGAATTTCTGACTTATTACCCTGAAATAAGTGAAATTTCTGCAATTTTGCCCTAAAATAAGGGAAATTTCTGCAATTTTTCCATAATAAGGGAAATTTCTGCAATTTTGCCCCAAAATAAGGGGAATTTCTCTTTTTTTGCCCCAAAATAAAGGAAATTTCAGCCTTTTTACTTGAAAATAAGTGAATTTTATGCAATTTTGCCCCAAATAAAGGAAATTTCTGCAATTTTGCCCCACAATATGGTAAATTCCTGCAATTTTGCCCCAAAATAAAGGAAATTTTTTGAATTTTGCCCCAAAATAAGGGGAATTTCTGATTTTTGCCCCAAAATAAAGGGAATTTCTGCCTTTTGCCCCAAAATTAGGGCAATTTCTGCAATTTTGCTCCAAAATACGGGGAATTTCTGCCTTTTTGCACGAAAATAATGGGAATGCATACCTTTTTGCCATAAAAAGGAAAATTTCTTCATTTTTGCTCCAAAATAAGGGGAATTTCTGCATTTTTGCCTCTAACTAAGTGGAATTTCTGTCTTTTTCCTCCAAAACAAAGGGAATTTCTGTCTTTTTTGCCCCAAAATAAGGGGAATTTCTGACTTATTACCCTGAAATAAGTGAAATTTCTGCAATTTTGCCCCAAAATAAGGGAAATTTCTGCAATTTTGCCACAATGTAAAGGAAATTTCTGCAATTGTGCCCCAAAATAAGGGGAATTTCTGACTGTTTGCTCCTGAAAAAAGAAGATTTTCGGTCTTTTTGCCCTAAAATAAGGAGAATTTCTGCTTTTTTGCCCGAAAATTATGAAAATTTCTGCAATTTTGCTTCAAAATACGGGGAATTTCGGCTTTTTATCCCGAAAGTAAGGGGAATGTATACCTTTTGCCACATAAAAGGGAAATTTCTTCATTTTTGCCCCAAAATAAGAGGAATTTCTGCTTTTTACCTCAAAATAAGTGAAATTTCTCCCTTTTTAACCAAAAATAAATGGAATTTCTCTCTTTTTGCCCCAAAATAAAAGGAATTTTTGAATTAGGCCCTGAAATAAGTGATATTTCTGCAATTTTGCCCCGAAATAAAAGAAATTTCTACCTTTTTGCCACAAAATAAGGGGAATTACTGTCTTTTTGCCCCAAAATAAGGGAAATTTCTGCCTTTTTGCCCCCAAATAAGGAGAATTTCAGCCTTTTTCCCTCAAAATAAAAGGAATTTCTGCATTTTTGCCACAAAATATTAAGAATTTCTACATTTTTGCCCCAAAATAAGGAAAATTTCTGCCTTTTTTCCCTGAAATAAGTGAAATTTCTGCAATTTTGCCCCAAAAAAGGGGAATTTTGGAATTTTTCCCCAAAATAAGTGGAATTTCTGAATTATGCCCTTAAATAAAAAGAATTTCTGTCTTTTTGCCCCAACATATTAGGAATTTCTGCATTTTTGCCCCACAATTAGGGGAATTTCTGCAATTTTGCTCCAAAATACGGGGAATTTCTGCCTTTTTGCCCAAAAATAAGGGGAATGCATAACTTTTTGCCATAAAAAAGGGAAATTTTTTTATTTTTGCTCCAAAATAATGGGAATTTCTGCCTTTTTGCCTCTAAATAAGTGGAATTTCTGTCTTTTTCCCCCAAAACAAAAGGAATTTTTGTCTTTTTTGCCCCAAAATAAAAGGAATTTCTGACTTATTACCATGAAATAACTGAAATTTCTGCAATTTTGCCCAAAAATAAGGGAAATTTCTGCCTTTTTAGCCTGAAATATGTGAAATTTCTGCAATTTTACCACAAAATAAGGTGAATTTCTGCCTTTTTGCCCTAAAATAATGAGATTTTCTACCTTTTTGCCCCAAAATAAGAAACATTTTTGCTTTATTTCTCTGAAATAAGTGAAATTTCTGCAATTTTGTCCTAAAATAAGGGAAATTTCTGCAATTTTTTCCCATAACAAGGGAAATTTCTGCAATTTTGCCCCAAAATAAGGGGAATTTCTCTTTTTTTGCCCCACAATAAAGAAAATTTCAGCCTTTTTACCTGAAAATAAGTGAATTTTATGCAATTTTGCCCCAAATTAAGCAAATTTCTGCAATTTTGCCCCAAAATAAGGTAAATTCCTGCAATTTTACCCCAAAATAAAGGAAATTTCTTGAATTTTGCCCCAAAATAAGGGGAATGTCTGAATTTTGCCCCAAAATAAAGGGAATTTCTGCCTTTTGCCCCAAAATTAGGGGAATTTCTGCAATTTGGCTACAAAATACGGGGAATTTCTGACTTTTTGCCAGAAAATAATGGGAATGCATACCTTTTTGCCATAAATAGGAAAATTTCTTCATTTTTGCTCCAAAATAAGGGGAATTTCTGCATTTTTGACTCTAACTAAGTGGAATTTCTGTCTTTTTCCCCCAAAACAAAGAGAATATTGGTCTTTTTTGCCCCAAAATAAGGGGAATTTCTGACTTATTACCCTGAAATAAGTGAAATTTCTGCAATTTTGCCCCAAAATAAGGAAAATTTCTGCAATTTTGCCCCAAAATAAGGGGAATTTCTGCCTTTTTGCCTCTAAATAAGTGGAATTTCTATCTTATTCCCCCAAAACAACGGGAATTTCTGTATTTTTTGCCCCAAAATAAGCGGGAATTTCTGACTTATTACCCTGAAATAAGTGAAATTTCTGCAATTTTGCCCTAAAATAAGGGAAATTTCTGCAATTTTTCCATAATAAGGGAAATTTCTGCAATTTTGCCCCAAAATAAGGGGAATTTCTCTTTTTTTGCCCCAAAATAAAGGAAATTTCAGCCTTTTTACTTGAAAATAAGTGAATTTTATGCAATTTTGCCCCAAATAAAGGAAATTTCTGCAATTTTGCCCCACAATATGGTAAATTCCTGCAATTTTGCCCCAAAATAAAGGAAATTTTTTGAATTTTGCCCCAAAATAAGGGGAATTTCTGATTTTTGCCCCAAAATAAAGGGAATTTCTGCCTTTTGCCCCAAAATTAGGGCAATTTCTGCAATTTTGCTCCAAAATACGGGGAATTTCTGCCTTTTTGCACGAAAATAATGGGAATGCATACCTTTTTGCCATAAAAAGGAAAATTTCTTCATTTTTGCTCCAAAATAAGGGGAATTTCTGCATTTTTGCCTCTAACTAAGTGGAATTTCTGTCTTTTTCCTCCAAAACAAAGGGAATTTCTGTCTTTTTTGCCCCAAAATAAGGGGAATTTCTGACTTATTACCCTGAAATAAGTGAAATTTCTGCAATTTTGCCACAATGTAAAGGAAATTTCTGCAATTGTGCCCCAAAATAAGGGGAATTTCTGACTGTTTGCTCCCGAAAAAAGAAGATTTTCGGTCTTTTTGCCCTAAAATAAGGAGAATTTCTGCTTTTTTGCCCGAAAATTATGAAAATTTCTGCAATTTTGCTTCAAAATACGGGGAATTTCGGCTTTTTATCCCGAAAGTAAGGGGAATGTATACCTTTTGCCACATAAAAGGGAAATTTCTTCATTTTTGCCCCAAAATAAGAGGAATTTTTGCTTTTTACCTCAAAATAAGTGAAATTTCTCCCTTTTTAACCAAAAATAAATGGAATTTCTCTCTTTTTGCCCCAAAATAAAAGGAATTTTTGAATTAGGCCCTGAAATAAGTGATATTTCTGCAATTTTGCCCCGAAATAAAAGAAATTTCTACCTTTTTGCCACAAAATAAGGGGAATTACTGTCTTTTTGCCCCAAAATAAGGGAAATTTCTGCCTTTTTGCCCCCAAATAAGGAGAATTTCAGCCTTTTTCCCTCAAAATAAAAGGAATTTCTGCATTTTTGCCACAAAATATTAAGAATTTCTACATTTTTGCCCCAAAATAAGGAAAATTTCTGCCTTTTTTCCCTGAAATAAGTGAAATTTCTGCAATTTTGCCCCAAAAAAGGGGAATTTTGGAATTTTTCCCCAAAATAAGTGGAATTTCTGAATTATGCCCTTAAATAAAAAGAATTTCTGTCTTTTTGCCCCAACATATTAGGAATTTCTGCATTTTTGCCCCACAATTAGGGGAATTTCTGCAATTTTGCTCCAAAATACGGGGAATTTCTGCCTTTTTGCCCGAAAATAAGGGGAATGCATAACTTTTTGCCATAAAAAAGGGAAATTTTTTCATTTTTGCTCCAAAATAATGGGAATTTCTGCCTTTTTGCCTCTAAATAAGTGGAATTTCTGTCTTTTTCCCCCAAAACAAAAGGAATTTTTGTCTTTTTTGCCCCAAAATAAAAGGAATTTCTGACTTATTACCATGAAATAACTGAAATTTCTGCAATTTTGCCCCAAAATAAGGGAAATTTCTGCCTTTTTAGCCTGAAATATGTGAAATTTCTGCAATTTTGCCCTAAAATAAGGAAAATTTCTGCAATTTTTTTCAATAACCAGGGAAATTTCTTCAATTTTGCCCCAAAATAAGGGGAATTTCTCCCTTTTTGCCCCAAAATAAAAGAAATTTCAGCCTTTTTACCTGAAAATAATTGAAGTTTCTGCAATTTTGCCCCAAATAAGAAAAATTTCTGCAATTTTGCCCCAAAATAAGGTAAATTCCTGCAATTTTGCCCCAAATTAAAGGAAATTTCTTGAATTTTGCCCCAAAATAAGGGGAATTTATGATTTTTGCCCCAAAATAAAGGGAATTTCTGCCTTTTGCCCCTAAATTAGGGGAATTTCTGCAATTTTACCCCAAAATAAGTCGAATTTCTGCCTTTTTGCCCCAAAATAATGGGAATTTCTGCCTTTTTGCCCCAAAATAAAAAAAATTTTTGCTTTTTTTCTCTGAAATAAGTGAAATTTCTGCAATTTTGTGCTAAAATAAAGAAAATTTCTGCAATTTTTCCCCATAATAAGAGAAATTTTTGCAATTTTGCCCCAAAATAAGAGAAATTTCTCCCTTTTTGCCCCAAAATAAAGGATATATCAGCCCTTATTCCTGAAAATAAGTGAAATTTCTGCAATTTTGCCCCAAATAAGGGAAATTTCTGCAATTTTGCCCAAAAATAAGGTAAATTCCTCCAATTTTGCCCCAAAATAAAGGGAATTTCTTGAATTTTGCCCCAAAATAAAGAGAGTTTCTGATTTTTGCCCCAAAATTAGGGGATTTTCTGCAATTTTGCTCCAAAATACGGGGAATTTCTGCCTTTTTGCTCCAAAATACAGGGAATTTCTGCGTTTTTGCCCAAAAATAATGGGAATGCATACCTTTTTGCCATAAAAAATGAAATTTCTTCATTTTTGCTCCAAAATAAGGGGAATTTCTGCCTTTTTGCCACTAAATAAGTGGAATTTCTGTCTTTTTCCCACAAAACAAAGGGAATTTCTCTCTTTTTTGCCCCAAAATAAGAGGAATTTCTGACTCATTACCCTGAAATAAGTGAAATTTCTGCAATTTTGCCCTAAAATAAGGAAAATTTCTGCAATTTTTTTCAATAACAAGGGAAATTTCTTCAATTTTGCCCCAAAATAAGGGGAATTTCTCCCTTTTTGCCCCAAAATAAAAGAAATTTCAGCCTTTTTACTTGAAAATAATTGAAGTTTCTGCAATTTTGCCCCAAATAAGAAAAATTTCTGCAATTTTGCCCCAAAATAAGGTAAATTCCTGCAATTTTGCCCCAAATTAAAGGAAATTTCTTGAATTTTGCCCCAAAATAAGGGAAATTTATGATTTTTGCCCCAAAATAAAGGGAATTTCTGCCTTTTGCCCCTGAATTAGGGGAATTTCTGCAATTTTACCCCAAAATAAGTCGAATTTCTGCCTTTTTGCCCCAAAATAATGGGAATTTATGCCTTTTTGCCCCAAAATAAGAAAAATTTTTGCTTTTTTTCTCTGAAATAAGTGACATTTCTGCAATTTTGTTCAAAAATAAAGAAAATTTCTGCAATTTTTCCCCATAATAAGAGAAATTTTTGCAATTTTGCCCCAAAATAAGAGAAATTTCTCCCTTTTTGCCCCAAAATAAAGGATATATCAGCACTTATTCCTGAAAATATGTGAAATTTCTGCAATTTTACCCCAAAATAAGTCGAATTTCTGCCTTTTTGCCCCGAAATAATGGGAATTTCTGCCTTTTTGCCCCAAAATAAGAAAAATTTTTGCGTTTTTTCTCTGAAATAAGTGAAATTTCTGCAATTTTGCCCTAAAATAAGGAAAATTTCTGCAATTTTTTTCAATAACCAGGGAAATTTCTTCAATTTTGCTCAAAAATAAAAGGAATTTCTCCCTTTTTGCCTCAAAATAAAAGAAATTTCAGCCTTTTTACCTGAAAATAATTGAAGTTTCTGCAATTTTGCCCCAAATAAGAAAAATTTCTGCAATTTTGCCCCAAAATAAGGTAAATTCCTGCAATTTTGCCCCAAATTAAAGGAAATTTCTTGAATTTTGCCCCAAAATAAGAGGAATTTATGATTTTTGCCCCAAAATAAAGGGATTTTCTGCCTTTTGCCCCTAAATAAAGGGAATTTCTGCAATTTTACCCCAAAATAAGTCGAATTTCTGCCTTTTTGCCCCAAAATAATGGGAATTTCTGCCTTTTTGCCCCAAAATAAGAAAGATTTTTGCTTTTTTTCTCTGAAATAAGTGAAATTTCTGCAATTTTGTTCTAAAATAAAGAAAATTTCTGCAATTTTTCCCCATAATAAGAGAAATTTTTGCAATTTTGACCCAAAATAAGAAAAATTTCTCCCTTTTTGCCCCAAAATAAAGGATATATCAGCCCTTATTCCTGAAAATAAGTCAAATTTCTGCAATTTTGCCCCAAATAAGGGAAATTTCTGCAATTTTGCCCAAAAATAAGGTAAATTCCTCCAATTTTGCCCCAAAATAAAGGGAATTTCTTGAATTTTGCCCCAAAATAAAGAGAGTTTCTGATTTTTGCCCCAAAATTAGGGGATTTTCTGCAATTTTGCTCAATAATAAAAGGAATTTCTCCCTTTTTGCCCCAAAATAAAAGAAATTTCAGCCTTTATACCTGAAAATAATTGAAGTTTCTGCAATTTTGCCCCAAATAAGAAAAATTTCTGCAATTTTGCCCCAAAATAAGGTAAATTCCTGCAATTTTGCCCCAAATTAAAGGAAATTTCTTGAATTTTGCCCCAAAATAAGGGGAATTTATGATTTTTGCCCCAAAATAAAGGGAATTTCTGCCTTTTGCCCCTAAATTAGGGGAATTTCTGCAATTTTACCCCAAAATAAGTCGAATTTCTGCCTTTTTGCCCCAAAATAATGGGAATTTCTGCCTTTTTGCCCCAAAATAAGAAAAATTTTTGCTTTTTTTCTCTGAAATAAGTGAAATTTCTGCAATTTTGTTCTAAAATAAAGAAAATTTCTGCAATTTTTCCCCATAATAAGAGAAATTTTTGCAATTTTGCCCCAAAATAAGAGAAATTTCTCCCTTTTTGCCCCAAAATAAAGGATATATCAGCCCTTATTCCTGAAAATAAGTGAAATTTCTGCAATTTTGCCCCAAATAAGGGAAATTTCTGCAATTTTGCCCAAAAATAAGGTAAATTCCTCCAATTTTGCCCCAAAATAAAGGGAATTTCTTGAATTTTGCCCCCAAATAAAGAGAGTTTCTGACTTTTGCCCCCAAATTAGGGGATTTTCTGCAATTTTGCTCCAAAATACGGGGAATTTCTGCCTTTTTGCTCCAAAATACAGGGAATTTCTGCGTTTTTGCCCGAAAATAATGGGAATGCATACCTTTTTGCCATAAAAAATGAAATTTCTTCATTTTTGCTCCAAAATAAGGGGAATTTCTCTTTTTGCCTCTAAATAAGTGGAATTTCTGTCTTTTTCCCAAAAAACAAAGGGAATTTCTCTCTTTTTTGCCCCAAAATAAGAGGAATTTCTGACTCATTACCCTGAAATAAGTGAAATTTCTGCAATTTTGCCCCAAAATAAGGGAAATTTCTGCCTTTTTGCCCTGAAATATGTGAAATTTCTGCAATTTTACAACAAAATAAGTCGAATTTCTGCCTTTTTGCCCCAAAATAATGGGAATTTCTGCCTTTTTGCCCCAAAATAAGAAAAATTTTTGCGTTTTTTTTTCTGAAATAATTGAAATTTCTGCAATTTTGCCCTAAAATAAGGAAAATTTCTGCAATTTTTTTCAATAACAAGGGAAATTTCTTCAATTTTGCCCCAAAATAAGGGGAATTTCTCCCTTTTTGCCCCAAAATAAAAGAAATTTCAGACTTTTTACCTGAAAATAATTGAAGTTTCTGCAATTTTGCCCCAAATAAGAAAAATTTCTGCATTTTGCCCCAAAATAAGGTAAATTCCTGCAATTTTGCCCCAAATTAAAGGAAATTTCTTGAATTTTGCCCCAAAATAAAGGGAATTTATGATTTTTGCCCCAAAATAAAGGAAATTTCTGCCTTTTGCCACTAAATTAGGGGAATTTCTGCAATTTTACCCCAAAATAAGTCGAATTTCTGCCTTTTTGCCCCAAAATAATGGGAATTTCTGCCTTTTTGCCCCAAAATAAGAAAAATTTTTGCTTTTTTTCTCTGAAATAAGTGAAATTTCTGCAATATTGTTCTAAAATAAAAAAAATTTCTGCAATTTTTCCCCATAATAATAGAAATTTTTGCAATTTTGCCCCAAAATAAGAGAAATTTCTCCCTTTTTGCCCCAAAATAAAGGATATATCAGCCCTTATTCCTGAAAATAAGTGAAATTTCTGCAATTTTGCCACAAATAAGGGAAATTTCTGCAATTTTGCCCAAAAATAAGGTAAATTCCTCCAATTTTGCCCCAAAATAAAGGGAATTTCTTGAATTTTGCCCCAAAATAAAGAGAGTTTCTGATTTTTGCCCCAAAATTAGGGGATTTTCTGCAATTTTGCTCCAAAATACGGGGAATTTCTGCCTTTTTGCTCCAAAATACAGGGAATTTCTGAGTTTTTGCCCGAAAATAATGGGAATGCATACCTTTTTGCCATAAAAAATGAAATTTCTTCATTTTTTCTCCAAAATAAGGGGAATTTCTACCTTTTTGTCTCTAAATAAGTGGAATTTCTGTCTTTTTCCCACAAAACAAAGGGAATTTCTCTCTTTTTTGCCCCAAAATAAGAGGAATTTCTGACTCATTACCCTGAAATAAGTGAAATTTCTGCAATTTTGCCCCAAAATAAGGAAAATTTATGACTTTTTTCCCTGAAATAAGTGAAATTTCTGCAATTTTGCCCCAAAATAAGTGAAATTTCTACAATTTTGCCCCAAAATAAGGGAAATTTCTGGAATTTTGCCCCAAAAGAAGTGGAATTTCTGAGTTTTGCCCCAAAATAAGGAGAATTTCTGTCTTTTTGCCCCAACATATAGGGAATTTCTGCCTTTTGCCCCAGAATTAGGAGAATTTCTGAAATTTTGCTCCAAAATACGGGGAATTTCTGCCTTTTTTCCCAAAAATAAGGGAAATGCATATCTTTTTGCCATAAAAAAGGGAAATTTCTTCATATTTGCTCCAAAATAAGGGGAATTTCTGCCTTTTTGACTCTAAATAAGTGGAATTTCTGTCTTTTTTCCCCAAAACAACGGGAATTTCTGTATTTTTAGCCCCAAAATAAGGGGGAATTTCTGACTTATTACCCTGAAATAAGTGAAATTTCTGCAATTTTGCCCCCCAAAAAGGGAAATTTCTGCCTTTTTGCCCTGAAATATGTGAAATTTCTGCAATTTTACCGCAAAATAAGGTGAATTTCTGCCTTTTTGCCCTAAAATAATGAGATTTTCTACCTTTTTGCCCCAAAATAAGAAACATTTTTGCTTTATTTCTCTGAAATAAGTGAAATTTCTGCAATTTTGTCCTAAAATAAGAGAAATTTCTGCAATTTTTTTCCATAACAAGGGAAATTTCTGCAATTTTGCCCCAAAATAAGGGGAATTTCTCTTTTTTGCCCCAAAATAAAAAAAATTTCAGCCTTTTTACCTGAAAATAAGTGAATTTTATGCAATTTTGCCCCAAATTAAGCAAATTTCTGCAATTTTGCCCCAAAATAAGGAAAATTCCTGCAATTTTACCCCAAAATAAAGGAAATTTCTTGAATTTTGCCCCAAAATAAGGGGAATGTCTGAATTTTGTCCCAAAATAAAGGGAATTTCTGCCTTTTGCCCCAAAATTAGGGGAATTTCTGCAATTTTGCTACAAAATACGGGGAATTTCTGCCTTTTTGCCAGAAAATAATGAGAATGCATACCTTTTTGCCATAAATAGGAAAATTTCTTCATTTTTGCTCCAAAATAAGGGGAATTTCTGCATTTTTGCCTCTAACTAAGTGGAATTTCTGTCTTTTTCCCCCAAAACAAAGAGAATATTTGTCTTTTTTGCCCCAAAATAAGGGGAATTTCTGACTTATTACCCTGAAATAAGTGAAATTTCTGCAATTTTGCCCCAAATAAGGGAAATTTCTGCAATTTTGCCCCAATGTAAAGGAAATTTCTGCAATTTTGCCCCAAAATAAGGGGAATTTCTGACTTTTTGCCTCTAAATAAGTGGAATTTCTATCTTATTCCCCCAAAACAATGGGAATTTCTGTATTTTTTGCCCCAAAATAAGCGGGAATTTCTGACTTATTACCCTGAAATAAGTGAAATTTCTGCAATTTTGCCCTAAAATAAGGGAAATTTCTGCAATTTTTCCATAATAAGGGAAATTTCTGCAATTTTGACCCAAAATAAGGGGAATTTCTCTTTTTTTGCCCCAAAATAAGGGAAATTTCAGCCTTTTTACTTGAAAATAAGTGAATTTTATGCAATTTTGACCCAAATAAAGGAAATTTCTGCAATTTTGCCCCACAATAAGGTAAATTCCTGCAATTTTGCCCCAAAATAAAGGAAATTTTTTGAATTTTGCCCCAAAATAAGGGGAATTTCTGATTTTTGACCCAAAATAAAGGGAATTTCTGCCTTTTGCCCCAAAATTAGGGCAATTTCTGCAATTTTGCTCCAAAATACGGGGAATTTCTGCCTTTTTGCACGAAAATAATGGGAATGCATACCTTTTTGCCATAAAAAGGAAAATTTCTTCATTTTTGCTCCAAAATAAGGAAAATTTCTGCATTTTTGCCTCTAACTAAGTGGAATTTCTGTCTTTTTCCCCCAAAACAAAGAGAATATTTGTCTTTTTTGCCCCAAAATAAGGGGAATTTCTGACTTATTACCCTGAAATAAGTGAAATTTCTGCAATTTTGCCCCAAAATAAGGGAAATTTCTGCAATTTTGCCACAATGTAAAGGAAATTTCTGCAATTGTGCTCTAAAATAAGGGGAATTTCTGACTGTATGCTCCCGAAAAAAGGAGATTTTCTGTCTTTTTGCCCTAAATAAGGAGAATTTCTGCTTTTTTGCCCGAAAATTATGAAAATTTCTGCAATTTTGCTTCAAAATACGGGGAATTTCGGCTTTTTATCCCGAACGTAAGGGGAATGTATACCTTTTGCCACAAAAAAGGGAAATTTCTTCATTTTTGCCCCAAAATAAGAGGAATTTCTGCTTTTTACCTCAAAATAAGTGAAATTTCTCCCTTTTTAACCAAAAATAAATGGAATTTCTCTCTTTTTGCCCCAAAATAAAAGGAATTTTTAAATTAGGCCCTGAAATAAGTGATATTTCTGCAATTTTGCCCAGAAATAAAAGAAATTTCTACCTTTTTGACACAAAATAAAAGGAATTACTGTCTTTTTGCCCCAAAATAAGGGAAATTTCTGCCTTTTTGCCCCCAAATAAGGGGAATTTCAGCCTTTTTCCCTCAAAATAAAAGGAATTTCTGCATTTTTGCAACAAAATATTAAGAATTTCTACATTTTTGCCCCAAAATAAGGAAAATTTCTGCCTTTTTTCCCTGAAATAAGTGAAATTTGTGCAATTTTGCCCCAAAATAAGAGAAATTTTGGATTTTTTCCCCAAAATAAGTGGAATTTCTGAATTATGCCTTTAAATAAGGAGAATTTCTGTCTTTTTGCCCAAACATATTAGGAATTTTTGCATTTTTGCCCAACAATTAGGGGAATTTCTGCAATTTTGCTCCAAAATACGGGGAATTTCTGCCTTTTTGCCCAAAAATAAGGGGAATGCATAACTTTTTGCCATAAAAAAGGGAAATTTTTTCATTTTTGCTCCAAAATAATGGGAATTTCTGCCTTTTTGCCTCTAAATAACTGGAATTTCTGTCTTTTTCCCCAAAACAAAAGGAATTTTTGTCTTTTTTGCCCCAAAATAAAAGGAATTTCTGACTTATTACCATGAAATAAGTGAAATTTCTGCAATTTTGCCCCAAAATAAGGGAAATTTCTGCGTTTTTGCCCTGAAATATGTGAAATTTCTGCAATTTTACCCCAAAATAAGTCCAATTTCTGCCTTTTTGCCCCAAAATAATGGGAATTTCTGCCTTTTTGCCCCAAAATAAGAAAAATTTTTGCGTTTTTTCTCTGAAATAAGTGAAATTTCTGCAATTTTGCCCTAAAATAAGGAAAATTTCTGCAATTTTTTTCATTAACAAGGGAAATTTCTTCAATTTTGCCCCAAAATAAGGGGAATTTTTCCCTTTTTGCCCCAAAATAAAGGAAATTTCAGCCTTTTTACCTAAAAATAATTGAAGTTTCTGCAATTTTGCCCCAAATAAGAAAAATTTCTGCAATTTTGCCCCAAAATATGAGAAATTTCTCCCTTTTTGCCTCAAAATAAAGGATATATCAGCCCTTATTCCTGAAAATAAGTGAAATTTCTGCAATTTTGCCCCAAATAAGGGAAATTTCTGCAATTTTGCCCAAAAATAAGGTAAATTCCTCCAATTTTGCCCCAAAATAAAGGGAATTTCTTGAATTTTGTCCCAAAATAAAGAGAGTTTCTGATTTTTGCCCCAAAATAAGGGGATTTTCTGCAATTTTGCTCCAAAATACGGGGAATTTCTGCCTTTTTGCTCCAAAATACAGGGAATTTCTGCGTTTTTGCCCGAAAATAATGGGAATGCATACCTTTTTGCCATAAAAAATGAAATTTCTTCATTTTTGCTCCAAAATAAGGGGAATTTCTGCCTTTTTGCCTCTAAATAAGTGGAATTTCTGTCTTTTTCCCACAAAACAAAGGGAATTTCTCTCTTTTTTGCTCCAAAATAAGAGGAATTTCTGACTCATTACCCTGAAATAAGTGAAATTTCTGAAATTTTGCCCCAAAATAAGGGAAATTTCTGCCTTTTTGCCCCCAAATAAGGGGAATTCAGCCTTTTTACCTCAAAATAAGAGGAATTTCTGCATTTTTGCCACAAAATATTAGGAATTTCTGTTATTTTGCCCCAAAATGAGGAAAATTTCTGACTTTTTTCCCTGAAATAAGTGAAATTTCTGCAATTTTGCCCCAAAATAAGTGAAATTTCTACAATTTTTGCCCCAAAATAAGGGAAATTTCTGGAATTTTGCCCCAAAAGAAGTGGAATTTCTGAGTTTTGCCCCAAAATAAGGAGAATTACTGTCTTTTTGCCCCAACATATAGGGAATTTCTGCCTTTTGCCTCAGAATTAGGGGAATTTCTGCAATTTTGCTCCAAAATACGGGGAATTTCTGCCTTTTTTCTCAAAAATAAGGGAAATGCATATCTTTTTGCCATAAAAAAGGGAAATTTCTTCATATTTGCTCCAAAATAAGGGGAATTTCTGCCTTATTGACTCTAAATAAGTGGAATTTCTGTCTTTTTTCCCCAAAACAACGGGAATTTCTGTATTTTTAGCACCAAAATAAGGGGGAATTTCTGACTTATTACCCTGAAATAAGTGAAATTTCTGCAATTTTGCCCCCCAAAAAGGGAAATTTCTGCCTTTTTGCCCTGAAATATGTGAAATTTCTGCAATTTTACCGCAAAATAAGGTGAATTTCTGCCTTTTGCCATAAAATAATGAGATTTTCTGCATTTTTGCCCCAAAATAAGAAACATTTTTGCTTTATTTCTCTGAAATAAGTGAAATTTCTGCAATTTTGTCCTAAAATAAGGGAAATTTCTGCAATTTTTTCCCATAACAAGGGAAATTTCTGCAATTTTGCCCCAAAATAAGGGGAATTTCTCTTTTTTTGCCCCAAAATAAAGAAAATTTCAGCCTTTTTACCTGAAAATAAGTGAATTTTATGCAATTTTGCCCCAAATTAAGGAAATTCCTGCAATTTTACCCCAAAATAAAGGAAATTTCTTGAATTTTGCCCCAAAATAAGGGGAATTTCTGATTTTTGACCCAAAATAAAGGGAATTTCTGCCTTTTGCCCCAAAATTAGGGCAATTTCTGCAATTTTGCTCCAAAATACGGGGAATTTCTGCCTTTTTGCACGAAAATAATGGGAATGCATACCTTTTTGCCATAAAAAGGAAAATTTCTTCATTTTTGCTCCAAAATAAGGAAAATTTCTGCATTTTTGCCTCTAACTAAGTGGAATTTCTGTCTTTTTCCCCCAAAACAAAGAGAATATTTGTCTTTTTTGCCCCAAAATAAGGGGAATTTCTGACTTATTACCCTGAAATAAGTGAAATTTCTGCAATTTTGCCCCAAAATAAGGGAAATTTCTGCAATTTTGCCACAATGTAAAGGAAATTTCTGCAATTGTGCTCTAAAATAAGGGGAATTTCTGACTGTATGCTCCCGAAAAAAGGAGATTTTCTGTCTTTTTGCCCTAAATAAGGAGAATTTCTGCTTTTTTGCCCGAAAATTATGAAAATTTCTGCAATTTTGCTTCAAAATACGGGGAATTTCGGCTTTTTATCCCGAACGTAAGGGGAATGTATACCTTTTGCCACAAAAAAGGGAAATTTCTTCATTTTTGCCCCAAAATAAGAGGAATTTCTGCTTTTTACCTCAAAATAAGTGAAATTTCTCCCTTTTTAACCAAAAATAAATGGAATTTCTCTCTTTTTGCCCCAAAATAAAAGGAATTTTTAAATTAGGCCCTGAAATAAGTGATATTTCTGCAATTTTGCCCAGAAATAAAAGAAATTTCTACCTTTTTGACACAAAATAAAAGGAATTACTGTCTTTTTGCCCCAAAATAAGGGAAATTTCTGCCTTTTTGCCCCCAAATAAGGGGAATTTCAGCCTTTTTCCCTCAAAATAAAAGGAATTTCTGCATTTTTGCAACAAAATATTAAGAATTTCTACATTTTTGCCCCAAAATAAGGAAAATTTCTGCCTTTTTTTCCCTGAAATAAGTGAAATTTGTGCAATTTTGCCCCAAAATAAGAGAAATTTTGGATTTTTTCCCCAAAATAAGTGGAATTTCTGAATTATGCCTTTAAATAAGGAGAATTTCTGTCTTTTTGCCCAAACATATTAGGAATTTTTGCATTTTTGCCCAACAATTAGGGGAATTTCTGCAATTTTGCTCCAAAATATGGGGAATTTCTGCCTTTTTGCCCAAAAATAAGGGGAATGCATAACTTTTTGCCATAAAAAAGGGAAATTTTTTCATTTTTGCTCCAAAATAATGGGAATTTCTGCCTTTTTGCCTCTAAATAACTGGAATTTCTGTCTTTTTCCCCAAAACAAAAGGAATTTTTGTCTTTTTTGCCCCAAAATAAAAGGAATTTCTGACTTATTACCATGAAATAAGTGAAATTTCTGCAATTTTGCCCCAAAATAAGGGAAATTTCTGCGTTTTTGCCCTGAAATATGTGAAATTTCTGCAATTTTACCCCAAAATAAGTCCAATTTCTGCCTTTTTGCCCCAAAATAATGGGAATTTCTGCCTTTTTGCCCCAAAATAAGAAAAATTTTTGCGTTTTTTCTCTGAAATAAGTGAAATTTCTGCAATTTTGCCCTAAAATAAGGAAAATTTCTGCAATTTTTTTCATTAACAAGGGAAATTTCTTCAATTTTGCCCCAAAATAAGGGGAATTTTTCCCTTTTTGCCCCAAAATAAAGGAAATTTCAGCCTTTTTACCTAAAAATAATTGAAGTTTCTGCAATTTTGCCCCAAATAAGAAAAATTTCTGCAATTTTGCCCCAAAATATGAGAAATTTCTCCCTTTTTGCCTCAAAATAAAGGATATATCAGCCCTTATTCCTGAAAATAAGTGAAATTTCTGCAATTTTGCCCCAAATAAGGGAAATTTCTGCAATTTTGCCCAAAAATAAGGTAAATTCCTCCAATTTTGCCCCAAAATAAAGGGAATTTCTTGAATTTTGTCCCAAAATAAAGAGAGTTTCTGATTTTTGCCCCAAAATAAGGGGATTTTCTGCAATTTTGCTCCAAAATACGGGGAATTTCTGCCTTTTTGCTCCAAAATACAGGGAATTTCTGCGTTTTTGCCCGAAAATAATGGGAATGCATACCTTTTTGCCATAAAAAATGAAATTTCTTCATTTTTGCTCCAAAATAAGGGGAATTTCTGCCTTTTTGCCTCTAAATAAGTGGAATTTCTGTCTTTTTCCCACAAAACAAAGGGAATTTCTCTCTTTTTTGCTCCAAAATAAGAGGAATTTCTGACTCATTACCCTGAAATAAGTGAAATTTCTGAAATTTTGCCCCAAAATAAGGGAAATTTCTGCCTTTTTGCCCCCAAATAAGGGGAATTCAGCCTTTTTACCTCAAAATAAGAGGAATTTCTGCATTTTTGCCACAAAATATTAGGAATTTCTGTTATTTTGCCCCAAAATGAGGAAAATTTCTGACTTTTTTCCCTGAAATAAGTGAAATTTCTGCAATTTTGCCCCAAAATAAGTGAAATTTCTACAATTTTTGCCCCAAAATAAGGGAAATTTCTGGAATTTTGCCCCAAAAGAAGTGGAATTTCTGAGTTTTGCCCCAAAATAAGGAGAATTACTGTCTTTTTGCCCCAACATATAGGGAATTTCTGCCTTTTGCCTCAGAATTAGGGGAATTTCTGCAATTTTGCTCCAAAATACGGGGAATTTCTGCCTTTTTTCTCAAAAATAAGGGAAATGCATATCTTTTTGCCATAAAAAAGGGAAATTTCTTCATATTTGCTCCAAAATAAGGGGAATTTCTGCCTTATTGACTCTAAATAAGTGGAATTTCTGTCTTTTTTCCCCAAAACAACGGGAATTTCTGTATTTTTAGCACCAAAATAAGGGGGAATTTCTGACTTATTACCCTGAAATAAGTGAAATTTCTGCAATTTTGCCCCCCAAAAAGGGAAATTTCTGCCTTTTTGCCCTGAAATATGTGAAATTTCTGCAATTTTACCGCAAAATAAGGTGAATTTCTGCCTTTTGCCATAAAATAATGAGATTTTCTGCATTTTTGCCCCAAAATAAGAAACATTTTTGCTTTATTTCTCTGAAATAAGTGAAATTTCTGCAATTTTGTCCTAAAATAAGGGAAATTTCTGCAATTTTTTCCCATAACAAGGGAAATTTCTGCAATTTTGCCCCAAAATAAGGGGAATTTCTCTTTTTTTGCCCCAAAATAAAGAAAATTTCAGCCTTTTTACCTGAAAATAAGTGAATTTTATGCAATTTTGCCCCAAATTAAGGAAATTCCTGCAATTTTACCCCAAAATAAAGGAAATTTCTTGAATTTTGCCCCAAAATAAGGGGAATTTCTGCCTTTTGCCCCAAAATTAGGGGAATTTCTGCAATTTTGCTCCAAAATACGGGGAATTTCTGCCTTTTTGCACGAAAATAATGGGAATGCATACCTTTTTGCCATAAAAAGGAAAATTTCTTCATTTTTGCTCCAAAATAAGGGGAATTTATGCATTTTTGCCTCTAACTAAGTGGAATTTCTGTCTTTTTCCCCCAAAACAAAGAGAATATTTGTCTTTTTTGCCCCAAAATAAGGGGAATTTCTGACTTATTACCCTGAAATAAGTGAAATTTCTGCAATTTTGCCCCAAAATAAGGGAAATTTCTGCAATTTTGCCCCAATGTAAAGGAAATTTCTGCAATTTTGCCCCAAAATAAGGGGAATTTCTGCCTTTTTTCCTCTAAAAAAGTGGAATTTCTATCTTATTCCCCCAAAACAACGGGAATTTCTGTATTTTTTGCCCCAAAATAAGCGGTAATTTCTGACTTATTACCCTGAAATAGGTGAAATTTCTGCAATTTTGCCCTAAAATATGGAAATTTCTGCAATTTTTCCATAATAAGGGAAATTTCTGCAATTTTGACCCAAAATAAGGGGAATTTCTCTTTTTTTGCCCCAAAATAAAGGAAATTTCAGCCTTTTTACTTGAAAATAAGTGAATTTTTTGCAATTTTGCCCCAAATAAAAGAAATTTCTGCAATTTTGCCCCAAAATAAGGTAAATTCCTGCAATTTTGCCCCAAAATAAAGGAAATTTTTTGAATTTTGCCCCAAAATAAGGGGAATTTCTGATTTTTGCCCCAATATAAAGGGAATTTCTGCCTTTTGCCCCAAAATTAGGGCAATTTCTGCAATTTTGCTCCAAAATACGGGGAATTTCTGCCTTTTTGCACGAAAATAATGGGAATGCATACCTTTTTGCCATAAAAAGGAAAATTTCTTTATATTTGCTCCAAAATAAGGGGAATTTCTGCATTTTTGCCTCTAACTAAATAGAATTTCTGTCTTTTTCCCCCAAAACAAAGGGAATTTCTGTCTTTTTTGCCCCAAAATAAGGGGAATTTCTGACTTATTACCCTGAAATAAGTGAAATTTCTGCAATTTTGCCCCAAAATAAGGGAAATTTCTGCAATTTTGCCACAATGTAAAGGAAATTTCTGCAATTTTGCCCCAAAATAAGGGGAATTTCTGACTGTTTGCTCCCGAAAAAAGGAGATTTTCTGTCTATTTGCCCTAAAATAAGGAGAATTTCTGCTTTTTTGCCCGAAAATTATGAAAATTTCTGCAATTTTGCTTCAAAATACGGGGAATTTCGGCTTTTTATCCCGAAAGTAAGGGGAATGTATACCTTTTGCCACAAAAAAGGGAAATTTCTTCATTTTTGCCCCAAAATAAGAGGAATTTCTGCTTTTTACCTCAAAATAAGTGAAATTTCTCCCTTTTTAACCAAAAATAAATGGAATTTCTCTCTTTTTGCCCCAAAATAAAAGGAATTTTTGAATTAGGCCCTGAAATAAGTGATATTTCTGCAATTTTGCCCGGAAATAAAAGAAATTTCTACCTTTTTGACACAAAATAAGGGGAATTACTGTCTTTTTGCCCCAAAATAAGGGAAATTTCTGCCTTTTTGCCCCCAAATAAGGGAAATTCAGCATTTTTCCCTCAAAATAAAGCGAATTTCTGCATTTTTGCCACAAAATATTAAGAATTTCTACATTTTTGCCCCAAAATAAGAAAAATTTCTGCCTTTTTTCCCTGAAATAAGTGAAATTTGTGCCATTTTGCCCCAAAATAAGAGAAATTTTGGATTTTTTCCCCAAAATAATTGGAATTTCTGAATTATGCCTTTAAATAAGGAGAATTTCTGTCTTTTTGCCCAAACATATTAGGAATTTCTGCATTTTTGCCCAACAATTAGGGGAATTTCTGCAATTTACTCCAAAATACGGGGAATTTCTGCCTTTTTGCCCGAAAATACGGGGAATGCATAACTTTTTGCCATAAAAAAGGGAAATTTTTTCATTTTTGCTCCAAAATAATGGGAATTTCTGCCTTTTTGCCTCTAAATAAGTGGAATTTCTGTCTTTTTCCTCCAAAACAAAAGGAATTTTTGTCTTTTTTGCCACAAAATAAAAGGAATTTCTGACTTATTACCATGAAATAAGTGAAATTTCTGCAATTTTGCCCCAAAATAGGGGAAATTTCTGCCTTTTTGCCCCAAAATAATGGGAATTTCTGCCTTTTTGCCCCAAAATAAGAAAAATTTTTGCTTTTTTTCTCTGAAATAAGTGAAATTTCTGCAATTTTGCCCTAAAATAAGGAAAATTTCTGCAATTTTTTTCAATAACAAGGGAAATTTCTTCAATTTTGCCCCAAAATAAGGGGAATTTCTCCCTTTTTGCCCCCAAAAAAGGAAATTTCAGCCTTTTTACCTGAAAATAATTGAAGTTTCTGCAATTTTGCCCCAAATAAGAAAAATTTCTGCAATTTTGCCCCAAAATAAGAGAAATTTCTCTCTTTTTGCCCCAAAATAAAGGATAAATCAGCCCTTATTCCTGAAAATAAGTGAAATTTCTGCAATTTTGCCCCAAATAAGGGAAATTTCTGCAATTTTGCCCAAAAATAAGGTAAATTCCTCCAATTTTGCACCAAAATAAAGGGAATTTCTTGAATTTTGCCCCAAAATAAAGAGAGTTTCTGATTTTTGCCCCAAAATTAGGGGATTTTTCTGCAATTTTGCTCCAAAATACGGGGAATTTCTGCCTTTTTCCTCCAAAATACAGGGAATTTCTGTGTTTTTGCCCGAAAATAATGGGAATGCATACCTTTTTGCCATAAAAAATGAAATTTCTTCATTTTTGCTCCAAAATAAGGGGAATTTCTGCCTTTTTGCCCCAAAATAATGGGAATTTCTGCCTTTTTGCCCCAAAATAAGAAAAATTTTTGCGTTTTTTCTCTGAAATAAGTGAAATTTCTGCAATTTTGCCCTAAAATAAGGAAAATTTCTGCAATTTTTTTCAATAACAAGGGAAATTTCTTCAATTTTGCCCCAAAATAAGGCAAATTTCTCCCTTTTTGCCCCCAAAAAAGGAAATTTCAGCCTTTTTACCTGAAAATAATTGAAGTTTCTGCAATTTTGCCCCAAATAAGAAAAATTTCTGCAATTTTGCCCCAAAATAAGAGAAATTTCTCTCTTTTTGCCCCAAAATAAAGGATAAATCAGCCCTTATTCCTGAAAATAAGTGAAATTTCTGCAATTTTGCCCCAAATAAGGGAAATTTCTGCAATTTTGCCCAAAAATAAGGTAAATTCCTCCAATTTTGCACCAAAATAAAGGGAATTTCTTGAATTTTGCCCCAAAATAAAGAGAGTTTCTGATTTTTGCCCCAAAATTAGGGGATTTTTCTGCAATTTTGCTCCAAAATACGGGGAATTTCTGCCTTTTTCCTCCAAAATACAGGGAATTTCTGCGTTTTTGCCCGAAAATAATGGGAATGCATACCTTTTTGCCATAAAAAATGAAATTTCTTCATTTTTGCTCCAAAATAAGGGGAATTTCTGCCTTTTTGCCCCAAAATAATGGGAATTTCTGCCTTTTTGCCCCAAAATAAGAAAAATTTTTGCGTTTTTTCTCTGAAATAAGTGAAATTTCTGCAATTTTGCCCTAAAATAAGGAAAATTTCTGCAATTTTTTTCAATAACAAGGGAAATTTCTTCAATTTTGCCCCAAAATAAGGCGAATTTCTCCCTTTTTGCCCCCAAAAAAGGAAATTTCAGCCTTTTTACCTGAAAATAATTGAAGTTTCTGCAATTTTGCCCCAAATAAGAAAAATTTCTGCAATTTTGCCCAAAAATAAGAGAAATTTCTCTCTTTTTGCCTCAAAATAAAGGATAAATCAGCCCTTATTCCTGAAAATAAGTGAAATTTCTGCAATTTTGCCCCAAATAAGGGAAATTTCTGCAATTTTGCCCAAAAATAAGGTAAATTCCTCCAATTTTGCACCAAAATAAAGGGAATTTCTTGAATTTTGCCCCAAAATAAAGAGAGTTTCTGATTTTTGCCCCAAAAGT
This sequence comes from Micromys minutus, assembly GCF_963924665.1. NCBI lineage: Eukaryota > Metazoa > Chordata > Mammalia > Rodentia > Muridae > Micromys > Micromys minutus. Next base: position 752,017 of record NW_027667217.1, read on the forward strand.
AGGGGATTTTTCTGCAATTTTGCTCCAAAATACGGGGAATTTCTGCCTTTTTGCTCCAAAATACAGGGAATTTCTGTGTTTTTGCCCGAAAATAATGGGAATGCATACCTTTTTGCCATAAAAAATAAAATTTCTTCATTTTTGCTCCAAAATAAGGGGAATTTCTGCCTTTTTGCCCCAAAATAATGGGAATTTCTGCCTTTTTGCCCCAAAATAAGAAAAATTTTTGCGTTTTTTCTCTGAAATAAGTGAAATTTCTGCAATTTTGCCTGAAAATAAGGAAAATTTCTGCAATTTTTTTCAATAACAAGGGAAATTTCTTCAATTTTGCCTCAAAATAAGGGGAATTTCTCCCTTTTTGCCCCAAAAAAGGAAATTTCAGCCTTTTTACCTGAAAATAATTGAAGTTTCTGCAATTTTGCCCCAAATAAGAAAAATTTCTGCAATTTTGCCCCAAAATAAGAGAAATTTCTCTCTTTTTGCTCCAAAATAAAGGATAAATCAGCCCTTATTCCTGAAAATAAGTGAAATTTCTGCAATTTTGCCCCAAATAAGGGAAATTTCTGCAATTTTGCCCAAAAATAAGGTAAATTCCTTTAATTTTGCACCAAAATAAAGGGAATTTCTTGAATTTTGCCCCAAAATAAAGAGAGTTTCTGATTTTTGCCCCAAAATTAGGGGATTTTTCTGCAATTTTGCTCCAAAATACGGGGAATTTCTGCCTTTTTGCTCCAAAATACAGGGAATTTCTGCGTTTTTGCCCGAAAATAATGGGAATGCATACCTTTTTGCCATAAAAAATGAAATTTCTTCATTTTTGCTCCAAAATAAGGGGAATTTCTGCCTTTTTGCCTCTAAATAAGTGGAATTTCTGTCTTTTTCCCACAAAACAAAGGGAATTTCTCTCTTTTTTGCTCCAAAATAAGAGGAATTTCTGACTCATTACCCTGAAATAAGTGAAATTTCTGCAATTTTGCCCCAAAATAAGGGAAATTTCTGCCTTTTTGCCCCCAAATAAGGGGAATTCAGCCTTTTTACCTCAAAATAAGAGGAATTTCTGCATTTTTGCCACAAAATATTAGGAATTTCTGTTATTTTGCCCCAAAATAAGGAAAATTTCTGACTTTTTTCCCTGAAATAAGTGAAATTTCTGCAATTTTGCCCCAAAATAAGTGAAATTTCTACAATTTTGCCCCAAAATAAGGGAAATTTCTGGAATTTTGCCCCAAAAGAAGTGGAATTTCTGAGTTTTGCTCAAAATAAGGAGAATTTCTGTCTTTTTGCCCCAACATATAGGGAATTTCTGCCTTTTGCCCCAGAATTAGGGGAATTTCTGAAATTTTGCTCCAAAATACGGGGAATTTCTGCCTTTTTTCTCAAAAATAAGGGAAATGCATATCTTTTTGCCATAAAAAAGGGAAATTTCTTCATATTTGCTCCAAAATAAGGGGAATTTCTGCCTTTTTGACTCCAAATAAGTGGAATTTCTGTCTTTTTTCCCCAAAACAACGGGAATTTCTGTATTTTTAGCCCCAAAATAAGGGGGAATTTCTGACTTATTACCCTGAAATAAGTGAAATTTCTGCAATTTTGCCCCCAAAAAAGGGAAATTTCTGCCTTTTTGCCCTGAAATATGTGAAATTTCTGCAATTTTACCGGAAAATAAGGTGAATTTCTGCCTTTTTGCCCTAAAATAATGAGAGTTTCTGCCTTTTTGCCCCAAAATAAGAAACATTTTTGCTTTATTTCTCTGAAATAAGTGAAATTTCTGCAATTTTGTCCTAAAATAAGGGAAATTTCTACAATTTTTTCCCATAACAAGGGAAATTTCTGCAATTTTGCCCCAAAATAAGGGGAATTTCTCTTTTTTTGCCCCAAAATAAAGAAAATTTCAGCCTTTATACCTGAAAATAAGTGAATTTTATGCAATTTTGCCCCAAATTAAGGAAATTTCTGCAATTTTGCCCCAAAATAAGGAAAATTCCTGCAATTTTACCACAAAATAAAGGAAATTTCTTGAATTTTGCCCCAAAATAAGGGGAATGTCTAATTTTTGTCCCAAAATAAAGGGAATTTCTGCCTTTTGCCCCAAAATTAGGGGAATTTCTGCAATTTTGCTCCAAAATACGGGGAATTTCAGTCTTTTTGCCAGAAAATAATGGGAATGCATACCTTTTTGCCATAAAAAGAAAAATATCTTCATTTTTGCTCCAAAATAAGGGGAATTTCTGCATTTTTGCCTCTAACTAAGTGGAATTTCTGTCTTTTTCCCCCAAAACAAAGAGAATATTTGTCTTTTTTGCCACAAAATAAGGGGAATTTCTGACTTATTACCCTGAAATAAGTGAAATTTCTGCAATTTTGCCCCAAAATAAGGGAAATTTCTGCTATTTTGCCCCAATGTAAAGGAAATTTCTGCAATTTTGCCCCAAAATAAGGGGAATTTGTGCATTTTTGCCTCTAAATAAGTGGAATTTCTATCTTATTCCCCCAAAACAACGGGAATTTCTGCATTTTTTGCCCCAAAATAAGCGGGAATTTCTGACTTATTACCCTGAAATAAGTGAAATTTCTGCAATTTTGCCCTAAAATATGGAAATTTCTGCAATTTTTCCATAATAAGGGAAATTTCTGCAATTTTGACCCAAAATAAGGGGAATTTCTCTTTTTTTGCCCCAAAATAAAGGAAATTTCAGCCTTTTTACTTGAAAATAAGTGAATTTTATGCAATTTTGCCCCAAATAAAGAAAATTTCTGCAATTTTGCCCCAAAATAAGGTAAATTCCTGCAATTTTGCCCCAAAATAAAGGAAATTTTTTGAATTTTGCCCCAAAATAAGGGGAATTTCTGATTTTTGCCCCAAAATAAAGGGAATTCTGCCTTTTGCCCCAAAATTAGGGCAATTTCTGCAATTTTGCTCCAAAATACGGGAAATTTCTGTCTTTTTGCACGAAAATAATGGGAATGCATACCTTTTTGCCATAAAAAGGAAAATTTCTTCATTTTTGCTCCAAAATAAGGGGAATTTCTGCATTTTTGCCTCTAACTACGTGGAATTTCTGTCTTTTTCCCCCAAAACATAGGGAATTTCTGTCTTTTTTGCCCCAAAATAAGGGGAATTTCTGACTTATTACCCTGAAATAAGTGAAATTTCTGCAATTTTGCCCCAAAATAAAGGAAATTTCTGCAATTTTGCCACATTGTAAAGGAAATTTCTGCAATTGTGCCCCAAAATAAGGGGAATTTCTTTCTGACTGTTTGCTCCCGAAAAAAGGAGATTTTCTGTCTTTTTGCCCTAAAATAAGGAGAATTTCTGCTTTTTTGCCCGAAAATTATGAAAATTTATGCAATTTTGCTTTAAAATACGGGCTATTTCGGCTTTTTATCCCGAAAGTAAGGAGAATGTATACCTTTTGCCACAAAAAAGGGAAATTTCTTCATTTTTGCCCCAAAATAAGAGGAATTTCTATTTTTACCTCAAAATAAGTGAAATTTCTCCCTTTTTAACCAAAAATAAATGGAATTTCTCTCTTTTTGCCCCAAAATAAAAGGAATTTTTGAATTAGGCCCTGAAATAAGTGATATTTCTGCAATTTTGCCCCGAAATAAAAGAAATTTCTACATTTTTGCCAAAAAATAAGGGGAATTACTGTCTTTTTGCCCCAAAATAAGGGAAATTTCTGCCTTTTTGCCCCCAAATAAGGGGAAATTCAGCCTTTTTCCCTCAAAATAAAGCGAATTTCTTCATTTTTGCCACAAAATATTAAGAATTTCTACATTTTTGCCCCAAAATAAGGAAAATTTCTGCCTTTTTTCCCTGAAATAAGTGAAATTTGTGCAATTTTGCACCAAAATAAGAGAAATTTTGGATTTTTTCCCCAAAATAAGTGGAATTTCTGAATTATGCCCTTAAATAAGGAGAATTTCTGTCTTTTTGCCCCAACATATTAGGAATTTCTGCATTTTTGCCCAACAATTAGCGGAATTTCTGCAATTTTGCTCCAAAATACAGGGAATTTCTGCCTTTTTGCCCGAAAATAAGGGGAATGCATAACTTTTTGCCATAAAAAGGGAAATTTCTTCATTTTTGCTCCAAAATAATGGGAATTTCTGCCTTTTTGCCTCTAAATAAGTGGAATTTCTGTCTTTTTCCCCCAAAACAAAAGAAATTTTTGTCTTTTTTGCCCCAAAATAAAAGGAATTTCTGACTTATTACCATGAAATAAGTGAAATTTCTGCAATTTTGCCCCAAAATAAGGGAATTTTCTGCCTTTTTGCCCTGAAATATGTGAAATTTCTGCAATTTTACCCCAAAATAAGTCCAATTTCTTCCTTTTTGCCACAAAATAATGGGAATTTCTGCCTTTTTGCCCCAAAATAAGAAAAATTTTTGCGTTTTTTCTCTGAAATAAGTGAAATTTCTGCAATTTTGCCCTAAAATAAAGAAAATTTCTGTAATTTTTTTCAATAACAAGGGAAATTTCTTCAATTTTGCCCCAAAATAAGGGGAATTTCTCCCTTTTTGCCCCAAAATAAAGGAAATTTCAGCCTTTTTACCTGAAAATAATTGAAGTTTCTGCAATTTTGCCCCAAATAAGAAAAATTTCTGCAATTTTGCCCCAAAATAAGAGAAATTTCTCCCTTTATGCCCCAAAATAAAGGATATATCAGCCCTTATTCCTGAAAATAAGTGAAATTTCTGCAATTTTGCCCCAAATAAGGGAAATTTCTGCAATTTTGCCCAAAAATAAGGTAAATTCCTCCAATTTTGCCCCAAAATAAAGGGAATTTCTTGAATTTTGCCCCAAAATAAAGAGAGTTTCTGATTTTTGCCCCAAAATTAGGGGATTTTCTGCAATTTTGCTCCAAAATACGGGGAATTTCTGCCTTTTTGCTCCAAAATACAGGAAATTTCTGCGTTTTTGCCCGAAAATAATGGGAATGCATACCTTTTTGCCATAAAAAATGAAATTTCTTCATTTTTGCTCCAAAATAAGGGGAATTTCTGCCTTTTTGCCTCTAAATAAGTGGAATTTCTGTCTTTTTCCCACAAAACAAAGGGAATTTCTCTCTTTTTTGCTCAAAAATAAGAGGAATTTCTGACTCATTACCCTGAAATAAGTGAAATTTCTGCAATTTTGCCCCAAAATAAGGGAAATTTTTGCCTTTTTGCCCCCAAATAAGGGGAATTCAGCCTTTTTACCTCAAAATAAGAGGAATTTCTGCATTTTTGCCACAAAATATTAGGAATTTCTGTTATTTTGCCCCAAAATAAGGAAAATTTCTGACTTTTTCCCCTGAAATAAGTGAAATTTCTGCAATTTTGCCCCAAAATAAGTGAAATTTCTACAATTTTGCCCCAAAATAAGGGAAATTTCTGGAATTTTGCCCCAAAGAAGTGGAATTTCTGAGTTTTGCCCCAAAATAAGGAGAATTTCTGTCTTTTTGCCCCAACATATAGGGAATTTCTGCCTTTTGCCCCAGAATTAGGGGAATTTCTGCAATTTTGCTCCAAAATACGGGGAATTTCTGACTTTTTTCTCAAAAATAAGAGAAATGCATATCTTTTTGCCATAAAAAAGGGAAATTTCTTCATATTTGCTCCAAAATAAGGGGAATTTCTGCCTTTTTGACTCCAAATAAGTGGAATTTCTGTCTTTTTTCCCCAAAACAACGGGAATTTCTGTATTTTTAGCCCCAAAATAAGGGGGAATTTCTGACTTATTACCCTGAAATAAGTGAAATTTCTGCAATTTTGCCCCCAAAAAAGGGAAATTTCTGCCTTTTTGCCCTGAAATATGTGAAATTTCTGCAATTTTACCGCAAAATAAGGTGAATTTCTGCCTTTTTGCCCTAAAATAATGAGAGTTTCTGCCTTTTTGCCCCAAAATAAGAAACATTTTTGCTTTATTTCTCTGAAATAAGTGAAATTTCTGCAATTTTGTCCTAAAATAAGGGAAATTTCTGATATTTTTTCCCATAACAAGGGAAATTTCTGCAATTTTGCCCCAAAATAAGGGGAATTTCTCTTTTTTTGCCCCAAAATAAAGAAAATTTCAGCCTTTATACCTGAAAATAAGTGAATTTTATGCAATTTTGCCCCAAATTAAGGAAATTTCTGCAATTTTGCCCCAAAATAAGGAAAATTCCTGCAATTTTACCCCAAAATAAAGGAAATTTCTTGAATTTTGCCCCAAAATAAGGGGAATGTCTGATTTTTGTCCCAAAATAAAGGGAATTTCTCCCTTTTGCCCCAAAATTAGGGGAATTTCTGCAATTTTGCTCCAAAATACGGGGAATTTCTGTCTTTTTGCCAGAAAATAATGGGAATGCATACCTATTTGCAATAAAAAGAAAAATTTCTTCATTTTTGCTCCAAAATAAGGGGAATTTCTGCATTTTTGCCTCTAACTAAGTGGAATTTCTGTCTTTTTCCCCCAAAACAAAGAGAATATTTGTCTTTTTTGCCCCAAAATAAGGGGAATTTCTCCCTTTTTGCCCGAAAATAAAGGAAATTTCAGCCTTTTTACCTGAAAATAATTGAAGTTTCTACAATTTTGCCCCAAATAAGAAAAATTTCTGCAATTTTGCCCCAAAATAAGAGAAATTTCTCCCTTTTTGCCCCAAAATAAAGGATATATCAGCCCTTATTCCTGAAAATAAGTGAAATTTCTGCAATTTTGCCCCAAATAAGGGAAATTTCTGCAATTTTGCCCAAAAATAAGGTAAATTCCTCCAATTTTGCCCCAAAATAAAGGGAATTTCTTGAATTTTGCCCCAAAATAAAGAGAGTTTCTGATTTTTGCCCCAAAATTAGGGGATTTTCTGCAATTTTGCTCCAAAATACGGGGAATTTCTGCCTTTTTGCTCCAAAATACAGGAAATTTCTGCGTTTTTGCCCGAAAATAATGGGAATGCATACCTTTTTGCCATAAAAAATGAAATTTCTTCATTTTTGCTCCAAAATAAGGGGAATTTCTGCCTTTTTGCCTCTAAATAAGTGGAATTTCTGTCTTTTTCCCACAAAACAAAGGGAATTTCTCTCTTTTTTGCTCAAAAATAAGAGGAATTTCTGACTCATTACCCTGAAATAAGTGAAATTTCTGCAATTTTGCCCCAAAATAAGGGAAATTTCTGCCTTTTTGCCCCCAAATAAGGGGAATTCAGCCTTTTTACCTCAAAATAAGAGGAATTTCTGCATTTTTGCCACAAAATATTAGGAATTTCTGTTATTTTGCCCCAAAATAAGGAAAATTTCTGACTTTTTCCCCTGAAATAAGTGAAATTTCTGAAATTTTGCCCCAAAATAAGTGAAATTTCTACAATTTTGCCCCAAAATAAGGGAAATTTCTGGAATTTTGCCCCAAAAGAAGTGGAATTTCTGAGTTTTGCCCCAAAATAAGGAGAATTTCTGTCTTTTTGCCCCAACATATAGGGAATTTCTGCCTTTTGCCCCAGAATTAGAGGAATTTCTGCAATTTTGCTCCAAAATACGGGGAATTTCTGACTTTTTTCTCAAAAATAAGGGAAATGCATATCTTTTTGCCATAAAAAAGGGAAATTTCTTCATATTTGCTCCAAAATAAGCGGAATTTCTGCCTTTTTGACTCCAAATAAGTGGAATTTCTGTCTTTTTTCCCCAAAACAACGGGAATTTCTGTATTTTTAGCCCCAAAATAAGGGGGAATTTCTGACTTATTACCCTGAAATAAGTGAAATTTCTGCAATTTTGCCCCCAAAAAAGGGAAATTTCTGCCTTTTTGCCCTGAAATATGTGAAATTTCTGCAATTTTACCGCAAAATAAGGTGAATTTCTGCCTTTTTGCCCTAAAATAATGAGAGTTTCTGCCTTTTTGCCCCAAAATAAGAAACATTTTTGCTTTATTTCTCTGAAATAAGTGAAATTTCTGCAATTTTGTCCTAAAATAAGGGAAATTTCTGATATTTTTTCCCATAACAAAGGAAATTTCTGCAATTTTGCCCCAAAATAAGGGGAATTTCTCTTTTTTTGCCCCAAAATAAAGAAAATTTCAGCCTTTATACCTGAAAATAAGTGAATTTTATGCAATTTTGCCCCAAATTAAGGAAATTTCTGCAATTTTGCCCCAAAATAAGGAAAATTCCTGCAATTTTACCCCAAAATAAAGGAAATTTCTTGAATTTTGCCCCAAAATAAGGGGAATGTCTGATTTTTGTCCCAAAATAAAGGGAATTTCTCCCTTTTGCCCCAAAATTAGGGGAATTTCTGCAATTTTGCTCCAAAATACGGGGAATTTCTGTCTTTTTGCCAGAAAATAATGGGAATGCATACCTATTTGCCATAAAAAGAAAAATTTCTTCATTTTTGCTCCAAAATAAGGGGAATTTCTGCATTTTTGCCTCTAACTAAGTGGAATTTCTGTCTTTTTCCCCCAAAACAAAGAGAATATTTGTCTTTTTTGCCCCAAAATAAGGGGAATTTCTCCCTTTTTGCCCGAAAATAAAGGAAATTTCAGCCTTTTTACCTGAAAATAATTGAAGTTTCTGCAATTTTGCCCCAAATAAGAAAAATTTCTGCAATTTTGCCCCAAAATAAGGTAAATTCCTGCAATTTTGCCCCAAATTAAAGGAAATTTCTTGAATTTTGCCCCAAAATAAGGGGAATTTATGATTTTTGCCCCAAAATAAAGGGAATTTCTGCCTTTTGCCCCTAAATTAGGGGAATTTCTGCAATTTTACCCCAAAATAAGTCGAATTTCTGCCTTTTTGCCCCAAAATAATGGGAATTTATGCCTTTTTGCCCCAAAATAAGAAAAATTTTTGCTTTTTTTCTCTGAAATAAGTGACATTTCTGCAATTTTGTTCAAAAATAAAGAAAATTTCTGCAATTTTTCCCCATAATAAGAGAAATTTTTGCAATTTTGCCCCAAAATAAGAGAAATTTCTCCCTTTTTGCCCCAAAATAAAGGATATATCAGCCCTTATTCCTGAAAATATGTGAAATTTCTGCAATTTTACCCCAAAATAAGTCGAATTTCTGCCTTTTTGCCCCGAAATAATGGGAATTTCTGCCTTTTTGCCCCAAAATAAGAAAAATTTTTGCGTTTTTTCTCTGAAATAAGTGAAATTTCTGCAATTTTGCCCTAAAATAAGGAAAATTTCTGCAATTTTTTTTCAATAACCAGGGAAATTTCTTCAATTTTGCTCAAAAATAAAAGGAATTTCTCCCTTTTTGCCCCAAAATAAAAGAAATTTCAGCCTTTTTACCTGAAAATAATTGAAGTTTCTGCAATTTTGCCCCAAATAAGAAAAATTTCTGCAATTTTGCCCCAAAATAAGGTAAATTCCTGCAATTTTGCCCCAAATTAAAGGAAATTTCTTGAATTTTGCCCCAAAATAAGAGGAATTTATGATTTTTGCCCCAAAATAAAGGGATTTTCTGCCTTTTGCCCCTAAATTAAGGGAATTTCTGCAATTTTACCCCAAAATAAGTCGAATTTCTGCCTTTTTGCCCCAAAATAATGGGAATTTCTGCCTTTTTGCCCCAAAATAAGAAAGATTTTTGCTTTTTTTCTCTGAAATAAGTGAAATTTCTGCAATTTTGTTCTAAAATAAAGAAAATTTCTGCAATTTTTCCCCATAATAAGAGAAATTTTTGCAATTTTGACCCAAAATAAGAAAAATTTCTCCCTTTTTGCCCCAAAATAAAGGATATATCAGCCCTTATTCCTGAAAATAAGTGAAATTTCTGCAATTTTGCCCCAAATAAGGGAAATTTCTGCAATTTTGCCCAAAAATAAGGTAAATTCCTCCAATTTTGCCCCAAAATAAAGGGAATTTCTTGAATTTTGCCCCAAAATAAAGAGAGTTTCTGATTTTTGCCCCAAAATTAGGGGATTTTCTGCAATTTTGCTCAAAAATAAAAGGAATTTCTCTCTTTTTGCCCCAAAATAAAATAAATTTCAGCCTTTTTACCTGAAAATAATTGAAGTTTCTGCAATTTTGCCTCAAATAAGAAAAATTACTGCAATTTTGCCCCAAAATAAGGTAAATTCCTGCAATTTTGCCCCAAATTAAAGGAAATTTCTTGAATTTTGCCCCAAAATAAGGGGAATGTCTGAATTTTGTCCCAAAATAAAGGGAATTTCTGCCTTTTGCCCCAAAATTAGGGGAATTTCTGCAATTTTACCCCAAAATAAGTCGAATTTCTGCCTTTTTGCCCCAAAATAATGGGAATTTCTTCCTTTTTGCCCCAAAATAAGAAAAATTTTTGCTTTTTTTCTCTGAAATAAGTGAAATTTCTGCAATATTGTTCTAAAATAAAAAAAATTTCTGCAATTTTTCCCCATAATAAGAGAAATTTTTGCAATTTTGCCCCAAAATAAGAGAAATTTCTCCCTTTTTGCCCCAAAATAAAGGATATATCAGCCCTTATTCCTGAAAATAAGTGAAATTTCTGCAATTTTGCCCCAAATAAGGGAAATTTCTGCAATTTTGCCCAAAAATAAGGTAAATTCCTCCAATTTTGCCCCAAAATAAAGGGAATTTCTTGAATTTTGCCCCAAAATAAAGAGAGTTTCTGATTTTTGCCCCAAAATTAGGGGATTTTCTGCAATTTTGCTCCAAAATACGGGGAATTTCTGCCTTTTTGCTCCAAAATACAGGGAATTTCTGCGTTTTTGCCCGAAAATAATGGGAATGCATACCTTTTTGCCATAAAAAATGAAATTTCTTCATTTTTTCTCCAAAATAAGGGGAATTTCTACCTTTTTGCCTCTAAATAAGTGGAATTTCTGTCTTTTTCCCACAAAACAAAGGGAATTTCTCTCTTTTTTGCCCCAAAATAAGAGGAATTTCTGACTCATTACCCTGAAATAAGTGAAATTTCTGCAATTTTGCCCCAAAATAAGGAAAATTTAGGACTTTTTTCCCTGAAATAAGTGAAATTTCTGCAATTTTGCCCCAAAATAAGTGAAATTTCTACAATTTTGCCCCAAAATAAGGGAAATTTCTGGAATTTTGCCCCAAAAGAAGTGGAATTTCTGAGTTTTGCCCCAAAATAAGGAGAATTTCTGTCTTTTTGCCCCAACATATAGAGAATTTCTGCCTTTTGCCCCAGAATTAGGAGAATTTCTGAAATTTTGCTCCAAAATACGGGGAATTTCTGCCTTTTTTCCCAAAAATAAGGGAAATGCATATCTTTTTGCCATAAAAAAGGGAAATTTCTTCATATTTGCTCCAAAATAAGGGGAATTTCTGCCTTTTTGACTCTAAATAAGTGGAATTTCTGTCTTTTTTCCCCAAACAACGGGAATTTCTGTATTTTTAGCCCCAAAATAAGGGGGAATTTCTGACTTATTACCCTGAAATAAGTGAAATTTCTGCAATTTTGCCCCCCAAAAAGGGAAATTTCTGCCTTTTTGCCCTGAAATATGTGAAATTTCTGCAATTTTACCGCAAAATAAGGTGAATTTCTGCCTTTTTGCCCTAAAATAATGAGATTTTCTACCTTTTTGCCCCAAAATAAGAAACATTTTTGCTTTATTTCTCTGAAATAAGTGAAATTTCTGCAATTTTGTCCTAAAATAAGAGAAATTTCTGCAATTTTTTCCCATAACAAGGGAAATTTCTGCAATTTTGCCCCAAAATAAGGGGAATTTCTCTTTTTTGCCCCAAAATAAAAAAAATTTCAGCCTTTTTACCTGAAAATAAGTGAATTTTATGCAATTTTGCCCCAAATTAAGCAAATTTCTGCAATTTTGCCCCAAAATAAGGTAAATTCCTGCAATTTTACCCCAAAATAAAGGAAATTTCTTGAATTTTGCACCAAAATAAGGGGAATGTCTGAATTTGGTCCCAAAATAAAGGGAATTTCTGCCTTTTGCCCCAAAATTAGGGGAATTTCTGCAATTTTGCTACAAAATACGGGGAATTTCTGCCTTTTTGCCAGAAAATAATGGGAATGCATACTTTTTTTGCCATAAATAGGAAAACTTCTTCATTTTTGCTCCAAAATAAGGGGAATTTCTGCATTTTTGCCTCTAACTAAGTGGAATTTCTGTCTTTTTCCCCCAAAACAAAGAGAATATTTGTCTTTTTTGCCCCAAAATAAGGGGAATTTCTGACTTATTACCCTGAAATAAGTGAAATTTCTGCAATTTTGCCCCAAAATAAGGGAAATTTCTGCAATTTTGCCCCAATGTAAAGGAAATTTCTGCAATTTTGCCCCAAAATAAGGTGGAATTTCTGACTTTTTGCCTCTAAATAAGTGGAATTTCTATCTTATTCCCCCAAAACAATGGGAATTTCTGTATTTTTTGCCCCAAAATAAGCGGGAATTTCTGACTTATTACCCTGAAATAAGTGAAATTTCTGCAATTTTGCCCTAAAATAAGGGAAATTTCTGCAATTTTTCCATAATAAGGGAAATTTCTGCAATTTTGACCCAAAATAAGGGGAATTTCTCTTTTTTTGCCCCAAAATAAAGGAAATTTCAGCCTTTTTACTTGAAAATAAGTGAATTTTATGCAATTTTGACCCAAATAAAGGAAATTTCTGCAATTTTGCCCCACAATAAGGTAAATTCCTGCAATTTTGCCCCAAAATAAAGGAAATTTTTTGAATTTTGCCCCAAAATAAGGGGAATTTCTGATTTTTGACCCAAAATAAAGGGAATTTCTGCCTTTTGCCCCAAAATTAGGGCAATTTCTGCAATTTTGCTCCAAAATACGGGGAATTTCTGCCTTTTTGCACGAAAATAATGGGAATGCATACCTTTTTGCCATAAAAAGGAAAATTTCTTCATTTTTGCTCCAAAATAAGGAAAATTTCTGCATTTTTGCCTCTAACTAAGTGGAATTTCTGTCTTTTTCCCCCAAAACAAAGAGAATATTTGTCTTTTTTGCCCCAAAATAAGGGGAATTTCTGACTTATTACCCTGAAATAAGTGAAATTTCTGCAATTTTGCCCCAAAATAAGGGAAATTTCTGCAATTTTGCCACAATGTAAAGGAAATTTTTGCAATTGTGCCCCAAAATAAGGGGAATTTCTGACTGTTTGCTCCCGAAAAAAGGAGATTTTCTGTCTTTTTGCCCTAAAATAAGGAGAATTTCTGCTTTTTTGCCCGAAAATTATGAAAATTTCTGCAATTTTGCTTCAAAATACGGGGAATTTCGGCTTTTTATCCCGAAAGTAAGGGGAATGTATACCTATTGCCACAAAAAAGGGAAATTTCTTCATTTTTGCCCCAAAATAAGAGGAATTTCTGCTTTTTACCTCAAAATAAGTGAAATTTCTCCCTTTTTAACCAAAAATAAATGGAATTTCTCTCTTTTCGCTCCAAAATAAAAGGAATTTTTGAATTAGGCCCTGAAATATGTGATATTTCTGCAATTTTGCCCCGAAATAAAAAAAATTTCTACCTTTTTGCCACAAAATAAGGGGAATTACTGTCTTTTTGCCCCAAAATAAGGGAAATTTCTGCCTTTTTGCCCCCAAATAAGGGGAATTTCAGCCTTTTTCCCTCAAAATAAAGCGAATTTCTGCATTTTTGCCACAAAATATTAAGAATTTCTACATTTTTGCCCCAAAATAAGGAAAATTTCTGCCTTTTTTCCCTGAAATAAGTGAAATTTGTACAATTTTGCCCCAAAATAAAGAAATTTTGGATTTTTTCCACAAAATAAGTGGAATTTCTGAATTATGCCTTTAAATAAGGAGAATTTCTGTCTTTTTGCCCAAACATATTAGGAATTTCTGCATTTTTGCCCAACAATTAGGGGATTTTCTGCAATTTTGCTCCAAAATACGGGGAATTTCTGCCTTTTTGCCCGAAAATAAGGGGAATGCATAAATTTTTGCCATAAAAAAGGGAAATTTTTTCATTTTTGCTCCAAAATAATGGGAATTTCTGCCTTTTTGCCTCTAAATAAGTGGAATTTCTGTCTTTTTCCCCCAAAACAAAAGGAATTTTTGTCTTTTTTGCCCCAAAATAAAAGGAATTTCTGACTTATTACCATGAAATAAGTGAAATTTCTGCAATTTTGCCCCAAAATAAGGGAAATTTCTGCCTTTTTGCCCTGAAATATGTGAAATTTCTGCAATTTTACCGCAAAATAAGGTGAATTTCTGACTTTTTACCCTAAAATAATGAGATTTTCTACCTTTTTGCCCTAAAATAATGAGATTTTCTACCTTTTTGCCCCAAAATAAGAAACATTTTTGCTTTATTTCTCTTAAATAAGTGAAATTTCTGCAATTTTGTCCTAAAATAAGGGAAATTTCTGCAATTTTTTCCCATAACAAGGGAAATTTCTGCAATTTTGTCCCAAAATAAGGGGAATTTCTCTTTTTTTGCCCCAAAATAAAGAAAATTTCAACCTTTTTAACTGAAAATAAGTGAATTTTATGCAATTTTGCCCCAAATTAAGCAAATTTCTGCAATTTTGCCCCAAAATAAGGTAAATTCCTGCAATTTTACCCCAAAATAAAGGAAATTTCTTGAATTTTGCCCCAAAATAAGGGGAATGTCTGAATTTTGTCCCAAAATAAAGGGAATTTCTGCCTTTTGCCCCAAAATTAGGGGAATTTCTGCAATTTTGCTACAAAATACGGGGAATTTCTGCCTTTTTGCCAGAAAATAATGGGAATGCATACCTTTTTGCCATAAATAGGAAAACTTCTTCATTTTTGCTCCAAAATAAGGGGAATTTCTGCATTTTTGCCTCTAACTAAGTGGAATTTCTGTCTTTTTCCCCCAAAACAAAGAGAATATTTGTCTTTTTTGCCCCAAAATAAGGGGAATTTCTGACTTATTACCCTGAAATAAGTGAAATTTCTGCAATTTTGCCCCAAAATAAGGGAAATTTCTGCAATTTTGCCACAATGTAAAGGAAAATTCTGCAATTGTGCCCCAAAATAAGGGGAATTTCTGACTGTTTGCTCCCGAAAAAAGAAGATTTTCGGTCTTTTTGCCCTAAAATAAGGAGAATTTCTGCTTTTTTGCCCGAAAATTATGAAAATTTCTGCAATTTTGCTTCAAAATACGGGGAATTTCGGCTTTTTATCCCGAAAGTAAGGGGAATGTATACCTTTTGCCACATAAAAGGGAAATTTCTTCATTTTTGCCCCAAAATATGAGGAATTTCTGCTTTTTACCTCAAAATAAGTGAAATTTCTCCCTTTTTAACCAAAAATAAATGGAATTTCTCTCTTTTTGCCCCAAAATAAAAGGAATTTTTGAATTAGGCCCTGAAATAAGTGATATTTCTGCAATTTTGCCCCGAAATAAAAGAAATTTCTACCTTTTTGCCACAAAATAAGGGGAATTACTGTCTTTTTGCCCCAAAATAAGGGAAATTTCTGCCTTTTTGCCCCCAAATAAGGAGAATTTCAGCCTTTTTCCCTCAAAATAAAAGGAATTTCTGCATTTTTGCCACAAAATATTAAGAATTTCTACATTTTTGCCCCAAAATAAGGAAAATTTCTGCCTTTTTTCCCTGAAATAAGTGAAATTTCTGCAATTTTGCCCCAAAAAAGGGGAATTTTGGAATTTTTCCCCAAAATAAGTGGAATTTCTGAATTATGCCCTTAAATAAAAAGAATTTCTGTCTTTTTGCCCCAACATATTAGGAATTTCTGCATTTTTGCCCCACAATTAGGGGAATTTCTGCAATTTTGCTCCAAAATACGGGGAATTTCTGCCTTTTTGCCCAAAAATAAGGGGAATGCATAACTTTTTGCCATAAAAAAGGGAAATTTTTTTATTTTTGCTCCAAAATAATGGGAATTTCTGCCTTTTTGCCTCTAAATAAGTGGAATTTCTGTCTTTTTCCCCCAAAACAAAAGGAATTTTTGTCTTTTTTGCCCCAAAATAAAAGGAATTTCTGACTTATTACCATGAAATAACTGAAATTTCTGCAATTTTGCCCAAAAATAAGGGAAATTTATGCCTTTTTAGCCTGAAATATGTGAAATTTCTGCAATTTTACCACAAAATAAGGTGAATTTCTGCCTTTTTGCCCTAAAATAATGAGATTTTCTACCTTTTTGCCCCAAAATAAGAAACATTTTTGCTTTATTTCTCTGAAATAAGTGAAATTTCTGCAATTTTGTCCTAAAATAAGGGAAATTTCTGCAATTTTTTCCCATAACAAGGGAAATTTCTGCAATTTTGCCCCAAAATAAGGGGAATTTCTCTTTTTTTGCCCCACAATAAAGAAAATTTCAGCCTTTTTACCTGAAAATAAGTGAATTTTATGCAATTTTGCCCCAAATTAAGCAAATTTCTGCAATTTTGCCCCAAAATAAGGTAAATTCCTGCAATTTTACCCCAAAATAAAGGAAATTTCTTGAATTTTGCCCCAAAATAAGGGGAATGTCTGAATTTTGTCCCAAAATAAAGGGAATTTCTGCCTTTTGCCCCAAAATTAGGGGAATTTCTGCAATTTTGCTACAAAATACGGGGAATTTCTGCCTTTTTGCCAGAAAATAATGGGAATGCATACCTTTTTGCCATAAATAGGAAAACTTCTTCATTTTTGCTCCAAAATAAGGGGAATTTCTGCATTTTTGCCTCTAACTAAGTGGAATTTCTGTCTTTTTCCCCCAAAACAAAGAGAATATTTGTCTTTTTTGCCCCAAAATAAGGGGAATTTCTGACTTATTACCCTGAAATAAGTGAAATTTCTGCAATTTTGCCCCAAAATAAGGGAAATTTCTGCAATTTTGCCACAATGTAAAGGAAAATTCTGCAATTGTGCCCCAAAATAAGGGGAATTTCTGACTGTATGCTCCCGAAAAAAGAAGATTTTCGGTCTTTTTGCCCTAAAATAAGGAGAATTTCTGCTTTTTTGCCCGAAAATTATGAAAATTTCTGCAATTTTGCTTCAAAATACGGGGAATTTCGGCTTTTTATCCCGAAAGTAAGGGGAATGTATACCTTTTGCCACATAAAAGGGAAATTTCTTCATTTTTGCCCCAAAATATGAGGAATTTCTGCTTTTTACCTCAAAATAAGTGAAATTTCTCCCTTTTTAACCAAAAATAAATGGAATTTCTCTCTTTTTGCCCCAAAATAAAAGGAATTTTTGAATTAGGCCCTGAAATAAGTGATATTTCTGCAATTTTGCCCCGAAATAAAAGAAATTTCTACCTTTTTGCCACAAAATAAGGGGAATTACTGTCTTTTTGCCCCAAAATAAGGGAAATTTCTGCCTTTTTGCCCCCAAATAAGGAGAATTTCAGCCTTTTTCCCTCAAAATAAAAGGAATTTCTGCATTTTGGCCACAAAATATTAAGAATTTCTACATTTTTGCCCCAAAATAAGGAAAATTTCTGCCTTTTTTCCCTGAAATAAGTGAAATTTCTGCAATTTTGCCCCAAAAAAGGGGAATTTTGGAATTTTTCCCCAAAATAAGTGGAATTTCTGAATTATGCCCTTAAATAAAAAGAATTTCTGTCTTTTTGCCCCAACATATTAGGAATTTCTGCATTTTTGCCCCACAATTAGGGGAATTTCTGCAATTTTGCTCCAAAATACGGGGAATTTCTGCCTTTTTGCCCAAAAATAAGGGGAATGCATAACTTTTTGCCATAAAAAAGGGAAATTTTTTTATTTTTGCTCCAAAATAATGGGAATTTCTGCCTTTTTGCCTCTAAATAAGTGGAATTTCTGTCTTTTTCCCCCAAAACAAAAGGAATTTTTGTCTTTTTTGCCCCAAAATAAAAGGAATTTCTGACTTATTACCATGAAATAACTGAAATTTCTGCAATTTTGCCCAAAAATAAGGGAAATTTCTGCCTTTTTAGCCTGAAATATGTGAAATTTCTGCAATTTTACCACAAAATAAGGTGAATTTCTGCCTTTTTGCCCTAAAATAATGAGATTTTCTACCTTTTTGCCCCAAAATAAGAAACATTTTTGCTTTATTTCTCTGAAATAAGTGAAATTTCTGCAATTTTGTCCTAAAATAAGGGAAATTTCTGCAATTTTTTCCCATAACAAGGGAAATTTCTGCAATTTTGCCCCAAAATAAGGGGAATTTCTCTTTTTTTGCCCCACAATAAAGAAAATTTCAGCCTTTTTACCTGAAAATAAGTGAATTTTATGCAATTTTGCCCCAAATTAAGCAAATTTCTGCAATTTTGCCCCAAAATAAGGTAAATTCCTGCAATTTTACCCCAAAATAAAGGAAATTTCTTGAATTTTGCCCCAAAATAAGGGGAATGTCTGAATTTTGTCCCAAAATAAAGGGAATTTCTGCCTTTTGCCCCAAAATTAGGGGAATTTCTGCAATTTTGCTACAAAATACGGGGAATTTCTGCCTTTTTGCCAGAAAATAATGGGAATGCATACCTTTTTGCCATAAATAGGAAAACTTCTTCATTTTTGCTCCAAAATAAGGGGAATTTCTGCATTTTTGCCTCTAACTAAGTGGAATTTCTGTCTTTTTCCCCCAAAACAAAGAGAATATTTGTCTTTTTTGCCCCAAAATAAGGGGAATTTCTGACTTATTACCCTGAAATAAGTGAAATTTCTGCAATTTTGCCCCAAAATAAGGGAAATTTCTGCAATTTTGCCACAATGTAAAGGAAAATTCTGCAATTGTGCCCCAAAATAAGGGGAATTTCTGACTGTATGCTCCCGAAAAAAGAAGATTTTCGGTCTTTTTGCCCTAAAATAAGGAGAATTTCTGCTTTTTTGCCCGAAAATTATGAAAATTTCTGCAATTTTGCTTCAAAATACGGGGAATTTCGGCTTTTTATCCCGAAAGTAAGGGGAATGTATACCTTTTGCCACATAAAAGGGAAATTTCTTCATTTTTGCCCCAAAATATGAGGAATTTCTGCTTTTTACCTCAAAATAAGTGAAATTTCTCCCTTTTTAACCAAAAATAAATGGAATTTCTCTCTTTTTGCCCCAAAATAAAAGGAATTTTTGAATTAGGCCCTGAAATAAGTGATATTTCTGCAATTTTGCCCCGAAATAAAAGAAATTTCTACCTTTTTGCCACAAAATAAGGGGAATTACTGTCTTTTTGCCCCAAAATAAGGGAAATTTCTGCCTTTTTGCCCCCAAATAAGGAGAATTTCAGCCTTTTTCCCTCAAAATAAAAGGAATTTCTGCATTTTGGCCACAAAATATTAAGAATTTCTACATTTTTGCCCCAAAATAAGGAAAATTTCTGCCTTTTTTCCCTGAAATAAGTGAAATTTCTGCAATTTTGCCCCAAAAAAGGGGAATTTTGGAATTTTTCCCCAAAATAAGTGGAATTTCTGAATTATGCCCTTAAATAAAAAGAATTTCTGTCTTTTTGCCCCAACATATTAGGAATTTCTGCATTTTTGCCCCACAATTAGGGGAATTTCTGCAATTTTGCTCCAAAATACGGGGAATTTCTGCCTTTTTGCCCAAAAATAAGGGGAATGCATAACTTTTTGCCATAAAAAAGGGAAATTTTTTTATTTTTGCTCCAAAATAATGGGAATTTCTGCCTTTTTGCCTCTAAATAAGTGGAATTTCTGTCTTTTTCCCCCAAAACAAAAGGAATTTTTGTCTTTTTTGCCCCAAAATAAAAGGAATTTCTGACTTATTACCATGAAATAACTGAAATTTCTGCAATTTTGCCCAAAAATAAGGGAAATTTCTGCCTTTTTAGCCTGAAATATGTGAAATTTCTGCAATTTTACCACAAAATAAGGTGAATTTCTGCCTTTTTGCCCTAAAATAATGAGATTTTCTACCTTTTTGCCCCAAAATAAGAAACATTTTTGCTTTATTTCTCTGAAATAAGTGAAATTTCTGCAATTTTGTCCTAAAATAAGGGAAATTTCTGCAATTTTTTCCCATAACAAGGGAAATTTCTGCAATTTTGCCCCAAAATAAGGGGAATTTCTCTTTTTTTGCCCCACAATAAAGAAAATTTCAGCCTTTTTACCTGAAAATAAGTGAATTTTATGCAATTTTGCCCCAAATTAAGCAAATTTCTGCAATTTTGCCCCAAAATAAGGTAAATTCCTGCAATTTTACCCCAAAATAAAGGAAATTTCTTGAATTTTGCCCCAAAATAAGGGGAATGTCTGAATTTTGCCCCAAAATAAAGGGAATTTCTGCCTTTTGCCCCAAAATTAGGGGAATTTCTGCAATTTGGCTACAAAATACGGGGAATTTCTGACTTTTTGCCAGAAAATAATGGGAATGCATACCTTTTTGCCATAAATAGGAAAATTTCTTCATTTTTGCTCGAAAATAAGGGGAATTTCTGCATTTTTGACTCTAACTAAGTGGAATTTCTGTCTTTTTCCCCCAAAACAAAGAGAATATTGGTCTTTTTTGCCCCAAAATAAGGGGAATTTCTGACTTATTACCCTGAAATAAGTGAAATTTCTGCAATTTTGCCCCAAAATAAGGAAAATTTCTGCAATTTTGCCCCAAAATAAGGGGAATTTCTGCCTTTTTGCCTCTAAATAAGTGGAATTTCTATCTTATTCCCCCAAAACAACGGGAATTTCTGTATTTTTTGCCCCAAAATAAGCGGGAATTTCTGACTTATTACCCTGAAATAAGTGAAATTTCTGCAATTTTGCCCTAAAATAAGGGAAATTTCTGCAATTTTTCCATAATAAGGGAAATTTCTGCAATTTTGCCCCAAAATAAGGGGAATTTCTCTTTTTTTGCCCCAAAATAAAGGAAATTTCAGCCTTTTTACTTGAAAATAAGTGAATTTTATGCAATTTTGCCCCAAATAAAGGAAATTTCTGCAATTTTGCCCCACAATAAGGTAAATTCCTGCAATTTTGCCCCAAAATAAAGGAAATTTTTTGAATTTTGCCCCAAAATAAGGGGAATTTCTGATTTTTGCCCCAAAATAAAGGGAATTTCTGCCTTTTGCCCCAAAATTAGGGCAATTTCTGCAATTTTGCTCCAAAATACGGGGAATTTCTGCCTTTTTGCACGAAAATAATGGGAATGCATACCTTTTTGCCATAAAAAGGAAAATTTCTTCATTTTTGCTCCAAAATAAGGGGAATTTCTGCATTTTTGCCTCTAACTAAGTGGAATTTCTGTCTTTTTCCTCCAAAACAAAGGGAATTTCTGTCTTTTTTGCCCCAAAATAAGGGGAATTTCTGACTTATTACCCTGAAATAAGTGAAATTTCTGCAATTTTGCCACAATGTAAAGGAAATTTCTGCAATTGTGCCCCAAAATAAGGGGAATTTCTGACTGTTTGCTCCCGAAAAAAGAAGATTTTCGGTCTTTTTGCCCTAAAATAAGGAGAATTTCTGCTTTTTTGCCCGAAAATTATGAAAATTTCTGCAATTTTGCTTCAAAATACGGGGAATTTCGGCTTTTTATCCCGAAAGTAAGGGGAATGTATACCTTTTGCCACATAAAAGGGAAATTTCTTCATTTTTGCCCCAAAATAAGAGGTATTTCTGCTTTTTACCTCAAAATAAGTGAAATTTCTCCCTTTTTAACCAAAAATAAATGGAATTTCTCTCTTTTTGCCCCAAAATAAAAGGAATTTTTGAATTAGGCCCTGAAATAAGTGATATTTCTGCAATTTTGCCCCGAAATAAAAGAAATTTCTACCTTTTTGCCACAAAATAAGGGGAATTACTGTCTTTTTGCCCCAAAATAAGGGAAATTTCTGCCTTTTTGCCCCCAAATAAGGAGAATTTCAGCCTTTTTCCCTCAAAATAAAAGGAATTTCTGCATTTTTGCCACAAAATATTAAGAATTTCTACATTTTTGCCCCAAAATAAGGAAAATTTCTGCCTTTTTTCCCTGAAATAAGTGAAATTTCTGCAATTTTGCCCCAAAAAAGGGGAATTTTGGAATTTTTCCCCAAAATAAGTGGAATTTCTGAATTATGCCCTTAAATAAAAAGAATTTCTGTCTTTTTGCCCCAACATATTAGGAATTTCTGCATTTTTGCCCCACAATTAGGGGAATTTCTGCAATTTTGCTCCAAAATACGGGGAATTTCTGCCGTTTTGCCCAAAAATAAGGGGAATCCATAACTTTTTGCCATAAAAAAGGGAAATTTTTTTATTTTTGCTCCAAAATAATGGGAATTTCTGCCTTTTTGCCTCTAAATAAGTGGAATTTCTGTCTTTTTCCCCCAAAACAAAAGGAATTTTTGTGTTTTTTGCCCCAAAATAAAAGGAATTTCTGACTTATTACCATGAAATAACTGAAATTTCTGCAATTTTGCCCAAAAATAAGGGAAATTTCTGCCTTTTTAGCCTGAAATATGTGAAATTTCTGCAATTTTACCACAAAATAAGGTGAATTTCTGCCTTTTTGCCCTAAAATAATGAGATTTTCTACCTTTTTGCCCCAAAATAAGAAACATTTTTGCTTTATTTCTCTGAAATAAGTGAAATTTCTGCAATTTTGTCCTAAAATAAGGGAAATTTCTGCAATTTTTTCCCATAACAAGGGAAATTTCTGCAATTTTGCCCCAAAATAAGGGGAATTTCTCTTTTTTGCCCCACAATAAAGAAAATTTCAGCCTTTTTACCTGAAAATAAGTGAATTTTATGCAATTTTGCCCCAAATTAAGCAAATTTCTGCAATTTTGCCCCAAAATAAGGTAAATTCCTGCAATTTTACCCCAAAATAAAGGAAATTTCTTGAATTTTGCCCCAAAATAAGGGGAATGTCTGAATTTTGCCCCAAAATAAAGGGAATTTCTGCCTTTTGCCCCAAAATTAGGGGAATTTCTGCAATTTGGCTACAAAATACGGGGAATTTCTGACTTTTTGCCAGAAAATAATGGGAATGCATACCTTTTTGCCATAAATAGGAAAATTTCTTCATTTTTGCTCGAAAATAAGGGGAATTTCTGCATTTTTGACTCTAACTAAGTGGAATTTCTGTCTTTTTCCCCCAAAACAAAGAGAATATTGGTCTTTTTTGCCCCAAAACAAGGGGAATTTCTGACTTATTACCCTGAAATAAGTGAAATTTCTGCAATTTTGCCCCAAAATAAGGAAAATTTCTGCAATTTTGCCCCAAAATAAGGGGAATTTCTGCCTTTTTGCCTCTAAATAAGTGGAATTTCTATCTTATTCCCCCAAAACAACGGGAATTTCTGTATTTTTTGCCCCAAAATAAGCGGGAATTTCTGACTTATTACCCTGAAATAAGTGAAATTTCTGCAATTTTGCCCTAAAATAAGGGAAATTTCTGCAATTTTTCCATAATAAGGGAAATTTCTGCAATTTTGCCCCAAAATAAGGGGAATTTCTCTTTTTTTGCCCCAAAATAAAGGAAATTTCAGCCTTTTTACTTGAAAATAAGTGAATTTTATGCAATTTTGCCCCAAATAAAGGAAATTTCTGCAATTTTGCCCCACAATAAGGTAAATTCCTGCAATTTTGCCCCAAAATAAAGGAAATTTTTTGAATTTTGCCCCAAAATAAGGGGAATTTCTGATTTTTGCCCCAAAATAAAGGGAATTTCTGCCTTTTGCCCCAAAATTAGGGCAATTTCTGCAATTTTGCTCCAAAATACGGGGAATTTCTGCCTTTTTGCACGAAAATAATGGGAATGCATACCTTTTTGCCATAAAAAGGAAAATTTCTTCATTTTTGCTCCAAAATAAGGGGAATTTCTGCATTTTTGCCTCTAACTAAGTGGAATTTCTGTCTTTTTCCTCCAAAACAAAGGGAATTTCTGTCTTTTTTGCCCCAAAATAAGGGGAATTTCTGACTTATTACCCTGAAATAAGTGAAATTTCTGCAATTTTGCCACAATGTAAAGGAAATTTCTGCAATTGTGCCCCAAAATAAGGGGAATTTCTGACTGTTTGCTCCCGAAAAAAGAAGATTTTCGGTCTTTTTGCCCTAAAATAAGGAGAATTTCTGCTTTTTTGCCCGAAAATTATGAAAATTTCTGCAATTTTGCTTCAAAATACGGGGAATTTCGGCTTTTTATCCCGAAAGTAAGGGGAATGTATACCTTTTGCCACATAAAAGGGAAATTTCTTCATTTTTGCCCCAAAATAAGAGGAATTTCTGCTTTTTACCTCAAAATAAGTGAAATTTCTCCCTTTTTAACCAAAAATAAATGGAATTTCTCTCTTTTTGCCCCAAAATAAAAGGAATTTTTGAATTAGGCCCTGAAATAAGTGATATTTCTGCAATTTTGCCCCGAAATAAAAGAAATTTCTACCTTTTTGCCACAAAATAAGGGGAATTACTGTCTTTTTGCCCCAAAATAAGGGAAATTTCTGCCTTTTTGCCCCCAAATAAGGAGAATTTCAGCCTTTTTCCCTCAAAATAAAAGGAATTTCTGCATTTTTGCCACAAAATATTAAGAATTTCTACATTTTTGCCCCAAAATAAGGAAAATTTCTGCCTTTTTTCCCTGAAATAAGTGAAATTTCTGCAATTTTGCCCCAAAAAAGGGGAATTTTGGAATTTTTCCCCAAAATAAGTGGAATTTCTGAATTATGCCCTTAAATAAAAAGAATTTCTGTCTTTTTGCCCCAACATATTAGGAATTTCTGCATTTTTGCCCCACAATTAGGGGAATTTCTGCAATTTTGCTCCAAAATACGGGGAATTTCTGCCTTTTTGCCCGAAAATAAGGGGAATGCATAACTTTTTGCCATAAAAAAGGGAAATTTTTTCATTTTTGCTCCAAAATAATGGGAATTTCTGCCTTTTTGCCTCTAAATAAGTGGAATTTCTGTCTTTTTCCCCCAAAACAAAAGGAATTTTTGTCTTTTTTGCCCCAAAATAAAAGGAATTTCTGACTTATTACCATGAAATAACTGAAATTTCTGCAATTTTGCCCCAAAATAAGGGAAATTTCTGCCTTTTTAGCCTGAAATATGTGAAATTTCTGCAATTTTGCCCTAAAATAAGGAAAATTTCTGCAATTTTTTTCAATAACCAGGGAAATTTCTTCAATTTTGCCCCAAAATAAGGGGAATTTCTCCCTTTTTGCCCCAAAATAAAAGAAATTTCAGCCTTTTTACCTGAAAATAATTGAAGTTTCTGCAATTTTGCCCCAAATAAGAAAAATTTCTGCAATTTTGCCCCAAAATAAGGTAAATTCCTGCAATTTTGCCCCAAATTAAAGGAAATTTCTTGAATTTTGCCCCAAAATAAGGGGAATTTATGATTTTTGCCCCAAAATAAAGGGAATTTCTGCCTTTTGCCCCTAAATTAGGGGAATTTCTGCAATTTTACCCCAAAATAAGTCGAATTTCTGCCTTTTTGCCCCAAAATAATGGGAATTTCTGCCTTTTTGCCCCAAAATAAGAAAAATTTTTGCTTATTTTCTCTGAAATAAGTGAAATTTCTGCAATTTTGTTCTAAAATAAAGAAAATTTCTGCAATTTTTCCCCATAATAAGAGAAATTTTTGCAATTTTGCCCCAAAATAAGAGAAATTTCTCCCTTTTTGCCCCAAAATAAAGGATATATCAGCCCTTATTCCTGAAAATAAGTGAAATTTCTGCAATTTTGCCCCAAATAAGGGAAATTTCTGCAATTTTGCCCAAAAATAAGGTAAATTCCTCCAATTTTGCCCCAAAATAAAGGGAATTTCTTGAATTTTGCCCCAAAATAAAGAGAGTTTCTGATTTTTGCCCCAAAATTAGGGGATTTTCTGCAATTTTGCTCCAA
The DNA here is from genome assembly GCF_963924665.1 of Micromys minutus. Taxonomy (NCBI): domain Eukaryota; kingdom Metazoa; phylum Chordata; class Mammalia; order Rodentia; family Muridae; genus Micromys; species Micromys minutus. The sequence goes on from NW_027667217.1 coordinate 777,639, forward strand.
AATACGGGGAATTTCTGCCTTTTGCTCCAAAATACAGGGAATTTCTGCGTTTTTGCCCAAAAATAATGGGAATGCATACCTTTTTGCCATAAAAAATGAAATTTCTTCATTTTTGCTCCAAAATAAGGGGAATTTCTGCCTTTTTGCCTCTAAATAAGTGGAATTTCTGTCTTTTTCCCAAAAAACAAAGGGAATTTCTCTCTTTTTTGCCCCAAAATAAGAGGAATTTCTGACTCATTACCCTGAAATAAGTGAAATTTCTGCAATTTTGCCCTAAAATAAGGAAAATTTCTGCAATTTTTTTCAATAACAAGGGAAATTTCTTCAATTTTGCCCCAAAATAAGGGGAATTTCTCCCTTTTTGCCCCAAAATAAAAGAAATTTCAGCCTTTTTACTTGAAAATAATTGAAGTTTCTGCAATTTTGCCCCAAATAAGAAAAATTTCTGCAATTTTGCCCCAAAATAAGGTAAATTCCTGCAATTTTGCCCCAAATTAAAGGAAATTTCTTGAATTTTGCCCCAAAATAAGGGGAATTTATGATTTTTGCCCCAAAATAAAGGGAATTTCTGCCTTTTGCCCCTAAATTAGGGGAATTTCTGCAATTTTACCCCAAAATAAGTCGAATTTCTGCCTTTTTGCCCCAAAATAATGGGAATTTATGCCTTTTTGCCCCAAAATAAGAAAAATTTTTGCTTTTTTTCTCTGAAATAAGTGACATTTCTGCAATTTTGTTCAAAAATAAAGAAAATTTCTGCAATTTTTCCCCATAATAAGAGAAATTTTTGCAATTTTGCCCCAAAATAAGAGAAATTTCTCCCTTTTTGCCCCAAAATAAAGGATATATCAGCCCTTATTCCTGAAAATATGTGAAATTTCTGCAATTTTACCCCAAAATAAGTCGAATTTCTGCCTTTTTGCCCCGAAATAATGGGAATTTCTGCCTTTTTGCCCCAAAATAAGAAAAATTTTTGCGTTTTTTCTCTGAAATAAGTGAAATTTCTGCAATTTTGCCCTAAAATAAGGAAAATTTCTGCAATTTTTTTCAATAACCAGGGAAATTTCTTCAATTATGCTCAAAAATAAAAGGAATTTCTCCCTTTTTGCCCCAAAATAAAAGAAATTTCAGCCTTTTTACCTGAAAATAATTGAAGTTTCTGCAATTTTGCCCCAAATAAGAAAAATTTCTGCAATTTTGCCCCAAAATAAGGTAAATTCCTGCAATTTTGCCCCAAATTAAAGGAAATTTCTTGAATTTTGCCCCAAAATAAGAGGAATTTATGATTTTTGCCCCAAAATAAAGGGATTTTCTGCCTTTTGCCCCTAAATTAAGGGAATTTCTGCAATTTTACCCCAAAATAAGTCGAATTTCTGCCTTTTTGCCCCAAAATAATGGGAATTTCTGCCTTTTTGCCCCAAAATAAGAAAGATTTTTGCTTTTTTTCTCTGAAATAAGTGAAATTTCTGCAATTTTGTTCTAAAATAAAGAAAATTTCTGCAATTTTTCCCCATAATAAGAGAAATTTTTGCAATTTTGACCCAAAATAAGAAAAATTTCTCCCTTTTTGCCCCAAAATAAAGGATATATCAGCCCTTATTCCTGAAAATAAGTGAAATTTCTGCAATTTTGCCCCAAATAAGGGAAATTTCTGCAATTTTGCCCAAAAATAAGGTAAATTCCTCCAATTTTGCCCCAAAATAAAGGGAATTTCTTGAATTTTGCCCCAAAATAAAGAGAGTTTCTGATTTTTGCCCCAAAATTAGGGGATTTTCTGCAATTTTGCTCAAAAATAAAAGGAATTTCTCCCTTTTTGCCCCAAAATAAAAGAAATTTCAGCCTTTTTACCTGAAAATAATTGAAGTTTCTGCAATTTTGCCCCAAATAAGAAAAATTTCTGCAATTTTGCCCCAAAATAAGGTAAATTCCTGCAATTTTGCCCCAAATTAAAGGAAATTTCTTGAATTTTGCCCCAAAATAAGGGGAATGTCTGAATTTTGTCCCAAAATAAAGGGAATTTCTGCCTTTTGCCCCAAAATTAGGGGAATTTCTGCAATTTTACCCCAAAATAAGTCGAATTTCTGCCTTTTTGCCCCAAAATAATGGGAATTTCTGCCTTTTTGCCCCAAAATAAGAAAAATTTTTGCTTTTTTTCTCTGAAATAAGTGAAATTTCTGCAATATTGTTCTAAAATAAAAAAAATTTCTGCAATTTTTCCCCATAATAAGAGAAATTTTTGCAATTTTGCCCCAAAATAAGAGAAATTTCTCCCTTTTTGCCCCAAAATAAAGGATATATCAGCCCTTATTCCTGAAAATAAGTGAAATTTCTGCAATTTTGCCCCAAATAAGGGAAATTTCTGCAATTTTGCCCAAAAATAAGGTAAATTCCTCCAATTTTGCCCCAAAATAAAGGGAATTTCTTGAATTTTGCCCCAAAATAAAGAGTTTCTGATTTTTGCCCCAAAATTAGGGGATTTTCTGCAATTTTGCTCCAAAATACGGGGAATTTCTGCCTTTTTGCTCCAAAATACAGGGAATTTCTGCGTTTTTGCCCGAAAATAATGGGAATGCATACCTTTTTGCCATAAAAAATGAAATTTCTTCATTTTTTCTCCAAAATAAGGGGAATTTCTACCTTTTTGCCTCTAAATAAGTGGAATTTCTGTCTTTTTCCCACAAAACAAAGGGAATTTCTCTCTTTTTTGCCCCAAAATAAGAGGAATTTCTGACTCATTACCCTGAAATAAGTGAAATTTCTGCAATTTTGCCCCAAAATAAGGAAAATTTAGGACTTTTTTCCCTGAAATAAGTGAAATTTCTGCAATTTTGCCCCAAAATAAGTGAAATTTCTACAATTTTGCCCCAAAATAAGGGAAATTTCTGGAATTTTGCCCCAAAAGAAGTGGAATTTCTGAGTTTTGCCCCAAAATAAGGAGAATTTCTGTCTTTTTGCCCCAACATATAGGGAATTTCTGCCTTTTGCCCCAGAATTAGGAGAATTTCTGAAATTTTGCTCCAAAATACGGGGAATTTCTGCCTTTTTTCCCAAAAATAAGGGAAATGCATATCTTTTTGCCATAAAAAAGGGAAATTTCTTCATATTTGCTCCAAAATAAGGGAAATTTCTGCCTTTTTGACTCTAAATAAGTGGAATTTCTGTCTTTTTTCCCCAAAACAACGGGAATTTCTGTATTTTTAGCCCCAAAATAAGGGGGAATTTCTGACTTATTACCCTGAAATAAGTGAAATTTCTGCAATTTTGCCCCCCAAAAAGGGAAATTTCTGCCTTTTTGCCCTGAAATATGTGAAATTTCTGCAATTTTACCGCAAAATAAGGTGAATTTCTGCCTTTTTGCCCTAAAATAATGAGATTTTCTACCTTTTTGCCCCAAAATAAGAAACATTTTTGCTTTATTTCTCTGAAATAAGTGAAATTTCTGCAATTTTGTCCTAAAATAAGAGAAATTTCTGCAATTTTTTCCCATAACAAGGGAAATTTCTGCAATTTTGCCCCAAAATAAGGGGAATTTCTCTTTTTTGCCCCAAAATAAAAAAAATTTCAGCCTTTTTACCTGAAAATAAGTGAATTTTATGCAATTTTGCCCCAAATTAAGCAAATTTCTGCAATTTTGCCCCAAAATAAGGTAAATTCCTGCAATTTTACCCCAAAATAAAGGAAATTTCTTGAATTTTGCCCCAAAATAAGGGGAATGTCTGAATTTTGTCCCAAAATAAAGGGAATTTCTGCCTTTTGCCCCAAAATTAGGGGAATTTCTGCAATTTTGCTACAAAATACGGGGAATTTCTGCCTTTTTGCCAGAAAATAATGGGAATGCATACTTTTTTGCCATAAATAGGAAAACTTCTTCATTTTTGCTCCAAAATAAGGGGAATTTCTGCATTTTTGCCTCTAACTAAGTGGAATTTCTGTCTTTTTCCCCCAAAACAAAGAGAATATTTGTCTTTTTTGCCCCAAAATAAGGGGAATTTCTGACTTATTACCCTGAAATAAGTGAAATTTCTGCAATTTTGCCCCAAAATAAGGGAAATTTCTGCAATTTTGCCCCAATGTAAAGGAAATTTCTGCAATTTTGCCCCAAAATAAGGGGAATTTCTGACTTTTTGCCTCTAAATAAGTGGAATTTCTATCTTATTCCCCCAAAACAATGGGAATTTCTGTATTTTTTGCCCCAAAATAAGCGGGAATTTCTGACTTATTACCCTGAAATAAGTGAAATTTCTGCAATTTTGCCCTAAAATAAGGGAAATTTCTGCAATTTTTCCATAATAAGGGAAATTTCTGCAATTTTGACCCAAAATAAGGGGAATTTCTCTTTTTTTGCCCCAAAATAAAGGAAATTCCAGCCTTTTTACTTGAAAATAAGTGAATTTTATGCAATTTTGACCCAAATAAAGGAAATTTCTGCAATTTTGCCCCACAATAAGGTAAATTCCTGCAATTTTGCCCCAAAATAAAGGAAATTTTTTGAATTTTGCCCCAAAATAAGGGGAATTTCTGATTTTTGACCCAAAATAAAGGGAATTTCTGCCTTTTGCCCCAAAATTAGGGCAATTTCTGCAATTTTGCTCCAAAATACGGGGAATTTCTGCCTTTTTGCACGAAAATAATGGGAATGCATACCTTTTTGCCATAAAAAGGAAAATTTCTTCATTTTTGCTCCAAAATAAGGAAAATTTCTGCATTTTTGCCTCTAACTAAGTGGAATTTCTGTCTTTTTCCCCCAAAACAAAGAGAATATTTGTCTTTTTTGCCCCAAAATAAGGGGAATTTCTGACTTATTACCCTGAAATAAGTGAAATTTCTGCAATTTTGCCCCAAAATAAGGGAAATTTCTGCAATTTTGCCACAATGTAAAGGAAATTTTTGCAATTGTGCCCCAAAATAAGGGGAATTTCTGACTGTTTGCTCCCGAAAAAAGGAGATTTTCTGTCTTTTTGCCCTAAAATAAGGAGAATTTCTGCTTTTTTGCCCGAAAATTATGAAAATTTCTGCAATTTTGCTTCAAAATACGGGGAATTTCGGCTTTTTATCCCGAAAGTAAGGGGAATGTATACCTATTGCCACAAAAAAGGGAAATTTCTTCATTTTTGCCCCAAAATAAGAGGAATTTCTGCTTTTTACCTCAAAATAAGTGAAATTTCTCCCTTTTTAACCAAAAATAAATGGAATTTCTCTCTTTTCGCTCCAAAATAAAAGGAATTTTTGAATTAGGCCCTGAAATATGTGATATTTCTGCAATTTTGCCCCGAAATAAAAGAAATTTCTACCTTTTTGCCACAAAATAAGGGGAATTACTGTCTTTTTGCCCCAAAATAAGGGAAATTTCTGCCTTTTTGCCCCCAAATAAGGGGAATTTCAGCCTTTTTCCCTCAAAATAAAGCGAATTTCTGCATTTTTGCCACAAAATATTAAGAATTTCTACATTTTTGCCCCAAAATAAGGAAAATTTCTGCCTTTTTTCCCTGAAATAAGTGAAATTTGTACAATTTTGCCCCAAAATAAGAGAAATTTTGGATTTTTTCCACAAAATAAGTGGAATTTCTGAATTATGCCTTTAAATAAGGAGAATTTCTGTCTTTTTGCCCAAACATATTAGGAATTTCTGCATTTTTGCCCAACAATTAGGGGATTTTCTGCAATTTTGCTCCAAAATACGGGGAATTTCTGCCTTTTTGCCCGAAAATAAGGGGAATGCATAAATTTTTGCCATAAAAAAGGGAAATTTTTTCATTTTTGCTCCAAAATAATGGGAATTTCTGCCTTTTTGCCTCTAAATAAGTGGAATTTCTGTCTTTTTCCCCCAAAACAAAAGGAATTTTTGTCTTTTTTGCCCCAAAATAAAAGGAATTTCTGACTTATTACCATGAAATAAGTGAAATTTCTGCAATTTTGCCCCAAAATAAGGGAAATTTCTGCCTTTTTGCCCTGAAATATGTGAAATTTCTGCAATTTTACCGCAAAATAAGGTGAATTTCTGACTTTTTACCCTAAAATAATGAGATTTTCTACCTTTTTGCCCTAAAATAATGAGATTTTCTACCTTTTTGCCCCAAAATAAGAAACATTTTTGCTTTATTTCTCTGAAATAAGTGAAATTTCTGCAATTTTGTCCTAAAATAAGGGAAATTTCTGCAATTTTTTCCCATAACAAGGGAAATTTCTGCAATTTTGCCCCAAAATAAGGGGAATTTTTCTTTTTTTGCCCCACAATAAAGAAAATTTCAGCCTTTTTACCTGAAAATAAGTGAATTTTATGCAATTTTGCCCCAAATTAAGCAAATTTCTGCAATTTTGCCCCAAAATAAGGTAAATTCCTGCAATTTTACCCCAAAATAAAGGAAATTTCTTGAATTTTGCCCCAAAATAAGGGGAATGTCTGAATTTTGTCCCAAAATAAAGGGAATTTCTGCCTTTTGCCCCAAAATTAGGGGAATTTCTGCAATTTTGCAACAAAATACGGGGAATTTCTGCCTTTTTGCCAGAAAATAATGGGAATGCATACCTTTTTGCCATAAATAGGAAAACTTCTTCATTTTTGCTCCAAAATAAGGGGAATTTCTGCATTTTTGCCTCTAACTAAGTGGAATTTCTGTCTTTTTCCCCCAAAACAAAGAGAATATTTGTCTTTTTTGCCCCAAAATAAGGGGAATTTCTGACTTATTACCCTGAAATAAGTGAAATTTCTGCAATTTTGCCCCAAAATAAGGGAAATTTCTGCAATTTTGCCACAATGTAAAGGAAAATTCTGCAATTGTGCCCCAAAATAAGGGGAATTTCTGACTGTTTGCTCCCGAAAAAAGAAGATTTTCGGTCTTTTTGCCCTAAAATAAGGAGAATTTCTGCTTTTTTGCCCGAAAATTATGAAAATTTCTGCAATTTTGCTTCAAAATACGGGGAATTTCGGCTTTTTATCCCGAAAGTAAGGGGAATGTATACCTTTTGCCACATAAAAGGGAAATTTCTTCATTTTTGCCCCAAAATAAGAGGAATTTCTGCTTTTTACCTCAAAATAAGTGAAATTTCTCCCTTTTTAACCAAAAATAAATGGAATTTCTCTCTTTTTGCCCCAAAATAAAAGGAATTTTTGAATTAGGCCCTGAAATAAGTGATATTTCTGCAATTTTGCCCCGAAATAAAAGAAATTTCTACCTTTTTGCCACAAAATAAGGGGAATTACTGTCTTTTTGCCCCAAAATAAGGGAAATTTCTGCCTTTTTGCCCCCAAATAAGGAGAATTTCAGCCTTTTTCCCTCAAAATAAAAGGAATTTCTGCATTTTTGCCACAAAATATTAAGAATTTCTACATTTTTGCCCCAAAATAAGGAAAATTTCTGCCTTTTTTCCCTGAAATAAGTGAAATTTCTGCAATTTTGCCCCAAAAAAGGGGAATTTTGGAATTTTTCCCCAAAATAAGTGGAATTTCTGAATTATGCCCTTAAATAAAAAGAATTTCTGTCTTTTTGCCCCAACATATTAGGAATTTCTGCATTTTTGCCCCACAATTAGGGGAATTTCTGCAATTTTGCTCCAAAATACGGGGAATTTCTGCCTTTTTGCCCAAAAATAAGGGGAATGCATAACTTTTTGCCATAAAAAAGGGAAATTTTTTTATTTTTGCTCCAAAATAATGGGAATTTCTGCCTTTTTGCCTCTAAATAAGTGGAATTTCTGTCTTTTTCCCCCAAAACAAAAGGAATTTTTGTCTTTTTTGCCCCAAAATAAAAGGAATTTCTGACTTATTACCATGAAATAACTGAAATTTCTGCAATTTTGCCCAAAAATAAGGGAAATTTATGCCTTTTTAGCCTGAAATATGTGAAATTTCTGCAATTTTACCACAAAATAAGGTGAATTTCTGCCTTTTTGCCCTAAAATAATGAGATTTTCTACCTTTTTGCCCCAAAATAAGAAACATTTTTGCTTTATTTCTCTGAAATAAGTGAAATTTCTGCAATTTTGTCCTAAAATAAGGGAAATTTCTGCAATTTTTTCCCATAACAAGGGAAATTTCTGCAATTTTGCCCCAAAATAAGGGGAATTTCTCTTTTTTTGCCCCACAATAAAGAAAATTTCAGCCTTTTTACCTGAAAATAAGTGAATTTTATGCAATTTTGCCCCAAATTAAGCAAATTTCTGCAATTTTGCCACAAAATAAGGTAAATTCCTGCAATTTTACCCCAAAATAAAGGAAATTTCTTGAATTTTGCCCCAAAATAAGGGGAATGTCTGAATTTTGCCCCAAAATAAAGGGAATTTCTGCCTTTTGCCCCAAAATTAGGGGAATTTCTGCAATTTGGCTACAAAATACGGGGAATTTCTGACTTTTTGCCAGAAAATAATGGGAATGCATACCTTTTTGCCATAAATAGGAAAATTTCTTCATTTTTGCTCCAAAATAAGGGGAATTTCTGCATTTTTGACTTTAACTAAGTGGAATTTCTGTCTTTTTCCCCCAAAACAAAGAGAATATTGGTCTTTTTTGCCCCAAAATAAGGGGAATTTCTGACTTATTACCCTGAAATAAGTGAAATTTCTGCAATTTTGCCCCAAAATAAGGAAAATTTCTGCAATTTTGCCCCAAAATAAGGGGAATTTCTGCCTTTTTGCCTCTAAATAAGTGGAATTTCTATCTTATTCCCCCAAAACAACGGGAATTTCTGTATTTTTTGCCCCAAAATAAGCGGGAATTTCTGACTTATTACCCTGAAATAAGTGAAATTTCTGCAATTTTGCCCTAAAATAAGGGAAATTTCTGCAATTTTTCCATAATAAGGGAAATTTCTGCAATTTTGCCCCAAAATAAGGGGAATTTCTCTTTTTTTGCCCCAAAATAAAGGAAATTTCAGCCTTTTTACTTGAAAATAAGTGAATTTTATGCAATTTTGCCCCAAATAAAGGAAATTTCTGCAATTTTGCCCCACAATAAGGTAAATTCCTGCAATTTTGCCCCAAAATAAAGGAAATTTTTTGAATTTTGCCCCAAAATAAGGGGAATTTCTGATTTTTGCCCCAAAATAAAGGGAATTTCTGCCTTTTGCCCCAAAATTAGGGCAATTTCTGCAATTTTGCTCCAAAATACGGGGAATTTCTGCCTTTTTGCACGAAAATAATGGGAATGCATACCTTTTTGCCATAAAAAGGAAAATTTCTTCATTTTTGCTCCAAAATAAGGGGAATTTCTGCATTTTTGCCTCTAACTAAGTGGAATTTCTGTCTTTTTCCTCCAAAACAAAGGGAATTTCTGTCTTTTTTGCCCCAAAATAAGGGGAATTTCTGACTTATTACCCTGAAATAAGTGAAATTTCTGCAATTTTGCCCCAAAATAAGGGAAATTTCTGCAATTTTGCCACAATGTAAAGGAAATTTCTGCAATTGTGCCCCAAAATAAGGGGAATTTCTGACTGTTTGCTCCCGAAAAAAGAAGATTTTCGGTCTTTTTGCCCTAAAATAAGGAGAATTTCTGCTTTTTTGCCCGAAAATTATGAAAATTTCTGCAATTTTGCTTCAAAATACGGGGAATTTCGGCTTTTTATCCCGAAAGTAAGGGGAATGTATACCTTTTGCCACATAAAAGGGAAATTTCTTCATTTTTGCCCCAAAATAAGAGGAATTTCTGCTTTTTACCTCAAAATAAGTGAAATTTCTCCCTTTTTAACCAAAAATAAATGGAATTTCTCTCTTTTTGCCCCAAAATAAAAGGAATTTTTGAATTAGGCCCTGAAATAAGTGATATTTCTGCAATTTTGCCCCGAAATAAAAGAAATTTCTACCTTTTTGCCACAAAATAAGGGGAATTACTGTCTTTTTGCCCCAAAATAAGGGAAATTTCTGCCTTTTTGCCCCCAAATAAGGAGAATTTCAGCCTTTTTCCCTCAAAATAAAAGGAATTTCTGCATTTTTGCCACAAAATATTAAGAATTTCTACATTTTTGCCCCAAAATAAGGAAAATTTCTGCCTTTTTTCCCTGAAATAAGTGAAATTTCTGCAATTTTGCCCCAAAAAAGGGGAATTTTGGAATTTTTCCCCAAAATAAGTGGAATTTCTGAATTATGCCCTTAAATAAAAAGAATTTCTGTCTTTTTGCCCCAACATATTAGGAATTTCTGCATTTTTGCCCCACAATTAGGGGAATTTCTGCAATTTTGCTCCAAAATACGGGGAATTTCTGCCTTTTTGCCCAAAAATAAGGGGAATGCATAACTTTTTGCCATAAAAAAGGGAAATTTTTTTATTTTTGCTCCAAAATAATGGGAATTTCTGCCTTTTTGCCTCTAAATAAGTGGAATTTCTGTCTTTTTCCCCCAAAACAAAAGGAATTTTTGTCTTTTTTGCCCCAAAATAAAAGGAATTTCTGACTTATTACCATGAAATAACTGAAATTTCTGCAATTTTGCCCAAAAATAAGGGAAATTTCTGCCTTTTTAGCCTGAAATATGTGAAATTTCTGCAATTTTACCACAAAATAAGGTGAATTTCTGCCTTTTTGCCCTAAAATAATGAGATTTTCTACCTTTTTGCCCCAAAATAAGAAACATTTTTGCTTTATTTCTCTGAAATAAGTGAAATTTCTGCAATTTTGTCCTAAAATAAGGGAAATTTCTGCAATTTTTTCCCATAACAAGGGAAATTTCTGCAATTTTGCCCCAAAATAAGGGGAATTTCTCTTTTTTGCCCCACAATAAAGAAAATTTCAGCCTTTTTACCTGAAAATAAGTGAATTTTATGCCATTTTGCCTCAAATTAAGCAAATTTCTGCAATTTTGCCCCAAAATAAGGTAAATTCCTGCAATTTTACCCCAAAATAAAGGAAATTTCTTGAATTTTGCCCCAAAATAAGGGGAATGTCTGAATTTTGCCCCAAAATAAAGGGAATTTCTGCCTTTTGCCCCAAAATTAGGGGAATTTCTGCAATTTGGCTACAAAATACGGGGAATTTCTGACTTTTTGCCAGAAAATAATGGGAATGCATACCTTTTTGCCATAAATAGGAAAATTTCTTCATTTTTGCTCGAAAATAAGGGGAATTTCTGCATTTTTGACTCTAACTAAGTGGAATTTCTGTCTTTTTCCCCCAAAACAAAGAGAATATTGGTCTTTTTTGCCCCAAAATAAGGGGAATTTCTGACTTATTACCCTGAAATAAGTGAAATTTCTGCTATTTTGCCCCAAAATAAGGAAAATTTCTGCAATTTTGCCCCAAAATAAGGGGAATTTCTGCCTTTTTGCCTCTAAATAAGTGGAATTTCTATCTTATTCCCCCAAAACAACGGGAATTTCTGTATTTTTTGCCCCAAAATAAGCGGGAATTTCTGACTTATTACCCTGAAATAAGTGAAATTTCTGCAATTTTGCCCTAAAATAAGGGAAATTTCTGCAATTTTTCCATAATAAGGGAAATTTCTGCAATTTTGCCCCAAAATAAGGGGAATTTCTCTTTTTTTGCCCCAAAATAAAGGAAATTTCAGCCTTTTTACTTGAAAATAAGTGAATTTTATGCAATTTTGCCCCAAATAAAGGAAATTTCTGCAATTTTGCCCCACAATAAGGTAAATTCCTGCAATTTTGCCCCAAAATAAAGGAAATTTTTTGAATTTTGCCCCAAAATAAGGGGAATTTCTGATTTTTGCCCCAAAATAAAGGGAATTTCTGCCTTTTGCCCCAAAATTAGGGCAATTTCTGCAATTTTGCTCCAAAATACGGGGAATTTCTGCCTTTTTGCACGAAAATAATGGGAATGCATACCTTTTTGCCATAAAAAGGAAAATTTCTTCATTTTTGCTCCAAAATAAGGGGAATTTCTGCATTTTTGCCTCTAACTAAGTGGAATTTCTGTCTTTTTCCTCCAAAACAAAGGGAATTTCTGTCTTTTTTGCCCCAAAATAAGGGGAATTTCTGACTTATTACCCTGAAATAAGTGAAATTTCTGCAATTTTGCCACAATGTAAAGGAAATTTCTGCAATTGTGCCCCAAAATAAGGGGAATTTCTGACTGTTTGCTCCCGAAAAAAGAAGATTTTCGGTCTTTTTGCCCTAAAATAAGGAGAATTTCTGCTTTTTTGCCCGAAAATTATGAAAATTTCTGCAATTTTGCTTCAAAATACGGGGAATTTCGGCTTTTTATCCCGAAAGTAAGGGGAATGTATACCTTTTGCCACATAAAAGGGAAATTTCTTCATTTTTGCCCCAAAATAAGAGGAATTTCTGCTTTTTACCTCAAAATAAGTGAAATTTCTCCCTTTTTAACCAAAAATAAATGGAATTTCTCTCTTTTTGCCCCAAAATAAAAGGAATTTTTGAATTAGGCCCTGAAATAAGTGATATTTCTGCAATTTTGCCCCGAAATAAAAGAAATTTCTACCTTTTTGCCACAAAATAAGGGGAATTACTGTCTTTTTGCCCCAAAATAAGGGAAATTTCTGCCTTTTTGCCCCCAAATAAGGAGAATTTCAGCCTTTTTCCCTCAAAATAAAAGGAATTTCTGCATTTTTGCCACAAAATATTAAGAATTTCTACATTTTTGCCCCAAAATAAGGAAAATTTCTGCCTTTTTTCCCTGAAATAAGTGAAATTTCTGCAATTTTGCCCCAAAAAAGGGGAATTTTGGAATTTTTCCCCAAAATAAGTGGAATTTCTGAATTATGCCCTTAAATAAAAAGAATTTCTGTCTTTTTGCCCCAACATATTAGGAATTTCTGCATTTTTGCCCCACAATTAGGGGAATTTCTGCAATTTTGCTCCAAAATACAGGGAATTTCTGCCTTTTTGCCCGAAAATAAGGGGAATGCATAACTTTTTGCCATAAAAAAGGGAAATTTTTTCATTTTTGCTCCAAAATAATGGGAATTTCTGCCTTTTTGCCTCTAAATAAGTGGAATTTCTGTCTTTTTCCCCCAAAACAAAAGGAATTTTTGTCTTTTTTGCCCCAAAATAAAAGGAATTTCTGACTTATTACCATGAAATAACTGAAATTTCTGCAATTTTGCCCCAAAATAAGGGAAATTTCTGCCTTTTTAGCCTGAAATATGTGAAATTTCTGCAATTTTGCCCTAAAATAAGGAAAATTTCTGCAATTTTTTTCAATAACCAGGGAAATTTCTTCAATTTTGCCCCAAAATAAGGGGAATTTCTCCCTTTTTGCCCCAAAATAAAAGAAATTTCAGCCTTTTTACCTGAAAATAATTGAAGTTTCTGCAATTTTGCCCCAAATAAGAAAAATTTCTGCAATTTTGCCCCAAAATAAGGTAAATTCCTGCAATTTTGCCCCAAATTAAAGGAAATTTCTTGAATTTTGCCCCAAAATAAGGGGAATTTATGATTTTTGCCCCAAAATAAAGGGAATTTCTGCCTTTTGCCCCTAAATTAGGGGAATTTCTGCAATTTTACCCCAAAATAAGTCGAATTTCTGCCTTTTTGCCCCAAAATAATGGGAATTTCTGCCTTTTTGCCCCAAAATAAGAAAAATTTTTGCTTTTTTTCTCTGAAATAAGTGAAATTTCTGCAATTTTGTTCTAAAATAAAGAAAATTTCTGCAATTTTTCCCCATAATAAGAGAAATTTTTGCAATTTTGCCCCAAAATAAGAGAAATTTCTCCCTTTTTGCCCCAAAATAAAGGATATATCAGCCCTTATTCCTGAACATAAGTGAAATTTCTGCAATTTTGCCCCAAATAAGGGAAATTTCTGCAATTTTGCCCAAAAATAAGGTAAATTCCTCCAATTTTGCCCCAAAATAAAGGGAATTTCTTGAATTTTGCCCCAAAATAAAGAGAGTTTCTGATTTTTGCCCCAAAATTAGGGGATTTTCTGCAATTTTGCTCCAAAATACGGGGAATTTCTGCCTTTTTGCTCCAAAATACAGGGAATTTCTGCGTTTTTGCCCAAAAATAATGGGAATGCATACCTTTTTGCCATAAAAAATGAAATTTCTTCATTTTTGCTCCAAAATAAGGGGAATTTCTGCCTTTTTGCCTCTAAATAAGTGGAATTTCTGTCTTTTTCCCACAAAACAAAGGGAATTTCTCTCTTTTTTGCCCCAAAATAAGAGGAATTTCTGACTCATTACCCTGAAATAAGTGAAATTTCTGCAATTTTGCCCTAAAATAAGGAAAATTTCTGCAATTTTTTTCAATAACAAGGGAAATTTCTTCAATTTTGCCCCAAAATAAGGGGAATTTCTCCCTTTTTGCCCCAAAATAAAAGAAATTTCAGCCTTTTTACTTGAAAATAATTGAAGTTTCTGCAATTTTGCCCCAAATAAGAAAAATTTCTGCAATTTTGCCCCAAAATAAGGTAAATTCCTGCAATTTTGCCCCAAATTAAAGGAAATTTCTTGAATTTTGCCCCAAAATAAGGGGAATTTATGATTTTTGCCCCAAAATAAAGGGAATTTCTGCCTTTTGCCCCTAAATTAGGGGAATTTCTGCAATTTTACCCCAAAATAAGTCGAATTTCTGCCTTTTTGCCCCAAAATAATGGGAATTTATGCCTTTTTGCCCCAAAATAAGAAAAATTTTTGCTTTTTTTCTCTGAAATAAGTGACATTTCTGCAATTTTGTTCAAAAATAAAGAAAATTTCTGCAATTTTTCCCCATAATAAGAGAAATTTTTGCAATTTTGCCCCAAAATAAGAGAAATTTCTCCCTTTTTGCCCCAAAATAAAGGATATATCAGCCCTTATTCCTGAAAATATGTGAAATTTCTGCAATTTTACCCCAAAATAAGTCGAATTTCTGCCTTTTTGCCCCGAAATAATGGGAATTTCTGCCTTTTTGCCCCAAAATAAGAAAAATTTTTGCGTTTTTTCTCTGAAATAAGTGAAATTTCTGCAATTTTGCCCTAAAATAAGGAAAATTTCTGCAATTTTTTTCAATAACCAGGGAAATTTCTTCAATTTTGCTCAAAAATAAAAGGAATTTCTCCCTTTTTGCCCCAAAATAAAAGAAATTTCAGCCTTTTTACCTGAAAATAATTGAAGTTTCTGCAATTTTGCCCCAAATAAGAAAAATTTCTGCAATTTTGCCCCAAAATAAGGTAAATTCCTGCAATTTTGCCCCAAATTAAAGGAAATTTCTTGAATTTTGCCCCAAAATAAGAGGAATTTATGATTTTTGCCCCAAAATAAAGGGATTTTCTGCCTTTTGCCCCTAAATTAAGGGAATTTCTGCAATTTTACCCCAAAATAAGTCGAATTTCTGCCTTTTTGCCCCAAAATAATGGGAATTTCTGCCTTTTTGCCCCAAAATAAGAAAGATTTTTGCTTTTTTTCTCTGAAATAAGTGAAATTTCTGCAATTTTGTTCTAAAATAAAGAAAATTTCTGCAATTTTTCCCCATAATAAGAGAAATTTTTGCAATTTTGACCCAAAATAAGAAAAATTTCTCCCTTTTTGCCCCAAAATAAAGGATATATCAGCCCTTATTCCTGAAAATAAGTGAAATTTCTGCAATTTTGCCCCAAATAAGGGAAATTTCTGCAATTTTGCCCAAAAATAAGGTAAATTCCTCCAATTTTGCCCCAAAATAAAGGGAATTTCTTGAATTTTGCCCCAAAATAAAGAGAGTTTCTGATTTTTGCCCCAAAATTAGGGGATTTTCTGCAATTTTGCTCAAAAATAAAAGGAATTTCTCCCTTTTTGCCCCAAAATAAAAGAAATTTCAGCCTTTTTACCTGAAAATAATTGAAGTTTCTGCAATTTTGCCCCAAATAAGAAAAATTTCTGCAATTTTGCCCCAAAATAAGGTAAATTCCTGCAATTTTGCCCCAAATTAAAGGAAATTTCTTGAATTTTGCCCCAAAATAAGGGGAATGTCTGAATTTTGTCCCAAAATAAAGGGAATTTCTGCCTTTTGCCCCAAAATTAGGGGAATTTCTGCAATTTTACCCCAAAATAAGTCGAATTTCTGCCTTTTTGCCCCAAAATAATGGGAATTTCTGCCTTTTTGCCCCAAAATAAGAAAAATTTTTGCTTTTTTTCTCTGAAATAAGTGAAATTTCTGCAATTTTGTTCTAAAATAAAGAAAATTTCTGCAATTTTTCCCCATAATAAGAGAAATTTTTGCAATTTTGCCCCAAAATAAGAGAAATTTCTCCCTTTTTGCCCCAAAATAAAGGATATATCAGCCCTTATTCCTGAAAATAAGTGAAATTTCTGCAATTTTGCCCCAAATAAGGGAAATTTCTGCAATTTTGCCCAAAAATAAGGTAAATTCCTCCAATTTTGCCCCAAAATAAAGGGAATTTCTTGAATTTTGCCCCCAAATAAAGAGAGTTTCTGACTTTTGCCCCCAAATTAGGGGATTTTCTGCAATTTTGCTCCAAAATACGGGGAATTTCTGCCTTTTTGCTCCAAAATACAGGGAATTTCTGCGTTTTTGCCCGAAAATAATGGGAATGCATACCTTTTTGCCATAAAAAATGAAATTTCTTCATTTTTGCTCCAAAATAAGGGGAATTTCTCTTTTTGCCTCTAAATAAGTGGAATTTCTGTCTTTTTCCCAAAAAACAAAGGGAATTTCTCTCTTTTTTGCCCCAAAATAAGAGGAATTTCTGACTCATTACCCTGAAATAAGTGAAATTTCTGCAATTTTGCCCCAAAATAAGGGAAATTTCTGCCTTTTTGCCCTGAAATATGTGAAATTTCTGCAATTTTACAACAAAATATGTCGAATTTCTGCCTTTTTGCCCCAAAATAATGGGAATTTCTGCCTTTTTGCCCCAAAATAAGAAAAATTTTTGCGTTTTTTTTCTGAAATAATTGAAATTTCTGCAATTTTGCCCTAAAATAAGGAAAATTTCTGCAATTTTTTTCAATAACAAGGGAAATTTCTTCAATTTTGCCCCAAAATAAGGGGAATTTCTCCCTTTTTGCCCCAAAATAAAAGAAATTTCAGACTTTTTACCTGAAAATAATTGAAGTTTCTGCAATTTTGCCCCAAATAAGAAAAATTTCTGCAATTTTGCCCCAAAATAAGGTAAATTCCTGCAATTTTGCCCCAAATTAAAGGAAATTTCTTGAATTTTGCCCCAAAATAAAGGGAATTTATGATTTTTGCCCCAAAATAAAGGAAATTTCTGCCTTTTGCCACTAAATTAGGGGAATTTCTGCAATTTTACCCCAAAATAAGTCGAATTTCTGCCTTTTTGCCCCAAAATAATGGGAATTTCTGCCTTTTTGCCCCAAAATAAGAAAAATTTTTGCTTTTTTTCTCTGAAATAAGTGAAATTTCTGCAATATTGTTCTAAAATAAAAAAAAATTCTGCAATTTTTCCCCATAATAATAGAAATTTTTGCAATTTTGCCCCAAAATAAGAGAAATTTCTCCCTTTTTGCCCCAAAATAAAGGATATATCAGCCCTTATTCCTGAAAATAAGTGAAATTTCTGCAATTTTGCCCCAAATAAGGGAAATTTCTGCAATTTTGCCCAAAAATAAGGTAAATTCCTCCAATTTTGCCCCAAAATAAAGGGAATTTCTTGAATTTTGCCCCAAAATAAAGAGAGTTTCTGATTTTTGCCCCAAAATTAGGGGATTTTCTGCAATTTTGCTCCAAAATACGGGGAATTTCTGCCTTTTTGCTCCAAAATACAGGGAATTTCTGAGTTTTTGCCCGAAAATAATGGGAATGCATACCTTTTTGCCATAAAAAATGAAATTTCTTCATTTTTTCTCCAAAATAAGGGGAATTTCTACCTTTTTGTCTCTAAATAAGTGGAATTTCTGTCTTTTTCCCACAAAACAAAGGGAATTTCTCTCTTTTTTGCCCCAAAATAAGAGGAATTTCTGACTCATTACCCTGAAATAAGTGAAATTTCTGCAATTTTGCCCCAAAATAAGGAAAATTTATGACTTTTTTCCCTGAAATAAGTGAAATTTCTGCAATTTTGCCCCAAAATAAGTGAAATTTCTACAATTTTGCCCCAAAATAAGGGAAATTTCTGGAATTTTGCCCCAAAAGAAGTGGAATTTCTGAGTTTTGCCCCAAAATAAGGAGAATTTCTGTCTTTTTGCCCCAACATATAGGGAATTTCTGCCTTTTGCCCCAGAATTAGGAGAATTTCTGAAATTTTGCTCCAAAATACGGGGAATTTCTGCCTTTTTTCCCAAAAATAAGGGAAATGCATATCTTTTTGCCATAAAAAAGGGAAATTTCTTCATATTTGCTCCAAAATAAGGGGAATTTCTGCCTTTTTGACTCTAAATAAGTGGAATTTCTGTCTTTTTTCCCCAAAACAACGGGAATTTCTGTATTTTTAGCCCCAAAATAAGGGGGAATTTCTGACTTATTACCCTGAAATAAGTGAAATTTCTGCAATTTTGCCCCCCAAAAAGGGAAATTTCTGCCTTTTTGCCCTGAAATATGTGAAATTTCTGCAATTTTACCGCAAAATAAGGTGAATTTCTGCCTTTTTGCCCTAAAATAATGAGATTTTCTACCTTTTTGCCCCAAAATAAGAAACATTGTTGCTTTATTTCTCTGAAATAAGTGAAATTTCTGCAATTTTGTCCTAAAATAAGAGAAATTTCTGCAATTTTTTTCCATAACAAGGGAAATTTCTGCAATTTTGCCCCAAAATAAGGGGAATTTCTCTTTTTTGCCCCAAAATAAAAAAAATTTCAGCATTTTTACCTGAAAATAAGTGAATTTTATGCAATTTTGCCCCAAATTAAGCAAATTTCTGCAATTTTGCCCCAAAATAAGGAAAATTCCTGCAATTTTACCCCAAAATAAAGGAAATTTCTTGAATTTTGCCCCAAAATAAGGGGAATGTCTGAATTTTGTCCCAAAATAAAGGGAATTTCTGCCTTTTGCCCCAAAATTAGGGGAATTTCTGCAATTTTGCTACAAAATACGGGGAATTTCTGCCTTTTTGCCAGAAAATAATGGGAATGCATACCTTTTTGCCATAAATAGGAAAATTTCTTCATTTTTGCTCCAAAATAAGGGGAATTTCTGCATTTTTGCCTCTAACTAAGTGGAATTTCTGTCTTTTTCCCCCAAAACAAAGAGAATATTTGTCTTTTTTGCCCCAAAATAAGGGGAATTTCTGACTTATTACCCTGAAATAAGTGAAATTTCTGCAATTTTGCCCCAAATAAGGGAAATTTCTGCAATTTTGCCCCAATGTAAAGGAAATTTCTGCAATTTTGCCCCAAAATAAGGGGAATTTCTGACTTTTTGCCTCTAAATAAGTGGAATTTCTATCTTATTCCCCCAAAACAATGGGAATTTCTGTATTTTTTGCCCCAAAATAAGCGGGAATTTCTGACTTACTACCCTGAAATAAGTGAAATTTCTGCAATTTTGCCCTAAAATAAGGGAAATTTCTGCAATTTTTCCATAATAAGGGAAATTTCTGCAATTTTGACCCAAAATAAGGGGAATTTCTCTTTTTTTGCCCCAAAATAAAGGAAATTTCAGCCTTTTTACTTGAAAATAAGTGAATTTTATGCAATTTTGACCCAAATAAAGGAAATTTCTGCAATTTTGCCCCACAATAAGGTAAATTCCTGCAATTTTGCCCCAAAATAAAGGAAATTTTTTGAATTTTGCCCCAAAATAAGGGGAATTTCTGATTTTTGACCCAAAATAAAGGGAATTTCTGCCTTTTGCCCCAAAATTAGGGCAATTTCTGCAATTTTGCTCCAAAATACGGGGAATTTCTGCCTTTTTGCACGAAAATAATGGGAATGCATACCTTTTTGCCATAAAAAGGAAAATTTCTTCATTTTTGCTCCAAAATAAGGAAAATTTCTGCATTTTTGCCTCTAACTAAGTGGAATTTCTGTCTTTTTCCCCCAAAACAAAGAGAATATTTGTCTTTTTTGCCCCAAAATAAGGGGAATTTCTGACTTATTACCCTGAAATAAGTGAAATTTCTGCAATTTTGCCCCAAAATAAGGGAAATTTCTGCAATTTTGCCACAATGTAAAGGAAATTTCTGCAATTGTGCTCTAAAATAAGGGGAATTTCTGACTGTATGCTCCCGAAAAAAGGAGATTTTCTGTCTTTTTGCCCTAAATAAGGAGAATTTCTGCTTTTTTGCCCGAAAATTATGAAAATTTCTGCAATTTTGCTTCAAAATACGGGGAATTTCGGCTTTTTATCCCGAACGTAAGGGGAATGTATACCTTTTGCCACAAAAAAGGGAAATTTCTTCATTTTTGCCCCAAAATAAGAGGAATTTCTGCTTTTTACCTCAAAATAAGTGAAATTTCTCCCTTTTTAACCAAAAATAAATGGAATTTCTCTCTTTTTGCCCCAAAATAAAAGGAATTTTTAAATTAGGCCCTGAAATAAGTGATATTTCTGCAATTTTGCCCAGAAATAAAAGAAATTTCTACCTTTTTGACAAAAAATAAAAGGAATTACTGTCTTTTTGCCCCAAAATAAGGGAAATTTCTGCCTTTTTGCCCCCAAATAAGGGGAATTTCAGCCTTTTTTCCTCAAAATAAAAGGAATTTCTGCATTTTTGCAACAAAATATTAAGAATTTCTACATTTTTGCCCCAAAATAAGGAAAATTTCTGCCTTTTTTCCCTGAAATAAGTGAAATTTGTGCAATTTTGCCCCAAAATAAGAGAAATTTTGGATTTTTTCCCCAAAATAAGTGGAATTTCTGAATTATGCCTTTAAATAAGGAGAATTTCTGTCTTTTTGCCCAAACATATTAGGAATTTTTGCATTTTTGCCCAACAATTAGGGGAATTTCTGCAATTTTGCCCCAAAATACGGGGAATTTCTGCCTTTTTGCCCAAAAATAAGGGGAATGCATAACTTTTTGCCATAAAAAAGGGAAATTTTTTCATTTTTGCTCCAAAATAATGGGAATTTCTGCCTTTTTGCCTCTAAATAACTGGAATTTCTGTCTTTTTCCCCAAAACAAAAGGAATTTTTGTCTTTTTTGCCCCAAAATAAAAGGAATTTCTGACTTATTACCATGAAATAAGTGAAATTTCTGCAATTTTGCCCCAAAATAAGGGAAATTTCTGCGTTTTTGCCCTGAAATATGTGAAATTTCTGCAATTTTACCCCAAAATAAGTCCAATTTCTGCCTTTTTGCCCCAAAATAATGGGAATTTCTGCCTTTTTGCCCCAAAATAAGAAAAATTTTTGCGTTTTTTCTCTGAAATAAGTGAAATTTCTGCAATTTTGCCCTAAAATAAGGAAAATTTCTGCAATTTTTTTCATTAACAAGGGAAATTTCTTCAATTTTGCCCCAAAATAAGGGGAATTTTTCCCTTTTTGCCCCAAAATAAAGGAAATTTCAGCCTTTTTACCTAAAAATAATTGAAGTTTCTGCAATTTTGCCCCAAATAAGAAAAATTTCTGCAATTTTGCCCTAAAATATGAGAAATTTCTCCCTTTTTGCCTCAAAATAAAGGATATATCAGCCCTTATTCCTGAAAATAAGTGAAATTTCTGCAATTTTGCCCCAAATAAGGGAAATTTCTGCAATTTTGCCCAAAAATAAGGTAAATTCCTCCAATTTTGCCCCAAAATAAAGGGAATTTCTTGAATTTTGTCCCAAAATAAAGAGAGTTTCTGATTTTTGCCCCAAAATAAGGGGATTTTCTGCAATTTTGCTCCAAAATACGGGGAATTTCTGCCTTTTTGCTCCAAAATACAGGGAATTTCTGCGTTTTTGCCCGAAAATAATGGGAATGCATACCTTTTTGCCATAAAAAATGAAATTTCTTCATTTTTGCTCCAAAATAAGGGGAATTTCTGCCTTTTTGCCTCTAAATAAGTGGAATTTCTGTCTTTTTCCCACAAAACAAAGGGAATTTCTCTCTTTTTTGCTCCAAAATAAGAGGAATTTCTGACTCATTACCCTGAAATAAGTGAAATTTCTGAAATTTTGCCCCAAAATAAGGGAAATTTCTGCCTTTTTGCCCCCAAATAAGGGGAATTCAGCCTTTTTACCTCAAAATAAGAGGAATTTCTGCATTTTTGCCACAAAATATTAGGAATTTCTGTTATTTTGCCCCAAAATGAGGAAAATTTCTGACTTTTTTCCCTGAAATAAGTGAAATTTCTGCAATTTTGCCCCAAAATAAGTGAAATTTCTACAATTTTTGCCCCAAAATAAGGGAAATTTCTGGAATTTTGCCCCAAAAGAAGTGGAATTTCTGAGTTTTGCCCCAAAATAAGGAGAATTACTGTCTTTTTGCCCCAACATATAGGGAATTTCTGCCTTTTGCCTCAGAATTAGGGGAATTTCTGCAATTTTGCTCCAAAATACGGGGAATTTCTGCCTTTTTTCTCAAAAATAAGGGAAATGCATATCTTTTTGCCATAAAAAAGGGAAATTTCTTCATATTTGCTCCAAAATAAGGGGAATTTCTGCCTTATTGACTCTAAATAAGTGGAATTTCTGTCTTTTTTCCCCAAAACAACGGGAATTTCTGTATTTTTAGCACCAGAATAAGGGGGAATTTCTGACTTATTACCCTGAAATAAGTGAAATTTCTGCAATTTTGCCCCCAAAAAAGGGAAATTTCTGCCTTTTTGCCCTGAAATATGTGAAATTTCTGCAATTTTACCGCAAAATAAGGTGAATTTCTGCCTTTTGCCATAAAATAATGAGATTTTCTGCATTTTTGCCCCAAAATAAGAAACATTTTTGCTTTATTTCTCTGAAATAAGTGAAATTTCTGCAATTTTGTCCTAAAATAAGGGAAATTTCTGCAATTTTTTCCCATAACAAGGGAAATTTCTGCAATTTTGCCCCAAAATAAGGGGAATTTCTCTTTTTTTGCCCCAAAATAAAGAAAATTTCAGCCTTTTTACCTGAAAATAAGTGAATTTTATGCAATTTTGCCCCAAATTAAGGAAATTCCTGCAATTTTACCCCAAAATAAAGGAAATTTCTTGAATTTTGCCCCAAAATAAGGGGAATTTCTGCCTTTTGCCCCAAAATTAGGGGAATTTCTGCAATTTTGCTCCAAAATACGGGGAATTTCTGCCTTTTTGCCAGAAAATAATGGGAATGCATACCTTTTTGCCATAAAAAGGAAAATTTCTTCATTTTTGCTCCAAAATAAGGGGAATTTATGCATTTTTGCCTCTAACTAAGTGGAATTTCTGTCTTTTTCCCCCAAAACAAAGAGAATATTTGTCTTTTTTGCCCCAAAATAAGGGGAATTTCTGACTTATTACCCTGAAATAAGTGAAATTTCTGCAATTTTGCCCCAAAATAAGGGAAATTTCTGCAATTTTGCCCCAATGTAAAGGAAATTTCTGCAATTTTGCCCCAAAATAAGCGGAATTTCTGCCTTTTTTCCTCTAAATAAGTGGAATTTCTATCTTATTCCCCCAAAACAACGGGAATTTCTGTATTTTTTGCCCCAAAATAAGCGGTAATTTCTGACTTATTACCCTGAAATAGGTGAAATTTCTGCAATTTTGCCCTAAAATATGGAAATTTCTGCAATTTTTCCATAATAATGGAAATTTCTGCAATTTTGACCCAAAATAAGGGGAATTTCTCTTTTTTTGCCCCAAAATAAAGGAAATTTCAGCCTTTTTACTTGAAAATAAGTGAATTTTTTGCAATTTTGCCCCAAATAAAAGAAATTTCTGCAATTTTGCCCCAAAATAAGGTAAATTCCTGCAATTTTGCCCCAAAATAAAGGAAATTTTTTGAATTTTGCCCCAAAATAAGGGGAATTTCTGATTTTTGCCCCAAAATAAAGGGAATTTCTGCCTTTTGCCCCAAAATTAGGGCAATTTCTGCAATTTTGCTCCAAAATACGGGGAATTTCTGCCTTTTTGCACGAAAATAATGGGAATGCATACCTTTTTGCCATAAAAAGGAAAATTTCTTTATATTTGCTCCAAAATAAGGGGAATTTCTGCATTTTTGCCTCTAACTAAATAGAATTTCTGTCTTTTTCCCCCAAAACAAAGGGAATTTCTGTCTTTTTTGCCCCAAAATAAGGGGAATTTCTGACTTATTACCCTGAAATAAGTGAAATTTCTGCAATTTTGCCCCAAAATAAGGGAAATTTCTGCAATTTTGCCACAATGTAAAGGAAATTTCTGCAATTTTGCCCCAAAATAAGGGGAATTTCTGACTGTTTGCTCCCGAAAAAAGGAGATTTTCTGTCTATTTGCCCTAAAATAAGGAGAATTTCTGCTTTTTTGCCCGAAAATTATGAAAATTTCTGCAATTTTGCTTCAAAATACGGGGAATTTCGGCTTTTTATCCCGAAAGTAAGGGGAATGTATACCTTTTGCCACAAAAAAGGGAAATTTCTTCATTTTTGCCCCAAAATAAGAGGAATTTCTGCTTTTTACCTCAAAATAAGTGAAATTTCTCCCTTTTTAACCAAAAATAAATGGAATTTCTCTCTTTTTGCCCCAAAATAAAAGGAATTTTTGAATTAGGCCCTGAAATAAGTGATATTTCTGCAATTTTGCCCGGAAATAAAAGAAATTTCTACCTTTTTGACACAAAATAAGGGGAATTACTGTCTTTTTGCCCCAAAATAAGGGAAATTTCTGCTTTTTGCCCCCAAATAAGGGAAATTCAGCCTTTTTCCCTCAAAATAAAGCGAATTTCTGCATTTTTGCCACAAAATATTAAGAATTTCTACATTTTTGCCCCAAAATAAGAAAAATTTCTGCCTTTTTTCCCTGAAATAAGTGAAATTTGTGCCATTTTGCCCCAAAATAAGAGAAATTTTGGATTTTTTCCCCAAAATAAGTGGAATTTCTGAATTATGCCTTTAAATAAGGAGAATTTCTGTCTTTTTGCCCAAACATATTAGGAATTTCTGCATTTTTGCCCAACAATTAGGGGAATTTCTGCAATTTACTCCAAAATACGGGGAATTTCTGCCTTTTTGCCCGAAAATACGGGGAATGCATAACTTTTTGCCATAAAAAAGGGAAATTTTTTCATTTTTGCTCCAAAATAATGGGAATTTCTGCATTTTTGCCTCTAAATAAGTGGAATTTCTGTCTTTTTCCTCCAAAACAAAAGGAATTTTTGTCTTTTTTGCCACAAAATAAAAGGAATTTCTGACTTATTACCATGAAATAAGTGAAATTTCTGCAATTTTGCCCCAAAATAGGGGAAATTTCTGCCTTTTTGCCCCAAAATAATGGGAATTTCTGCCTTTTTGCCCCAAAATAAGAAAAATTTTTGCTTTTTTTCTCTGAAATAAGTGAAATTTCTGCAATTTTGCCCTAAAATAAGGAAAATTTCTGCAATTTTTTTCAATAACAAGGGAAATTTCTTCAATTTTGCCCCAAAATAAGGGGAATTTCTCCCTTTTTGCCCCCAAAAAAGGAAATTTCAGCCTTTTTACCTGAAAATAATTGAAGTTTCTGCAATTTTGCCCCAAATAAGAAAAATTTCTGCAATTTTGCCCCAAAATAAGAGAAATTTCTCTCTTTTTGCCCCAAAATAAAGGATAAATCAGCCCTTATTCCTGAAAATAAGTGAAATTTCTGCAATTTTGCCCCAAATAAGGGAAATTTCTGCAATTTTGCCCAAAAATAAGGTAAATTCCTCCAATTTTGCACCAAAATAAAGGGAATTTCTTGAATTTTGCCCCAAAATAAAGAGAGTTTCTGATTTTTGCCCCAAAATTAGGGGATTTTTCTGCAATTTTGCTCCAAAATACGGGGAATTTCTGCCTTTTTCCTCCAAAATACAGTGAATTTCTGCGTTTTTGCCCGAAAATAATGGGAATGCATACCTTTTTGCCATAAAAAATGAAATTTCTTCATTTTTGCTCCAAAATAAGGGGAATTTCTGCCTTTTTGCCCCAAAATAATGGGAATTTCTGCCTTTTTGCCCCAAAATAAGAAAAATTTTTGCGTTTTTTCTCTGAAATAAGTGAAATTTCTGCAATTTTGCCCTAAAATAAGGAAAATTTCTGCAATTTTTTTCAATAACAAGGGAAATTTCTTCAATTTTGCCCCAAAATAAGGCGAATTTCTCCCTTTTTGCCCCCAAAATAAAGGAAATTTCAGCCTTTTTACCTGAAAATAATTGAAGTTTCTGCAATTTTGCCCCAAATAAGAAAAATTTCTGCAATTTTGCCCCAAAATAAGAGAAATTTCTCTCTTTTTGCCCCAAAATAAAGGATAAATCAGCCCTTATTCCTGAAAATAAGTGAAATTTCTGCAATTTTGCCCCAAATAAGGGAAATTTCTGCAATTTTGCCCAAAAATAAGGTAAATTCCTCCAATTTTGCACCAAAATAAAGGGAATTTCTTGAATTTTGCCCCAAAATAAAGAGAGTTTCTGATTTTTGCCCCAAAATTAGGGGATTTTTCTGCAATTTTGCTCCAAAATACGGGGAATTTCTGCCTTTTTCCTCCAAAATACAGGGAATTTCTGCGTTTTTGCCCGAAAATAATGGGAATGCATACCTTTTTGCCATAAAAAATGAAATTTCTTCATTTTTGCTCCAAAATAAGGGGAATTTCTGCCTTTTTGCCCCAAAATAATGGGAATTTCTGCCTTTTTGCCCCAAAATAAGAAAAATTTTTGCGTTTTTTCTCTGAAATAAGTGAAATTTCTGCAATTTTGCCCTAAAATAAGGAAAATTTCTGCAATTTTTTTCAATAACAAGGGAAATTTCTTCAATTTTGCCCCAAAATAAGGCGAATTTCTCCCTTTTTGCCCCAAAAAGGAAATTTCAGCCTTTTTACCTGAAAATAATTGAAGTTTCTGCAATTTTGCCCCAAATAAGAAAAATTTCTGCAATTTTGCCCCAAAATAAGAGAAATTTCTCTCTTTTTGCCTCAAAATAAAGGATAAATCAGCCCTTATTCCTGAAAATAAGTGAAATTTCTGCAATTTTGCCCCAAATAAGGGAAATTTCTGCAATTTTGCCCAAAAATAAGGTAAATTCCTCCAATTTTGCAGCAAAATAAAGGGAATTTCTTGAATTTTGCCCCAAAATAAAGAGAGTTTCTGATTTTTGCCCCAAAAGTAGGGGATTTTTCTGCAATTTTGCTCCAAAATACGGGGAATTTCTGACTGTTTGCTCCCGAAAAAAGGAGATTTTCTGTCTATTTGCCCTAAAATAAGGAGAATTTCTGCTTTTTTGCCCGAAAATTATGAAAATTTCTGCAATTTTGCTTCAAAATACGGGGAATTTCGGCTTTTTATCCCGAAAGTAAGGGGAATGTATACCTTTTGCCACAAAAAAGGGAAATTTCTTCATTTTTGCCCCAAAATAAGAGGAATTTCTGCTTTTTACCTCAAAATAAGTGAAATTTCTCCCTTTTTAACCAAAAATAAATGGAATTTCTCTCTTTTTGCCCCAAAATAAAAGGAATTTTTGAATTAGGCCCTGAAATAAGTGATATTTCTGCAATTTTGCCCGGAAATAAAAGAAATTTCTACCTTTTTGACACAAAATAAGGGGAATTACTGTCTTTTTGCCCCAAAATAAGGGAAATTTCTGCTTTTTGCCCCCAAATAAGGGAAATTCAGCCTTTTTCCCTCAAAATAAAGCGAATTTCTGCATTTTTGCCACAAAATATTAAGAATTTCTACATTTTTGCCCCAAAATAAGAAAAATTTCTGCCTTTTTTCCCTGAAATAAGTGAAATTTGTGCCATTTTGCCCCAAAATAAGAGAAATTTTGGATTTTTTCCCCAAAATAAGTGGAATTTCTGAATTATGCCTTTAAATAAGGAGAATTTCTGTCTTTTTGCCCAAACATATTAGGAATTTCTGCATTTTTGCCCAACAATTAGGGGAATTTCTGCAATTTACTCCAAAATACGGGGAATTTCTGCCTTTTTGCCCGAAAATACGGGGAATGCATAACTTTTTGCCATAAAAAAGGGAAATTTTTTCATTTTTGCTCCAAAATAATGGGAATTTCTGCATTTTTGCCTCTAAATAAGTGGAATTTCTGTCTTTTTCCTCCAAAACAAAAGGAATTTTTGTCTTTTTTGCCACAAAATAAAAGGAATTTCTGACTTATTACCATGAAATAAGTGAAATTTCTGCAATTTTGCCCCAAAATAGGGGAAATTTCTGCCTTTTTGCCCCAAAATAATGGGAATTTCTGCCTTTTTGCCCCAAAATAAGAAAAATTTTTGCTTTTTTTCTCTGAAATAAGTGAAATTTCTGCAATTTTGCCCTAAAATAAGGAAAATTTCTGCAATTTTTTTCAATAACAAGGGAAATTTCTTCAATTTTGCCCCAAAATAAGGGGAATTTCTCCCTTTTTGCCCCCAAAAAAGGAAATTTCAGCCTTTTTACCTGAAAATAATTGAAGTTTCTGCAATTTTGCCCCAAATAAGAAAAATTTCTGCAATTTTGCCCCAAAATAAGAGAAATTTCTCTCTTTTTGCCCCAAAATAAAGGATAAATCAGCCCTTATTCCTGAAAATAAGTGAAATTTCTGCAATTTTGCCCCAAATAAGGGAAATTTCTGCAATTTTGCCCAAAAATAAGGTAAATTCCTCCAATTTTGCACCAAAATAAAGGGAATTTCTTGAATTTTGCCCCAAAATAAAGAGAGTTTCTGATTTTTGCCCCAAAATTAGGGGATTTTTCTGCAATTTTGCTCCAAAATACGGGGAATTTCTGCCTTTTTCCTCCAAAATACAGGGAATTTCTGCGTTTTTGCCCGAAAATAATGGGAATGCATACCTTTTTGCCATAAAAAATGAAATTTCTTCATTTTTGCTCCAAAATAAGGGGAATTTCTGCCTTTTTGCCCCAAAATAATGGGAATTTCTGCCTTTTTGCCCCAAAATAAGAAAAATTTTTGCGTTTTTTCTCTGAAATAAGTGAAATTTCTGCAATTTTGCCCTAAAATAAGGAAAATTTCTGCAATTTTTTTCAATAACAAGGGAAATTTCTTCAATTTTGCCCCAAAATAAGGCGAATTTCTCCCTTTTTGCCCCAAAAAGGAAATTTCAGCCTTTTTACCTGAAAATAATTGAAGTTTCTGCAATTTTGCCCCAAATAAGAAAAATTTCTGCAATTTTGCCCCAAAATAAGAGAAATTTCTCTCTTTTTGCCTCAAAATAAAGGATAAATCAGCCCTTATTCCTGAAAATAAGTGAAATTTCTGCAATTTTGCCCCAAATAAGGGAAATTTCTGCAATTTTGCCCAAAAATAAGGTAAATTCCTCCAATTTTGCAGCAAAATAAAGGGAATTTCTTGAATTTTGCCCCAAAATAAAGAGAGTTTCTGATTTTTGCCCCAAAAGTAGGGGATTTTTCTGCAATTTTGCTCCAAAATACGGGGAATTTCTGCCTTTTTGCTCCAAAATACAGGGAATTTCTGTGTTTTTGCCCGAAAATAATGGGAATGCATACCTTTTTGCCATAAAAAATAAAATTTCTTCATTTTTGCTCCAAAATAAGGGGAATTTCTGCCTTTTTGCCCCAAAATAATGGGAATTTCTGCCTTTTTGCCCCAAAATAAGAAAAATTTTTGCGTTTTTTCTCTGAAATAAGTGAAATTTCTGCAATTTTGCCTGAAAATAAGGAAAATTTCTGCAATTTTTTTCAATAACAAGGGAAATTTCTTCAATTTTGCCTCAAAATAAGGGGAATTTCTCCCTTTTTGCCCCAAAAAAGGAAATTTCAGCCTTTTTACCTGAAAATAATTGAAGTTTCTGCAATTTTGCCCCAAATAAGAAAAATTTCTGCAATTTTGCCCCAAAATAAGAGAAATTTCTCTCTTTTTGCTCCAAAATAAAGGATAAATCAGCCCTTATTCCTGAAAATAAGTGAAATTTCTGCAATTTTGCCCCAAATAAGGGAAATTTCTGCAATTTTGCCCAAAAATAAGGTAAATTCCTTTAATTTTGCACCAAAATAAAGGGAATTTCTTTAATTTTGCCCCAAAATAAAGAGAGTTTCTGATTTTTGCCCCAAAATTAGGGGATTTTTCTGCAATTTTGCTCCAAAATACGGGGAATTTCTGCCTTTTTGCTCCAAAATACAGGGAATTTCTGCGTTTTTGCCCGAAAATAATGGGAATGCATACCTTTTTGCCATAAAAAATGAAATTTCTTCATTTTTGCTCCAAAATAAGGGGAATTTCTGCCTTTTTGCCTCTAAATAAGTGGAATTTCTGTCTTTTTCCCACAAAACAAAGGGAATTTCTCTCTTTTTTGCTCAAAAATAAGAGGAATTTCTGACTCATTACCCTGAAATAAGTGAAATTTCTGCAATTTTGCCCCAAAATAAGGGAAATTTCTGCCTTTTTGCCCCCAAATAAGGGGAATTCAGCCTTTTTACCTCAAAATAAGAGGAATTTCTGCATTTTTGCCACAAAATATTAGGAATTTCTGTTATTTTGCCCCAAAATAAGGAAAATTTCTGACTTTTTTCCCTGAAATAAGTGAAATTTCTGCAATTTTGCCCCAAAATAAGTGAAATTTCTACAATTTTGCCCCAAAATAAGGGAAATTTCTGGAATTTTGCCCCAAAAGAAGTGGAATTTCTGAGTTTTGCTCAAAATAAGGAGAATTTCTGTCTTTTTGCCCCAACATATAGGGAATTTCTGCCTTTTGCCCCAGAATTAGGGGAATTTCTGCAATTTTGCTCCAAAATACGGGGAATTTCTGCCTTTTTTCTCAAAAATAAGGGAAATGCATATCTTTTTGCCATAAAAAAGGGAAATTTCTTCATATTTGCTCCAAAATAAGCGGAATTTCTGCCTTTTTGACTCCAAATAAGTGGAATTTCTGTCTTTTTTCCCCAAAACAACGGGAATTTCTGTATTTTTAGCCCCAAAATAAGGGGGAATTTCTGACTTATTACCCTGAAATAAGTGAAATTTCTGCAATTTTGCCCCCAAAAAAGGGAAATTTCTGCCTTTTTGCCCTGAAATATGTGAAATTTCTGCAATTTTACCGGAAAATAAGGTGAATTTCTGCCTTTTTGCCCTAAAATAATGAGAGTTTCTGCCTTTTTGCCCCAAAATAAGAAACATTTTTGCTTTATTTCTCTGAAATAAGTGAAATTTCTGCAATTTTGTCCTAAAATAAGGGAAATTTCTACAATTTTTTCCCATAACAAGGGAAATTTCTGCAATTTTGCCCCAAAATAAGGGGAATTTCTCTTTTTTTGCCCCAAAATAAAGAAAATTTCAGCCTTTATACCTGAAAATAAGTGAATTTTATGCAATTTTGCCCCAAATTAAGGAAATTTCTGCAATTTTGCCCCAAAATAAGGAAAATTCCTGCAATTTTACCACAAAATAAAGGAAATTTCTTGAATTTTGCCCCAAAATAAGGGGAATGTCTAATTTTTGTCCCAAAATAAAGGGAATTTCTGCCTTTTGCCCCAAAATTAGGGGAATTTCTGCAATTTTGCTCCAAAATACGGGGAATTTCTGTCTTTTTGCCAGAAAATAACGGGAATGCATACCTTTTTGCCATAAAAAGAAAAATATCTTCATTTTTGCTCCAAAATAAGGGGAATTTCTGCATTTTTGCCTCTAACTAAGTGGAATTTCTGTCTTTTTCCCCCAAAACAAAGAGAATATTTGTCTTTTTTGCCACAAAATAAGGGGAATTTCTGACTTATTACCCTGAAATAAGTGAAATTTCTGCAATTTTGCCCCAAAATAAGGGAAATTTCTGCAATTTTGCCCCAATGTAAAGGAAATTTCTGCAATTTTGCCCCAAAATAAGGGGAATTTGTGCATTTTTGCCTCTAAATAAGTGGAATTTCTATCTTATTCCCCCAAAACAACGGGAATTTCTGCATTTTTTGCCCCAAAATAAGCGGGAATTTCTGACTTATTACCCTGAAATAAGTGAAATTTCTGCAATTTTTCCCTAAAATATGGAAATTTCTGCAATTTTTCCATAATAAGGGAAATTTCTGCAATTTTGACCCAAAATAAGGGGAATTTCTCTTTTTTTGCCCCAAAATAAAGGAAATTTCAGCCTTTTTACTTGAAAATAAGTGAATTTTATGCAATTTTGCCCCAAATAAAGAAAATTTCTGCAATTTTGCCCCAAAATAAGGTAAATTCCTGCAATTTTGCCCCAAAATAAAGGAAATTTTTTGAATTTTGCCCCAAAATAAGGGGAATTTCTGATTTTTGCCCCAAAATAAAGGGAATTCTGCCTTTTGCCCCAAAATTAGGGAAATTTCTGCAATTTTGCTCCAAAATACGGGAAATTTCTGTCTTTTTGCACGAAAATAATGGGAATGCATACCTTTTTGCCATAAAAAGGAAAATTTCTTCATTTTTGCTCCAAAATAAGGGGAATTTCTGCATTTTTGCCTCTAACTACGTGGAATTTCTGTCTTTTTCCCCCAAAACATAGGGAATTTCTGTCTTTTTTGCCCCAAAATAAGGGGAATTTCTGACTTATTACCCTGAAATAAGTGAAATTTCTGCAATTTTGCCCCAAAATAAAGGAAATTTCTGCAATTTTGCCACATTGTAAAGGAAATTTCTGCAATTTTGCCCCAAAATAAGGGGAATTTCTTTCTGACTGTTTGCTCCCGAAAAAAGGAGATTTTCTGTCTTTTTGCCCTAAAATAAGGAGAATTTCTGCTTTTTTGCCCGAAAATTATGAAAATTTATGCAATTTTGCTTTAAAATACGGGCTATTTCGGCTTTTTATCCCGAAAGTAAGGAGAATGTATACCTTTTGCCACAAAAAAGGGAAATTTCTTCATTTTTGCCCCAAAATAAGAGGAATTTCTATTTTTACCTCAAAATAAGTGAAATTTCTCCCTTTTTAACCAAAAATAAATGGAATTTCTCTCTTTTTGCCCCAAAATAAAAGGAATTTTTGAATTAGGCCCTGAAATAAGTGATATTTCTGCAATTTTGCCCCGAAATAAAAGAAATTTCTACATTTTTGCCAAAAAATAAGGGGAATTACTGTCTTTTTGCCCCAAAATAAGGGAAATTTCTGCCTTTTTGCCCCCAAATAAGGGGAAATTCAGCCTTTTTCCCTCAAAATAAAGCGAATTTCTTCATTTTTGCCACAAAATATTAAGAATTTCTACATTTTTGCCCCAAAATAAGGAAAATTTCTGCCTTTTTTCCCTGAAATAAGTGAAATTTGTGCAATTTTGCACCAAAATAAGAGAAATTTTGGATTTTTTCCCCAAAATAAGTGGAATTTCTGAATTATGCCCTTAAATAAGGAGAATTTCTGTCTTTTTGCCCCAACATATTAGGAATTTCTGCATTTTTGCCCAACAATTAGGGGAATTTCTGCAATTTTGCTCCAAAATACAGGGAATTTCTGCCTTTTTGCCCGAAAATAAGGGGAATGCATAACTTTTTGCCATAAAAAAGGGAAATTTCTTCATTTTTGCTCCAAAATAATGGGAATTTCTGCCTTTTTGCCTCTAAATGAGTGGAATTTCTGTCTTTTTCCCCCAAAACAAAAGAAATTTTTGTCTTTTTTGCCCCAAAATAAAAGGAATTTCTGACTTATTACCATGAAATAAGTGAAATTTCTGCAATTTTGCCCCAAAATAAGGGAATTTTCTGCCTTTTTGCCCTGAAATATGTGAAATTTCTGCAATTTTACCCCAAAATAAGTCCAATTTCTTCATTTTTGCCACAAAATAATGGGAATTTCTGCCTTTTTGCCCCAAAATAAGAAAAATTTTTGCGTTTTTTCTCTGAAATAAGTGAAATTTCTGCAATTTTGCCCTAAAATAAAGAAAATTTCTGTAATTTTTTTCAATAACAAGGGAAATTTCTTCAATTTTGCCCCAAAATAAGGGGAATTTCTCCCTTTTTGCCCCAAAATAAAGGAAATTTCAGCCTTTTTACCTGAAAATAATTGAAGTTTCTGCAATTTTGCCCCAAATAAGAAAAATTTCTGCAATTTTGCCCCAAAATAAGAGAAATTTCTCCCTTTATGCCCCAAAATAAAGGATATATCAGCCCTTATTCCTGAAAATAAGTGAAATTTCTGCAATTTTGCCCCAAATAAGGGAAATTTCTGCAATTTTGCCCAAAAATAAGGTAAATTCCTCCAATTTTGCCCCAAAATAAAGGGAATTTCTTGAATTTTGCCCCAAAATAAAGAGAGTTTCTGATTTTTGCCCCAAAATTAGGGGATTTTCTGCAATTTTGCTCCAAAATACGGGGAATTTCTGCCTTTTTGCTCCAAAATACAGGAAATTTCTGCGTTTTTGCCCGAAAATAATGGGAATGCATACCTTTTTGCCATAAAAAATGAAATTTCTTCATTTTTGCTCCAAAATAAGGGGAATTTCTGCCTTTTTGCCTCTAAATAAGTGGAATTTCTGTCTTTTTCCCACAAAACAAAGGGAATTTCTCTCTTTTTTGCTCAAAAATAAGAGGAATTTCTGACTCATTACCCTGAAATAAGTGAAATTTCTGCAATTTTGCCCCAAAATAAGGGAAATTTTTGCCTTT
The DNA here is from genome assembly GCF_963924665.1 of Micromys minutus. Taxonomy (NCBI): domain Eukaryota; kingdom Metazoa; phylum Chordata; class Mammalia; order Rodentia; family Muridae; genus Micromys; species Micromys minutus. The sequence goes on from NW_027667217.1 coordinate 812,029, forward strand.
TTGCCCCCAAATAAGGGGAATTCAGCCTTTTTACCTCAAAATAAGAGGAATTTCTGCATTTTTGCCACAAAATATTAGGAATTTCTGTTATTTTGCCCCAAAATAAAGAAAATTTCTGACTTTTTCCCCTGAAATAAGTGAAATTTCTGCAATTTTGCCCCAAAATAAGTGAAATTTCTACAATTTTTCCCCAAAATAAGGGAAATTTCTGGAATTTTGCCCCAAAAGAAGTGGAATTTCTGAGTTTTGCCCCAAAATAAGGAGAATTTCTGTCTTTTTGCCCCAACATATAGGGAATTTCTGCCTTTTGCCCCAGAATTAGGGGAATTTCTGCAATTTTGCTCCAAAATACGGGTAATTTCTGACTTTTTTCTCAAAAATAAGAGAAATGCATATCTTTTTGCCATAAAAAAGGGAAATTTCTTCATATTTGCTCCAAAATAAGGGGAATTTCTGCCTTTTTGACTCCAAATAAGTGGAATTTCTGTCTTTTTTCCCCAAAACAACGGGAATTTCTGTATTTTTAGCCCCAAAATAAGGGGGAATTTCTGACTTATTACCCTGAAATAAGTGAAATTTCTGCAATTTTGCCCCCAAAAAAGGGAAATTTCTGCCTTTTTGCCCTGAAATATGTGAAATTTCTGCAATTTTACCGCAAAATAAGGTGAATTTCTGCCTTTTTGCCCTAAAATAATGAGAGTTTCTGCCTTTTTGCCCCAAAATAAGAAACATTTTTGCTTTATTTCTCTGAAATAAGTGAAATTTCTGCAATTTTGTCCTAAAATAAGGGAAATTTCTGATATTTTTTCCCATAACAAGGGAAATTTCTGCAATTTTGCCCCAAAATAAGGGGAATTTCTCTTTTTTTGCCCCAAAATAAAGAAAATTTCAGCCTTTATACCTGAAAATAAGTGAATTTTATGCAATTTTGCCCCAAATTAAGGAAATTTCTGCAATTTTGCCCCAAAATAAGGAAAATTCCTGCAATTTTACCCCAAAATAAAGGAAATTTCTTGAATTTTGCCCCAAAATAAGGGGAATGTCTGATTTTTGTCCCAAAATAAAGGGAATTTCTCCCTTTTGCCCCAAAATTAGGGGAATTTCTGCAATTTTGCTCCAAAATACGGGGAATTTCTGTCTTTTTGCCAGAAAATAATGGGAATGCATACCTATTTGCCATAAAAAGAAAAATTTCTTCATTTTTGCTCCAAAATAAGGGGAATTTCTGCATTTTTGCCTCTAACTAAGTGGAATTTCTGTCTTTTTCCCCCAAAACAAAGAGAATATTTGTCTTTTTTGCCCCAAAATAAGGGGAATTTCTCCCTTTTTGCCCGAAAATAAAGGAAATTTCAGCCTTTTTACCTGAAAATAATTGAAGTTTCTACAATTTTGCCCCAAATAAGAAAAATTTCTGCAATTTTGCCCCAAAATAAGAGAAATTTCTCCCTTTTTGCCCCAAAATAAAGGATATATCAGCCCTTATTCCTGAAAATAAGTGAAATTTCTGCAATTTTGCCCCAAATAAGGGAAATTTCTGCAATTTTGCCCAAAAATAAGGTAAATTCCTCCAATTTTGCCCCAAAATAAAGGGAATTTCTTGAATTTTGCCCCAAAATAAAGAGAGTTTCTGATTTTTGCCCCAAAATTAGGGGATTTTCTGCAATTTTGCTCCAAAATACGGGGAATTTCTGCCTTTTTGCTCCAAAATACAGGAAATTTCTGCGTTTTTGCCCGAAAATAATGGGAATGCATACCTTTTTGCCATAAAAAATGAAATTTCTTCATTTTTGCTCCAAAATAAGGGGAATTTCTGCCTTTTTGCCTCTAAATAAGTGGAATTTCTGTCTTTTTCCCACAAAACAAAGGGAATTTCTCTCTTTTTTGCTCAAAAATAAGAGGAATTTCTGACTCATTACCCTGAAATAAGTGAAATTTCTGCAATTTTGCCCCAAAATAAGGGAAAATTCTGCCTTTTTGCCCCCAAATAAGGGGAATTCAGCCTTTTTACCTCTAAATAAGAGGAATTTCTGCATTTTTGCCACAAAATATTAGGAATTTCTGTTATTTTGCCCCAAAATAAGGAAAATTTCTGACTTTTTCCCCTGAAATAAGTGAAATTTCTGAAATTTTGCCCCAAAATAAGTGAAATTTCTACAATTTTGCCCCAAAATAAGGGAAATTTCTGGAATTTTGCCCCAAAAGAAGTGGAATTTCTGAGTTTTGCCCCAAAATAAGGAGAATTTCTGTCTTTTTGCCCCAACATATAGGGAATTTCTGCCTTTTGCCCCAGAATTAGGGGAATTTCTGCAATTTTGCTCCAAAATACGGGGAATTTCTGACTTTTTTCTCAAAAATAAGGGAAATGCATATATTTTTGCCATAAAAAAGGGAAATTTCTTCATATTTGCTCCAAAATAAGCGGAATTTCTGCCTTTTTGACTCCAAATAAGTGGAATTTCTGTCTTTTTTCCCCAAAACAACGGGAATTTCTGTATTTTTAGCCCCAAAATAAGGGGGAATTTCTGACTTATTACCCTGAAATAAGTGAAATTTCTGCAATTTTGCCCCCAAAAAAGGGAAATTTCTGCCTTTTTGCCCTGAAATATGTGAAATTTCTGCAATTTTACCGCAAAATAAGGTGAATTTCTGCCTTTTTGCCCTAAAATAATGAGAGTTTCTGCCTTTTTGCCCCAAAATAAGAAACATTTTTGCTTTATTTCTCTGAAATAAGTGAAATTTCTGCAATTTTGTCCTAAAATAAGGGAAATTTCTGATATTTTTTCCCATAACAAGGGAAATTTCTGCAATTTTGCCCCAAAATAAGGGGAATTTCTCTTTTTTTGCCCCAAAATAAAGAAAATTTCAGCCTTTATACCTGAAAATAAGTGAATTTTATGCAATTTTGCCCCAAATTAAGGAAATTTCTGCAATTTTGCCCCAAAATAAGGAAAATTCCTCCAATTTTACCCCAAAATAAAGGAAATTTCTTGAATTTTGCCCCAAAATAAGGGGAATGTCTGATTTTTGTCCCAAAATAAAGGGAATTTCTCCCTTTTGCCCCAAAATTAGGGGAATTTCTGCAATTTTGCTCCAAAATACGGGGAATTTCTGTCTTTTTGCCAGAAAATAATGGGAATGCATACCTATTTGCCATAAAAAGAAAAATTTCTTCATTTTTGCTCCAAAATAAGGGGAATTTCTGCATTTTTGCCTCTAACTAAGTGGAATTTCTGTCTTTTTCCCCCAAAACAAAGAGAATATTTGTCTTTTTTGCCCCAAAATAAGGGGAATTTCTCCCTTTTTGCCCGAAAATAAAGGAAATTTCAGCCTTTTTACCTGAAAATAATTGAAGTTTCTGCAATTTTGCCCCAAATAAGAAAAATTTCTGCAATTTTGCCCCAAAATAAGAGAAATTTCTCCCTTTTTGCCCCAAAATAAAGGATATATCAGCCCTTATTCCTGAAAATAAGTGAAATTTCTGCAATTTTGCCCCAAATAAGGGAAATTTCTGCAATTTTGCCCAAAAATAAGGTAAATTCCTCCAATTTTGCCCCAAAATAAAGGGAATTTCTTGAATTTTGCCCCAAAATAAAGAGAGTTTCTGATTTTTGCCCCAAAATTAGGGGATTTTCTGCAATTTTGCTCCAAAATACGGGGAATTTCTGCCTTTTTGCTCCAAAATACAGGAAATTTCTGCGTTTTTGCCCGAAAATAATGGGAATGCATACCTTTTTGCCATAAAAAATGAAATTTCTTCATTTTTGCTCCAAAATAAGGGGAATTTCTGCCTTTTTGCCTCTAAATAAGTGGAATTTCTGTCTTTTTCCCACAAAACAAAGGGAATTTCTCTCTTTTTTGCTCAAAAATAAGAGGAATTTCTGACTCATTACCCTGAAATAAGTGAAATTTCTGCAATTTTGCCCCAAAATAAGGGAAATTTCTGCCTTTTTGCCCCCAAATAAGGGGAATTCAGCCTTTTTACCTCAAAATAAGAGGAATTTCTGCATTTTTGCCACAAAATATTAGGAATTTCTGTTATTTTGCCCCAAAATAAGGAAAATTTCTGACTTTTTCCCCTGAAATAAGTGAAATTTCTGCAATTTTGCCCCAAAATAAGTGAAATTTCTACAATTTTGCCCCAAAATAAGGGAAATTTCTGGTATTTTGCCACAAAAGAAGTGGAATTTCTGAGTTTTGCCCCAAAATAAGGAGAATTTCTGTCTTTTTGCCCCAACATATAGGGAATTTCTGCCTTTTGCCCCAGAATTAGGGGAATTTCTGCAATTTTGCTCCAAAATACGGGGAATTTCTGACTTTTTTCTCAAAAATAAGGGAAATGCATATCTTTTTGCCATAAAAAAGGGAAATTTCTTCATATTTGCTCCAAAATAAGCGGAATTTCTGCCTTTTTGACTCCAAATAAGTGGAATTTCTGTCTTTTTTCCCCAAAACAACGGGAATTTCTGTATTTTTAGCCCCAAAATAAGGGGGAATTTCTGACTTATTACCCTGAAATAAGTAAAATTTCTGCAATTTTGCCCCCAAAAAAGGGAAATTTCTGCCTTTTTGCCCTGAAATATGTGAAATTTCTGCAATTTTACCGCAAAATAAGGTGAATTTCTGCCTTTTTGCCCTAAAATAATGAGAGTTTCTGCCTTTTTGCCCCAAAATAAGAAACATTTTTGCTTTATTTCTCTGAAATAAGTGAAATTTCTGCAATTTTGTCCTAAAATAAGGGAAATTTCTGATATTTTTTCCCATAACAAGGGAAATTTCTGCAATTTTGCCCCAAAATAAGGGGAATTTCTCTTTTTTTGCCCCAAAATAAAGAAAATTTCAGCCTTTATACCTGAAAATAAGTGAATTTTATGCAATTTTGCCCCAAATTAAGGAAATTTCTGCAATTTTGCCCCAAAATAAGGAAAATTCCTGCAATTTTACCCCAAAATAAAGGAAATTTCTTGAATTTTGCCCCAAAATAAGGGGAATGTCTGATTTTTGTCCCAAAATAAAGGGAATTTCTCCCTTTTGCCCCAAAATTAGGGGAATTTCTGCAATTTTGCTCCAAAATACGGGGAATTTCTGTCTTTTTGCCAGAAAATAATGGGAATGCATACCTATTTGCCATAAAAAGAAAAATTTCTTCATTTTTGCTCCAAAATAAGGGGAATTTCTGCATTTTTGCCTCTAACTAAGTGGAATTTCTGTCTTTTTCCCCCAAAACAAAGAGAATATTTGTCTTTTTTGCCCCAAAATAAGGGGAAATTTCCCTTTTTGCCCGAAAATAAAGGAAATTTCAGCCTTTTTACCTGAAAATAATTGAAGTTTCTGCAATTTTGCCCCAAATAAGAAAAATTTCTGCAATTTTGCCCCAAAATAAGAGAAATTTCTCCCTTTTTGCCCCAAAATAAAGGATATATCAGCCCTTATTCCTGAAAATAAGTGAAATTTCTGCAATTTTGCCCCAAATAAGGGAAATTTCTGCAATTTTGCCCAAAAATAAGGTAAATTCCTCCAATTTTGCCCCAAAATAAAGGGAATTTCTTGAATTTTGCCCCAAAATAAAGAGAGTTTCTGATTTTTGCCCCAAAATTAGGGGATTTTCTGCAATTTTGCTCCAAAATACGGGGAATTTCTGCCTTTTTGCTCCAAAATACAGGAAATTTCTGCGTTTTTGCCCGAAAATAATGGGAATGCATACCTTTTTGCCATAAAAAAATGAAATTTCTTCATTTTTGCTCCAAAATAAGGGGAATTTCTGCCTTTTTGCCTCTAAATAAGTGGAATTTCTGTCTTTTTCCCACAAAACAAAGGGAATTTCTCTCTTTTTTGCTCAAAAATAAGAGGAATTTCTGACTCATTACCCTGAAATAAGTGAAATTTCTGCAATTTTGCCCCAAAATAAGGGAAATTTCTGCCTTTTTGCCCCCAAATAAGGGGAATTCAGCCTTTTTACCTCAAAATAAGAGGAATTTCTGCATTTTTGCCACAAAATATTAGGAATTTCTGTTATTTTGCCCCAAAATAAGGAAAATTTCTGACTTTTTCCCCTGAAATAAGTGAAATTTCTGCAATTTTGCCCCAAAATAAGTGAAATTTCTACAATTTTGCCCCAAAATAAGGGAAATTTCAGGAATTTTGCCCCAAAAGAAGTGGAATTTCTGAGTTTTGCCCCAAAATAAGGAGAATTTCTGTCTTTTTGCCCCAAGATATAGGGAATTTCTGCCTTTTGCCCCAGAATTAGGGGAATTTCTGCAATTTTGCTCCAAAATACGGGGAATTTCTGACTTTTTTCTCAAAAATAAGGGAAATGCATATCTTTTTGCCATAAAAAAGGGAAATTTCTTCATATTTGCTCCAAAATAAGGGGAATTTCTGCCTTTTTGACTCCAAATAAGTGGAATTTCTGTCTTTTTTCCCCAAAACAACGGGAATTTCTGTATTTTTAGCCCCAAAATAAGGGGGAATTTCTGACTTATTACCCTGAAATAAGTGAAATTTCTGCAATTTTGCCCCCAAAAAAGGGAAATTTCTGCCTTTTTGCCCTGAAATATGTGAAATTTCTGCAATTTTACCGCAAAATAAGGTGAATTTCTGCCTTTTTGCCCTAAAATAATGAGAGTTTCTGCCTTTTTGCCCCAAAATGAGAAACATTTTTGCTTTATTTCTCTGAAATAAGTGAAATTTCTGCAATTTTGTCCTAAAATAAGGGAAATTTCTGATATTTTTTCCCATAACAAGGGAAATTTCTGCAATTTTGCCCCAAAATAAGGGGAATTTCTCTTTTTTTGCCCCAAAATAAAGAAAATTTCAGCCTTTATACCTGAAAATAAGTGAATTTTATGCAATTTTGCCCCAAATTAAGGAAATTTCTGCAATTTTGCCCCAAAATAAGGAAAATTCCTGCAATTTTACCCCAAAATAAAGGAAATTTCTTGAATTTTGCCCCAAAATAAGGGGAATGTCTGATTTTTGTCCCAAAATAAAGGGAATTTCTCCCTTTTGCCCCAAAATTAGGGGAATTTCTGCAATTTTGCTCCAAAATACGGGGAATTTCTGTCTTTTTGCCAGAAAATAATGGGAATGCATACCTATTTGCCATAAAAAGAAAAATTTCTTTATTTTTGCTCCAAAATAAGGGGAATTTCTGCATTTTTGCCTCTAACTAAGTGGAATTTCTGTCTTTTTCCCCCAAAAAAAAGAGAATATTTGTCTTTTTTGCCCCAAAATAAGGGGAATTTCTGACTTATTACCCTGAAATAAGTGAAATTTATGCAATTTTGCCCCAAAATAAGGGAAATTTCTTCAATTTTGCCCCAATGTAAAGGAAATTTCTGCAATTTTGCCCCAAAATAAGGGGAATTTCATCATTTTTGCCTCTAAATAAGTGGAATGTCTAACTTATTCCCCCAAAACAACGGAAATTTCTGCATTTTTTGCCCCAAAATAAGCGGGAATTTCTGACTTATTACCCTGAAATAAGTGAAATTTCTGCAATTTTGCCCTAAAATATGGAAATTTCTGCAATTTTTCCATAATAAGGGAAATTTCTGCAATTTTGACCCAAAATAAGGGGAATTTCTCTTTTTTTGCCCCAAAATAAAGGAAATTTCAGCCTTTTTACTTGAAAATAAGTGAATTTTATGCAATTTTGCCCCAAATAAAGAAAATTTCTGCAATTTTGCCCCAAAATAAGGTAAATTCCTGCAATTTTACCCCAAAATAAAGGAAATTTCTGGAATTTTGCCCCAAAATAAGGGGAATTTCTGATTTTTGCCCCAAAATAAAGGGAATTTCTGCCTTTTGCCCCAAAATTAGGGCAATTTCTGCAATTTTGCTCCAAAATACGGGGAATTTCTGCCTTTTTGCACGAAAATAATGGGAATGCATACCTTTTTGCCATAAAAAGAAAAATTTCTTCATTTTTGCTCCAAAATAAGGGGAATTTCTGCATTTTTGCCTCTAACTAAGTGGAATTTCTGTCTTTTTCCCCCAAAACATAGGTAATTTCTGTCTTTTTTGCCCCAAAATAAGGGGAATTTCTGACTTATTACCCTGAAATAAGTGAAATTTCTGCAATTTTGCCCCAAAATAAGGGAAATTTCTGCAATTTTGCCACAATGTAAAGGAAATTTCTGCAATTGTGCCCCAAAATAAGGGGAATTTCTGACTGTTTTCTCCCGAAAAAAGAAGATTTTCGGTCTTTTTGCCCTAAAATAAGGAGAATTTCTGCTTTTTTGCCCGAAAATTATGAAAATTTCTGCAATTTTGCTACAAAATACGGGCAATTTTGGCTTTTTATCCCGAAAGTAAGGGGAATGTATACCTTTTGCCACAAAAAAGGGAAATTTCTTCATTTTTGCCCCAAAATAAGAGGAATTTCTACTTTTTACCTCAAAATAAGTGAAATTTCTCCCTTTTTAACCAAAAATAAATGGAATTTCTCTCCTTTTGCCCCAAAATAAAAGGAATTTTTGAATTAGGCCCTGAAATAAGTGATATTTCTGCAATTTTGCCCCGAAATAAAAGAAATTTCTACATTTTTGCCACAAAATAAGGGGAATTACTGTCTTTTTGCCCCAAAATATGGGAAATTTCTGCCTTTTTGCCCCCAAATAAGGGGAATTTCAGCCTTTTTCCCTCAAAATAAAGCGAATTTCTGCATTTTTGCCACAAAATATTAAGAATTTCTACATTTTTGCCCCAAAATAAGGAAAATTTCTGCCTTTTTTCCCTGAAATAAGTGAAATTTGTGCAATTTTGCCCCAAAATAAGAGAAATTTTGGATTTTTTCCCCAAAATAAGTGGAATTTCTGAATTATGCCCTTATATAAGGAGAATTTCTGTCTTTTTGCCCCAACATATTAGGAATTTCTGCATTTTTGCCCAACAATTAGGGGAATTTCTGCAATTTTGCTCCAAAATACAGGGAATTTCTGCCTTTTTGCCCGAAAATAAGGGGAATGCATAACTTTTTGCCATAAAAAAGGGAAATTTCTTCATTTTTGCTCCAAAATAATGGGAATTTCTGCCTTTTTGCCTCTAAATAAGTGGAATTTCTGTCTTTTTCCCCCAAAACAAAAGGAATTTTTGTCTTTTTTGCCCCAAAATAAAAGGAATTTCTGACTAATTACCATGAAATAAGTGAAATTTCTGCAATTTTGCCCCAAAATAAGGGAATTTTCTGCCTTTTTGCCCTGAAATATGTGAAATTTCTGCAATTTTACCCCAAAATAAGTCCAATTTCTGCCTTTTTTCCCCAAAATAATGGGAATTTCTGCCTTTTTGCCCCAAAATAAGAAAAATTTTTGCGTTTTTTCTCTGAAATAAGTGAAATTTCTGCAATTTTGCCCTAAAATAAGGAAAATTTCTGCAATTTTTTTCAATAACAAGGGAAATTTCTTCAATTTTGCCCCAAAATAAGGGGAATTTCTCCCTTTTTGCCCGAAAATAAAGGAAATTTCAGCCTTTTTACCTGAAAATAATTGAAGTTTCTGCAATTTTGCCCCAAATAAGAAAAATTTCTGCAATTTTGCCCCAAAATAAGAGAAATTTCTCCCTTTTTGCCCCAAAATAAAGGGAATTTCTTGAATTTTGCCCCAAAATAAAGAGAGTTTCTGATTTTTGCCCCAAAATTAGGGGATTTTCTGCAATTTTGCTCCAAAATACGGGGAATTTCTGCCTTTTTGCTCCAAAATACAGGAAATTTCTGCGTTTTTGCCCGAAAATAATGGGAATGCATACCTTTTTGCCATAAAAAATGAAATTTCTTCAGTTTTGCTCCAAAATAAGGGGAATTTCTGCCTTTTTGCCTCTAAATAAGTGGAATTTCTGTCTTTTTCCCACAAAACAAAGGGAATTTCTCTCTTTTTTGCTCCAAAATAAGAGGAATTTCTGACTCATTACCCTGAAATAAGTGAAATTTCTGCAATTTTGCCCCAAAATAAGGGAAATTTCTGCCTTTTTGCCCCCAAATAAGGGGAATTCAGCCTTTTTACCTCAAAATAAGAGGAATTTCTGCATTTTTGCTACAAAATATTAGGAATTTCTGTTATTTTGCCCCAAAATAAGGAAAATTTCTGACTTTTTCCCCTGAAATAAGTGAAATTTCTGCAATTTTGCCCCAAAATAAGTGAAATTTCTACAATTTTGCCCCAAAATAAGGGAAATTTCTGGAATTTTGCCCCAAAAGAAGTGGAATTTCTGAGTTTTGCCCCAAATTAAGGAGAATTTCTGTCTTTTTGCCCCAACATATAGGGAATTTCTGCCTTTTGCCCCAGAATTAGAGGAATTTCTGCAATTTTGCTCCAAAATACGGGGAATTTCTGCCTTTTTTCTCAAAAATAAGGGAAATGCATATCTTTTTGCCATAAAAGAGGGAAATTTCTTCATATTTGCTCCAAAATAAGGGGAATTTCTGCCTTTTTGACTCCAAATAAGTGGAATTTCTGTCTTTTTTCCCCAAAACAACGGGAATTTCTGTATTTTTAGCCCCGAAATAAGGGGGAATTTCTGACTTATTACCCTGAAATAAGTGAAATTTCTGCAATTTTGCCCCCAAAAAAGGGAAATTTCTGCCTTTTTGCCCTGAAATATGTGAAATTTCTGCAATTTTACCGCAAAATAAGGTGAATTTCTGCCTTTTTGCGCAAAAATAATGAGATTTTCTGCCTTTTTGCCCCAAAATAAGAAACATTTTTGCTTTATTTCTCTGAAATAAGTGAAATTTCTGCAATTTTGTCCTAAAATAAGGGAAATTTCTGCAATTTTTTCCCATAACAAGGGAAATTTCTGCAATTTTGCCCCAAAATAAGGGGAATTTCTATTTTTTTGCCCCAAAATAAAGAAAATTTCAGCCTTTTTACCTGAAAATAAGTGCATTTTATGCAATTTTACCCCAAATTAAGGAAATTTCTGCAATTTTGCCCCAAAATAAGGAAAATTCCTGCAATTTTACCCCAAAATAAAGGAAATTTCTTGAATTTTGCCCCAAAATAAGGGGAATGTCTGATTTTTGTCCCAAAATAAAGGGAATTTCTGCCTTTTGCCCCAAAATTAGGGGAATTTCTGCAATTTTGCTCCAAAATACGGGGAATTTCTGCCTTTTTGCCAGAAAATAATGGGAATGCATACCTTTTTGCCATAAAAAGAAAAATTTCTTCATTTTTGCTCCAAAATAAGGGAAATTTCTGCATTTTTGCCTCTAACTAAGTGGAATTTCTGTCTTTTTCCCCCAAAACAAAGAGAATATTTGTCTTTTTTGCCCCAAAATAAGGGGAATTTCTAACTTATTACCCTGAAATAAGTGAAATTTCTGCAATTTTGCCCCATAATAAGGGAAATTTCTGCAATTTTGCCCCAATGTAAAGGAAATTTCTGCAATTTTGCCCCAAAATAAGGGGAATTTATGCATTTTTGCCTCTAAATAAGTGGAATTTCTATCTTATTCCCCGAAAACAACGGAAATTTCTGCATTTTTTGCCCCAAAATAAGGGGGAATTTCTGACTTATTACCCTGAAATAAGTGAAATTTCTGCAATTTTGCTCTAAAATCTGGAAATTTCTGCAATTTTTCCATAATAAGGGAAATTTCTGCAATTTTGACCCAAAATAAGGGGAATTTCTCTTTTTTTGCCCCAAAATAAAGGAAATTTCAGCCTTTTTACTTGAAAATAAGTGAATTTTATGCAATTTTGCCCCAAATAAAGGAAATTTCTGCAATTATGCCCCAAAATAAGGTAAATTCCTGCAATTTTGCCCCAAAATAAAGGAAATTTTTTGAATTTTGCCCCAAAATAAAAGGAATTTCTGATTTTTGCCCCAAAATAAAGGGAATTTCTGCCTTTTGCCCCAAAATTAGGGCAATTTCTGCAATTTTGCTCCAAAATACGGGGAATTTCTGCCTTTTTGCACGAAAATAATGGGAATGCATACCTTTTTGCCATAAAAAGGAAAATTTCTTCATTTTTGCTCCAAAATAAGGGGAATTTCTGCATTTTTGCCTCTAACTAAGTGGAATTTCTGTCTTTTTCCCCCAAAACAAAGGGAATTTCTGTCTTTTTTGCCCCAAAATAAGGGGAATTTCTGAATTATTACCCTGAAATAATTGAAATTTCTGCAATTTTGCCCCAAAATAAAAGAAATTTCTGCAATTTTGCCACAATGTAAAGGAAATTTCTGCAACTGTGATCCAAAATGAGGGGAATTTCTGACTGTTTGCTCCCGAAAAAAGGAGATTTTCTGTCTTTTTGCCCTAAAATAAGGAGAATTTCTGCTTTTTTGCCCGAAAATTATGAAAATTTCTGCAATTTTGCTTCAAAATACGGGGAATTTCGGCTTTTTATCCCGAAAGTAAGGGGAATGTATACCTATTGCCACAAAAAAGGGAAATTTCTCCATTTTTGCCCCAAAATAAGAGGAATTTCTGCTTTTTACCTCAAAATAAGTGAAATTTCTCCCTTTTTAACCAAAAATAAATGGAATTTCTCTCTTTTTGCCCCAAAATAAAAGGAATTTTTGAATTAGGCCCTGAAATAAGTGATATTTCTGCAATTTTGCCCCGAAATAAAAGAAATTTCTACCTTTTTGCCACAAAATAAGGGGAAATACTGTCTTTTTGCCCCAAAATAAGGGAAATTTCTGCCTTTTTGCCCCCAAATAAGGGGAATTTCAGCCTTTTTCCCTCAAAATAAAGCGAATTTCTGCATTTTTGCCACAAAATATTAAGAATTTCTACATTTTTGCCCCAAAATAAGGAAAATTTCTGCCTTTTTTCCCTGAAATAAATGAAATTTGTGCAATTTTGCCCCAATATAAGAGAAATTTTGGATTTTTTCCCCAAAATAAGTGGAATTTCTGAATTATGCCCTTAAATAAGTAGAATTTCTGTCTTTTTGCCCCAACATATTAGGAATTTCTGCATTTTTGCCCAACAATTAGGGGAATTTCTGCAATTTTACTCCAAAATACGGGGAATTTCTGCCTTTTTGCCCGAAAATAAGGGGAATGCATAACTTTTTGCCATAAAAAAGGGAAATTTCTTCATTTTTGCTCCAAAATAATGGGAATTTCTGCCTTTTTGCCTCTAAATAAGTGGAATTTCTGTCTTTTTCCCCCAAAACAAAAGGAATTTTTGTCTTTTTTGCCCAAAATAAAGGGAATTTCTGATGTATTACCATGAAATAAGTGAAATTTCTGCAATTTTGCCCCAAAATAAGGGAAATTTCTGCCTTTTTGCCCTGAAATATGTGAAATTTCTGCAATTTTACCCCAAAATATGTCGAATTTCTGCCTTTTTGCCCCGAAATAATGGGAATTTCTGCCTTTTTGCCCCAAAATAAAAAAAATTTTTGCGTTTTTTCTCTGAAATAAGTGAAATTTCTGCAATTTTGCCCTAAAATAAGGAAAATTTCTGCAATTTTTTTCAATAACAAGGGAAATTTCTTCAATTTTGCCCCAAAATAAGGGGAATTTCTCCCTTTTTGCCCCAAAATAAAAGAAATTTCAGCCTTTTACCTGAAAATAATTGAAGTTTCTGCAATTTTGCCCCAAATAAGAAAAATTTCTGCAATTTTGCCCCAAAATAAGGTAAATTCCTGCAATTTTGCCCCAAATTAAAGGAAATTTCTTGAATTTTGCCCCAAATAAGGGGAATTTATGATTTTTGCCCCAAAATAAAGGGAATTTCTGCCTTTTGCCCCTAAATTAGGGGAATTTCTGCAATTTTACCCTAAAATAAGTCGAATTTCTGCCTTTTTGCCCCAAAATAATGGGAATTTCTGCCTTTTTGCCCCAAAATAAGAAAAATTTTTGCTTTTTTTCTCTGAAATAAGTGAAATTTCTGCAATTTTTACTAAAATAAGGCAAATTTCTGCAATTTTTCCCCATAATAAGAGAAATTTCTGCAATTTTGCCCCAAAATAAGAGAAATTTCTCCCTTTTTGCCCCAAAATAAAGGAAATATCAGCCCTTTTTCCTGAAAATAAGTGAAATTTCTGCAATTTTGCCACAAATAAGTGAAATTTCTGCGATTTTGCCCAAAAATAAGGTAAATTCCTCCAATTTTGCCCCAAAATAAAGGGAATTTCTTGAATTTTGCCCCAAAATAAAAAGATTTTCTGATTTTTGCCCCCAAATTAGGGGATTTTCTGCAATTTTCCTCCAAAATACGGGGAATTTCTGCCTTTTTACTCCAAAATACAGAGTATTTCTGCGGTTTTACCCGAAAATAATGGAAATGCATACCTTTTTGCCATAAAAAATGAAATTTCTTCATTTTTGCTCCAAAATAAGGGAAATTTCTGCCTTTTTGCCTCTAAATAAGTGGAATTTCTGTCTTTTTCCTTGAAAACAAAGGGAATTTCTCTCTTTTTTGCCCCAAAATAAGAGGAATTTCTGACTCATTACCCTGAAATAAGTGAAATTTCTGCAATTTTGCCCCAAAATAAGGGAAATTTCTGCCTTTTTGCCCCCAAATAAGGGGAATTCAGCCTTTTTACCTCAAAATAAGAGGAATTTCTGCATTTTTGCCACAAAATATTAGGAATTTCTGTTATTTTGCTCCAAAATAAGGAAAATTTCTGACTTTTTTCCCTGAAATAAGTGAAATTTCTGCAATTTTGCATTAAAATAAGTGAAATTTCTGCAATTTTCCCCCAAAATAAGAGAAATTTCTGGAATTTTGCCCCAAAAGAGGTGGAATTTCTGAGTTTTGCCCCAAAATAAGGAGAATTTCTGTCTTTTTGCTCCAACATATAGGGAATTTCTGCCTTTTTTCCCCAGAATTAGGGGAATTTCTGCAATTTTGCTCCAAAATACGGGGAATTTCTGCCTTTTTTTCCCAAAAATAAGGGAAATGCATATCTTTTTGCCATAAAAAAGGGAAATTTCCTCATTTTTGCTCCAAAATAAGGGGAATTTCTGCCTTTTTGACTCTAAATAAGTGGAATTTCTGTCTTTTTCCCCCAAAACAACGGAAATTTCTGTATTTTTAGCCCCAAAATAAGGGGAAATTTCTGACTTATTACCCTGAAATAAGTGAAATTTCTGCAATTTTGCCCCCAAAAAAGGGAAATTTCTGCCTTTTTGCCCTGAAATATGTGAAATTTCTGCAATTTTACCGCAAAATAAGGTGAATTTCTGCCTTTTTGCCCTAAAATAATGAGATTTTCTGCCTTTTTGCCCCAAAATAAGAAACATTTTTGCTTTATTTCTCTGAAATAAGTGAAATTTCTGCAATTTTGCCCTAAAATAAGAGAAATTTCTGCAATTTTTTCCCATAACAAGTGAAATTTCTGCAATTTTGCCCCAAAATAAGGGGAATTTCTCTTTTTTTGCCCCAAAATAAAGGAAATTTCAGCCTTTTTACCTGAAAATAAGTGAATTTTATACAATTTTGCCCCAAATTAAGTAAATTCCTGCAATTTTACCCCAAAATAAAGGAAATTTCTTGAATTTTGCCACAAAATAAGGGGAATTTCTGATTTTTGTCCCAAAATAAAGGGAATTTCTGCCTTTTGCCCCAAAATTAGGGGAATTTCTGCAATTTTGCTCCAAATACGGGGAATTTCTGCTTTTTTGCCAGAAAATAATGGGAATGCATACCTTTTTGCCATAAAAAGGAAAATTTCTTCATTTTTCCTCCAAAATAAGGGGAATTTCTGCCTTTTTGTCTCTAAATAAGTGGAATTTCTGTCTTTTTCCTCCAAAACAACGGGAATTTCTGTATTTCTTGCCCCAAAATAATGGGGAATTTCTGACTTATTACCCTGAAATAAGTGAAATTTCTGCAATTTTGCCCCAAAATAAGGGAAATTTCTGCCTTTTTGCCCTGAAATATGTAAAATTTCTGCAATTTTACCCCAAATAAGGTGAATTTCTGCCTTTTTGCCCTAAAATAATGGGAATTTTTGCCTTTTTGCCCTAAAATAAAGGAAATTTCAGACTTTTTACCTGAAAATAAGTGAATTTTATGCAATTTTGCCCCAAATAAAGGAAATGTCTGCAATTTTACCCCAAAATAAGGTAAATTCCTGAAATTTTGCACAAAAATTAAAGAAATTTCTTGAATTTTGCCCCAAAATAAGGGGAATTTCTGATTTTTGCCCCAAAATAAAGGGAATTTCTGCCTTTTGCCCCAAAATAAGGGGAATTTCTGCAATTTTGCTACAAAATACGGGGAATTTCTGCCTTTTTGCCCGAAAATAATGGGAATGCATACCTTTTTGCCATAAAAAGGGAAATTTCTTTATTTTTGCTCCAAAATAAGGGGAATTTCTGCATTTTTGCCTCTAACTACGTGGAATTTCTGTCTTTTTCCCCCAAAACAAAGGGAATTTCTGTCTTTTATTCCCCAAAATAAGGGGAATTTCTGACTTATTACCCTGAAATAAGTGAAATTTCTGCAATTTTGCCCCAAAATAAGGGAAATTTCTGCAATTTTGCCCCAATGTAAAGGAAATTTCTGCAATTGTGCCCCAAAATAAGGGGAATTTCTTACTGTTTGCTCCCGAAAAAAGGAGATTTTCTGTCTTTTTGCCCTAAAATAAGAAGAATTTCTGCTTTTTTGCCTGAAAATTATGAAAATGTCTGCAATTTTTCTTCAAAATACGGGCAATTTCGGCTTTTTATCCCGAAAGTAAGGGGAATGTATACCTTTTGCCACAAAAAAGGGAAATTTCTTCATTTTTGCCCCAAAATTAGAGGAATTTCTGCTTTTTACCTCAAAATAAGTGAAATTTTTCCCTTTTTAACCAAAAATAAATGGAATTTCTCTTATTTTGCCCCAAGATAAAAGGAATTTTTGAATTAGGCCCTGAAATAAGTGATATTTCTGCAATTTTGACCCAAAATAAAAGAAATTTCTACCTTTTTACCACAAAATAAGGGAAATTACTGTCTTTTTGCCCCAAAATAAGAGAAATTTCTGCCTTTTTTACCACAAATAAGGGGAATTTCAGCCTTTTTCCCTCAAAATAAAGGGAATTTCTGCAATTTTGCCCCAAAATAAGTGAAATTTCAGCAATTTTGCCCCAAAATAAGGGAAATTTCTTGAATTTTGCCCCAAATAAGTGAAATTTCTGAATTTTGCCCCAAAATAAAAAGAATTTCTGTCTTTTTGCCCAAACATATAGGGAATTTCTGCATTTTTGCCCCACAATTAGGGGAATTTCTGCAATTTTGCTCCAAAATATGGGAAATATCTGCCTTTTTGCCGGAAAATAAGGGGAATGCATAACTTTTTGACATAAAAAAGGAAAATTTCTTCATTTTTGCTCCAAAATAAGGGGAATTTCTGCCTTTTAGCCTCTAAATAAGTGGAATTTCTGTCTTTTTCCCCCAAAACAAAGGGAATTTCTGTCTTTTTTGCCCCAAAATAAGGGAAATATTTGCCTTTTTGCCCTGAAATATGTGAAAATTCTGCAATTTTACCCCAAAATAAGGTGAATTTCTGCATTTTGCCCCAAAATAATGGGAATTTCTGCTTTCTGGCCCCAAAATAAGAAAAATTTTTGCTTTTTTTCTCTGAAATAAGTGAAATTTCTGCAATTTTGCTTTAAATTAAGGGAAATTTCTGCAATATTTCAACATATTAAGGGAAATTTCTGCAATTTTGACCCATAATAAGGGGAATTTCTTCCTTTTTGCCCCAAAATAAATGAAGTTTCAGCCTTTTTACCTGAAAATAAGTAAAATTTCTGTAATTTTGCCCCATATAAGGGAAATTTCTGCAATTTTGCTCCAAAATAATTTAATTCCTGCAATTATGCCCCAAAATAGAGGAAATTTCTTGAATTTTGCCCCAAAATAATGGGAATTTCTGATTTTGGCCCCAAAATAAAGGGAATTTCTGCCTTTTGCCCCAAAATTAAGGGAATTTCTGCAATTTTGCTCCAAAATATGAGGAATTTCTGCCTTTTTGCCCGAAAATAATGGGAATGCATACCTTTTTGTCATAAAAAGGGAAATTTCTTCATTTTTGCTCCAAAAAAAGGGGAATTTCTGCATTTTTGCTCCAAAATACAGGAAATTTCTGCGTTTTTGCCCGAAAATAATGGGAATGCCTACCTTTTTGCCATAAAAAATGAAATTTCTTCATTTTTGCTCCAAAATAAGGGGAATTTCTGCCTTTTTGCCTCTAAATAAGTGGAATTTCTGTCTTTTTCCCACAAAACAAAGGGAATTTCTCTCTTTTTTGCTCAAAAATAAGAGGAATTTCTGACTCATTACCCTGAAATAAGTGAAATTTCTGCAATTTTGCCCCAAAATAAGGGAAATTTCTGCCTTTTTGCCCCCAAATAAGGGGAATTCAGCCTTTTTACCTCAAAATAAGAGGAATTTCTGCATTTTTGCCACAAAATATTAGGAATTTCTGTTATTTTGCCCCAAAATAAGGAAAATTTCTGACTTTTTCCCCTGAAATAAGTGAAATTTCTGCAATTTTGCCCCAAAATAAGTGAAATTTCTACAATTTTGCCCCAAAATAAGGGAAATTTCTGGAATTTTGCCCCAAAAGAAGTGGAATTTCTGAGTTTTGCCCCAAAATAAGGAGAATTTCTGTCTTTTTGCCCCAACATATAGGGAATTTCTGCCTTTTGCCCCAGAATTAGGGGAATTTCTGCAATTTTGCTCCAAAATACGGGGAATTTCTGACTTTTTTCTCAAAAATAAGGGAAATGCAAATCTTTTTGCCATAAAAAAGGGAAATTTCTTCATATTTGCTCCAAAATAAGGGGAATTTCTGCCTTTTTGACTCCAAATAAGTGGAATTTCTGTCTTTTTTCCCCAAAACAACGGGAATTTCTGTATTTTTAGCCCCAAAATAAGGGGGAATTTCTGACTTATTACCCTGAAATAAGTGAAATTTCTGCAATTTTGCCCCCCAAAAAGGGAAATTTCTGCCTTTTTGCCCTGAAATATGTGAAATTTCTGCAATTTTACCGCAAAATAAGGTGAATTTCTGCCTTTTTGCCCTAAAATAATGAGAGTTTCTGCCTTTTTGCCCCAAAATAAGAAACATTTTTGCTTTATTTCTCTGAAATAAGTGAAATTTCTGCAATTTTGTCCTAAAATAAGGGAAATTTCTGATATTTTTTCCCATAACAAGGGAAATTTCTGCAATTTTGCCCCAAAATAAGGGGAATTTCTCTTTTTTGCCCCAAAATAAAGAAAATTTCAGCCTTTATACCTGAAAATAAGTGAATTTTATGCAATTTTGCCCCAAATTAAGGAAATTTCTGCAATTTTGCCCCAAAATAAGGAAAATTCCTGCAATTTTACCCCAAAATAAAGGAAATTTCTTGAATTTTGCCCCAAAATAAGGGGAATGTCTGATTTTTGTTCCAAAATAAAGGGAATTTCTCCCTTTTGCCCCAAAATTAGGGGAATTTCTGCAATTTTGCTCCAAAATACAGGGAATTTCTGTCTTTTTGCCAGAAAATAATGGGAATGCATACCTATTTGCCATAAAAAGAAAAATTTCTTTATTTTTGCTCCAAAATAAGGGGAATTTCTGCATTTTTGCCTCTAACTAAGTGGAATTTCTGTCTTTTTCCCCCAAAACAAAGAGAATATTTGTCTTTTTTGCCCCAAAATAAGGGGAATTTCTGACTTATTACCCTGAAATAAGTGAAATTTATGCAATTTTGCCCCAAAATAAGGGAAATTTCTTCAATTTTGCCCCAATGTAAAGGAAATTTCTGCAATTTTGCCCCAAAATAAGGGGAATTTCATCATTTTTGCCTCTAAATAAGTGGAATTTCTATCTTATTCCCCCAAAACAACGGGAATTTCTGCATTTTTTGCCCCAAAATAAGCGGGAATTTCTGACTTATTACCCTGAAATAAGTGAAATTTCTGCAATTTTGCCCTAAAATATGGAAATTTCTGCAATTTTTCCATAATAAGGGAAATTTCTGCAATTTTGACCCAAAATAAGGGGAATTTCTCTTTTTTTGCCCCAAAATAAAGGAAATTTCAGCCTTTTTACTTGAAAATAAGTGAATTTTATGCAATTTTGCCCCAAATAAAGAAAATTTCTGCAATTTTGCCCCAAAATAAGGTAAATTCCTGCAATTTTACCCCAAAATAAAGGAAATTTCTGGAATTTTGCCCCAAAATAAGGGGAATTTCTGATTTTTGCCCCAAAATAAAGGGAATTTCTGCCTTTTGCCCCAAAATTAGGGCAATTTCTGCAATTTTGCTCCAAAATACGGGGAATTTCTGCCTTTTTGCACGAAAATAATGGGAATGCATACCTTTTTGCCATAAAAAGAAAAATTTCTTCATTTTTGCTCCAAAATAAGGGGAATTTCTGCATTTTTGCCTCTAACTAAGTGGAATTTCTGTCTTTTTCCCCCAAAACATAGGTAATTTCTGTCTTTTTTGCCCCAAAATAAGGGGTATTTCTGACTTATTACCCTGAAATAAGTGAAAATTCTGCAATTCTGCCCCAAAATAAGAGAAATTTCTGCAATTTTGCCCCAAAATAAGGGGAATTTCTGACTGTTTGCTCCCGAAAAAAGGAGATTTTCTGCCTTTTTGCCCTAAAATAAGGAGAATTTCTGCTTTTTTGCCCGAAAATTATGAAAATTTCTGCAATTTTGCTACAAAATACGGGCAATTTTGGCTTTTTATCCCGAAAGTAAGGGGAATGTATACCTTTTGCCACAAAAAAGGGAAATTTCTTCATTTTTGCCCCAAAATAAGAGGAATTTCTACTTTTTACCTCAAAATAAGTGAAATTTCTCCCTTTTTAACCAAAAATAAATGGAATTTCTCTCCTTTTGCCCCAAAATAAAAGGAATTTTTGAATTAGGCCCTGAAATAAGTGATATTTCTGCAATTTTGCCCCGAAATAAAAGAAATTTCTACATTTTTGCCACAAAATAAGGGGAATTACTGTCTTTTTGCCCCAAAATAAGGGAAATTTCTGCCTTTTTGCCCCCAAATAAGGGGAATTTCAGCCTTTTTCCCTCAAAATAAAGCGAATTTCTGCATTTTTGCCACAAAATATTAAGAATTTCTACATTTTTGCCCCAAAATAAGGAAAATTTCTGCCTTTTTTCCCTGAAATAAATGAAATTTGTGCAATTTTGCCCCAATATAAGAGAAATTTTGGATTTTTTCCCCAAAATAAGTGGAATTTCTGAATTATGCCCTTAAATAAGTAGAATTTCTGTCTTTTTGCCCCAACATATTAGGAATTTCTGCATTTTTGCCCAACAATTAGGGGAATTTCTGCAATTTTACTCCAAAATACGGGGAATTTCTGCCTTTTTGCCCGAAAATAAGGGGAATGCATAACTTTTTGCCATAAAAAAGGGAAATTTCTTCATTTTTGCTCCAAAATAATGGGAATTTCTGCCTTTTTGCCTCTAAATAAGTGGAATTTCTGTCTTTTTCCCCCAAAACAAAAGGAATTTTTGTCTTTTTTGCCCAAAATAAAGGGAATTTCTGATGTATTACCATGAAATAAGTGAAATTTCTGCAATTTTGCCCCAAAATAAGGGAAATTTCTGCCTTTTTGCCCTGAAATATGTGAAATTTCTGCAATTTTACCCCAAAATATGTCGAATTTCTGCCTTTTTGCCCCGAAATAATGGGAATTTCTGCCTTTTTGCCCCAAAATAAAAAAAATTTTTGCGTTTTTTCTCTGAAATAAGTGAAATTTCTGCAATTTTGCCCTAAAATAAGGAAAATTTCTGCAATTTTTTTCAATAACAAGGGAAATTTCTTCAATTTTGCCCCAAAATAAGGGGAATTTCTCCCTTTTTGCCCCAAAATAAAAGAAATTTCAGCCTTTTACATGAAAATAATTGAAGTTTCTGCAATTTTGCCCCAAATAAGAAAAATTTCTGCAATTTTGCCCCAAAATAAGGTAAATTCCTGCAATTTTGCCCCAAATTAAAGGAAATTTCTTGAATTTTGCCCCAAATAAGGGGAATTTATGATTTTTGCCCCAAAATAAAGGGAATTTCTGCCTTTTGCCCCTAAATTAGGGGAATTTCTGCAATTTTACCCTAAAATAAGTCGAATTTCTGCCTTTTTGCCCCAAAATAATGGGAATTTCTGCCTTTTTGCCCCAAAATAAGAAAAATTTTTGCTTTATTTCTCTGAAATAAGTGAAATTTCTGCAATTTTTACTAAAATAAGGCAAATTTCTGCAATTTTTCCCCATAATAAGAGAAATTTCTGCAATTTTGCCCCAAAATAAGAGAAATTTCTCCCTTTTTGCCCCAAAATAAAGGAAATATCAGCCCTTTTTCCTGAAAATAAGTGAAATTTCTGCAATTTTGCCACAAATAAGGGAAATTTCTGCAATTTTGCCCAAAAATAAGGTAAATTCCTCCAATTTTGCCCCAAAATAAAGGGAATTTCTTGAATTTTGCCCCAAAATAAAAAGATTTTCTGATTTTTGCCCCCAAATTAGGGGATTTTCTGCAATTTTCCTCCAAAATACGGGGAATTTCTGCCTTTTTACTCCAAAATACAGGGTATTTCTGCGGTTTTACCCGAAAATAATGGAAATGCATACCTTTTTGCCATAAAAAATGAAATTTCTTCATTTTTGCTCCAAAATAAGGGAAATTTCTGCCTTTTTGCCTCTAAATAAGTGGAATTTCTGTCTTTTTCCTTGAAAACAAAGGGAATTTCTCTCTTTTTTGCCCCAAAATAAGAGGAATTTCTGACTCATTACCCTGAAATAAGTGAAATTTCTGCAATTTTGCCCCAAAATAAGGGAAATTTCTGCCTTTTTGCCCCCAAATAAGGGGAATTCAGCCTTTTTACCTCAAAATAAGAGGAATTTCTGCATTTTTGCCACAAAATATTAGGAATTTCTGTTATTTTGCCCCAAAATAAGGAAAATTTCTGACTTTTTTCCCTGAAATAAGTGAAATTTCTGCAATTTTGCATTAAAATAAGTGAAATTTCTGCAATTTTCCCCCAAAATAAGAGAAATTTCTGGAATTTTGCCCCAAAAGAGGTGGAATTTCTAAGTTTTGCCCCAAAATAAGGAGAATTTCTGTCTTTTTGCTCCAACATATAGGGAATTTCTGCCTTTTTTCCCCAGAATTAGAGGAATTTCTGCAATTTTGCTCCAAAATACGGGGAATTTCTGCCTTTTTTTCCCAAAAATAAGGGAAATGCATATCTTTTTGCCATAAAAAAGGGAAATTTCCTCATTTTTGCTCCAAAATAAGGGGAATTTCTGCCTTTTTGACTCTAAATAAGTGGAATTTCTGTCTTTTTCCCCCAAAACAACGGAAATTTCTGTATTTTTAGCCCCAAAATAAGGGGAAATTTCTGACTTATTACCCTGAAATAAGTGAAATTTCTGCAATTTTGCCCCCCAAAAAAGGAAATTTCTGCCTTTTTGCCCTGAAATATGTGAAATTTCTGCAATTTTACCGCAAAATAAGGTGAATTTCTGCCTTTTTGCCCTAAAATAATGAGATTTTCTGCCTTTTTGCCCCAAAATAAGAAACATTTTTGCTTTATTTCTCTGAAATAAGTGAAATTTCTGCAATTTTGCCCTAAAATAAGAGAAATTTCTGCAATTTTTTCCCATAACAAGTGAAATTTCTGCAATTTTGCCCCAAAATAAGGGGAATTTCTCTTTTTTTGCCCCAAAATAAAGGAAATTTCAGCCTTTTTACCTGAAAATAAGTGAATTTTATACAATTTTGCCCCAAATTAAGTAAATTCCTGCAATTTTACCCCAAAATAAAGGAAATTTCTTGAATTTTGCCACAAAATAAGGGGAATTTCTGATTTTTGTCCCAAAATAAAGGGAATTTCTGCCTTTTGCCCCAAAATTAGGGGAATTTCTGCAATTTTGCTCCAAATACGGGGAATTTCTGCTTTTTTGCCAGAAAATAATGGGAATGCATACCTTTTTGCCATAAAAAGGAAAATTTCTTCATTTTTCCTCCAAAATAAGGGGAATTTCTGCCTTTTTGTCTCTAAATAAGTGGAATTTCTGTCTTTTTCCTCCAAAACAACGGGAATTTCTGTATTTTTTGCCCCAAAATAAGCGGGAATTTCTGACTTATTACCCTGAAATAAGTGAAATTTCTGCAATTTTGCCCCAAAATAAGGGAAATTTCTGCCTTTTTGCCCTGAAATATGTAAAATTTCTGCAATTTTACCCCAAATAAGGTGAATTTCTGCCTTTTTGCCCTAAAATAATGGGAATTTTTGCCTTTTTGCCCTAAAATAAAGGAAATTTCAGACTTTTTACCTGAAAATAAGTGAATTTTATGCAATTTTGCCCCAAATAAAGGAAATGTCTGCAATTTTACCCCAAAATAAGGTAAATTCCTGAAATTTTGCACAAAAATTAAAGAAATTTCTTGAATTTTGCCCCAAAATAAGGGGAATTTCTGATTTTTGCCCCAAAATAAAGGGAATTTCTGCCTTTTGCCCCAAAATAAGGGGAATTTCTGCAATTTTGCTACAAAATACGGGGAATTTCTGCCTTTTTGCCCGAAAATAATGGGAATGCATACCTTTTTGCCATAAAAAGGGAAATTTCTTCATTTTTGCTCCAAAATAAGGGGAATTTCTGCATTTTTGCCTCTAACTACGTGGAATTTCTGTCTTTTTCCCCCAAAACAAAGGGAATTTCTGTCTTTTATTCCCCAAAATAAGGGGAATTTCTGACTTATTACCCTGAAATAAGTGAAATTTCTGCAATTTTGCCCCAAAATAAGGGAAATTTCTGCAATTTTGCCCCAATGTAAAGGAAATTTCTGCAATTGTGCCCCAAAATAAGGGGAATTTCTTACTGTTTGCTCCCGAAAAAAGGAGATTTTCTGTCTTTTTGCCCTAAAATAAGAAGAATTTCTGCTTTTTTGCCTGAAAATTATGAAAATGTCTGCAATTTTTCTTCAAAATACGGGCAATTTCGGCTTTTTATCCCGAAAGTAAGGGGAATGTATACCTTTTGCCACAAAAAAGGGAAATTTCTTCATTTTTGCCCCAAAATTAGAGGAATTTCTGCTTTTTACCTCAAAATAAGTGAAATTTTTCCCTTTTTAACCAAAAATAAATGGAATTTCTCTTATTTTGCCCCAAGATAAAAGGAATTTTTGAATTAGGCCCTGAAATAAGTGATATTTCTGCAATTTTGACCCAAAATAAAAGAAATTTCTACCTTTTTACCACAAAATAAGGGAAATTACTGTCTTTTTGCCCCAAAATAAGAGAAATTTCTGCCTTTTTTACCACAAATAAGGGGAATTTCAGCCTTTTTCCCTCAAAATAAAGGGAATTTCTGCAATTTTGCCCCAAAATAAGTGAAATTTCAGCAATTTTGCCCCAAAATAAGGGAAATTTCTTGAATTTTGCCCCAAATAAGTGAAATTTCTGAATTTTGCCCCAAAATAAAAAGAATTTCTGTCTTTTTGCCCAAACATATAGGGAATTTCTGCATTTTTGCCCCACAATTAGGGGAATTTCTGCAATTTTGCTCCAAAATATGGGAAATATCTGCCTTTTTGCCGGAAAATAAGGGGAATGCATAACTTTTTGACATAAAAAAGGAAAATTTCTTCATTTTTGCTCCAAAATAAGGGGAATTTCTGCCTTTTAGCCTCTAAATAAGTGGAATTTCTGTCTTTTTCCCCCAAAACAAAGGGAATTTCTGTCTTTTTTGCCCCAAAATAAGGGAAATATTTGCCTTTTTGCCCTGAAATATGTGAAAATTCTGCAATTTTACCCCAAAATAAGGTGAATTTCTGCATTTTGCCCCAAAATAATGGGAATTTCTGCTTTCTGGCCCCAAAATAAGAAAAATTTTTGCTTTTTTTCTCTGAAATAAGTGAAATTTCTGCAATTTTGCTTTAAATTAAGGGAAATTTCTGCAATATTTCAACATATTAAGGGAAATTTCTGCAATTTTGACCCATAATAAGGGGAATTTCTTCCTTTTTGCCCCAAAATAAATGAAGTTTCAGCCTTTTTACCTGAAAATAAGTGAAATTTCTGTAATTTTGCCCCATATAAGGGAAATTTCTGCAATTTTGCTCCAAAATAATTTAATTCCTGCAATTATGCCCCAAAATAGAGGAAATTTCTTGAATTTTGCCCCAAAATAATGGGAATTTCTGATTTTGGCCCCAAAATAAAGGGAATTTCTGCCTTTTGCCCCAAAATTAAGGGAATTTCTGCAATTTTGCTCCAAAATATGAGGAATTTCTGCCTTTTTGCCCGAAAATAATGGGAATGCATACCTTTTTGTCATAAAAAGGGAAATTTCTTCATTTTTGCTCCAAAAAAAGGGGAATTTCTGCATTTTTGCCTCTAATTAAGTGGAATTTCTGTTTTTTTCCCCCAAAACAAAGGGAATTTCTGGTTTTTTTGCCGCAAAATAAGGAGAATTTCTCAATTATTACCCTGACATAAGTGAAATTTCTGCAATTTTGCCCCAAAATAAGCGAAATTTCTGCAATTTTGCCCCAATGTAAAGGAAATTTCTGCAATTTTGCCCAAAAATAAGGGGAATTTCTGACTGTTTGTTCCAAAAATAGGAGATTTTGTGCCTTGTTGCCCAAAAATAAGGAAAATTTCTGCCTTTTTGCTCAAAAATTATGAAAATTTCTGTAATTTTGCTTCAAAATACGGGGAATTTCTGCTTTTATACCGAAAGTAAGGGGAATGCATACCTTTTTGCCATAAAAAGGTAAATTTCTTCATTTTTGCTCCAAAATAAGGGGAATTTCGGCCT
This sequence comes from Micromys minutus, assembly GCF_963924665.1. Lineage (NCBI taxonomy): Eukaryota > Metazoa > Chordata > Mammalia > Rodentia > Muridae > Micromys > Micromys minutus. The sequence goes on from NW_027667217.1 coordinate 838,757, forward strand.
TTTTGCCTCTAAATAAGTGGAATTTCTGTCTTTTTTTTCAGAAACAAAGGGAATTTCTGTCTATTTTACCCTAAAATAAGTGGAATTTCTGACTTATTACCCTGAAATATGTGAAATTTCGGCAATTTTGCCCCAAAATAAGGGAAATTTCTTCATTTTGCCCCCAAATAAGGGGAATTTCAGGCTTTTTACCTCAAAATAAGGGGGATTTCTGCCTTTTTGCCCAAAAATAAGGAAAATTTCTCCCTTTTTTCCCTGAAATAAGTGAAATTTCTGAAATTTTGCCCAAAAATAAGTGAAATTTCTGCAATTTTGCCCCAGAATAAGGGAAATTTCTGGAATTTTGCCCCAAAAGAAGTGGAATTTAGAGTTTTGCCCCAAAATAAAAAGAATTTCTGTCTTTTTGCCCCAACATATAGGGAATTTCTGCATTTTTGCCTCACATTTAGGGGAATTCTTGCAATTTTGCTCCAAAATACAGGGAATTTCTGCCTTTTTGCACAAAAATAAGAAGAATGCATACCCTTTTGCCTAAAAAAAGGGAAATTTCTTCATTTTTGCTCCAAAATAAGAGGAATTTCTGTTTTTTTGCCTCTAAATAAGTGGAATTTCTGTTTTTTCCTCCAAAACAAAGGGATTTTCTGTCTTTTTTGCACAAAAATAAGAAAATTTCTGACTTATTACCCTGAAATAAGTAAAATTTCTGCAATTTTGCCCCAAAATAAGGGAAATTTCTGCCTTTTTGCCCCCAAATATGGGGAATTTCAGCCTTTTCACCTCAAAATAAAAGGAATTTCTGCATTTTGCCACAAAATATTAGGAATTTCTTCCTTTTTGCCCCAAAATAAAGAAAATTTCTGCCTTTTTTCCTTAAATAAGTGAAATTTCTGCAATTTTGACCTAAAATAAGTGAAATTTTGCAATTTTGCCCCAAAATAATGGGAATTTCTGGAATTTTGCCCCAAAATAAGTGGAATTTCTGAGTTTTGCACCCAAATAAGGAGAATTTCTGTCTTTTTGCCCCAACATATAAGGAATTTCTGAATTTTTGCCCCACAATTAGGGGAATTTCTGCAATTTTGCTCCAAAATACGGGGAATTTCTGCCTTTTTTCCCGAAAATAAGGGGAATGCATAACTTTTTGCCATAAAAAAGGGAAATTTCTTTATTTTTGCTCCAAAATAAGGGGAATTTCTGCCTTTTTGCTTCTAAATAAGTGGAATTTCTGTCTTTTTCCCCGAAAACAAAGGGAATTTCTGTCTTTTTTGCCTCAAAATAAGGGATATTTCTGGTTTTTTGCCCTGAAATATGTGAAATTTCTGCAATTTTACCCCAAAATAAGGTGAATTTCTGACTTTTTGCCCCAAAATAATATGAATTTCTGCATTTTTGCCCCAAAATAAGAAAAATTTTTGCTTTTTTCCTCTGAAATAAGTGAAATTTCTGCAATTTTGGCCTAAAATCACGGAAATTTCTGCAATTTTTCCCCATAATAAGGGAAATTTCTGCAATTTTGCCCCAAAATAAGGGGGATTTCTCACTTTTTGCCCCAAAATAAAGGAAATTTCACCCTTTTTACATGAACATAACTGAAATTTCTGCAATTTTGCCCCAAATAAGGGAAATTTCTGAAATTGTGCCCCAAAATAAGGTAAATTATTGCAATTTTGCCCCAAAATAAAGGAAATTTCTGAATTTTTGCCCCAAAATAATGGGAATTTCTGAATTTTGCCCCAAAATAAAAAGAATTTTTGCCTTTTGCCCCAAAATTAGGGGAATTTCTGCACTTTTGCTCCAAAAAACGAGGAATTTCTGCCTTTTTGCCCGAAAATAATAGGAATGCATACCTTTTTGCCATAAAAAGGTTAATTTCTTTATTTTTGCTCCAAAATAAAGGTGATTTCTGCCTTTTTACCTCTAAATAAGTGGAATTTCTGTCTTCTTCCCCCAAAACAAAAGGAATTTCTGTATTTTTTGCCCCAAAATAAGGGGAATTTCTGACTTATTACCCTGAAATAAGTGAAATTTCTGCAATTTTGCCCCATAATAAAGGAAATTTCTTAAATTTTGCCCCAATGTAAAGGAAATTTATGCAATTTTGCCCCAAAATAAGGAAAATTTCTGACTGTTTGTTCCCAAAAAAAGGAGATTTTCTGTCTTTTTGCCCCCAAAAAAAAGAATTTCTGTCTTTTTGCCCGAAAATTATGAGAATTTCTGCAATTTTGCTTCAAAATACGGGGAATTTCTGCTTTTATCCCGAAAGTAAGGGGAATGCATACCTTTTTGCCATAAAAAGGTGAATTTCTTCATTTTTGCTCCAAAATAAGGGAAATTTCTGCTTTTTGCCTCTAAATAATTGGAATTTCTGTCTTTTTCCCCCAAAACAAAAGGAATTTCTATCATTTTTGCCCCAAAATAAGAGGAATTTCTTACTTATTACTATGAAATAAGTGAAATTTCTGCAATTTTGCCCCAAAATAAGGAAAATTTCTGCCTCTTTGCCCACAAATAAGGGGAATTTCAGGCTTTTTACCTCAAAATAAGGGGAATTTCTGCATTTTTACCCCAAAATAAAAGGAATTTCTCTCTTCTTGCCCCAAAATAAAGGAAATTTCAGCATTTTAACCTGAAAATAAGTGAAATTTCTGCAATTTTGCCCCAGAATAAAGGAAATTTCTGAAATTTTGCCCCAAAATAAGTGGAATTTCTGAGTTTTGCCCCAAAATAAGGAGAATTTTTGCCTTTTTGCCCCAACATATAGAAAATTTCTGCATTTTTGCCCCAAAATTAGGGGAATTTCTGCAATTTTGCTCCAAAATACGAAGAATTTCTGCCATTTTGCCCGAAAATAAAGGGAATGCATAGCTTTTTGCCATAAATAAGGTAAATTTCTTCATTTTTGCTCCAAAATAAGGGGAATTTTTGCCTTTTTGCCTCTAAATAAGTGGAATTTCTGTCTTTTTCACCCAAAACAAAGAAAATTTCTGTCTTTTTTGCCCCAAATTAAGGGAAATTTCTGCCTTTCTGCCCTGAAATATGTGAAATTTCTGCAATTTTACCCCAAAATAAGGTGAATTTCTGCCTTTTTGCCCCAAAATAATGGGAATTTCTGCCTTTTTGCCCCAAAATAAGAAAAATTTTTGCTTTTTTTCTCTGATATAAGTGAAATTTCTACAATTTTGCCTTAAATTAAGGGAAATTTCTGCAATATTTCCTCATAATAAAGGAAATTTCTGCAATATTGCCCCAAAATAAGGGGAATTTCTCCCTTTTTGCAACAAAATAAAAAAAATTTCAGCCTTTTTACCTGAAAATAACTGAAATTTCTGCAATTTTGCCCCAAATAAGGGAAATTTTTGCAATTTTGCCCCAAAATAAGGTAAATTTCTGCAATTTTGCCCCAAAATAAAGGTAATTTCTGGAATTTTGCCCCCAAATAAGGGGAATTTCTGATTTTTGCCCCCAAATAAAGGGAATTTTTGCCTTTTGCCCCACAATTAGGGGAATTTCTGCAATTTTGCTCCAAAATACGGGGAATTTCTGCCTTTTGCCCGAAAATAATGGGAATGCATACCTTTTTGCAATAAAAAGGGAAATTTCTTCATTTTTGCTCCAAAATAAGGGAAATTTCTGCCTTTTCGCCTCTACATAAGTGGAATTTCTGTCTTTTTCCCCCAAAACAAAGGGAATTTCTGTCTTTTTTGCCCCAAAATAAGGGAAATTTCTGAAATTTTGCCCCAATGTAAAGGAAATTTCTGCAATTTTGCCTCAAAATAAGGGAAATTTCTGACTTTTTGTTCCCAAAAAAAGGAGATTTTCTGTCTCTTTTCCCTAAAATAAGGAGAATTTCTGCCTTTTTTGCCCAAAAATTATGAGAATTTCTGCAATTTTGCTTCAAAATATGGGGAATTTTTGCTTTCATCTCGAAAGTAAGGGAATGCATACCTTTTTGCCATAAAAAGGTGAATTTCTTCATTTTTGCTCCAAAATAAGGGGAATTTCAGCTTTTTTGCCTCTAAATAAGTGGAATTTCTGTCTTTTTCCCCCAAAACAAAGTGAATTTCTGTCTTTTTTGCCCGAAATAATGGGAATCTCTGCCTGTTTGCCCCAAAATAAGAAAAAATTTTGCTTTTTTTTTCTGAAATAAGTGAAATTTCTGCAATTTTGCCTTAAATTAAGGGAAATTTCTGCAATATTTCCCCATAATAATGGAAATTTCTGCAATTTTGCTCCAAAATAAGGGGAATTTCTCCCTTTTTGCCACAAAACAAAGGAAATTTCAGCCTTTTTACCTGAAAATAACTGAAATTTCTGCAATTTTGCCCCAAAATAAGGTAAATTCCTGAAATTTTGCCCCAAAATAAAGGAAATTTCTTGAATTTTGCACCAAAAGTAGGGGAATTTCTGATTTTTGCCCCAAAATAAAGGGAATTTCTGACTTTTGCCCCAAAATTAGGGAATTTCTGCCTTTTTGCCCGAAAATTATGAGAATTTCTGCAATTTTGCTTCAAAATACGGAGAATTTCTGCTTTTTATCCCGAATGTAAAAGGAATGTATACCGTTTACCACAAAAAAGGGAAATTTCTTCATTTTTGCCCCAAAATAATAGGAATTTCTGCCTTTTTACCTCAAAGTAAATGAAATTATTGCCTTTTTACCAAAAAATAAATGGAATTTCTGTCTTTTTGCCCCAAAATAAAAGGAATTTTTGAACTATGCCCTGAAATAAGTGAAATTTCTGCAATTTTGACCCAAAATAAGGGAAATTTCTGGAATTTTGCCCCAAAATAAATGGAATTTCTGAGTTTTGCCCCAAAATAAAGAGAATTTCTGTCTTTTCTGCCCAACATATAGGGAATTTCTGCCTTTTTGCCCCAAAATTAGGGGAATTTCTGCAATTTTGCTCCAAAATACAGGGAATTTCTGCCTTTTTGCCTGAAAATAATGGGAATGCATACCTTTTTGCAATAAAAAGGGTAATTTCTTCATTTTTGCTCCAAAATAAAGGGAATTTCTGCCTGTTTGCCTCTAAATAAGTGGAATTTCTGTCTTTTTCCCCCAAAACAAAGAGAATTTCTGTCTTTTTTGCCCCAAAATAAGAGAGATTTCTGACTTATTACCCTGAAGTAAGTGAAATTTCTGCAATTTTGCCCCAAAATAAGGGAAATTTCTGCAATTTTGCACCAATGTAAAGGAAATTTCTGCAATTTTGCCCCAAAATAAGGGAAATTTCTGACTGTTTGCTCCCGAAAAAAGGAGATTTTCTGTCTTTTTGCCCCAAAATAAGGAGAATTTCTGCCTTTTTGCCTGAAAATTAGAGAATTTCTGCAATTTTGCTTCTAAATACGGGGAATTTCTGTTTTTATCCCAAAAATAACAGGAATGCATACCTTTTTGCCATAAAAAGGTAAATTTCTTCATTTTTGCTCCAAAATAAGGGGAATTTCTGCCTTTTTGCCTCTAAATAAGTGGAATTTCTGTCTTTTTCCCCCAAAGCAAAGGGAATTTCTGTCTTTTTTGCCCCAAAATAAGGGGAATTTCTGAATTATTACCCTGAAATACGTGAAATTTCTCCAATTTTGCCCCAAAATAAGGGAAATTTCTGCCTCTTTGCCCCCAAATAAGGGGAATTTCAGCCTTTTTACCTCAATATAAGGGGAATTTCTGCATTTTTGCCACATAAAATTAGGAATTTCTGACTTTTCGCCCCAAAATAAAGACAATTTCTGCCTTTTTCCCCTGAAATAAGTAAAATTTCGGCAATTTTGCCCCAAAATAAGTGAAATTTCTGGAATTTTGCCCCAAAATAAGGAAAATTTCTGGAATTTTGCCCCAAAATAAGTGGAATTTCTAAGTTTTGCCACAAAATAAAGAGAATTTCTGTCTTTTTGCCCCAACATATAGGGAATTTCTGTCTTTTTGCCCCACAACTATAGGAATTTCTGCAATTTTGCTCCAAAATACAGAAAATTTCTTCCTTTTTGCCCTGAAATATGTGAAATTTCTGCAATTTTACACCTAAATAAGGTGAATTTCTGCCTTTTTGCCTGAAAATAATGGGAATGCAAACTTTTTTTGCCATAAAAAGTGTAATTTCTTCATTTTTGCTCCAAAATAAAGGGAATTTCTGCCTGTTTGCCTCTAAATAAGTGGAATTTCTGTCTTTTTCCCCCAAAACAAAGAGAATTTCTGTCTTTGTTTCCCCAAAATAAGGGAAATTTCTGACTTATTACCCTGAAGTAAGTGAAATTTCTGCAATTTTGCCCCAAAATAAGGGAAATTTCCTCAATTTTGCCCCAATGTAAAGGAAATTTCTGCAATTTTGCCCCAAAATAAGGGAAATTTCTGACTTTTTGCTCCCGAAAAATGGAGATTTTCTGTCTTCTTGCCTCAAAATAAGGAGAATTTCTGCCTTTTAGCCCGAAAATTATGAGAATTTCTGCAATTTTGCTTCAAAATAAGGGGAATTTCTGCTTTTTATCCCGAAAGTAAGGGGAATGCATACCTTTTTGCCATAAAAAGGTAAATTTCTTCAATTTTGCTCCAAAATAAAGGAAATTTCTGCCTTTTTGCCTCTAAATAAGTGGAATTTCTGTCTTTTCCTCCAAAACGAAGAGAATTTCTGTCTTTTTTGACCCAACATAAGGGGAATTTCAGACTTATTACCCTGAAATAAATGAAATGTCTGTAATTTTGCCCCAAAATAAAGGAAATTTCTGACTCTTTGCCCTCAAATAAGGGGAATTTCAGCCTTTTTACCTCAAAATAAGGGGAATTCCTGCCTTTTTGACCCAAAATTAAGGAAAATTTCTACCTTTTTCCCCTGAAATAAGTAAAATTTCTGCAATATTGCCCCAAAATAAGTGAAATTTCTGCAATGTTGCCCAAGAATAAGGGAAATTTCTGAAATTTTGCCCCAAAATAAGTGGAATTTCTGAGTTTTGCCCCAAAATAAGGAGAATTTCTGTATTTTTGCCCTAACATACAGGGAATTTCTGCCTTTTTGCCCCACATTTAGGGGAATTTCTGCAATTTTGCTCCAAAATACAGGGAATTTCTTCCTTTTCCCAAAAATAAAGGGAATGCATAACTTTTTGATGTAAAAAAGGGAAATTTCTTCATTTTTGCTCCAAAATAAGGGGAATTTCTGCCTTTTTGCCTCTAAATAAGTGGAATTTCTGTCTTTTTCCCTCAAAACAAAGGGAATTTCTGTCTTTTTCGCCTCAAAATAAGGGGAATTTCTGACTTACTACACTGAAATAAGTGAAATTTCTGCAATTTTGCCCCAAAATAAGGGAAATTTCTGCCTTTTTGTTCTGAAATATGTGAAATTTCTGCAATTTTACCCCAAAATAAGGTGAATTTCTGCCTTTTTGCCACAAATTAATGGGAATTTCTGCCTTTTTGCCTCAAAATAAAAAAAAATTTTGCTTTTTTTCTATGAAATAAGTGAAATTTCTGCAATTTTGCCCTAAAATAAGGAAAATTTCTGCAATTTTTCCTAATATTAACAGAAATTTCTGCATTTTTGCACCAAAATAACAGGAATTTCTCCCTTTTTGCCCCAAAATAAAGGAAATTTCAGCCTTTTTACCTGAAAATAAGTGAAATTTCTGCAATTTTGCCCCAAAATAAGGGAAATTTCTGCCTTTTTGCCCTGAAATAAGGGGAATTTCAGCCTTTATACCTCAAAATAAGGGGAATTTCTGCATTTTTGCCACAAAATATTAGGAATTTCTGACTTTTTGCCACAAAATAAAGAAAATTTCTGCCTTTTTTCTCTGAAATAAGTGAAATTTCTGCAATTTTGCCCCAAAATAATGGAAATTTCTGGAATTTTGCCCCAAAATAAGTAGAATTTCTAAGTTTTGCCCTAAAATAAGGAGAATTTCTGTCTTTTTGCCCCAACATATAGGGATTTTCTGCATTTTTGCCCCACAATTAGGGGAATTTCTGCAATTTTGCTCCAAAATACGGGGAATTTCTGCCTTTTTGCCCTGAAATATGTGAAATTTGTGCAATTTTACCCCTAAATAAGGTGAATTTCTGCTTTTTTGCCCGAAAATAATGGAATTTCTGTTTTTTTGCCCTAAAATTAGAAAAATTTTTGCTTTTTTTCTCTAAAATAAGTGAAATTTCTGCAATTTTTCCCCAAAATAAGGGGAATTTCTTTGTTTTTGCCCCAAAACTAAGGAAATTTCAGCCTTTTTACCTGAAAATAAGTGAAATTTCTGAAATTTTGCCCCAAATAAGGGAAATTTCTGCAATTTTGCCCTAAAATAAGGTAAATTCCTGCAATTTTGCCCCAAAATAAAGGAAATTTCAGGAATTTTGCCCCAAAATAAGGGGAATTTCTGATTTTTGCCCCAAAATAAAGGGAATTTCGTCCTTTTGCCCCAAAATTAGGGGAATTTTGCAATTTGGCTCCAAAATACAGGGAATTTCTGCCTTTTTGCCTGAAAATAATGGGAATGCATACCTTTTTGCCATAAAAAGGGTAATTTCTTCATTTTTGCTCCAAAATAAAGGGAATTTCTGCCTGTTTGCCTGTAAATAAGTGGAATTTCTGTCTTTTTCCCTCAAAACAAAGATAATTTCTGTCTTTTTTGCCCCAAAATAAGGGAAATTTTTGACTTATTACCCTGAAGTAAGTGAAATTTCTGCAATTTTGCCCCAAAATAAGGGAAATTTCTGCAATTTTGCCCCAATGTAAAGGAAATTTCTGCAATTTTGCGCCAAAATAAGGGAAATTTCTTACTGTTTGCTCCCGAAAAAAGGAGATTTTCTGTCTTTTTGCCCAAAAATAAGGAGAATTTCTGCCTTTTTGCCTGAAAATTAGAGAATTTCTGCCATTTTGCTTCTAAATACGGGGAATTTCTGCTTTTTATCCAAAAAATAACAGGAATGCATATCTTTTTGCCATATAAAGGTAAATTTCTTCATTTTTGCTCCAAAATAAGGGGAATTTCTGCCTTTTTGCCTCTAAATAAGTGGAATTTCTGTCTTTTTCCCCCAAAACAAAGGGAATTTCTGTCTTTTTTGCCCCAAAATAAGGGGAATTTCTGAATTATTACCCTGAAATACGTGAAATTTCTCCAATTTTGCCCCAAAATAAGGGAAATTTCTGCCTCTTTGCCCCCAAATAAGGGGAATTTCAGCCTTTTTACCTCAATATAAGGGAAATTTCTGCATTTTTGCCACAAAATATTAGGAATTTCTGACTTTTTGCCCCAAAATAAGGAAAATTTCTGCCTTTTTCCCCTGAAATAAGTGAAATTTCGGCAATTTTGCCCCAAAATAAGTGAAATTTCTGCAATTTTGCCCCAAAATAAGGGAAATTTCTGGAATTTTGCCCCAAAATAAGTCGAATTTCTAAGTTTTGCCACAAAATAAAGATAATTTCTGTCTTTTTGCCCCAACATATAGGGAATTTCTGTCTTCTTGCCCCACAACTAGGGGAATTTCTGCAATTTTGCTCCAAAATACAGAAAATTTCTTCCTTTTTGCCCTGAAATATGTGAAATTTCTGCAATTTTTCCTCTACATAAGGTGAATTTCTGCCTTTTTGCCTGAGAATAATGGGAATGCATACCTTTTTGCCAAAAAAAGGGTAATTTCTTCATTTTTGCTCCAAAATAAAGGGAATTTCTGCCTGTTTGCCTCTAAATAAGTGGAATTTCTGTCTTTTTCCCCCAAAACAAAGAGAATTTCTGTCTTTGTTGCCCCAAAATAAGGGAAATTTCTGACTTATTACCCTGAAGTAAGTGAAATTTCTGCAATTTTGCCCCAAAATAAGGGAAATTTCTGCAATTTTGCCCCAATGTAAAGGAAATTTCTGAAATTTTGCGCCAAAATAAGGGAAATTTCTGACTGTTTGCTCCCGTAAAAAGGAGATTTTCTGTCATTTTGCCCCAAAATAAGGAGAATTTCTGCCTTTTTGCCTGAAAATTAGAGAATTTCTGCAATTTTGCTTCTAAATACGGGGAATTTCTGCTTTTTATCCCAAAAATAACAGGAATGCATACCTTTTTGCCATAAAAAGGTAAATTTCTTCATTTTTGCTCCAAAATAAGAGGAATTTCTGCCTTTTTGCCTCTAAATAAGTGGAATTTCTGTCTTTTTCCCCCAAAACAAAGGGAATTTCGGTCTTTTTTTCCCCAAAACAAGGGGAATTTCTGAATTATTACCCTGAAATATGTGAAATTTCTCCAATTTTGCCCCAAAATAAGGGAAATTTCTGCTTCTTTGCCCCCAAATAAGGGGAATTTCAGCCTTTTTACCTCAATATAAGGGGAATTTCTGCATTTTTGCCACAAAATATTAGGAATTTCTGACTTTTTGCTCCAAAATAAGGAAAATTTCTGCCTTTTTCCACTGAAATAAGTGAAATTTTGGCAATTTGGCCCCAAAATAAGTGAAATTTCTGCAATTTTGCCCCAAAATAAGGGAAATTTCTGGAATTTAGCCCCAAAATAAGTGGAATTTCTAAGTTTTGCCACAAAATAAAGAGAATTTCTGTCTTTTTGCCCCAACATTTAGTGAATTTCTGTCTTTTTGCCCCACCACTAGGGGAATTTCTGCAATTTTGCTCCAAAATACAGAAAATTTCTTCCTTTTTGCCCTGAAATATGTGAAATTTCTGCAATTTTACCCCTAAATAAGGTGAATTTCTGCCTTTTTGCCTGAAAATAATGGGAATGCATACCTTTTTGCCATAAAAAGGGTAATTTCTTCATTTTTGCTCCAAAATAAAGGGAATTTCTGCCTGTTTGCCTCTAAATAAGTGGAATTTCTGTCTTTTTCCCTCAAAACAAAGAGAATTTCTGTCTTTTTTGCCCCAAAATAAGGGAAATTTTTGACTTATTACCCTGAAGTAAGTGAAATTTCTGCAATTTTGCCCCAAAATAAAGGAAATTTCTGCAATTTTGCCCCAATGTAAAGGAAATTTCTGCAATTTTGCGCCAAAATAAGGGAAATTTCTTACTGTTTGCTCCCGAAAAAAGGAGATTTTCTGTCTTTTTGCCCAAAAATAAGGAGAATTTCTGCCTTTTTGCCTGAAAATTAGAGAATTTCTGCAATTTTGCTTCTAAATACGGGGAATTTCTGCTTTTTATCCAAAAAATAACAGGAATGCATATCTTTTTGCCATATAAAGGTAAATTTCTTCATTTTTGCTCCAAAATAAGGGGAATTTCTGCCTTTTTGCCTCTAAATAAGTGGAATTTCTGTCTTTTTCCCCCAAAACAAAGGGAATTTCTGTCTTTTTGCCCCAAAATAAGGGGAATTTCTGAATTATTACCCTGAAATACGTGAAATTTCTCCAATTTTGCCCCAAAATAAGGGAAATTTCTGCCTCTTTGCCCCCAAATAAGGGGAATTTCAGCCTTTTTACCTCAATATAAGGGAAATTTCTGCATTTTTGCCACAAAATATTAGGAATTTCTGACTTTTTGCCCCAAAATAAGGAAAATTTCTGCCTTTTTCCCCTGAAATAAGTGAAATTTCGGCAATTTTGCCCCAAAATAAGTGAAATTTCTGCAATTTTGCCCCAAAATAAGGGAAATTTCTGGAATTTTGCCCCAAAATAAGTCGAATTTCTAAGTTTTGCCACAAAATAAAGATAATTTCTGTCTTTTTGCCCCAACATATAGGGAATTTCTGTCTTCTTGCCCCACAACTAGGGGAATTTCTGCAATTTTGCTCCAAAATACAGAAAATTTCTTCCTTTTTGCCCTGAAATATGTGAAATTTCTGCAATTTTTCCCCTACATAAGGTGAATTTCTGCCTTTTTGCCTGAGAATAATGGGAATGCATACCTTTTTGCCATAAAAAGGGTAATTTCTTCATTTTTGCTCCAAAATAAAGGGAATTTCTGCCTGTTTGCCTCTAAATAAGTGGAATTTCTGTCTTTTTCCCCCAAAACAAAGAGAATTTCTGTCTTTGTTGCCCCAAAATAAGGGAAATTTCTGACTTATTACCCTGAAGTAAGTGAAATTTCTGCAATTTTGCCCCAAAATAAGGGAAATTTCTGCAATTTTGCCCCAATGTAAAGGAAATTTCTGAAATTTTGCGCCAAAATAAGGGAAATTTCTGACTGTTTGCTCCCGTAAAAAGGAGATTTTCTGTCATTTTGCCCCAAAATAAGGAGAATTTCTGCCTTTTTGCCTGAAAATTAGAGAATTTCTGCAATTTTGCTTCTAAATACGGGGAATTTCTGCTTTTTATCCCAAAAATAACAGGAATGCATACCTTTTTGCCATAAAAAGGTAAATTTCTTCATTTTTGCTCCAAAATAAGAGGAATTTCTGCCTTTTTGCCTCTAAATAAGTGGAATTTCTGTCATTTTCCCCCAAAACAAAGGGAATTTCGGTCTTTTTTTCCCCAAAACAAGGGGAATTTCTGAATTATTACCCTGAAATATGTGAAATTTCTCCAATTTTGCCCCAAAATAAGGGAAATTTCTGCTTCTTTGCCCCCAAATAAGGGGAATTTCAGCCTTTTTACCTCAATATAAGGGGAATTTCTGCATTTTTGCCACAAAATATTAGGAATTTCTGACTTTTTGCTCCAAAATAAGGAAAATTTCTGCCTTTTTCCCCTGAAATAAGTGAAATTTCGGCAATTTGGCCCCAAAATAAGTGAAATTTCTGCAATTTTGCCCCAAAATAAGGGAAATTTCTGGAATTTTGCCCCAAAATAAGTGGAATTTCTAAGTTTTGCCACAAAATAAAGAGAATTTCTGTCTTTTTGCCCCAACATTTAGTGAATTTCTGTCTTTTTGCCCCACCACTAGGGGAATTTCTGCAATTTTGCTCCAAAATACAGAAAATTTCTTCCTTTTTGCCCTGAAATATGTGAAATTTCTGCAATTTTACCCCTAAATAAGGTGAATTTCTGCCTTTTTGCCTGAAAATAATGGGAATGCATACCTTTTTGCCATAAAAAGGGTAATTTCTTCATTTTTGCTCCAAAATAAAGGGAATTTCTGCCTGTTTGCCTCTAAATAAGTGGAATTTCTGTCTTTTTCCCTCAAAACAAAGAGAATTTCTGTCTTTTTTGCCCCAAAATAAGGGAAATTTTTGACTTATTACCCTGAAGTAAGTGAAATTTCTGCAATTTTGCCCCAAAATAAGGGAAATTTCTGCAATTTTGCCCCAATGTAAAGGAAATTTCTGCAATTTTGCGCCAAAATAAGGGAAATTTCTGACTGTTTGCTCACGAAAAAAGGAGATTTTCTGTCTTTTTGCCACAAAATAAGGAGAATTTCTGCCTTTTTGCCTGAAAATTAGAGAATTTCTGCAATTTTGCTTCTAAATACGGGGAATTTCTGCTTTTTATCCCAAAAATAACAGGAATGCATATCTTTTTGCCATATAAAGGTAAATTTCTTCATTTTTTCTCCAAAATAATGGGAATTTCTGCCTTTTTGCCTCTAAATAAGTGGAATTTCTGTTTTTTTCCCCCAAAACAAAGGGAATTTCTGTCTTTTTTGCCCCAAAATAAGGGGAATTTCTGAATTATTACCCTGAAATACGTGAAATTTCTCCAATTTTGCCCAAAAATAAGGGAAATTTCTGCCTCTGTGCCTCCAAATAAGGGGAATTTCAGCCTTTTTACCTCAAAATAAGGGGAATTTCTGCATTTTTGCCACAAAATATTAGGAATTTCTGACTTTTTGCCCCAAAATAAGGAAAATTTCTGCCTATTTCCCCTGAAATAAGTGAAATTTCGGCAAATTTGCCCCAAAATAAGTGAAATTTCTGCAATTTTGCCCCAAAATAAGGGAAATTTCTGGAATTTTGCCCCAAAATAAGTGGAATTTCTAAGTTTTGCCACAAGATAAGGAGAATTTCTGTTTTTTGCCCAACATATAGGGAATTTCTGTCTTTTTGCCCCACAACTAGGGGAATTTCTGCAATTTTGCTCCAAAATACAGAAAATTTCTTCCTTTTTGCCCTGAAATATGTGAAATTTCTGCAATTTTACCCCTAAATAAGGTAAATTTCTGCCTTTTTGCCCCAAAATAATGGGAATTTCTGCCTTTTTGCCCCAAAATAAGAAAAAGTTTTGCTTTTTTTCTCTGAAGTAAGTGAAATTTCTGCAATTTTGCCCTAAAATAAGGAAAATTTCTGCAATTTTTCCCAATAATAACGGACATTTCTGCAATTTTGCCCCAAAATAAGGGGAATTTCTCCCTTTTTGCCCCAAAATAAAAAAAATTTCAGCCTTTTTACCTGAAAATAAGTGAAATTTCTGCAATTTTGCCCCAAATAAGAAAAATTTTTGCAATTTTGCCCCAAAATAAAGGAAATTTCTGGAATTTTGCCCCAAAATAAGGGGAATTTCTGATTTTTGCCCCAAAATATAGGGAATTTCTGCCTTTTGCCCCAAAATTAGGGCAATTTCTGTAATTTTGCTTCAAAATACGGGGAATTTCTGCCTTTTTGCCTGAAAATAATGGGAATGCATACCTTTTTGCCATAAAAAGGGAAATTTCTTCATTTTTGCTCCAAAATAAGGGGAATTTCTGCCTTGTTGCCTCTAAATAAGTAGAATTTCTGTCTTTTTCCCCCAAAACAAAGGGAATTTCTTTATTTTTTGCCCCAAAATAAGGGGAATTTCTGACTTATTACCCTGAAATAAGTGAAATTTCGGCAATTTTGCTTCAAAATAAGGGATATTTCTGCCTTTTTTCCCCCAAATAAGGGGAATTTCAGCCTTTTTACCTCAAAATAAGGGGAATTTCTGCCTTTTTTCCCCAAAATAACAAAATTTCTTTTTTTTCCATGAAATAAGAGAAATTTCTGCAATTTTGCCCAAAATAAGTGAAATTTCTGCAATTTTGCCCCAGAATAAGGGAAATTTTTGGAATTTTGCCCCAAAATAAGTGGAATTTCTGAGTTTTGCCCCAAAATAAGGAGAATTTCTGTCTTTTTGCCCAAACATATAGGGAATTTCTGCATTTTTGCCCCACAATTAGGAGAATTTTTCCAATTTTTCTCCAAAATATGGGGAATTTCTGCCTTTTTGCACGAAAATTAGAAGAATGCATACCTTTTTGCCTTAAAAAAGGGAAATTTCTTCATTTTTGCTTCAAAATAAGGGGAATTTCTGCTTTTTGCCTCTAAATAAGTGGAATTTCTGTTTTCTTCTCCCAAAACAAAGGGATTTTCTGTCTTTTTTGCGCCAAAATAAGAAAATTTTCTGACTTATTACCCTGAAAAAAGTGAAATTTCTGCAATATTGCCCCAAATTAAGGAAAATTTTTGCCTTTTTGCCAACAAATAAGGGGAATTTCAGCCTTTTTACCTCAAAATAAAGGGAATTTCTGCATTTTTGCCACAAAATATTAGGAATTTCTGCTTTTTTGCCCCAAAAGAAAGAAAATTTCTGCCTTTTTTCCCTGAAATAAGTGAAATTTCTGCAATTTTGCCCCAAAATAAGTGGAATTTCTGAGTTTTGCTCCAAAATAAGGACATTTTCTGTCTTTTTGCCCCAACATATAGGGAATTTCTGCCTTTTTGCACCACAATTATCGGAATTTCTGCAATTTTGCTCCAAAATACGGGGAATTTCTGCCTTTTTGCCCAAAAATAAGGGGAATGCATAACTTTTTGCCATAAAAAAGGGAAATTTCTTCATTTTTGCCCCAAATTAAGGGAAATTTCTGCCTTTCTGCCCTGAAATATGTGAAATTTCTGCAATTTTAGCCCAAAAAAAGGGAATTTCTGCATTTTTGCCCCAAAATAACAAAATTTCTTTTTTTTCCATGAAATAAGAGAAATTTCTGCAATTTTGCCCAAAATAAGTGAAATTTCTGCAATTTTGCCCCAGAATAAGGGAAATTTTTGGAATTTTGCCCCAAAATAAGTGGAATTTCTGAGTTTTGCCCCAAAATAAGGAGAATTTCTGTCTTTTTGCCCAAACATATAGGGAATTTCTGCATTTTTGCCCCACAATTAGGAGAATTTTTCCAATTTTTCTCCAAAATATGGGGAATTTCTGCCTTTTTGCACGAAAATTAGAAGAATGCATACCTTTTTGCCTTAAAAAAGGGAAATTTCTTCATTTTTGCTTCAAAATAAGGGGAATTTCTGCTTTTTGCCTCTAAATAAGTGGAATTTCTGTTTTCTTCTCCCAAAACAAAGGGATTTTCTGTCTTTTTTGCGCCAAAATAAGAAAATTTTCTGACTTATTACCCTGAAAAAAGTGAAATTTCTGCAATATTGCCCCAAATTAAGGAAAATTTTTGCCTTTTTGCCAACAAATAAGGGGAATTTCAGCCTTTTTACCTCAAAATAAAGGGAATTTCTGCATTTTTGCCACAAAATATTAGGAATTTCTGCTTTTTTGCCCCAAAAGAAAGAAAATTTCTGCCTTTTTTCCCTGAAATAAGTGAAATTTCTGCAATTTTGCCCCAAAATAAGTGGAATTTCTGAGTTTTGCTCCAAAATAAGGACATTTTCTGTCTTTTTGCCCCAACATATAGGGAATTTCTGCCTTTTTGCACCACAATTATCGGAATTTCTGCAATTTTGCTCCAAAATACGGGGAATTTCTGCCTTTTTGCCCAAAAATAAGGGGAATGCATAACTTTTTGCCATAAAAAAGGGAAATTTCTTCATTTTTGCTCCAAACTAAGGGGAATTTCTGCCTTTTTGCTTCTCAATAAGTAGAATTTCTGTCATTTTCCCCCAAAACAAAGAGAATTTCTGTCTTTTTTGCCCCAAAATAAGGGGAATTTCTGATTTATTACCCTAAAATAAGTGAAATTTCTGCAATTTTGCCCCAAAATAAGGGAAATTTCTGCTTTTTGCCCTGAAATAAGGGGAATTTCAGCATTTTTACCTCAAAATAAAAGGAATTTCTGCATTTTTGCCACAAAATATTAGGAATTTCTAACTTTTTGCCCCAAAATAAGGAAAATTTCTGCCTTTTTTCCCTGAAATAAGTGAAATTTCTGCAATTTTGCATCAAAATAAGTAAAATTTCTGCAATTTTGCCCCAAAATAGTTGAAATTTCTGAAATTTTGCCCCAAAATAAGTGGAATTTCTAAGTTTTGCCCCAAAATAAGGAAAATTTCTGTCTTTTTGCCCCAACATATAGGGATTTTCTGCCTTTTTCGCACAAAATTAGGGGAATTTCTGCAATTTTGCACTAAAATAAGAGAAATTTTTGCAATTTTTTTTGCATAATAAAGGAGATTTCTGCAATTTTGCCCAAAACAAAGGAAATTTCAGACTTTTTACCTTAAAATAAGTGAAATTTCTGAAATTTTGACCCAAATGAGGGAAATTTCTGCAATTTTGCCCCAAAATAATGTAAATTCCTGCAATTTTGCCCCAAAATAAAGGAAATTTCTGGAATTTTGCCCCAAAATAAGGGGAATTTCTGATTTTTGCCTCAAAATAAAGGGAATTTCTGCCTTTTGCCCCAAAATTAGCGGAATTTCTGCAATTTTGCTCCAAAATACAGGGAATTTCTGCCTTTTTGCCCGAAAATAATGGGAATGCATAACTTTTTGCCATAAAAAGGGAAATTAATTAATTTTTGCTCTAAAATAAGGGGAATTTCTGCCTTTTTGCCTCTAAATAAGTGGAATTTCTGTCCTTTTCCCTCAAAACAAAGGGAATTTCTGTCTTTTTCGCCTCAAAATAAGGGGAATTTCTGACTTACTACACTGAAATAAGTGAAATTTCTGCAATTTTGCCCCAAAATAAGGGAAATTTCTGCCTTTTTGTTCTGAAATATGTAAAATTTCTGCAATTTTCCCGCAAAATAAGGTGAATTTCTGCCTTTTTGCCACAAATTAATGGGAATTTCTGCCTTTTTGCCCCAAAATAAGAAAAAGTTTTGCTTTTTTTCTATGAAATAAGTGAAATTTCTGCAATTTTGCCCTAAAATAAAGAAAATTTCTGCAATTTTTCCCAATAATATCGGAAATTTCTGCAATTTTGCCCCAAAATAAGGGGAATTTCTCCCTTTTTGCCCCAAAATAAAGGAAATTTCAGACTTTTTACCTGAAAATAAGTGAAATTTCTGCAATTTTGCCCCAAATAAGAAAAATTTTTGCAATTTTGCCCCAAAATAAAGGAAATTTCTGGAATTTTGCCCCAAAATATAGGGAATTTCTGCCTTTTGCCCCAAAATTAGGGCAATTTCTGTAATTTTGCTCCAAAATACGGGGAATTTCTGCCTTTTTGCTTGAAAATAATGGGAATGCATACCTTTTTGCCATAAAAAGGGAATATTTCTTCATTTTTTCTCCAAAATAAGGGGAATTTCTGCCTTTTTGCCTCTAAATAAGTGGAATTTCTTTCTTTTTCCCCCAAAACAAAGGGAATTTCTTTCTTTTTTGCCCCAAAATAAGGGGAATTTCTGAATTATTACCCTGAAAAAAGTGAAATTTCTGCAATTTTTCCCCAAAATAAGGGATATTTCTGCCTTTTTGCCCCCAAATAAGGGGAATTTCAGCCTTTTTACCTCAAAATAAGGGGAATTTCTGCCTTTTTGCCCCAAAATAACAAAATTTCTTTTTTTCCATGAAATAAGAGGAATTTCTGCAATTTTGCCCAAAATAAGTGAAATTTCTGTAATTTTGCCCCAGAATAAGGGAATTTTCTGGAATTTTGCCCCAAAATAAGTGGAATTTCTGAGTTTTGCCCCAAAATAAGGAGAATTTCTGTCTTTTTGCCCAAACATATAGGGAATTTCTGCATTTTTGCCCCACAATCAGGAGAATTTTTCCAATTTTGCTCCAAAATACGGGGAATTTCTGCCTTTTTGCATGAAAATTAGAAGAATGCATACCTTTTTGCCTTAAAAAAGGGAAATTTCTTCATTTTTGCTTCAAAATAAGGGGAATTTCTGCTTTTTGCCTCTAAATAAGTGGAATTTCTGTTTTCTTCTCCCAAAACAAAGGGATTTTCTGTCTTTTTTGCGCCAAAATAAGAAAATTTTCTGACTTATTACCCTGAAAAAAGTGAAATTTCTGCAATATTGCCCCAAATTAAGGGAAATTTTTGCCTTTTTGCCAACAAATAAGGGGAATTTCAGCCTTTTTACCTCAAAATAAAGGGAATTTCTGCATTTTTGCCACAAAATATTAGGAATTTCTGCTTTTTTGCCCCAAAATAAAGAAAATTTCTGCCTTTTTTCCCTGAAATAAGTGAAATTTCTGCAATTTTGCCCCAAAATAAGTGGAATTTCTGAGTTTTGCCCCAAAATAAGGAAAATTTCTGTCTTTTTGCCCCAACATATAGGGATTTTCTGCCTTTTTCGCACAAAATTAGGGGAATTTCTGCAATTTTGCACTAAAATAAGAGAAATTTTTGCAATTTTTTTCCATAATAAAGGAGATTTCTGCAATTTTGCCCAAAATAAACGGAATTTCTTCCTTTTTGCCCCAAAACAAAGGAAATTTCAGACTTTTTACCTTAAAATAAGTGAAATTTCTGAAATTTTGACCCAAATGAGGGAAATTTCTGCAATTTTGCCCCAAAATAATGTAAATTCCTGCAATTTTGCCCCAAAATAAAGGAAATTTCTGGAATTTTGCCCCAAAATAAGGGGAATTTCTGATTTTTGCCTCAAAATAAAGGGAATTTCTGCCTTTTGCCCCAAAATTAGGGGAATTTCTGCAATTTTGCTCCAAAATACAGGGAATTTCTGCCTTTTTGCCCGAAAATAATGGGAATGCATAAATTTTTGCCATAAAAAGGGAAATTAATTAATTTTTGCTCTAAAATAAGGGGAATTTCTGCCTTTTTGCCTCTAAATAAGTGGAATTTCTGTCCTTTTCCCTCAAAACAAAGGGAATTTCTGTCTTTTTCGCCTCAAAATAAGGGGAATTTCTGACTTACTACACTGAAATAAGTGAAATTTCTGCAATTTTGCCCCAAAATAAGGGAAATTTCTGCCTTTTTGTTCTGAAATATGTAAAATTTCTGCAATTTTCCCGCAAAATAAGGTGAATTTCTGCCTTTTTGCCACAAATTAATGGGAATTTCTGCCTTTTTGCCCCAAAATAAGAAAAAGTTTTGCTTTTTTTCTATGAAATAAGTGAAATTTCTGCAATTTTGCCCTAAAATAAAGAAAATTTCTGCAATTTTTCCCAATAATATCGGAAATTTCTGCAATTTTGCCCCAAAATAAGGGGAATTTCTCCCTTTTTGCCCCAAAATAAAGGAAATTTCAGACTTTTTACCTGAAAATAAGTGAAATTTCTGCAATTTTGCCCCAAATAAGAAAAATTTTTGCAATTTTGCCCCAAAATAAAGGAAATTTCTGGAATTTTGCCCCAAAATAAGGGGAATTTCTGATTTTTGCCCCAAAATATAGGGAATTTCTGCCTTTTGCCCCAAAATTAGGGCAATTTCTGTAATTTTGCTCCAAAATAAGGGGAATTTCTGCCTTTTTGCCTCTAAATAAGTGGAATTTCTTTCTTTTTCCCCCAAAACAAAGGGAATTTCTTTCTTTTTTGCCCCAAAATAAGGGGAATTTCTGAATTATTACCCTGAAAAAAGTGAAATTTCTGCAATTTTTCCCCAAAATAAGGGATATTTCTGCCTTTTTGCCCCCAAATAAGGGGAATTTCAGCCTTTTTACCTCAAAATAAGGGGAATTTCTGCCTTTTTGCCCCAAAATAACAAAATTTCTTTTTTTCCATGAAATAAGAGGAATTTCTGCAATTTTGCCCAAAATAAGTGAAATTTCTGTAATTTTGCCCCAGAATAAGGGAATTTTCTGGAATTTTGCCCCAAAATAAGTGGAATTTCTGAGTTTTGCCCCAAAATAAGGAGAATTTCTGTCTTTTTGCCCAAACATATAGGGAATTTCTGCATTTTTGCCCCACAATTAGGAGAATTTTTCCAATTTTGCTCCAAAATATGGGGAATTTCTGCCTTTTTGCACGAAAATTAGAAGAATGCATACCTTTTTGCCTTAAAAAAGGGAAATTTCTTCATTTTTGCTTCAAAATAAGGGGAATTTCTGCTTTTTGCCTCTAAATAAGTGGAATTTCTGTTTTCTTCTCCCAAAACAAAGGGATTTTCTGTCTTTTTTGCGCCAAAATAAGAAAATTTTCTGACTTATTACCCTGAAAAAAGTGAAATTTCTGCAATATTGCCCCAAATTAAGGGAAATTTTTGCCTTTTTGCCAACAAATAAGGGGAATTTCAGCCTTTTTACCTCAAAATAAAGGGAATTTCTGCATTTTTGCCACAAAATATTAGGAATTTCTGCTTTTTTGCCCCAAAATAAAGAAAATTTCTGCCTTTTTTCCCTGAAATAAGTGAAATTTCTGCAATTTTGCCCCAAAATAAGTGGAATTTCTGAGTTTTGCTCCAAAATAAGGACATTTTCTGTCTTTTTGCCCCAACATATAGGGAATTTCTGCCTTTTTGCACCACAATTATCGGAATTTCTGCAATTTTGCTCCAAAATACGGGGAATTTCTGCCTTTTTGCCCAAAAATAAGGGGAATGCATAACTTTTTGCCATAAAAAAGGGAAATTTCTTCATTTTTGCTCCAAACTAAGGGGAATTTCTGCCTTTTTGCTTCTCAATAAGTAGAATTTCTGTCATTTTCCCCCAAAACAAAGAGAATTTCTGTCTTTTTTGCCCCAAAATAAGGGGAATTTCTGATTTATTACCCTAAAATAAGTGAAATTTCTGCAATTTTGCCCCAAAATAAGGGAAATTTCTGCCTTTTTGCCCTGAAATAAGGGGAATTTCAGCCTTTTTACCTCAAAATAAGGGGAATTTCTGCATTTTTGCCACAAAATATTAGGAATTTCTGACTTTTTGCCCCAAAATAAGGAAAATTTCTGCCTTTTTTCCCTGAAATAAGTGAAATTTCTGCAATTTTGCCTCAAAATAAGTGAAATTTCTGCAATTTTGCCCCAAAATAAGGGAAATTTCTTAAATTTTGCCCCAAAATAAGTGGAATTTCTAAGTTTTGCCCCAAAATAAGGAAAATTTCTGTCTTTTTGCCCCTACATATAGAGATTTTCTGCCTTTTTAGCCCAAAATTAGGGGAATTTCTGCAATTTTGCTCCAAAATACGGGGAATTCTGCATTTTTGCCATGAAATATGTGAAATTTCTGCAATTTTACACCTAAATAAGGTGAATTTCTGCTTTTTTGCCCCAAAATAATGGGAAATTCTGCCTTTTTGCCCCAAAATAAGAAAAATTTTTGCTTTTTTTCTCAAAAAAAAGTGAAATTTCTGCAATTTTGCACTAAAATAAGAGAAATTTTTGCAATTTTTTTCCATAATAAAGGAGATTTCTGCAATTTTGCCCAAAATAAAGGGAATTTCTTCCTTTTTGCCCCAAAACAAAGGAAATTTCAGACTTTTTACCTTAAAATAAGTGAAATTTCTGAAATTTTGACCCAAATGAGGGAAATTTCTGCAATTTTGCCCCAAAATAATGTAAATTCCTGCAATTTTGCCCCAAAATAAAGGAAATTTCTGGAATTTTGCTCCAAAATAAGGGGAATTTCTGATTTTTGCCTCAAAATAAAGGGAATTTCTGCCTTTTGCCCCAAAATTAGGGGAATTTCTGCAATTTTGCTCCAAAATACAGGGAATTTCTGCCTTTTTGCCCGAAAATAATGGGAATGCATAACTTTTTGCCATAAAAAGGGAAATTAATTAATTTTTGCTCTAAAATAAGAGGAATTTCTGCCTTTTTGCCTCTAAATAAGTGGAATTTCTGTCTTTTTCCCTCAAAACAAAGGGAATTTCTGTCTTTTTCGCCTCAAAATAAGGGCAATTTCTGACTTACTACACTGAAATAAGTGAAATTTCTGCAATTTTGCCCCAAAATAAGGGAAATTTCTGCCTTTTTGTTCTGAAATATGTGAAATTTCTGCAATTTTCCCGCAAAATAAGGTGAATTTCTGCCTTTTTGCCACAAATTAATGGGAATTTCTGTCTTTTTGCCCCAACATATAGGGAATTTCTGCATTTTTGCCCCACAATTAGGGGAATTTCTGCAATTTTACTCCAAAATACGGGGAATTGCTGCCTTTTTGCCCGAAAAAAAGGGGAATGCATAACTTTTTGCCATAAAAAATGGAAATTTCTTCATTTTTGCTCAAAATAAGGGGAATTTTTGCCTTTTTGCCTCTAAATAAGTGGAATTTCTGTCTTTTCCCCCAAAACAAAGGGAATTTCTGTCTTTTTTGCCCCAAATTAAGGGAAATTTCTGCCTTTTTGCCATGAAATATGTGAAATTTCTGCAATTTTACCGCAAAATAAGGTGAATTTCTGCCTTTTTGCCCCAAAATAATGGGAATTTCTGCCTTTTTGCCCCAAAATAAGAAAAATTTTTGCTTTTTTTCTCTGAAATAAGTGAAATTTCTGCAATTTTGCCCCAAAATAAGGGAAATTTCTGGAATTTTGCCCCAAAATACGTGGAATTTCTGAGTTTTGCCCCAAAATAAGTAGAAATTCTGACTTATTACCCTGAAATAAGTGAAATTTCTGCAATTTTGCACCAAAATAAGGGAAATTTCTGAAATTTTGCCCCAATGTAAATGAAATTTCTGCAATTTTGCCCCAAAATAATGGAAATTTCTGACTGTTTGTTCCCAAAAAAATTAGATTTTCTGTCTTTTTGCCCCCAAATAAGGAGAATTTCTGCCTTTTTGCCCGAAAATTATGAGAATTTCTGCAATTTTGCTTCAAAATACGGGGAATTTCTGCTTTTATCCCGAAAGTAAGGGGAATGCATACCTTTTTGCCATAAAAAGGTAAATTTCTTCATTTTTGCTCCAAAATAAGGGGAATTTCTGCCTTTTTGCTCCAAAATAACAAAATTTCTTTTTTTCCCATGAAATAAGGGAAATTTCTGCAATTTTGCCGAAAATAAGTGAAATTTCTGCAATTCTGCCCCAGAATAAGGGAAATTTCTGGAATTTTGCCCCAAAATAAGTGGAATTTCTGAGTTTTGCCCCAAAATAAGGAGAATTTCTGTCTTTTTGCCCCAACATATAGGGAATTTCTGCATTTTTGCCCCACAATTAAAGGAATTTTTGCAATTTTGCTCCAAAATACGGGGAATTTCTGCCTTTTTGCCCGAAAATAAGAAGAATGCATACCTTTTTGCCTTAAAAAAGGGAAATTTCTTCATTTTTGCTTCAAATAAGGGGAATTTCTGCTTTTTTGCCTCTAAATAAGTGGAATTTAGGATTTTCCTTCAAAACAAAGGGATTTTCTGTCTTTTTTGCCCCAAAATAAGAAAAATTTCTGACTTATTACCCTGAAATAAATGAAATTTCTGCAATTTTGCCCAAAAATAAGGGAAAATTTTTGCCTTTCTGCCCACAAATAAGGGGAATTTCAGCCTTTTTACCTCAAAACGAGGGGAATTCCTGCATTTTTGCCACAAAATATTAGGAATTTCTGCATTTTTGCCCCAAAATAAAGAAAATTTCTGCCTTTTTCCCTGAAATAAGTGAAATTTCTGCAATTTTGCCCCAAAATAAGTGGAGTTTCTGAGTTTTGCCCCAAAATAAGGAGAATTTCTGTCTTTTTGCCACAACATAAAGGGAATTTCTGCCTTTTTGCACCACAATTAGAGGAATTTCTGCAATTTTGCTCCGAAATACATGGAATTTTTGCCTTTTTGCCCGAAAATAAGGGGAATGCATAACTTTTTGCCATAAAAAAGGGAAATTTCTTCATTTTTGCTCCAAAATAAGGGGAATTTCTGCCTTTTTGCTTCTCAATAAGTGGAATATCTGTCTTTTCCCCCCAAAACAAAGGGAATTTCTTTTTTTTTGCCCCAAAATAAGGGGAATTTCTGACTTATTACTCTAAAATAAGTGAAATTTCTGCAATTTTGCCCCAAAAGAAGGGAAATTTCTGCCTCTTGGCCCCCAAATAAGGGGAATTTCAGCCTTTATACCTCAAAATAAGGGGAATATCTGCATTTTGCCACAAAATATTAGGAATTTCTGACTTTTTGCTCTAAAATAAGGAAAATTTCTGCCTTTTTTCCCTGAAATAATTGAAATTTCTGCAATTTTGCCCCAAAATAAGTGAAATTTGGCAATTTTGCCCCAAAATAAGGAAAATTTCTGGAATTTTGCCCTAAAATAAGTGGAATTTCTAAGTTTGGCCGCAAAATAATGAGAATTTCTGTTTTTTGCCCCAACCTGTAGGGAATTTCTGTCTTTTTGCCCCACAACAAGGGGAATTTCTGCAATTTTGCTCCAAAATACGGGGAATTTCTGCCTTTTTGCCCTGAAATATGTGAAATTTCTGCAATTTTACCCCTAAATAAGGTGAATTTCTGTTTTTTTGCCCCAAAATAATGTGAATTTCTGCATTTTTGCCCCAAAATAAGAAAAATTTTTGCTTTTTTTCTCTGAAATAAGTGAAATTTCTGCAATTTTCCCCTAAAATAAGGGAAATTTTTGCAATTTTTTCTCATTATAAGGGAGATTTCTGCAATTTTGCCCCAAAATAAGGGGAGTTTCTTCCTTTTTGCCCCAAAACAAAGGAAATTTCAGCCTTTTTACCTGAAAATAAGTGAAATTTCTGAAATTTTGCCCCAAATAAGGGAAATTTCTGAAATTTTGCCCCAAAATAAGGTAAATTCCTGCATTTTTGCCCCAAAATAATGGAAATTTCTGGAATTTTTCACCAAAACACGGGAAATTTCTGATTTTTCCCCAAAATAAAGGGAATTTCTGCCTTTTGCCCCAAAATTAGGGGAATTTCTGCAATTTTGCTCCAAAATACGATGAATTTCTGCCTTTTTGCCTGAAAATAATGGGTATGCATACCTTTTTGCCCTTAAAAAAGAAACATTTCTTCATTTTTGCTCCAAAATAAAGGGAATTTCTGCCTTTTTGCCTCTAAATAAGTGGAATTTCTGTCTTTTTCCCCCAAAACAAAGAGAATTTCTGTCTTTTTTGCCCCAAAATAAGGGGAATTTCTTACTTATTACCCTAAAGTAAGTGAAATTTCTGCAATTTTGCCCCAAAATAAGGGAAATTTCTTCAATTTTACCCCAATGTAAATAAAATTTCTGCAATTTTGCCCCAAAAAAAGGGAATTTCTGAAAGTTTGCTCCCGAAAAAAGGAGATCTTCTGTCTTTTTGCCCCAAAATAATGAGAATTTTTGACTTTTTGCCCAAAAATTATGAGAATTTCTGCAATTTTGCTTCAAAATACGTGGAATTTCTGCTTTATATCCCCAAAGTAAGGGGAATGCATACCTTTTTGCCATAAAAAGGTAAATTTCTTCATTTTTGCTCCAAAATAAGGGGAATTTCTGCCTTTTTGCCTCTAAATAAGTGGAATTTCTGTTTTTTTCCCCCAAAACAAAGGGAATTTCTGTCTTTTTTGCCCCAAAATAAAAGGAATTTCTGAATTATTACCCTGAAATAAGTGAAATTTCTCCAATTTTGCCCCAAAATAAGGGAAATTTCTGGCTTTTTGCCCCCAAATAAGGGGAATTTCAGCCTTTTTACCTCAAAATAAGGGGAATTTCTGCATTTTTGCCACAAAATATTAGGAATTTCTGACTTTTTGCCCCAAAATAAGGGAAATTTCTGGAATTTTGCTCCAAAATAAGTGGAATTTCTAAGTTTTGCCCCAAAATAAGGAGAATTGCTTTCTTTTTGCCTCTAAATAAGTGAAATTTCTGCAATTTTGCCCCAAAATAAGGGAAATTTCTGCCTTTTTGCCCCCAAATAAGGGGAATTTCAGCCTTTTTACTTCAAAATAAGGGGAAATTCTGCATTTTTGCCAGAAAATATTAGGAATTTCTGCCTTTTTCCCCAAAATAAAGAAAATTTCTGCCTTTTTTCCCTGAAATAAGTGAAATTTCTGCAATTTTGCCTCAAAATAATTGAAATTTCTGCAATTTTGCCCCAAAATAAGGGAAATTTCTGGAATTTTGCCCCAAAATAAGTGGAATTTCTGAGTTTTGCCCAAAAATAAGGAGAATTTTGTCTTTTTGCCCCAACATATAGGGAATTTCTGTCTTTCTGCACCGCAACTAGGGGAATTTCTGCAATTATGCTCCAAAATACGGGGAATTTCTGCCTTTTTGCCTGAAAATAAGGGGAATGCATAACTTTTTGCCATAAAAAAAGGAAATTTCTTCATTTTTGCTCCAATGTAAGCGAAATTTCTGCATTTTTGCCTCTAAATAAGTGGAATTTCTGTCTTTTTCCCTCAAAACAAAAGGCTTTTCTGTCTTTTTTGCCTCAAAATAAGGGGAATTTCTGACTTGTTACACTGAAATAAGTGAAATTTCTGCAATTTTGTTCCAAAATAAGGAAAATTTCTGCATTTTTGCCCTGAAATATGTGAAATTTCTGCAATTTTGCCCCAAAATAAGTGAAATTTCTGCAATTTTTCCCCAAAATAAGGGAAATTTCTGGAATTTTGCCCCAAAATAAGTGGAATTTCTAAGTTTTGCCCCAAAATAAGGAGAATTTCTGTATTTTTCCCTCTAAATAAGTTAAATTTCTCCAATTTTGCCCCAAAATAAGGGAAATTTATGCCTTTTTGCCCCCTTATAAATGGAATTTCAGCCTTTTTACCTCAAAATAAGAGGAATTTCTGCATTTTTGCCAGAAAATATTAGAAATTTCTTCCTTTTTGCCCCAAAATAAAGAAAATTTCTGCCTTTTTTCTCTGAAATAAGTGAAATTTCTGCAATTTTGCCCCAAAATAAGTGAAATTTCTGCAATTTTGCCCCAAAATAAGGGAAATTTCTGGAATTTTGCCCAAAAATATGTGGAATATCTGAGTTTTGCCCAAAAATAAGGAGAATTTCTGTCTTTTTGCCCCAACATATGGGGAATTTCTGTCTTTCTGCACCACAACTAGGGGAATTTCTGCAATTATGCTCCAAAATACGGGGAATTTCTGCCTTTTTGCCAGAAAATAAGGGGAATGCATAACTTTTTGCCATAAAAAAGAAAATTTCTTCATTTTTGCTCCAAAATAAGGGAAATTTCTGCATTTTTGCCTCTAAATAAGTGGAATTTCTGTCTTTTTCCCTCAAAACAAAGGGAATTTCTGTCTTTTTTGCCTCAAAATAAGGGGAATTTCTGACTTATTACCTGAAATAAGTGAAATTTCTGCAATTTTGCCCCCAAACTAAGGGGAATTTCTAATTTTTGCCCCAAAATAAAGGGAATTTCTGCATTTTGCCCCAAAATTAGGGGAATTTCTGCAATTTTGCTCCAAAATATGGGGAATTTCTGCCTTTTTGCCTGAAAATAATGGGAATGCATATTTTTTTGCCATAAAAAGGGACATTTCTTCATTTTTGCTCCAAAATAAATGGAATTTCTGCCTATTTTCCTCTAAATAAGTAAAATTTCTGTCTTTTTCTCCCCCCCAAAAAAAGAATTTCTGTCTTTTTTGCCCGAAAATAAGGGGAATTTCTGACTTATTACCCTGAAGTAAGTGAAATTTCTGCAATTTTGCCCCACAATAAGGGAAATTTCTTTAGTTTTGCCCCAATGTAAAGGAAATTGCTGCAATTTTGCCGCAAAATAAGGGGAATTTCTGAATGTTTGCTCCCGAAAAAAGGAGATCTTCTGTATTTTTGCCCCAAAATAAGGAGAATTTCTGCCTTTTTGCCCGAACATTATGAGAATTTCTGCAATTTTGCTTCAAAATACAGGGAATTTCTGCTTTTTATCCCGAAAGTAAGGGGAATGCATACCTTTTTGCCATAAAAAGGTAAATTTCTTCATTTTTGCTCTAAAATAAAGGGAATTTCTGCCTTTTGCCTCTAAATAAGTGGAATTTCTGTCTTTTTCCCCCAAAACAAAGGGAATTTCTGTCTTTTTTGCCCCAAAATAAGGGGAATTTCTGAATTATTACCCTGAAATAAGTGAAATTTCTCCAATTTTGCCCCAAAATAAGGGAAATTTCTGCCTCTTTGCTCCCAAATAAGGGGAATTTCAGCATTTTACCTCAAAATAAAGGGAATTTCTGCATTTTTGCCAGAAAATATTAGGAATTTCTGAATCTTTGCCCCAAAATAAGGAAAATTTGTGACTTTTTTCCCTAAAATAAGTGAAATTTCTGCAATTTTGCCCCAAAATAAGTGAAATTTCTGCAATTTTGCCCCAAAATAAGGGAAATTTCTGGAATTTTGCCCCAAAATAAGTGGAATTTCTAAGTTTTACCCCAAAATAAGGAGAATTGCTGTCTTTTTGCCTCTAAATAAGTGAAATTTCTGCAATTTTTCCCCAAAATAAGGGAAATTTTTGCCTTTTTGCCCCCACATAAGGGGAATTTTAGCCGTTTTACCTCAAAATAAGGGGAATTTCTGCATTTGTGCCAGAAAATATTAGGAATTTCTGAATCTTTGCCCCAAAATAAAGAAAATTTGTGCCTTTTTTCCCTAAAATAAGTGAAATTTCTGCAATTTTGCCCCAAAATAAGTGAAATTTCTGCAATTTTGCCTCAAAATAAGGGAAATTTCTGGAATTTTGCCCCAAAATAAGTGGAATTTCTAAGTTTTGCCTCAAAATAAGAATTTCTGTCTTTTTGCCCCAACATATAAGGAATTTCTGTATTTCTGCACAACAACTAGGGGAATTTCTGCAATTATGCTCCAAAATACGGGGAATTTCTGACTTTTTGCGCGAAAATAAGGGGAGTGCATAACTTTTTGCCATAAAAAAGGGAAATTTCTTCATTTTTACCAAAATAAGGGAAATTTCTGCATTTTTGCCTCTACATGAGTGGAATTTCTGTCTTTTTCCCTCAAAACAAAGGGAATTTCTGCCTTTTTGCCTCTAAATAAGTGGAATTTCTGTCTTTTTCCCCCAGAACAAAAAGAATTTCTGTCTTTTTTGCCCCAAAATAAGGGGAATTTCTGACTTATTACCCTGAAATAAGTGAAATTTCTGCAATTTTGCCCCAAAATAAGGGAAATTTCTGAAATTTTGCCCCAATGTAAAAGAAATTTCTGCAATTTTGCCCCAAAATAAGGGAAATTTCTGACTGTTTGTTCCCAAAAAAAAAGATTTTCTGTCTTTTTGCCCCCAAATAAGGAGAATTTCTGCCCTTTTGCCCGAAAATTATGAGAATTTCTGCAATTTTGCTTCCAAATATGGGGAATTTCAGCTTTTATCCCGAAAGTAAGGAGAATGCAAACCTTTTTGCCATAAAAAGGTAAATTTCTTCATTTTTGCTCCAAAATAAGGGGAATTTCTGCCTTTTTGCCTCTAAATAAGTGGAATTTCTGTCTTTTTCCCCCAAAACAAAGTGAATTTCTGTCTTTTTTGCCCCAAAATAATGGGAATTTCTGCCTTTGTGCCCCAAAATAAAAAAATTTTTTTCTTTTTTTCTCTGAAATAAGAGAAATTTCTGCAATTTTGCCTTAAATTAAGGGAAATTTCTGCAATATTTCCCCATAAAAAGGGAAATTTCTGCAATTTTGCTCCAAAATAAAAGGAATTTCTCCCTTTTTGCCACAAAATAAAGGAAATTTCAGCATTTTTACCTGAAAATAAGTGAAATTTCTGCAATTTTGCCCCAAATAAGGGAAATTTCTTCAATTTTGCCCTAAAATAAGGTAGATTCCTGTAATTTTGCCCCAAAGAAAGGAAATTTCTTGAATTTTGCCCCAAAAGAAGGGGAATTTCTGATTTTTGCCCCACAATAAAAGGAATTTCTGACTTTTGCCCCAAAATTAGGGAATTTCTCCCTTTTTGCCCGAAAATTATGAGAATTTCTGCAATTTTGCTTCAAAATACGGGGAATTTCTGCTTTTTATCCCGAATGTAAGAGGAATGTATACCCTTTACCACAAAAAAGGAAATTTCTTCATTTTTGCTCCAAATTAAGAGGAATTTCTGCCTTTTTACTTCAAAGTAAGTGAAATTTCTGCCTTTGTACAAAAAAATAAATGGAATTTCTGTCTTTTTGCCCCAAAATAAAAGGAATTTTTGAATTATGCCCTGAAATAAGTGAAATTTCTGCAATTTTGCCCCAAAATAAATGAAATTTCTGCCTTTTTGCCACAAAATAGAAGGAATTTCTGTCTTTTTGCCCCCAAATAAAAGGAATTTCTGCCTTTTTGCCCCCAAATAAAAGGAATTTCAGCCTTTTTACCTCAAAATAAGGGGAATTTCTATATTTTTGCCACAAAATATTAAGAATTTCTGCATTTTTGCCACAAAATAAGGAAAATTTCTGCATTTTTTTCCTGAAATAAGTGAAATTTCTCCAATTTTGCCCGAAAATAAGTGAAATTTCTGCAATTTTTTCCCAAAATAAGGGAAATTTCTGGAATTTTGCCCCAAAATAAGGGGAATTTCTGATTTTTGCCCCAAAATAAAGGGAATTTTTGCCTTTTGCCCCAAAATTAGGGGAATTTCTGCAATTTGCTCCAAAATACCGGGAATTTCTGCCTTTTTGCCCGAAAATAATGGGAATGCATATTTTTTTTCCATAAAAAGGGAAATTTCTTCATTTTTGCTTTAAAATAAAGGGAATTTCTGCCTTTTTGCCTCTAAATAAGTGGAATTTCTGTCTTTTTCCCCCAAAACAAAGGGAATTTCTGTCTTTTTTGCCCCAAAATAAGAGGAATTTCTGACTTATTACCATGAAATAAGTGAAATTTCTGCAATTTTGCCCAAAAAAGAGGGAAATTTCTGAAATTTTGCCCCAATGTAAAAGAAATTTCTGCAATTTTGTCCCAAAATAAGGGAAATTTCTGACAGTTTGTTCCCAAAAAAAAAAAAAGATTTTCTGTCTTTTTGCCCTCAAATAAGGAGAATTTCTGCCTTTTTGCCCGAAAATTATGAGAATTTCTGCAATTTTGCTTCAAAATACGGGGAATTTCTGCTTTTATCCCAATAGTAAGGGGAATGCATACCTTTTTGCCATAAAAAGGGAAATTTCTTCATTTTTGCTCCAAAATAAGGGGAATTTCTGCCTTTTTGCCTCTAAATAAGTGGAATTTCTGTCTTTTTCCCCCAAAACAAAGTGAATTTCTGTCTTTTTTGCCCCAAAATAATGGGAATTTCTGCCTTTTTGCCCCAAAATAAGAAAAATTTTTTCTTTTTTTCTCTGAAATAAGTGAAATTTCTGCAATTTTGCCTTAAATTAAGGGAAATTTCTGCAATATTTCCCCATAATAAGGGAAATTTCTGCAATTTTGCTCCAAAATAAGAGGAATTTCTCCCTTTTTGCCACAAAATAAAGGAAATTTCAGCATTTTTACCTGAAAATAAGTGAAATTTCTGCAATTTTGCCCCAAATAAGGGAAATTTCTTCGATTTTGCCCTAAAATAAGGTAGATTCCTGTAATTATGCCCCAAAAAAGGAAATTCCTTGAATTTTGCCCCAAAGGAAGGGGAATTTCTGATTTTTGCCGCACAATAATAGGAATTTCTGCCTTTTGCCCCAAATTTAGGGAATTTCTCCCTTTTTGCCCAAAAATTATGAGAATTTCTGCAATTTTGCTTCAAAATACGGGGAATTTCTGCTTTTTATCCCGAATGTAAGAGGAATGTATACCCTTTACCACAAAAAAGGAAATTTCTTCATTTTTTCTCCAAATTAAGAGGAATTTCTGCCTTTTTACTTCAAAGTAAGTGAAATTTCTGCCTTTGTACAAAAAAATAAATGGAATTTCAGTCTTTTTGCCCAAAAATAAAAGGAATTTTTGAATTATGCCCTGAGATAAGTGAAATTTCTGCAATTTTGCCCCAAAATAAATGAAATTTCTGCCTTTTTGCCACAAAATAGAAGGAATTTCTGTCTTTTTGCCCCAAAATAAGGGAAATTTCTGCCTTTTTGCCCCCAAATAAAAGGAATTTCAGCCTTTTTACCTCAAAATAAGGGGAATTTCTATATTTTTGCCACAAAATATTAAGAATTTCTGCATTTTTGCCACAAAATAAGGAAAATTTCTGCCTTTTTTCCCTGAAATAAGTGAATTTTCTCCAATTTTGCCCTAAAATAAGTGAAATTTCTGCAATTTTTTCCCAAAATAAGGGAAATTTCTGGAATTTTGCCCAAAAAATAAGTGGAATTTCTGAGTTTTGCACAAAATAAGGAGAATTTCTGTCTTTTTCCCCAACATATAGGGAATTTCTGCCTTTTTGCCCCACAATTAGGAGAATTTCTGCAATTTTGCTCCAAAATACGGGAATTTCTGCCTTTTCCCAAAAATAAAGGGAATGCATAACTTTTTGCCATAAAAAAGGGAAATTTCTTCATTTTTGCTCCAAAATAAGGAGAATTTCTGCCTTTTTACCTCTAAATAAGTGGAATTTCTGTGTTTTCCCCCAAAACAAAGGGAATTTCTGTCTATTTTGCCCCAAAATAACGGGAATTTCTGACTTATTACCTTGAAATAAGTGAAATTTCTGTAATTTTGCCCCAAAATAGGGAAATTTCTGCAATTTTGCCCCATTGTAAAGGAAATTTCTGCAATTTTGCCCCAAAATAAGGGAAATTTCTGACTCTTTGCTCCCGCAAAAAGGAGATTTTCTGTCTTTTTGCCCCAAAATAAGGAGAATTTCTGCCTTTTTGCCCGAAAATTATGATAATTTCTGCAATTTTGCTTCAAAATACGGGGAATTTCTGCTTTTTATCCCGAAAGTAAGGGGAATGCATACCTTTTTGCCATAAAAAGTTAAATTTCTTCATTTTTGCTCCAAAATAAGGGAAATTTCTGCCTTTTTGCCTCTAAATAAGTGGAATTTCTGTCTTTTCCTCCAAAACAAAGGAAATTTCTTTTTTTTGCCTTAAAATAAGGGGAATTTCTGACTTATTACCCTGAAATAAGTGAAATTTCTGCAATTTTGCCCCAAAATAAGGAAAATTTCTGCCTCTTTGCCCTCAAATAAGGGAATTTCAGCCTTTTTACCTCAAAATAAGGGGAATTTCTGCCTTTTTGCCCGAAAATAAGGAAAATTTCTGCCTTTTTTCCCTGAAATAAGTGAAATTTCTGCAATTTTGCCCCAAAATTAGTGAAATTTCTGCAATTTTGCCCCAGAATAAAGGAAATTTCGGGAATTTTGCCCCAAAATAAGTGGAATTTCTGAGTTTTGCCCCAAAATAAGGAGAATTTCTGTCTTTTTGCCCCAACATATAGGGAATTTCTGCATTTTTGCCCCACAATTAGGGGAATTTCTGCAATTTTGCTCCAAAATACGAGGAATTTCTGCCTTTGTGACCGAAAATAAGGGGAATGCATACCTTTTTGCCTTAAAAAAGGGAAATTTCTTCATTTTTGCTCCAAAATAAGGGAAATTTCTGCTTTTTTGCCTCTAACTAAGTGGAATTTCTGCTTTTTCCTCCAAAACAAAGGGATTTTCTGTTTTTTGGCCCCAAAATCAAGAAAATTTCTGACTTATTACCCTGAAATAAGTGAAATTTCTGCAATTTTGCCCCAAAATAAGGGAAATTTCTGCCTTTTTTGCCCCCAAATAAGAAGAATTTCAGCTTTTTTACCTCAAAATAAAAGAAATTTCTGCATTTTTGCCACAAAATATTAGGAATTTCTGCCTTTTTGCTCCAAAATAAGGAAAATTTCTGCCTTTTTTCTCTGAAATAAGTGAAATTTCTGCAATTTTGCCCTAAAATAAGTGAAATTTCTGCAATTTTGCCCCAAAATATAGGGGAATTTCTGGAATTTTTCCCCAAAATAAGTGGAACTTCTGAGTTTTGCCCCAAAATAAGGAGAATTTCTGTCTTTTTGCCCCAACATATAGGGAATTTCTGCATTTTTGCCCCACAATTAGGGGAATTTCTGCAATTTTACTCCAAAATACGGGGAATTTCTGCCTTTTTGCCCGAAAAAAAGGGGAATGCATAACTTTTTGCCATAAAAAATGGAAATTTCTTCATTTTTGCTCAAAATAAGGGGAATTTTTGCCTTTTTGCCTCTAAATAAGTGGAATTTCTGTCTTTTCCCCCAAAACAAAGGGAATTTCTGTCTTTTTTGCCCCAAATTAAGGGAAATTTCTGCCTTTTTGCCATGAAATATGTGAAATTTCTGCAATTTTACCGCAAAATAAGGTGAATTTCTGCCTTTTTGCCCCAAAATAATGGGAATTTCTGCCTTTTTGCCCCAAAATAAGAAAAATTTTTGCTTTTTTTCTCTGAAATAAGTGAAATTTCTGCAATTTTGCCCCAAAATAAGGGAAATTTCTGGAATTTTGCCCCAAAATACGTGGAATTTCTGAGTTTTGCCCCAAAATAAGTAGAAATTCTGACTTATTACCCTGAAATAAGTGAAATTTCTGCAATTTTGCACCAAAATAAGGGAAATTTCTGAAATTTTGCCCCAATGTAAATGAAATTTCTGCAATTTTGCCCCAAAATAATGGAAATTTCTGACTGTTTGTTCCCAAAAAAATTAGATTTTCTGTCTTTTTGCCCCCAAATAAGGAGAATTTCTGCCTTTTTGCCCGAAAATTATGAGAATTTCTGCAATTTTGCTTCAAAATACGGGGAATTTCTGCTTTTATCCCGAAAGTAAGGGGAATGCATACCTTTTTGCCATAAAAAGGTAAATTTCTTCATTTTTGCTCCAAAATAAGGGGAATTTCTGCCTTTTTGCTCCAAAATAACAAAATTTCTTTTTTTTCCATGAAATAAGGGAAATTTCTGCAATTTTGCCGAAAATAAGTGAAATTTCTGCAATTCTGCCCCAGAATAAGGGAAATTTCTGGAATTTTGCCCCAAAATAAGTGGAATTTCTGAGTTTTGCCCCAAAATAAGGAGAATTTCTGTCTTTTTGCCCCAACATATAGGGAATTTCTGCATTTTTGCCCCACAATTAAAGGAATTTTTGCAATTTTGCTCCAAAATACGGGGAATTTCTGCCTTTTTGCCCGAAAATAAGAAGAATGCATACCTTTTTGCCTTAAAAAAGGGAAATTTCTTCATTTTTGCTTCAAATAAGGGGAATTTCTGCTTTTTTGCCTCTAAATAAGTGGAATTTAGGATTTTCCTTCAAAACAAAGGGATTTTCTGTCTTTTTTGCCCCAAAATAAGAAAAATTTCTGACTTATTACCCTGAAATAAATGAAATTTCTGCAATTTTGCCCAAAAATAAGGGAAAATTTTTGCCTTTCTGCCCACAAATAAGGGGAATTTCAGCCTTTTTACCTCAAAACGAGGGGAATTCCTGCATTTTTGCCACAAAATATTAGGAATTTCTGCATTTTTGCCCCAAAATAAAGAAAATTTCTGCCTTTTTCCCTGAAATAAGTGAAATTTCTGCAATTTTGCCCCAAAATAAGTGGAGTTTCTGAGTTTTGCCCCAAAATAAGGAGAATTTCTGTCTTTTTGCCACAACATAAAGGGAATTTCTGCCTTTTTGCACCACAATTAGAGGAATTTCTGCAATTTTGCTCCGAAATACATGGAATTTTTGCCTTTTTGCCCGAAAATAAGGGGAATGCATAACTTTTTGCCATAAAAAAGGGAAATTTCTTCATTTTTGCTCCAAAATAAGGAGAATTTCTGCCTTTTTGCTTCTCAATAAGTGGAATATCTGTCTTTTCCCCCCAAAACAAAGGGAATTTCTTTTTTTTTGCCCCAAAATAAGGGGAATTTCTGACTTATTACTCTAAAATAAGTGAAATTTCTGCAATTTTGCCCCAAAAGAAGGGAAATTTCTGCCTCTTTGCCCCCAAATAAGGGGAATTTCAGCCTTTATACCTCAAAATAAGGGGAATATCTGCATTTTGCCACAAAATATTAGGAATTTCTGACTTTTTGCTCTAAAATAAGGAAAATTTCTGCCTTTTTTCCCTGAAATAATTGAAATTTCTGCAATTTTGCCCCAAAATAAGTGAAATTTGGCAATTTTGCCCCAAAATAAGGAAAATTTCTGGAATTTTGCCCTAAAATAAGTGGAATTTCTAAGTTTGGCCGCAAAATAATGAGAATTTCTGTTTTTTGCCCCAACCTGTAGGGAATTTCTGTCTTTTTGCCCCACAACAAGGGGAATTTCTGCAATTTTGCTCCAAAATACGGGGAATTTCTGCCTTTTTGCCCTGAAATATGTGAAATTTCTGCAATTTTACCCCTAAATAAGGTGAATTTCTGTTTTTTTGCCCCAAAATAATGGGAATTTCTGCATTTTTGCCCCAAAATAAGAAAAATTTTTGCTTTTTTTCTCTGAAATAAGTGAAATTTCTGCAATTTTCCCCTAAAATAAGGGAAATTTTTGCAATTTTTTCTCATTATAAGGGAGATTTCTGCAATTTTGCCCCAAAATAAGGGGAGTTTCTTCCTTTTTGCCCCAAAACAAAGGAAATTTCAGCCTTTTTACCTGAAAATAAGTGAAATTTCTGAAATTTTGCCCCAAATAAGGGAAATTTCTGAAATTTTGCCCCAAAATAAGGTAAATTCCTGCATTTTTGCCCCAAAATAATGGAAATTTCTGGAATTTTTCACCAAAACACGGGAAATTTCTGATTTTTCCCCAAAATAAAGGGAATTTCTGCCTTTTGCCCCAAAATTAGGGGAATTTCTGCAATTTTGCTCCAAAATACGATGAATTTCTGCCTTTTTGCCTGAAAATAATGGGTATGCATACCTTTTTGCCCTTAAAAAAGAAACATTTCTTCATTTTTGCTCCAAAATAAAGGGAATTTCTGCCTTTTTGCCTCTAAATAAGTGGAATTTCTGTCTTTTTCCCCCAAAACAAAGAGAATTTCTGTCTTTTTTGCCCCAAAATAAGGGGAATTTCTTACTTATTACCCTAAAGTAAGTGAAATTTCTGCAATTTTGCCCCAAAATAAGGGAAATTTCTTCAATTTTACCCCAATGTAAATAAAATTTCTGCAATTTTGCCCCAAAAAAAGGGAATTTCTGAAAGTTTGCTCCCGAAAAAAGGAGATCTTCTGTCTTTTTGCCCCAAAATAAGGAGAATTTTTGACTTTTTGCCCAAAAATTATGAGAATTTCTGCAATTTTGCTTCAAAATACATGGAATTTCTGCTTTATATCCCGAAAGTAAGGGGAATGCATACCTTTTTGCCATAAAAAGGTAAATTTCTTCATTTTTGCTCCAAAATAAGGGGAATTTCTGCCTTTTTGCCTCTAAATAAGTGGAATTTCTGTTTTTTTCCCCCAAAACAAAGGGAATTTCTGTCTTTTTTGCCCCAAAATAAAAGGAATTTTTGAATTATGCCCTGAGATAAGTGAAATTTCTGCAATTTTGCCCCAAAATAAATGAAATTTCTGCCTTTTTGCCACAAAATAGAAGGAATTTCTGTCTTTTTGCCCCAAAATAAGGGAAATTTCTGCCTTTTTGCCCCCAAATAAAAGGAATTTCAGCCTTTTTACCTCAAAATAAGGGGAATTTCTATATTTTTGCCACAAAATATTAAGAATTTCTGCATTTTTGCCACAAAATAAGGAAAATTTCTGCCTTTTTTCCCTGAAATAAGTGAATTTTCTCCAATTTTGCCCTAAAATAAGTGAAATTTCTGCAATTTTTTCCCAAAATAAGGGAAATTTCTGGAATTTTGCCCAAAAAATAAGTGGAATTTCTGAGTTTTGCACAAAATAAGGAGAATTTCTGTCTTTTTCCCCAACATATAGGGAATTTCTGCCTTTTTGCCCCACAATTAGGAGAATTTCTGCAATTTTGCTCCAAAATACGGGAATTTCTGCCTTTTCCCAAAAATAAAGGGAATGCATAACTTTTTGCCATAAAAAAGGGAAATTTCTTCATTTTTGCTCCAAAATAAGGAGAATTTCTGCCTTTTTACCTCTAAATAAGTGGAATTTCTGTGTTTTCCCCCAAAACAAAGGGAATTTCTGTCTATTTTGCCCCAAAATAACGGGAATTTCTGACTTATTACCTTGAAATAAGTGAAATTTCTGTAATTTTGCCCCAAAATAGGGAAATTTCTGCAATTTTGCCCCATTTTAAAGGAAATTTCTGCAATTTTGCCCCAAAATAAGGGAAATTTCTGACTCTTTGCTCCCGCAAAAAGGAGATTTTCTGTCTTTTTGCCCCAAAATAAGGAGAATTTCTGCCTTTTTGCCCGAAAATTATGATAATTTCTGCAATTTTGCTTCAAAATACGGGGAATTTCTGCTTTTTATCCCGAAAGTAAGGGGAATGCATACCTTTTTGCCATAAAAAGGTAAATTTCTTCATTTTTGCTCCAAAATAAGGGAAATTTCTGCCTTTTTGCCTCTAAATAAGTGGAATTTCTGTCTTTTCCTCCAAAACAAAGGAAATTTCTTTTTTTTGCCTTAAAATAAGGGGAATTTCTGACTTATTACCCTGAAATAAGTGAAATTTCTGCAATTTTGCCCCAAAATAAGGAAAATTTCTGCCTCTTTGCCCTCAAATAAGGGAATTTCAGCCTTTTTACCTCAAAATAAGGGGAATTTCTGC
The DNA here is from genome assembly GCF_963924665.1 of Micromys minutus. Classification (NCBI taxonomy): domain Eukaryota; kingdom Metazoa; phylum Chordata; class Mammalia; order Rodentia; family Muridae; genus Micromys; species Micromys minutus. Next base: position 878,142 of record NW_027667217.1, read on the forward strand.
CTTTTTGCCCGAAAATAAGGAAAATTTCTGCCTTTTTTCCCTGAAATAAGTGAAATTTCTGCAATTTTGCCCCAAAATTAGTGAAATTTCTGCAATTTTGCCCCAGAATAAAGGAAATTTCGGGAATTTTGCCCCAAAATAAGTGGAATTTCTGAATTTTGCCCCAAAATAAGGAGAATTTCTGTCTTTTTGCCCCAACATATAGGGAATTTCTGCATTTTTGCCCCACAATTAGGGGAATTTCTGCAATTTTGCTCCAAAATACGAGGAATTTCTGCCTTTGTGACCGAAAATAAGGGGAATGCATACCTTTTTGCCTTAAAAAAGGGAAATTTCTTCATTTTTGCTCCAAAATAAGGGAAATTTCTGCTTTTTTGCCTCTAACTAAGTGGAATTTCTGCTTTTTCCTCCAAAACAAAGGGATTTTCTGTTTTTTGGCCCCAAAATCAAGAAAATTTCTGACTTATTACCCTGAAATAAGTGAAATTTCTGCAATTTTGCCCCAAAATAAGGGAAATTTCTGCCTTTTTTGCCCCCAAATAAGAAGATTTTCAGCTTTTTTACCTCAAAATAAAAGAAATTTCTGCATTTTTGCCACAAAATATTAGGAATTTCTGCCTTTTTGCTCCAAAATAAGGAAAATTTCTGCCTTTTTTCTCTGAAATAAGTGAAATTTCTGCAATTTTGCCCTAAAATAAGTGAAATTTCTGCAATTTTGCCCCAAAATATAGGGGAATTTCTGGAATTTTTCCCCAAAATAAGTGGAACTTCTGAGTTTTGCCCCAAAATAAGGAGAATTTCTGTCTTTTTGCCCCAACATATAGGGAATTTCTGCATTTTTGCCCCACAATTAGGGGAATTTCTGCAATTTTACTCCAAAATACGGGGAATTTCTGCCTTTTTGCCCGAAAAAAAGGGGAATGCATAACTTTTTGCCATAAAAAATGGAAATTTCTTCATTTTTGCTCAAAATAAGGGGAATTTTTGCCTTTTTGCCTCTAAATAAGTGGAATTTCTGTCTTTTCCCCCAAAACAAAGGGAATTTCTGTCTTTTTTGCCCCAAATTAAGGGAAATTTCTGCCTTTTTGCCATGAAATATGTGAAATTTCTGCAATTTTACCGCAAAATAAGGTGAATTTCTGCCTTTTTGCCCCAAAATAATGGGAATTTCTGCCTTTTTGCCCCAAAATAAGAAAAATTTTTGCTTTTTTTCTCTGAAATAAGTGAAATTTCTGCAATTTTGCCCCAAAATAAGGGAAATTTCTGGAATTTTGCCCCAAAATACGTGGAATTTCTGAGTTTTGCCCCAAAATAAGTAGACTTTCTGACTTATTACCCTGAAATAAGTGAAATTTCTGCAATTTTGCACCAAAATAAGGGAAATTTCTGAAATTTTGCCCCAATGTAAATGAAATTTCTGCAATTTTGCCCCAAAATAATGGAACTTTCTGACTGTTTGTTCCCAAAAAAATTAGATTTTCTGTCTTTTTGCCCCCAAATAAGGAGAATTTCTGCCTTTTTGCCCGAAAATTATGAGAATTTCTGCAATTTTGCTTCAAAATACGGGGAATTTCTGCTTTTATCCCGAAAGTAAGGGGAATGCATACCTTTTTGCCATAAAAAGGTAAATTTCTTCATTTTTGCTCCAAAATAAGGGGGATTTCTGCCTTTTTGCTCCAAAATAACAAAATTTCTTTTTTTTCCATGAAATAAGGGAAATTTCTGCAATTTTGCCGAAAATAAGTGAAATTTCTGCAATTCTGCCCCAGAATAAGGGAAATTTCTTGAATTTTGCCCTAAAATAAGTGGAATTTCTGAGTTTTGCCCCAAAATAAGGAGAATTTCTGTCTTTTTGCCCCAACATATAGGGAATTTCTGCATTTTTGCCCCACAATTAAAGGAATTTTTGCAATTTTGCTCCAAAATACGGGGAATTTCTGCCTTTTTGCCCGAAAATAAAAAGAATGCATACCTTTTTGCCTTAAAAAAGGGAAATTTCTTCATTTTTGCTTCAAATAAGGGGAATTTCTGCTTTTTTGCCTCTAAATAAGTGGAATTTAGGATTTTCCTTCAAAACAAAGGGATTTTCTGTCTTTTTTGCCCCAAAATAAGAAAAATTTCTGACTTATTACCCTGAAATAAATGAAATTTCTGCAATTTTGCCCAAAAATAAGGGAAAATTTTTGCCTTTCTGCCCACAAATAAGGGGAATTTCAGCCTTTTTACCTCAAAACGAGGGGAATTCCTGCATTTTTGCCACAAAATATTAGGAATTTCTGCATTTTTGCCCCAAAATAAAGAAAATTTCTGCCTTTTTCCCTGAAATAAGTGAAATTTCTGCAATTTTGCCCCAAAATAAGTGGAGTTTCTGAGTTTTGCCCCAAAATAAGGAGAATTTCTGTCTTTTTGCCACAACATAAAGGGAATTTCTGCCTTTTTGCACCACAATTAGAGGAATTTCTGCAATTTTGCTCCGAAATACATGGAATTTTTGCCTTTTTGCCCGAAAATAAGGGGAATGCATAACTTTTTGCCATAAAAAAGGGAAATTTCTTCATTTTTGCTCCAAAATAAGGGGAATTTCTGCCTTTTTGCTTCTCAATAAGTGGAATATCTGTCTTTTCCCCCCAAAACAAAGGGAATTTCTTTTTTTTTGCCCCAAAATAAGGGGAATTTCTGACTTATTACTCTAAAATAAGTGAAATTTCTGCAATTTTGCCCCAAAAGAAGGGAAATTTCTGCCTCTTTGCCCCCAAATAAGGGGAATTTCAGCCTTTATACCTCAAAATAAGGGGAATATCTGCATTTTGCCACAAAATATTAGGAATTTCTGACTTTTTGCTCCAAAATAAGGAAAATTTCTGCCTTTTTTCCCTGAAATAATTGAAATTTCTGCAATTTTGCCCCAAAATAAGTGAAATTTGGCAATTTTGCCCCAAAATAAGGAAAATTTCTGGAATTTTGCCCTAAAATAAGTGGAATTTCTAAGTTTGGCCGCAAAATAATGAGAATTTCTGTTTTTTGCCCCAACCTGTAGGGAATTTCTGTCTTTTTGCCCCACAACAAGGGGAATTTCTGCAATTTTGCTCCAAAATACGGGGAATTTCTGCCTTTTTGCCCTGAAATATGTGAAATTTCTGCAATTTTACCCCTAAATAAGGTGAATTTCTGTTTTTTTGCCCCAAAATAATGTGAATTTCTGCATTTTTGCCCCAAAATAAGAAAAATTTTTGCTTTTTTTCTCTGAAATAAGTGAAATTTCTGCAATTTTCCCCTAAAATAAGGGAAATTTTTGCAATTTTTTCCCATTATAAGGGAGATTTCTGCAATTTTGCCCCAAAATAAGGGGAGTTTCTTCCTTTTTGCCCCAAAACAAAGGAAATTTCAGCCTTTTTACCTGAAAATAAGTGAAATTTCTGAAATTTTGCCCCAAATAAGGGAAATTTCTGAAATTTTGCCCCAAAATAAGGTAAATTCCTGCATTTTTGCCCCAAAATAATGGAAATTTCTGGAATTTTTCACCAAAACACGGGAAATTTCTGATTTTTCCCCAAAATAAAGGGAATTTCTGCCTTTTGCCCCAAAATTAGGGGAATTTCTGCAATTTTGCTCCAAAATACGATGAATTTCTGCATTTTGCCTGAAAATAATGGGTATGCATACCTTTTTGCCCTTAAAAAAGAAACATTTCTTCATTTTTGCTCCAAAATAAAGGGAATTTCTGCCTTTTTGCCTCTAAATAAGTGGAATTTCTGTCTTTTTCCCACAAAACAAAGAGAATTTCTGTCTTTTTTGCCCCAAAATAAGGGGAATTTCTTACTTATTACCCTAAAGTAAGTGAAATTTCTGCAATTTTGCCCCAAAATAAGGGAAATTTCTTCAATTTTACCCCAATGTAAATAAAATTTCTGCAATTTTGCCCCAAAAAAAGGGAATTTCTGAATGTTTGCTCCCGAAAAAAGGAGATCTTCTGTCTTTTTGCCCCAAAATAAGGAGAATTTTTGACTTTTTGCCCAAAAATTATGAGAATTTCTGCAATTTTGCTTCAAAATACATGGAATTTCTGCTTTATATCCCGAAAGTAAGGGGAATGCATACCTTTTTGCCATAAAAAGGTAAATTTCTTCATTTTTGCTCCAAAATAAGGGGAATTTCTGCCTTTTTGCCTCTAAATAAGTGGAATTTCTGTTTTTTTCCCCCAAAACAAAGGGAATTTCTGTCTTTTTTGCCCCAAAATAAGGGGAATTTCTGAATTATTACCCTGAAATAAGTGAAATTTCTCCAATTTTGCCCCAAAATAAGGGAAATTTCTGCCTCTTTGCCCCCAAATAAGGGGAATTTCAGCCTTTTTACCTCAAAATAAGGGGAATTTCTGCATTTTTGCCACAAAATATTAGGAATTTCTGACTTTTTGCCCCAAAATAAGGGAAATTTCTGGAATTTTGCTCCAAAATAAGTGGAATTTCTAAGTTTTGCCCCAAAATAAGGAGAATTGCTGTCTTTTTGCCTCTAAATAAGTGAAATTTCTGCAATTTTGCCCCAAAATAAGGGAAATTTCTGCCTTTTTGCCCCCAAATAAGGGGAATTTCAGCCTTTTTACTTCAAAATAAGGGGAAATTCTGCATTTTTGCCAGAAAATATTAGGAATTTCTGCCTTTTTCCCCAAAATAAAGAAAATTTCTGCCTTTTTTCCCTGAAATAAGTGAAATTTCTGCAATTTTGCCTCAAAATAAGTGAAATTTCTGCAATTTTGCCCCAGAATAAGGGAAATTTCTGGAATTTTGCCCCAAAATAAGTGGAATTTCTGAGTTTTGCCCCAAAATAAGGAGAATTTCTGTCTTTTTGCCCAAACATATAGGGAATTTCTGCATTTTTGCCCCACAATTAGGAGAATTTTTCCAATTTTGCTCCAAAATACGGGGAATTTCTGCCTTTTTGCCTGAAAATAATGGGAATGCATAACTTTTTGCCATAAAAAGGGAAATTTCTTCATTTTTCCTCCAAAATAAGGGGAATTTCTGCCTTTTTGCCTCTAAATAAGTGGAATTTCTGTTTTTTCCCCCAAAACAAAGGGAATTTCTGTCTTTTTTGCCCCAAAATAAGGGGAATTTCTGAATTATTACCCTGAAATAAGTGAAATTTCTCCAATTTTGCCCCAAAATAAGGGAAATTTCTGCCTCTTTGCCCCCAAATAAGGGGAATTTCAGCCTTTACCTCAAAATAAGGGGAATTTCTGCATTTTTGCCACAAAATATTAGGAATTTCTGACTTTTTGCCCCAAAATAAGGGAAATTTCTGGAATTTTGCTCCAAAATAAGTGGAATTTCTAAGTTTTGCCCCAAAATAAGGAGAATTGCTGTCTTTTTGCCTCTAAATAAGTGAAATTTCTGCAATTTTGCCCCAAAATAAGGGAAATTTCTGCCTTTTTGCCCCCAAATAAGGGGAATTTCAGCCTTTTTACTTCAAAATAAGGGGAAATTCTGCATTTTTGCCAGAAAATATTAGGAATTTCTGCCTTTTTCCCCAAAATAAAGAAAATTTCTGCCTTTTTTCCCTGAAATAAGTGAAATTTCTGCAATTTTGCCTCAAAATAATTGAAATTTCTGCAATTTTGCCCCAAAATAAGGGAAATTTCTGGAATTTTGCCCCAAAATAAGTGGAATTTCTGAGTTTTGCCCCAAAATAAGGAGAATTTCTGTCTTTTTGCCCCAACATATAGGGAATTTCTGTCTTTCTGCACCGCAACTAGGGGAATTTCTGCAATTATGCTCCAAAATACGGGGAATTTCTGCCTTTTTGCCTGAAAATAAGGGGAATGCATAACTTTTTGCCATAAGAAAAGGAAATTTTTTCATTTTTGCTCCAATGTAAGCGAAATTTCTGCATTTTTGCCTCTAAATAAGTGGAATTTCTGTCTTTTTCCCTCAAAACAAAAGGCATTTCTGTCTTTTTTGCCTCAAAATAAGGGGAATTTCTGACTTGTTACACTGAAATAAGTGAAATTTCTGCAATTTTGTTCCAAAATAAGGAAAATTTCTGCATTTTTGCCCTGAAATATGTGAAATTTCTGCAATTTTGCCCCAAAATAAGTGAAATTTCTGCAATTTTTCCCCAAAATAAGGGAAATTTCTGGAATTTTGCCTCAAAATAAGTGGAATTTCTAAGTTTTGCCCCAAAATAAGGAGAATTTCTGTATTTTTCCCTCTAAATAAGTTAAATTTCTCCAATTTTGCCCCAAAATAAGGGAAATTTCTGCCTTTTTGCCCCCTTATAAATGGAATTTCAGCCTTTTTACCTCAAAATAAGAGGAATTTCTGCATTTTTGCCAGAAAATATTAGGAATTTCTTCCTTTTTGCCCCAAAATACAGAAAATTTCTGCCTTTTTTCTCTGAAATAAGTGAAATTTCTGCAATTTTGCCCCAAAATAAATGAAATTTCTGCAATTTTGCCCCAAAATAAGGGAAATTTCTGGAATTTTGCCGAAAAATATGTGGAATATCTGAGTTTTGCCCAAAAATAAGGAGAATTTCTGTCTTTTTGCCCCAACATATGGGGAATTTCTGTCTTTCTGCACCACAACTAGGGGAATTTCTGCAATTATGCTCCAAAATACGGGGAATTTCTGCCTTTTTGCCAGAAAATAAGGGGAATGCATAACTTTTTGCCATAAAAAAGAAAAATTTCTTCATTTTTGCTCCAAAATAAGGGAAATTTCTGCATTTTTGCCTCTAAATAAGTGGAATTTCTGTCTTTTTCCCTCAAAACAAAGGGAATTTCTGTCTTTTTTGCCTCAAAATAAGGGGAATTTCTGACTTATTACCTGAAATAAGTGAAATTTCTGCAATTTTGCCCCCAAAATAAGGGGAATTTCTAATTTTTGCCCCAAAATAAAGGGAATTTCTGCATTTTGCCCCAAAATTAGGGGAATTTCTGCAATTTTGCTCAAAAATATGAGGAATTTCTGCCTTTTTGCCTGAAAATAATGGGAATGCATATTTTTTTGCCATAAAAAGGGACATTTCTTCATTTTTGCTCCAAAATAAATGGAATTTCTGCCTATTTTCCTCTAAATAAGTAAAATTTCTGTCTTTTTCTCCCCCCCAAAAAAAGAATTTCTGTCTTTTTTGCCCGAAAATAAGGGGAATTTCTGACTTATTACCCTGAAGTAAGTGAAATTTCTGCAATTTTGCCCCAAAATAAGGGAAATTTCTTTAGTTTTGCCCCAATGTAAAGGAAATTGCTGCAATTTTGCCGCAAAATAAGGGGAATTTCTGAATGTTTGCTCCCGAAAAAAGAAGATCTTCTGTATTTTTGCCCCAAAATAAGGAGAATTTCTGCCTTTTTGCCCGAACATTATGAGAATTTCTGCAATTTTGCTTTAAAATACGGGGAATTTCTGCTTTTTATCCCGAAAGTAAGGGGAATGCATACCTTTTTGCCATAAAAAGGTAAATTTCTTCATTTTTGCTCTAAAATAAAGGGAATTTCTGCCTTTTGCCTCTAAATAAGTGGAATTTCTGTCTTTATCCCCCAAAACAAAGGGAATTTCTGTCTTTTTTGCCCCAAAATAAGGGGAATTTCTGAATTATTACCCTGAAATAAGTGAAATTTCTCCAATTTTGCCCCAAAATAAGGGAAATTTCTGCCTCTTTGCTCCCAAATAAGGGGAATTTCAGCATTTTACCTCAAAATAAAGGGAATTTCTGCATTTTTGCCAGAAAATATTAGGAATTTCTGAATCTTTGCCCCAAAATAAGGAAAATTTGTGCCTTTTTTCCCTAAAATAAGTGAAATTTCTGCAATTTTGCCCCAAAATAAGTGAAATTTCTGCAATTTTGCCCCAAAATAAGGGAAATTTCTGGAATTTTGCCCCAAAATAAGTGGAATTTCTAAGTTTTGCCCCAAAATAAGGAGAATTGCTGTCTTTTTGCCTCTAAATAAGTGAAATTTCTGCAATTTTTCCCCAAAATAAGGGAAATTTTTGCCTTTTTGCCCCCACATAAGGGAAATTTTAGCCGTTTTACCTCAAAATAAGGGGAATTTCTGCATTTTTGCCAGAAAATATTAGGAATTTCTGAATCTTTGCCCCAAAATAAAGAAAATTTGTGCCTTTTTTCCCTAAAATAAGTGAAATTTCTGCAATTTTGCCCCAAAATAAGTGAAATTTCTGCAATTTTGCCTCAAAATAAGGGAAATTTCTGGAATTTTGCCCCAAAATAAGTGGAATTTCTAAGTTTTGCCCCAAAATAAGAATTTCTGTCTTTTTGCCCCAACATATAAGGAATTTCTGTCTTTCTGCACAACAACTAGGGGAATTTCTGCAATTATGCTCCAAAATACGGGGAATTTCTGACTTTTTGCGCGAAAATAAGGGGAGTGCATAACTTTTTGCCATAAAAAAGGGAAATTTCTTCATTTTTCTCCAAAATAAGGGAAATTTCTGCATTTTTGCCTCTACATGAGTGGAATTTCTGTCTTTTTCCCTCAAAACAAAGGGAATTTCTGTCTTTTTTGCCTCAAAATAAGGGGAATTTTTGACTTATTACACTGAAATAAGTGAAATTTCTGCAATTTTGGCCCAAAATAAGGGAAATTTCTGCCTTTTTGCCCAGAAATATGTGAAATTTCTGCAATTTTACCCCAAAATAATGTGAATTTCTGCCTTTTTGCCACAAATTAATGGGAATTTCTGCCTTTTTGCCCCAAAATAAGAAAAATTTTTGCTTTTTTTCTCTGAAATAAGTGACATTTCTGCAATTTTGCCCTAAAATAAGGAAAATTTCTGCAATTTTTCCCAATAATAAGGGAAATTTCTGCAATTTTGCCCCAAAATAAGGGGAATTTCTCCCTTTTTGCCCTAAAATGAAGGAAATTTCAGCCTTTTTACCTGAAAATAAGTGAAATTTCTGCAATTTTGCCCCAAATAAGGGAAATTTCTTCAATTTTGCCCCAAAATAAGGTAAATTCCTGTAATTTCGCCACAAAATAAAGGAAATTTCTTGAATTTTGCCCCAAAAGAAGGGGAATTTCTTATTTTTGTCCCACAATAAAAGGAATTTCTGCCTTTTGCCCCAAAATTAGGGATTTTCTCCCTTTTTGCCCGAAAATTATTAGAATTTCTGCAATTTTGCTTCAAAATACGGGGAATTTCTGCTTTTTATCCCGAATGTAAGGGGAATGTATACCTTTTACCACAAAAAAGGAAATTTCTTCATTTTTGCCCCAAAATAAGCGTAATTTCTGCATTTTAATTCAAAGTAAGTGAAATTTCTGCCTTTGTACCAAAAAATAAATGGAATTTCTGTCTTTTTCCCCCAAATAAAAGGAATTTTTGAATTATGCCCTGAAATAAGTGAAATTTCTGCAATTTTGCCCCAAAATAAAAGAAATGTCTGCCTTTTGTCACAAAATAAAAGGAATTTCTGTCTTTTGCCCCAAAATAAGGGAAATTTCTGCCTTTTTGCCCCCTTATAAATGGAATTTCAGCCTTTTTACCTCAAAATAAGGGGAATTTCTACATTTTTGCTACAAAATATTAAGAATTTCTGCATTTTTACCCCAAAATAAGGAAAATTTCTGCCTTTATTCCTTGAAATAAGTGAAATTTCTCCAATTTTGCCCTACAATAAGTGAAATTTCTGCAATATTTCTCCAAAATAAGGGAAATTTCTGGAATTTTGCCCAAAAATAAGTAGAATTTCTGAGTTTTGCCCCAAAATAAGGATAATTTCTGTCTTTTTTCCCCAACATATAGGGAATTTCTGCCTTTTTGCCCCAAATTAGGGGAATTTCTGCAATTTTGCTCCAAAATACGGGGAATTTCTGCCTTTTCCCAAAAATAAAGAAAATAAATAACTTTTGGCCATAAAAAAAGAAATTTCTTCATTTTTGCTCCAAAATAAGGGGAATTTCTGCTTTTTTGCCTCTAAATAAGTGGAATTTCTGTCTTTTCCCCCCAAAACAAAGGGAATTTCTGTCTTTTTTGCCCCAAAATAACAGGAATTTCTAACTTATTACCCTGAAATATGTGAAATTTCTGCAATTTTGCCCCAAAATAAGGGAAATTTCTGGAATTTTGCCCCAATTTAAAGGAAATTTCTGCAATTTTGCCCCAAAATAAGGGAAATTTTTGACTGTTTGCTCCCGAAAAAAGAAGATTTTCTGTGTTTTGCCCCAAAATAAGGGGAATTCCTGACTTATTACCCTAAAATAAGTGAAATTTCTGCAATTTTGCCCCAAAATAAGGGAAATTTCTGCTTTTTTGCCCTAAAATAAGGGGAATTTCAGACTTTATACCTCAAAATAAGGGGAATTTCTGCATTTTTGCCTCAAAATATTAGGAATTTATGACTTTATGCCCCAAAATAAGGAAAATTTCTGCCTTTTTTCCCTGAAATAAGTGAAATTTCTGCAATTTTTCCCCAAAATAAGTGAAATTTCTGCAATTTTGCCCCAAAATAAGGAAAATTTCTGGAATTTTGTCCCAAAATATGTGGAATTTCTAAGTTTTGCCCCAAAATAAGGAGAATTTCTGTCTTTTTGCCCCAACATATAGGAAATTTCTGTCTCTTTGCCCCGCAACTAGGGGAATTTCTCCAATTTTGCTCCAAAATACGGGGAATTTCTGCCTTTTTGCCCTGAAATATGTGAAATTTCTGCAATTTTACCCTTAAATAAGGTGAATTTCTGCTTTTTTGCCCCAAAATAATGGGAATTTCTGCCTTTTGCCCCAAAATAAAAAAAAAAATTTGCTTTTTTCTCTGAAATAAGTGAAATTTCTGCAATTTTCCCCTAAAATAATGGAAATTTTTGCAATTTTTTCCCATAATAAGAGAGATTTCTGCAATATTGCCCCAAAATAAGAAGAATTTCTTCCTTTTTGCCCCAAAACAAAGGAAATTTCAGCCTTTTTACCTGAAAATAAGTGAAATTTCTGAAATTTTGCCCCATATAAGAGAAATTTCTGCAATTTAGCCTCAAAATATAGTAAATTCCTGCAATTTTGCCCCAAAAATAGGAAATTTCTGGAATTTTGCCCTAAAATATGGGGAATTTCTGATTTTTGCCCCAAAATAAAGGGAATTTCTGCCTTTTGCCCCAAAATTAGGGGAATTTCTGCAATTTTGCTCCAAAATACGGGGAATTTCTGCCTTTTTGCCTGAAAATAATGGGAATGCATACCTTTTTGCCATAAAAAGGGAAATTTCTTCATTTTTGCTCCAAAATAAGGGGAATTTCTGCCTTTTTACCGCTAAATAAGTGGAATTTCTGTCTTTTTCCCCCAAAACAAAGAGAATTTCTGTCTTTTTTGTCCCAAAATAAGGGGAATTTCTGACTTATTACTCTGAAGTAAGTGAAATTTCTGCAATTTTGCCCCAAAATATAGGAAATTTCTGACTGTTTGTTCCCAAAAAAAAGGAGATTTTCTGTCTTTTTGCCCCCAAATAAAGAGAATTTCTGCCTTTTTGCCCGAAAATTATGAGAATTTCTGCAATTGTGCTTCAAAATACGGGGAATTTCTGCTTTTATCCCGAAAGTAAGGGGAATGCATACCTTTTTGCCATAAAAAGGTAAATTTCTTCATTTTTGCTCCAAAATAAGAAGAATTTCTGCGTTTTTGCCTCTAAATAAGTGGAATTTCTGTCTTTTTCCCCCAAAACAAAAAGAATTTCTGTCTTTTTTTCCCCAAAATAATGGGAATTTCTGCCTTTTTGCCCCAAAATAAGAAAAATTTTTGCTTTTTTTCTCTAAAATAAGTGAAATTTCTGCAATTTTGCCTTAAATTAAGGGAAATTTCTGCAATATTTCCCCATAATAAGGGAAATTTCTGCAATTTTGCTTCAAAATAAGTGGAATTTCTCCCTTTTTGCCCCAAAATAAAGGAAATTTCAGCCTTTTTACCTGTAAATAAGTGAAATTTCTGCAATTTTGCCCAAAATAAGGGAAATTTCTTCAATTTTGCTGCAAAATAATGTAAATTTCTGTAATTTTGCCCCAAAATAAAGGAAATTTCTTGAATTTTGCCCCAAAAGAAGGGGAATTTCTGATTTTTGCCCCAAAATAAAAGGAATTTCTGCCTTTTGCTCCAAAATTAGGGAATTTCTCCCTTTTTGCCCGAAAATTATGAGAATTTCTGCAATTTTGCTTCAAAATACGGGGAATTTCTGCTTTTTATCCCGAATGTAAGGGCAATGTATACCTTTTACCACAAAAAAGGAAATTTCTTCATTTTTGCCCCAAAATAAGAGGAATTTCTGCCTTTTTACTTCAAAGTAAGTGAAATTTCTGCCTTTGTACCAAAAAATAAATGGAATTTCTGTCTTTTTGCCCCAAAATAAAAGGAATTTTTGAATTATGCCCAGAAATAAGTGAAATTTCTGCAATTTTGCCCCAAAATAAATGAAATTTCTGCCTTTTTGCCACAAAATAAAAGGAATTTCTGCCTTTTTTCCCCAAAATAAGGGAAATTTCTGCCTTTTTGCCCCCAAATAAAAGGAATTACAGCCTTTTTACCTCAAAATAAGGGGAATTTCTACATTTTTGACACCAAATATTAAAAATTTCTGCCTTTTTGCCCCAAAATAAGGAAAATTTCTGCCTTTTTTCCCTGAAATAAGTGAAATTTCTCCAATTTTGCCCTAAAATAAGTGAAATTTCTGCAATTTTTTCATAAAATAAGGAAAATTTCTGGAATTTTGCCCAAAAATAAGTGGAATTTCTGAGTTTTGTGCCAAAATAAGTAGAATTTCTGTCTTTTTTCCCCAACATATAGGGAATTTCTGCCTTTTTGCCCCACAATTAGGGGAATTTCTGCAATTTTGCTCCAATATACGGGGAATTTCTGCCTTTTCCCAAAAATAAAGGGAATGCATAACTTTTTGCCATAAAAAATGAAATTTCTTCATTTTTGCTCCAAAATAAGGGGAATTTCTGCCTTTTTGCCTATAAATAGGTAGAATTTCTGTCTTTTTTCCCCAAAACAAAGGGAATTTCTGTCTTTTTTGCCCCAAAATAATGGGAATTTCTGACTTATTACCCTGAATTAAGTGAAATTTCTGCAATTTTGCCACAAAAAAAGGAAATTTCTGCAATTTTGCCCCAATGTAAAGGAAATTTCTGCAATTTTGCCCCAAAATAAGGGAAATTTCTGACAGTTGGCTCCCGAAAATAGGAGATTTTCTGACTTTTTGCCCCAAAATAAGGAGAATTTCTGCCTTTTTGCCCGAAAATTATGAGAATTTCTGCAATTTTGCTTCAAAATACGGGGAATTTCTGCTTTTTATCCCGAAAGTAAGGGGAATGCATACCTTTTTGCCATAAAAAGGTAAATTTCTTCATTTTTGCTCCAAAATAAGGGAAAGTTCTGCCTATTTGCCTTTAAAAAAGTGGAATTTCTGTCTTTTCCTCCAAAACAAAGGTAATTTCTGTCTTTTTTGCTCCAAGATAAGGGTAATTTCTGACTTATTACCCTGAAATAAGTGAAATGTCTGCAATTTTGCCCCAAAATAAGGGAAATTTCTGCCTCTTTGCCCTCAAATAAGGGGAATTTCAGCCTTTTTACCTCAAAATAAGGAAAATTCCTGCTTTTTTGACCCAAAATAAGGAAAATTTCTAAATTTTTTTCCTGAAATAAGTAAAATTTCTGCAATTTTGCCACAAAATAAGTGAAATTTCTGCAATTTTGCCCCAGAATAAGGAAAATTTCTGGAATTTTGCACCAAAATAAGTGGAATTTCTGAGTTTTGCCCCAAAATAAGGAGAATTTCTGTTTTTTGCCCCAACATATAAGAAATTTCTGCATTTTTGCCCCACAATTAGGGGAATTTCTGCAATTTTGCTCCAACATACGAGGAATTTCTGCCTTTTTGCCCGAAAATAAGAACAATGCATAACTTTTTGCATTAAAAAAGAGAAATTTCTTCATTTTTGCTCCAAAATAAAGGGAATTTCTGCTTTTTTGCCTCTAAATAAGTGGAATTTCTGTCTTTTTCCCCCAAAACAAAGGGATTTTCTGTCTTTTTTGCCCCAAAATAAGGAAAATTTCTGACTTATTACCCTGAAATAAGTGAAATTTCTGCAATTTTGCCCCAAAATAAGGGAAATTTCTGCCTTTTTGCCCCCAAATAAGGGAAATTTCAGCCTTTTTACCTCAAAATAAGGGGAATTTCTGCATTTTTGCCCCAAAATAACAAAATATTTTTTTTCCATGAAATAAGGGAAATTTCTGCAATTTTGCCCAAAATAAGTGAAATTTCTGCAATTTTGCCCCAAAATAACTGAAATTTTTCAATTTTGCCCCAAAATAAGGACAATTTCTGGAATTTGTCCCCAAAATAAGTGGAATTTCTGAGTTTTGCCCCAAAATAAGGAGAATTTCTGTCTTTTTGCCGCAACATATAGGGAATTTCTGCATTTTTGCCCCACAATTAGAGGAATTTCTGCAATTTTGCTCCAAAATATGGGAATTTTCTGCCGTTTTGCCCGTAAATAAAAAGAATGCATACCTTTTTGCCTTAAAAAAGGGAAATTTCTTCATTTTTGCTCCAAAATAAGGGGAATTTCTGTTTTTTTGCCTCTAAATAAGTTGAATTTCTGTCTTTTCCCCCCAAAACAAAGGGATTTTCTGTCTTTTTTGCCCCAAAATAAGAAAAATTTCTCACTTATTACCCTGAAATAAATGAAATTTCTGCAATTTTGCCCCAAAATAAGAGAAATTTTTGCCTTTCTGCCCACAAATAAGGGGAATTTCAGCCTTTTTACCTCAAAATAAGAGAAATTTCTGCATTTTTGCCACAAAATATTAGGAATTTCTGCCTTGTTGCACCAAAATAAAGAAAATTTCTGTTTTTTTTCCCTGAAATAAGTGAAATTTCTGCAATTTTGCCCCAGAATAAGTGGAATTTCTGAGTTTTGCCCCAAAATAAAGAGAATTTCTGTCTTTTTGCTCCAACATATCAGGAATTTCTGCCTTTTTGCACCACAATTAGGGGAATTTCTGAAATTTTGCTCCAAAATAGGGGAATTTCTGCCTTTTTGCCCGAAAATAAGGGGAATGCATAACTTTTTGCCATAAAAAAGGAAAATTTCTTCATTTTTGCTCCACAATAAGGGGAATTTCTGCCTTTTTGCTTCTCAATAAGTGGAATTTCTGTCTTTTTCCCCCAAAACTAAGGGAATTTCTGTCTTTTTGCCCCAAAATAAGGGGAATTTTTGAATTATTACCCTAAAATAAGTGAAATTTCTGCAATTTTGCCCCAAAATAAGTGAAATTTCTGCAATTTTGCCCCAAAATTAGGAAAATTTCTGGAATTTTCCCCCAAAATAAGTGGAATTTCTAAGTTTTGCCCCAAAATAAGGAGAATTTCTGTCTTTTTGCCCCAACATATAGGGAATTTCTGTCTTTTTGCCCCACAACTAGGGGAATTTCTGCAATTTTGCTCCAAAATACGGGGAATTTCTCCCTTTTTGCCCTGAAATATGTTAAATTTCTGCAATTTTACCCCTAAATAAGATGAATTTCTGCTTTTTTGCCCCAAAATAATGGGAATTTCTGCCTTTTTGCCCCAAAATGAGAAAAATTTTTGCTTTTTTTCTCTGAAATAAGTGAAATTTCTGCAATTTTCCCCTAAAATAAGGGAAATTTTTGCAATTTTTTCCCATAATAAGGGAGATTTCTGCAATTTTGTCCCAAAATAAGGGAAATTTCTGCCTCTTTGCCCCCAAATAAGGGGAATTTCTGCATTTTTGCCACAAAATATTAGTAATTTCTGACTTTTTGCCCCAAAAATAAGGAAAATTTGTGCATTTTTTTCCTGAAATAAGTGAAATTTCTGAAATTTTGCCACAAAATAAGTGAAATTTCTGCAATTTTGCCCCAAAATAAGGGAAATTTCTGGAATTTGCCCCAAAATAAGTGGAATTTCTAAGTTTTGCCCCAAAATAAGGAGAATTTCTGTCTTTTTGCCTCTAAATAAGTGAAATTTCTGCAATTTTGCCCCAAAATAAGGGAAATTTCTGCATTTTTGCCCCCAAATAAGAGGAATTTCAGCCTTTTTACCTCAAAATAAGGGGAATTTCTGCATTTTTGCCAGAAAATATTAGGAATTTCTGCCTTTTTGCCCCAAAATAAAGAAAATTTCTGCCTTTTTTCCCTGAAATAAGTGAAATTTCTACAATTTTGCCCCAAAATAAGTGAAATTTCTGCAATTTTGCCACAAAATAAGGGAAATTTCTGGAATTTTGCCCCAAAATAAGTGGAATTTCTGAGTTTTGCCCCAAAATAAGGAGAATTTCTGTCTTTTTGCCCCAACATATAGGGAATTTCTGTCTTTCTGCACAACAACTAGGGGAATTTCTGCAATTATGCTCCAAAATACAGGGAATTTCTGTCTTTTTCCCCGAAAATAAGGGGAATGCATATCTTTTTGCCAGAAAAAATGGAAATTTCTTCATTTTTGCTCCAAAATAAGGGAAATTTCTTCAATTTTGCCCAAAATAAGTGAAATTTCTGCAATTTTGCCCCAGAATGAGTAAAATTTCTGGAATTTTGCCCCAAAATAAGTGGAATTTCTGAGTTTTGCCCCAAAATAAGGAGAATTTCTGTCTTTTTGCCCCAACATATTAGGAATTTCTGCATTTTTGCCCCACAATTAGGGGAATTTTTGAAATTTTGCTCCAAAATACGGGGAATTTCTGCCTTTTTGCCCGAAAATAAGAAGAATGCATACCTTTTTGCCTTAAAAAAGGGAAATTTCTTCATTTTTGCTTCAAAATAAGACGAATTTCTGCTTTTTTGCCTCTAAATAAGTGGAATTTCTGTCTTTTCCCCCCAAAACAAAGGGATTTTCTGTCTTTTTTGCCCCAAAATAAAAAAAATTTCTGACTTATTACCCTGAAATAAGTGAAATTTCTGAAATTTTTCCCCAAAATAAGGAAAATTTTTGCCTTTCTGCCCACAAATAAGGGGAATTTCAGCCTTTTTACCTCAAAATAAGTGGAATTTCTGCATTTTGCCACAAAATATTAGGAATTTCTGCCTTTTTGCCCCAAAATATAGAATATTTCTGCCTTTTTTCCCTGAAATAAGTGAAATTTCTGCAATTTTGCCCCAAAATAAGTGGAATTTCTGAGTTTTGCCCCAAAATAAGGAGAATTTCTGTCTTTCTGCCCCAACATATAGGGAATTTCTGTATTTTTGCACCACAATTAGAGGAATTTCTGCAATTTTGCTCCAAAATACGGGGAATTTCTGCCTTTTTGCCAGAAAATAAGGGGAATGCATAACTTTTTGCCAGAAAAAAGGTAAATTTCTTCATTTTTGCTCCAAAATAAGGGAAATTTCTGCCTTTTTGCCTCTAAATAAGTGGAATTTCTGTCTTTTCCTCCAAAACAAAGGGAATTTCTGTCTTTTTGGCCCATAATAAGGAAAATTTCTAACTTTTTTCCCTGAAATAAGTAAAATTTCTGCAATTTTGCCCAAAAAAGAGTGAAATTTCTGCAATTTTGCCCCAGGATAAGGAAAATTTCTGGAATTTTGCACCAAAATAAGTGGAATTTCTGAGTTTTGCCCCAAAATAAGGAGAATTCCTGTCTTTTTGCCCCAACATATAAGGAATTTCTGCATTTTTGCCCCACAATTAGGGGAATTTCTGCAATTTTGCTCCAAAATACGGGGAATTTCTGCCTTTTTGCCAGAAAATAAGGGGAATGCATAACTTTTTGCCAGAAAAAAGGTAAATTTCTTCATTTTTGCTCCAAAATAAGGGAAATTTCTGCCTTTTTGTCTTTAAATAAGTGGAATTTCTGTCTTTTTCCAACAAAACAAAGGGATTTTCTGTCTTTTTTGCCCCAAAATAAGGAAAATTTCTGACTTATTACCCTGAAATAAGTGAAATTTCTGCAATTTTCCCCCAAAATAAGAGAAATTTCTTCCTTTTTGCCCCCAAATAAAGGGAATTTCAGCCTTTTTACCTCAAAATAAGAGGAATTTCTGCCTTTTTGCCCCAAAATAACAAATTTTTTTCCCATGAAATAAGAAAAATTTCTGCAATTTTGCCCAAAATAAGTGAAATTTCTGCAATTTTGCCCCAAAATAGGGGAAATTTCTGGAATTTTGCCCCAAAATAAGTGGAATTTCTGAGTTTTGCCCCAAAATAAGGAGAATTTCTGTCTTTTTGCCCCAACATATAGGGAATTTCTGCATTTTTGCCCCACAATTAGGGGAATTTTTGCAATTTTGCTCCAAAATACAGGGAATTTCTGCCTTTTTGCTCGAAAATAAGAAGAATGCATACCTTTTTGCCTTAAAAAAGGGAAATTTCTTCATTTTTGCTTCAAAATAAGGGGAATTTCTGCTTTTTTGCCTCTAAATAAGTGGAATTTCTGTCTTTTCCCCCCAAAACATAGGGATTTTCTGTCCTTTTTGCCCCAAAATAAAAAAAATTTCTGACTTATTACCCTGAAATAAGTGAAATTTCTGCAATTTTGCCCCAAAATAAGGGAAATTTTTGCCTTTCTGCCCACAAATAAGGGGAATTTCAGCCTTTTTACATAAAAATAAGTGGAATTTCTGCATTTTTGCCACAAAATATTAGGAATTTCTGCATTTTTGCCCCAAAATAAAGAATATTTCTGCCTTTTTTCCCTGAAATAAGGGAAATTTCTGCAATTTTGCCCCAAAATAAGTGGAATTTCTGAGTTTTGCCCCAAAATAAGGAGAATTTCTGTCTTTTTGCCCCAACATATAGGGAATTTCTGCCTTTTTGCACCATAATTTGGGGAATTTCTGCAATTTTGCTCCAAAATACGGGGAATTTCTGCCTTTTTGCTTCTCAATAAGTGGAATTTCTGTCTTTTTCCCCCAAAACTTAGGGAATTTCTTTCTTTTTGCCCCAAAATAAGGGGAATTTTTGACTTATTACTTTATAATAAGTGAAATTTCTGCAATTTTGCCCCAAAAGAAGGGAAATTTCTGCCTTTTTGCCCTGAAATAAGAGGAATTTCAGCCTTTATACCTCAAAATAAGGGGAATTTCTGCATTTTTGCCACAAAATATTAGGAATTTCGGCATTTTTGCCACAAAATATTAGGAATTTCTGATTTTTGCCCCAAAATAAGCAAAATTTCTGCCTTTTTTCCCTGAAATAAGTGAAATTTCTGCAATTTTGCCCCAAAATAAAGAAAATTTCTGGAATTTTGCCCCAAAATAAGTGGAATTTCTAAATTTTGCCCCAAAATAAGAAGAATTTCTGTCTTTTTGCCCAAACATATAGGCAATTTCTGTCTTTTTGCCCCACAACTAGGGGAATTTCTGCAATTTTGCTCTAAAAGACGGGGAATTTCTGCCTTTTTGCCCTGAAATATGTGAAATTTCTGCAATTTTACCCCTAAATAAGGTGAATTTCTGCTTTTTTGCCCCAAAATAATGGGAATTTCTGCCTTTTTGCCCCAAAATAAGAAAAATTCTTGCTTTTTATCTCTGAAATAAGTGAAATTTCTGCAATTTTCCCCTAAAATAAGGGAAATTTTTGCAATTTTTTCCCATAATAAGGGAGATTTCTGCAATTTTATCCCAAATTAAGGGGAATTTCTTTCTTTTTACCCCAAAACAAAGAAAATTTCAGACTTTTTACCTGAAAATAAGTGAAATTTCTGAAATTTTGCCCCAAATAAGGGAAATTTCTGCAATTTTGCCCCAAAATAAGGTATATTCCTGCAATTTTGCCGCAAAATAAATAAAATTTCTGGAATTTTGCCCCAAAATAAGGGGAATTTCTGATTTTTGCTTTAAAATAAAGGGAATTTCTGCCTTTTGCGCCAAAATTAGGGGAATTTCTGTAATTTTGCTCCAAAATAAGGGGAATTTCTGCCTTTTTGCCTGAAAATTATGGGAATGCATACCTTTTTGCCATAAAAAGAGAAATTTCTTCATTTTTGCTCTAAAATAAGTGGAATTTCTGCCTTTTTGCTTCTCAATAAGTGGAATTTCTGTCTTTTCCCCCCAAAACAAAGGGAATTTCTGTCTTTTTTGCCCCAAAATAAGGGGAATTTCTGACTTATTACCCTAAAATAAGTGAAATTTCTGCAATTTTGCCCCATAATAAGGAAAATTTCTGCCTTTTTGCCCTGAAATAAGAGGAATTTCAGCCTTTATACCTCAAATTAAGGGGAATTTCTGCATTTTTTGCCACAAAATATTAGGAATTTATGACTTTTTGCCTCAAAATAAAGAAAATTTCTGCCTTTTGTGTCTGAAATAAGTGAAATTTCTGCAATTTTGCCCCATAATAAGTGAAATTTCTGCAATTTTGCCCCAAAATATGGAAAATTTCTGGAATTTTGCCCCAAAATAAGTGGAATTTCTATGTTTTGCCCCAAAATTAGGAGAATTTCTGTATTTTTGCCCCAACATATAGGGAATTTCTGTCTTTTTGCCCCACAACTAGGGGAATTTCTGCAATTTTGCTCCAAAATATGGGAAATTTCTGCAATTTTGCCCCAATGTAAAGGAAATTTCTGCAAATTTGCCCAAAAATAAGGGGAATTGCTGACAGTTTGCTCCCGAAAAAAGGAGATCTTCTGTCTTTTTGCCCCAAAATAGGGAAAATTTCTGCCTTTTTGCCCGAAAATTATTAGAATTTCTGCAATTTTGCTTCAAAATACGGGGAATTTCTGCTTTTTATCCCGAAAGTAAGGGGAATGCATTCCTTTTTGCCATAAAAAGAAAAATTTCTTCATTTTTGCTCCAAAATAAGGGGAATTTCTGCCTTTTTGCCTCTAAATAAGTGGAATTTCTGTCTTTTTCCCCCAAAACAAAGGGATTTTCTGTCTTTTTTGCCCCAAAATAAGGGGAATTTCTGAATTATTAACCTGAAATAAGTGAAATTTCTCCAATTTTGCCCCAAAATAAGGGAAATTTCTGCCTCTTTGCCCCCAAATAATGGGAATTTTAGCCTTTTTACCTCAAAATAAGGGGAATTTCTGCATTTTTGCCACAAAATATTAGGAATTTCTGACTTTTTGCCCCAAAATAAGGAAAACTTGTGCCATTTTTCCTTGAAATAAGTGAAATTTCTGCAATTTTGCCCCAAAATAAGTGAAATTTCTGCAATTATGCCCCAAAATAATGGAAATTTCTGGAATTTTGCCCCAAAATAAGTGGAATTTCTAAGTTTTGCCCCAAAATAAGGAGAATTTCTGTATTTTTGCCTCTAAATAAGTGAAATTTCTGCAATTTTCCCCCAAAATAAAAGAAATTTCTGCCTTTTTGCCCCCAAATAAAAGGAATTTCAGCCTTTTTACCTCAAAATAAGGGAAATTTCTAACTTTTTGCTACAAAATATTAAGAATTTCTGCATTTTTGCCCAAAAATAAGGAAAATTTCTGCCTTTTTTCCCTGAAGTAAGTGAAATTTCTCTAATTTTGCCCTAAAATAAGTGAAATTTCTGCAATTTTTCCCCAAAATAAGGGAAATTTCTGGAATTTTGCCCAAAAATATGTGGAATTTCTGAGTTTTTCCCCAAAGTAAGGAGAATTTCTGTCTTTTTTCCCCAACATATAGGGAATTTCTGCCTTTTTGCCCCACAATTAGGGGAATTTCTGCAATTTTGCTCCAAAATACAGGGAATTTCTTCCCTTTCTCAAAAATAAAGGGAATGCATAACTTTTTGCCATAAAAAAGGGAAATTTCTTCATTTTTGCTCCAAAATAAGGGGAATTTCTGCCTTTGTGCCTCTAAATAAGTGGAATTTCTGTCTTTTTCCCCAAAAACAAAGGGAATTTCTGTCTTTTTTGCCACAAAATAAGGGGAATTTCTGACTTATTACCCTGAAATAAGTGAAATTTCTGCAATTTTGCCCCAAAATAAGGGAAATTTCTGCAATTTTGTTCCAATGTAAAGGAAATTTCTGCAATTTTGCCCCAAAATAAGGGAAATTTCTGACTGTTTGCTCCCGAAAAAAGATTTTCTGTCTTTTTTTCCCAAAATAAAAAGAATTTCTGCCTTTTGGCCCAAAAATTATGAGAATTTCTGCAATTTTGCTTCAAATTACGGGGAATTTCTGCTTTTTATCCCGAAAGTAAGGGGAATGCATACCTTTTCGCCATAAAAAGGTAAATTTCATCATTTTTGCTCCAAAATCAGAGAAATTTCTGCCTTTTTGCCTCTAAATAAGTGGAATTTCTGTCTTTTCCTCAAAAATAAAGGGAATTTCTGTCTATTTTGCCCCAAAAATAAGAAGAATTTCTGACTTATTACCCTGAAATAAGTGAAATTTCTGCAATTTTGCCCCAAAATAAGGGAAATTTCTGCCTCTTTGCCCTCAAATAAGTGGAATTTCAGCTTTTTTACCTCAAAATAAGGGGAATTCCTGCCTTTTTGACCCAAAATAAGGAAAATTTAACTTTTTTCCCTGAAATAAGTAAAATTTCTGCAATTTTGCCACAAAATAAGTGAAATTTCTGCAATTTTGCCCCAAAATTAGGGGAATTTCTGCAATTTTGCTCCAAAATACGGGGAATTTCTGCCTTTTTGCCTGAAAATAATGGGAATGCATACCTTTTTGCCATAAAAGGGGAAATTTCTTCATTTTTGCTCCAAAATAAGTGGAATTTCTGCCTTTTTGCTAATCAATAAGTGGAATTTCTGTCTTTTTCCCCCACAACAAAGGGAATTTCTGTCTTTTTTGCCCCAAAATAAGGGGAATTTCTGACTTATTACCCTAAAATAAGTGAAATTTCTGCAATTTTGCCCCAAAATAAGGGAAATTTTTGCCTTTCTGCCCACAAATAAAGGGAATTTCACCCTTTTTACCTCAAAATAAGGGGAATTTCTGCATTTTTGCCACAAAATATTAGGAATTTCTGCCTTTTTGCCACAAAATAAAAAAAAATTCTGTTTTTTTTTTCCCTGAAATAAGTGAAATTTCTGCAATTTTGCCCCAAAATAAGTGGAATTTCTGAGTTTTGCCCCAAAATAAGGAGAATTTCTGTCTTTTTGCCCCAACATATAGGGAATTTCTGTTTTTTTGCCCCACAACTAGGGGAATTTCTGCAATTTTGCCCTGAAATAATGGGAATTTCAGCCTTTATACCTCAAAATAAGGAGAATTTCTGCATTTTTGCCACAAATTATTAGGAATTTCTGACTTTTTGCCCCAAAATAAGGAAAATTTCTGCCTTTTATCCCTAAAATAAGTGAAATTTCTGCAATATTGCCCCAAAATAACTGAAATTTTGCAATTTTGCCCCAAAATAAGGAAAATTTCTGGAATTTTGCCCCAAAATAAGTGGAATTTCTAAATTTTGCCCCAAAATAAGAAGAATTTCTGTCTTTTTGCGCCAACATATAGGGAATTTCTGTCTTTTTGCCTCACAACTAGGGGAATTTCTGCAATTTTGCTCCAAAATACAAGGAATTTCTGCCTTTTTGCCCTGAAATATGTGAAATTTCTGCAATTTTACCCCTAAATAAGGTGAATTTCTGGTTTTTTGCCCAAAAATAATGGGAATTTCTGCCTTTTTGCCCAAAATAAGAAAAATTTTTGCTTTTTTTCTCTAAAATAAGTGAAATTTCTGCAATTTTCCCCTAAAATAAGGGAAATTTTTGCAATTTTTTTCCATAATAAGGGAGATTTCTGCAATTTTGTCCCAAAATAAGGGGAATTTCTTCCTTTGTGCCCCATAACAAAGGAAATTTCAGCCCTTTTACCTGAAAATAAGTGAAATTTCTGAAATTTTGCCCCAAATAAGGGAAATTTCTGCAATTGTGCCCCAAAATAAGGTAAATTCCTGCAATTTTGCCCCAAAATAAAGGAAATTTCTGGAATTTTTCCCCAAAATAAGAGGAATTTCTGATTTTTGCCCCAAAATAAAGGGAATTTCTGCCTTTTGTCCCAAAATTAGGGGAATTTCTGCAATTTTGCTCCAAAATACGAGAATTTCTGCTTTTTTGCCTGAAAATAATGGGAATGTATAACTTTTGGCCATAAAAAAGGAAATTTCTTCATTTTTGCTCCAAAATAAAGGGAATTTCTGCCTTTTTGCCTCTAAATAAGTGGAATTTCTGTCATTTTCCCCTAAAACAAAAAGAATTTCTGTCTTTTTTGCCCCAAAATAAGGGGAATTTCTGACTTATTACCCTGAAGTAAGTGAAATTTCTGCAATTTTGCCCCAAAATAAGGGAACTTTCTGCAATTTTGCCCCAATGTAAAGGTAATTTCTGCAATTTTGCCCCAAAATAAGGGGAATTTCTGAATGTTTGCTCCCGAAAAAAGGAGATCTTCTGTCTTTTTGCCCCAAAATAAGGAGAATTTCTGCCTTTTTGCCCGAAAATTATGAGAATTTCTGCAATTTTGCTTCAAAATACGGGGAATTTCTGCTTTTTATTCCGAAAGTAAGGGGAATGCATACCTTTTTGCCATAAAAAGGTAAATTTCTTCATTTTTGCTCCAAAATAAGGGGAATTTCTGCCTTTTTGCCTTTAAATAAGTGGAATTTCTGTCTTTTTCCCCCAAAACAAAGTGAATTTCTGTATTTTTTGCCCCAAAATAAGGGGAATTTCTAAATTATTACCCTGAAATAAGTGAAATTTCTCTAATTTTGCCCCAAAATAAGGGAAATTTCTGCCTCTTTGCCCCCAAATAAGGGGAATTTCAGCCCTTTTACCTCAAAATAAGAAGAATTTCTGCATTTTTGCCACAAAATATTAGGAATTTCTGACTTTTTGCCCCAAAATAAGGAAAATTTGTGCCGTTTTTCTGTGAAATAATTTAAATTTCTGCAATTTTGCCCCAAAATAAGTGAAATTTCTGCCATTTTGGCCCAAAATGAGGGAAATTTCTGGAATTTTGCCCCAAAATAAGTGGAATTTCTAAGTTTTGCCCCAAAATAAGGAGAATTTTTGTCTTTTTGCCTCTAAATAATTGAAATTTCTGCAATTTTGCACCAAAATAAGGGAAATTTCTGCCTTTTTGCCCTCAAATAAGAAGAATTTCAGCCTTTTTACCTCTAAATAAGGGGAATTTCTGCATTTTTGCCAGAAAATATTAGGAATTTCTGCCTTTTTGCCCCAAAATAAAGAAAATTTCTGCCTTTTTCCCCTGAAATAAGTGAAATTTCTGCAATTTTGCCCCAAAATAAGTGAAATTTCTGCAATTTTGCCCCAAAATAAAGGAAATTTCTGCAATTTTGTTCCAAAAAAAGGGAAATTTCTAGAATTTTGCTTCAAAATAAGTGGAATTTCTGAGTTTTGCCCCAAAATAAAGAGAATTTCTGTCTTTTTTCTCCAACATATAGGGAATTTCTGTCTTTCTGCACCACAACTAGGGGAATTTCTGCAATTATGCTCCAAAATCCGAGGAATTTCTGCCTTTTTGTTCGAAAATAAAGGGAATGCATAACTTTTTGCCATATAAAAGGGAAATTTCTTCATTTTTGCTCCAAAATAAGAGAAATTTCTGCCTTTTTGCCTCTAAATAAGTGGAATTTCTGTCTTTTTCCCTCAAAACAAAGGAAATTTCTGTCTCTTTTGCCTCAAAATAAGGGGAATTTCTGACTTATTACACTGAAATAAGTGAAATTTTTGCAATTTTGCCCCAAAATAAGGGAAATTTCTGCTTTTTGTCCTGAAATATGTGAAATTTCTGCAATTTTACCCCAAAATAAGGTGAATTTCTGCCTTTTTGCCACAAATTAATGAGAATTTCTGCCTTTTTGCCCCAAAATAAGAAAAATTTTTGCTTTTTTTCTCTGAAATAAGTGAAATTTCTGCAATTTTGCCCTAAAATAAGGAAAATTTCTGCAATTTTTCTCAATAATAAGGAAAATTTCTGCAATTTTGCCCCAAAATAAGGGGAATTTCTCCCTTTTTGCCCCAAAATATAGGAAATTTCAGCCTTTTTACCTGAAAATAAGTGAAATTTCTGCAATTTTGCCCCAAATAAGGGAAATTTCTTCAATTTTGCCCCATATAAGGTAAATTCCTGTAATTTTGTCCTAAAATAAAGGAAATTTCTTGAATTTTGCCCCAAAAGAAGAAGAATTTCTGATTTTGGCCCCAAAATAAAAGAAATTTCTGCCTTTTGCCCCAAAATTAGGGAATTTCTCTCTTTTTGCCCGAAAATTATGAGAATTTCTGCAATTTTGCTTCTAAATACGGGGAATTTCTGCTTTTTATCCCGAATGTAAGGGGAATGTATACCTTTTACCACAAAAAAAGAAATTTCTTCATTTTTGCCCCAAAATAAGAGGAATTTCTGCCTTTTTACTTCAAAGTAAGTGAAATTTCTGCCTTTGTACCAAAAAATAAATGGAATTTCTGTCTTTTTGCCCCAAAATAAAAGGAATTTTTGAATTATGCCCTGAAATAAGTGAAATTTCTGCAATTTTGCCCCAAAATAAATGAAATTTCTGCCTTTTTGCCACAAAATAAAAGGAATTTCTGTCTTTTTGCCCCAAAATAAGAGAAATTTCTGCCTTTTTGCCCCCAAATAAAAAGAATTTCAGCCTTTTTACCTCAAAATAAAGGGAATTTCTACATTTTTGCCACAAAATATTAGGAATTTCTGCATTTTTGCCCCAAAATAAGGAAAATTTCTGCCTTTTTTCCCTGAAATAAGTGAAATTTCTCCAATTTTGCCCTAAAATAAGTGAAATTTCTGCAATTTTTCCCCAAAATAAGGGAAGTTTCTGGAATTTTGCCCAAAAATAAGTGGAATTTCTGAGTTTTGCCCCAAAATAAGGAGAATTTCTGTCTTTTTTCCCCAACATATAGGGAATTTCTGCCTTTTTGCCCCACAAAAAGGGGAATTTCTGCAATTTTGCTCCAAATTAAAAAAAATTTCTGCAATTTTGCCCCAATGTAAAAGAAATTTTAGCAATTATCCTCCAAAATAAGGGAAATTTCTGACTGTTTGCTCCCGAAAAAGGAAATTTTCTGTCTTTTCTCCAAAATAAGAAGAATTTCTGCCTTTTTGCCTGAAAATTATGAGAATTTCTGCAATTTTGCTTCAAAATACGGGGAATTTCTGCTTTTTATCCCGAAAGTAAGGGGGATGCATACCTTTTTGCCATAAAAAGGTAAATTTCTTCATTTTTGCTCCAAAATAAGTGAAATTTCTGCCTTTTGGCGTCTAAATAAGTGGAATTTCTGTCTTTTCCTCCAAAACAAAGGGAATTTCTGTCTTTTTTTGTTCCAAAATAACGGGAATTTCTGACTTATTACCCTGAAATAAGTGAAATTTCTGCAATTTTGCCCCAAAATAAGAAAAATTTCTGCAATTTTGCCCCAATGTAAAGGAAATTTCTGTAATTTTGCCCCAAAATAAGGAAAATTTCTGACTGTGAGCTCCCGAAAAAAGGAGATTTTCTGTCTTTTTGCCCCAAAATAGGAGAATTTCTGCCTTTTTGCCCGAAAATTATGAGAATTTCTGCAATTTTGCTTCAAAATACGGGGAATTTCTGCTTTTTATCCCGAAAGTAAGGGGAATGCATACCTTTTTGCCATAAAAAGGTAAATTTCTTCATTTTTGCTCCAAAATAAGTGAAATTTCTGCCTTTTTGCGTCTAAATAAGTGGAATTTCTGTCTTTTCCTCCAAAACAAAGGGAATTTCTGTCTTTTTTTGTTCCAAAATAACGGGAATTTCTGACTTATTACCCTGAAATAAGTGAAATTTCTGCAATTTTGCCCCAAAATAAGAGAAATTTCTGCAATTTTGCCCCAATGTAAAGGAAATTTCTGTAATTTTGCCCCAAAATAAGGAAAATTTCTGACTGTGAGCTCCCGAAAAAAGGAGATTTTCTGTCTTTTTGCCCCAAAATAAGGAGAATTTCTGCCTTTTTGCCCGAAAATTATGAGAATTTCTGCAATTTTGCTTCAAAATACGGGGAATTTCTGCTTTTTATCCCGAAAGTATGGGGAATGCATACCTTTTTGCCATAAAAAGGTAAATTTCTTCATTTTTGCTCCAAAATAAGGGAAATTTCTGCCTTTTTGCCTCTAAATAAGTGGAATTTCTGTCTTTTCCTCCAAAACAAAGGGAATTTCTGTCTTTTTTGCCCCAAAATAAGGGGAATTTCTGACTTATTACCCTAAAATAAGTGAAATTTCTGCAATTTTGCCCCAAAATAAAAGAAATTTCTGCCTCTTTGCCTTCAAATAAGGGGAATTTCAGCATTTTCACCTCAAAATAAGGGGAATTCCTGCGTTTTTGACCCAAAATAAGGAAAATTTCTAACTTTTTTCCCTGAAATAAGTAAAATTTCTGCAATTTTGCCCCAAAATAAGTGAAATTTCTGCCTCTTTGCCCCCAAATAAGGGGAATTTCAGCCTTTTTACCTCAAAATAAGGGGAATTTCTGCATTTTTGCCACAAAATATTAGGAATTTCTGCCTTTTTGCCCCCAAATAAGGAAAATTTGTGCCTTTTTTCCGTGAAATAAGTGAAATTGCTGCAATTTTGCCCCAAAATAAGTGAAATTTCTGCAATTTTGCCCCAAAATAAGGGAAATTTCTGGAATTTTGCCCAAAAATAAGTGGAATTTCTAAGTTTTGCCCCGAAATAAAAAGAATTTCTGTCTTTTTGCCTCTAAATAAGTGAAATTTCTGCAATTTTGCCCCAAAATAAGGGAAATTTCTGCCTTTTTGCCCCCAAATAATGGGAATTGCAGCCTTTTTACCTCAAAATAAGGGGAATTTCTGCATTTTTGCCACAAATTATTAGAAATTTCTGCCTTTTTGCCCCAAAATAAGGAAAAATTTCTGCCCTTTTTCCCAGAAATAAGTGAAATTGCTGCAATTTCGCCCCAAAATAAGTGAAATTTCTGCAATTTTGCCCCAAAAAAGGGAAATTTCTGGAATTTTGCCCCAAAATAAGTGGAATTTCTGAGTTTTGCCCCAAAATAAGGAGAATTTCTGTCTTTTCCCACAACATATAGGGAATTTCTTTCTTTATGCACCACAACTAAAAGAATTTCTGCAATTTTGCTCCAAAATACGGGGAATTTCTGCCTTTTTCCCGAAAATAAAGGGAATGCATAACTTTTTGCCATAAAAAAGGGAAATTTTCATTTTTGCTCCAAAATAAGGAAAATTTCTGCCTTTTTGCCTCTAAATAAGTGGAATTTCTGTCTTTTTCCCTCAAAACAAAGGGAATTTCTGTATTTTTTGCCTCAAAATAAGGGGAATTTATGACTTATTACACTGAAATATGTAAAATTTCTGCAATTTTGCCCCAAAATAAGGGAAATTTCTGCCTTTTTGCCCTGAAATATGTGAAATTTCTGCAATTTTTCCCCAAAATAAGGTGAATTTCTGCCTTTTTGCCACAAATTAATGGACATTTCTTGAATTTTGCCCCAAAATAAGGGGAATTTATGATTTTTACCCCAAAATAAAGGGAATTTCTGCCTTTTCCCCCAAAATTAGGGGAATTTCTGCAATTTTACCCCAAAATAAGTCGAATTTCTGCGTTTTTGCCCCATAATAATGGGAATTTCTGCCTTTTTGCCCCAAAATAAGAAAAATTTTTGCTTTTTTTCTTTGAAATAAGTGAAATTTCTCCAATTTTGCACTAAAATAAGGAAAATTTCTGCAATTTTTCCCCATAATAATAGAAATTTCTGCAATTTTGCCCGAAAATAAGAGGAATTTCTCCCTTTTAGCCCCAAATAAAGGAAATATCAGCCCTTTTTTCTGAAAATAAGTGAAATTTCTGCAATTTTGCCCCAAATAAGTGAAATTTCTGCAATTTTGCCCAAAAATAAGGTAAATTCCTCCAATTTTGCCCCAAAATAAAGGAAAATTCTTGAATTTTGCCCCAAAATAAAGAGATTTTCTGATTTTTGCCCCAAAATTAGGGGATTTTCTGCAATTTTGCTCCAAAATACGGGGAATTTCTGCCTTTTTGCTCGAAAATAATAGGAATGCATACCTTTTTGCCATAAAAAATGAAATTTCTTCATTTTTGCTCCAAAATAAGGGGAATTTCTGCCTTTTTGCCTCTAAATAAGTGGAATTTCTGTCTTTTCCCCACAAAACAAAGGGAATTTCTCTCTTTTTTGCCCCAAAATAAGGGGAATTTCTGACTCATTACCATGAAATAAGTGAAATTTCTGCAATTTTGCCCCAAAATAGGGAAATTTCTGCCTTTTTGCCCTCAAATAAGGGTAATTCAGCCTTTTTACCTCAAAATAAGAGGAATTTCTGCATTTTTGCCACAAAATATTAGGAATTTCTGTTTTTTTGCCTTAAAATAAGGAAAATTTCTGACTTTTTTCCCTGAAATAAGTAAAATTTCTGCAATTTTGCCCCAAAATAAGTGAAATTTCTGCAATGTTGCCCCAAAATAAGGGAAATTTCTGGAATTTTGCCCCAAAAGAAGTGGAATTTCTGAGTTTTGCCCCAAAATAAGGAGAATTTCTGTCTTTTTGCCCCAACATATAGGGAATTTCTGCCTTTTGCCCCACAATTAGGGGAATTTCTGCAATTTTGCTCCAAAATACGGGGAATTTCTGCCTTTTTTCCCAAAAATAAGGGAAATGCATAACTTTTTGCCATAAAAAAGGGAAATTTCTTCATTTTTGCTCCAAAATAAGGGGAATTTCTTCTTTTTTGCCTCTAAATAAGTGGAATTTCTATCTTTTTCCCCCAAAACAACGGGAATTTCTGTATTTTTTGCCCCAAAATAAGGGGGAATTTTTGACTTATTACCCTGAAATAAGGGAAATTTCTGCAATTTTGCCCCAAAATAAGCGAAATTTCTGCCTTTTTGCCCTGAAATAAGGGAAATTTCTGGAATTTTGCCCCAAAATAAGTGGAATTTCTAAGTTTTGCCCCAAAATAAGGAGAATTTCTGTCTTTTTGCCCCAACATATAGGGAATTTCTTTCCTTTTGCCCCACAACTAGGGGAATTTCTGCAATTTTGCTCCAAAATAAGGGGAATTTCTGCCTTTTTGTCCTAAAATAAGGGAAATTTCTGCAATTTTTCCCCATAATAAGGAAAATTTCTGCAATTTTGCCCCAAAATAAGGGAAATTTCTCTCTTTTTGCCCCAAAATAAAGGAAATTTCAGCTTTTTTACCTGAAAATAAGTGAAATTTCTGCAATTTTGCCCCAAATAAGGGAAATTACTTCAATTTTGCCCCAAAAAAAGTAAATTCCTGCAATTTTGCCCCAAAATAAAAAAAAATTTCTGAATTTTGCCCCAAAAGAAGGGGAATTTCTGATTTTTGCCCCAAAATAAAGGGAATTTCTGCCTTTTGCCCTAAAATTAGAAGAATTTCTCAAATTGTGCTCCAAAATACGAGGAATTTCTGCCTTTTTGCCCGAAAATAATGGGAATGCATACCTTTTTGCTATAAAAAAAGAAATTTCTTCATTTTTGCTCCAAAATAAGGGGAATTTCTGCCTTTTTGCCTCTAAATAAGTGGAATTTCTGTCTTTTTCCCTCAAAACAAAGGGAATTTCTCAGTTTTTTGCCCTAAAATAAGGGAAATTTCTGACTTATTACCCTGAAATAAGTGAAATTTCTGCAAATTTGCCCCAAAATAAGGGAAATTTCTGCAATTTTGCCCCAATGTAAAGGAAATTTCTGCAATCTTGCCCCAAAATAAAGGGAATTTCTGACTGTTTGTTCCCAAAAAAAGGAGACTTTCTTTTTTTGCCCCAAAATAAGAAGAATTTCTGCCTTTTTGCCTGAAAATTATGAGAATTTCTGCAATTTTGCTTCAAAATACGGGGATTTTCTGTTTTTTATCCCGAAGTAAGGGGAATGCCTACCTTTTTGCCATAAAAAGGTAAATATCTTCATTTTTGCTCCAAAATAAGGGGAATTTCTGCCTTTTCGCCTCTAAATAAGTGGAATTTCTGTCTTTTTCCTCCAAAACAAAGGGAATTTCTGTCTTTTTTGCCCCAAAATAAGAGGAATTTTTGACTTATTACCCTAAAATAAGTGAAATTTCTGCAATTTTGCCCCAAAATAAGGGAAATTTCTGCCTTTTTCCCCCAAATAAAGGGAATTTCAGCATTTTTACCTCAAAATAAAGGGAATTTCTGCCTTTTTGCCTAAAAATAAGAAAAATTTCTGCCTTTTTTCCCTGAAATAATTAAAATTTCTGCAATTTTGCCCCAAAATAAGTGAAATTTCAGCAATTTTGCCCCAGAATAAGGGAAATCTCTGGAATTTTGCCCCAAAATAAATGGAATATCTTAGTTTTTCCCCAAAATAAGTAGAATTTCTGTCTTTTTGCCCCAACATATATGGAATTTCTGCATTTTTGCCCCAGAATTAGGAGAATTTCTGCAATTTTGCTCCAAAATACGAGGAATTTCTGCATTTTTGCCCGAAAATAAGAAGAATGCATAACTTTTTTCCTTAATAAGAGGAAATTTCTTCATTTTTGCTCCAAAATAAAGGGAATTTCTGCTTTTTTTGTCTCTAAATAATTGGAATTTCTGTCTTTTTCCCCCCAAAAAAAAGGAATTTTCTGCCTTTTTTGCCCCAAAATAAAGAAAATTTCTGACTTATTACCCTGAAATAAGTGAAATTTCTGCAATTTTGCCCCAAAATAAGGAAAATTTCTGCATTTTTGCCCCAAAATAAGGGGAATTTCAGCTTTTTTACCTCAAAATAAGGAGAATTTCTGCATTTTTGCCACAAAATATTAGGAATTTTTGCCTTTTTGCCCCAAAATAAAGATAATTTCTGCCTTTTTTCCCTGAAATAAGTGAAATTTCTGCAATTTTGCCCCAAAAAAAGTGAAATTTCTGCAATTTTGCCCCAAAATAAGGAAAATTTCTGGAATTTTGCCCCAAAATAAGTGGAATTTCTGAGTTTTGCCCCAAAATAAAAAGAATTTCTGTCTTTTTGCCCCAACATATAGGAAATTTCTGTCTTTTTGCCCAACAACTAGGGAAATTTCTGCAATTTTGCTCTAAAATACGAGGAATTTCTGCCTTTTTGCCCAAAAAAAAGAGAAATGTATAACTTTTTGCCATAAAAAAGGGAAATTTCTTCATTTTTGCTCCAAATAAGGGAAATTTCTGCCTTTTTGCCTCTAAATAAGTGGAATTTATGTTTTTTTCCCTCAAAACAAAGCGAATTTCTGTGTTTTTTGCCTCAATATAAGTAGAATTTCTGACTTATTACCCTGAATTAAGTGAAATTTCTGCAATTTTGCCCCAAAATAAGGGAAATTTTCGCCTTTTTGCCCAGAAATATGTGAAATTTCTGCAATTTTACCCCAAAATAAGGTGAATTTCTGCCTTTTTGCCACAAAATAATGGGAATTTCCACTTTTTGCCACAAATAAGAAAAATTTTTGCTTTTTTTCTCTGAAATAAGTGAAATTTCTGCAATTTTGCCCTAAAATAAAGAAAATTTCTGCAATTTTTCCCAATAATAAGGGAAATTTCTGCAATTTTGCCCCAAAATAAGGGGAATTTCTCTCTTTTTGCCCCAAAATAAAGGAAATTTCAGCCTTTTTACCTGAAAATAAGTGAAATTTCTGCAATTTTGCCCCAAATAAGAAAAATTTCTGCAATTTTGCCCCAAATAAGGTAAATTCCTGCAATTTTGCCCCAAAATAAAGGAAATTTTTTGAATTTTGCCCCAAAATAAGAGGAATTTATGATTTTTGCCCCAAAATAAAGGGAACTTCTGCCTTTTTCCCCAAATTTAGGGGAATTTCTGCAATTTTGCTCCGAAATACGGGGAATTTCTGCCTTTTTGCCCGAAAATAATGGGAATGCATACCTTTTTGCCATAAAAAGGGAAATTTCATCTTTGTTGCTCCAAAATAAAGGAAATATCTGCCTTTTTGCATCTAAATATGTGAAATTTCTGCAATTTTGCCCCAAAATAAGGGAAATTTCTGCCTTTTTGCCCCCAAATAAGGGGAATTTCAGCCTTTTTACTTCAAAATAAGGGGAAATTCTGCATTTTTGCCAGAAAATATTAGGAATTTCTGCCTTTTTCCCCAAAATAAAGAAAATTTCTGCCTTTTTTCCCTGAAATAAGTGAAATTTCTGCAATTTTGCCTCAAAATAATTGAAATTTCTGCAATTTTGCCCCAAAATAAGGGAAATTTCTGGAATTTTGCCCCAAAATAAGTGGAATTTCTGAGTTTTGCCCCAAAATAAGGAGAATTTCTGTCTTTTTGCCCCAACATATAGGGAATTTCTGTCTTTCTGCACCGCAACTAGGGGAATTTCTGCAATTATGCTCCAAAATACGGGGAATTTCTGCCTTTTTGCCTGAAAATAAGGGGAATGCATAACTTTTTGCCATAAGAAAAGGAAATTTTTTCATTTTTGCTCCAATGTAAGCGAAATTTCTGCATTTTTGCCTCTAAATAAGTGGAATTTCTGTCTTTTTCCCTCAAAACAAAAGGCATTTCTGTCTTTTTTGCCTCAAAATAAGGGGAATTTCTGACTTGTTACACTGAAATAAGTGAAATTTCTGCAATTTTGTTCCAAAATAAGGAAAATTTCTGCATTTTTGCCCTGAAATATGTGAAATTTCTGCAATTTTGCCCCAAAATAAGTGAAATTTCTGCAATTTTTCCCCAAAATAAGGGAAATTTCTGGAATTTTGCCTCAAAATAAGTGGAATTTCTAAGTTTTGCCCCAAAATAAGGAGAATTTCTGTATTTTTCCCTCTAAATAAGTTAAATTTCTCCAATTTTGCCCCAAAATAAGGGAAATTTCTGCCTTTTTGCCCCCTTATAAATGGAATTTCAGCCTTTTTACCTCAAAATAAGAGGAATTTCTGCATTTTTGCCAGAAAATATTAGGAATTTCTTCCTTTTTGCCCCAAAATACAGAAAATTTCTGCCTTTTTTCTCTGAAATAAGTGAAATTTCTGCAATTTTGCCCCAAAATAAATGAAATTTCTGCAATTTTGCCCCAAAATAAGGGAAATTTCTGGAATTTTGCCGAAAAATATGTGGAATATCTGAGTTTTGCCCAAAAATAAGGAGAATTTCTGTCTTTTTGCCCCAACATATGGGGAATTTCTGTCTTTCTGCACCACAACTAGGGGAATTTCTGCAATTATGCTCCAAAATACGGGGAATTTCTGCCTTTTTGCCAGAAAATAAGGGGAATGCATAACTTTTTGCCATAAAAAAGAAAAATTTCTTCATTTTTGCTCCAAAATAAGGGAAATTTCTGCATTTTTGCCTCTAAATAAGTGGAATTTCTGTCTTTTTCCCTCAAAACAAAGGGAATTTCTGTCTTTTTTGCCTCAAAATAAGGGGAATTTCTGACTTATTACCTGAAATAAGTGAAATTTCTGCAATTTTGCCCCCAAAATAAGGGGAATTTCTAATTTTTGCCCCAAAATAAAGGGAATTTCTGCATTTTGCCCCAAAATTAGGGGAATTTCTGCAATTTTGCTCAAAAATATGAGGAATTTCTGCCTTTTTGCCTGAAAATAATGGGAATGCATATTTTTTTGCCATAAAAAGGGACATTTCTTCATTTTTGCTCCAAAATAAATGGAATTTCTGCCTATTTTCCTCTAAATAAGTAAAATTTCTGTCTTTTTCTCCCCCCCAAAAAAAGAATTTCTGTCTTTTTTGCCCGAAAATAAGGGGAATTTCTGACTTATTACCCTGAAGTAAGTGAAATTTCTGCAATTTTGCCCCAAAATAAGGGAAATTTCTTTAGTTTTGCCCCAATGTAAAGGAAATTGCTGCAATTTTGCCGCAAAATAAGGGGAATTTCTGAATGTTTGCTCCCGAAAAAAGAAGATCTTCTGTATTTTTGCCCCAAAATAAGGAGAATTTCTGCCTTTTTGCCCGAACATTATGAGAATTTCTGCAATTTTGCTTTAAAATACGGGGAATTTCTGCTTTTTATCCCGAAAGTAAGGGGAATGCATACCTTTTTGCCATAAAAAGGTAAATTTCTTCATTTTTGCTCTAAAATAAAGGGAATTTCTGCCTTTTGCCTCTAAATAAGTGGAATTTCTGTCTTTATCCCCCAAAACAAAGGGAATTTCTGTCTTTTTTGCCCCAAAATAAGGGGAATTTCTGAATTATTACCCTGAAATAAGTGAAATTTCTCCAATTTTGCCCCAAAATAAGGGAAATTTCTGCCTCTTTGCTCCCAAATAAGGGGAATTTCAGCATTTTACCTCAAAATAAAGGGAATTTCTGCATTTTTGCCAGAAAATATTAGGAATTTCTGAATCTTTGCCCCAAAATAAGGAAAATTTGTGCCTTTTTTCCCTAAAATAAGTGAAATTTCTGCAATTTTGCCCCAAAATAAGTGAAATTTCTGCAATTTTGCCCCAAAATAAGGGAAATTTCTGGAATTTTGCCCCAAAATAAGTGGAATTTCTAAGTTTTGCCCCAAAATAAGGAGAATTGCTGTCTTTTTGCCTCTAAATAAGTGAAATTTCTGCAATTTTTCCCCAAAATAAGGGAAATTTTTGCCTTTTTGCCCCCACATAAGGGAAATTTTAGCCGTTTTACCTCAAAATAAGGGGAATTTCTGCATTTTTGCCAGAAAATATTAGGAATTTCTGAATCTTTGCCCCAAAATAAAGAAAATTTGTGCCTTTTTTCCCTAAAATAAGTGAAATTTCTGCAATTTTGCCCCAAAATAAGTGAAATTTCTGCAATTTTGCCTCAAAATAAGGGAAATTTCTGGAATTTTGCCCCAAAATAAGTGGAATTTCTAAGTTTTGCCCCAAAATAAGAATTTCTGTCTTTTTGCCCCAACATATAAGGAATTTCTGTCTTTCTGCACAACAACTAGGGGAATTTCTGCAATTATGCTCCAAAATACGGGGAATTTCTGACTTTTTGCGCGAAAATAAGGGGAGTGCATAACTTTTTGCCATAAAAAAGGGAAATTTCTTCATTTTTCTCCAAAATAAGGGAAATTTCTGCATTTTTGCCTCTACATGAGTGGAATTTCTGTCTTTTTCCCTCAAAACAAAGGGAATTTCTGTCTTTTTTGCCTCAAAATAAGGGGAATTTTTGACTTATTACACTGAAATAAGTGAAATTTCTGCAATTTTGGCCCAAAATAAGGGAAATTTCTGCCTTTTTGCCCAGAAATATGTGAAATTTCTGCAATTTTACCCCAAAATAATGTGAATTTCTGCCTTTTTGCCACAAATTAATGGGAATTTCTGCCTTTTTGCCCCAAAATAAGAAAAATTTTTGCTTTTTTTCTCTGAAATAAGTGACATTTCTGCAATTTTGCCCTAAAATAAGGAAAATTTCTGCAATTTTTCCCAATAATAAGGGAAATTTCTGCAATTTTGCCCCAAAATAAGGGGAATTTCTCCCTTTTTGCCCTAAAATGAAGGAAATTTCAGCCTTTTTACCTGAAAATAAGTGAAATTTCTGCAATTTTGCCCCAAATAAGGGAAATTTCTTCAATTTTGCCCCAAAATAAGGTAAATTCCTGTAATTTCGCCACAAAATAAAGGAAATTTCTTGAATTTTGCCCCAAAAGAAGGGGAATTTCTTATTTTTGTCCCACAATAAAAGGAATTTCTGCCTTTTGCCCCAAAATTAGGGATTTTCTCCCTTTTTGCCCGAAAATTATTAGAATTTCTGCAATTTTGCTTCAAAATACGGGGAATTTCTGCTTTTTATCCCGAATGTAAGGGGAATGTATACCTTTTACCACAAAAAAGGAAATTTCTTCATTTTTGCCCCAAAATAAGCGTAATTTCTGCATTTTAATTCAAAGTAAGTGAAATTTCTGCCTTTGTACCAAAAAATAAATGGAATTTCTGTCTTTTTCCCCCAAATAAAAGGAATTTTTGAATTATGCCCTGAAATAAGTGAAATTTCTGCAATTTTGCCCCAAAATAAAAGAAATGTCTGCCTTTTGTCACAAAATAAAAGGAATTTCTGTCTTTTGCCCCAAAATAAGGGAAATTTCTGCCTTTTTGCCCCCTTATAAATGGAATTTCAGCCTTTTTACCTCAAAATAAGGGGAATTTCTACATTTTTGCTACAAAATATTAAGAATTTCTGCATTTTTACCCCAAAATAAGGAAAATTTCTGCCTTTATTCCTTGAAATAAGTGAAATTTCTCCAATTTTGCCCTACAATAAGTGAAATTTCTGCAATATTTCTCCAAAATAAGGGAAATTTCTGGAATTTTGCCCAAAAATAAGTAGAATTTCTGAGTTTTGCCCCAAAATAAGGATAATTTCTGTCTTTTTTCCCCAACATATAGGGAATTTCTGCCTTTTTGCCCCAAAT
The DNA here is from genome assembly GCF_963924665.1 of Micromys minutus. NCBI lineage: Eukaryota > Metazoa > Chordata > Mammalia > Rodentia > Muridae > Micromys > Micromys minutus. The sequence continues at coordinate 916,374 of NW_027667217.1, forward strand.
TAGGGGAATTTCTGCAATTTTGCTCCAAAATACGGGGAATTTCTGCCTTTTCCCAAAAATAAAGAAAATAAATAACTTTTGGCCATAAAAAAAGAAATTTCTTCATTTTTGCTCCAAAATAAGGGGAATTTCTGCTTTTTTGCCTCTAAATAAGTGGAATTTCTGTCTTTTCCCCCCAAAACAAAGGGAATTTCTGTCTTTTTTGCCCCAAAATAACAGGAATTTCTAACTTATTACCCTGAAATATGTGAAATTTCTGCAATTTTGCCCCAAAATAAGGGAAATTTCTGGAATTTTGCCCCAATTTAAAGGAAATTTCTGCAATTTTGCCCCAAAATAAGGGAAATTTTTGACTGTTTGCTCCCGAAAAAAGAAGATTTTCTGTGTTTTGCCCCAAAATAAGGGGAATTCCTGACTTATTACCCTAAAATAAGTGAAATTTCTGCAATTTTGCCCCAAAATAAGGGAAATTTCTGCTTTTTTGCCCTAAAATAAGGGGAATTTCAGACTTTATACCTCAAAATAAGGGGAATTTCTGCATTTTTGCCTCAAAATATTAGGAATTTATGACTTTATGCCCCAAAATAAGGAAAATTTCTGCCTTTTTTCCCTGAAATAAGTGAAATTTCTGCAATTTTTCCCCAAAATAAGTGAAATTTCTGCAATTTTGCCCCAAAATAAGGAAAATTTCTGGAATTTTGTCCCAAAATATGTGGAATTTCTAAGTTTTGCCCCAAAATAAGGAGAATTTCTGTCTTTTTGCCCCAACATATAGGAAATTTCTGTCTCTTTGCCCCGCAACTAGGGGAATTTCTCCAATTTTGCTCCAAAATACGGGGAATTTCTGCCTTTTTGCCCTGAAATATGTGAAATTTCTGCAATTTTACCCTTAAATAAGGTGAATTTCTGCTTTTTTGCCCCAAAATAATGGGAATTTCTGCCTTTTGCCCCAAAATAAAAAAAAAATTTGCTTTTTTCTCTGAAATAAGTGAAATTTCTGCAATTTTCCCCTAAAATAATGGAAATTTTTGCAATTTTTTCCCATAATAAGAGAGATTTCTGCAATATTGCCCCAAAATAAGAAGAATTTCTTCCTTTTTGCCCCAAAACAAAGGAAATTTCAGCCTTTTTACCTGAAAATAAGTGAAATTTCTGAAATTTTGCCCCATATAAGAGAAATTTCTGCAATTTAGCCTCAAAATATAGTAAATTCCTGCAATTTTGCCCCAAAAATAGGAAATTTCTGGAATTTTGCCCTAAAATATGGGGAATTTCTGATTTTTGCCCCAAAATAAAGGGAATTTCTGCCTTTTGCCCCAAAATTAGGGGAATTTCTGCAATTTTGCTCCAAAATACGGGGAATTTCTGCCTTTTTGCCTGAAAATAATGGGAATGCATACCTTTTTGCCATAAAAAGGGAAATTTCTTCATTTTTGCTCCAAAATAAGGGGAATTTCTGCCTTTTTACCGCTAAATAAGTGGAATTTCTGTCTTTTTCCCCCAAAACAAAGAGAATTTCTGTCTTTTTTGTCCCAAAATAAGGGGAATTTCTGACTTATTACTCTGAAGTAAGTGAAATTTCTGCAATTTTGCCCCAAAATATAGGAAATTTCTGACTGTTTGTTCCCAAAAAAAAGGAGATTTTCTGTCTTTTTGCCCCCAAATAAAGAGAATTTCTGCCTTTTTGCCCGAAAATTATGAGAATTTCTGCAATTGTGCTTCAAAATACGGGGAATTTCTGCTTTTATCCCGAAAGTAAGGGGAATGCATACCTTTTTGCCATAAAAAGGTAAATTTCTTCATTTTTGCTCCAAAATAAGAAGAATTTCTGCGTTTTTGCCTCTAAATAAGTGGAATTTCTGTCTTTTTCCCCCAAAACAAAAAGAATTTCTGTCTTTTTTTCCCCAAAATAATGGGAATTTCTGCCTTTTTGCCCCAAAATAAGAAAAATTTTTGCTTTTTTTCTCTAAAATAAGTGAAATTTCTGCAATTTTGCCTTAAATTAAGGGAAATTTCTGCAATATTTCCCCATAATAAGGGAAATTTCTGCAATTTTGCTTCAAAATAAGTGGAATTTCTCCCTTTTTGCCCCAAAATAAAGGAAATTTCAGCCTTTTTACCTGTAAATAAGTGAAATTTCTGCAATTTTGCCCAAAATAAGGGAAATTTCTTCAATTTTGCTGCAAAATAATGTAAATTTCTGTAATTTTGCCCCAAAATAAAGGAAATTTCTTGAATTTTGCCCCAAAAGAAGGGGAATTTCTGATTTTTGCCCCAAAATAAAAGGAATTTCTGCCTTTTGCTCCAAAATTAGGGAATTTCTCCCTTTTTGCCCGAAAATTATGAGAATTTCTGCAATTTTGCTTCAAAATACGGGGAATTTCTGCTTTTTATCCCGAATGTAAGGGCAATGTATACCTTTTACCACAAAAAAGGAAATTTCTTCATTTTTGCCCCAAAATAAGAGGAATTTCTGCCTTTTTACTTCAAAGTAAGTGAAATTTCTGCCTTTGTACCAAAAAATAAATGGAATTTCTGTCTTTTTGCCCCAAAATAAAAGGAATTTTTGAATTATGCCCAGAAATAAGTGAAATTTCTGCAATTTTGCCCCAAAATAAATGAAATTTCTGCCTTTTTGCCACAAAATAAAAGGAATTTCTGCCTTTTTTCCCCAAAATAAGGGAAATTTCTGCCTTTTTGCCCCCAAATAAAAGGAATTACAGCCTTTTTACCTCAAAATAAGGGGAATTTCTACATTTTTGACACCAAATATTAAAAATTTCTGCCTTTTTGCCCCAAAATAAGGAAAATTTCTGCCTTTTTTCCCTGAAATAAGTGAAATTTCTCCAATTTTGCCCTAAAATAAGTGAAATTTCTGCAATTTTTTCATAAAATAAGGAAAATTTCTGGAATTTTGCCCAAAAATAAGTGGAATTTCTGAGTTTTGTGCCAAAATAAGTAGAATTTCTGTCTTTTTTCCCCAACATATAGGGAATTTCTGCCTTTTTGCCCCACAATTAGGGGAATTTCTGCAATTTTGCTCCAATATACGGGGAATTTCTGCCTTTTCCCAAAAATAAAGGGAATGCATAACTTTTTGCCATAAAAAATGAAATTTCTTCATTTTTGCTCCAAAATAAGGGGAATTTCTGCCTTTTTGCCTATAAATAGGTAGAATTTCTGTCTTTTTTCCCCAAAACAAAGGGAATTTCTGTCTTTTTTGCCCCAAAATAATGGGAATTTCTGACTTATTACCCTGAATTAAGTGAAATTTCTGCAATTTTGCCACAAAAAAAGGAAATTTCTGCAATTTTGCCCCAATGTAAAGGAAATTTCTGCAATTTTGCCCCAAAATAAGGGAAATTTCTGACAGTTGGCTCCCGAAAATAGGAGATTTTCTGACTTTTTGCCCCAAAATAAGGAGAATTTCTGCCTTTTTGCCCGAAAATTATGAGAATTTCTGCAATTTTGCTTCAAAATACGGGGAATTTCTGCTTTTTATCCCGAAAGTAAGGGGAATGCATACCTTTTTGCCATAAAAAGGTAAATTTCTTCATTTTTGCTCCAAAATAAGGGAAAGTTCTGCCTATTTGCCTTTAAAAAAGTGGAATTTCTGTCTTTTCCTCCAAAACAAAGGTAATTTCTGTCTTTTTTGCTCCAAGATAAGGGTAATTTCTGACTTATTACCCTGAAATAAGTGAAATGTCTGCAATTTTGCCCCAAAATAAGGGAAATTTCTGCCTCTTTGCCCTCAAATAAGGGGAATTTCAGCCTTTTTACCTCAAAATAAGGAAAATTCCTGCTTTTTTGACCCAAAATAAGGAAAATTTCTAAATTTTTTTCCTGAAATAAGTAAAATTTCTGCAATTTTGCCACAAAATAAGTGAAATTTCTGCAATTTTGCCCCAGAATAAGGAAAATTTCTGGAATTTTGCACCAAAATAAGTGGAATTTCTGAGTTTTGCCCCAAAATAAGGAGAATTTCTGTTTTTTGCCCCAACATATAAGAAATTTCTGCATTTTTGCCCCACAATTAGGGGAATTTCTGCAATTTTGCTCCAACATACGAGGAATTTCTGCCTTTTTGCCCGAAAATAAGAACAATGCATAACTTTTTGCATTAAAAAAGAGAAATTTCTTCATTTTTGCTCCAAAATAAAGGGAATTTCTGCTTTTTTGCCTCTAAATAAGTGGAATTTCTGTCTTTTTCCCCCAAAACAAAGGGATTTTCTGTCTTTTTTGCCCCAAAATAAGGAAAATTTCTGACTTATTACCCTGAAATAAGTGAAATTTCTGCAATTTTGCCCCAAAATAAGGGAAATTTCTGCCTTTTTGCCCCCAAATAAGGGAAATTTCAGCCTTTTTACCTCAAAATAAGGGGAATTTCTGCATTTTTGCCCCAAAATAACAAAATATTTTTTTTCCATGAAATAAGGGAAATTTCTGCAATTTTGCCCAAAATAAGTGAAATTTCTGCAATTTTGCCCCAAAATAACTGAAATTTTTCAATTTTGCCCCAAAATAAGGACAATTTCTGGAATTTGTCCCCAAAATAAGTGGAATTTCTGAGTTTTGCCCCAAAATAAGGAGAATTTCTGTCTTTTTGCCGCAACATATAGGGAATTTCTGCATTTTTGCCCCACAATTAGAGGAATTTCTGCAATTTTGCTCCAAAATATGGGAATTTTCTGCCGTTTTGCCCGTAAATAAAAAGAATGCATACCTTTTTGCCTTAAAAAAGGGAAATTTCTTCATTTTTGCTCCAAAATAAGGGGAATTTCTGTTTTTTTGCCTCTAAATAAGTTGAATTTCTGTCTTTTCCCCCCAAAACAAAGGGATTTTCTGTCTTTTTTGCCCCAAAATAAGAAAAATTTCTCACTTATTACCCTGAAATAATGAAATTTCTGCAATTTTGCCCCAAAATAAGAGAAATTTTTGCCTTTCTGCCCACAAATAAGGGGAATTTCAGCCTTTTTACCTCAAAATAAGAGAAATTTCTGCATTTTTGCCACAAAATATTAGGAATTTCTGCCTTGTTGCACCAAAATAAAGAAAATTTCTGTTTTTTTTCCCTGAAATAAGTGAAATTTCTGCAATTTTGCCCCAGAATAAGTGGAATTTCTGAGTTTTGCCCCAAAATAAAGAGAATTTCTGTCTTTTTGCTCCAACATATCAGGAATTTCTGCCTTTTTGCACCACAATTAGGGGAATTTCTGAAATTTTGCTCCAAAATAGGGGAATTTCTGCCTTTTTGCCCGAAAATAAGGGGAATGCATAACTTTTTGCCATAAAAAAGGAAAATTTCTTCATTTTTGCTCCAAAATAAGGGGAATTTCTGCCTTTTTGCTTCTCAATAAGTGGAATTTCTGTCTTTTTCCCCCAAAACTAAGGGAATTTCTGTCTTTTTGCCCCAAAATAAGGGGAATTTTTGAATTATTACCCTAAAATAAGTGAAATTTCTGCAATTTTGCCCCAAAATAAGTGAAATTTCTGCAATTTTGCCCCAAAATTAGGAAAATTTCTGGAATTTTCCCCCAAAATAAGTGGAATTTCTAAGTTTTGCCCCAAAATAAGGAGAATTTCTGTCTTTTTGCCCCAACATATAGGGAATTTCTGTCTTTTTGCCCCACAACTAGGGGAATTTCTGCAATTTTGCTCCAAAATACGGGGAATTTCTCCCTTTTTGCCCTGAAATATGTTAAATTTCTGCAATTTTACCCCTAAATAAGATGAATTTCTGCTTTTTTGCCCCAAAATAATGGGAATTTCTGCCTTTTTGCCCCAAAATGAGAAAAATTTTTGCTTTTTTTCTCTGAAATAAGTGAAATTTCTGCAATTTTCCCCTAAAATAAGGGAAATTTTTGCAATTTTTTCCCATAATAAGGGAGATTTCTGCAATTTTGTCCCAAAATAAGGGAAATTTCTGCCTCTTTGCCCCCAAATAAGGGGAATTTCTGCATTTTTGCCACAAAATATTAGTAATTTCTGACTTTTTGCCCCAAAAATAAGGAAAATTTGTGCATTTTTTTCCTGAAATAAGTGAAATTTCTGAAATTTTGCCACAAAATAAGTGAAATTTCTGCAATTTTGCCCCAAAATAAGGGAAATTTCTGGAATTTGCCCCAAAATAAGTGGAATTTCTAAGTTTTGCCCCAAAATAAGGAGAATTTCTGTCTTTTTGCCTCTAAATAAGTGAAATTTCTGCAATTTTGCCCCAAAATAAGGGAAATTTCTGCATTTTTGCCCCCAAATAAGAGGAATTTCAGCCTTTTTACCTCAAAATAAGGGGAATTTCTGCATTTTTGCCAGAAAATATTAGGAATTTCTGCCTTTTTGCCCCAAAATAAAGAAAATTTCTGCCTTTTTTCCCTGAAATAAGTGAAATTTCTACAATTTTGCCCCAAAATAAGTGAAATTTCTGCAATTTTGCCACAAAATAAGGGAAATTTCTGGAATTTTGCCCCAAAATAAGTGGAATTTCTGAGTTTTGCCCCAAAATAAGGAGAATTTCTGTCTTTTTGCCCCAACATATAGGGAAATTCTGTCTTTCTGCACAACAACTAGGGGAATTTCTGCAATTATGCTCCAAAATACAGGGAATTTCTGTCTTTTTCCCCGAAAATAAGGGGAATGCATATCTTTTTGCCAGAAAAAATGGAAATTTCTTCATTTTTGCTCCAAAATAAGGGAAATTTCTTCAATTTTGCCCAAAATAAGTGAAATTTCTGCAATTTTGCCCCAGAATGAGTAAAATTTCTGGAATTTTGCCCCAAAATAAGTGGAATTTCTGAGTTTTGCCCCAAAATAAGGAGAATTTCTGTCTTTTTGCCCCAACATATTAGGAATTTCTGCATTTTTGCCCCACAATTAGGGGAATTTTTGAAATTTTGCTCCAAAATACGGGGAATTTCTGCCTTTTTGCCCGAAAATAAGAAGAATGCATACCTTTTTGCCTTAAAAAAGGGAAATTTCTTCATTTTTGCTTCAAAATAAGACGAATTTCTGCTTTTTTGCCTCTAAATAAGTGGAATTTCTGTCTTTTCCCCCCAAAACAAAGGGATTTTCTGTCTTTTTTGCCCCAAAATAAAAAAAATTTCTGACTTATTACCCTGAAATAAGTGAAATTTCTGAAATTTTTCCCCAAAATAAGGAAAATTTTTGCCTTTCTGCCCACAAATAAGGGGAATTTCAGCCTTTTTACCTCAAAATAAGTGGAATTTCTGCATTTTGCCACAAAATATTAGGAATTTCTGCCTTTTTGCCCCAAAATATAGAATATTTCTGCCTTTTTTCCCTGAAATAAGTGAAATTTCTGCAATTTTGCCCCAAAATAAGTGGAATTTCTGAGTTTTGCCCCAAAATAAGGAGAATTTCTGTCTTTCTGCCCCAACATATAGGGAATTTCTGTATTTTTGCACCACAATTAGAGGAATTTCTGCAATTTTGCTCCAAAATACGGGGAATTTCTGCCTTTTTGCCAGAAAATAAGGGGAATGCATAACTTTTTGCCAGAAAAAAGGTAAATTTCTTCATTTTTGCTCCAAAATAAGGGAAATTTCTGCCTTTTTGCCTCTAAATAAGTGGAATTTCTGTCTTTTCCTCCAAAACAAAGGGAATTTCTGTCTTTTTGGCCCATAATAAGGAAAATTTCTAACTTTTTTCCCTGAAATAAGTAAAATTTCTGCAATTTTGCCCAAAAAAGAGTGAAATTTCTGCAATTTTGCCCCAGGATAAGGAAAATTTCTGGAATTTTGCACCAAAATAAGTGGAATTTCTGAGTTTTGCCCCAAAATAAGGAGAATTCCTGTCTTTTTGCCCCAACATATAAGGAATTTCTGCATTTTTGCCCCACAATTAGGGGAATTTCTGCAATTTTGCTCCAAAATACGGGGAATTTCTGCCTTTTTGCCAGAAAATAAGGGGAATGCATAACTTTTTGCCAGAAAAAAGGTAAATTTCTTCATTTTTGCTCCAAAATAAGGGAAATTTCTGCCTTTTTGTCTTTAAATAAGTGGAATTTCTGTCTTTTTCCAACAAAACAAAGGGATTTTCTGTCTTTTTTGCCCCAAAATAAGGAAAATTTCTGACTTATTACCCTGAAATAAGTGAAATTTCTGCAATTTTCCCCCAAAATAAGAGAAATTTCTTCCTTTTTGCCCCCAAATAAAGGGAATTTCAGCCTTTTTACCTCAAAATAAGAGGAATTTCTGCCTTTTTGCCCCAAAATAACAAATTTTTTTCCCATGAAATAAGAAAAATTTCTGCAATTTTGCCCAAAATAAGTGAAATTTCTGCAATTTTGCCCCAAAATAGGGGAAATTTCTGGAATTTTGCCCCAAAATAAGTGGAATTTCTGAGTTTTGCCCCAAAATAAGGAGAATTTCTGTCTTTTTGCCCCAACATATAGGGAATTTCTGCATTTTTGCCCCACAATTAGGGGAATTTTTGCAATTTTGCTCCAAAATACAGGGAATTTCTGCCTTTTTGCTCGAAAATAAGAAGAATGCATACCTTTTTGCCTTAAAAAAGGGAAATTTCTTCATTTTTGCTTCAAAATAAGGGGAATTTCTGCTTTTTTGCCTCTAAATAAGTGGAATTTCTGTCTTTTCCCCCCAAAACATAGGGATTTTCTGTCCTTTTTGCCCCAAAATAAAAAAAATTTCTGACTTATTACCCTGAAATAAGTGAAATTTCTGCAATTTTGCCCCAAAATAAGGGAAATTTTTGCCTTTCTGCCCACAAATAAGGGGAATTTCAGCCTTTTTACATAAAAATAAGTGGAATTTCTGCATTTTTGCCACAAAATATTAGGAATTTCTGCATTTTTGCCCCAAAATAAAGAATATTTCTGCCTTTTTTCCCTGAAATAAGGGAAATTTCTGCAATTTTGCCCCAAAATAAGTGGAATTTCTGAGTTTTGCCCCAAAATAAGGAGAATTTCTGTCTTTTTGCCCCAACATATAGGGAATTTCTGCCTTTTTGCACCATAATTTGGGGAATTTCTGCAATTTTGCTCCAAAATACGGGGAATTTCTGCCTTTTTGCTTCTCAATAAGTGGAATTTCTGTCTTTTTCCCCCAAAACTTAGGGAATTTCTTTCTTTTTGCCCCAAAATAAGGGGAATTTTTGACTTATTACTTTATAATAAGTGAAATTTCTGCAATTTTGCCCCAAAAGAAGGGAAATTTCTGCCTTTTTGCCCTGAAATAAGAGGAATTTCAGCCTTTATACCTCAAAATAAGGGGAATTTCTGCATTTTTGCCACAAAATATTAGGAATTTCGGCATTTTTGCCACAAAATATTAGGAATTTCTGATTTTTGCCCCAAAATAAGCAAAATTTCTGCCTTTTTTCCCTGAAATAAGTGAAATTTCTGCAATTTTGCCCCAAAATAAAGAAAATTTCTGGAATTTTGCCCCAAAATAAGTGGAATTTCTAAATTTTGCCCCAAAATAAGAAGAATTTCTGTCTTTTTGCCCAAACATATAGGCAATTTCTGTCTTTTTGCCCCACAACTAGGGGAATTTCTGCAATTTTGCTCTAAAAGACGGGGAATTTCTGCCTTTTTGCCCTGAAATATGTGAAATTTCTGCAATTTTACCCCTAAATAAGGTGAATTTCTGCTTTTTTGCCCCAAAATAATGGGAATTTCTGCCTTTTTGCCCCAAAATAAGAAAAATTCTTGCTTTTTATCTCTGAAATAAGTGAAATTTCTGCAATTTTCCCCTAAAATAAGGGAAATTTTTGCAATTTTTTCCCATAATAAGGGAGATTTCTGCAATTTTATCCCAAATTAAGGGGAATTTCTTTCTTTTTACCCCAAAACAAAGAAAATTTCAGACTTTTTACCTGAAAATAAGTGAAATTTCTGAAATTTTGCCCCAAATAAGGGAAATTTCTGCAATTTTGCCCCAAAATAAGGTATATTCCTGCAATTTTGCCGCAAAATAAATAAAATTTCTGGAATTTTGCCCCAAAATAAGGGGAATTTCTGATTTTTGCTTTAAAATAAAGGGAATTTCTGCCTTTTGCGCCAAAATTAGGGGAATTTCTGTAATTTTGCTCCAAAATAAGGGGAATTTCTGCCTTTTTGCCTGAAAATTATGGGAATGCATACCTTTTTGCCATAAAAAGAGAAATTTCTTCATTTTTGCTCTAAAATAAGTGGAATTTCTGCCTTTTTGCTTCTCAATAAGTGGAATTTCTGTCTTTTCCCCCCAAAACAAAGGGAATTTCTGTCTTTTTTGCCCCAAAATAAGGGGAATTTCTGACTTATTACCCTAAAATAAGTGAAATTTCTGCAATTTTGCCCCATAATAAGGAAAATTTCTGCCTTTTTGCCCTGAAATAAGAGGAATTTCAGCCTTTATACCTCAAATTAAGGGGAATTTCTGCATTTTTTGCCACAAAATATTAGGAATTTATGACTTTTTGCCTCAAAATAAAGAAAATTTCTGCCTTTTGTGTCTGAAATAAGTGAAATTTCTGCAATTTTGCCCCATAATAAGTGAAATTTCTGCAATTTTGCCCCAAAATATGGAAAATTTCTGGAATTTTGCCCCAAAATAAGTGGAATTTCTATGTTTTGCCCCAAAATTAGGAGAATTTCTGTATTTTTGCCCCAACATATAGGGAATTTCTGTCTTTTTGCCCCACAACTAGGGGAATTTCTGCAATTTTGCTCCAAAATATGGGAAATTTCTGCAATTTTGCCCCAATGTAAAGGAAATTTCTGCAAATTTGCCCAAAAATAAGGGGAATTGCTGACAGTTTGCTCCCGAAAAAAGGAGATCTTCTGTCTTTTTGCCCCAAAATAGGGAAAATTTCTGCCTTTTTGCCCGAAAATTATTAGAATTTCTGCAATTTTGCTTCAAAATACGGGGAATTTCTGCTTTTTATCCCGAAAGTAAGGGGAATGCATTCCTTTTTGCCATAAAAAGAAAAATTTCTTCATTTTTGCTCCAAAATAAGGGGAATTTCTGCCTTTTTGCCTCTAAATAAGTGGAATTTCTGTCTTTTTCCCCCAAAACAAAGGGATTTTCTGTCTTTTTTGCCCCAAAATAAGGGGAATTTCTGAATTATTAACCTGAAATAAGTGAAATTTCTCCAATTTTGCCCCAAAATAAGGGAAATTTCTGCCTCTTTGCCCCCAAATAATGGGAATTTTAGCCTTTTTACCTCAAAATAAGGGGAATTTCTGCATTTTTGCCACAAAATATTAGGAATTTCTGACTTTTTGCCCCAAAATAAGGAAAACTTGTGCCATTTTTCCTTGAAATAAGTGAAATTTCTGCAATTTTGCCCCAAAATAAGTGAAATTTCTGCAATTATGCCCCAAAATAATGGAAATTTCTGGAATTTTGCCCCAAAATAAGTGGAATTTCTAAGTTTTGCCCCAAAATAAGGAGAATTTCTGTATTTTTGCCTCTAAATAAGTGAAATTTCTGCAATTTTCCCCCAAAATAAAAGAAATTTCTGCCTTTTTGCCCCCAAATAAAAGGAATTTCAGCCTTTTTACCTCAAAATAAGGGAAATTTCTAACTTTTTGCTACAAAATATTAAGAATTTCTGCATTTTTGCCCAAAAATAAGGAAAATTTCTGCCTTTTTTCCCTGAAGTAAGTGAAATTTCTCTAATTTTGCCCTAAAATAAGTGAAATTTCTGCAATTTTTCCCCAAAATAAGGGAAATTTCTGGAATTTTGCCCAAAAATATGTGGAATTTCTGAGTTTTTCCCCAAAGTAAGGAGAATTTCTGTCTTTTTTCCCCAACATATAGGGAATTTCTGCCTTTTTGCCCCACAATTAGGGGAATTTCTGCAATTTTGCTCCAAAATACAGGGAATTTCTTCCCTTTCTCAAAAATAAAGGGAATGCATAACTTTTTGCCATAAAAAAGGGAAATTTCTTCATTTTTGCTCCAAAATAAGGGGAATTTCTGCCTTTGTGCCTCTAAATAAGTGGAATTTCTGTCTTTTTCCCCAAAAACAAAGGGAATTTCTGTCTTTTTTGCCACAAAATAAGGGGAATTTCTGACTTATTACCCTGAAATAAGTGAAATTTCTGCAATTTTGCCCCAAAATAAGGGAAATTTCTGCAATTTTGTTCCAATGTAAAGGAAATTTCTGCAATTTTGCCCCAAAATAAGGGAAATTTCTGACTGTTTGCTCCCGAAAAAAGATTTTCTGTCTTTTTTTCCCAAAATAAAAAGAATTTCTGCCTTTTGGCCCAAAAATTATGAGAATTTCTGCAATTTTGCTTCAAATTACGGGGAATTTCTGCTTTTTATCCCGAAAGTAAGGGGAATGCATACCTTTTCGCCATAAAAAGGTAAATTTCATCATTTTTGCTCCAAAATCAGAGAAATTTCTGCCTTTTTGCCTCTAAATAAGTGGAATTTCTGTCTTTTCCTCAAAAATAAAGGGAATTTCTGTCTATTTTGCCCCAAAAATAAGAAGAATTTCTGACTTATTACCCTGAAATAAGTGAAATTTCTGCAATTTTGCCCCAAAATAAGGGAAATTTCTGCCTCTTTGCCCTCAAATAAGTGGAATTTCAGCTTTTTTACCTCAAAATAAGGGGAATTCCTGCCTTTTTGACCCAAAATAAGGAAAATTTAACTTTTTTCCCTGAAATAAGTAAAATTTCTGCAATTTTGCCACAAAATAAGTGAAATTTCTGCAATTTTGCCCCAAAATTAGGGGAATTTCTGCAATTTTGCTCCAAAATACGGGGAATTTCTGCCTTTTTGCCTGAAAATAATGGGAATGCATACCTTTTTGCCATAAAAGGGGAAATTTCTTCATTTTTGCTCCAAAATAAGTGGAATTTCTGCCTTTTTGCTAATCAATAAGTGGAATTTCTGTCTTTTTCCCCCACAACAAAGGGAATTTCTGTCTTTTTTGCCCCAAAATAAGGGGAATTTCTGACTTATTACCCTAAAATAAGTGAAATTTCTGCAATTTTGCCCCAAAATAAGGGAAATTTTTGCCTTTCTGCCCACAAATAAAGGGAATTTCACCCTTTTTACCTCAAAATAAGGGGAATTTCTGCATTTTTGCCACAAAATATTAGGAATTTCTGCCTTTTTGCCACAAAATAAAAAAAAATTCTGTTTTTTTTTTCCCTGAAATAAGTGAAATTTCTGCAATTTTGCCCCAAAATAAGTGGAATTTCTGAGTTTTGCCCCAAAATAAGGAGAATTTCTGTCTTTTTGCCCCAACATATAGGGAATTTCTGTTTTTTTGCCCCACAACTAGGGGAATTTCTGCAATTTTGCCCTGAAATAATGGGAATTTCAGCCTTTATACCTCAAAATAAGGAGAATTTCTGCATTTTTGCCACAAATTATTAGGAATTTCTGACTTTTTGCCCCAAAATAAGGAAAATTTCTGCCTTTTATCCCTAAAATAAGTGAAATTTCTGCAATATTGCCCCAAAATAACTGAAATTTTGCAATTTTGCCCCAAAATAAGGAAAATTTCTGGAATTTTGCCCCAAAATAAGTGGAATTTCTAAATTTTGCCCCAAAATAAGAAGAATTTCTGTCTTTTTGCGCCAACATATAGGGAATTTCTGTCTTTTTGCCTCACAACTAGGGGAATTTCTGCAATTTTGCTCCAAAATACAAGGAATTTCTGCCTTTTTGCCCTGAAATATGTGAAATTTCTGCAATTTTACCCCTAAATAAGGTGAATTTCTGGTTTTTTGCCCAAAAATAATGGGAATTTCTGCCTTTTTGCCCAAAATAAGAAAAATTTTTGCTTTTTTTCTCTGAAATAAGTGAAATTTCTGCAATTTTCCCCTAAAATAAGGGAAATTTTTGCAATTTTTTTCCATAATAAGGGAGATTTCTGCAATTTTGTCCCAAAATAAGGGGAATTTCTTCCTTTGTGCCCCATAACAAAGGAAATTTCAGCCCTTTTACCTGAAAATAAGTGAAATTTCTGAAATTTTGCCCCAAATAAGGGAAATTTCTGCAATTGTGCCCCAAAATAAGGTAAATTCCTGCAATTTTGCCCCAAAATAAAGGAAATTTCTGGAATTTTTCCCCAAAATAAGAGGAATTTCTGATTTTTGCCCCAAAATAAAGGGAATTTCTGCCTTTTGTCCCAAAATTAGGGGAATTTCTGCAATTTTGCTCCAAAATACGAGAATTTCTGCTTTTTTGCCTGAAAATAATGGGAATGTATAACTTTTGGCCATAAAAAAGGAAATTTCTTCATTTTTGCTCCAAAATAAAGGGAATTTCTGCCTTTTTGCCTCTAAATAAGTGGAATTTCTGTCATTTTCCCCTAAAACAAAAAGAATTTCTGTCTTTTTTGCCCCAAAATAAGGGGAATTTCTGACTTATTACCCTGAAGTAAGTGAAATTTCTGCAATTTTGCCCCAAAATAAGGGAACTTTCTGCAATTTTGCCCCAATGTAAAGGTAATTTCTGCAATTTTGCCCCAAAATAAGGGGAATTTCTGAATGTTTGCTCCCGAAAAAAGGAGATCTTCTGTCTTTTTGCCCCAAAATAAGGAGAATTTCTGCCTTTTTGCCCGAAAATTATGAGAATTTCTGCAATTTTGCTTCAAAATACGGGGAATTTCTGCTTTTTATTCCGAAAGTAAGGGGAATGCATACCTTTTTGCCATAAAAAGGTAAATTTCTTCATTTTTGCTCCAAAATAAGGGGAATTTCTGCCTTTTTGCCTTTAAATAAGTGGAATTTCTGTCTTTTTCCCCCAAAACAAAGTGAATTTCTGTATTTTTTGCCCCAAAATAAGGGGAATTTCTAAATTATTACCCTGAAATAAGTGAAATTTCTCTAATTTTGCCCCAAAATAAGGGAAATTTCTGCCTCTTTGCCCCCAAATAAGGGGAATTTCAGCCCTTTTACCTCAAAATAAGAAGAATTTCTGCATTTTTGCCACAAAATATTAGGAATTTCTGACTTTTTGCCCCAAAATAAGGAAAATTTGTGCCGTTTTTCTGTGAAATAATTTAAATTTCTGCAATTTTGCCCCAAAATAAGTGAAATTTCTGCCATTTTGGCCCAAAATGAGGGAAATTTCTGGAATTTTGCCCCAAAATAAGTGGAATTTCTAAGTTTTGCCCCAAAATAAGGAGAATTTTTGTCTTTTTGCCTCTAAATAATTGAAATTTCTGCAATTTTGCACCAAAATAAGGGAAATTTCTGCCTTTTTGCCCTCAAATAAGAAGAATTTCAGCCTTTTTACCTCTAAATAAGGGGAATTTCTGCATTTTTGCCAGAAAATATTAGGAATTTCTGCCTTTTTGCCCCAAAATAAAGAAAATTTCTGCCTTTTTCCCCTGAAATAAGTGAAATTTCTGCAATTTTGCCCCAAAATAAGTGAAATTTCTGCAATTTTGCCCCAAAATAAAGGAAATTTCTGCAATTTTGTTCCAAAAAAAGGGAAATTTCTAGAATTTTGCTTCAAAATAAGTGGAATTTCTGAGTTTTGCCCCAAAATAAAGAGAATTTCTGTCTTTTTTCTCCAACATATAGGGAATTTCTGTCTTTCTGCACCACAACTAGGGGAATTTCTGCAATTATGCTCCAAAATCCGAGGAATTTCTGCCTTTTTGTTCGAAAATAAAGGGAATGCATAACTTTTTGCCATATAAAAGGGAAATTTCTTCATTTTTGCTCCAAAATAAGAGAAATTTCTGCCTTTTTGCCTCTAAATAAGTGGAATTTCTGTCTTTTTCCCTCAAAACAAAGGAAATTTCTGTCTCTTTTGCCTCAAAATAAGGGGAATTTCTGACTTATTACACTGAAATAAGTGAAATTTTTGCAATTTTGCCCCAAAATAAGGGAAATTTCTGCTTTTTGTCCTGAAATATGTGAAATTTCTGCAATTTTACCCCAAAATAAGGTGAATTTCTGCCTTTTTGCCACAAATTAATGAGAATTTCTGCCTTTTTGCCCCAAAATAAGAAAAATTTTTGCTTTTTTTCTCTGAAATAAGTGAAATTTCTGCAATTTTGCCCTAAAATAAGGAAAATTTCTGCAATTTTTCTCAATAATAAGGAAAATTTCTGCAATTTTGCCCCAAAATAAGGGGAATTTCTCCCTTTTTGCCCCAAAATATAGGAAATTTCAGCCTTTTTACCTGAAAATAAGTGAAATTTCTGCAATTTTGCCCCAAATAAGGGAAATTTCTTCAATTTTGCCCCATATAAGGTAAATTCCTGTAATTTTGTCCTAAAATAAAGGAAATTTCTTGAATTTTGCCCCAAAAGAAGAAGAATTTCTGATTTTGGCCCCAAAATAAAAGAAATTTCTGCCTTTTGCCCCAAAATTAGGGAATTTCTCTCTTTTTGCCCGAAAATTATGAGAATTTCTGCAATTTTGCTTCTAAATACGGGGAATTTCTGCTTTTTATCCCGAATGTAAGGGGAATGTATACCTTTTACCACAAAAAAAGAAATTTCTTCATTTTTGCCCCAAAATAAGAGGAATTTCTGCCTTTTTACTTCAAAGTAAGTGAAATTTCTGCCTTTGTACCAAAAAATAAATGGAATTTCTGTCTTTTTGCCCCAAAATAAAAGGAATTTTTGAATTATGCCCTGAAATAAGTGAAATTTCTGCAATTTTGCCCCAAAATAAATGAAATTTCTGCCTTTTTGCCACAAAATAAAAGGAATTTCTGTCTTTTTGCCCCAAAATAAGAGAAATTTCTGCCTTTTTGCCCCCAAATAAAAAGAATTTCAGCCTTTTTACCTCAAAATAAAGGGAATTTCTACATTTTTGCCACAAAATATTAGGAATTTCTGCATTTTTGCCCCAAAATAAGGAAAATTTCTGCCTTTTTTCCCTGAAATAAGTGAAATTTCTCCAATTTTGCCCTAAAATAAGTGAAATTTCTGCAATTTTTCCCCAAAATAAGGGAAGTTTCTGGAATTTTGCCCAAAAATAAGTGGAATTTCTGAGTTTTGCCCCAAAATAAGGAGAATTTCTGTCTTTTTTCCCCAACATATAGGGAATTTCTGCCTTTTTGCCCCACAAAAAGGGGAATTTCTGCAATTTTGCTCCAAATTAAAAAAAATTTCTGCAATTTTGCCCCAATGTAAAAGAAATTTTAGCAATTATCCTCCAAAATAAGGGAAATTTCTGACTGTTTGCTCCCGAAAAAGGAAATTTTCTGTCTTTTCTCCAAAATAAGAAGAATTTCTGCCTTTTTGCCTGAAAATTATGAGAATTTCTGCAATTTTGCTTCAAAATACGGGGAATTTCTGCTTTTTATCCCGAAAGTAAGGGGGATGCATACCTTTTTGCCATAAAAAGGTAAATTTCTTCATTTTTGCTCCAAAATAAGTGAAATTTCTGCCTTTTGGCGTCTAAATAAGTGGAATTTCTGTCTTTTCCTCCAAAACAAAGGGAATTTCTGTCTTTTTTTGTTCCAAAATAACGGGAATTTCTGACTTATTACCCTGAAATAAGTGAAATTTCTGCAATTTTGCCCCAAAATAAGAAAAATTTCTGCAATTTTGCCCCAATGTAAAGGAAATTTCTGTAATTTTGCCCCAAAATAAGGAAAATTTCTGACTGTGAGCTCCCGAAAAAAGGAGATTTTCTGTCTTTTTGCCCCAAAATAGGAGAATTTCTGCCTTTTTGCCCGAAAATTATGAGAATTTCTGCAATTTTGCTTCAAAATACGGGGAATTTCTGCTTTTTATCCCGAAAGTAAGGGGAATGCATACCTTTTTGCCATAAAAAGGTAAATTTCTTCATTTTTGCTCCAAAATAAGTGAAATTTCTGCCTTTTTGCGTCTAAATAAGTGGAATTTCTGTCTTTTCCTCCAAAACAAAGGGAATTTCTGTCTTTTTTTGTTCCAAAATAACGGGAATTTCTGACTTATTACCCTGAAATAAGTGAAATTTCTGCAATTTTGCCCCAAAATAAGAGAAATTTCTGCAATTTTGCCCCAATGTAAAGGAAATTTCTGTAATTTTGCCCCAAAATAAGGAAAATTTCTGACTGTGAGCTCCCGAAAAAAGGAGATTTTCTGTCTTTTTGCCCCAAAATAAGGAGAATTTCTGCCTTTTTGCCCGAAAATTATGAGAATTTCTGCAATTTTGCTTCAAAATACGGGGAATTTCTGCTTTTTATCCCGAAAGTATGGGGAATGCATACCTTTTTGCCATAAAAAGGTAAATTTCTTCATTTTTGCTCCAAAATAAGGGAAATTTCTGCCTTTTTGCCTCTAAATAAGTGGAATTTCTGTCTTTTCCTCCAAAACAAAGGGAATTTCTGTCTTTTTTGCCCCAAAATAAGGGGAATTTCTGACTTATTACCCTAAAATAAGTGAAATTTCTGCAATTTTGCCCCAAAATAAAAGAAATTTCTGCCTCTTTGCCTTCAAATAAGGGGAATTTCAGCATTTTCACCTCAAAATAAGGGGAATTCCTGCGTTTTTGACCCAAAATAAGGAAAATTTCTAACTTTTTTCCCTGAAATAAGTAAAATTTCTGCAATTTTGCCCCAAAATAAGTGAAATTTCTGCCTCTTTGCCCCCAAATAAGGGGAATTTCAGCCTTTTTACCTCAAAATAAGGGGAATTTCTGCATTTTTGCCACAAAATATTAGGAATTTCTGCCTTTTTGCCCCCAAATAAGGAAAATTTGTGCCTTTTTTCCGTGAAATAAGTGAAATTGCTGCAATTTTGCCCCAAAATAAGTGAAATTTCTGCAATTTTGCCCCAAAATAAGGGAAATTTCTGGAATTTTGCCCAAAAATAAGTGGAATTTCTAAGTTTTGCCCCGAAATAAAAAGAATTTCTGTCTTTTTGCCTCTAAATAAGTGAAATTTCTGCAATTTTGCCCCAAAATAAGGGAAATTTCTGCCTTTTTGCCCCCAAATAATGGGAATTGCAGCCTTTTTACCTCAAAATAAGGGGAATTTCTGCATTTTTGCCACAAATTATTAGAAATTTCTGCCTTTTTGCCCCAAAATAAGGAAAAATTTCTGCCCTTTTTCCCAGAAATAAGTGAAATTGCTGCAATTTCGCCCCAAAATAAGTGAAATTTCTGCAATTTTGCCCCAAAAAAGGGAAATTTCTGGAATTTTGCCCCAAAATAAGTGGAATTTCTGAGTTTTGCCCCAAAATAAGGAGAATTTCTGTCTTTTCCCACAACATATAGGGAATTTCTTTCTTTATGCACCACAACTAAAAGAATTTCTGCAATTTTGCTCCAAAATACGGGGAATTTCTGCCTTTTTCCCGAAAATAAAGGGAATGCATAACTTTTTGCCATAAAAAAGGGAAATTTTCATTTTTGCTCCAAAATAAGGAAAATTTCTGCCTTTTTGCCTCTAAATAAGTGGAATTTCTGTCTTTTTCCCTCAAAACAAAGGGAATTTCTGTATTTTTTGCCTCAAAATAAGGGGAATTTATGACTTATTACACTGAAATATGTAAAATTTCTGCAATTTTGCCCCAAAATAAGGGAAATTTCTGCCTTTTTGCCCTGAAATATGTGAAATTTCTGCAATTTTTCCCCAAAATAAGGTGAATTTCTGCCTTTTTGCCACAAATTAATGGACATTTCTTGAATTTTGCCCCAAAATAAGGGGAATTTATGATTTTTACCCCAAA
Organism: Micromys minutus; assembly: GCF_963924665.1. Lineage (NCBI taxonomy): Eukaryota > Metazoa > Chordata > Mammalia > Rodentia > Muridae > Micromys > Micromys minutus. Next base: position 935,979 of record NW_027667217.1, read on the forward strand.
ATAAAGGGAATTTCTGCCTTTTCCCCCAAAATTAGGGGAATTTCTGCAATTTTACCCCAAAATAAGTCGAATTTCTGCGTTTTTGCCCCATAATAATGGGAATTTCTGCCTTTTTGCCCCAAAATAAGAAAAATTTTTGCTTTTTTTCTTTGAAATAAGTGAAATTTCTCCAATTTTGCACTAAAATAAGGAAAATTTCTGCAATTTTTCCCCATAATAATAGAAATTTCTGCAATTTTGCCCGAAAATAAGAGGAATTTCTCCCTTTTAGCCCCAAATAAAGGAAATATCAGCCCTTTTTTCTGAAAATAAGTGAAATTTCTGCAATTTTGCCCCAAATAAGTGAAATTTCTGCAATTTTGCCCAAAAATAAGGTAAATTCCTCCAATTTTGCCCCAAAATAAAGGAAAATTCTTGAATTTTGCCCCAAAATAAAGAGATTTTCTGATTTTTGCCCCAAAATTAGGGGATTTTCTGCAATTTTGCTCCAAAATACGGGGAATTTCTGCCTTTTTGCTCGAAAATAATAGGAATGCATACCTTTTTGCCATAAAAAATGAAATTTCTTCATTTTTGCTCCAAAATAAGGGGAATTTCTGCCTTTTTGCCTCTAAATAAGTGGAATTTCTGTCTTTTCCCCACAAAACAAAGGGAATTTCTCTCTTTTTTGCCCCAAAATAAGGGGAATTTCTGACTCATTACCATGAAATAAGTGAAATTTCTGCAATTTTGCCCCAAAATAGGGAAATTTCTGCCTTTTTGCCCTCAAATAAGGGTAATTCAGCCTTTTTACCTCAAAATAAGAGGAATTTCTGCATTTTTGCCACAAAATATTAGGAATTTCTGTTTTTTTGCCTTAAAATAAGGAAAATTTCTGACTTTTTTCCCTGAAATAAGTAAAATTTCTGCAATTTTGCCCCAAAATAAGTGAAATTTCTGCAATGTTGCCCCAAAATAAGGGAAATTTCTGGAATTTTGCCCCAAAAGAAGTGGAATTTCTGAGTTTTGCCCCAAAATAAGGAGAATTTCTGTCTTTTTGCCCCAACATATAGGGAATTTCTGCCTTTTGCCCCACAATTAGGGGAATTTCTGCAATTTTGCTCCAAAATACGGGGAATTTCTGCCTTTTTTCCCAAAAATAAGGGAAATGCATAACTTTTTGCCATAAAAAAGGGAAATTTCTTCATTTTTGCTCCAAAATAAGGGGAATTTCTTCTTTTTTGCCTCTAAATAAGTGGAATTTCTATCTTTTTCCCCCAAAACAACGGGAATTTCTGTATTTTTTGCCCCAAAATAAGGGGGAATTTTTGACTTATTACCCTGAAATAAGGGAAATTTCTGCAATTTTGCCCCAAAATAAGCGAAATTTCTGCCTTTTTGCCCTGAAATAAGGGAAATTTCTGGAATTTTGCCCCAAAATAAGTGGAATTTCTAAGTTTTGCCCCAAAATAAGGAGAATTTCTGTCTTTTTGCCCCAACATATAGGGAATTTCTTTCCTTTTGCCCCACAACTAGGGGAATTTCTGCAATTTTGCTCCAAAATAAGGGGAATTTCTGCCTTTTTGTCCTAAAATAAGGGAAATTTCTGCAATTTTTCCCCATAATAAGGAAAATTTCTGCAATTTTGCCCCAAAATAAGGGAAATTTCTCTCTTTTTGCCCCAAAATAAAGGAAATTTCAGCTTTTTTACCTGAAAATAAGTGAAATTTCTGCAATTTTGCCCCAAATAAGGGAAATTACTTCAATTTTGCCCCAAAAAAAGTAAATTCCTGCAATTTTGCCCCAAAATAAAAAAAAATTTCTGAATTTTGCCCCAAAAGAAGGGGAATTTCTGATTTTTGCCCCAAAATAAAGGGAATTTCTGCCTTTTGCCCTAAAATTAGAAGAATTTCTCAAATTGTGCTCCAAAATACGAGGAATTTCTGCCTTTTTGCCCGAAAATAATGGGAATGCATACCTTTTTGCTATAAAAAAAGAAATTTCTTCATTTTTGCTCCAAAATAAGGGGAATTTCTGCCTTTTTGCCTCTAAATAAGTGGAATTTCTGTCTTTTTCCCTCAAAACAAAGGGAATTTCTCAGTTTTTTGCCCTAAAATAAGGGAAATTTCTGACTTATTACCCTGAAATAAGTGAAATTTCTGCAAATTTGCCCCAAAATAAGGGAAATTTCTGCAATTTTGCCCCAATGTAAAGGAAATTTCTGCAATCTTGCCCCAAAATAAAGGGAATTTCTGACTGTTTGTTCCCAAAAAAAGGAGACTTTCTTTTTTTGCCCCAAAATAAGAAGAATTTCTGCCTTTTTGCCTGAAAATTATGAGAATTTCTGCAATTTTGCTTCAAAATACGGGGATTTTCTGTTTTTTATCCCGAAGTAAGGGGAATGCCTACCTTTTTGCCATAAAAAGGTAAATATCTTCATTTTTGCTCCAAAATAAGGGGAATTTCTGCCTTTTCGCCTCTAAATAAGTGGAATTTCTGTCTTTTTCCTCCAAAACAAAGGGAATTTCTGTCTTTTTTGCCCCAAAATAAGAGGAATTTTTGACTTATTACCCTAAAATAAGTGAAATTTCTGCAATTTTGCCCCAAAATAAGGGAAATTTCTGCCTTTTTTCCCCCAAATAAAGGGAATTTCAGCATTTTTACCTCAAAATAAAGGGAATTTCTGCCTTTTTGCCTAAAAATAAGAAAAATTTCTGCCTTTTTTCCCTGAAATAATTAAAATTTCTGCAATTTTGCCCCAAAATAAGTGAAATTTCAGCAATTTTGCCCCAGAATAAGGGAAATCTCTGGAATTTTGCCCCAAAATAAATGGAATATCTTAGTTTTTCCCCAAAATAAGTAGAATTTCTGTCTTTTTGCCCCAACATATATGGAATTTCTGCATTTTTGCCCCAGAATTAGGAGAATTTCTGCAATTTTGCTCCAAAATACGAGGAATTTCTGCATTTTTGCCCGAAAATAAGAAGAATGCATAACTTTTTGCCTTAAAAAGAGGAAATTTCTTCATTTTTGCTCCAAAATAAAGGGAATTTCTGCTTTTTTTGTCTCTAAATAATTGGAATTTCTGTCTTTTTCCCCCCAAAAAAAAGGAATTTTCTGCCTTTTTTGCCCCAAAATAAAGAAAATTTCTGACTTATTACCCTGAAATAAGTGAAATTTCTGCAATTTTGCCCCAAAATAAGGAAAATTTCTGCATTTTTGCCCCAAAATAAGGGGAATTTCAGCTTTTTTACCTCAAAATAAGGAGAATTTCTGCATTTTTGCCACAAAATATTAGGAATTTTTGCCTTTTTGCCCCAAAATAAAGATAATTTCTGCCTTTTTTCCCTGAAATAAGTGAAATTTCTGCAATTTTGCCCCAAAAAAAGTGAAATTTCTGCAATTTTGCCCCAAAATAAGGAAAATTTCTGGAATTTTGCCCCAAAATAAGTGGAATTTCTGAGTTTTGCCCCAAAATAAAAAGAATTTCTGTCTTTTTGCCCCAACATATAGGAAATTTCTGTCTTTTTGCCCAACAACTAGGGAAATTTCTGCAATTTTGCTCTAAAATACGAGGAATTTCTGCCTTTTTGCCCAAAAAAAAGAGAAATGTATAACTTTTTGCCATAAAAAAGGGAAATTTCTTCATTTTTGCTCCAAATAAGGGAAATTTCTGCCTTTTTGCCTCTAAATAAGTGGAATTTATGTTTTTTTCCCTCAAAACAAAGCGAATTTCTGTGTTTTTTGCCTCAATATAAGTAGAATTTCTGACTTATTACCCTGAATTAAGTGAAATTTCTGCAATTTTGCCCCAAAATAAGGGAAATTTTCGCCTTTTTGCCCAGAAATATGTGAAATTTCTGCAATTTTACCCCAAAATAAGGTGAATTTCTGCCTTTTTGCCACAAAATAATGGGAATTTCCACTTTTTGCCACAAATAAGAAAAATTTTTGCTTTTTTTCTCTGAAATAAGTGAAATTTCTGCAATTTTGCCCTAAAATAAAGAAAATTTCTGCAATTTTTCCCAATAATAAGGGAAATTTCTGCAATTTTGCCCCAAAATAAGGGGAATTTCTCTCTTTTTGCCCCAAAATAAAGGAAATTTCAGCCTTTTTACCTGAAAATAAGTGAAATTTCTGCAATTTTGCCCCAAATAAGAAAAATTTCTGCAATTTTGCCCCAAATAAGGTAAATTCCTGCAATTTTGCCCCAAAATAAAGGAAATTTCTTGAATTTTGCCCCAAAATAAGAGGAATTTATGATTTTTGCCCCAAAATAAAGGGAACTTCTGCCTTTTTCCCCAAATTTAGGGGAATTTCTGCAATTTTGCTCCGAAATACGGGGAATTTCTGCCTTTTTGCCCGAAAATAATGGGAATGCATACCTTTTTGCCATAAAAAGGGAAATTTCATCTTTGTTGCTCCAAAATAAAGGAAATATCTGCCTTTTTGCATCTAAATATGTGAAATTTCTGTCTTTTTCCCCAAAAACAAAGGGACTTTCTGTCTTTTTTGCCCCAAATTAAGGGGATTTTCTGACTTATTACCCTGAAATAAGTGAAATTTCTGCAATTTTGCCCTAAAATAAGGGATATTTCTGCCTTTTTGCCCCCAAATAAGGGGAATTTCAGCATTTTTACCTCAAAATAAGGGGAATTTCTGCCTTTTTGCCACAAAATAACAAAATTTCTTTTTTTTCCCTGAAATAAGTGAAATTTCTTCAATTTTGCCCAAAAGAAGTGAAATTTCTGCAATTTTTCCCCAGAATAAGGGAAATTTCTGGAATGTTGCCCCAAAATAAGTGGAATTTCTGAATTTTGCCCCAAAATAAGGTGAATTTCTGTCTTTTTGCCCCAACATATAGGGAATTTCTGCATTTTTCCCCCACAATTAGGGGAATTTTTGCAATTTTGCTTTAAAATACGGGGATTTTCTGCCTTTTTGCCCGAAAATAAGAAGAATGCATACCTTTTTGCCTTAAAAAGGGGAAATTTCTTCATTTTTGCTTCAAAATAAGGGGAATTTCTGCTTTTTTGCCACTAAATAAGTGGAATTTCTGTCTTTTTCCCCCAAAACAAAGGGATTTTCTGTCTTTTTTGCACCAAAATAAGAAAAATTTCTGACTTATTACCCTGAAATAAGTGAAATTTCTGCAATTTTGCACAAAAATAAGGAAAATTTTTGCATTTTTGTCCACAAATAAGGGGAATTTCACCTTTTTTACCTCAAAATAAGGGGAATTTCTGCATTTTTGCCACAAAATATTAGGTATTTCTGCCTTTTTGCCCCAAATTAAGGATAATTTCTGCCTTTTTTCCCTGAAGTAAGTGAAATTTCTGCAATTTTGCCCCAAACTTAGTGGAATTTCTGAGTTTTGCCCCAAAATAAAGAGAATTTCTGTATTTTTGCCTCAACATATAGGGAATTTCTGCCTTTTTGCCCCACAATTAGGGGAATTTCAGCAATTTTGCTCCAAAATACGGGGAATATCTGCCTTTTTGCCGAAAATAAGAAGAATTCATACCTTTTTGCCATAAAAACGGAATTTTCTTCATTTTTGCTCCAAAATAAGGAGAATTTCTGCTTTTTTGCCACTAAATAAGTGGAATTTCTGTCTTTTTCCCCCAAAACAAAAGGAATTTCTGTCTTTTTTGCCCCAAAATAAGGAAAATTTCTGACTTATTACCCTGAAATAAGTGAAATTTCTGCAATTTTGCCCCAAAATAAGGGAAATTTCTGCCTTTTTGCCCCCAAATAAGGGGAATTTCAGTTTTTTACCTCAAAATAAGGGAAATTTCTGCATTTTTGCCACAAAATATTAGGAATTTCTGACTTTTTGCCCTGAAATAAGTTAAATTTCTAAAATTTTTCCCCAAAATAAGTGAAATGTCTGCTTTTTGGCCCAAATAAGGGGAATTTCTTACTTTTTGCCACCAAATAAGGGAAATTTCAGCCTTTTTACCTCAAAATAAGGGGAATTTCTTCATTTTTGACCCAAAAGATGGGAAATTTCTAACTTTTTGCCCAAAATAAGAAAAATTTCTGCAATTTTGTAACAAAATAAAAGAAATTTCTGCCTTTTTGCCCCAAAATAAGAAAATTTCTGCTTTTTTTCCCTGAAATAAGTTAAATTTCTGCAATTTTGCCCCAAAATAAGAGAAATTTCTGCCTTTTTGCCCCCAAATAAGGGGAATTTCAGCCTTTTTACCTCAAAATAAAGGGAATTTCTGTTTTTTTTGCCCCAAAATAAGGAAAATTTCTGACTTATTACCTTGAAATAAGTGAAATTTCTGCAATTTTGCCCCAAAATAAGGGAAATTTCTGCCTTTTTGCGCCAAAATAAGGGGAATTACAGACTTTTTACCATAAAATAAGGAAAATTTCTGCCTTTTTGCCCCAAAATAAGAAAATTTCTGTTTTTTTTTTCTGAAATAAGTGAAATTTCTGCAATTTTGCCCCAAAATAAAGGAAATTTCTGGAATTTTGCCCCAAAATAAGTGGAATGTTCGAGTTTTGCCCCAAAATAAAGAGAATTTCTGTATTTTTGCTCCAACATATAGGGAATTTCTACTTTTTTGCCCCACAATTAGGGGAATTTCTGCAATTTTGCTCCAAAATACGGGGAATTTCTGCCTTTTTGCCCGAAAATAAGAAGAATTCATAACTTTTTGCCATAAAAAAGGGAAATTTCTGCAATTTTGCTCCAAAATAAGGGGAATTTCTGATTTTTGGCCTCTAAATAAGTGGAATATCTGTCTTTTTCCCCCAAACAAAAAAAATTTCTGTCTTTTTTGCCCCAAAATAAGGAAAATTTCTGATTTATTATTCTGAAATAAGTGAAATTTCTACAATTTTGCCCCAAAATAAGGGAAATTTCTGCCTTTTTGCCCCCAAATAAGGGGAATTTCAGCTTTTTACCTCAAAATAAGGGGAATTTCTGAATTTTTGCCACAAAATATTAGGAATTTCTGCCTTTTTGCCCAAAATAAGGAAAATTTCTAAAATTTTTCCCCAAAATAAGGGAAATGTCCGCTTTTTGGCCCAAATAAGGGGAATTTCTTACTTTTTGCCACCAAATAAGGGAAATTTCAGCCTTTTTACCTCAAAATAAGGGAAATTTCTGCATTTTTGACCCAAAATATGGAAAATTTCTGACTTTTTGCCCAAAATAAGAAAAATTTCTGCAATTTTGTACCAAAACAAAAGAAATTTCTGCCTTTTTTACCAAAATAAGAAAATTTCTGCTTTTTTTCCCTGAAATAAGTTAAATTTCTGCAATTTTGCCCCAAAATAAGAGAAATTTCTGCCTTTTTGCCCCCAAATAAGGGGAATTTCACCTTTTTACCTAAAAATAAGGGGAATTTCTGGATTTTTGCTCCAAAATATGGGAAATTTCTGCCTTTTTGCCCCCAAATAAGGGGAATTTCAGCCTTTTTACCTCAAAATAAGAGGAATTTCTGCATTTTTGCCCTAAAATATGGGAAATTTCTGCCTTTTTGCCTTAAAATAAGAAAATTTCTTTTTTTTTCCTGAAATAAGTGAAATTTCTTCAATTTTGCCCCAAAATAAGTGGAATTTCTGAGTTTTTCCCCAAAATAATGAGAATTTCTGTCTTTTTGCCCCAACATATAGGGAATTTCTGCCTTTTTGCCCCACAATTAGGGGAATTTCAGCAATTTTGCTCCAAAATACAAGGAATATCTGCCTTTTTGCCCGAAAATAAGAAGAATGCATACCTTTTTGCCATAAAAAGGGAAATTTCTTCATTTTTGCTCCATAATAAGGGGTATTTCTGCTTTTTGCCTCTAAATAAGTGAAATTTCTGTCTTTTTCCCCCAAAACAAAGGGAATTTCTGTTTTTTTTGCCCCAAAATAAGGAAAATTTCTGACTTATTACCCTGAAATAAGTGAAATTTCTGCAATTTTGCCTCAAAATAAGCGAAATTTCTGCCTTTTTCCTCCAAATAAAAGGAATTTCAGGTTTTTACCCCAAAATAAGGGGAATTTCTGCTTTTTTGCCACAAAATATTAGGAATTTCTGCCTTTTTGTCCAAATAAAAAAAATTTCTGACTTTTTGCCCTGAAATAAGTTAAATTTCTAAAATTTTTCCCCAAAATAAGAGAATTGTCTGCTTTTTTCCCCCAAATAAAGGGAATTTCTTAATTTTTGCCCCCAAATAAGGGGAATTTCAGCCTTTTTACCTCAAAATAAGGGAAATTTCTGCATTTTTGACCCAAAATATGGGAAATTTCTACCTTTTTGCCCAAAATAAGAAAAATTTCTGCAATTTTGTACAAAAATAAAAGAAATGTCTGCCTTTTTGCCCCAAAATAAGAAAATTTCTGCTTTTTTCCCTGAAATAAGTTAAATTTCTGCAATTTTGCCCCAAAATAAAAGAAATTTCTGCCTTTTTGCCCCCAAATAAAGGGAATTACAGCCTTTTTACCTCAAAATAAGAAGAATTTCTGGATTTTTGCCCCAAAATATGGGAAATTTCTGCCTTTTTGCTTCAAAATAAGAAAAATTTCTGCAATTTTGTACCAAAATAAAAAATTTCTGCCTTTTTGCCTCAAAATAAGAAAATTTCTGCTTTTTTCCCTGAAATAAGTGAAATTTCTGCAACTTTGCCCCAGAATAAGTGAAATTTCTGCAATTTTGCCCCAAAATAAGGGAAATTTCTGGAATTTTGCCCCAAAATAAGTGTAATTTCTGAGTTTTGCCCCAAAATAAGGAGAATTTCTGTCTTTTTGCCCCAACATATAGGGAATTTCTGCCTTTTTGCCCCACAATTTGGGGAATTTCTGCAATTTTGCTCCAAAATACGGCGAATTTCTGCCTTTTTGTCCAAAAATAAGAAGAATGCATAACTTTTTGCCATAAAATGGAAATTTCTTCATTTTTGCTCCAAAATAAGGGGAATTTCTGCTTTTTTGCCTCTAAATAAGTGGAATTTCTGTCTTTTTCCCCCAAAACAAAGGGAATTTCTGTTTTTTTTGCCCCAAAATAAGGATAATTTCTGACTTATTACCTTGAAATAAGTGAAATTTCTGCAATTTTGCCCCAAAATAAGGGAAATTTCTGCCTTTTTGCCCCAAAATAAGGGGAATTACAGACTTTTTACCTCAAAATAAGGAAAATTTCTGCCTTTTTGCCCCAAAATAAGAAAATTTCTGTTTTTTTCCCTGAAATAAGTGAAATTTCTGCAATTTTGCCCCAAAATAAGGGAAATTTCTAAAATTTTGCCCCAAAATAAGTGGAATGTTCGAGTTTTGCCCCAAAATAAAGAGAATTTCTGTATTTTTCCTCCAACATATAGGGAATTTCTACCTTTTTGCCCCACAATTAGGGGAATTTCTGCAATTTTGCTCCAAAATACGGGGAATTTCTGCCTTTTTGCCCGAAAATAAGAAGAATGCATACCTTTTTGCCATAAAAAGGGAAATTTCTTCATTTTTTGCTCCATAATAATAGGTATTTCTGCTTTTTGCCTCTAAATAAGTGGAATTTCTGTCTTTTTCCCCCAAAACAAAGGGAATTTCTGTCTTTTTTGCCCCAAAATAAGGAAAATTTCTGACTTATTACCCTGAAATAAGTGAAATTTCTGCAATTTTGCCTCAAAATAAGGGAAATTTCTGCCTTTTTCCCCCAAATAAAAGGAATTTCAGGTTTTTACCCCAAAATAAGGGGAATTTCTGCTTTTTTGCCACAAAATATTAGGAATTTCTGCCTTTTTGTCCAAATAAAAAAAATTTCTGACTTTTTGCCCTGAAATAAGTTAAATTTCTAAAATTTTTCCCCAAAATAAGAGAATTGTCTGCTTTTTTCCCCCAAATAAAGGGAATTTCTTAATTTTTGCCCCCAAATAAGGGGAATTTCAGCCTTTTTACCTCAAAATAAGGGAAATTTCTGCATTTTTGACACAAAATATGGGAAATTTCTGCCTTTTTGCCCAAAATAAGAAAAATTTCTGCAATTTTGTACAAAAATAAAAGAAATGTCTGCCTTTTTGCCCCAAAATAAGAAAATTTCTGCTTTTTTCCCTGAAATAAGTTAAATTTCTGCAATTTTGCCCCAAAATAAAAGAAATTTCTGCCTTTTTGCCCCCAAAAAAGGGGAATTACAGCCTTTTTACCTCAAAATAAGAAGAATTTCTGGATTTTTGCCCCAAAATATGGGAAATTTCTGCCTTTTTGCTTCAAAATAAGTAAAATTTCTGCAATTTTGTACCAAAATAAAAAATTTCTGCCTTTTTGCCTCAAAATAAGAAAATTTCTGCTTTTTTCCCTGAAATAAGTGAAATTTCTGCAACTTTGCCCCAGAATAAGTGAAATTTCTGCAATTTTGCCTCAAAATAAGGGAAATTTCTGTAATTTTGCCCCAAAATAAGTGTAATTTCTGAGTTTTGCCCCAAAATAAGGAGAATTTCTGTCTTTTTGCCCCAACATATAGGGAATTTCTGCCTTTTTGCCCCACAATTTGGGGAATTTCTGCAATTTTGCTCCAAAATACGGCGAATTTCTGCCTTTTTGTCATAAAATAAGAAGAATGCATAACTTTTTGCTATAAAATGGAAATTTCTTCATTTTTGCTCCAAAATAAGGGAAATTTCTGCTTTTTTGCCTCTAAATAAGTGGAATTTCTGTCTTTTTCCCCCAAAACAAAGGGAATTTCTGTTTTTTTTGCCCCAAAATAAGGAAAATTTCTGACTTATTACCTTGAAATAACTGAAATTTCTGCAATTTTGCCCCAAAATAAGGGAAATTTCTGCTTTTTTGCCCCAAAATAAGGGGAATTACAGACTTTTTACCTCAAAATAAGGAAAATTTCTGCCTTTTTGCCCCAAAATAAGAAAATTTCTGTTTTTTTCCCTGAAATAAGTGAAATTTCTGCAATTTTGCCCCAAAATAAGGGAAATTTCTGGAATTTTGCCCCAAAATAAGTGGAATGTTCGAGTTTTGCCCCAAAATAAAGAGAATTTCTGTATTTTTGCTCCAACATATAGGGAATTTCTGCCTTTTTGCCCCACAATTAGGGGAATTTCAGCAATTTTGCTCCAACATACGGGGAATATCTGCCTTTTTGCCGAAAATAAGAAGAATTCATACCTTTTTGCCATAAAAACGGAATTTTCTTCATTTTTGCTCCGAAATAAGGAGAATTTCTGCTTTTTTGCCACTAAATAAGTGGAATTTCTGTCTTTTTCCCCCAAAACAAAAGGAATTTCTGTCTTTTTTGCCCCAAAATAAGGAAAATTTCTGACTTATTACCCTGAAATAAGTGAAATTTCTGCAATTTTGCCCCAAAATAAGGGAAATTTCTGCCTTTTTGCCCCCAAATAAGGGGAATTTCAGTTTTTTACCTCAAAATAAGGGAAATTTCTGCATTTTTGCCACAAAATATTAGGAATTTCTGACTTTTTGCCCTGAAATAAGTTAAATTTCTAAAATTTTTCCCCAAAATAAGTGAAATGTCTGCTTTTTGGCCCAAATAAGGGGAATTTCTTACTTTTTGCCACCAAATAAGGGAAATTTCAGCCTTTTTACCTCAAAATAAGGGGAATTTCTTCATTTTTGACCCAAAAGATGGGAAATTTCTAACTTTTTGCCCAAAATAAGAAAAATTTCTGCAATTTTGTAACAAAATAAAAGAAATTTCTGCCTTTTTGCCCCAAAATAAGAAAATTTCTGCTTTTTTTCCCTGAAATAAGTTAAATTTCTGCAATTTTGCCCCAAAATAAGAGAAATTTCTGCCTTTTTGCCCCCAAATAAGGGGAATTTCAGCCTTTTTACCTCAAAATAAAGGGAATTTCTGTTTTTTTTGCCCCAAAATAAGGAAAATTTCTGACTTATTACCTTGAAATAAGTGAAATTTCTGCAATTTTGCCCCAAAATAAGGGAAATTTCTGCCTTTTTGCGCCAAAATAAGGGGAATTACAGACTTTTTACCATAAAATAAGGAAAATTTCTGCCTTTTTGCCCCAAAATAAGAAAATTTCTGTTTTTTTTTTCTGAAATAAGTGAAATTTCTGCAATTTTGCCCCAAAATAAAGGAAATTTCTGGAATTTTGCCCCAAAATAAGTGGAATGTTCGAGTTTTGCCCCAAAATAAAGAGAATTTCTGTATTTTTGCTCCAACATATAGGGAATTTCTACTTTTTTGCCCCACAATTAGGGGAATTTCTGCAATTTTGCTCCAAAATACGGGGAATTTCTGCCTTTTTGCCCGAAAATAAGAAGAATTCATAACTTTTTGCCATAAAAAAGGGAAGTTTCTGCAATTTTGCTCCAAAATAAGGGGAATTTCTGATTTTTGGCCTCTAAATAAGTGGAATATCTGTCTTTTTCCCCCAAACAAAAAAAATTTCTGTCTTTTTTGCCCCAAAATAAGGAAAATTTCTGATTTATTATTCTGAAATAAGTGAAATTTCTACAATTTTGCCCCAAAATAAGGGAAATTTCTGCCTTTTTGCCCCCAAATAAGGGGAATTTCAGCTTTTTACCTCAAAATAAGGGGAATTTCTGAATTTTTGCCACAAAATATTAGGAATTTCTGCCTTTTTGCCCAAAATAAGGAAAATTTCTAAAATTTTTCCCCAAAATAAGGGAAATGTCCGCTTTTTGGCCCAAATAAGGGGAATTTCTTACTTTTTGCCACCAAATAAGGGAAATTTCAGCCTTTTTACCTCAAAATAAGGGAAATTTCTGCATTTTTGACCCAAAATATGGAAAATTTCTGACTTTTTGCCCAAAATAAGAAAAATTTCTGCAATTTTGTACCAAAACAAAAGAAATTTCTGCCTTTTTTACCAAAATAAGAAAATTTCTGCTTTTTTTCCCTGAAATAAGTTAAATTTCTGCAATTTTGCCCCAAAATAAGAGAAATTTCTGCCTTTTTGCCCCCAAATAAGGGGAATTTCACCTTTTTACCTAAAAATAAGGGGAATTTCTGGATTTTTGCTCCAAAATATGGGAAATTTCTGCCTTTTTGCCCCCAAATAAGGGGAATTTCAGCCTTTTTACCTCAAAATAAGAGGAATTTCTGCATTTTTGCCCTAAAATATGGGAAATTTCTGCCTTTTTGCCTTAAAATAAGAAAATTTCTTTTTTTTTCCTGAAATAAGTGAAATTTCTTCAATTTTGCCCCAAAATAAGTGGAATTTCTGAGTTTTTCCCCAAAATAATGAGAATTTCTCTCTTTTTGCCCCAACATATAGGGAATTTCTGCCTTTTTGCCCCACAATTAGGGGAATTTCAGCAATTTTGCTCCAAAATACAAGGAATATCTGCCTTTTTGCCCAAAAATAAGAAGAATGCATACCTTTTTGCCATAAAAAGGGAAATTTCTTCATTTTTGCTCCATAATAAGGGGTATTTCTGCTTTTTGCCTCTAAATAAGTGGAATTTCTGTCTTTTTCCCCCAAAACAAAGGGAATTTCTGTTTTTTTTGCCCCAAAATAAGGAAAATTTCTGACTTATTACCCTGAAATAAGTGAAATTTCTGCAATTTTGCCTCAAAATAAGCGAAATTTCTGCCTTTTTCCTCCAAATAAAAGGAATTTCAGGTTTTTACCCCAAAATAAGGGGAATTTCTGCTTTTTTGCCACAAAATATTAGGAATTTCTGCCTTTTTGTCCAAATAAAAAAAATTTCTGACTTTTTGCCCTGAAATAAGTTAAATTTCTAAAATTTTTCCCCAAAATAAGAGAATTGTCTGCTTTTTTCCCCCAAATAAAGGGAATTTCTTAATTTTTGCCCCCAAATAAGGGGAATTTCAGCCTTTTTACCTCAAAATAAGGGAAATTTCTGCATTTTTGACCCAAAATATGGGAAATTTCTACCTTTTTGCCCAAAATAAGAAAAATTTCTGCAATTTTGTACAAAAATAAAAGAAATGTCTGCCTTTTTGCCCCAAAATAAGAAAATTTCTGCTTTTTTCCCTGAAATAAGTTAAATTTCTGCAATTTTGCCCCAAAATAAAAGAAATTTCTGCCTTTTTGCCCCCAAATAAAGGGAATTACAGCCTTTTTACCTCAAAATAAGAAGAATTTCTGGATTTTTGCCCCAAAATATGGGAAATTTCTGCCTTTTTGCTTCAAAATAAGAAAAATTTCTGCAATTTTGTACCAAAATAAAAAATTTCTGCCTTTTTGCCTCAAAATAAGAAAATTTCTGCTTTTTTCCCTGAAATAAGTGAAATTTCTGCAACTTTGCCCCAGAATAAGTGAAATTTCTGCAATTTTGCCCCAAAATAAGGGAAATTTCTGGAATTTTGCCCCAAAATAAGTGTAATTTCTGAGTTTTGCCCCAAAATAAGGAGAATTTCTGTCTTTTTGCCCCAACATATAGGGAATTTCTGCCTTTTTGCCCCACAATTTGGGGAATTTCTGCAATTTTGCTCCAAAATACGGCGAATTTCTGCCTTTTTGTCCAAAAATAAGAAGAATGCATAACTTTTTGCCATAAAATGGAAATTTCTTCATTTTTGCTCCAAAATAAGGGGAATTTCTGCTTTTTTGCCTCTAAATAAGTGGAATTTCTGTCTTTTTCCCCCAAAACAAAGGGAATTTCTGTTTTTTTTGCCCCAAAATAAGGATAATTTCTGACTTATTACCTTGAAATAAGTGAAATTTCTGCAATTTTGCCCCAAAATAAGGGAAATTTCTGCCTTTTTGCCCCAAAATAAGGGGAATTACAGACTTTTTACCTCAAAATAAGGAAAATTTCTGCCTTTTTGCCCCAAAATAAGAAAATTTCTGTTTTTTTCCCTGAAATAAGTGAAATTTCTGCAATTTTGCCCCAAAATAAGGGAAATTTCTAAAATTTTGCCCCAAAATAAGTGGAATGTTCGAGTTTTGCCCCAAAATAAAGAGAATTTCTGTATTTTTCCTCCAACATATAGGGAATTTCTACCTTTTTGCCCCACAATTAGGGGAATTTCTGCAATTTTGCTCCAAAATACGGGGAATTTCTGCCTTTTTGCCCGAAAATAAGAAGAATGCATACCTTTTTGCCATAAAAAGGGAAATTTCTTCATTTTTTGCTCCATAATAATAGGTATTTCTGCTTTTTGCCTCTAAATAAGTGGAATTTCTGTCTTTTTCCCCCAAAACAAAGGGAATTTCTGTCTTTTTTGCCCCAAAATAAGGAAAATTTCTGACTTATTACCCTGAAATAAGTGAAATTTCTGCAATTTTGCCTCAAAATAAGGGAAATTTCTGCCTTTTTCCCCCAAATAAAAGGAATTTCAGGTTTTTACCCCAAAATAAGGGGAATTTCTGCTTTTTTGCCACAAAATATTAGGAATTTCTGCCTTTTTGTCCAAATAAAAAAAATTTCTGACTTTTTGCCCTGAAATAAGTTAAATTTCTAAAATTTTTCCCCAAAATAAGAGAATTGTCTGCTTTTTTCCCCCAAATAAAGGGAATTTCTTAATTTTTGCCCCCAAATAAGGGGAATTTCAGCCTTTTTACCTCAAAATAAGGGAAATTTCTGCATTTTTGACACAAAATATGGGAAATTTCTGCCTTTTTGCCCAAAATAAGAAAAATTTCTGCAATTTTGTACAAAAATAAAAGAAATGTCTGCCTTTTTGCCCCAAAATAAGAAAATTTCTGCTTTTTTCCCTGAAATAAGTTAAATTTCTGCAATTTTGCCCCAAAATAAAAGAAATTTCTGCCTTTTTGCCCCCAAAAAAGGGGAATTACAGCCTTTTTACCTCAAAATAAGAAGAATTTCTGGATTTTTGCCCCAAAATATGGGAAATTTCTGCCTTTTTGCTTCAAAATAAGTAAAATTTCTGCAATTTTGTACCAAAATAAAAAATTTCTGCCTTTTTGCCTCAAAATAAGAAAATTTCTGCTTTTTTCCCTGAAATAAGTGAAATTTCTGCAACTTTGCCCCAGAATAAGTGAAATTTCTGCAATTTTGCCTCAAAATAAGGGAAATTTCTGTAATTTTGCCCCAAAATAAGTGTAATTTCTGAGTTTTGCCCCAAAATAAGGAGAATTTCTGTCTTTTTGCCCCAACATATAGGGAATTTCTGCCTTTTTGCCCCACAATTTGGGGAATTTCTGCAATTTTGCTCCAAAATACGGCGAATTTCTGCCTTTTTGTCATAAAATAAGAAGAATGCATAACTTTTTGCTATAAAATGGAAATTTCTTCATTTTTGCTCCAAAATAAGGGAAATTTCTGCTTTTTTGCCTCTAAATAAGTGGAATTTCTGTCTTTTTCCCCCAAAACAAAGGGAATTTCTGTTTTTTTTGCCCCAAAATAAGGAAAATTTCTGACTTATTACCTTGAAATAACTGAAATTTCTGCAATTTTGCCCCAAAATAAGGGAAATTTCTGCTTTTTTGCCCCAAAATAAGGGGAATTACAGACTTTTTACCTCAAAATAAGGAAAATTTCTGCCTTTTTGCCCCAAAATAAGAAAATTTCTGTTTTTTTCCCTGAAATAAGTGAAATTTCTGCAATTTTGCCCCAAAATAAGGGAAATTTCTGGAATTTTGCCCCAAAATAAGTGGAATGTTCGAGTTTTGCCCCAAAATAAAGAGAATTTCTGTATTTTTGCTCCAACATATAGGGAATTTCTACCTTTTTGCCCCACAATTAGGGGAATTTCTGCAATTTTGCTCCAAAATACGGGGAATTTCTGCCTTTTTGCCCGAAAATAAGAAGAATTCATACCTTTTTGCCATAAAAAAGGGAAATTTCTGCAATTATGCTCCAAAATAAGGGGAATTTCTGATTTTTGGGCTCTAAATAAGTGGAATATCTGTCTTTTTCCCCCAAACAAAAAAAATTTCTGTCTTTTTTGCCCCAAAGTAAGGAAAATTTCTGATTTATTATTCTGAAATAAGTGAAATTTCTACAATTTTGCCCCAAAATAAGGGAAATTTCTGCCTTTTTGCCTCCAAATAAGGGGAATTTCAGACTTTTTGACCCAAAATAAGGAGAATTTCTGCATTTTTGCCCAAAATAAGAAAAATTTCAGCAATTTTGCCCCAAAATAAGTGAAATTTCTGCAATATTGCCCCAAAATAAGGGTAATTTCTGTAATGTTGCCCCAAAATATGTGGAATTTCTGAGATTTGCCCCAAAATAAAAAGAATTTCTGTCCTTTTGCCTTAACATATAGGGAATTTCTGCCTTTTTGCCCCACGATTTGGGAAATTTTTGCAGTTTTGTTTCAAAATAAGGGGAATTTCTGCTTTTTTGCCTCTAAATAAGTGAAATTTCAGTCTTTTTCCCCCAAATCAAAGGGAATTTCTGTCTTTTTTGCCCCAAAATAAGGAAAATTTCTGACTTATTACCCTGAAATAAGTGAAATGTCTGCAATTTTGCCCCAAAATAAGGAAAATTTTTGCCTTTTTGCCCCCAAATAAGGGGAATTTCAGCTTTTTTACCTCAAAATAAGGGGAATTTCTGAATTTTTGCCACAAAATATTAGGAATTTCTGCCTTTTTGCCCCAAAATAAGGAAAATTTCTGCCTTTTTTTTCTGAAATAAGTGAAATTTCTAAAATTTTGCCCCAAAATAAGTGAAATTTCTGAAATTTTGCCCAAAAATAAGTGAAATTTATGCAATTTTGCCCCAAAATAAGGGAAATTTTTGGAATTTTGCCCCAAATTAAGTGGAATTTCTGAGTTTTGCCCCAAAATAAGAAGAATTTCTGTCTTTTTGCTCCAACATATAGGGAATTTCTGCCTTTTTGCCCCACAATTAGGGGAATTTCTACAATTTTGCTCGAAAATACGGGGAATTTCTGCCTTTTCGCCCGAAAATAAGAAGAATGTATACCTTTTTGCCATAAAAAAGGGAAATTTCTTCATTTTTGCTCCAAAATAAGGGGAATTTCTGCTTTTTTGCCTCTAAATAGGTGAAATTTCTGTATTTTATCCCCAAAACAAAGGGAATTTCTGTCTTTTTTGCCCCAAAATAAGGAAAATTTCTGACTTATTACCCTGAAATATGTGAAATTTCGGCAATTTTGCCCCAAATAAGAGAAATTTCTGCCTTTTTGCCCCCAAATATGGAGCATTTCAGCCTTTTTACCTCAAAATAAGGGAAATTTCTGCATTTTCCCCCAAAATATGGGAAATTTCTTTCTTTTTGCCCCAAAATAAAAAAAATTTCTGCAATTTTGTACCAAAATAAAAGAAATTTCTGCTTTTTTTTTCTGAAATAAGTGAAATTTCTGCAATTTTGCCCCAAAATAAGTGAAATTTCTGAGTTTTGCCCCAAAATAAGAAGAATTTCTGTCTTTTTGCCCCAACATATAGGGAATTTTGGGCTTTTTGTCCCCCAATAATGGAATTTCTGCAATTTTGCTCCAAAATACGGGAAATTTCTGCCTTTTTTCCCAAAAATTAAGAAGAATGCATACCTTTTTTGCCATAAAAAAGGGAAATTTCTTCATTTTTGCTCCAAATTAAAGGGAATTTCTGCCTTTTGCCTCTAAATAAGTGGAATTTCTGTTTTTTTCCCCCAAAACAAAGGGAATTTCTGTCTTTTTTGCCCCAACATAAGGAAAATTTCTGACTTTTTTCCCTGAAATAAGTAAAATTTCTGCAATTTTGCCCCAAAATAAGTGAAATTTCTGCTTTTTTGCCCCCAAATAAGGGAATTTCAGCCTTTTTACCTCAAAATAAGGGGAATTTCTGCATTTTGCCCCAAAATATGGGAAATTTCTGCCTTTTTGCCCCAAAATAAGAAAAATTTCTGCAATTTTGTACCAAAATAAAAGAAATTTCTGCCTTTTTGCCCCCAAATAAGAAAATCTGCTATTTTTCTGAAAGAAATGAAATTTCTGCAATTTTGCCCCAAAATAAGTAAAATTTCTGCAATTTTGCCCCAAAATAAGTGAAATTTCTGGTATTTTGCCCCACAATTAGAGAAATTTCTGCAGTTTTGCTCCAAAATAAGGGGAATTTCTGCTTTTTTGCCTCTAAATAAGTGGAATTTCTGTTTTTTCCTTCAAAACACAGGGAATTTCTGTCTTTTTTGTCCAAAAATAAGGAAGATTTCTGACTTATTACCCTGAAATAAGTGAAATTTCTGCAATTTTGCCCCAAAATAAAGGAAATTTCTGCCTTTTTGCCCCCAAATAAGGGGAATTTCAGCCTTTTTACCTCAAAATAAAGAGAATTTCTGCATTTTTGTCTTAAAATATGGGAAATTTCTGCCTTTTAACCTCAAAATAAGGGGAAATTCTGCTTTTTTGCCCCAAAATTAGAAAAATTTCTTCAATTTTGTACCAAAATAAAAGTAATTTCTGCCTTTTTGTCCTACAAATAAGCAAATTTCTGCTTTTTTTCTGAAATAAATGAAATTTCTACAATTTTGCCTCAAAATAAGTGAAATTTTTGCAATTTTGCCCCAAAATAAGTGAAATTTCCTCAATTTTGCCCCAAAATAAGTGGAATTTCTGAGTTTTGCCCCAAAATAAGGAGAATTTCTGTCCTTTTGCCCCAAAATATAGGGAATTTCTGCCTTTTTGCCCCACGATTAGGGAAATTTCTGCAGTTTTGTTCCAAAATAAGGGGAATTTCTGCTTTTTTGCCTCTAAATAAGTGAAATTTCAGTCTTTTTATCCTTAAACAAAGGAAATTTCTGTCTTTTTTGCCCCAAAATAAGGAAAATTTCTGACTTATTACCCTTAAATAAGTGAAATTTCTGCAATTTTGCCTCAAAATAAAGAAAATTTCTGAGTTTTTGACCCCTAATAAGGGGAATTTCAGCTTTTTTACCTCAAAATAAGGGGAATTTCTGCATTTTTGCCACAAAATATTAGGAATTTCTGCCTTTTTGCCCCAAAATAAGGAAAATTTCTGCCTTTTTTCCCTGAAATAAGTGAAATTTCTGAAATTTTGCCCCAAAATAAGGGAAATTTCTGGAATTTTGCCCTAAATTAAGTGGAATTTCTGAGTTTTGCCCCAAATTAAGAAGAATTTCTGTCTTTTTGCTCCAACATATAGGGAATTTCTGAATTTTTGCCCCACAATTAGAGGAATTTCTACAATTTTGCTTCAAAATACGGGGAATTTCTGCCTTTTTGCCCGAAAATAAGAAGAATGTATACCTTTTTGCCATAAAAAGGGGAAATTTCTTCATTTTTGCTTCAAAATAAGGGGAATTTCTGCTTTTTTGCCTCTAAATAAGTGAAATTTCTGTATTTTATCCCCAAAACAAAGGGAATTTCTGTCTTTTTTGCCCCAAATAAGGAAAATATCTGACTTATTACCCTGAAATAAGTGAAATTTCTGCACTTTTTCCCCAAATAAAAGAAATTTCTGCCTTTTTGCCCCCAAATAAGGAGAATTTCAGCCTTTTTACCTCAAAATAAGGGGAATTTCTGCATTTTTGCCCCAAAATATGGGAAATTTCTGCCTTTTTGCCCCAAAATAAAAAAAAATTCTGCAATTTTGTACCAAAATAAAAGAAATTTCTGCCTTTTTGACTCAAAATAAGGAAATTTCTGCTTTTTTTTCTGAAATAAGTGAAATTTCTGCAATTTTGCCCCAAAATAAGTGAAATTTCTGAGTTTTGCCCCAATATAAGAAGAATTTCTGTCTTTTTGCCCCAATATATAGGGAATTTCTGCCTTTTTGCCCCCCAATTAGGGGAATTTCTGCAATTTTGCTCCAAAATACGGGGAATTTCTGCCTTTTTGCCTGAAAATAAGAAGAATGCATACCTTTTTTGCCATAAAAAAGGGAAATTTCTTCATTTTTGCTCCAAAATAAGGGGAATTTCTGCTTTTTGACTCTAAATAAGTGGTATTTCTGTCTTTATCCCCCCAAAACAAAGGGAATTTCTGTCTTTTTTGCCCCAACATAAAGAAAATTTCTGACTTATTACCCTGAAATAAGTGAAATTTCTGCAATTTTTCCCCAAAATAAGTGAAATTTCTGCTTTTTTGCCCCCAAATAAGGGAATTTCAGCCTTTTTACTTCAAAATAAGAAGAATTTCTGAATTTTGCCCCAAAATATGGGAAATTTCTGAATTTTTGCCCCAAAATAAAAAAATTTCTGAAATTTTGTACCAAAATAAAAGAAATTTCTGCCTTTTTGCCCCCAAATAAGAAAATCTGCTATTTTTCTGAAATAAATGAAATTTCTGCAATTTTGCCCCAAAATAAGTGAAATTTCTGCAATTTTGCCCCAAAATAAGTGAAATTTCTGGAATTTTGCCCCAAAATAAGTGGAATTTCTGAGTTTTGCCTCAAAATAAGGAGAATTTCTGTCTTTTTGCCCTAACATATAGTGAATTTCTGCCTTTTTGCCCCACAATTAGGGAAATTTCTGCAGTTTTGCTCAAAATTAAGGGGAATTTCTGCTTTTTTGCCTCTAAATAAGTGGAATTTCTGTTTTTTCCCCCAATACAAAGGGAATTTCTGTCTTTTTTGTCCAAAAATAAGGAAAATTTCTGACTTATTACCCTGAAATAAGTGAAATTTCTGAAATTTTGCCGCAAAATAAGGAAAATTTTTGAATTTTTTCCCTGAAATAAGTGAAATTTCTGCAATTTTGCCCCAAAATAAGTGAAATTTCTGCTTTTTTGCCCCCAAATAAGAGAATTTTAGCCTTTTTACCTCAAAATAAGGGGAAATTCTGCTTTTTTGCCCCAAAATATAAAAAATTTCTGCCTTTTTGCCCCAAAATAAGAAAAATTTCTTCAATTTTGTACCAAAATAAAAGTAATTTCTGCCTTTTTGCTCTTAAATAATCAAATTTCTGCTTTTTTTCTGAAATAAATGAAATTTGTGCAATTTTGCCTCAAAATAAGTGAAATTTCTGCAATTTTGCCCCAAAATAAGTGAAATTTCTGCAATTTTGCTGCAAAATAAGTGGAATTTCTGAGTTTTGCCCCAAAATAAGGAGAATTTCTTTCCTTTTGCCCCAACATATAGGGAATTTCTGCCTTTTTGCCCCACGATTAGGGAAATTTCTGCAGTTTTGTTCCAAAATAAGGGGAATTTCTCCTTTTTTGCCTCTAAATAAGTGAAATTTCAGTCTTTTTCCCCCAAAACAAGGAAAATTTCTGTCTTTTTTGCCCCAAAATAAGGAAAATTTCTGACTTATTACCCTGAAATAAGTGAAATTTCTGCAATTTTGCTCCAAAATTTAGAAAATTTCTACCTTTTTGCCCCCAAATGAGGGGAATTTCAGCCTTTTTACCTCAAAGTAATGGGAATTTCTGCATTTTTGCCACAAAATATTAGGAATTTCTGCCTTTTTGCCCCAAAATAAGGAAAATTTCTGCCTTTTTTCCTGAAATAAGTGAAATTTCTGAAATTTTGCCCCAAAATAAGTGAAATTTCTGCAATTTTGCCCCAAAATAATGGAAATTTCTGGAATTTTGCCCCAAAATAAGGGAAATTTCTGGAATTTTTCCCCAAATTAAGTGGAATTTCTGAGTTTTGCCCCAAAATAAGAAGAATTTCTGTTTTTTTGCTCCAACATATAGGGAATTTCTGCATTTTTGCCCCACAATTAGAGGAATTTCTACAATTTTGCTTCAAAATACGGGGAATTTCTGCCTTTTTGCCCGAAAATAAGAAGAATGTATACCTTTTTGCCATAAAAAAGGGAAATTTCTTCATTTTTGCTTCAAAATAAGGGAAATTTCTGCTTTTTTGCCTCTAAAAGTGAAATTTCTGTATTTTATCCCAAAAAAAGGGAATTTCTGTCTTTTTTTGCCCCAAAATAAGGAAAATTTCTGACTTATTACCCTGAAATAAGTGAAATTTCTGCAATTTTTCCCCAAATAAGAGAAATTTCTGCCTTTTTGTCCCCAAATAAGGAGAATTTCAGCCTTTTTACCTCAAAATAAGGGGAATTTCTGCATTTTTGCCCCAAAATATGGGAAATTTCTGCCTTTTTGCCCCAAAATAAAAAAAAAAAAATTCTGCAATTTTGTACCAAAATAAAAGAAATTTCTGCCTTTTTGACTCAAAATAAGGAAATTTCTGCTTTTTTTTCTGAAATCAGTGAAATTTCTGCAATTTTGCCCCAAAATAAGTGAAATTTCTGAGTTTTGTCCCAATATAAGAAGAATTTCTGTCTTTTTGCACCAACATATAGGGAATTTCTGCCTTTTTGCCCCCCAATAAGGGGAATTTCTGCAATTTTGCTCCAAAATACGGGGAATTTCTGCCTTTTTGCCCGAAAATAAGAAGAATGCATACCTTTTTTGCCATAAAAAAGGGTAATTTCTTCATTTTTGCTCCAAAATAAGGGGAATTTCTGCTTTTGGCCTCTAAATATGTGGAATTTCTGTCTTTATCCACACAAAACAAAGGGAATTTCTGTCTTTTTTGCCCCAACATAAAGAAAATTTCTGACTTATTACCCTGAAATAAGTGAAATTTCTGCAATTTTGCCCCAAAATAAGTGAAATTTCTGCTTTTTTGCCCCCAAATAAGGGAATTTCAGCCTTTTTACTTCAAAATAAGAAGAATTTCTGCATTTTGCCCCAAAATATGGGAAATTTCTGCCTTTTTGCCCCAAAATAAAAAAAATTTCTGAAATTTTGTACCAAAATAAAAGAAATTTCTGCCTTTTTGCCTCCAAATAAGAAAATGTGCTTTTTTCTCTGAAATAAATGAAATTTCTGCAATTTTGCCCCAAAATAAGTGAAATTTCTGCAATTTTGCCCCAAAATAAGTGAAATTTCTGGAATTTTGCCCCAAAATAAGTGGAATTTCTGAGTTTTGCCCCAAAATAAGGAGAATTTCTGTCTTTTTGCCCTAACATATAGGGAATTTCTGCCTTTTTGCCCCCCAATTAGAAAAATTTCTGCAGTTTTGCTCCAAAATAAGGGGAATTTCTGCTTTTTTGCCTCTAAATAAGTGGAATTTCTGTTTTTCCCCCCAAAAAATGGGAATTTCTGTCTTTTTTCTCAAAAATAAGGAAAATTTCTGACTTACTACCCTGAAATGAGTGAAATTTCTGCAATATTGCCCCAAAATAAGGAAAATTTCTGCCTTTTTATCCCAAAATACGGGAAATTTCAGACTTTTTACCTCAAAATAAGGGGAATTTCTGCATTTTTGCCACAAAATATTAGATATTTCTGCCTTTTTGCCCCAAAATAAGGAAAATTTATGCCTTTTTTCCCTGAAGTAAGTGAATTTCTGCAATTTTGCCCCAAAATAAATGAAATTTCTGCAATTTTGTCCCAAAATAAGGGATTTTTCTGGAATTTTGTCCCAAAATAAGGGAAATTTCTGGAATTTTGCTCCAAAATAAGTGGAATTTCTGAGTTTTGCCCCAAAATACAAAAAGCTTCTGCAATTTTGCTCCAAAATACGGGGAATTTCTGCCTTTTTGCCCGAAAATAAGAAGAATGCATACCTTTTTGCCATAAAAAAGAAAAATTTCTTCATTTTTGCTCCAAAATAAGGAAAATTTCTGCTTTTTTGCCTCTAAATAAATGAAATTTCAGTTTCTTTCTCCCAAAACAAAAGGCATTTCTGTCTTTTTTTGCCCCAAAATAAGGAAAATTTCTGACTTATTACCCTGAAATAAGTGAAATTTCTGCAATTTTGCCCCAAAATAAGGAAAATTTCTGACTTTTTGCCCCCAAAAAAGGGAATTTCAGCTTCTTTACCTCAAAATAAGGGGAATTTCTGCATTTGTGCCACAAAATATTAGGAATTTCTGAATTTTTGCCCCAAAATAAGGAAAATTTCTGCCTTTTTTCCCTGAAATAAGTGAAATTTCTGCAATTTTGCCCCAAAATTAGTGAAATTTCTGCAATTATGCCCCAAAATAAGGGAAATTTCTAGAATTTTGCCACAAAATAAGGGAAATTTCTGGAATTTTGCCCCAAAATAAGTGGAATTAATATGTTTTGCCCAAAATAAGGAGACTTTCTGTCTTTTTGCCCTAACATATAGGGAATTTCTGCCTTTTTGCCCCACAATTAGGGGAATTTCTGCAATTTTGCTCCAAAATACAGGGAATTTCTGCCTTTTTGCCCGAAAATAATAAGAATGCATACCTTTTTGCCATAAAAAAAGAAATTTCTTTATTTTTACTCCAAAAGAAGGGGAATTTCTGCTTTTTTGCCTCTAAATAAGTGAAATTTTTGTATTTTTCCCCCAAAACAAAGGGAATTTCTTTATTTTTTGACCCAAAATAAGGAAAATTTCTGCCTTATTACCCTGAAATAAGTGAAATTTCTGCAATTTTGCCCCAAATAAGAGAAATTTCTGTTTTTGCCCCCAAATCAGGGGAATTTCAGCCTTTTTACCTCAAAATAATAGGAATTTCTGCATGTTTGCCCCAAAATATGGAAAATTTCTGCTTTTTTGTCCCAAAATAAAAAAAAATTCTGCAATTTTGTACCAAAATAAAAGAAATTTCTGCCTTTTTGCCTCAAAATAAAGAAATTTCTGCTTTTTTTCTGAAATAAATGAAATTTCTGCAATTTTGCCCCAAAATAAGTGAAATTTCTACAATTTTGCCCCAAAATAAGTGAAATTTCTGGAAATTTGCCCAAAAATAAGTGGAATTTCTGAGTTTTGCCCCAAAATACGGAGAATTTCTGCAATTTTGCTCCAAAATACGGGGAATTATTGCCTTTTTGCCTGAAAATAAGAAGAATGCATACCTTTTTGCCATAAAAAAGGGAAATTCCCTCATTTTTGCTCCAAAATAAGTTGAATTTCTGCTTTTTTGCCTCTAAATAAGTGAAATTTCAGTCTTTTTCCCCCAAAACAAAAGGAATTTCTGTCATTTTGCCCCAAAATAAGGAAAATTTCTGACTTATTACCCTGAAATAAGTGAAATTTCTGCAATTTGGCCCCAAAATAAGAAAAATTTCTGCCTTTTTGCCTTCAACAAAAGGGAATTTCAGCTTTTTTACCTCAAAATGAGAGGAATTTCTGCATTTTTGTCACAAAATATTAGGAATTTCTGCCTTTTTGCCCCAAAATAAGGAAAATTTCTGAGTTTTTTCCCTGAAATAAGTTAAATTTCTGCAATTTTGCCCCAAAATAAGGGAAATTTCTGGAATTTTGCCCCAAAATAAGTGGAATTTCTGAGTTTTGCCCCAAAATAAGGAGAATTTCTCTCTTTTTGCCCCAACATATAGGGAAGTTATGCATTTTTGCCCCCCAATTAGGGGAATTTCTGCAATTTTGCTCAAAAATACGAGGAATTTCTGCCTTTTTGCCCGAAAATAAGCAGAATGCATACCTTTTTGCCATAAAAAAGGGAAATTTCTTCATTTTTGCTTCAAAATAAGGGGAATTTCTGCTTTTTGCCTCTAAATAAGTGGAATTTCTGTCGTTTTCCCCCAAAACAAAGGGAATTTCTGTTATTTTTGCCCCAAAATAAAAAAAATTTCTGACTTTTTTCCTTGAAATAAGTGAAATTTCTGCAATTTTGCCCCAAAATAAGTGAAATTTCTGCTTTTTTGCCCCCAAATAAGGGAATTTCAGCCTTTTTACCTCAAAATAAAAGGAATGTCTGCATTTTGCCCCAAAATATGGGATATTTCTGAATTTTTGCCCCAAAATAAGAAAAATTACTGCAATTTTGTACCAAAATAAAAAAATTTCTGCCTTTTTGCCCCCAAAGAAGAAAGTTTCTCCTTTTTTTCTGAAATAAATGAAATTTCTGCAATTTTGCCTTAAAATAAGTGAAATTTCTGCAATTTTGCCCCAAAATAAGTGAAATTTCTGAGTTTTGCCCCAAAATAAGGAGAATTTCTCTCTTTTTGCCCCAACATATAGGGAATTTCTGCATTTTTGCCCCCCAATTAGGGGAATTTCTGCAATTTTCCTCAAAAATACGAGGAATTTCTGCCTTTTTGCCCGAAAATAAGCAGAATGCATAACTTTTTGCCATAAAAAAGGGAAATTTCTTCATTTTTGCTTCAAAATAAGGGGAATTTCTGCTTTTTGCCTCTAAATAAGTGGAATTTCTGTCTTTTTCCCCGAAAACAAAGGGAATTTCTGTCTTTTTTGCCCCAAAATAAAAAAAAATTCTGACTTTTTTCCCTGAAATAAGTGAAATTTCTGCAATTTTGCCCCAAAATAAGTGAAATTTCTGCTTTTTTGCCCTCAAATAAGGGAATTTCAGCCTTTAACCTCAAATAAAGGGGAATGTTTGCATTTTGCTACAAAATATGGGATATTTCTGCCTTTTTGTACCAAAGTAAGAAAAATTTCTGCAATTTTGTACCAAAATAAAAAAAATTTCTGCCTTTTTGCCCCCAAAAAAGAAAATTTCTGCTTTTTTTCTGAAATAAATGAAATTTCTGCAATTTTGCCCCCAAAATAAGTGAAAGTTCTGCAATTTTGCCTCAAAATAAGTGAAATTTCTGGAAGTTTGCCCCAAAATAAGTGGAATTTCTGAGTTTTGCCCCAAAATAAGGAGAATTTCTGTCTTTTTGCCCCAACATATAGGGAATTTCTGCCTTTTTGCCCCACAATTAGGGAAATTTCTGCAGTTTTGCTCCAAAATAAGGAGAATTTCTTTTTTGCCTCTAAATAAGTGGAATTTCTGTCTTTTTCCCCCAAAACAAAGGGAATTTCTGTCTTTTTTGCTCCAAAATAAGAAAAATTTCTGACTTATTACCCTGAAATAAGTGAAATTTCTGCAATTTTGCCCCAAAATAATGGAAATTTCTGTCTTTTTGCCCCCAAATACGGGTATTTCAGCATTTTTACCTCAAAATAAGGGGAATTTCTGCATTTTTGCCACAAAATATTAGGAATTTCTGCCTTTTTGCCCCAAAATAAAGAAAATTTCTGCATTTTTTCCATGAAATAAGTGAAATTTCTGCAATTTTGCCCCAAAATAAGTTAAATTTTTGCAATTTTGCCCCAAAATAAGGGAAATTTCTGGAATTTTGCCCCAAAATAAGGGAAATTTCTGGAATTTTGCCCCAAAATAAGTGGAATTTCTGAGTTTTGGCCCAAAATAAGGAGAATTTCTGTATTTTTGCCCCAACATATAGGGTATTTCTGCCTTTTTGCCCCACAATTAGGGGAATTTCTACAATTTTGCTCCAAAATACGAGTAATTTCTTCCTTTTTGCCCGAAAATAAGAAGAATGCATACCTTTTTGCCATAAAAAAGGGAAATTCCTTCATTTTTGCTTTAAAATAAGGGGAATTTCTGCTTTTTTGCCTATAAATGAGTGGAATTTCTGTCTTTTTTTTTCCCCAAAACAAAGGGAATTTCTGTATTTTTTGAAACAAAATAAAGAAAATTTCTGATTTATTACACTGAAATAAGTGAAATTTCTGCAATTTTGCTCGAAATAAAAGAAATTTCTGCCTTTTTGCCCCCAAATAAGGGAAATTTCAGCCTTCTTACCTCAAATAAGGGGAATTTCTGCATTTTTGCCACAAAATATGGGAAATTTCTGCCTTTTTGCCCCAAAATAAAAAAAATTTCTGCAATTTTGTACCAAAATAAAAGAAATTTCTGCCTTTTTGCCTCAAAATAAGGAAATTTCTGCTTTTTTTTCTTAAATAAGTGAAATTTCTGCAATATTGCCCCAAAATAAGTGGAATTTCTGAGTTTTGACCGAAAATAAGGAGAATTTCTGTCTTTTTGCCCCAACATATAGGGAATTTCTGCCTTTTTGCTCCACAATTAGGGGAATTTCTGCAATTTTTCTCCAAAATACGGGGAATTTCTGCCTTTTTGCCCAAAAATAATAAGAATGCATATCTTTTTTCCATAAAAAAAGGGAAATTTCTTCATTTATGCTCCAAAATAAGGGGAATTTCTGCTTTTTTGCCTGTAAATACGTGGAATTTCTGTCTTTTTCCCACAAAACAAAGGGAATTTCTGTCTTTTTTGCCCCAAAATAAAAAAAATTTCTGAATTTTTCCCTGAAATAAGTGAAATTTCTGCAATTTTGCGCCAAAATATGTGAAATTTCTGGAATTTTGCCCCAAAATAAGTGGAATTTCTGAGTTTTGCCCCAAAATAAAGAGAATTTCTGTGTTTTTGCCCTAACATATAGGGAATTTCTGCCTTTTTGCCCCACAATTAGGGGAATTTCTGCAATTTTGCTCTAAAATACGAGGAATTTCTGCTTTTTTGCCCAAAAATAAGAAGAATGCATACATTTTTGCCATAAAAAGGGAAATTTCTTCATTTTTGTTTTAAAATAAGGGGAATTTCTTCTTTTTTGCCTATAAATAAGTGAAATTTCTGACTTTTTCCCCCAAAACAAAGGGAATTTCTGTATTTTTTGCCCCAAAACAGAGAAAATTTCTGACTTATTACCCTGAAATAAGTGAAATTTCTGCAATTTTGCCACAAATAAGAGAAATTTCTGCCTTTTTGCCCCCAAATAAGGGGAATTTCAGCCTTTTTACCTCAAAATAAGGGGAATTTCTGCATTTTTGCCACAAAATATGGGAAATTTCAGCATTTTTGCCCCAAAATAAAAAAAATTCTGCAATTTTGTACCAAAATAAAAGAAGTTTCTGCCTTTTTGCTTCAAAATAAGGAAATTTCTGCTTTTTTTCTGAAATAAGTGAAATTTCTGCAATATTGCCCCAAAATAAGTGAAATTTCTGAGTTTTGCCCCAAAATAAGGAGAATTTCTTTCTTTTTGCCCCAACATATAGGGAATTTCTGCCTTTTTGCCCCACAATTCGGGGAATTTCTGCCTTTTTGCCCAAAAATAATAAGAATGCATACCTTTTTTCTATAAAAAAGGGAAATTTCTTCATTTTTGCTCCAAAATAAGGGGATTTTCTGTTTTTTGCCTCTAAATAAGTGGAATTTCTGTCTTTTTCCCCCAAAACAAAGGGAATTTCTGTCTTTTTTGCCCCAAAATAAGGAAAATTTCTGACTTTTTTCCTCGAAATAAGTGAAATTTCTACAATTTTGCCACAGAATAAGTGAAATTTCTGCAATAGTGCCCCAAAATAAGTGAAATATCTGAGCTTTGCCCCAAAATAAGAATAATTTCTGTCTTTTTGCCCTAACATATAGGGAATTTCTGCCTTTTTGCCCCACAATTCGGGAAATATCTGCCTTTTTCCCCCAAAATTAGAAAAATTTCTGTAATTTTGTACCAATACTAAAGAAATTTCTGCCTTTTTGCCCCAAAATAAAAAAATTTCTGCTTTTTTTTCTGAAATAAGTGAAATTTCTGAAATTTTGCCCAAAAATAAGTGAAATTTCTGAGTTTTGCCCCAAAATAAGTGAAATTTCTGCTTTTTTGCCCCCAAATAAAGAAATTTCAGCCTTTTTACCTTAAAAGTAGGGGAATTTCTGAATTTTTGCCACAAAATATTAGGATTTTCTTCTTTTGCCCCAAAATAAGGAAAATTTCTGCCTTTTTTCCCTGAAATAAGTGAAGTTTCTGCAATTTTGCCCCAAAATAAGTGAAATTTTTGCAATTTTGCCCCAATATATGTGAAATTTCTGGAATTTTGCCCCAAAATAAGTGGAATTTCTGAGTTTTGCCACAAAATAAAAAGAATTTCTGTCTTTTTCCCCCACCATATAGGGAATTACTGCCTTTTTGCCCCACAATTAGGGGACTTTCTGCAGTTTTGCTCCAAAATAATGGGAATTTCTGCTGTTTTGCCTCTAAATAAGTGGAATTTCTTTCTTTTTCCCACAAAACAAAGGGAATTTCTGTCTTTTTTGCCCCAAAATAAGGAAAATTTCTGCTATTAACCCTGAAATAATTGAAATTTCTGCAATTTTGCCTCAAAATAAAGGAAATTTCTGCCTTTTTGCACCCAAATAAGGATAGTTTCAAACTTTTTACCTCAAAATAAGGGGAATTTATGCATTTTTGCCCCAAAATAAGGGAAATTTCTGCCTTTTTTCCCCAAAATAAGAAAAATTTCTGCAATTTTGTACCAAAATAAAAGAAATTTCTGCTTTTTTGCCCCAAAATAAGAAAATTTCTGCTTTGTTTTTCTGAAATAAGTGAAATTTCTGCAATTTTGCCCCAAAATAAGTCAAATTTCTGCAATTTTCCACTAAATAAGGAAAATTTCTGGAATTTTGCCCTAAAATAAGTGGAATTTCTGAGTTTTGCCCAAAAATAAGGAGAATTTCTGTCTTTTTGCCCCAACATATAGGAAATTTCTCCCTTTTTGCCCAACAATTAGGGGGATTTCTGCAATTTTGCTCCAAAATACAAGAATTTCTGCCTTTTTGCCCAAAAATGAGAAGAATGCATAACTTTTTGCCATAAAAAACGGAAATTTCTTCATTTTTACTCTAAAATAAGGAGAATTTCTGCTTTTTTGCCTCTAAAAGTGGAATTTCTGCCTTTTTTTTCCCAAAACAAAGGGAATTTCTGTCTTTTTTGCCCCAAAATAAGGAATATTTCTTACTTATTACCCTGAAATAAGTGAAATTTCTGCAATTTTGCCCCAAAATAAGGAAAATTTCTGCCTTTTTGCTCCCAAATACGGGGAATTTCAGCCTTTTTACCTCAAAATAAGGGGAATTTCTGCCTTTTTGCCCCAAAATAAGGAAAATTTCTGCCTTTTTTCCTTGAAATAAGTAAAATTTCTGCAATTTTGCCCCAAAATAAGTGAAATTTCTGCAATTTTGCCCCAAAATAAAATAAATTTCTGGAATTTTGCCCCAAAATAAGTGGAATTTCTGAGTTTTGCCCCAAAATAAGTAGAAATTCTGTCTTTTTGCCCTAACATATAGGGAATTTCTGCGTTTTTTCCCAAAATTAGGTGAAGTTCTGCAATTTTGCTCCAAAATACGGGGAATTTCTGCCTTTTTGCTCGAAAATAAGAAGAATGCATACTTTTTTTTTATAAAAAAGGGAAATTTCTTCATTTTTGCTCCAAAATAAGGGGAATTTCTGCTTTTTTGCCTCTAAATAAGTGGAATTTCTGTCTTTTTCCCCAAAAACAAAGGGAATTCCTGTCTTTTATGCCCCAAAATAATGAAAATTTTTGACTTATTACCCTGAAATAAGTGAAATTTGTGCAATTTTGCCGCAATATATGGGAAATTTCTGCCTTTTTGCCCCGAAATAAGGGCAATTTCAGCCTTTTACCTCAAAATAAGGGTAATTTCGGCATTTTTGCTACAAAATATTAGGAATTCCTGCCTTTTTGTTCCAAAATAAGGAAAATTTTTGCTTTTTTTTCCTGAAATAAGTGAAATTTCTGCAATTTTGCCCAAAAAATAAGTGAAATTTCTGCAATTTTGCCCGAAAATAAGTAAAATTTCTGGAATTTTGCCCCAAAATAAGTGTAATTTCTGAGTTTTGCCCCAAAATAAGGAGAATTTCTGTCTTTTTGCCCCAACATATAGGGAATTTCTGCTTTTTTGCCCTACAATTAGGGGAATTTCTGCAGTTTTGCTCCAAAATAAGGGGAATTTCTGCTTTTTTGCCTCTAAATTAGTGGAATTTCTATCTTTTTCTCCGAAAACAAAGGGAATTTCTGCCTTTTTTGCCCCAAAATAAGGAAAATTTCTGACTTATTACACTGAAATAAGTGAAATTTCTGCAATTTTCCCCCAAAATAAGGGAAATTTCTGCCTTTTGCCCCAAAATAAGGAAAATTTCTGCCTTTTTCACCCAAAATAAGAAATATTTCTGCAATTTTGTACCAAAATAAAAGAAATTTCTGCATTTTTCCCCAAAATAAGAAAATTTTTTTTCTGAAATAAGTGAAATTTCTGCAATTTTGCCCCAAAATAAGTGAAATTTCTGAGTTTTGCCCCAAAATAAGGAGAATTTCTGTCTTTTTGCCCCAACATATAAGGACTTTCTGCCTTTTTGCCCCACAGTTAGGAGAATTTCTGCAATTTTGCTCCAAAATACAGGAAATTTCTGCCTTTTTGCCCGAAAATAAGAAGAATGCATACCTTTTTGCCACAGAAAAAGGAAATTTCTTCATTTTTGCTCTAAAATAAGAGTAACTTCTGCTTTTTTGCCTCTAAATAAGTGGAAATTAAGTCTTTTTCCCCCAAAACAAAGGGAATTTCTGTCTTTTTTGCCCCAAAATAAGGAAAATTTCTGACTTATTACCCTGAAATAAGTGAAATTTCTGCAATTTTGCCCCAAAATAAGGGAAATTTCTGCCTTTTTGCAACCAAATAAGTAGAATTTCAGCCTTTTTACCTCAAAATAAGGGGAATTTATGAATTTTTGCCACAAAATAAGGGATATTTCTGCCTTTTTTCAACAAAATAAAAAAAATTTCTGCAATTTTGTACTAAAATAAAAGAAATTTCTGCTTTTTTACACCAAAATAAGAAAATTTTCTGCTTTTTTTTCTGAAATAAGTGAAATTTCTGCAATTTTGCCCCAAAATAAGTCAAATTTCTGCAATTTTGCACCTAAATAAGGGAAATTTCTGGAATTTTGCCCCAAAATAATTGGAATTTCTGAGTTTTGCCCAAAAATAAGGAGAATTTCTGTCTTTTTGCCCCAACATATAGGGAATTTTTGCCTTTTTCCAAACAATTAGGGGAATTTCTGCAATTTTGCTCCAAAATACGGGGAATTTCTGCCTTTTTGCCCAAAAATGAGAAGAATGCATAACTTATTGCCATGAAAAAGGGAAATTTCTTCATATTTACTCCAAAATAAGGAGAATTTCTGCTCTTTTGCCTCTAAAAGTGGAATTTCTGTTTTTTTTCCCCAAAACAAAGCAAATTTCTGTCTTTTTTGCACAAAAATAAGGAAAATTTCTTACTTATTACCCTGAAATATGTGAAATTTCTGCAATTTTTCCCCAAAATAAGGAAAATTTCTGCCTTTTTGCACCCAAATACGGGGAATTTCAGCTTTTAACCACAAAATAAGGGGAATTTCTGCATTTTTGCCACAAAATATTAGGAATTTCTGCCTTTTTGCCTCAAAATAAGGAAAATTTATGCCTTTTTTCCCTGAAATAAGTGAAATTTCTGCAATTTTGCACCAAAATAAGTGAAATTTCTGCAATTTTGCCCCAAAATAAGGGAAATTTCTGGAATTTTGCCCCAAAAAAGTGGAATTTCTGAGTTTTGCCCCAAAATAATGAGAATTTGTGTCTTTTTGCCCTAACATATAGGGAATTTCTGCCTTTTTGCCCAAAATTAGGGGAAGTTCTGCAATTTTGCTCCAAAATACGGGGAATTTCTGCCTTTTCGCGCGAAAATAAGCAGAATGCATATTTTTTTCCATAAAAAAGGGAAATTTCTTCATTTTTGCTCCAAAATAAGGGGAATTTCTGCTTTTTTCCCTCTAAATAAGTGGAATTTCTGTCTTTTTCCCCCAAAACAAAAGGAATTCCTTTCTTTTTTGCCCCAAAATAATGAAAATTTCTGACTTATTACCCTGAAATAAGTGAAATTTGTGCAATTTTTGCCGCAAAATAAGGGAAATTTCTGCCTTTTTGCCCATAAATAAGGGCAATTTCAGCATTTTTACCTCAAAATAAGGGGAATTTCGGCATTTTTGCCACAAAATATTAAGAATTTCTGCCTTTTTGTCCCAAAATAAAAAAAAAAATTTGCTTTTTTTCCCTGAAATAAGTGAAATTTCTGCAATTTTGCCCCAAAATAAGTGAAATTTTTGCAATTTTGCCCCAAAATAAGTGAAATTTCTGGAATTTTGACCCAAAATAAGTGGAATTTCTGAGTTTTGCCCCAAAATAAGGAAAATCTCTGTTTATTTGCCCCAACATATAGGAAATTTCTGCTTTTTTGCCCCACAATTAGGAGATTTTCTGCAGTTTTGCTCCAAAATAAGGGGAATTTCAGCTTTTTTGCCTCTAAATATGTGGAATTTCTATCTTTTTCCCGAAAAAAAAGGGAATTTCTGTCTTTCTTGCCCCAAAATAAGAAAAATTTCTGACTTATTACCCTGAAATAAGTGAAATTTCTGCCATTTTGCCCCAAAATAAGGGAAATTTCTGCCTTTTTGCTCTAAAATAAGGGAAATTTCTGCCTTTTTCCCCCAAAATAAGAAAAATTTCTGCAATTTTGTACCAAAATAAAAGAAATTTCTGCCTTTTTGCCACAAAATAAGAAAATTTTTTTTTCTGAAATAAGTGAAATTTCTTCAATTTTGCCCCAAAATAAGTGAAATTTCTGAGTTTTGCCCCAAAATAAGGAGAATTTCTGACTTTTTGACCCAACATATAAGGAATTTCTGCCTTTTTGCCCCACAATTAGGGGAAATTCTGCAATTTTGCTCCAAAATACGGAATATTTCTGCCTTTTTGCCCGAAAATAAGAAGAATGCATACCCTTTTGCCACAAAAAAAAGAAATTTCTTCATTTTTGCTCCAAAATAAAGAGAATTTCTGCTTTTTTTCCTCTAAGTAAGTGGAAATTCAGTCTTTTTCCCGCAAAACAAAGGGAATTTCTGTCTTTTTTGCTCCAAAATAATGAAAATTTCTGACTTATTACCCTGAAATAAGTGAAATTTCTGCAATTTTGCCCCAAAATAAGGGAAATTTCTGCCTTTTTCCCCCCAATAAGGGGAATTTCAGCATTTATACCTCTAAATAAGGGGTATTTCTGCATTTTTGCAACACAATATGGGAAATTTCTGCCTTTTTGCCCCAAAATACAAAAAATTTCTGCAATTTTATACCAAAATAAAAGAAATTTCTGCCTTTTTTCCCCAAAATAAGAAAATTTCTGCTTTTTTTCTGAAATAAGTGAAATTTCTGCAATTTTGCCCCAAAGTAAGTGAATTTTCTGCAATTTTGCCCCAAATTAAGGAAAATTTCTGAAATTTCGCCCTAAAATAAGTGGAATTTCTGAGTTTTGCGCTAAAATAAGGAGAATTTCTGTCTTATTGCCCCAACATATAGGGAATTTCTGCCTTTTTGCCCCACAATTAGGGGAATTACTGCAATTTTGCTACAAAATTCGGGGAATTTTTGCCTTTTTGCCAAAAATAAGAAGAATGCATAAGTTTTTGATACAAAAAAAGGAAATTTCTTCATTTTTGCACCAAAATAAGGGCAACTTCTGCATTTTTGCCTCTAAATAAGTGGAAATTAAGTATTTTTCCCCCAAAACAAAGGGAATTTCTGTCTTTTTTGCCCCAAAATAAGGAAAATTTCTGACTTATTACCCTGAAATAAGTGACATTTCTGCAATTTTGCCCCAAAATAAGGAAAATTTCTGCGTTTTTGCCCCCACATAAGGGGAATTTCAGCTTTTTTACCTCAAAATAAGGGGAATTTCTGCATTTTTGCCCCAAAATATGGGCAATTTCTGCCTTTTGCCCCAAAATACAAAAAATTTCTGCAATTTTATACCAAAATAAAAGAAATATCTGCCTTTTTGCCCCAAAATAAGAAAATTTCTGCATTTTTTCTGAAATAAGTGAAATTTCTGCAATTTTGCCTCAAAGTAAGTCAAATTTCTGCAATTTTTCCACAAAATTAGGGAAATTTCTGAAATTTTGCCCCAAAATAAGTGGAATTCATGAGTTTTGCCCTAAAATAAGGAGAATTTCTGTTTTTTTGCCTCAACATATAGGGAATTTCTGCCTTTTTGCCTCACAATTACGGGAATTTCTGCAATTTTGCTCCAAAATACAGGGAATTTCTGCCTTTTTTCCCGAAAAATAAGAAGAATGCATACCTTTTTGCCACAAAAAAGGAAATTTTTTCATTTTTACTCCTAAATAAGGGGAATTTCTGGTTTTTTGCCTATAAATAAGTGGAAATTCAGACTTTTTCCCCTAAAACAAAGGAAATTTCTGTCTTATTTGCCCCAAAATAAGGAAAATTTCTGACTTAGTACCCTTAAATAAGTGAAATTTCTGCAATTTTGCCCCAAAATAAGGGAAATTTCTGCCTTTTGCGTCCAAATAAGGGAAATTTCAGCTTTTTTACATAGAATAAGGGGAATTTCTGCATTTTTGCCCCAAAATATGGGAAATTTCTGTCTTTTTGCCCCAAAATACGAAAAATTTCTGCAATTTTGTACCAAAATAAAAGAAATTTCTGCCTTTTTGCCCCAAAATAAGAAAATTTCTGCTTTTTTTCTGAAATAAGAAAAATGTCTGCAATTTTGCCCCAAAATAAGTCAAATTTCTCCAATTTTGCCCCCAAAATAAGGGAAATTTCTGATATTTTGCCTCAAAATAAGTGGAATTTCTGAGTTTCTCCCCAAAATAAGGAGAATTTCTGTCTTTTTGCCCCAACATATAGGGAATTTCTGCCTCTTTGCCCCACAATTAGGGGAATTTCTGCAATATTGCTCAAAAATCCGGGAAATTTCTGCCTTTTTGCCCGAAAATAAGAAGAATGCATAGCTTTTTGCCATAAAAAAGGGAAATTTCTTCATTTTTGCCCCAAATTAGGGGTATTTCTGCTCTTTTGCCTCTAAATAAGTGGAATTTCTGTCTTTTTCCCCGAAAACAAAGGGAATTTCTGTCTCTTTTGCCCCAAATTAAGGAAAATTTCTGACTTATTACCCTGAAATAAGTAAAATTTCTGCAATTTTGCCACAAAATAAGGGAAATTTCTGCCTTTTTGCAACCAAATAAGGGGAATTTCAGCCTTTTTACCTCAAAATAAGGGAAATTTCTGCATTTTTGACACAAAATATTAGGAATTTCTTCCTTTTTTCCCCAAAATAAGGAAAATTTCTGCCTTTTTTTCACTGAAATAAGTGAAATTTCTGCAATTTTGCCACAAAATAAGTAAAATTTGTGCAATTTTTCCCCAAAATAAGAGAAATTTCTGGAATTTTGCCCCAAAATAAGTAGAATTTCTGAGTTCTGCCCCAAAATAAGTAGAATTTCTGTCTTTTTGCCCTAACATATAGGGAATTTTTGCATTTTCTCCAAAATTAAAGGAATTTCTGCAATTTTGCTGCAAAATACAGGGAATTTCTGCCTTTTTGCCCGAAAATAAGAAGAATGCATATATTTTTGCCATAGAAAAAGGAAATTTCTTCATTTTTGCTCAAAAATAAGGGGAATTTCTGCTTTTTTGCCTCTAAATACGTGGAATTTCTGTCTTTTTCCCCCAAAACAAAGAGAATTTCTGTCTTTTTTGCCCCAAAATAAGAAAAATTTGTGACTTATTACCCTGAAATAAGTGTAATTTGTGCAATTTTGCCACAAAATAAGGAAAATTTCTGCATTTTTGCCCCCAAATAAGTGGAATTTCAGCATTTTTACCTCAACATAAGGGGAATTTTGGCATTTTTGCCACAAAATATTAGGAATTTCTGCCTTTTTGCCCAAAAATAAAAAAATTTCACTTTTTTTCCCTGAAATAAGTGAAATTTCTGCAATTTTGCCGCAAAATAAGTGAAATTTCTGCAATTTTGCCCTAAAATAAGTGAAATTTCTGGAATTTTGCCCAAAATTAAGTGAAATTTCTGAATTTTGCCCCAAAATAAGGAGAATTTCTGTCTTTTTGCCCCAAGATATAGAGAATTTCTGCCTTTCTGCCCCACAATTAAGGGAATTTCTGCAGTTTTGCTCCAAAAAAAGGCGAATTTCTGCTTTTTGGCCTCTAAATAAGTGGAATTTCTGTCTTTTCCCCACAAAACAAAGGGAATTTCTGTTTTTTTTGCCCCAAAATAAGGAAAATTTCTGACTTATTACCCTGAAATAAGTGAAATTTCTGCAATGTTGCCCCAAAATAAGTCAAATTTCTGCAATTTTGCCCCAAAATAAAAGAAATTTCTGGAATTTTGCTCTAAAATAAGTGAAATTTCTGAGTTTTGCCCCAAAATAAGGAGAATTTCTGTCTTTTTGCCCCAACATATAGGGAATTTCTGCCTTTTTGCCCCACATTTGAAGGAATTTCTGCAATTTTGCTCCAAAATACGAGGAATTTCTGCCTTTTTGCCCGAAAATAAGAAGAATGCATACCTTTTTGCGATAAAAAAGTGAAATTAATTCATTTTTGCTCCAAAAAAAGAGGAAATTCTGATTTTTGCCTCAAAATAAGTAGAATTTCTGTCTTTTTCCTTCAAAGCAAAGGAAATTTCTGTCATTTTTGCCCCAAAATAAAAAAAAATTTCTGACTTATTACCCTGAAATTAGTGAAATTGTTGCAATTTTGCCCCAAAATAAGGGAAATTTCTGCCTATTTGCCCCCAAATAATGGGAATTTCAGCCTTTTTACCTCAAAATAAGGGGAATTTCTGCCTTTTTGCCCCAAAATAAGAAAATTTCTCCTTTTTTTTTGAAATAAGTGAAATTTCTGCAATTTTGCCCCAAAATAAGTGAAATTTCTGTAATTTTGCCCCAAAATAATAGAAATTTCTGGAATTTTGCTCCAAAATAAGTAGAATTTCTGAGTTTTGCCCCAAAATAAGGAGAATTTCTGTCTTTTTGCCCCAACATATAGGGAATTTCTGCCTTTTTGCCCCACAATTAGGGGAATTTCTGCAATTTGCTCCAAAATACGAAGAATTTCTGCCTTTTTGTCCAAAAATAAAAAGAATGCATAACTTTTTGCCATAAAAAAGGGAAATTTCTTCATTTTTGCTCCAAAATAAGGGGAATTTCTGCTTTTTTGCCTCTAAATAAGTGGAATTTCTGTCTTTTTCCCCCAAAACAAAGGGAATTTCTGTCTTTTTTGCCCCAAAATAAGGAAAATTTCTGACTTATTACTCTGAAGTAAGTGAAATTTCTGCACTTTTGCCCCAAAATTAGAAAAATTTCTGCTTTTGCCACCAAAAAAGGGGAATTTCAGCATTTTTACCTCAAAATAAGGGTAATTTCTGCGTTTTTGCCACAAAATATTAGGAATTTCTGCCTTTTAGCCCAAAAATAAAGAAAATTTCTGCCTTTTTTCCCAGAAATAGGTAAAATTTCTGCAATTTTGCCCCAAAATAAGTGAAGTTTCTGCCATTTTGCCCCAAAATTATAAAAGTTTCTGGAATTTTGCCCCAATATAAGTGGAATTTCTGAGTTTTGCACCAAAATAAGGAGAATTTCTGTCTTTTTTCCCCAACATATAGGGAATTTCTGCCTTTTTGCCCCAAATTTAGGGGAATTTCTGCAATTTTGTTCCAAAATACGGGGAGTTTCTGCCTTTTTGCCCGAAAATAAGAAGAATGCATACCTTTTGCCATAAAAAAGGGAAATTTCTTCATTTTTGCTCCAAAATAAGGTGAATTTCTGCTTTTTAGCCTCTAAATAAGTGGAATTTCTGTATTTTTCCCCCAAAACAAAGGGAATTTCTGTTTTTTTTGCCCCAAAATAAGGAAAATTTCTGACTTATTACCCTGAAATAAGTGAAATTTCTGCAATTTTGCCCCAAAATAAGGGAAATTTCTGCCTTTTTGCCTCCAAATAAGGGGAATTTCAGCCTTTTTACCTCAAAATAAGGGGAATTTCTGCATTTTTGCCACAAAATATTAGGAATTCCTGCCTTTTTGCCCCAAATTAAGGAAAATTTCTGCCTTTTTTCTTTGTAGCAAGTGAAATTTCTGCAATTTTGCCCCAAAATAAGTGAAATTTCTGCCTTTTTGTTCCAAAATAAGGAGAATTTCAGCCTTTTTACCTCAAAATAAGTAGAATTTCTGCATTTTTGCCTCAAAATATGGGAAATTTCTGACTTATTACCCTGAAATAATTGAAATTCCTGCAATTTTGCCCCAAAATAATGGAAATTTCTGGAATTTTGCCCCAAAATAATGGAAATTTCTAAAATTTTGCCCCAAAATAAGTGGAATATCTGAGTTTTGCCTCAAAATAAGGAGAATTTCTGTCTTTTTGCCCCACAATTAGGGGAATTTCTGCAATTTTGCTCCAAAATACGAGGAATTTCTGCCTTTTTCCCCGAAAATAAGAAGAATGCATACCTTTTTGCCATAAAAAAGGGAAATTTCTTCATATTTGCGCCAAAAGAAGGGGAATTTCTGCATTTTTGCCTCTAAATAAGTGGAATTTTTGCCTTCTTCCCCGAATACAAAGGGAATTTCTGTATTTTTTGCTCCAAAAGAAGGAAATTTCTGAATTATTACCCTGAAATAAGAGAAATTTCTGCAATTTTTCCTTAAATAAGGGAAATTTCTGCCTTCTAGCACCCAAATAAGGGGAATTTCAGCCTTTTTACCTCAAAATAATGGAAATTTCTGCATTTTTGCCACAAAATATTAGGAATTTCTGCCCTTTTGCCACAAAATAAGGAAAATTCCTGTCTTTTTTCTCTGAAATAAGTCAAATTTCTGCAATTTTGCCCCAAAATAAGTGAAATTGCTGCAATTTTGCCCCAAAATAAGGGAAACTTCTTGAATTTTGCCCAAAAATAAGTGGAATTTCTGAGTTTTGTCTCAAAATAAGTAGAATTTCTGTCTTTTTGCCCCAACATATAGGGAATTTTTGCCTTTTTGCCCCACAATTAGGGGAATTTCTGCAATTTTGCTCCAAAATACGAGGAATTTCTGCCTTTTTGCCCGAAAATAAAAAGAATGCATACCTTTTGGCCATAAAAAAAAGAAATTTCTACATTTTTGCTCCAAAATAAAAGGAATTTTTGCTTTTTTGCCTCTAAATAAGTGGAATTTCTCTCTTTTTCCCCAAAAACAAAGGGAATTTCTGTCTTTTTGCCCCTAAATAAGGAAAATTTCTGAATTATTACCCTGAAATCAGTGAAATTACTGCAATTTTGCCCCAAAATAATGGAAATTTCTGCCTTTTTGCCCCCAAATAATGGGAATTTCAGCCTTTTTACCTAAAAATAAGGGGGGTTTCTGCATTTTTGCCACAAAATATGGGAAATTTCTGACTTTTTGCCTAAAATAACAAAAATTTCTGCAATTTTGTACAAAAATATAGGTAATTTCTGCTTTTTTGCCCCAAAATAAAAAAAATTTCTGCTTTTTTTTTGCCTGAAATATGTGAAATTTCTGCAATTTTGCCCCAAAATAAGTGGAATTTCTGAGTTTTGCCCCAAAATGAGTAGAATTTCTGTCTTTTTGCCCCAACATATAGGGAATTTCTGCATTTTTGCCCCACAATTAGGTTAATTTCTGCAATTTTGCTCCAAAATACAGGGAATTTCTGCCTTTTTGCCCGAAAATAAGAAGAAAGCACACCTTTTTGCCATAAAAAAGGGAAATTACTGCAATTTTGCTCCAAAATAAAGGGAATTTCTGCTTTTTTGCCTCTAAATAAGTAGAATTTCTGTCTTTTTCTCCCAAAACAAAGAGAATTTCTGTATTTTTGCCCCAAAATAAGGAAAATTTCTGACTTATTACCCTGAAATCAGTGAAATTTCTGCAATTTTGCCCCAAAATAAAGGAAATTTCTGCCTTTTTGCTCCCAAATAAGGGGAATTTTAGCCTTTTACCTCAAAATAAGGGGAATTTCTGCATTTTTGCCACAAAATATTAGGAATTTCTGCCTTTTTGCCCCAAAATAAGGAAAATTTCTGCCTTTTTTTCATGAAATAAGTGAAATTTCTGCAATGTTGCCCCAAAACAAGTGAAATTTCTGCAATTTTGCCCCAAAATAAGTGGAATTTCTGAGTTTTGTCCCAAAATAAGGAGAATTTCTGTCTTTTAGCCCCAACATATAGGGAATTTCTGACTTTTGCCCCACAAGTAGGTTAATTTCTGCAATTTTGCTCCAAAATACGGAGAATTTCTGCCTTTTTGCCCGAAAATAAGAATTCATACCTTTTTGCCATAAAAAGGGGAAATTCCTGTAATTTTGCTCCAAAATAAGGGGAATTTCTGCTTTTTTGCCTCTAAATATGTGGAATTTCTGTCTTTTCCCCCCAAAACAAAGGGAATTTCTGTCTTATTTGCACCAAAATAAGGAAATTTTCTGACTTATTACCCTGAAATAAGTGAAATTTCTGAAATTTTGTCCCAAAATAAGGGAAATTTCTGCCTTTTTGCCCCCAAATAAGGGGAATTTCACACTTTTACCTCAAAATAAAGGGAATTTCTGCATTTTTGCCACAAAATATTATGAATTTCTGCATTTTTGCCCCAAAATAAGGAAAATTTCTGCCTTTTTTCCCTGAAATAAGTGAAATTTCTGCAATTTTGCCCCAAAATAAGGGAAATTTCTGCCTTTTTGCTTCCAAATAAGAAAATTTCTTCTTTTTTTTCTGAAATATGTGAAATTTCTACAATTTTGCCCCAAAATAAGTGAAATTTCTACAATTTTGCCCCAAAATAAGTAAAATTTCTGGAATTTTGCCCCAAAATAAGTTGAATTTCTGAGTTTTGACCCAAAATAAGGAGAATTTCTGTTTTTTTGCCCCAACATATCGGGAATTTCTGCCTTTTTGACTCACAATTAGGGGATTTTCTGCAATTTTGCCTCAAAAGAAGAGAAATTTCTGCTTTTTTTCCCTGAAATAAGTGGAATTTCTGCAATTTAGCCCCAAAATAAGAGAAATTTCTGCAATTTTGCCCCAAAATAAAAGAAATTTCTGCAATTTTGTACCAAAATAAAAGAAATTTCTGCTTTTTTGCCCCAAAATAAGAAAATTTCTGCTTTTTTTCCCTTAAATAAGTGAAATTTCTGCAATTTTGCCCCAAAATAAGCGAAATTTCTGTAATTTTGCCGCAAAATAAGTGGAATTTCTTAGTTTTGCCCCAAAATAAGGAGAATTTCTGTCTTTATGCCCCAACATATAGGAAATTTCTGCCTTTTTGCCCCACAATTAGAGGAATTTCTGCAATTTTGCTCCAAAATACGGGAAATTTCTGCCTTTTTGCCCCAAAATAAAAAGAATGCATAACTTTTTGCCATAAAAAAGGGAAATTTCTTCATTTTTGCTCCAAAATAAGGGGAATTTCTGCTTTTTTTTGCCTCTAAATAAGTGGAATTTCTGTCTTTTTCCCTCAAAACAAAGGGAATTTCTGTCATTTTTGCATCAAAATAAAAAAAATTTCTGACTTATTACCCTGACATAAGTGAAATTTCTGCAATTTTGCCACAAAATAAAGGAAATTTCTCAATTTTGCCCCCAAATAAGGGGAATTTAAGCATTTTTACCTCAAAATAAGGGGAATTTCTGCATTTTTGCCCCAAATATGGGAAATTTCTGCCTTTTTGCCCCCAAATAAGAAGAATTTCAGCCTTTTTACCTCAAAATAATGGAATTTCTGAATTTTTGCCACAAAATATTAGGAATTTCTGACCTTTTGCCCCCAAAAAAGAAGAATTTCAGCCTTTTTACCTCAAAATAATGGAATTTCTGAATTTTTGCCACAAAATATTAGGAATTTCTGCCCTTTTGCCCCAAAATAAGAAAAATTACTACCTTTTTTCCCTAAAATATGTGAAATTTCTGCAATTTTGCCCCAAAATAAGTGAAATTTTTGCAATTTTGCCACAAATAAGAAAATTTCTGCTTTTTTCCCTGAAATGAGTGAAATTTGTGCAATTTTGCCCCAAAATAGGTGAACTTTCTGCAATTTTGCCCCAAAATAAGGGAAATTTGTGCTTTTTGCCCCCAAATAAGGGGAATTTCAGCCTTTTTACCTCAAAATAAGGGGAATTTTTGCATTTTTGCCCCAAAATATGGGAAATTTCTGCCTTTTTGCCCAAAATTAAAAAAATTGCAATTTTGTACCAAAATAAAAAAATTTCTGCCTTTTTGCCCCAAAATAAAAAAATTTCTGCATTTTTCCCTTAAATAAGTAAAATTTCTACAATTTTGCCCCAAAATAATGGAAATTTCTGGAATTTTTACCCTGAAGTAAGTAAAATTTCTGCAATTTTGCCCCAAAATAAGGGAAATTTCTGCCTTTTTCCCTCCAAATAAGGGGAATTTCAGCCTTTTTACCTCAAAATAAGGGTAATTTCTGCATTTTTGCCACAAAATATTAGGAA
Organism: Micromys minutus; assembly: GCF_963924665.1. Lineage (NCBI taxonomy): Eukaryota > Metazoa > Chordata > Mammalia > Rodentia > Muridae > Micromys > Micromys minutus. The sequence continues at coordinate 980,716 of NW_027667217.1, forward strand.
TTTCTGCCCTTTTGCCCCAAAATAAGGAAAATTTCTGTCTTTTTTCTCTGAAATAAGTGAAATTGCTGCATTTTGCCCCAAAATAAGGGAAACTTCTTGAATTTTGCCCCAAAATAAGTGGAATTTCTGAGTTTTGCCCCAAAATAAGGAGAATTTCTGTCTTTTTGCCCCAACATATAGGGAATTTTTGCATTTTTGCCCCACAATTAGGGGAATTTCTGCAATTTTGCTTCAAAATACGGGGAATTTCTGCTTTTTTGCCCGAAAATAAGAAGAATGCATACCTGTTTGCCATTAAAAAGAGAAATTTCTTCATTTTTGCTCCAAAATAAGGGGAATTTTTGCTTTTTTGCCTCTAAATAAGTGGAATTTCTGTCTTTTTCCCCCAAAACAAAGGGAATTTCTGTCTTTTTGCCCCAAAATAGGGAAAATTTCTGACTTATTACCCTGAAATCAGTGAAATTACTGCAATTTTTCCCCAAAATAAGGAAAATTTCTGCATTTTTGCCCCCAAATAATGGGAATTTCAGCCTTTTTACCTAAAAATTAGGGGAGTTTCTGCATTTTTGCCACAAAATATGTGAAATTTCTGACTTTTTGCCTAAAATAAGAAAAATTTCTGCAATTTAGTACCAAAATATAGGTAATTTCTGCTTTTTGGCCCCAAAATAAAAAAAAATTCTGCTTTTTTTTGCCTGAAATATGTGAAATTTCTGCAATTTTGCACCAAAATAAGGGAAATTTCTGGATTTTTGCCCCAAAATAAATGGAATTTCTGAGTTTTGCCTTAAAATAAGGAGAATTTATGTTTTTTTGCCCCAACATATAGGGAATTTCTGCCTTTTTGCCCCACAATTAGGTTAATTTCTGTAATTTTGCTCCAAAATACGGGTAATTTCTGCCTTTTTGCCTGAAAATAAGAAGAAAGCACACCTTTTTGCCATAAAAAAGGGAAATTACTGCAATTTTGCTCCAAAATAAATGGAATTTCTGCTTTTTTGCCTCTAAATAAGTAGAATTTCTGTCTTTTTACCCCAAAACAAAGAGAATTTCTGTCTTTTTGCCCCAAAATAAAGATAATTTCTTAATTATTACCCTGAAATCAGTGAAATTTCTGCAACTTTGCCCTAAAATAAAGGAAATTTCTGCCTTTTTGCCCCCAAATAAGGGGAATTTTAGCCTTTTACCTCAAAATAAGGGGAATTTCTGCATTTTTGCCACAAAATATTAGGAATTTCTGCCTTTTTGCCTCAAAATAATGAAAATTTCTGCCTTTTTTCCATGAAATAAGTGAAATTTCTGCAATGTTGCCCCAAAACAAGTGAAATTTCTGCAATTTTGCCCCAAAATAAGTGGAATTTCTGAGTTTTGTCCCAAAATAAGGAGAATTTCTGTCTTTTAGCCCCAACATATAGGGAATTTCTGCCTTTTTGCCCCACAAGTAGGTTAATTTCTGCAATTTTGCTCTAAAATACGGGGAATTTCTGCCTTTTTGCCCGAAAATAAGAATTCATACCTTTTTGCCATAAAAAGGGGAAATTCCTGTAATTTTGCTCCAAAATAAGGGGAATTTCTGCTTTTTTGCCTCTAAATATGTGGAATTTCTGTCTTTTCCCCCCAAAACAAAGGGAATTTCTGTCTTATTTGCACCAAAATAAGGAAATTTTCTGACTTATTACCCTGAAATAAGTGAAATTTCTGAAATTTTGTCCCAAAATAAGGGAAATTTCTGCCTTTTTGCCCCCAAATAAAAGGAATTTCACCCTTTTACCTCAAAATAAAGGGAATTTCTGCATTTTTGCCACAAAATATTAGGAATTTCTGCATTTTTGCCCCAAAATAAGGAAAATTTCTGCCTTTTTTCCCTGAAATAAGTGAAATTTCTGCAATTTTGCCCCAAAACAAGTGAAATTTCTGCAATTTTGCCCCAAAATAATGGAAATTTCTGCAATTTTGTACCAAAATAAAAGAAATTTCTGCCTTTTTGCTTCCAAATAAGAAAATTTCTTCTTTTTTTTCTGAAATATATGAAATTTCTGAAATTTTGCCCCAAAATGAGTGAAATTTCTACAATTTTGCCCCAAAATAAGTAAAATTTCTGGAATTTTGCCCCAAAATAAGTGGAATTTCTGAGTTTTGACCCGAAATAAGGAGAATTTCTGTTTTTTTGCCCCAACATATATGGAATTTCTGCCTTTTTGCCTCACAATTAGGGGAATTTCTGCAATTTTGCCTCAAAAGAAGAGAAATTTCTGCCTTTCTTCCCTGAAATAAGTGGAATTTCTGCAATTTAGCCCCAAAATAAGTGAAATTTCTGCAATTTTGCCCCAAAATAAGGGAAATTTCTGCAATTTTGTACCAAATAAAAGAAATTTTGCTTTTTCACCCAAAATAAGAAAATTTCTGCTTTTTTTCCCTTAAATAAGTGAAATTTCTGCAATTTTGCCCCAAAATAAGTGATTTTCTGCAATTTTGCCCCAAAATAAGCGAAATTTCTGGAATTTTGCCGCAAAGTAAGTGGAATTTCTGAGTTTTGCCACAAAATAAGGAGAATTTCTGTCTTTATTCCCCAACATATAGGGAATTTCTGCCTTTTTGCCCCACAATTAGAGGAATTTCTGCAATTTTGCTCCAAAATACGGGAAATTTCTGTCTTTTTGCCCCAAAATAAGAAGAATGCATACCTTTTTTGCCATAAAAAAGGGAAATTTCTTCATTTTTGCTCCAAAATACGGGGAATTTCTGCTTTTTTGCCTCTAAATAAGTGGAATTTCTGTCTTTTTCCCCCAAAACAAAGGGAATTTCTGTCTTTTTTGCCCCAAAATAAAAAAAATTTCTGACTTATTACCCTGACATAAGTGAAATTTCTGCAATTTTGCCCCAAAATAAGGGAAATTTCTCAATTTTTGCCCCCAAATAAGGGGAATTTCAGCTTTTTTACCTCAAAATAAGGGGAATTTCTGCATTTTTGCCCCAATAATGGGAAATTTCTGCCTTTTCGCCCCAAAATAAGAAAATTTCTGTCTTTTGTCCCTGAAATAAGTGAAATTTCTGCAATTTTGCCCCAAAATAAGGGAAATTTCTGCCTTTTTTCCCCCAAATAAGAAGAATTTCAGCCCTTTTACCTCAAAATAAGGGGGATTTCTGAATTTTTGCCACAAAATATTAGGAATTACTGCCTTTTTGCCCCAAAATAAAAAAAATTTCTACCGTTTTTCCCTGAAATATGTGATATTTCTGCAATTTTGCCTCAAAATAAGTGAAATTTTTGCAATTTTGCCACAAAATAAGAAAATTTCTGCTTTTTTCCCTGAAATGAGTGAAATTTCTGCAATTTTGCCCCAAAATAGGTGAAATTTCTGCAATTTTGCCCCAAAATAAGGGAAATTTCTGCTTTTTGCCCCCAAAGAAGGGGAATTTCAGCCTTTTTACCTCAAAATAAGGGGCATTTTTGCATTTTTGCCCCAAAATATGGGAAATTTCTGCCTTTTTGCTCAAAAAAAAATTTTGCAATTTTGTACCAAAATAAAAGAAATTTGTGCCTTTTTGCCCAAAAATAAAAAAATTTCTGCATTTTTCCCTTAAATAAGTAAAATTTCTACAATTTTGCCCCAAAATAAGGGAAATTTCTGGAATTTTCACCCTGAAGTAAGTGAAATTTCTGCAATTTTGCCCCAAAATAAGGGTAATTTCTGCATTTTTGCCACAAAATATTAGGAATTTCTGCCCTTTTGCCCCAAAATAAGGAAAATTCCTGTCTTTTTTTTCTGAAATAAGTCAAATTTCTGCAATTTTGCCCCAAAATAAGTGAAATTGCTGCAATTTTGCCCCAAAATATGGGAAACTACTTGAATTTTGCCCCAAAATAAGTGGAATTTCTGAGTTTTGCCCCAAAATAAGGAGAATTTCTGTCTTTTTGCCCCAACATATAGGGAATTTCTGCATTTTTGCCCCACAATTAGGGGAATTTCTGCAATTTTGCTCCAAAATACGGGGAATTTCTGCGTTTTTGTCTGAAAATAGGAAGAATGCATACCTTTTTGCCATAAAAAGGGAAATTTCTTCATTTTTGCTCCAAAATAAGGGAAATTTCTGCTTTTTTGCCTCTAAATAAGTGGAATTTCTGTCTTTTTCCCCCAAAACAAAGGGAATTTCTGTCTTTTTGCCCCAAAAGAAGGAAAATTTCCGACTTATTACCCTGAAATCAGTGAAATTACTGCAATTTTGCCCCAAAATAAGAGAAATTTCTGCCTTTTTGCCCCAAATAATGGGAATTTCAGCTTTTTTACCTAAAAATTAGGGGAGGTTCTGCATTTTTGCCACAAAATATGTGAAATTTCTGACTTTTTGCCTAAAATAAGAAAAATTTCTGCAATTTAGTACCAAAATATAGGTAATTTCTGCTTTTTGGCCCCAAAATAAAAAAAATTTCTGCTTTTTTTTTGCCTGAAATATGGGAAATTTCTGCAATTTTGCCCCAAAATAAGTGAAATTTCTGCAATTTTGCCCCAAAATAAGGGAAATTTCTGGATTTTTCCCCAAAATAATTGGAATTTCTGAGTTTTGCCCCAAAATAAGGAGAATTTATGTCTTTTTGCCCCAACATATAGGGAATTTCTGCCTTTTTGCCCCACAATTAGGTTAATTTCTGCAATTTTGCTCCAAAATAAATGGAATTTCTGCTTTTTTGCCTCTAAATAAGTAGAATTTCTGTCTTTTTACCCCAAAACAAAGAGAATTTCTGTCTTTTTGCCCCAAAATAAAGATAATTTCTTAATTATTACCCTGAAATCAGTGAAATTTCTGCAACTTTGCCCTAAAATAAAGGAAATTTCTGCCTTTTTGCCCCCAAATAAGGGGAATTTTAGCCTTTTACCTCAAAATAAGGGGAATTTCTGCATTTTTGCCACAAAATATTAGGAATTTCTGCCTTTTTGCCCCAAAATAATGAAAATTTCTGCCTTTTTTCCATGAAATAAGTGAAATTTCTGCAATGTTGCCCCAAAACAAGTGAAATTTCTGCAATTTTGCCCCAAAATAAGTGGAATTTCTGAGTTTTGTCCCAAAATAAGGAGAATTTCTGTCTTTTAGCCCCAACATATAGGGAATTTGTGCCTTTTTGCCCCACAAGTAGGTTAATTTCTGCAATTTTGCTGTAAAATACGGGGAATTTCTGCCTTTTTGCCCGAAAATAAGAATTCATACCTTTTTGCCATAAAAAGGGGAAATTCCTGTAATTTTGCTCCAAAATAAGGGGAATTTCTGCTTTTTTGCCTCTAAATATGTGGAATTTCTGTCTTTTCCCCCCCAAAAAAAAGGGAATTTCTGTCTTATTTGCACCAAAATAAGGAAATTTTCTGACTTATTACCCTGAAATAAGTGAAATTTCTGAAATTTTGTCCCAAAATAAGGGAAATTTCTGCCTTTTTGCCCCCAAATAAAAGGAATTTCACCCTTTTACCTCAAAATAAAGGGAATTTCTGCATTTTTGCCACAAAATATTATAAATTTCTGCATTTTTGCCCCAAAATAAGGAAAATTTCTGCCTTTTTTCCCTGAAATAAGTGAAATTTCTGCAATTTTGCCCCAAAACAAGTGAAATTTCTGCAATTTTGCCCCAAAATAATGGAAATTTCTGCAATTTTGTACCAAAATAAAAGAAATTTCTGCCTTTTTGCTTCCAAATAAGAAAATTTCTTCTTTTTTTTCTGAAATATATGAAATTTCTGAAATTTTGCCCCAAAATGAGTGAAATTTCTACAATTTTGCCCCAAAATAAGTAAAATTTCTGGAATTTTGCCCCAAAATAAGTGGAATTTCTGAGTTTTGACCCGAAATAAGGAGAATTTCTGTTTTTTTGCCCCAACATATATGGAATTTCTGCCTTTTTGCCTCACAATTAGGGGAATTTCTGCAATTTTGCCTCAAAAGAAGAGAAATTTCTGCCTTTCTTCCCTGAAATAAGTGGAATTTCTGCAATTTAGCCCCAAAATAAGTGAAATTTCTGCAATTTTGCCCCAAAATAAGGGAAATTTCTGCAATTTTGTACCAAATAAAAGAAATTTTGCTTTTTCACCCAAAATAAGAAAATTTCTGCTTTTTTTCCCTTAAATAAGTGAAATTTCTGCAATTTTGTTCCAAAATAAGTGATTTTCTGCAATTTTGCCCCAAAATAAGCGAAATTTCTGGAATTTTGCCGCAAAATAAGTGGAATTTCTGAGTTTTGCCACAAAATAAGGAGAATTTCTGTCTTTATTCCCCAACATATAGGGAATTTCTGCCTTTTTGCCCCACAATTAGAGGAATTTCTGCAATTTTGCTCCAAAATACGGGAAATTTCTGTCTTTTTGCCCCAAAATAAGAAGAATGCATACCTTTTTGCCATAAAAAAGGGAAATTTCTTCATTTTTGCTCCAAAATACGGGGAATTTCTGCTTTTTTTGCCTCTAAATAAGTGGAATTTCTGTCTTTTTCCCCCAAAACAAAGGGAATTTCTGTCTTTTTTGCCCCAAAATAAAAAAAATTTCTGACTTATTACCCTGACATAAGTGAAATTTCTGCAATTTTGCCCCAAAATAAGGGAAATTTCTCCATTTTTGCCCCCAAATAAGGGGAATTTCAGCTTTTTTACCTCAAAATAAGGGGAATTTCTGCATTTTTGCCCCAATAATGGGAAATTTCTGCCTTTTTGCCCCAAAATAAGAAAATTTCTGTCTTTTGTCACTGAAATAAGTGAAATTTCTGCAATTTTGCCCCAATATAAGGGAAATTTCTGCCTTTTTTCCCCCAAATAAGAAGAATTTCAGCCCTTTTACCTCAAAATAAGGGGGATTTCTGAATTTTTGCCACAAAATATTAGGAATTACTGCCTTTTTGCCCCAAAATAAAAAAAATTTCTACCTTTTTTCCCTGAAATATGTGATATTTCTGCAATTTTGCCTCAAAATAAGTGAAATTTTTGCAATTTTGCCACAAAATAAGAAAATTTCTGCTTTTTTCCCTGAAATGAGTGAAATTTCTGCAATTTTGCCCCAAAATAGGTGAAATTTCTGCAATTTTGCCCCAAAATAAGGGAAATTTCTGCTTTTTGCCCCCAAATAAGGGGAATTTCAGCCTTTTTACCTCAAAATAAGGGGAATTTTTGCATTTTTGCCCCAAAATATGGGAAATTTCTGCCTTTTTGCTCAAAAAAAAATTTTGCAATTTTGTACCAAAATAAAAGAAATTTGTGCCTTTTTGCCCAAAAATTAAAAAATTTCTGCATTTTTCCCTTAAATAAGTAAAATTTCTACAATTTTGCCCCAAAATAAGGGAAATTTCTGGAATTTTCACCCTGAAGTAAGTGAAATTTCTGCAATTTTGCCCCAAAATAAGGGTAATTTCTGCATTTTTGCCACAAAATATTAGGAATTTCTGCCCTTTTGCCCCAAAATAAGGAAGATTCCTGTCTTTTTTTTCTGAAATAAGTCAAATTTCTGCAATTTTGCCCCAAAATAAGTGAAATTGCTGCAATTTTGCCCCAAAATATGGGAAACTACTTGAATTTTGCCCCAAAATAAGTGGAATTTCTGAGTTTTGCCCCAAAATAAGGAGAATTTCTGTCTTTTTGCCCCAACATATAGGGAATTTCTGCATTTTTGCCCCACAATTAGGGGAATTTCTGCAATTTTGCTCCAAAATACGGGGAATTTCTGCGTTTTTGTCTGAAAATAGGAAGAATGCATACCTTTTTGCCATAAAAAGGGAAATTTCTTCATTTTTGCTCCAAAATAAGGGAAATTTCTGCTTTTTTGCCTCTAAATAAGTGGAATTTCTGTCTTTTTCCCCCAAAACAAAGGGAATTTCTGTCTTTTTGCCCCAAAAGAAGGAAAATTTCCGACTTATTACCTTGAAATCAGTGAAATTACTGCAATTTTGCCCCAAAATAAGAGAAATTTCTGCCTTTTTGCCCCAAATAATGGGAATTTCAGCTTTTTTACCTAAAAATTAGGGGAGGTTCTGCATTTTTGCCACAAAATATGTGAAATTTCTGACTTTTTGCCTAAAATAAGAAAAATTTCTGCAATTTAGTACCAAAATATAGGTAATTTCTGCTTTTTGGCCCCAAAATAAAAAAAATTTCTGCTTTTTTTTTGCCTGAAATATGGGAAATTTCTGCAATTTTGCCCCAAAATAAGTGAAATTTCTGCAATTTTGCCCCAAAATAAGGGAAATTTCTGGATTTTTCCCCAAAATAATTGGAATTTCTGAGTTTTGCCCCAAAATAAGGAGAATTTATGTCTTTTTGCCCCAACATATAGGGAATTTCTGCCTTTTTGCCCCACAATTAGGTTAATTTCTGCAATTTTGCTCCAAAATATGGGGAATTTCTGCCTTTTTGCCCGAAAATAAGAAGAAAGCACACCTTTTTGCCATAAAAAAGGGAAATTACTGCAATTTTGCTCCAAAATAAAGGGAATTTCTGCTTTTTTGCCTCTAAATAAGTAGAATTTCTGTCTTTTTACCCCAAAACAAAGAGAATTTCTGTCTTTTTGCCCCAATATAAAGATAATTTCTTACTTATTACCCTGAAATCAGTGAAATTTCTGCAATTTTGCCCCAAAATAAAGGAAATTTCTGCCTTTTTGCCCCCAAATAAGGGGAATTTTAGCCTTTTACCTCAATATAAGGGGAATTTCTGCATTTTTGCCACAAAATATTAGGAATTTCTGCCTTTTTGCCCCAAAATAAGGAAAATTTCTGCCTTTTTTCCATGAAATAAGTGAAATTTCTGCAATGTTGCCCCAAAACAAGTGAAATTTCTGCAATTTTGCACCAAAATAAGTGGAATTTCTGAGTTTTGTCCCAAAATAAGGAGAATTTCTGTCTTTTAGCCCTACATATAGGGAATTTCTGCCTTTTTGCACCACAAGTAGGTTAATTTCTGCAATTTTGCTCCAAAATACGGGGAATTTCTGCCCGTTTGCCCGAAAATAAGAATTCATACCTTTTTGCCATAAAAAGGGGAAATTCCTGTAATTTTGCTCCAAAATAAGAGGAATTTCTGCTTTTTTGCCTCTAAATATGTGGAATTTCTGTCTTTTCCCCCCAATACAAAGGGAATTTCTGTTTTATTTGCACCAAAATAAGGAAATTTTCTGACTTATTACCCTGAAATAAGTGAAATTTCTGAAATTTTGTCCCAAAATAAGGGAAATTTCTGCCTTTTTGCCCCCAAATAAGAGGAATTTCACCCTTTTACCTCAAAATAAAGGGAATTTCTGCATTTTTGCCACAAAATATTAGGAATTTCTGCATTTTGCCCCAAAATAAGAAAAATTTCTGGAATTTTGCCCCAAAATAATTTGAATTTCTGAGTTTTGACCCAAAATAAAAAGAATTTCTGATTTTTTGCCCCAACATATAGGGAATTTCTGCCTTTTTGCCTTACAATTAGGGGAATTTCTGCAATTTTGCCTCAAAAGAAGAGAAATTTCTGCCTTTTTTCCCTGAAATAAGTGGAATTTCTGCAATTTTGCCCCAAAATAAGAGAAATTTCTGTAATTTTGCCCCAAAATAAGAAAAATATCTGCAATTTTGTACCAAAATAAAAGAAATTTCTGCATTTTTGCCCCAAAATAAGAAAATTTCTGCTTTTTTTCCCTTAAATAAGTGAAATTTCTGCAATTTTGCCCCAAAATAAGTGATTATCTGCAATTTTGCCCCAAAATAAGCGAAATTTCTGGAATTTTGCCGCAAAATAAGTGGAATTTCTGAGTTTTGCCCCAAAATAAGGAGAATTTCTGTCTTTATGCCCCAACATATAGGGAATTTCTCCCTTTTTGCCCCACAATTAGAGGAATTTCTGCAATTTTGCTCCAAAATACGGGAAATTTCTGCATTTTTGCCCCAAAATAAGAAGAATGCATACTTTTTTGCCATAAAAAAGGGAAATTTCTTCATTTTTGCTCCAAAATAAGGAAAATTTCTGCTTTTTTTGCTTCTAAATAAGTGGAATTTCTGTCTTTTTCCCCCAAAACAAAGGGAATTTCTGTCTTTTTTGCCCCAAAATAAAAAAATTTCTGACTTATTACCCTGACATAAGTGAAATTTCTGCAATTTTGCCCCAAAATAAGGGAAATTTCTCCATTTTTGTCCCCAAATAAGGGGAATTTCAGCCTTTTTACCTCAAAATAAGGGGAATTTCTGCATTTTTGCCCCAAAATAAGGGAAATTTCTCCATTTTTGCCCCCAAATAAGGGGAATTTCAGCCTTTTTACCTCAAAATAAGGGGAATTTCTGCATTTTTGCCCCAAAATATGGGAAATTTCTGCCTTTTTGCCCCCAAATAAGAAGAATTTCAGCCTTTTTACCTCAAAATAAGGGGAATTTCTGAATTTTTGCCACAAAATATTAGGAATTTTTGCCTTTTTGCCCCAAAATAAGAAAAATTTCTCTCTTTTTTCCCCTGAAATATGTGAAATTTCTGCAATTTTGCCCCAAAATAAGTGAAATTTTTGAAATTTTGCCACAAAATAAGAAAATTTCTGCTTTTTTCCCTGAAATAAGTGAAATTTCTGCAATTTTGCACCAAAATATGTGAAATTTCTGCAATTTTGCCCCAAAATAAGGGAAATTTCTGCTTTTTGCCCCCAAATAAGGGGAATTTCAGCCTTTTTACCTCAAAATAAGGGGAATTTTTGCATTTTTGCCCCAAAATATGGGAAATTTCTGCCTTTTTGCCCAAAATAAAAAAAAAATTGCAATTTTATACCAAAATAAAAGAAATTTCTGCCTTTTTGCCCCAAAATAAAAAAATTTCTGCATTTTTCCCTTAAATAAGTAAAATTTCTACAATTTTGCCCCAAAATAAGGGAAATTTTTGAATTTTTACCCTGAAATAAATGAAAATCTGCAATTTTGCCCCAAAATAAGGGAAATTTCTGCCTTTTTCCCTCCAAATAAGGGGAATTTCAGCCTTTTTACCTCAAAATAAGAGTAATTTCTGCATTTTTGCCACAAAATATTAGGAATTTCTGCCCTTTTGCCCTAAAATAAGGAAAATTTCTGTCTTTTTTCTCTGAAATAAGTCAAATTTCTGCAATTTTGCCCCAAAATAAGTGAAATTGCTGCAATTATGCCCCAAAATAAGGGAAACTTCTTGAATTTTGCCCCAAAATAAGTGGAATTTCTGAGTTTTGCCCCAAAATAAGGAGAATTTCTGTCTTTTTGCCCCAACATATAGGGAATTTTTTCCTTTTTGCCCCACATTTAGGGGAATTTCTGCAATTTTGCTCCAAAATACGGGGAATTTCTGCTTTTTTGCCCGAAAAAAAGAAGAATGCATACCTTTTTGCCATTAAAAAGGGAAATTTCTTCATTTTTGCTCCAAAATAAGGGGAATTTTTGCTTTTTTGCCTCTAAATAAGTGGAATTTCTGTCTTTTCCCCCCAAAACAAAGGGAATTTCTGTCTTTTTTCCCCAAAATAAGGAAAATTTCTGACTTATTACCCTGAAATCAGTGAAATTACTGCAATTTTTCCCCAAAATAAGGGAAGTTTCTGCATTTTTGCCACAAAATATGTGAAATTTCTGACTTTTTGCCTAAAATAAGAAAAATTTCTGCAATTTAGTACCAAAATATAGGTAATTTCTGCTTTTTGGCCCCAAAATAAAAAAAAATTCTGCTTTTTTTGCCTGAAATATGTGAAATTTCTGCAATTTTGCCCCAAAATAAGTGAAATTTCTGCAATTTTGCCCCAAAATAAGGGAAATTTCTGGATTTTTGCCCCAAAATAAGTGGAATTTCTGAGTTTTGCCCCAAAATAAGGAGAATTTATGTCTTTTTGCCCCAACATATAGGGAATTTCTGCCTTTTTGCCCCACAATTAGGTTAATTTCTGCAATTTTGCTCCAAAATACGGGGAATTTCTGCCTTTTTGCCCGAAAATAAGAAGAAAGCACACCTTTTTGCCATAAAAAAGGGAAATTACTGCAATTTTGCTCCAAAATAAAGGGAATTTCTGCTTTTTTGCCACTAAATAAGTAGAATTTCTGTCTTTTTCCCCAAAAACAAAGAGAATTTCTGTCTTTTTGCCCCAAAATAAGGAAAATTTCTGACTTATTACACTGAAATCCATGAAATTTCTGCAATTTTGCCCCAAAATAAAGGAAATTTCTGCCTTTTTGCCCCCAAATAAGGGGAATTTTAGCCTTTTACCTCAAAATAAGGGGAATTTCTGCATTTTGGCCACAAAATATTAGGAATTTCTGCCTTTTTGCCCCAAAATAAGGAAAATTTCTGCCTTATTTCCATGAAATAAGTGAAATTTCTGAAATGTTGCCCCAAAACAAGTGAAATTTCTGCAATTTTGCCCCAAAATAAGGGAAATTTCAGGTATTTTGCCCCAAAATAAGTGGAATTTCTGAGTTTTGTCCCAAAATAAGGAGAATTTCTGTCTTTTAGCCCCAACATATAGGGAATTTCTGCCTTTTTGCCCCACAAGTTGGTTAATTTCTGCAGTTTTGCTCCAAAATACAGGGAATTTCTGTCTTTTTGCCTGAAAATAAGAATTCATACCTTTTTGCCATAAAAAGGGAAATTCCTGTAATTTTGCTCCAAAATAAGGGGAATTTCTGCTTTTTGCCTCTAAATATGTGGAATGTCAGTCTTTTCCCACCAAAGCAAAGGGAATTTCTGTCTTATTTGTACCAAAATAAGGAAATTTTCTGACTTATTACCCTGAAATAAGTGAAATTTCTGAAATTTTGTCCCAAAATAAGGGAAATTTCTGCCTTTTTGCCCCCAAATAAGGGGAATTTCACCCTTTCACCTCAAAATAAAAGGAATTTCTGCATTTTTGCCACAAAATATTAAGAATTTCTGCATTTTTGCCCCAAAATAAGGAAAATTTCTGCCTTTTTTCCCTAAAATAAGTGAAATTTCTGCAATTTTGCCCCAAAATAAGTGAAATTTCTGCAATTTTGCCCCCAAATAAGGGAAATTGCTGCAATTTTGTACCAAAATAAAAGAAATTTCTGCCTTTTTGCTTCCAAATAAGAAAATTTCTTATTTTTTTTTCTGAAATATGTGAAATTGCTGAAATTTTGCCCGAAAATAAGTGAAATTTCTACAATTTTGCCCCAAAATAAGTGAAATTTCTGAAATTTTGCCCCAAAATAAGTGGAATTTCTGAGTTTTGACCCAAAATAAGGAGAATTTCTGTTTTTTTGCCCCAACATATAGGGAATTTCTGCTTTTTTGCCTCACAATTAGGGGAATTTCTGCAATTTTGCCTCAAAAGAAGAGAAATTTCTGCATTTTTTCCCTGAAATAAGTGGAATTTCTGCAATTTTGCCCCAAAATAAGTGAAATTTCTGCAATTTTGCCCCAAAATAAGGGAAATTTCTGCAATTTTGTACCAAAATAAAAGAAATTTCTGCTTTTTTGCCCCAAAATAAGAAAATTTCTGCTTTTTTTCTCTTAAACAAGTGAAATTTCTGCAATTTTGCCCCAAAATAAGTGATTTTCTTCATTTTGCCCCAAAATAAGCAAAATTTCTGGAATTTTGCCGCAAAACTAGTGGAATTTCTGAGTTTTGCCCCAAAATAAGGAGAATTTCTGTCTTTATGCCCCAACATATAGGGAATTTCTGCTTTTTTGCCCCACAATTAGAGGAATTTCTGCAATTTTGCCCCAAAATAAGTGAAATTTCTGCAATTTTGCCCCAAAATAAGGGAAATTTCTGGAATTTTGCCCCAAAATAAGTGGAATTTCTGAATTTTGTCCAAAAATAAGGAGAATTTCTTCCTTCTTCCCCTAACATATAGGGAATTTCTGCTTTATTGCCCCAAAATTAGGGGAATTTCTGCAATTTTGCTCCAAAACACGGGGAATTTCTGCTTTTTAGCCCGAAAAGGAAAGGAATGTATACCTTTTGCCACAAAAAAAGCAATTTCTTAATTTTTGCTTAAAAATAAAGTGGAATTACTGCTTTTTGCCTCTAAATAAGTGGAATTTCTGTATTTTTTCCCCAAAACAAAGGAAATTTCTGTCTTTCTTACCCAAAATAAGGAAAATTTCTGACTTATTACCATGAAATAAGTGAAATTTCTACAATTTTGTCTCAAAATAAGGGAAATTTCTGCCTTTTTGCCCCCAAATAAGGGGAATTTCAGCCTTTTTACCTCAAAATAAGGGGAATTTCTGCATTTTTGCCACAAAATATGAGAAATTTCTGCCTTTTTGCCCCAAAATAAGAAAATTTCTGCTTTTTTCCCTGAAATAAGTGAAATTTCTGCAATTTTGCCCCAAAATAAGTGAAATTTCTGCAATTTTGCCTCAAAATAAGGGAAATTTCTGGAATTTTGCCCCAAAATAAGTGGAATTTCTGAGTTTTGCCCCAAAATAAGGAGAATTTCTGTCTTTTTGCCCCAACATATAGGGAATTTCTGCCTTTTTGCCCCACAATTAGGGGAATTTCTGCAGTTTTGCTCCAAAATACGGGGAATTTCTGCCTTTTTGTCCGAAAATAAGAAGAATGCATACCTTTTTGCCATAAAAAAGGGAAATTTCTTCATTTTTGCTCCAAAATAAGGGGAATTTCTGCTTTTTTGCCTCTAAATAAGTGAAATTTCTGTATTTTCCCCCCCAAAAATGTAATTTCTGTTTTTTTGCCCCAAAATAAGGAAAATTTCTGACTTATTACCCTGAAATAAGTGAAATTTCTGCAATTTAGCCACAAATTAAGGAAAATTTCTGCCTTTTTGTCCCCAAATAAGGGGAATTTCAGCCTTTTTACCTCAAAATAAGGGGAATTTCTGCATTTTACCCCTAAATAAGGAAAATTTCTGCCTTATTGCCCCAAAATAAGAAAATTTTTGCATTTTTTCCCTGAAATAAGCGAAATTTCTGCAATTTTGCCCCAAAATAAGTGAAATTTCTTCAATTTTGCCCCGAAATTAGAAAATTTCTGCTTTTTTTTCCTGAAATAAGTTAAATTTCTGCAATTTTGCCCCAAAATAAGTGAAATTTCTGCAATTTTGCCTCAAAATAAGGGAAATTTATGGAATTTTGCCCCAAAATAAGTGGAATATCTGAGTTTTGCCCCAAAATAAGAAGAATTTCTGTCTTTTTGCCCCAACATATAGAGAATTTCTGTCTTTCTGCACCACAATTTGGGGAATTTCTGCAATTTTGCTCCAAAATAAGGGGAATTTCTGCCTTTTTGCCCAAAAATAAGAAGTATACATACCTTTTTGCACTTAAAAAGTGAAATTTCTTCATTTTTGCTCCAAAATAAGGGAAATTTCTGCGTTTTGCCTCTAAAAAAGTGGAATTTCTGCCTTTTTCCCTCAAAACAAAGGGAATTTCTGTTTTTGGGCCCAAAATAAGGAAAATTTCTGACTTATTACACTGAAATAAGTGAAATTTCTGCAATTTTGCCCCAAAATAAGAGAAATTTCTGCCTTTTTGCTCCCAAATAAGGAGAATTTCAGCCTTTTACCTCAAAATAAGTGAAATTTCTGCATTTTTGCCCCAAAATATTGGAAATTTCTGCCTTTTTGCCCCAAAATAAGTAAAAATTCTGCAATTTTGTAACAAAATTAAAGAAATTTCTGCCTTTTGGCCCCAAAATAAGAAAATTTCTGCTTTTTTTCCTGACATAAGTGAAATTTCTGCAATTTTGCCCCAAAATAAGTTAAATTTCTGAGTTTTGCCCTAAAATAAGGAGAATTTCTGTCTTTTTGCCCCAACATATAGGGAATTTCTGCCTTTTTGCCCCACAATTAGGGGAATTTCTGCAATTTTGCTCCAAAATACGGGGAATTTCTGCCTTTTTTGTCCGAAAATAATAAGATTGCATAACTTTTTGCCATAAAAAAGGGAAATTCCTTCATTTTGCTCCAAAATGAGGGGAATTTCTGCTTTTATGCCTCTAAATAAGTGGAATTTCTGTCTTTTTCCCCCAAAACAAAGGGAATTTCTGTCTTTTTTGCCCCAAAATAAAGAAAATTTCTGACTTATTACCCTGAAATAAGTGAAATTTCTGCACTATTGCCCCAAAATAATGGAAATTTCTGCCTTTTTACCCCTAAATAATGGGAATTTCAGCCTTTTTACCTCAAAATAAGGGGAATTTCTGCATTTTTACCCCAAAATATGGGAAATTTCTGCCTTTTTGCCCAAAATAAGAAAAATTTCAGCAATTTTGTACCAAAATATGGGAAATTTCTGCCTTTTGCCCCAAAATAAGAAAATTTTGCTTTTTTTCCCTGAAATAAGTGAAATTTCTCCAATTTTGCCCCAAAATAAGTGAAATTTCTGCAATTTTGCCCCAAAATAAGGGAAATTTCTGGAATTTTGCCCCAAAATAAGTGGAATTTCTGAGTTTTGCCCCAAAATAATGAGAATTTCTGTCTTTTTGCCCCAACATATAGGGAATTTCTGCCTTATTGCCCTACAAGTAGGTTAATTTCTGCAATTTTGCTCCAAAATATGGGGAATTTCTGCCTTTTTGCTCGAAAATAAGAAGACTTCATACCTTTTTGCCATAAATAAGGGAAATTTCTGTAATTTTGCTCCAAAATAAGAGGAATTTCTGCTTTTTTGCCTCTAAATATGTGGAATTTTTGTCTTTTTCCCCCAAAACAAAGGGAATTTCTGTCTTATTTGCACCAAAATAAAGAAATTTTCTGACTTATTACCCTGAAATAAGTGAAATTTCTGCAATTTTTCCCAAAATAAGGGAAATTTCTGCCTTTTGCCCCCAAATAAGGGGAATTTCACCCTTTTACCTCAAAATAAAGGTAATTTCTGCATTTCTGCCACAAAATAAGGAAAATTTCTGCCTTTTTTTCCTGAAATAAGTTAAATTTCTGCAGTTTTGCCCCAAAATAATTAAAATTTCTGCAATTTTGCCCCAAAATATAAGAAATTTCTGCAATTTTGTACCAAAATATAAGAAATTTCTGCCTTTTTGCTTCCAAATAAGAAAATTTCTTCTTTTTTTTTCTGAAATATGTGAAATTTCTGAAATTTTGCCACAAAATAAGTGAAATTTCTACAATTTTGCCCCAAAATAAGTGAAATTTCTGGAATTTTGCCACAAAATAAGTTGAATTTTTGAGTTTTGACCCAAAATAAGGAGAATTTCTGTTTTTTGCCCCAACATATAGGGAATTTCTGCCTTTTTGCCTCACAATTAGGGGAATTATTGCAATTTTGCCCCAATAGAAGGGAAATTTCTGCCTTTTTTTCCTGAAATAAGTGGAATATCTGCAATTTTGCCCCAAAATAAGTGAAATTTCTGCAATTTTGCCCAAAATAAGAAAAATTTCTGCAATTTTGTACCAAAATAAAAGAAATTTCTGCCTTTTTGCCCCAAAATAAGAAAATTTTTGCTTTTTTTCCCTTAAATAAGTGAAATTTCTGCAATTTTCCTCAAAATTATTAAAATTTCTGCAATTTTGCCCCAAAATAAGAGAAATTTCTGGAATTTTGCCGCAAAATAATTGGAATTTCTGAGTTTTGCCCAAAAATAAAGAGAATTTCTGTCTTTATGCCACAACATATAGGGAATTTCTGCCTTTTTGCCCCACAATTAAAGGAATTTCTGCAATTTTGCTCCAAAATACGGGAAATTTCTGCCTTTTTGCCCCAAAATAAGAATAATGCATACCTTTTTGCCATAAAAATGGAAATTTCTTCATTTTTGCTCCAAAATAAAAGGAATTTCTGCTCTTTTTGCCTCTAAATTAGTGGAATTTCTGTCTTTTTCCCCCAAAACAAAGGGAATTTCTGTTCTTTTTTGCCCCTAAATAAAAAAAATTTCTGACTTATTACACTGACATAAGTGAAATTTCTGCAATTTTGCCCGAAAATAAGGGAAATTTCTGCATTTTTGCCCCCAAATAAGGTGAATTTCAGCCTTTTTACCTCAAAATAAGGGGAATTTCTGCATTTTTGCCACAAAATATTAAGAATTTCTGCCTTTTTGCCCCAAAATAAGGAAAATTTCTTTTTTTTTCACTGAAATAAGTGAAATTTCTTCAATTTTGCCCCAAAATAAGTGAAATTTCTGCAATTTTGCCCCAAAATAAGGGAAATTTCTGGAATTTTGTTCCAAAATATGTGGAATTTCTGAGTTTTGCCCCAAAATAAGGAGAATTTCTGTCTTTTTGCCCAACATATAGGAAATTTCTGCCTTTTTGCCCCACAAGTAGGTTAATTTCTGCAATTTTGCTCCAAAATACGGAGAATTTCTGCCTTTTTGCCCGAAAATAAGAAGAATTCATAACTTTTTGCCATAAAAAAGGGAAATTTCTGTAATTTTGCTCCAAAATAAGGGGAATTTCTGCTTTTTTGCCTCTAAATATGTGGAAATTCTGTCTTTTTCCCCCAAAACAAAGGGAATTTCTGTCTTATTTGCACCAAAATAAGGAAATTTTCTGACTTATTACCCTTAAATAAGTGAAATTTCTGCAATTTTGTCCCAAAATAAGGGAAATTTATGCCTTTTTGCCCCCAAATAAGGGGAATTTCACCCTTTTACCTCAAAATAAAGGGAATTTCTGCATTTTTGCTACAAAATATTAGGAATTTCTGCATTTTTGCCCCAAAATAAGGAAAATTTCTGCCTTTTTTCCCTGAAATAAGTGAAATTTCTGCAGTTTTGCACCAAAATAAGTAAAATTTCTGCAATTTGTCCCAAAATATGGGAAATTTCTGCAATTTTGTACCAAAATAAAAGAAATTTCTGCCTTTTTGCTTCCAAATAAGAAAATTTCTTCTTTTTTTTCTGAAATATGTGAAATTTCTGAAATTTTGCCCAAAAATAAGTGAAATTTCTACAATTTTGCCCTAAAATCAGTGA
This sequence comes from Micromys minutus, assembly GCF_963924665.1. Classification (NCBI taxonomy): domain Eukaryota; kingdom Metazoa; phylum Chordata; class Mammalia; order Rodentia; family Muridae; genus Micromys; species Micromys minutus. The sequence goes on from NW_027667217.1 coordinate 999,570, forward strand.
AATTTCTGGAATTTTGCCCCAAAATAAGTGGAATATTTGAGATTTGCCCCAAAATAAGGAGAATTTCTGTCTTTTTGCCCCAACACATAGGGAATTTCGGCCTTTTTGCCCCAAAATTTGGGGAATTTCTGCAATTTTGCTCCAAAATAAGGGGAATTTCTGCCTTTTTGCCCAAAAATAAGAAGAATGCATACCTTTTTGCCCTTAAAAAGTGAAATTTCTTCATTTTTGCTCCAAAATAAGGGGAATTTCTGCTTTTTTGCCTCTAAAAAAGTGGAATTTCTCCCTTTATCCCCCAAAACAAAGGGAATTTCTGTATTTTGGCCCCAAAATAAAAAATATTTCTGACTTATTACCCTGAAATAAGTGAAATTTCTGCAATTTTGCCCCAAAATAAGAGAAATTTCTGCCTTTTTGCCCCCAAATAAGGGGAATTTCAGCCTTTTACCTCAAAATAAGTGAAATTTCTGCATTTTTGCCCCAAAATATGGGAAATTTCTGCTTTTTTGCCCCAAAATAAGAAAAAATTCAGCAATTTTGTAACAAAATTAAAGAAATTTCTGCCTTTTGGCCCCAAAAGAAGAAAATTTCTGCTTTTTTTTCTGAAATAAGTGAAATTTCTGCAATTTTGCCCCAAAATAAGTTAAATTTCTGAGTTTTGCCCTAAAATAACGAGAATTTCTGTCTTTTTGCCCCAACATATAGGGAATTTCTGCCTTTTTTCCCCACAATTATGGGAATTTCTGCAATTTTGCTCCAAAACGGGGAATTTCTGCCTTTTTTGTCCGAAAATAATAAGATTGCATAACTTTTTGCCATAAAAAAGGGAAATTTCTTCATTTTTGCTCCAAAATGAGGGGAATTTCTGCTTTTATGCCTCTAAATAAGTGGAATTTCTGCCTTTTTCCCCCAAAACAAAGGGAATTTCTGTTTTTGGGCTCAAAATAAGGAAAATTTCTGACTTATTACCCTGAAATAAGTGAAATTTCTGCAATTTTGCCCCAAAATAAGAGAAATTTCTGCCTTTTTGCTCCCAAATAAGGAGAATTTCAGCCTTTTACCTCAAAATAAGTGAAATTTCTGCATTTTTGCCCCAAAATATTGGAAATTTCTGACTTTTTGCCCCAAAATAAGAAAAAATTCTGCAATTTTGTAACAAAATTAAGGAAATTTCTGCCTTTTGGCCCCAAAATAAGAAAATTTTTGCTTTTTTTCCTGACATAACTGAAATTTCTGCAATTTTGACCCAAAATAAGTTAAATTTCTGAGTTTTGCCCTAAAATAAGGAGAATTTCTGTCTTTTTGCCCCAACATATAGGGAATTTCTGCCTTTTTGCCCCACAATTAGGGGAATTTCTGCAATTTTGCTCCAAAATACGGGGAATTTCTGCCTTTTTTGTCCGAAAATAATAAGATTGCATAACTTTTTGCCATAAAAAAGAGAAATTCCTTCATTTTTGCTCCAAAATGAGGGGAATTTCTGCTTTTATGCCTCTAAATAAGTGGAATTTCTGTCTTTTTCCCCCAAAACAAAGGGAATTTCTGTCTTTTTTGCCCCAAAATAAAGAAAATTTCTGACTTATTACCCTGAAATAAGTGAAATTTCTGCACTATTGCCCCAAAATAATGGAAATTTCTGCCTTTTTACCCCTAAATAATGGGAATTTCAGCCTTTTTACCTCAAAATAAGGGGAATTTCTGCATTTTTACCCCAAAATATGGGAAATTTCTGCCTTTTTGCCCAAAATAAGAAAAATTTCAGCAATTTTGTACCAAAATATGGGAAATTTCTGCCTTTTTGCCCCAAAATAAGAAAATTTTGCTTTTTTTCCCTGAAATAAGTGAAATTTCTCCAATTTTGCCCCAAAATAAGTGAAATTTCTGCAATTTTGCCCCAAAATAAGGGAAATTTCTGGAATTTTGCCCCAAAATAAGTGGAATTTCTGAGTTTTGCCCCAAAATAATGAGAATTTCTGTCTTTTTGCCCCAACATATAGGGAATTTCTGCCTTATTGCCCTACAAGTAGGTTAATTTCTGCAATTTTGCTCCAAAATATGGGGAATTTCTGCCTTTTTGCTCGAAAATAAGAAGACTTCATACCTTTTTGCCATAAAAAAGGGAAATTTCTGTAATTTTGCTCCAAAATAAGAGGAATTTCTGCTTTTTTGCCTCTAAATATGTGGAATTTTTGTCTTTTTCCCCCAAAACAAAGGGAATTTCTGTCTGATTTGCACCAAAATAAAGAAATTTTCTGACTTATTACCCTGAAATAAGTGAAATTTCTGCAATTTTGTCCCAAAATAAGGGAAATTTCTGCCTTTTGCCCACAAATAAGGGGAATTTCAACCTTTTACCTCAAAATAAAGGGAATTTCTGCATTTTTGCCACAAAATAAGGAAAATTTCTGCCTTTTTTCCCTGAAATAATTTAAATTTCTGCAGTTTTGCCCCAAAATAAGTAAAATTTCTGCAATTTTGCCCCAAAATATAAGAAATTTCTGCAATTTTGTACCAAAATAAAAGAAATTTCTGCCTTTTTGCTTCCAAATAAGAAAATTTCTTCTTTTTTTTCCTGAAATATGTAAAATTTCTGAAATTTTGCCACAAAATAAGTGAAATTTCTACAATTTTGCCCCAAAATAAGTGAAATTTCTGGAATTTTGCCACAAAATAAGTGGAATTTTTGAGTTTTGACCCAAAATAAGGAGAATTTCTGTTTTTTGCCCCAACATATAGGGAATTTCTGCCTTTTTGCCTCACAATTAGGGGAATTAATGCAATTTTGCCCCAATAGAAGGGAAATTTCTGCCTTTTTTTCCTGAAATAAGTGGAATATCTGCAATTTTGCCCCAAAATAAGTGAAATTTCTGCAATTTTGCCCAAAATAAGAAAAATTTCTGCAATTTTGTACCAAAATAAAAAAAATTTCTGCCTTTTTGCCCCAAAATAAGAAAATTTTTGCTTTTTTTCCTTAAATAAGTGAAATTTCTGCAATTTTCCTCAAAATAAGTAAAATTTCTGCAATTTTGCCCCAAAATAAGAGAAATTTCTGGAATTTTGCCGCAAAATAATTGGAATTTCTGAGTTTTGCCCAAAAATAAAGAGAATTTCTGTCTTTATGCCCCAACATATAGGGAATTTTTGCCTTTTTGCCCCACAATTAAAGGAATTTCTGCAATTTTGCTCCAAAATACGGGAAATTTCTGCCTTTTTGCCCCAAAATAAGAATAATGCATACCTTTTTGCCATAAAAATGGAAATTTCTTCATTTTTGCTCCAAAATAAGGGGAATTTCTGCTTTTTTTGCCTCTAAATTAGTGGAATTTCTGTCTTTTTCCCCTAAAACAAAGGGAATTTCTGTTCTTTTTTGCCCCTAAATAAAAAAAATTTCTGACTTATTACACTGACATAAGTGAAATTTCTGCAATTTTGCCCGAAAATAAGGGAAATTTCTGCATTTTTGCCCCCAAATAAGGTGAATTTCAGCCTTTTTACCTCAAAATAAGGGGAATTTCTGCTTTTTTGCCACAAAATATTAAGAATTTCTGCCTTTTTGCCCCAAAATAAGGAAAATTTCTTCCTTTTTTCACTGAAATAAGTGAAATTTCTGCAATTTTGCCCCAAAATAAGTGAAATTTCTGCAATTTTGCCCCAAAATAAGGGAAATTTCTGGAATTTTGTTCCAAAATATGTGGAATTTCTGAGTTTTGCCCCAAAATAAGGAGAATTTCTGTCTTTTTGCCCAACATATAGGAAATTTCTGCCTTTTTGCCCCACAAGTAGGTTAATTTCTGCAATTTTGCTCCAAAATACGGGGAATTTCTGCCTTTTTGCCCGAAAATAAAAAGAATTCATACCTTTTTGCCATAAAAAAGGGAAATTTCTGTAATTTTGCTCCAAAATAAGGGGAATTTCTGCTTTTTTGCCTCTAAATATGTGGAAATTCTGTCTTTTTCCCCCAAAACAAAGGGAATTTCTGTCTTATTTGCACCAAAATAAGGAAATTTTCTGACTTATTACCCTTAAATAAGTGAAATTTCTGCAATTTTGTCCCAAAATAAGGGAAATTTATGCCTTTTTGCCCCCAAATAAGGGGAATTTCACCCTTTTACCTCAAAATAAAGGGAATTTCTGCATTTTTGCTACAAAATATTAGGAATTTCTGCATTTTTGCCCCAAAATAAGGAAAATTTCTGCCTTTTTTCCCTGAAATAAGTGAAATTTCTGCAGTTTTGCACCAAAATAAGTAAAATTTCTGCAATTTGTCCCAAAATATGGGAAATTTCTGCAATTTTGTACCAAAATAAAAGAAATTTCTGCCTTTTTGCTTCCAAATAAGAAAATTTCTTCTTTTTTTTCTGAAATATGTGAAATTTCTGAAATTTTGCCCAAAAATAAGTGAAATTTCTACAATTTTGCCCTAAAATCAGTGAAATTTCTGGAATTTTGCCCCAAAATAAGTGGAATATTTGAGATTTGCCCCAAAATAAGGAGAATTTCTGTCTTTTTGCCCCAACACATAGGGAATTTCGGCCTTTTTGCCCCAAAATTTGGGGAATTTCTGCAATTTTGCTCCAAAATAAGGGGAATTTCTGCCTTTTTGCCCAAAAATAAGAAGAATGCATACCTTTTTGCCCTTAAAAAGTGAAATTTCTTCATTTTTGCTCCAAAATAAGGGGAATTTCTGCTTTTTTGCCTCTAAAAAAGTGGAATTTCTCCCTTTATCCCCCAAAACAAAGGGAATTTCTGTATTTTGGCCCCAAAATAAAAAATATTTCTGACTTATTACCCTGAAATAAGTGAAATTTCTGCAATTTTGCCCCAAAATAAGAGAAATTTCTGCCTTTTTGCCCCCAAATAAGGGGAATTTCAGCCTTTTACCTCAAAATAAGTGAAATTTCTGCATTTTTGCCCCAAAATATGGGAAATTTCTGCTTTTTTGCCCCAAAATAAGAAAAAATTCAGCAATTTTGTAACAAAATTAAAGAAATTTCTGCCTTTTGGCCCCAAAAGAAGAAAATTTCTGCTTTTTTTTCTGAAATAAGTGAAATTTCTGCAATTTTGCCCCAAAATAAGTTAAATTTCTGAGTTTTGCCCTAAAATAACGAGAATTTCTGTCTTTTTGCCCCAACATATAGGGAATTTCTGCCTTTTTTCCCCACAATTATGGGAATTTCTGCAATTTTGCTCCAAAACGGGGAATTTCTGCCTTTTTTGTCCGAAAATAATAAGATTGCATAACTTTTTGCCATAAAAAAGGGAAATTTCTTCATTTTTGCTCCAAAATGAGGGGAATTTCTGCTTTTATGCCTCTAAATAAGTGGAATTTCTGCCTTTTTCCCCCAAAACAAAGGGAATTTCTGTTTTTGGGCTCAAAATAAGGAAAATTTCTGACTTATTACCCTGAAATAAGTGAAATTTCTGCAATTTTGCCCCAAAATAAGAGAAATTTCTGCCTTTTTGCTCCCAAATAAGGAGAATTTCAGCCTTTTACCTCAAAATAAGTGAAATTTCTGCATTTTTGCCCCAAAATATTGGAAATTTCTGACTTTTTGCCCCAAAATAAGAAAAAATTCTGCAATTTTGTAACAAAATTAAGGAAATTTCTGCCTTTTGGCCCCAAAATAAGAAAATTTCTGCTTTTTTTCCTGACATAACTGAAATTTCTGCAATTTTGACCCAAAATAAGTTAAATTTCTGAGTTTTGCCCTAAAATAAGGAGAATTTCTGTCTTTTTGCCCCAACATATAGGGAATTTCTGCCTTTTTGCCCCACAATTAGGGGAATTTCTGCAATTTTGCTCCAAAATACGGGGAATTTCTGCCTTTTTTGTCCGAAAATAATAAGATTGCATAACTTTTTGCCATAAAAAAGAGAAATTCCTTCATTTTTGCTCCAAAATGAGGGGAATTTCTGCTTTTATGCCTCTAAATAAGTGGAATTTCTGTCTTTTTCCCCCAAAACAAAGGGAATTTCTGTCTTTTTTGCCCCAAAATAAAGAAAATTTCTGACTTATTACCCTGAAATAAGTGAAATTTCTGCACTATTGCCCCAAAATAATGGAAATTTCTGCCTTTTTACCCCTAAATAATGGGAATTTCAGCCTTTTTACCTCAAAATAAGGGGAATTTCTGCATTTTTACCCCAAAATATGGGAAATTTCTGCCTTTTTGCCCAAAATAAGAAAAATTTCAGCAATTTTGTACCAAAATATGGGAAATTTCTGCCTTTTTGCCCCAAAATAAGAAAATTTTGCTTTTTTTCCCTGAAATAAGTGAAATTTCTCCAATTTTGCCCCAAAATAAGTGAAATTTCTGCAATTTTGCCCCAAAATAAGGGAAATTTCTGGAATTTTGCCCCAAAATAAGTGGAATTTCTGAGTTTTGCCCCAAAATAATGAGAATTTCTGTCTTTTTGCCCCAACATATAGGGAATTTCTGCCTTATTGCCCTACAAGTAGGTTAATTTCTGCAATTTTGCTCCAAAATATGGGGAATTTCTGCCTTTTTGCTCGAAAATAAGAAGACTTCATACCTTTTTGCCATAAAAAAGGGAAATTTCTGTAATTTTGCTCCAAAATAAGAGGAATTTCTGCTTTTTTGCCTCTAAATATGTGGAATTTTTGTCTTTTTCCCCCAAAACAAAGGGAATTTCTGTCTGATTTGCACCAAAATAAAGAAATTTTCTGACTTATTACCCTGAAATAAGTGAAATTTCTGCAATTTTGTCCCAAAATAAGGGAAATTTCTGCCTTTTGCCCACAAATAAGGGGAATTTCAACCTTTTACCTCAAAATAAAGGGAATTTCTGCATTTTTGCCACAAAATAAGGAAAATTTCTGCCTTTTTTCCCTGAAATAATTTAAATTTCTGCAGTTTTGCCCCAAAATAAGTAAAATTTCTGCAATTTTGCCCCAAAATATAAGAAATTTCTGCAATTTTGTACCAAAATAAAAGAAATTTCTGCCTTTTTGCTTCCAAATAAGAAAATTTCTTCTTTTTTTTCCTGAAATATGTAAAATTTCTGAAATTTTGCCACAAAATAAGTGAAATTTCTACAATTTTGCCCCAAAATAAGTGAAATTTCTGGAATTTTGCCACAAAATAAGTGGAATTTTTGAGTTTTGACCCAAAATAAGGAGAATTTCTGTTTTTTGCCCCAACATATAGGGAATTTCTGCCTTTTTGCCTCACAATTAGGGGAATTAATGCAATTTTGCCCCAATAGAAGGGAAATTTCTGCCTTTTTTTCCTGAAATAAGTGGAATATCTGCAATTTTGCCCCAAAATAAGTGAAATTTCTGCAATTTTGCCCAAAATAAGAAAAATTTCTGCAATTTTGTACCAAAATAAAAAAAATTTCTGCCTTTTTGCCCCAAAATAAGAAAATTTTTGCTTTTTTTCCTTAAATAAGTGAAATTTCTGCAATTTTCCTCAAAATAAGTAAAATTTCTGCAATTTTGCCCCAAAATAAGAGAAATTTCTGGAATTTTGCCGCAAAATAATTGGAATTTCTGAGTTTTGCCCAAAAATAAAGAGAATTTCTGTCTTTATGCCCCAACATATAGGGAATTTTTGCCTTTTTGCCCCACAATTAAAGGAATTTCTGCAATTTTGCTCCAAAATACGGGAAATTTCTGCCTTTTTGCCCCAAAATAAGAATAATGCATACCTTTTTGCCATAAAAATGGAAATTTCTTCATTTTTGCTCCAAAATAAGGGGAATTTCTGCTTTTTTTGCCTCTAAATTAGTGGAATTTCTGTCTTTTTCCCCTAAAACAAAGGGAATTTCTGTTCTTTTTTGCCCCTAAATAAAAAAAATTTCTGACTTATTACACTGACATAAGTGAAATTTCTGCAATTTTGCCCGAAAATAAGGGAAATTTCTGCATTTTTGCCCCCAAATAAGGTGAATTTCAGCCTTTTTACCTCAAAATAAGGGGAATTTCTGCTTTTTTGCCACAAAATATTAAGAATTTCTGCCTTTTTGCCCCAAAATAAGGAAAATTTCTTCCTTTTTTCACTGAAATAAGTGAAATTTCTGCAATTTTGCCCCAAAATAAGTGAAATTTCTGCAATTTTGCCCCAAAATAAGGGAAATTTCTGGAATTTTGTTCCAAAATATGTGGAATTTCTGAGTTTTGCCCCAAAATAAGGAGAATTTCTGTCTTTTTGCCCAACATATAGGAAATTTCTGCCTTTTTGCCCCACAAGTAGGTTAATTTCTGCAATTTTGCTCCAAAATACGGGGAATTTCTGCCTTTTTGCCCGAAAATAAAAAGAATTCATACCTTTTTGCCATAAAAAAGGGAAATTTCTGTAATTTTGCTCCAAAATAAGGGGAATTTCTGCTTTTTTGCCTCTAAATATGTGGAAATTCTGTCTTTTTCCCCCAAAACAAAGGGAATTTCTGTCTTATTTGCACCAAAATAAGGAAATTTTCTGACTTATTACCCTTAAATAAGTGAAATTTCTGCAATTTTGTCCCAAAATAAGGGAAATTTATGCCTTTTTGCCCCCAAATAAGGGGAATTTCACCCTTTTACCTCAAAATAAAGGGAATTTCTGCATTTTTGCTACAAAATATTAGGAATTTCTGCATTTTTGCCCCAAAATAAGGAAAATTTCTGCCTTTTTTCCCTGAAATAAGTGAAATTTCTGCAGTTTTGCACCAAAATAAGTAAAATTTCTGCAATTTGTCCCAAAATATGGGAAATTTCTGCAATTTTGTACCAAAATAAAAGAAATTTCTGCCTTTTTGCTTCCAAATAAGAAAATTTCTTCTTTTTTTTCTGAAATATGTGAAATTTCTGAAATTTTGCCCAAAAATAAGTGAAATTTTTACAATTTTGCCCTAAAATCAGTGAAATTTCTGGAATTTTGCCCCAAAATAAGTGGAATATTTGAGATTTGCCCCAAAATAAGGAGAATTTCTGTCTTTTTGCCCCAACACATAGGGAATTTCGGCCTTTTTGCCCCAAAATTTGGGGAATTTCTGCAATTTTGCTCCAAAATAAGGGGAATTTCTGCCTTTTTGCCCAAAAATAAGAAGAATGCATACCTTTTTGCCCTTAAAAAGTGAAATTTCTTCATTTTTGCTCCAAAATAAGGGGAATTTCTTCTTTTTTGCCTCTAAAAAAGTGGAATTTCTCCCTTTTTCCCCTAAAACAAAGGGAATTTCTGTATTTTGGCCCCAAAATAAGAAATATTTCTGACTTATTACCCTGAAATAAGTGAAATTTCTGCAATTTTGCCCCAAAATAAGAGAAATTTCTGCCTTTTTGCCCCCAAATAAGGGGAATTTCAGCCTTTTACCTCAAAATAAGTGAAATTTCTGCATTTTTGCCCCAAAATATGGGAAATTTCTGCTTTTTTGCCCCAAAATAAGAAAAAATTCAGCAATTTTGTAACAAAATTAAAGAAATTTCTGCCTTTCGGCCCCAAAAGAAGAAAATTTCTGCTTTTTTTTCTGAAATAAGTGAAATTTCTGCAATTTTGCCCCAAAATAAGTTAAATTTCTGAGTTTTGCCCTAAAATAACGAGAATTTCTGTCTTTTTGCCCCAACATATAGGGAATTTCTGCCTTTTTTCCTCACAATTATGGGAATTTCTGCAATTTTGCTCCAAAACGGGGAATTTCTGCCTTTTTTGTCCGAAAATAATAAGATTGCATAACTTTTTGCCATAAAAAGGGGAAATTTCTTCATTTTTGCTCCAAAATAAGGGGAATTTCTGCTTTTATGCCTCTAAATAAGTGGAATTTCTGTCTTTTTCCCCCAAAACAAAGGGAATTTATGTCTTTTTTGCCCCAAAATAAAGAAAATTTCTTACTTATTACCCTGAAATAGTGAAATTTCTGCACTTTTGCCCCAAAATAATGGAAATTTCTGCCTTTTTACCCCCAAATAAGGGGAATTTCAGCCTTTTTACCTCAAAATAAAGGGAATTTCTGCATTTTTACCCCAAAATATGGGAAATTTCTGCCTTTTTGCCCAAAATAAGAAAAATTTCAGCAATTTTGTAGCAAAATATGGGAAATTTCTGCCTATTTGCCCCAAAATAAAAAAATTTTGCTTTTTTTCCTTGAAATAAGTGAAATTTCTCCAATTTTGCCCCAAAATAAATGAAATTTCTGCAATTTTGCCCCAAAATAAGGGAAATTTCTAAAATTTTGCCCCAAAATAAGTGGAATTTCTGAGTTTTGCCCCAAAATAAGGAGAATTTCTGTCTTTTTGCCCCAACATATAGGGAATTTCTGCTTTTTGCCCCACAAGTAGGTTAATTTCTGCAATATTGCTCCAAAATACGGGGAATTTCTGCCTTTTTGCCCGAAAATAAGAAGAATTCATACCTTTTTGCCATAAAAAAAGAAAATTTCTGTTATTTTGCTCTAAAATAAGGGGAATTTCTGCTTTTTTGCCTTTAAATATGTGGAATTTCTGTCTTTTTCCCCCAAAACAAAGGGAATTTCTGTCTTATTTGCACCAAAATAAGGAAATTTTCTGACTTATTACCCTGAAATAAGTGAAATTTCTGCAATTTTGTCCAAAAATAGGGGAAATTTCTGCCTTTTTGCCCTCAAATAAGGGTAATTTCACCCTTTTACCTCAAAATAAATAGAATTTCTGCATTTTTGCCACAAAATATTAGGAATTTCTGCATTTTTGCCCCATAATAAGGAAAATTTCTGCCTTTTTTCCCTGAAATAAGTGAAATTTCTGCAATTTTGCCCCAAAATAAGTGAAATTTCTGCAATTTTGCCCCAAAATAAGGGAAATTTCTCCATTTTTGCCCCCAAATAAGGGGAATTTCAGCCTTTTTACCTCAAAATAAGGGGAATTTCTGCATTTTTGCCCCAAAATATGGGAAATTTCTGACTTTTTGCCCCAAAATAAGAAAATTTCTGTCTTTTGTCCCTGAAATAAGTGAAATTTCTGCAATTTTGCCCGAAAATAAGGGAAATTTCTGCCTTTTTGCCCCCAAATAAGAAGAATTTCAGCCTTTTTACCTCAAAATAAGGGGAATTTCTGAATTTTTGCCACAAATATTAGGAATTTCTGCCTTTTTGCCCCAAAATAAGAAAAATTTCTCCCTTTTTTCCCTGAAATATGTGAAATTTCTGCAATTTTGCCCCAAAATAAGTGAAATTTTTGAAATTTTGCCACAAAATAAGAAAATTTCTGCTTTTTTCCCTGAAATAAGTGAAATTTCTGCAATTTTGCCCCAAAATAGGTGTAATTTCTGCAATTTTGCCCCAAAATAAGGGAAATTTCTGCTTTTTGCCCACAAATAAGGGGAATTTCAGCCTTTTTACCTCAAAATAAGGGGAATTTTTGCATTTTTGCCCCAAAATATGGGAAATTTCTGCCTTTTTGCCCAAAATAAAAAAAAAATTTGCAATTTTGTACCAAAATAAAAGAAATTTCTGCCTTTTTGCCCCAAAATAAAAAAATTTCTGCCTTTTTCCCTTAAATAAGTAAAATTTCTACAATTTTGCCCCAAAATAAGGAAAATTTTTGGAATTTTTACCCTGAAATAAATGAAAATCTGCAATTTTGCCCCAAAATAAGGGAAATTTCTGCCTTTTTCCCTTCAAATAAGGGGAATTTCAGCCTTTTTACCTCAAAATAAGAGTAATTTCTGCATTTTTGCCACAAAATATTAGGAATTTCTGCCCTTTTGCCCCAAAATAAGCAAAATTTCTGTCTTTTTTCTCTGAAATAAGTCAAATTTCTGCAATTTTGCCCCAAAATAAGTGAAATTGCTGCAATTTTGCCCCAAAATAAGAAAAACTTCTTGAATTTTGCCCCAAAATAAGTGGAATTTCTGAGTTTTGCCCCAAAATAAGGAGAATTTCTGTCTTTTTGCCCCAACATATAGGGAATTTTTGCCTTTTTGCCCCACAATTAGGGGAATTTCTGCAATTTTGCTCCAAAATACGGGGAATTTCTGCTTTTTTGCCCGAAAATAAGAAGAATGCATACCTTTTTGCCATTAAAAAGGGAAATTTCTTCATTTTTGCTCTAAAATAAGGGGAATTTTTGCTTTTTTGCCTGTAAATAAGTGGAATTTCTGTCTTTTCCCCCCAAAACAAAGGGAATTTCTGTCTTTTTGCCCCAAAATAAGGAAAATTTCTGACTTATTACCCTGAAATCAGTGAAATTACTGCAATTTTTCCCCAAAATAAGGGAAATTTCTGCCTTTTTGCCCCCAAAAAATGGGAATTTCAGCCTTTTTACCTAAAAATTAGGGGAATTTCTGCATTTTTGCCACAAATTATGTGAAATTTCTGACTTTTTGCCTAAAATAAGAAAAATTTCTGCAATTTAGTACCAAAATATAGGTAATTTCTGCTTTTTGGCCCCAAAATAAAAAAAAATTTTGCTTTTTTTTTGCCTGAAATATGTGAAATTTCTGCAATTTTGCCCCAAAATAAGTGAAATTTCTGCAATTTTGCCCCAAAATAAGGGAAATTTCTGGATTTTTGCCCCAAAATAAGTGGAATTTCTGAGTTTTGCCCCAAAATAAGGAGAATTTATGTCTTTTTGCCCAAACATATAGGGAATTTCTGCCTTTTTGCCCCACAATTAGGTTAATTTCTGCAATTTTGCTCCAAAATACGGGGAATTTCTGCCTTTTTGCCCGAAAATAAGAAGAAAGCACACCTTTTTGCCATAAAAAAGGGAAATTACTGCAATTTTGCTCCAAAATAAAGGGAATTTCTGCTTTTTTACCACTAAATAAGTAGAATTTCTGTCTTTTTCCCCCAAAACAAAGAGAATTTCTGTCTTTTTGCCCCAAAATAAGGAAAATTTCTGACTTATTACCCTGAAATCCATGAAATTTCTGCAATTTTGCCCCAAAATAAAGGAAATTTCTGCCTTTTTGCCCCCAAATAAGGGGAATTTTAGCCTTTTACCTCAAAATAAGGGGAATTTCTGCATTTTTGCCACAAAATATTAGGAATTTCTGCCTTTTTGCCCCAAAATAAGGAAAATTTCTGCCTTATTTCCATGAAATAAGTGAAATTTCTGAAATGTTGCCCCAAAACAAGTGAAATTTCTGCAATTTTGCCCCAAAATAAGGGAAATTTAAGGTATTTTGCCCCAAAATAAGTGGAATTTCTGAGTTTTGTCCCAAAATAAGGAGAATTTCTGTCTTTTAGCCCCAACATATAGGGAATTTCTGCCTTTTTGCCCCACAAGTTGGTTAATTTTTGCAATTTTGCTCCAAAATACAGGGAATTTCTGTCTTTTTGCCCGAAAATAAGAATTCATACCTTTTTGATATAAAAAGGGAAATTCCTGTAATTTTGCTCCAAAATAAGGGGAATTTCTGCTTTTTGCCTCTAAATATGTGGAATTTCAGTCTTTTCCCACCAAAGCAAAGGGAATTTCTGTCTTATTTGCACCAAAATAAGGAAATTTTCTGACTTATTACCCTGAAATAAGTGAAATTTCTGAAATTTTGTCCCAAAATAAGGGAAATTTCTGCCTTTTTGCCCCCAAATAAGGGGAATTTCACCCTTTTACCTCAAAATAAAGGAATTTCTGCATTTTTGCCACAAAATATTAAGAATTTCTGCATTTTTGCCCCAAAATAAGGAAAATTTCTGCCTTTTTTCCCTAAAATAAGTGAAATTTCTGCAATTTTGCCCCAAAATAAGTGAAATTTCTGCAATTTTGCCCCCAAATAAGGGAAATTGCTGCAATTTTGTACCAAAATAAAAGAAATTTCTGCCTTTTTGCTTCCAAATAAGAAAATTTCTTATTTTTTTTTCTGAAATATGTGAAATTGCTGAAATTTTGCCCGAAAATAAGTGAAATTTCTACAATTTTGCCCCAAAATAAGTGAAATTTCTGAAATTTTGCCCCAAAATAAGTGGAATTTCTGAGTTTTGACCCAAAATAAGGAGAATTTCTGTTTTTTTGCCCCAACATATAGGGAATTTCTGCTTTTTTGCCTCACAATTAGGGGAATTTCTGCAATTTTGCCTCAAAAGAAGAGAAATTTCTGCCTTTTTTCCCTGAAATAAGTGGAATTTCTGCAATTTTGCCCCAAAATAAGTGAAATTTCTGCAATTTTGCCCCAAAATAAGGAAAATTTCTGCAATTTTGTACCAAAATAAAAGAAATTTCTGCTTTTTTGCCCCAAAATAAGAAAATTTCTGCTTTTTTTCTCTTAAACAAGTGAAATTTCTGCAATTTTGCCCCAAAATAAGTGATTTTCTTCATTTTGCCCCAAAATAAGCGAAATTTCTGGAATTTTGCCGCAAAACTAGTGGAATTTCTGAGTTTTGCCCCAAAATAAGGAGAATTTCTGTCTTTATTCCCCAACATATAGGGAATTTCTGCTTTTTTGCCCCACAATTAGAGGAATTTCTGCAATTTTGCTCCAAAATACGAGAAATTTCTGCCTTTTTGCCCAAAAATAAGAAAAATGTATACCTTTTTGCTATAAAAAAGGGAAATTTCTTCATTTTTGCTCCAAAAAAGGGGGAATTTCTGCTTTTTTGCCTCTAAATAAGTGGAATTTCTGTCTTTTTCCCCCAAAACAAAGGGAATTTCTGTCTTTTTTGCCCCAAAATAAATAAAATTCTGAATTATTACCCTGACATAAGTGAAATTTCTGCAATTTTGCCCCAAAATAAGGGAAATTTCTACATTTTTGCCCCCACATAAGGGGAATTTCAGCCTTTTTACCTCAAAATAAGGAGAATTTCTGCATTTTTGCCACAAAATATTAGGAATTTCTGCCTTTTTGCCCCAAAATAAGGAAAATTTCTGCCTTTTTTCCCTGAAATAATTGAAATTTCTGCAATTTTGCCCCAAAACAAGTGAAATTTCTGCGATTTTGCCCCAAAATAAGTGGAATTTCTGAGTTTTGTCCAAAAATAAGGAGAATTTCTTCCTTCTTCCCCTAACATATAGGGAATTTCTGCTTTATTGCCCCAAAATTAGGGAAATTTCTGCAATTTTGCTCCAAAACATGGGGAATTTCTGCTTTTTAGCCCGAAAAGGAAAGGAATGTATACCTTTTGCCACAAAAAAAGCAATTTCTTAATTTTTGCTTAAAAATAAAGGGGAATTTCTGCTTTTTGCCTCTAAATAAGTGGAATTTCTGTATTTTTTCCCCAAAACAAAGGGAATTTCTGTCTTTCTTACCCAAAATAAGGAAAATTTCTGAATTATTACCATGAAATAAGTGAAATTTCTACAATTTTGTCTCAAAATAAAGGAAATTTCTGCCTTTTTGCCCCCAAATAAGGGGAATTTCAGCCTTTTTACCTCAAAATAAGGGGAATTTCTGCATTTTTGCCACAAAATATGAGAAATTTCTGCCTTTTTGCCCCAAAATAAGAAAATTTCTGCTTTTTTCCCTGAAATAAGTGAAATTTCTGCAATTTTGCCCCAAAATAAGTGAAATTTCTGCAATTTTGCCTCAAAATAAGGGAAATTTCTGCAATTTTGCCTCAAAATAAGGGAAATTTCTGGAATTTTGCCCCAAAATAAGTGGAATTTCTGAGTTTTGCCCCAAAATAAGGAGAATTTCTGTCTTTTTGCCCCAACATATAGGGAATTTCTGCCTTTTTGCCCCACAATTAGGGGAATTTCTGCAGTTTTGCTCCAAAATACGGGGAATTTCTGCCTTTTTGTCCGAAAATAAGAAGAATGCATACCTTTTTGCCATAAAAAAGGGAAATTTCTTCATTTTTGCTCCAAAATAAGGGGAATTTCTGCTTTTTTTGCCTCTAAATAAGTGGAATTTCTGTATTTTCCCCCCCCAAAAAATGTAATTTCTGTTTTTTTGCCCCAAAATAAGGAAAATTTCTGACTTATTACCCTGAAATAAGATAATTTCTGCAATTTAGCCACAAATTAAGGAAAATTTCTGCCTTTTTGTCCCCAAATAAGGGGAATTTCAGCCTTTTTACCTCAAAATAAGGGGAATTTCTGCATTTTACCCCTAAATAAGGAAAATTTCTGCCTTATTGCCACAAAATAAGAAAATTTTTGCATTTTTTCCCTGAAATAAGCGAAATTTCTGCAATTTTGCCCCAAAATAAGTGAAATTTCTTCAATTTTGCCCCGAAATTAGAAAATTTCTGCTTTTATTTTTCCTGAAATAAGTTAAATTTTTGCAATTTTGCCCCAAAATAAGTGAAATTTCTGCAATTTTGCCTCAAAATAAGGGAAATTTCTGGAATTTTGCCCCAAAATAAGTGGAATTTCTGAGTTTTGCCCCAAAATAAGGAGAATTTCTGTCTTTTTGCCCCAACATATAGGGAATTTCTGCCTTTTTGCCCCACAATTAGGAGAATTTCTGCAGTTTTGCTCCAAAATACGAGGAATTTCTGCCTTTTTGTTCTAAAATAAGAAAAATGCATACCTTTTTGCCATAAAAAAGAGAAATTTCTTCATTTTTGCTCCAAAATAAGGTGAATTTCTGCTTTTTTGCCTCTAAATAAGTGGAATTTCTGTATTTTTCCCCCCAAAAAAAGGTAATTTCTGTTTTTTTGCCCCAAAATAAGGAAAATTTCTGACTTATTACCCTGAAATAAGTGAAATTTCTGCAATTTAGCCACAAACTAAGGGAAATTTCTGCCTTTTTGTCCCCAAATAAGGGGAATTTCAGCCTTTTTACCTCAAAATAAGGGGAATTTCTGCATTTTAAACCAAAATAAGAAAAATTTCTGCCTTATTGCCCCAAAATAAGAAAATTTCTGCATTTTTTCCCTGAAATAAGCGAAATTTCTGCAATTTTGCCCCAAAATAAGTGAAATTTCTTCAATTTTGCCCCGAAATTAGAAAATTTCTGCTTTTTTTCCCTGAAATAAGTTAAATTTCTGCAATTTTCCCCAAAATAAGTGAAATTTCTGCAATTTTTCCCCAAAATAAGAGAAATTTCTGGAATTTTGCCCCAAAATAAGTGGAATATCTGAGTTTTGCCCCAAAAAAAGAAGAATTTCTGTCTTTTTGCCCCAACATATAGGAAATTTCTGCCTTTTTGCCCCACAATTTGGGGAATTTCTGCAATTTTGCTCCAAAATAAGGGGAATTTCTGCCTTTTTGCCCAAAAATAAGAAGAATACATACCTTTTTGCACTTAAAAAGTGAAATTTCTTCATTTTTGCTCCAAAATAAGGGAAATTTCTGCGTTTTGCCTCTAAAAAAGTGGAATTTCTGCCTTTTTCCCTCAAAACAAAGGGAATTTCTGTTTTTGGGCCCAAAATAAGGAAAATTTCTGACTTATTACCCTGAAATAAGTGAAATTTCTGCAATTTTGCCCCAAAATAAGAGAAATTTCTGCCTTTTTGCTCCCAAATAAGAATTTCAGCCTTTTACCTCAAAATAAGTGAAATTTCTGCATTTTTGCCCCAAAATATTGGAAATTTCTGCCTTTTTGCCCCAAAATAAGAAAAAATTCTGCAATTTTGTAACAAAATTAAAGAAATTTCTGCCTTTTGGCCCCAAAATAAGAAAATTTCTGCTTTTTTTCCTGACATAAGTGAAATTTCTGCAATTTTGCCCCAAAATAAGTTAAATTTCTGAGTTTTGCCCTAAAATAAGGAGAATTTCTGTCTTTTTGACCCAACATATAGGGAATTTCTGCCTTTTTGCCCCACAATTAGGGGAATTTCTGCAATTTTGCTCCAAAATACGGGGAATTTCTGCCTTTTTTGTCCGAAAATAATAAGATTGCATAACTTTTTGCCATAAAAAAGGGAAATTCCTTCATTTTTGCTCCAAAATGAGGGGAATTTCTGCTTTTATGCCTCTAAATAAGTGGAATTTCTGTCTTTTTCCCCCAAAACAAAGGGAATTTCTGTCTTTTTTGCCCCAAAATAAAGAAAATTTCTGACTTATTACCCTGAAATAAGTGAAATTTCTGCACTATTGCCCCAAAATAATGGAAATTTCTGCATTTTTACCCCTAAATAATGGGAATTTCAGCCTTTTTACCTCAAAATGAGGGGAATTTCTGCATTTTTACCCCAAAATATGGGAAATTTCTGCCTTTTTGCCCAAAATAAGAAAAATTCCAGCAATTTTGTACCAAAATATGGGAAATTTCTGCCTTTTTGCCCCAAAATAAGAAAATTTCTGCTTTTTTCCCTGAAATAAGTGAAATTTCTGCAATTTTGCCCCAAAATAGGTGTAATTTCTGCAATTTTGCCCCAAAATAAGGGAAATTTCTGCTTTTTGCCCACAAATAAGGGGAATTTCAGCCTTTTTACCTCAAAATAAGGGGAATTTTTGCATTTTTGCCCCAAAATATGGGAAATTTCTGCCTTTTTGCCCAAAATAAAAAAAAAATTTGCAATTTTGTACCAAAATAAAAGAAATTTCTGCCTTTTTGCCCCAAAATAAAAAAATTTCTGCCTTTTTCCCTTAAATAAGTAAAATTTCTACAATTTTGCCCCAAAATAAGGAAAATTTTTGGAATTTTTACCCTGAAATAAATGAAAATCTGCAATTTTGCCCCAAAATAAGGGAAATTTCTGCCTTTTTCCCTTCAAATAAGGGGAATTTCAGCCTTTTTACCTCAAAATAAGAGTAATTTCTGCATTTTTGCCACAAAATATTAGGAATTTCTGCCCTTTTGCCCCAAAATAAGCAAAATTTCTGTCTTTTTTCTCTGAAATAAGTCAAATTTCTGCAATTTTGCCCCAAAATAAGTGAAATTGCTGCAATTTTGCCCCAAAATAAGAAAAACTTCTTGAATTTTGCCCCAAAATAAGTGGAATTTCTGAGTTTTGCCCCAAAATAAGGAGAATTTCTGTCTTTTTGCCCCAACATATAGGGAATTTTTGCCTTTTTGCCCCACAATTAGGGGAATTTCTGCAATTTTGCTCCAAAATACGGGGAATTTCTGCTTTTTTGCCCGAAAATAAGAAGAATGCATACCTTTTTGCCATTAAAAAGGGAAATTTCTTCATTTTTGCTCTAAAATAAGGGGAATTTTTGCTTTTTTGCCTGTAAATAAGTGGAATTTCTGTCTTTTCCCCCCAAAACAAAGGGAATTTCTGTCTTTTTGCCCCAAAATAAGGAAAATTTCTGACTTATTACCCTGAAATCAGTGAAATTACTGCAATTTTTCCCCAAAATAAGGGAAATTTCTGCCTTTTTGCCCCCAAAAAATGGGAATTTCAGCCTTTTTACCTAAAAATTAGGGGAATTTCTGCATTTTTGCCACAAATTATGTGAAATTTCTGACTTTTTGCCTAAAATAAGAAAAATTTCTGCAATTTAGTACCAAAATATAGGTAATTTCTGCTTTTTGGCCCCAAAATAAAAAAAAATTTTGCTTTTTTTTTGCCTGAAATATGTGAAATTTCTGCAATTTTGCCCCAAAATAAGTGAAATTTCTGCAATTTTGCCCCAAAATAAGGGAAATTTCTGGATTTTTGCCCCAAAATAAGTGGAATTTCTGAGTTTTGCCCCAAAATAAGGAGAATTTATGTCTTTTTGCCCAAACATATAGGGAATTTCTGCCTTTTTGCCCCACAATTAGGTTAATTTCTGCAATTTTGCTCCAAAATACGGGGAATTTCTGCCTTTTTGCCCGAAAATAAGAAGAAAGCACACCTTTTTGCCATAAAAAAGGGAAATTACTGCAATTTTGCTCCAAAATAAAGGGAATTTCTGCTTTTTTACCACTAAATAAGTAGAATTTCTGTCTTTTTCCCCCAAAACAAAGAGAATTTCTGTCTTTTTGCCCCAAAATAAGGAAAATTTCTGACTTATTACCCTGAAATCCATGAAATTTCTGCAATTTTGCCCCAAAATAAAGGAAATTTCTGCCTTTTTGCCCCCAAATAAGGGGAATTTTAGCCTTTTACCTCAAAATAAGGGGAATTTCTGCATTTTTGCCACAAAATATTAGGAATTTCTGCCTTTTTGCCCCAAAATAAGGAAAATTTCTGCCTTATTTCCATGAAATAAGTGAAATTTCTGAAATGTTGCCCCAAAACAAGTGAAATTTCTGCAATTTTGCCCCAAAATAAGGGAAATTTAAGGTATTTTGCCCCAAAATAAGTGGAATTTCTGAGTTTTGTCCCAAAATAAGGAGAATTTCTGTCTTTTAGCCCCAACATATAGGGAATTTCTGCCTTTTTGCCCCACAAGTTGGTTAATTTTTGCAATTTTGCTCCAAAATACAGGGAATTTCTGTCTTTTTGCCCGAAAATAAGAATTCATACCTTTTTGATATAAAAAGGGAAATTCCTGTAATTTTGCTCCAAAATAAGGGGAATTTCTGCTTTTTGCCTCTAAATATGTGGAATTTCAGTCTTTTCCCACCAAAGCAAAGGGAATTTCTGTCTTATTTGCACCAAAATAAGGAAATTTTCTGACTTATTACCCTGAAATAAGTGAAATTTCTGAAATTTTGTCCCAAAATAAGGGAAATTTCTGCCTTTTTGCCCCCAAATAAGGGGAATTTCACCCTTTTACCTCAAAATAAAGGAATTTCTGCATTTTTGCCACAAAATATTAAGAATTTCTGCATTTTTGCCCCAAAATAAGGAAAATTTCTGCCTTTTTTCCCTAAAATAAGTGAAATTTCTGCAATTTTGCCCCAAAATAAGTGAAATTTCTGCAATTTTGCCCCCAAATAAGGGAAATTGCTGCAATTTTGTACCAAAATAAAAGAAATTTCTGCCTTTTTGCTTCCAAATAAGAAAATTTCTTATTTTTTTTTCTGAAATATGTGAAATTGCTGAAATTTTGCCCGAAAATAAGTGAAATTTCTACAATTTTGCCCCAAAATAAGTGAAATTTCTGAAATTTTGCCCCAAAATAAGTGGAATTTCTGAGTTTTGACCCAAAATAAGGAGAATTTCTGTTTTTTTGCCCCAACATATAGGGAATTTCTGCTTTTTTGCCTCACAATTAGGGGAATTTCTGCAATTTTGCCTCAAAAGAAGAGAAATTTCTGCCTTTTTTCCCTGAAATAAGTGGAATTTCTGCAATTTTGCCCCAAAATAAGTGAAATTTCTGCAATTTTGCCCCAAAATAAGGAAAATTTCTGCAATTTTGTACCAAAATAAAAGAAATTTCTGCTTTTTTGCCCCAAAATAAGAAAATTTCTGCTTTTTTTCTCTTAAACAAGTGAAATTTCTGCAATTTTGCCCCAAAATAAGTGATTTTCTTCATTTTGCCCCAAAATAAGCGAAATTTCTGGAATTTTGCCGCAAAACTAGTGGAATTTCTGAGTTTTGCCCCAAAATAAGGAGAATTTCTGTCTTTATTCCCCAACATATAGGGAATTTCTGCTTTTTTGCCCCACAATTAGAGGAATTTCTGCAATTTTGCTCCAAAATACGAGAAATTTCTGCCTTTTTGCCCCAAAATAAGAAAAATGTATACCTTTTTGCTATAAAAAAGGGAAATTTCTTCATTTTTGCTCCAAAAAAGGGGGAATTTCTGCTTTTTTGCCTCTAAATAAGTGGAATTTCTGTCTTTTTCCCCCAAAACAAAGGGAATTTCTGTCTTTTTTGCCCCAAAATAAAAAAAATTCTGAATTATTACCCTGACATAAGTGAAATTTCTGCAATTTTGCCCCAAAATAAGGGAAATTTCTACATTTTTGCCCCCACATAAGGGGAATTTCAGCCTTTTTACCTCAAAATAAGGAGAATTTCTGCATTTTTGCCACAAAATATTAGGAATTTCTGCCTTTTTGCCCCAAAATAAGGAAAATTTCTGCCTTTTTTCCCTGAAATAATTGAAATTTCTGCAATTTTGCCCCAAAACAAGTGAAATTTCTGCGATTTTGCCCCAAAATAAGTGGAATTTCTGAGTTTTGTCCAAAAATAAGGAGAATTTCTTCCTTCTTCCCCTAACATATAGGGAATTTCTGCTTTATTGCCCCAAAATTAGGGAAATTTCTGCAATTTTGCTCCAAAACATGGGGAATTTCTGCTTTTTAGCCCGAAAAGGAAAGGAATGTATACCTTTTGCCACAAAAAAAGCAATTTCTTAATTTTTGCTTAAAAATAAAGGGGAATTTCTGCTTTTTGCCTCTAAATAAGTGGAATTTCTGTATTTTTTCCCCAAAACAAAGGGAATTTCTGTCTTTCTTACCCAAAATAAGGAAAATTTCTGAATTATTACCATGAAATAAGTGAAATTTCTACAATTTTGTCTCAAAATAAAGGAAATTTCTGCCTTTTTGCCCCCAAATAAGGGGAATTTCAGCCTTTTTACCTCAAAATAAGGGGAATTTCTGCATTTTTGCCACAAAATATGAGAAATTTCTGCCTTTTTGCCCCAAAATAAGAAAATTTCTGCTTTTTTCCCTGAAATAAGTGAAATTTCTGCAATTTTGCCCCAAAATAAGTGAAATTTCTGCAATTTTGCCTCAAAATAAGGGAAATTTCTGCAATTTTGCCTCAAAATAAGGGAAATTTCTGGAATTTTGCCCCAAAATAAGTGGAATTTCTGAGTTTTGCCCCAAAATAAGGAGAATTTCTGTCTTTTTGCCCCAACATATAGGGAATTTCTGCCTTTTTGCCCCACAATTAGGGGAATTTCTGCAGTTTTGCTCCAAAATACGGGGAATTTCTGCCTTTTTGTCCGAAAATAAGAAGAATGCATACCTTTTTGCCATAAAAAAGGGAAATTTCTTCATTTTTGCTCCAAAATAAGGGGAATTTCTGCTTTTTTTGCCTCTAAATAAGTGGAATTTCTGTATTTTCCCCCCCCAAAAAATGTAATTTCTGTTTTTTTGCCCCAAAATAAGGAAAATTTCTGACTTATTACCCTGAAATAAGATAATTTCTGCAATTTAGCCACAAATTAAGGAAAATTTCTGCCTTTTTGTCCCCAAATAAGGGGAATTTCAGCCTTTTTACCTCAAAATAAGGGGAATTTCTGCATTTTACCCCTAAATAAGGAAAATTTCTGCCTTATTGCCACAAAATAAGAAAATTTTTGCATTTTTTCCCTGAAATAAGCGAAATTTCTGCAATTTTGCCCCAAAATAAGTGAAATTTCTTCAATTTTGCCCCGAAATTAGAAAATTTCTGCTTTTATTTTTCCTGAAATAAGTTAAATTTCTGCAATTTTGCCCCAAAATAAGTGAAATTTCTGCAATTTTGCCTCAAAATAAGGGAAATTTCTGGAATTTTGCCCCAAAATAAGTGGAATTTCTGAGTTTTGCCCCAAAATAAGGAGAATTTCTGTCTTTTTGCCCCAACATATAGGGAATTTCTGCCTTTTTGCCCCACAATTAGGAGAATTTCTGCAGTTTTGCTCCAAAATACGAGGAATTTCTGCCTTTTTGTTCTAAAATAAGAAAAATGCATACCTTTTTGCCATAAAAAAGAGAAATTTCTTCATTTTTGCTCCAAAATAAGGTGAATTTCTGCTTTTTTGCCTCTAAATAAGTGGAATTTCTGTATTTTTCCCCCCAAAAAAAGGTAATTTCTGTTTTTTTGCCCCAAAATAAGGAAAATTTCTGACTTATTACCCTGAAATAAGTGAAATTTCTGCAATTTAGCCACAAACTAAGGGAAATTTCTGCCTTTTTGTCCCCAAATAAGGGGAATTTCAGCCTTTTTACCTCAAAATAAGGGGAATTTCTGCATTTTAAACCAAAATAAGAAAAATTTCTGCCTTATTGCCCCAAAATAAGAAAATTTCTGCATTTTTTCCCTGAAATAAGCGAAATTTCTGCAATTTTGCCCCAAAATAAGTGAAATTTCTTCAATTTTGCCCCGAAATTAGAAAATTTCTGCTTTTTTTCCCTGAAATAAGTTAAATTTCTGCAATTTTCCCCAAAATAAGTGAAATTTCTGCAATTTTTCCCCAAAATAAGAGAAATTTCTGGAATTTTGCCCCAAAATAAGTGGAATATCTGAGTTTTGCCCCAAAAAAAGAAGAATTTCTGTCTTTTTGCCCCAACATATAGGAAATTTCTGCCTTTTTGCCCCACAATTTGGGGAATTTCTGCAATTTTGCTCCAAAATAAGGGGAATTTCTGCCTTTTTGCCCAAAAATAAGAAGAATACATACCTTTTTGCACTTAAAAAGTGAAATTTCTTCATTTTTGCTCCAAAATAAGGGAAATTTCTGCGTTTTGCCTCTAAAAAAGTGGAATTTCTGCCTTTTTCCCTCAAAACAAAGGGAATTTCTGTTTTTGGGCCCAAAATAAGGAAAATTTCTGACTTATTACCCTGAAATAAGTGAAATTTCTGCAATTTTGCCCCAAAATAAGAGAAATTTCTGCCTTTTTGCTCCCAAATAAGAATTTCAGCCTTTTACCTCAAAATAAGTGAAATTTCTGCATTTTTGCCCCAAAATATTGGAAATTTCTGCCTTTTTGCCCCAAAATAAGAAAAAATTCTGCAATTTTGTAACAAAATTAAAGAAATTTCTGCCTTTTGGCCCCAAAATAAGAAAATTTCTGCTTTTTTTCCTGACATAAGTGAAATTTCTGCAATTTTGCCCCAAAATAAGTTAAATTTCTGAGTTTTGCCCTAAAATAAGGAGAATTTCTGTCTTTTTGACCCAACATATAGGGAATTTCTGCCTTTTTGCCCCACAATTAGGGGAATTTCTGCAATTTTGCTCCAAAATACGGGGAATTTCTGCCTTTTTTGTCCGAAAATAATAAGATTGCATAACTTTTTGCCATAAAAAAGGGAAATTCCTTCATTTTTGCTCCAAAATGAGGGGAATTTCTGCTTTTATGCCTCTAAATAAGTGGAATTTCTGTCTTTTTCCCCCAAAACAAAGGGAATTTCTGTCTTTTTTGCCCCAAAATAAAGAAAATTTCTGACTTATTACCCTGAAATAAGTGAAATTTCTGCACTATTGCCCCAAAATAATGGAAATTTCTGCCTTTTTACCCCTAAATAATGGGAATTTCAGCCTTTTTACCTCAAAATGAGGGGAATTTCTGCATTTTTACCCCAAAATATGGGAAATTTCTGCCTTTTTGCCCAAAATAAGAAAAATTCCAGCAATTTTGTACCAAAATATGGGAAATTTCTGCCTTTTTGCCCCAAAATAAGAAAATTTTGCTTTTTTTCCCTGAAATAAGTGAAATTTCTCCAATTTTGCCCCAAAATAAGTGAAATTTCTGCAATTTTGCCTCAAAATAAGGGAAATTTCTTGAATTTTGCCCCAAAATAAGTGGAATTTCTGAGTTTTGCCCCAAAATAATGAGAATTTCTGTCTTTTTGCCCCAACATATAGGGAATTTCTGCCTTTTTGCCCTACAAGTAGGTTAATTTCTGCAATTTTGCTCCAAAATATGGGGAATTTCTGCCTTTTTGCCCGAAAATAAGAAGAATTCATACCTTTTTGCCATAAAAAAGGGAAATTTCTGTAATTTTGCTCCAAAATAAGAGGAATTTCTGCTTTTTTGCCTCTAAATATGTGGAATTTTTGTCTTTTTCCCCCAAAACAAAGGGAATTTCTGTCTTATTTGCACCAAAATAAAGAAATTTTCTGACTTATTACCCTGAAATAAGTGAAATTTCTGCAATTTTGTCCCAAAATAAGGGAAATTTCTGCCTTTTGCCCCCAAATAAGGGGAATTTCACCCTTTTACCTCAAAATAAAGGGAATTTCTGCATTTTTGCCACAAAATAAGGAAAATTTCTGCCTTTTTTCCCTGAAATAAGTTAAATTTCTGCAGTTTTGCCCCAAAATAAGTAAAATTTCTGCAATTTTGCCCCAAAATATAAGAAATTTCTGCAATTTTGTACCAAAATAAAAGAAATTTCTGCCTTTTTGCTTCCAAATAAGAAAATTTCTTATTTTTTTTTCTGAAATATGTGAAATTTATGAAATTTTGCCACAAAATAAGTGAAATTTCTACAATTTTGCCCCAAAATAAGTGAAATTTCTGGAATTTTGCCACAAAATAATTGGAATTTTTGAGTTTTGACCCAAAATAAGGAGAATTTCTGTTTTTTTGCCCCAACATATAGGGAATTTCTGCCTTTTTGCCTCACAATTAGGGGAATTATTGCAATTTTGCCCCAATAGAAGGGAAATTTCTGCCTTTTTTTCCTGAAATAAGTGGAATATCTGCAATTTTGCCCCAAAATAAGTGAAATTTCTGCAATTTTGCCCAAAATAAGAAAAATTTCTGCAATTTTGTACCAAAATAAAAGAAATTTCTGCCTTTTTGCCCCAAAATAAGAAAATTTTTGCTTTTTTTCCCTTAAATAAGTGAAATTTCTGCAATTTTCCTCAAAATTATTAAAATTTCTGCAATTTTGCCCCAAAATAAGAGAAATTTCTGGAATTTTGCCGCAAAATAATTGGAATTTCTGAGTTTTGCCCAAAAATAAAGAGAATTTCTGTCTTTATGCCCCAACATATAGGGAATTTCTGCCTTTTTGCCCCACAATTAAAGGAATTTCTGCAATTTTGCTCCAAAATACGGGAAATTTCTGCCTTTTTGCCCCAAAATAAGAATAATGCATACCTTTTTGCCATAAAAATGGAAATTTCTTCATTTTTGCTCCAAAATAAGGGGAATTTCTGCTTTTTTTGCCTCTAAATTAGTGGAATTTCTGTCTTTTTCCCCCAAAACAAAGGGAATTTCTGTTCTTTTTTGCCCCTAAATAAAAAAAATTTCTGACTTATTACACTGACATAAGTGAAATTTCTGCAATTTTGCCCGAAAATAAGGGAAATTTCTGCATTTTTGCCCCCAAATAAGGTGAATTTCAGCCTTTTTACCTCAAAATAAGGGGAATTTCTGCATTTTTGCCACAAAATATTAAGAATTTCTGCCTTTTTGCCCCAAAATAAGGAAAATTTCTTTTTTTTTCACTGAAATAAGTGTAATTTCTGCAATTTTGCCCCAAAATAAGTGAAATTTCTGCAATTTTGCCCCAAAATAAGGGAAATTTCTGGAATTTTGTTCTAAAATATGTGGAATTTCTGAGTTTTGCCCCAAAATAAGGAGAATTTCTGTCTTTTTGCCCAACATATAGGAAATTTCTGCCTTTTTGCCCCACAAGTAGGTTAATTTCTGCAATTTTGCTCCAAAATACGGGGAATTTCTGCCTTTTTGCCCGAAAATAAGAAGAATTCATACCTTTTTGCCATAAAAAAGGGAAATTTCTGTAATTTTGCTCCAAAATAAGGGGAATTTCTGCTTTTTTGCCTCTAAATATGTGGAAATTCTGTCTTTTTCCCCCAAAACAAAGGGAATTTCTGTCTTATTTGCACCAAAATAAGGAAATTTTCTGACTTATTACCCTTAAATAAGTGAAATTTCTGCAATTTTGTCCCAAAATAAGGGAAATTTATGCCTTTTTGCCCCCAAATAAGGGGAATTTCACCCTTTTACCTCAAAATAAAGGGAATTTCTGCATTTTTGCTACAAAATATTAGGAATTTCTGCATTTTTGCCCCAAAATAAGGAAAATTTCTGCCTTTTTTCCCTGAAATAAGTGAAATTTCTGCAGTTTTGCACCAAAATAAGTAAAATTTCTGCAATTTGTCCCAAAATATGGGAAATTTCTGCAATTTTGTACCAAAATAAAAGAAATTTCTGCCTTTTTGCTTCCAAATAAGAAAATTTCTTCTTTTTTTTCTGAAATATGTGAAATTTCTGAAATTTTGCCCAAAAATAAGTGAAATTTCTACAATTTTGCCCTAAAATCAGTGAAATTTCTGGAATTTTGCCCCAAAATAAGTGGAATATTTGAGATTTGCCACAAAATAAGGAGAATTTCTGTCTTTTTGCCCCAACACATAGGGAATTTCTGCCTTTTTGCCCCAAAATTTGGGGAATTTCTGCAATTTTGCTCCAAAATAAGGGGAATTTCTGCCTTTTTGCCCAAAAATAAGAAGAATGCATACCTTTTTGCCCTTAAAAAGTGAAATTTCTTCATTTTTGCTCCAAAATAAGGGGAATTTCTGCTTTTTTGCCTCTAAAAAAGTGGAATTTCTCCTTTTTTCCCCCAAAACAAAGGGAATTTCTGTATTTTGGCCCCAAAATAAGAAATATTTCTGACTTATTACCCAGAAATAAGTGAAATTTCTGCAATTTTGCCCCAAAATAAGAGAAATTTCTACCTTTTTGCCCCTAAATAAGGGGAATTTCAGCCTTTTACCTCAAAATAAGTGAAATTTCTGCATTTTTGCCCCAAAATATGGGAAATTTCTGCTTTTTTGCCCCAAAATAAGAAAAAATTCAGCAATTTTGTAACAAAATTAAAGAAATTTCTGCCTTTTGGCCCCAAAAGAAGAAAATTTCTGCTTTTTTTTTGAAATAAGTGAAATTTCTGCAATTTTGCCCCAAAATAAGTTAAATTTCTGAGTTTTGCCCTAAAATAACGAGAATTTCTGTCTTTTTGCCCCAACATATAGGGAATTTCTGCCTTTTTGCCCCACAATTAGGAGAATTTCTGCAATTTTGCTCCAAAATACGGGGAATTTCTGCCTTTTTTGTCCGAAAATAATAAGATTGCATAACTTTTTGCCATAAAAAAGGGAAATTCCTTCATTTTTGCTCCAAAATGAGGGGAATTTCTGCTTTTATGCCTCTAAATAAGTGGAATTTCTGTCTTTTTCCCCCAAAACAAAGGGAATCTCTGTCTTTTTTTGCCCCAAAATAAAGAAAATTTCTGACTTATTACCCTGAAATAAGTGAAATTTCTGCACTATTGCCCCAAAATAATGTAAATTTCTGCCTTTTTACCCCTAAATAATGGGAATTTCAGCCTTTTTACCTCAAAATGAGGGGAATTTCTGCATTTTTACCCCAAAATATGGGAAATTTCTGCCTTTTTGCCCAAAATAAAAAAAATTCCAGCAATTTTGTACCAAAATATGGGAAATTTCTGCCTTTTTGCCCCAAAATAAGAAAATTTTGCTTTTTTTCCCTGAAATAAGTGAAATTTCTCCAATTTTGCCCCAAAATAAGTGAAATTTCTGCAAATTTGCCTCAAAATAAGGGAAATTTCTTGAATTTTGCCCCAAAATAAGTGGAATTTCTGAGTTTTGCCCCAAAATAATGAGAATTTCTGTCTTTTTGCCCCAACATATAGGGAATTTCTGCCTTTTTGCCCTACAAGTAGGTTAATTTCTGCAATTTTGCTCCAAAATATGGGGAATTTCTGCCTTTTTGCCCGAAAATAAGAAGAATTCATACCTTTTTGCCATAAAAAAGGGAAATTTCTGTAATTTTGTTCCAAAATAAGAGGAATTTCTGCTTTTTTGCCTCTAAATATGTGGAATTTTTGTCTTTTTCCCCCAAAACAAAGGGAATTTCTGTCTTATTTGCACCAAAATAAAGAAATTTTCTGACTTATTACCCTGAAATAAGTGAAATTTCTGCAATTTTGTCCCAAAATAAGGGAAATTTCTGCCTTTTGCCCCCAAATAAGGGGAATTTCACCCTTTTACCTCAAAATAAAGGGAATTTCTGCATTTTTGCCACAAAATAAGGAAAATTTCTGCCTTTTTTCCCTGAAATAAGTTAAATTTCTGCAGTTTTGCCCCAAAATAAGTAAAATTTCTGCAATTTTGCCCCAAAATATAAGAAATTTCTGCAATTTTGTACCAAAATAAAAGAAATTTCTGCTTTTTTGCTTCCAAATAAGAAAATTTCTTATTTTTTTTTCTGAAATATGTGAAATTTCTGAAATTTTGCCACAAAATAAGTGAAATTTCTACAATTTTGCCCCAAAATAAGTGAAATTTCTGGAATTTTGCCACAAAATAATTGGAATTTTTGAGTTTTGACCCAAAATAAGGAGAATTTCTGTTTTTTGCCCCAACATATAGGGAATTTCTTCCTTTTTGCCTCACAATTAGGGGAATTATTGCAATTTTGCCCCAATAGAAGGGAAATTTCTGCCTTTTTTTCCTGAAATAAGTGGAATATCTGCAATTTTGCCCCAAAATAAGTGAAATTTCTGCAATTTTGCCCAAAATAAGAAAAATTTCTGCAATTTTGTTCCAAAATAAAAGAAATTTCTGCCTTTTTGCCCCAAAATAAGAAAATTTTTGCTTTTTTTCCCTTAAATAAGTGAAATTTCTGCAATTTTCCTCAAAATTATTAAAATTTCTGCAATTTTGCCCCAAAATAAGAAAAATTTCTGGAATTTTGCCGCAAAATAATTGGAATTTCTGAGTTTTGCCCAAAAATAAAGAGAATTTCTGTCTTTATGCCCCAACATATAGGGAATTTCTGCCTTTTTGCCCCACAATTAAAGGAATTTCTGCAATTTTGCTCCAAAATACGGGAAATTTCTGCCTTTTTGCCCCAAAATAAGAATAATGCATACCTTTTTGCCATAAAAATGGAAAATTCTTCATTTTTGCTCCAAAATAAGGGGAATTTCTGCTTTTTTTGCCTCTAAATTAGTGGAATTTCTGTCTTTTCCCCCCAAAACAAAGGGAATTTCTGTTCTTTTTTGCCCCTAAATAAAAAAAATTTCTGACTTATTACACTGACATAAGTGAAATTTCTGCAATTTTGCCCGAAAATAAGGGAAATTTCTGCATTTTTGCCCCCAAATAAGGTGAATTTCAGCCTTTTTACCTCAAAATAAGGGGAATTTCTGCATTTTTGCCACAAAATATTAAGAATTTCTACCTTTTTGCCCCAAAATAAGGAAAATTTCTTTTTTTTTTCACTGAAATAAGTGAAATTTCTGCAATTTTGCCCCAAAATAAGTGAAATTTCTGCAATTTTGCCCCAAAATAAGGGAAATTTCTGGAATTTTGTTCCAAAATATGTGGAATTTCTGAGTTTTGCCCCAAAATAAGGAGAATTTCTGTCTTTTTGCCCAACATATAGGAAATTTCTGCCTTTTTGCCCCACAAGTAGGTTAATTTCTGCAATTTTGCTCCAAAATATGGGGAATTTCTGCCTTTTTGCCCGAAAATAAGAAGAATTCATACCTTTTTGCCATAAAAAAGGGAAATTTCTGTAATTTTGCTCCAAAATAAGGGGAATTTCTGCTTTTTTGCCTCTAAATATGTGGAAATTCTGTCTTTTTCCCCCAAAACAAAGGGAATTTCTGTCTTATTTGCACCAAAATAAGGAAATTTTCTGACTTATTACCCTTAAATAAGTGAAATTTCTGCAATTTTGTCCCAAAATAAGGGAAATTTATGCCTTTTTGCCCCCAAATAAGGGGAATTTCACCCTTTTACCTCAAAATAAAGGGAATTTCTGCATTTTTGCTACAAAATATTAGGAATTTCTGCATTTTTGCCCCAAAATAAGGAAAATTTCTGCCTTTTTTCCCTGAAATAAGTGAAATTTCTGCAGTTTTGCACCAAAATAAGTAAAATTTCTGCAATTTGTCCCAAAATATGGGAAATTTCTGCAATTTTGTACCAAAATAAAAGAAATTTCTGCCTTTTTGCTTCCAAATAAGAAAATTTCTTCTTTTTTTTCTGAAATGTGTGAAATTTCTGAAATTTTGCCCAAAAATAAGTGAAATTTCTACAATTTTGCCCTAAAATCAGTGAAATTTCTGGAATTTTGCCCCAAAATAAGTGGAATATTTGAGATTTGCCACAAAATAAGGAGAATTTCTGTCTTTTTGCCCCAACACATAGGGAATTTCTGCCTTTTTGCCCCAAAATTTGGGGAATTTCTGCAATTTTGCTCCAAAATAAGGGGAATTTCTGCCTTTTTGCCCAAAAATAAGAAGAATGCATACCTTTTTGCCCTTAAAAAGTGAAATTTCTTCATTTTTGCTCCAAAATAAGGGGAATTTCTGCTTTTTTGCCTCTAAAAAAGTGGAATTTCTCCTTTTTTCCCCCAAAACAAAGGGAATTTCTGTATTTTGGCCCCAAAATAAGAAATATTTCTGACTTATTACCCAGAAATAAGTGAAATTTCTGCAATTTTGCCCCAAAATAAGAGAAATTTCTGCCTTTTTGCCCCTAAATAAGGGGAATTTCAGCCTTTTACCTCAAAATAAGTGAAATTTCTGCATTTTTGCCCCAAAATATGGGAAATTTCTGCTTTTTTGCCCCAAAATAAGAAAAAATTCAGCAATTTTGTAACAAAATTAAAGAAATTTCTGCCTTTTGGCCCCAAAAGAAGAAAATTTCTGCTTTTTTTTTGAAATAAGTGAAATTTCTGCAATTTTGCCCCAAAATAAGTTAAATTTCTGAGTTTTGCCCTAAAATAACGAGAATTTCTGTCTTTTTGCCCCAACATATAGGGAATTTCTGCCTTTTTTCCCCACAATTATGGGAATTTCTGCAATTTTGCTCCAAAACGGGGAATTTCTGCCTTTTTTGTCCGAAAATAATAAGATTGCATAACTTTTTGCCATAAAAAAGGGAAATTTCTTCATTTTTGCTCCAAAATGAGGGAAATTTCTGCTTTTATGCCTCTAAATAAGTGGAATTTCTGCCTTTTTCCCACAAAACAAAGGAAATTTCTGTTTTTGGGCCCAAAATAAGGAAAATTTCTGACTTATTACCCTGAAATAAGTGAAATTTCTGCAATTTTGCCCCAAAATAAGAGAAATTTCTGCCTTTTTGCTCCCAAATAAGGAGAATTTCAGCCTTTTACCTCAAAATAAGTGAAATTTCTGCATTTTTGCTCCAAAATATTGGAAATTTCTGCCTTTTTGCCCCAAAATAAGAAAAAATTCTGCAATTTTGTAACACAATTAAGGAAACTTCTGCCTTTTGGCCCCAAAATAAGAAAATTTCTGCTTTTTTTCCTGACATAAGTGAAATTTCTGCAATTTTGCCCCAAAATAAGTTAAATTTCTGAGTTTTGCCCTAAAATAAGGAGAATTTCTGTCTTTTTGCCCCAACATATAGGGAATTTCTGCCTTTTTGCCCCACAATTAGGAGAATTTCTGCAATTTTGCTCCAAAATACGGGGAATTTCTGCCTTTTTTGTCCGAAAATAATAAGATTGCATAACTTTTTGCCATAAAAAAGGGAAATTCCTTCATTTTTGCTCCAAAATGAGGGGAATTTCTGATTTTATGCCTCTAAATAAGTGGAATTTCTGTCTTTTTCCCCCAAAACAAAGGGAATTTCTGTCTTTTTTGCCCCAAAATAAAGAAAATTTCTGACTTATTACCCTGAAATAAGTGAAATTTCTGCACTATTGCCCCAAAATAATGGAAATTTCTGCCTTTTTACCCCTAAATAATGGGAATTTTAGCCTTTTTACCTCAAAATAAGGGGAATTTCTGCATTTTTACCCCAAAATATGGGAAATTTCTGCCTTTTTGCCCAAAATAAGAAAAATTTCAGCAATTTTGTACCAAAATATGGGAAATTTCTGCCTTTTTGCCCCAAAATAAGAAAATTTTGCTTTTTTTCCCTGAAATAAGTGAAATTTCTCCAATTTTGCCCCAAAATAAGTGAAATTTCTGCAATTTTGCCCCAAAATAAGGGAAATTTCTGGAATTTTGCCCCAAAATAAGTGGAATTTCTGAGTTTTGCCCCAAAATAATGAGAATTTCTGACTTTTTGCCCCAACATATAGGGAATTTCTGCCTTTTTGCCCTACAAGTAGGTTAATTTCTGCAATTTTGCTCCAAAATATGGGGAATTTCTGCCTTTTTGCCCGAAAATAAGAAGAATTCATACCTTTTTGCCATAAAAAAGGGAAATTTCTGTAATTTTGCTCCAAAATAAAAGGAATTTCTGCTTTTTTGCCTCTAAATATGTGGAATTTTTGTCTTTTTCCCCCAAAACAAAGGGAATTTCTGTCTTATTTGCACCAAAATAAAGAAATTTTCTGACTTATTACCCTGAAATAAGTGAAATTTCTGCAATTTTGTCCCAAAATAAGGGAAATTTCTGCCTTTTGCCCCCAAATAAGGGGAATTTCACCCTTTTACCTCAAAATAAAGGGAATTTCTGCATTTTTGCCACAAAATAAGGAAAATTTCTGCCTGTTTTCCCTGAAATAAGTTAAATTTCTGCAGTTTTGCCCCAAAATAAGTAAAATTTCTGCAATTTTGCCCCAAAATATGAGAAATTTCTGCAATTTTGTACCAAAATAAAAGAAATTTCTGCCTTTTTGCTTCCAAATAAGAAAATTTCTTCTTTTTTTTCTGAAATATGTGAAATTTCTGAAATTTTGCCACAAAATAAGTGAAATTTCTACAATTTTGCCCCAAAATAAGTGAAATTTCTGGAATTTTGCCACAAAATAAGTGGAATTTTTGAGTTTTGACCCAAAATAAGGAGAATTTCTGTTTTTTGCCCCAACATATAGGGAATTTCTTCCTTTTTGCCTCACAATTAGGGGAATTATTGCAATTTTGCCCCAATAGAAGGGAAATTTCTGCCTTTTTTTCCTGAAATAAGTGGAATATCTGCAATTTTGCCCCAAAATAAGTGAAATTTCTGCAATTTTGCCCAAAATAAGAAAAATTTCTGCAATTTTGTACCAAAATAAAAGAAATTTCTGCCTTTTTGCCCCAAAATAAGAAAATTTTTGCTTTTTTTCCCTTAAATAAGTGAAATTTCTGCAATTTTCCTCAAAATAAGTAAAATTTCTGCAATTTTGCCCCAAAATAAGAGAAATTTCTGGAATTTTGCCGCAAAATAATTGTAATTTCTGAGTTTTGCCCAAAAATAAAGAGAATTTCTGTCTTTATGCCCCAACATATAGGGAATTTCTGCCTTTTTGCCCCACAATTAAAGGAATTTCTGCAATTTTGCTCCAAAATACGGGAAATTTCTGCCTTTTTGCCCCAAAATAAGAATAATGCATACCTTTTTGCCATAAAAATGGAAATTTCTTCATTTTTGCTCCAAAATAAGGGGAATTTCTGCTTTTTTTGCCTCTAAATTAGTGGAATTTCTGTCTTTTTCCCCCAAAACAAAGGGAATTTCTGTTCTTTTTTGCCCCTAAATAAAAAAAATTTCTGACTTATTACACTGACATAAGTGAAATTTCTGCAATTTTGCCCGAAAATAAGGGAAATTTCTGCATTTTTGCCCCCAAATAAGGTGAATTTCAGCCTTTTTACCTCAAAATAAGGGGAATTTCTGCATTTTTGCCACAAAATATTAAGAATTTCTGCCTTTTTGCCCCAAAATAAGGAAAATTTCTTTTTTTTTCACTGAAATAAGTGAAATTTCTGCAATTTTGCCCCAAAATAAGTGAAATTTCTGCAATTTTGCCCCAAAATAAGGGAAATTTCTGGAATTTTGTTCCAAAATATGTGGAATTTCTGAGTTTTGCCCCAAAATAAGGAGAATTTCTGTCTTTTTGCCCAACATATAGGAAATTTCTGCCTTTTTGCCCCACAAGTAGGTTAATTTCTGCAATATTGCTCCAAAATACGGGGAATTTCTGCCTTTTTGCCCGAAAATAAGAAGAATTCATTCCTTTTTGCCATAAAAAAGAGAAATTTCTGTTATTTTGCTCCAAAATAAGGGGAATTTCTGCTTTTTTGCCTCTAAATATGTGGAAATTCTGTCTTTTTCCCCCAAAACAAAGGGAATTTCTGTCTTATTTGCACCAAAATAAGGAAATTTTCTGACTTATTACCCTTAAATAAGTGAAATTTCTGCAATTTTGTCCCAAAATAAGGGAAATTTATGCCTTTTTGCCCCCAAATAAGGGGAATTTCACCCTTTTACCTCAAAATAAAGGGAATTTCTGCATTTTTGCTACAAAATATTAGGAATTTCTGCATTTTTGCCCCAAAATAAGGAAAATTTCTGCCTTTTTTCCCTGAAATAAGTGAAATTTCTGCAGTTTTGCACCAAAATAAGTGAAATTTCTGCAATTTGTCCCAAAATATGGGAAATTTCTGCAATTTTGTACCAAAATAAAAGAAATTTCTGCCTTTTTGCTTCCAAATAAGAAAATTTCTTCTTTTTTTTCTGAAATATGTGAAATTGCTGAAATTTTGCCCCAAAATAAGTGAAATTTCTACAATTTTGCCCCAAAATAAGTGAAATTTCTGGAATTTTGCCCCAAAATAAGTGGAATTTCTGAGTTTTGACCCAAAATAATGAGAATTTCTGTTTTTTTGTCCCAACATATAGGGAATTTCTGCCTTTTTGCCTCACAATTAGGGGAATTTCTGCAACTTTGCCTCAAAAGAAGAGAAATTTCTGCCTTTTTTCCCTGAAATAAGTGGAATTTCGGCAATTTTACCCCAAAATAAGTGAAATTTCTGCAATTTTGCCCCAAAATATGGGAAATTTCTGCAATTTTGTACCAAAATAAAAGAAATTTCTGCTTTTTTGCCCCAAAATAAGAAAATTTCTGCTTTTTTTCTCTTAAATAAGTGAAATTTCTGCAATTTTGCCCCAAAATAAGTGATTTTCTGAATTTTGCCCCAAAATAAGCGAAATTTCTGGAATTTTGCCGCAAAAATAGTGGAATTTCTGAGTTTTGCCCCAAAATAAAGAGAATTTCTGTCTTTATGCCCCAACATATAGGGAATTTCTGCTTTTTTGCCCCACAATTAGAGGAATTTCTGCAATTTTACTCCAAAATACGAGAAATTTCTGCCTTTTTGCCCAAAAATAAGAAGAATGCATACCTTTTTGCCATAAAAAAGGGAAATTTCTTCATTTTTGCTCCAAAATAAGGGGAATTTCTGCTTTTTTTGCCTCTAAATAAGTGGAATTTCTGTCTTTTTCCCCCAAAACAAAGAGAATTTCTGTATTTTTTGCCCCAAAATAAAAAAACATTCTGAATTATTACCCTGACATAAGTGAAATTTCTGCAATTTTGCCCCAAAATAAGGGAAATTTCTACATTTTTGCCCCCACATAAGGGGAATTTCAGCCTTTTTACCTCAAAATAAGGAGAATTTCTGCATTTTTGCCACAAATTTAGGAATTTCTGCCTTTTTGCCCCAAAATAAGGAAAATTCCTGCCTTTTTTTCCTGAAATAATTGAAATTTCTGCAATTTTGCCCCAAAACAAGTGAAATTTCTGCGATTTTGCCCCAAAATAAGGGAAATTTCTGGAATTTTGCCCCAAAATAAGTGGAATTTCTGAGTTTTGTCCCAAAATAAAAAGAATTTCTTCCTTCTTCCCCTAACATATAGGGAATTTCTGCTTTATTGCCCAAAAATTAGGGGAATTTCTGCAATTTTGCTCCAAAACACGGGGAATTTCTGCTTTTTAGCCCGAAAAGGAAAGGAATGTATACCTTTTGCCACAAAAAAAGCAATTTCTTAATTTTTGCTTAAAAATAAAGGGGAATTTCTGCTTTTTGCCTCTAAATAAGTGGAATTTCTGTCTTTTTTCCCCAAAACAAAGGGAATTTCTGTCTTTCTTACCCAAAATAAGGAAAATTTCTGACTTATTACCATGAAATAAGTGAAATTTCTACAATTTTGTCTCAAAATAAGGGAAATTTCTGTCTTTTTGCCCCCAAATAAGGTGAATTTCAGCCTTTTTACCTCAAAATAAGGGGAATTTCTGCATTTTTGCCACAAAATATGAGAAATTTCTGCCTTTTTGCCCCAAAATAAGTGAAATTTCTGCAATTTTGCCTCAAAATAAGGGAAATTTCTGGAATTTTGCCCCAAAATAAGTGGAATTTCTGAGTTTTGCCCCAAAATAAGGAGAATTTCTGTCTTTTTGCCCCAACATATAGGGAATTTCTGCCTTTTTGCCCAACAATTAGGGGAATTTCTGCAGGTTTGCTCCAAAATACGGGGAATTTCTGCCTTTTTGTCCGAAATTAAGAAGAATGCATACCTTTTTGCCATAAAAAAGGGAAATTTCTTCATTTTTGCTCCAAAATTAGGGGAATTTCTGCTTTTTTGCCTCTAAATAAGTGGAATTTCTGTATTCCCCCCCCCAAAAAAAGGTAATTTCTGTTTTTTTGCCCCAAAATAAGGAAAATTTCTGACTTATTACCCTGAAATAAGTGAAATTTCTGCAATTTAGCCACAAATTAAGGGAAATTTCTGCCTTTTTGTCCCCAAATAAGGGGAATTTCAGCCTTTTTACCTCAAAATAAGGGGAATTTCTGCATTTTACCCCCAAATAAGGAAAATTTCTGCCTTATTGCCCCAAAATAAGAAAATTTCTGCATTTTTTCCCTGAAATAAGCGAAATTTCTGCAATTTTGCCCCAAAATAAGTGAAATTTCTTCAATTTTGCCCCGAAATTAGAAATTTTCTGCTTTTTTTCCCTGAAATAAGTTAAATTTCTGCAATTTTGCCCCAAAATAAGTGAAATTTCTGCAATTTTGCCTCAAAATAAGGGAAATTTCTGGAATTTTGCCCCAAAATAAGTGGAATTTCTGAGTTTTGCCCCAAAATAAGGAGAATTTCTGTCTTTTTGCCCCAACATATAGGGAATTTCTGCCTTTTTGCCCCACAATTAAGAGAATTTCTGCAGTTTTGCTCCAAAATACAAGGAATTTCTTCTTTTTAGCCCGAAAATAAGGGGAATGTATACCTTTTGCCACAAAAAAGGGAAATTTCTTTATTTTTGCTCCGAAATAAGGAGAATTTCTGCTTTTTTGCCTCTAAATAAGTGGAATTTATCTCTTTTTCCCCCAAAACAAAGGGAATTTCTGTGTTTTTTGCCCGAAAATAAGGAAAATTTCTGATTTATTACCCTGAAATAAGTGAAATTTCTGCAATTTAGCATCAAAATAAGGGAAATTTCTGCCTTTTTGCTCCCAAATAAGGGGAATTTCAGTCTATTTAACTCAAAATAAGGGGAATTTCTGCATTTTTGCCCCAAAATTTGAGAAATTTCTGCCTTTTTGCCCAAAATAAGAAAATTTTCTGCAATTTTGTATCAAAATAATATAAATTTCTGCCTTTTTGCCACAAAATAAGAAAATTTCTGCTTTTTTTTCTGAAATAAGTGAAATTTCTGCAATTTGCCACAAAATAAGTAAAATTTTTGCAATTTTGCCCCAAAATAAAAGAAATTTCTGGAATTTTGCCCCAAAATAAGAGGAATTTTCGAGTTTTTCCCCAAAATAAGGAGAATTTCTGTCTTTTTGCCAAAAAATATAGGGAATTTCTGCCTTTTTGCCCCACAATTAGAAGAATTTCTGCAATTTTGCTCCAAAATACAGGAAATTTCTTCCTTTTTGCCCGAAAATAAGAAGAATGCATACCTTTTTGCCATAAAAAAGAGAACAATCTGCAATTTTGCTCCAAAATAAGGAGGTTTTCTGCTTTTTTGCCTCTAAATAAGTGGAATTTCTATTTTTCCCCCAAAACAAAGGGAATTTCTGTCTTTTTTGCCCCAAAATAAGAAAAATTTCTGACATATTACCCTGAAATATGTTAAATTTCTGCAATTTTGCCCCAAAATAAGAGAAATTTCAGCCTTTTTTCCCCCAAATAAGAGGAATTTCAGCTTTTTTACCTTAAACTATGGGGAATTTCTGCGTTTTTGCCCCAAAATAAAGAAAATTTCTGCCTTTTGTCTCTGAAATATGTGAAATTTCTGCAATTTTGGTCCATAATAAGTGAAATTTCTGCAATTTTGCCCCAAAATAAGGGAAATTTCTGGAATTATGCCCCAAAATAAATGGAATTTCTGAGTTTTGCCTCAAAATAAAAAGAATTTCTGTCTTTTTGCCCTAACATAAAAGGAATTTCTGCCTTTTTGCCCCACAATTAGGGGAATTTCTGCAATTTTGCTCCAAAATACAGGGAATTTCTGCTTTTTATCCCGAAAATAAGGGGAATGTATACCTTTTGCCACAAAAAAATGGAAATTTCTTCATTTTTGCTCCAAAATAAGGGGAATTTCTGCTTTTTACCCCTAAATAAGTGGAATTTCTGTCTTTTTCCCCCAAAACATAGGGAATTTCTGTCTTTTTTGCCCCAAAATAAGGAAAATTTCTGACTTAATACCCTGAAATAAGTGAAATGTCTGCAATTTTGCCTCAAAATAAGGGAAATTTCTGCCTTTTTGCCCCCAAATAAGGGGAATTTCTGCCTTTTTGTCCCAAAATAAGAAATATTTCTGCAATTTTGTACAAAATAAAAGAAATTTCTGCCTTTTTGCCCCAAAATAAGAAAATTTCTGCTTTTTTTCTGAAATAAGTGAAATTTGTGCAATTTTGCCCTAAAATAAGTGAAATTTCTGCAATTTTGCCCGAAAATAAGGGAAATATCTGCCTTTTGGCACCCAAATATGAAGAATTTCAGCCTTTTTACCTCATAATAATAGGAATTTCTGTATTTTTGCCACAAAATATTAAGAATTTTTGCCTTTTTGCCCCAAAATAAGGAAAATTTCTGACTTTTTGCCCTGAAATAAGTTAAATTTCTAAATTTTTTCCCCAAAATAATGTAAATGTCTGCTTTTTGTTCCAAAATAAAGGGAATTTCATACTTTTTGCCCCCAAATAAAAGGAATTTCAGCCTTTTTACCTCAAAATAAGGGGAATTTCTGCATTTTGAACCAAAATATGGGAAATTTCTGCCTTTTTGCCCAAAATAAGAAAAATTTCTGTTATTTTGTAACATAATAAAAGAAATTTCTGTTTTTTCGCCCCAAAATAAGAAAATTTCTTCTTTTTTTCCCTGAAATAATTGAAATTTCTGCAATTTTGCCCCAAAATGAGTGAAATTTCTGCAATTTTGCCCCAAAATAAGGGAAATTTCTTGAATTTTCCCCCAAAATAAGTGGAATTTCTGAGTTTTGACCCAAAATAAGAAGAATTTCTGTCTTTTTGCCTAAACATATAGGGAATTTCTGCCTTTTTGCCCCACTATTAGGGAAATTTCTGCAATTTTGCTGCAAAATACAGGGAATTTCTGCCTTTTTGCCCGAAAATAAGAAGAATGCATACCTTTTTGCCATAAAAAAGGGAAATTTCTGCAATTTTGCTCCAAAATAAGGGGAATTTCTGCTTTTTTGCCTCTAAATAAGTGGAATTTCTGTCTTTTTCCCCCAAAACAAAGGGAATTTCTGTACTTTTTGCCCCAAAATAAGAAAATTTCTGCTTTTTATCTCTGAAATAATTAAAATTTCTGAAATTTTGCCCCAAAATAAGTGAAATTTCTGCAATTTTACCCCAAAATATGGAAAATTTCTGGAATTTTGCACCAAAATAAGTGGAATTTCTGAGTTTTGCCCCAAAATAAGGAGAATTTCTGTCTTTTTTCCCCAACATATTGGGAATTTCTGCCTTTTTGCCTCACAATTATAGGAATTTCTGCAATTTTGCTTTAAAATACGGGGAATTTCTGCCTTTTTGCACGAAAATAAGAAGAATGCATACCTTTTTTCCATAAAAAAAGGGAAATTTCTTCATTTTTGCTCCAAAATAATAGGAATTTCTGCTTTTTTTTGCCTCTAAATATGTGGAATTTCTGTCTTTTTCCCCCAAAACAAAGGGAATTTCAGTCTTTTTAGCCCCAAAATAAGGAAAATTTCTGACTTATTTCCCTGAAATAAGTGAAATTTCTGCAATTTTGCCCTAAAATAAGAGAAATTTCTGCCTTTTTGCTGCCAAATAAGGGGAATTTCAGTCTTTTTACCTCAAAATAATGGGAATTTCTGCATTTTTGCCCCAAAATAAGGAAAATTTCTGCTTTTTTGTCCCAAAAGATGAAAAATTTCTGAAATTTTGTACCAAAATAAAAGAAATTTCTGCCTTTTTGCCCCAAAATAAGAAAATTTCTGCTTTTTTTTCTGAAATAAGTGAAATTTCTGCAATTTTGCCCGAAAATAAGGGAATTTTCTGGAATTTTGCCCCAAAATAAGTGGAATTTCTGAGTTTTGCCCCAAAATAAGGAGAATTTCTGTCTTTTTGCCCTAACATATAAGGAATTTCTGCCTTTTTGCCCCACAATTAGGGGAATTTCTGCAATTTTGCTCCAAAATACGGGGAATTTCTGCTTTTTAGCTTGAAAAAAAAGTGGAATGTATAACTTTTGCCACAGAAAAGGAAAATTTCTTCATTTTTGCTCCAAAATAAGGGGAATTTCTGCTTTTTTGCCTATAAATAAGTGGAATTTCTGTCTTTTTCCCCCAAAACAAAGGGAATTTCTGTCTTTTTTGCCCCAAAATAAGGAAAATTTCTGACTTATTACCCTGAAGTAAGTTAAATTTCTGCAATTTTGCCCCAAAGTAAGGGAAATTTCTGCCTTTTGGCCCCCAATTAAGGGAATTTCAGGCTTTTTACCTCAAAATAATAGGAATTTCTGTATTTTTGCCACAAACAATTAAGAATTTCTGCCTTTTTGCCCGAAAATAAGGAAAATTTCTGACTTTTTGCCCTGAAATAAGTTATATTTCTTAATTTTTTCCCCAAAATAATGGAAATGTCTGCTTTTTGTTACAAAATAAAGGGAATTTCTTACTTTTTGCCCCCAAATAAAAGGAATTTCTACCTTTTTACATCAAAATAAGGGGAATTTCTGTATTTTTGACCCAAAATATGGGAAATTTCTGCCTTTTTGTTCAAAATAAGAAAAAATTCTGCTATTTTGTACCATAATAAAAGAAATTTCTGTATTTGCCCCAAAATAAGTAAATTTCTGCTTTTTTTCCCTGAAATAATTGAAATTTCTGCAATTTTGCCCCAAAATGAGTGAAATTTCTGCAATTTTGCCCCAAAATAAGGGAAATTTCTGGAATTTTCCCCCAAAATAAGTGGCATTTCTGTGTTTTGCCCTAAAATAAGGAGAACTTCTGTCTTTTTGCCCCAACATATAGGGAATTTCTGCCTTTTTGCCCCACAATTAGGGGAATTTCTGCAATTTTGCTCCAAAATACGAGGAATTTCTGTTTTTTTGCCCGAAAAAAAGAAGAATGCATATCTTTTTGCCATAAAAAAGGGAAATTTCTGCAATTTTGCTCCAAAATAAGGGGAATTTCTGCTGTTTTGATCTAAATAAGTGGAATTTCTGTTTTTTCCCCCAAAACAAAGGGAATTTCTGTATTTTTTGCCCCAAAATAAGGAAAATTTCTGACTTATTACCCTGAAATAAGTGAAATTTCTGCAATTTTGCCCCAAAATAAGGGAAATTTCTACATTTTTGCCCCCACATAAGGGGAATTTCAGCCTTTTTACCTCAAAATAAGGGGAATTTTTGCAATTTTGCCAAAATATTAGGAATTTCTGCCTTTTTGCCACAAAATAAGGAAAATTTCTGCTTTTTTTTCCCTGAAATAAGTGAAATTTCTGCAATTATTTCCCCAAAATAAGTTAAATTTCTGTAATTTAGCCCCAAAATAAGGGAAATTTCTGAAATTTTGCTCCAAAATAAGTGGAATTTTTGAGTTTTGCCCCAAAATAAGGAGAATTTCTGTCTATTTGGCCCAACATATACGGAATTTCTGCCTTTTTGCCCGACAATTAGGGGAATTTCTGCATTTTTGCTGCAAAATACGGGGAATTTCTGCCTTTTTGCCTGAAAATAAGAAGAATGCATACCTTTATGTCATAAAAAGGGAAATTTCTCCATTTATGCTCCAAAATAGGGAGAATTTCTGCTTTT
Organism: Micromys minutus; assembly: GCF_963924665.1. NCBI lineage: Eukaryota > Metazoa > Chordata > Mammalia > Rodentia > Muridae > Micromys > Micromys minutus. The sequence goes on from NW_027667217.1 coordinate 1,042,960, forward strand.
TTGCCTCTAAATAAGTGGAATTTCTGTCTTTCTCCCCCAAAACAAAGGGAATTTCTGTCTTTTTTGCCCCAAATTAAGAAAAATTTCTGACTTATTACCCTGAAGTAAGTGAAATTTGTGCAATTTTGCCGCAAAATAAGGGAAATTTCTGCTTTTTTGCCCCCAAATAAGGGGAATTTCAGCCTTTTTACCTCTAAATAAAGGGAATTTCTGCATTTTTGCCAAAAATATTAGGAATTTCTGCCTTTTCGCCCCAAAATAAAGAAAATTTCTAAATTTTTGCCCTGAAATAAGTTAAATTTCTAAAATTTTTTCCCAAAATAAGAGAAATGTTTGCTTTTTGCCCCAAAATAATGGGAATTTCTTAAGTTTTGCCCCCAAATAAGGGGAATTTCAGCCTTTTTACCTCAAAATAAGGGGAATTTCTGCATTTTTGCCCCAAAATATGGGAAATTTGTGCCTTTTTGCCCCAAAATAAGAAAAATTTCTGCAATTTTGTACCAAAATAAAAGAAATTTCTGCCTTTTTGCCACAAAATAAGAAAATTTCTGCTTTTATCTTCTGAAATAAGTGAAATTTCTTCAATTTTGCTCCAAAATAATTGACATTATTGCAATTTTGCCCCAAAATGAGGGAAATTTCTGGAATTTTGCTTCAAAATAAGTGGAATTTCTGAGTTTTGCCCCAAAATAAGGAGAATTTCTGTCTTTTTGCCCCAACATATAGGGAATTTCTGCTTTTTTGCCCAACAATTAGGGGAATTTTGCAATTTTGCTCCAAAATACGGGGGTTTTCTTTTTTTTTTTTGTACGAAAATAAGAAGAATGCATACCTTTTTGCCATAAATAAAGGAAATTTCTTCATTTTTGCTCCAAAATAAATGGAATTTCTGCATTTTTGCCTTTAAATAAGTGGAATTTCTGTCTTTTTTCCCCAAAACAAAGGGTATTTCTGTCTTTTTTGCCCCAAAATAAGGAAAATTTCTGACTTATTACCCTGACATAAGTAAAATTTCTGCAATTTTGCTCCAAAATAAGGGAAATTTCTGCCTTTTTGCCACCAAATACGGGGAATTTCAGCCTTTTTACCTCAAAATAAAGGGAATTTTTGCAATTTTGCTCGAAGATATTGGAAATTTCTAAGTTTTGGCCCAAAATAAGGAAATTTCTGATTTTTCCATGAAATAAGTGAAATTTCTGCAATTTTTCCCCAAAATAAGTGAAATTTCTGCAATTTTGCCCCAAAATAAGGGAAATTTCTGGAATTTTGCCTCAAAATAAGTGGAATTTCTGAGTTTTGCCTCAAAATAAGGAGAATTTCTTTCTTTTTGCCCTAACATATAAAGAATTTCTGCCCTTTTGCTCCACAATTAGGGGAATTTCTGCAATTTTGCTCCAAAATACGGGGAATTTCTGCTTTTTAGCCCGAAAATAAGGGGAATGTATACCTTTTGCCACAAAAAATGGAAATTTCTTCATTTTTGCTCCGAAATAAGGGGAATTTCTGCTTTTTTGCCTCTAAATAAGTGGAATTTCTCTTTTTTTCCCCCAAAACAAAGGGAATTTCTGTCTTTTTTTGCCCCAAAATAAGGAAAATTTCTGACTTATTACCCTGAAATAAGTGAAATTTCTGCAATTTAGCCTCAAAATAAGGAAAATTTCTGCCTTTTTGCCCCCAAATAAGGCGAATTTCAGTCTTTTTAACTCAAAATAAGAGGAATTTCTGCATTTTTGCCCCAAAATATGGGAAATTTCTGCCTTTTTGTCCCAAAATAAGAAATTTTCTGCAATTTTGTATCAAAATAAAATAAATTTCTGCCTTTTTGCCACAAAATAAGAAAATTTCTGCTTTTTTTTAAATAAGTGAAATTTCTGCAATTTGCCACAAAATAAGTGAAATTTCTGCAATTTTGCCCCAAAATAAAAGAAATTTCTGGAATTTTGCCCCAAAATAAGAGGAATTTTCGAGTTTTGCCCCAAAATAAGGAGAATTCTGTCTTTTTGCCAAAAAATATAGGGAATTTCTGCCTTTTTGCCCAAAAATTAGGGGAATTTCTGCAATTTTGCTCCAAAATACAGGAAATTTCTTCCTTTTTGCCCGAAAATAAGAAGAATGCATACCTTTTTGCCATAAAAAAGGGAAGAATCTGCAATTTTGCTCCAAAATAAGGAGGATTTCTGCTTTTTTGCCTCTAAATAAGTGGAATTTCTCTTTTTCCCCCAAACAAAGGGATTTTCTGTCTTTTTTGCCCCAAAATAAGGAAAATTTCTGACTTATTACCCTGAAGTAAGTGAAATTTCTGCAATTTTGCCCCAAAGTAAGGGAAATTTCTGCCTTTTGGCCCCCAAATAAGGAAATTTCAGGCTTTTTACCTCAAAATAATAGGAATCTCTGTATTTTTGCCACAAACGATTAAAAATTTCTGCCTTTTTGCCCGAAAATAAGGAAAATTTCTGACTTTTTGCCCTGAAATAAGTTATATTTCTTAATTTTTTCCCCAAAATAATGGAAATGTCTGCTTTTTGTTCCAAAATAAAGGGAATTTCTTACTTTTTGCCCCCAAATAAAAGGAATTTCTACCTTTTTACCTCAAAATAAGGGGAATTTCTGCATTTTTGACCCAAAATATGGGAAATTTCTGCCTTTTTGTTCAAAATAAGAAAAAATTCTGCTATTTTGTACCATAATAAAAGAAATTTCTGTATTTGCCCCAAAATAAGAAAATTTCTGCTTTTTTTTCTGAAATAATTGAAATTTCTGCAATTTTGCCCCAAAATGAGTGTCATTTCTGCAATTTTGCCGCATAATAAGTGAAATTTCTGCAATTTTGCCCCAAAATAAGGGAAATTTCTGGAATTATGCCCCAAAATAAATGGAATTTTTGAGTTTTGCCTCAAAATAAGAAGAATTTCTGTCTTTTTGCCCTAACATATAAGGAATTTCTGCCTTTTTGCCCCACAATTAGGGGAATTTCTGCAATTTTGCTCCAAAATCCAGGGAATTTCTGCTTTTTAGCCCGAAAATAAGGGGAATGTATATCTTTTGCCACAAAAAAGGGAAATTTCTTCATTTTTGCTCCAAAATAAGGGGAATTTCTGCTTTTTGCCCCTAAATAAGTGGAATTTCTGTCTTTTTTCCCCAAAACAAAGGGAATTTCTGTCTTTTTTGCCCCAAAATAAAGAAAATTTCTGACTTAATACCCTGAAATAAGTGAAATTTCTGCAATTTTGACTCAAAATAAGGGAAATTTCTGCCTTTTTGCCCCCAAATAAGGGGAATTTCTGCCTTTTGTCCCAAAATAAGAAATATTTCTGCAATTTTGTACAAAATAAAAGAAATTTCTGCCTTTTTGCCCCAAAATAAGAAAATTTCTGCTTTTTTTTTGAAATAAGTGAAGTTTGTGCAATTTTGCCCCAAAATAAGTGAAATTTCTGCAATTTTGCCCCAAAATAAGGGAAATTTCTGCCTTTTGGCACCCAAATATGAAGAATTTCAGCCTTTTTACCTCAAAATAATAGGAATTTCTGTATTTTTGCCACAAAATATTAAGAATTTCTGCCTTTTTGCCCCAAAATAAGGAAAATTTCTGACTTTTTGCCATGAAATAAGTTAAATTTCTAAATTTTTCCCCCAAATAATGTAAATGTCTGCTTTTTGTTCCAAAATAAGGGGAATTTCTTACTTTTTGCCCCCAAATAAAAGGAATTTCAGCCTTTTTACCTCAAAATAATGGGAATTTCTGCATTTTTGACCCAAAATATGGGAAATTTCTGCCTTTTTTCCCAAAATAAGAAAAAATTTTGCTATTTTGTACCATAATAAAAGAAATTTCTGTTTTTTCGCCGCAAAATAAGAAAATTTCTTATTTTTTCCCTGAAATAATTGAAATTTCTGCAATTTTGCCCCAAAATGAGTGAAATTCCTGCAATTTTGCCCCAAAATAAGGGAAATTTCTTGAATTTTCCCCCAAAATAAGTGGAATTTCTGAGTTTTGACCCAAAATAAGAAGAATTTCTGTCTTTTTGCCTAAACATATAGGGAATTTCTGCCTTTTTGTCCCACAATTAGGGAAATTTCTGCAATTTTACTGCAAAATACATAGAATTTCTGCCTTTTTGCACGTAAATAAGAAGAATGCATACCTTTTTGCCATAAAAAAGGGAAATTTCTGCAATTTTGCTCCAAAATAAAGGGAATTTCTGCTTTTTTGCCTCTAAATAAGTGGAATTTCTGTCTTTTTCCCCCAAAACAAAGGGAATTTCTGTACTTTTGCTCCAAAATAAGGGAAATTTTTGACTTATTACCCTGAAATAAGTGAAATTTCTGCAATTTTGACCCATAATAAGGAAAATTTCTGCCTTTTTGCCCCCAAATAAGGGGAATTTCTGCCTTTTTACCTCAAAATAAAAGGAATTTCTGCATTTTTGCCAAAAATATTAGGAATTTCTGCCTTTTTGCCACAAAATATGAAAAATTTCTGCTTTTTTTTCCCTGAAATAAGTGAAATTTCTGCAATTTTGCCCCCAAAAAAGTTAAATTTCTGTAATTTTGCCCCAAATAAGGGAAATTTCTGGAATTTTGCCCCAAAATAAGTGGAATTTCTGAGTTTTGCCTCAAAATAAAAAGAATTTCTGTCTTTTTGCCCTAACATATAAGGAATTTCTGCCTTTTTGCCCCACAATTAGGGGATTTTCTGCAATTTTGCTCCAAAATACGGGGAATTTCTGCTTTTTAGCCCGAAAATAAGGGGAATGTATACCTTTTGCCACAAAAAATGGAAATTTCTTCATTTTTGCTCTGAAATAAGGGGAATTTCTGCTTTTTTGCCTCTAAATAAGTGGAATTTCTCTTTTTTCCCCCAAAACAAAGGGAATTTCTGTCTTTTTTTGCCCCAAAATAAGGAAAATTTCTGACGTATTACCATGAAATAAGTGAAATTTCTGCAATTTAGCCTCAAAATAAGGGAAATTTCTGCCTTTTTGCCCCCAAATAAGGGGAATTTCAGTCTTTTTAACTCAAAATAAGGGGAATTTCTGCATTTTGCACCACAATATGGGAAATTTCTGCCTTTTTGTCCCAAAATAAGAAAATTTTCTGCAATTTTGTATCAAAATAAAATAAATTTCTGCTTTTTTGCCACAAAATAAGAAAATTTCTGCTTTTTTTTCTGAAATAAGTGAAATTTCTGCAATTTGCCACAAAATAAGTGAAATATCTGCAATTTTGCCCCAAAATAAAAGAAATTTCTGGAATTTTGCCACAAAATTAGAGGAATTTTCGAGTTTTGCCCCAAAATAAGGAGAATTTCTGACTTTTTGCCAAAAAATATAGGGAATTTCTGCCTTTTTCCCCACAATTAGGGGAATTTCTGAAATTTTGCTCCAAAATACAGGAAATTTCTTCCTTTTTGCCCGAAAATAAGAAGAATGCATACCTTTTTGCCATAAAAAAGGAACAATCTGCAATTTTGCTCCAAAATAAGGAGGATTTCTGCTTTTTTGCCTCTAAATAAGTGGAATTTCTGTCTTTTTCCCCCAAAACAAAGGGAATTTCTGTTTTTTTTGCCCCAAAATAAGGAAAATTTCTGACTTATTACCCTGAAATATGTGAAATTTTTGCAATTTTGCCCCAAAATAAGAGAAATTTCAGCCTTTTTGCCCCCAAATAAGGGGAATTTCAGCTTTTTTACCTCAAAATAAGGGGAATTTCTGCCTTTTTGCCCCAAAATAAAGAAAATTTCTGCCTTTTGTCTCTGAAATATGTGAAATTTCTGCAATTTTGCCCCATTATAAGTAAAATTTCTGCAATTTTGCCCCAAAATAAGGGAAATTTCTGGAATTATGCCCCAAAATAAATGGAATTTCTTAGTTTTGCCTCAAATAAGAAGAATTTCTGTATTTTGCCCTAACATATAAGGAATTTCTGCCTTTTTGCCCTACAATTAGGGAAATTTCTGCAATTTTGCTCCAAAATACAGTGAATTTCTGCTTTTTAGCCCGAAAATAAGGGGAATGTATACCTTTTGCCACAAAAAATGGAAATTTCTTCATTTTTGCTCCAAAATAAGGGGAATTTCTGCTTTTTACCCCTAAATAAGTGGAATTTCTGTCTTTTTCCCCCAAAACAAAGGGAATTTCTGTCTTTTTTGCCCCAAAATAAGGAAAATTTCTGACTTAATACCCTGAAATAAGTGAAATTTCTGCAATTTTGCCTCAAAATAAGGGAAATTTCTGCGTTTTTGCCCCCAAATAAGGGGAATTTTTGCCTTTTTGTCCCAAAATAAGAAATATTTCTGCAATTTTGTACAAAATAAAATAAATTTCTGCCTTTTTGCCCCAAAATAAGAAAATTTCTGCTTTTTTTCTGAAATAAGTGAAATTTGTGCAATTTTGCCCCAAAATAAGGGAAATTTCTGCCTTTTGGCACCCAAATATGAAGAATTTCAGCCTTTTTACCTCAAAATAATAGGAATTTCTGTATTTTTGCCACAAAATATTAAGAATTTCTGCCTTTTTGCTTCAAAATAAGGAAAATTTCTGACTTTTTGCCCTGAAATAAGTTAAATTTCTAAATTTTTTCCCCAAAATAATGTAAATGTCTGCTTTTTGTTCCAAAATAAAGGGAATTTCTTACTTTTTGCCCCCAAATAAAAGGAATTTCAGCCTTTTTACCTCAAAATAAGGGTAATTTCTGCATTTTTGACCCAAAATATGGGAAATTTCTGCCTTTTTGCCCAAAATAAGAAAAATTTCTGCTATTTTGTACCATAATAAAAGAAATTTCTGTTTTTCGCCCCAAAATAAGAAAATTTCTTCTTTTTTTCCCTGAAATAATTGAAATTTCTGCAATTTTGCCCCAAAATGAGTGAAATTTCTGCAAGTTTGCCCCAAAATAAGGGAAATTTCTGGAATTTTCCCCCAAAATAAGTGGAATTTCTGAGTTTTGACACAAAATAAAGAGAATTTCTGTCTTTTTGCCACAACATATAGGGAATTTCTGCTTTTTGCCCCACAATTAGGGAAATTTCTGAAATTTTGCTGCAAAATACAGGGAATTTCTGCCTTATTGCCCGAAAATAAGAAGAATGCATACCTTTTTGCCATAAAAAAGGAAAATTTCTGCAATTTTGCTCCAAAATAAGGGGAATTTCTTCTTTTTTGCCTCTAAATAAGTGGAATTTCTGTCTTTTTCCCCCAAAACAAAGGGAATTTCTGTACTTTTTGCCCCAAAATAAGGAAAATTTCTGACTTATTACCCTGAAATAAGTGAAATTTCTGCAATTTTGACCCATAATAAGGAAAATTTCTGCCTTTTTGCCCCCAAATAAGGGGAATTTCAGCCTTTTTACCACAAAATAAAAGGAATTTCTGCATTTTTGCCAAAAATATTAGGAATTTCTGCCTTTTATCCACAAAATAAGAAAAATTTTTGCCTTTTTTCCCTGAAATAAGTGAAATTTCTGCAATTTTGCCCCCAAAAAAGTTAAATTTCTGTAATTTTGCCCCAAATAAGGGAAATTTCTGGAATTTTGCCTCAAAATAAGTGGAATTTCTGAGTTTTACCCCAAAATAAGGAGAATTTCTGTCTTTTTGCCCCAACATGTAGGGAATTTCTGCCTTATTGCCTCACAATTAGGGGAATTTCTGCAATTTTGCTGCAAAATACGGGGAATTTCTGCTTTTTAGCCCGAAAATAAGGGGAATGTATACCTTTTGCCACAAAAAAGAAAAATTTCTTCATTTTTGCTCCAAAATAAGGGGAATTTCTGCTTTTTTGCCTCTAAATAAGTGGAATTTCTGTCTTTTTCCCCCAAAACAAAGAGAATTTCTGTCTTTTTTGCCCCAAAATAAAGAAAATTTCTGACTTATTACCCTGAAATATGTGAAATTTCTGCAATTTTGCCTCAAAATAAGGGAAATTTCTGCCTTTTTGCCCTCAAATAAGGGAAATTTCAGTCTCTTTACCTCAAAATAATGGGAATTTCTGCATTTTTGCCCCAAAATATGGAAAATTTCTGCCTTTTTGTCTCAAAATAAGAAAAATTACTGCAATTTTATACCAAAATAAAATAAATTTCTGCCTTTTTACAACAAAATAAGAAAATTTCTGCTTTTTTTTCTGACATAAGTGAAATTTCTGCAATTTAGCCACAAAATAAGTGAAATTTCTGCAATTTTGCCCCAAAATAAGGGAAATTTCTAAAATTTTGCCCCAAATTAAGTGGAATTTCTGAGTTTTACCCCAAAATAAGGAGAATTTCTGTCTTTTTGCCCCAACATATAGGGAATTTCTGCCTTTTTACTCCACAATTAGGGGAATTTCTGTAATTTTGCTCCAAAATACAGGGATTTTCTGTTTTTTTGTCCAAAATAAGAAGACTGCATACCTTTTTGCCATACAAAAGGGAAATTTCTTCATTTTTGCTCCAAAATAAGGGGAATTTCTGCTTTTTGCCTCTAAATAAGTGGAATTTCTGTCTTTCTCCCCCAAAACAAAGGGAATTTCTGTCTTTTTTGCCACAATATAAGGAAAATTTCTTACTTATTACCGTGAAGTAAGTGAAATTTCTGCAATTTTACCCCAATATAAGGGAAATTTCTGCATTTTTGCCCCCAAATAAGGGGAATTTCAGCATTTTTATCTCAAAATAAAAGGAATTTTTGCATTTTTGCCACAAAATATTAGGAATATCTGCTTTTTCCCCCAAAATATAAAAAAATTCTGACTTTTTGCTCTGAAATAAGTTAAATTTCTAAAATTTTTTCCCAAAATAAGGGAAATGTCTGCTTTTTGCCCCCAAAAAGGGGAATTTCTTACTTTTTGCCCCCAAATAAGGGGAATTTCAGCCTTTTTACCACAAAATAAAGGGAATTTCTGCATTTTTGACCCAAAATATGGGAAATTTCTGCCTTTTTTCCCAAAATAAGAAAAGTGTCTGCAATTTTGTACCAAAATGAAAGAAATTTCTTTTTTTTTGCCCCAAAATAAGAAAATTTCTGCTTTTTATCCCTGAAATAATTAAAATATCTGCAATTTTGCCCCAAAATAAGTGAAATTTCTGCAATTTTACCCCAAAATAAGGAAAATTTCTGGAATTTTGCACCAAAATAATGGAATTTCTGAGTTTTGCCCCAAAATAAGTAGAATTTTTGTCTTTTTTCCCCAACATATTGGGAATTTCTGCATTTTTGCCTCACAATTATAGGAATTTCTGCAATTTTGCTTTAAAATATGGGGAATTTCTGCCTTTTTGCACGAAAATAGGAAAAATGCATAACTTTTTTCCATAAAAAAGGGAAATTTCTTCATTTTTGCTCCAAAATAAGAGGAATTTCTGCTTTTTTGCCTCTAAATATGTGGAATTTCTGTCTTTTTCCCCCAAAACAAAGGGAATTTCAGTCTTTTTTGCCCCAAAATAAGGAAAATTTCTGACTTATTTCCCTGAAATAAGTGAAATTTCTGCAATTTTGCCCCAAAATAAGAGAAATTTCTGCCTTTTTGCCCCCAAATAAGGGGAATTTCTGACTTTTTGTCCCAAAATAAGAAATATTTCTGCAATTTTGTACAAAATAAATTTCTGCCTTTTTGCCCCAAAATAAGAAAATTTCTGCTTTTTTTCTGAAATAAGTGAAATTTGTGCAATTTTGCCCCAAAATAAGTGAAATTTCTGCAATTTTGCCCCAAATTAAGGGAAATTTCTGCCTTTTGGCACCCAAATATGAAGAATTTCAGCCTTTTTACCTCAAAATAATAGGAATTTCTGTATTTTTGCCACAAAATATTAAGAATTTCTGCCTTTTTGCTTCAAAATAAGGAAAATTTCTGAATTTTTGCCCTGAAATAAGTTAAATTTCTAAATTTTTTCCCCAAAATAATGTAAATGTCTGCTTTTTGTTCCAAAATAAGGGGAATTTCTTACTTTTTGCCCCCAAATAAAAGGAATTTCAGCCTTTTTACCTCAAAATAAGGGTAATTTCTGCATTTTTGACCCAAAATATGGGAAATTTCTGCCTTTTTGCCCAAAATAAGAAAAATTTCTGCTATTTTGTACCATAATAAAAGAAATTTCTGTTTTTCGCCCCAAAATAAGAAAATTTCTTATTTTTTTCCCTGAAATAATTGAAATTTCTGCAATTTTGCCCCAAAATGAGTGAAATTTCTGCAATTTTGCCCCAAAATAAGGGAAATTTCTGGAATTTTCCCCCAAAATAAGTGGAATTTCTGAGTTTTGACACAAAATAAAGAGAATTTCTGTCTTTTTGCCACAACATATAGGGAATTTCTGCTTTTTGCCCCACAATTAGGGAAATTTCTGAAATTTTGCTGCAAAATACAGGGAATTTCTGCCTTATTGCCCGAAAATAAGAAGAATGCATACCTTTTTGCCATAAAAAAGGAAAATTTCTGCAATTTTGCTCCAAAATAAGGGGAATTTCTTCTTTTTTGCCTCTAAATAAGTGGAATTTCTGTCTTTTTCCCCCAAAACAAAGGGAATTTCTGTACTTTTGGCCCCAAAATAAGGAAAATTTCTGACTTATTACCCTGAAATAAGTGAAATTTCTGCAATTTTGACCCATAATAAGGAAAATTTCTGCCTTTTTGCCCCCAAATAAGGGGAATTTCAGCCTTTTTACCTCAAAATAAAAGGAATTTCTGCATTTTTGCCAAAAATATTAGGAATTTCTGCCTTTTATCCACAAAATAAGGAAAAATTCTGCCTTTTTTCCCTGAAATAAGTGAAATTTCTGCAATTTTGCCCCCAAAAAAGTTAAATTTCTGTAATTTTGCCCCAAATAAGGGAAATTTCTGGAATTTTGCCCCAAAATAAGTGGAATTTCTGAGTTTTGCCCCAAAATAAGGAGAATTTCTGTCTTTTTGCCCCAACATGTAGGGAATTTCTGACTTATTGCCTCACAATTAGGGAAATTTCTGCAATTTTGCTGCAAAATACGGGGAATTTCTGCTTTTTAGCCCGAAAATAAGGGGAATGTATACCTTTTGCCACAAAAAAGAAAAATTTCTTCATTTTTGCTCCAAAATAAGGGGAATTTCTGCTTTTTTGCCTCTAAATAAGTGGAATTTCTGTCTTTTTCCCCCAAAACAAAGAGAATTTCTGTCTTTTTGCCCCAAAATAAAGAAAATTTCTGACTTATTACCCTGAAATAAGTGAAATTTTTGCAATTTTGCCTCAAAATAAGGGAAATTTCTGCCTTTTTGCCCTCAAATAAGGGGAATTTCAGTCTCTTTACCTCAAAATAATGGGAATTTCTGCATTTTTGCCCCAAAATATGGAAAATTTCTGCCTTTTTGTCTCAAAATAAGAAAAATTACTGCAATTTTATACCAAAATAAAATAAATTTCTGCCTTTTTGCAACAAAATAAGAAAATTTCTGCTTTTTTTTCTGACATAAGTGAAATTTCTGCAATTTTGCCACAAAATAAGTGAAATTTCTGCAATTTTGCCCCAAAATAAGGGAAATTTCTAAAATTTTGCCCCAAATTAAGTGGAATTTCTGAGTTTTACCCCAAAATAAGGAGAATTTCTGTCTTTTTGCCCCAACATATAGGGAATTTCTGCCTTTTTACCCCACAATTAGGGGAATTTCTGTAATTTTGCTCCAAAATACAGGGATTTTCTGTTTTTTTGTCCAAAATAAGAAGACTGCATACCTTTTTGCCATACAAAAGGGAAATTTCTTCATTTTTGCTCCAAAATAAGGGGAATTTCTGCTTTTTGCCTCTAAATAAGTGGAATTTCTGTCTTTCTCCCCCAAAACAAAGGGAATTTCTGTCTTTTTTGCCACAAAATAAGAAAAATTTCTTACTTATTACCCTGAAGTAAGTGAAATTTCTGCAATTTTACCCCAAAATAAGGGAAATTTCTGCCTTTTTGCCCCCAAATAAGGGGAATTTCAGCCTTTTTATCTCAAAAAAAGGAATTTCTGCATTTTTGCCACAAAATATTAGGAATATCTGCTTTTTGCCCCAAAATAAAAAAAAAATTCTGACTTTTTGCTCTGAAATAAGTTAAATTTCTAAAATTTTTTCCCAAAATAAGGGAAATGTCTGCTTTTTGCCCCCAAAAAGGGGATTTCTTATTTTTGCCCCCAAATAAGGGGAATTTCAGCCTTTTTACCACAAAATAAGGGGAATTTCTGCATTTTTGACCCAAAATATGGGAAATTTCTGCCTTTTTGCCCAAAATAAGAAAAATGTCAGCAATTTTGTACCAAAATGAAAGAAATTTCTTTTTTTTTTTGCCCCAAAATAAGAAAATTTCTGCTTTTTATCCCTGAAATAATTAAAATTTCTGCAATTTTGCCCCAAAATAAGTGAAATTTCTGCAATTTTACCCCAAAATATGGAAAATTTCTGGAATTTTGCACCAAAATAAGTGGAATTTCTGAGTTTTGCCCCAAAATAAGGAGAATTTCTGTCTTTTTTCCCCAACATATTGGGAATTTCTGCCTTTTTGCCTCACAATTATAGGAATTTCTGCAATTTTGCTTTAAAATACGGGGAATTTCTGCCTTTTTGCACGAAAATAAGAAGAATGCATACCTTTTTTCCATAAAAAAGGGAAATTTCTTCATTTTTGCTCCAAAATAAGAGGAATTTCTGCTTTTTTGCCTCTAAATATGTGGAATTTCTGTCTTTTTCCCCCAAAACAAAGGGAATTTCAGTCTTTTTTGCCCCAAAATAAGGAAAATTTCTGACTTATTTCCCTGAAATAAGTGAAATTTCTGCAATTTTGCCCCAAAATAAGAGAAATTTCTGCCTTTTTGCTGCCAAATAAGGGGAATTTCAGTCTTTTTACCTCAAAATAAGGGGAATTTCTGCATTTTTGCCCCAAAATAAGGAAAATTTCTGCATTTTTGTCTCAAAAGAAGAAAAATTTCTGCAATTTTGTACCAAAATAAAAGAAATTTCTGCCTTTTTGCCCCAAAATAAGAAAATTTCTGCTTTTTTTTCTGAAATAAGTGAAATTTCTGCAATTTTGCCCCAAAATAAGTGAAATTTCTGCAATTTTGCCCCAAATTAAGGAAAATATCTGCCTTTTGGCACCCAAATATGAAGAATTTCAGCCTTTTTACCTCAAAATAATAGGAATTTCTGTATTTTTGCAACAAAATATTAAGAATTTCTGCCTTTTTGCCCCAAAATAAGGAAAATTTCTGACTTTTTGCCCTGAAATAAGTTAAATTTCTAAATTTTTTCCTCAAAATAATGTAAATGTCTGCTTTTTGTTCCAAAATAAGGGGAATTTCTTACTTTTTGCCCCCAAATAAAAGGAATTTCAGCCTTTTTACCTCAAAATAAGGGTAATTTCTGCATTTTTGACCCAAAATATGGGAAATTTCTGCCTTTTTGCCCAAAATAAGAAAAATTTCTGCTATTTTGTACCATAATAAAAGAAATTTCTGTTTTTCGCCCCAAAATAAGAAAATTTCTTCTTTTTTTCCCTGAAATAATTGAAATTTCTGCAATTTTGCCCCAAAATGAGTGAAATTTCTGCAATTTTGCCCCAAAATAAAGGAAATTTCTGGAATTTTCCTCCAAAATAAGTGGAATTTCTGAGTTTTGACACAAAATAAAGAGAATTTCTGTCTTTTTGCCACAACATATAGGGAATTTCTGCTTTTTGCCCCACAATTAGGGAAATTTCTGAAATTTTGCTGCAAAATACAGGGAATTTCTGCCTTTTTGCCCGAAAATAAGAAGAATGCATACCTTTTTGCCATAAAAAAGGAAAATTTCTGCAATTTTGCTCCAAAATAAGGGGAATTTCTGCTTTTTTGCCTCTAAATAAGTGGAATTTCTGTCTTTTTCCCCCAAAACAAAGGGAATTTCTGTACTTTTTGCCCCAAAATAAGGAAAATTTCTGACTTATTACCCTGAAATAAGTGAAATTTCTGCAATTTTGACCCATAATAAGGAAAATTTCTGCCTTTTTGCCCCCAAATAAGGGGAATTTCAGCCTTTTTACCTCAAAATAAAAGGAATTTCTGCATTTTTGCCAAAAATATTAGGAATTTCTGCCTTTTATCCACAAAATAAGGAAAATTTCTGCCTTTTTTCCCTGAAATAATTGAAATTTCTGCAATTTTGCCCCAAAAAAAGTTAAATTTCTGTAATTTTGCCCCAAATAAGGGAAATTTCTGGAATTTTGCCCCAAAATAAGTGGAATTTCTGAGTTTTGCCCCAAAATAAGGAGAATTTCTGTCTTTTTGCCCCAACATATAGGAAATTTCTGCCTTTTTGCCCCACAATTAGGGGAATTTCTGCAATTTTGCTCCAAAATATGGGGAATTTCTGCTTTTTAGCCCGAAAATAAGGGGAATGTATACCTTTTGCCACAAAAAAGAAAAATTTCTTCATTTTTGCTCCAAAATAATGGGAATTTCTGCTTTTTTGCCTCTAAATAAGTGGAATTTGTGTATTTCCCCCCCCAAAAAAAGGTAATTTCTGTTTTTTTGCCCCAAAATAAGGAAAATTTCTGACTTATTACCCTGAAATAAGTGAAATTTCTGCAATTTAGCCACAAATTAAGGGAAATTTCTGCCTTTTTGTCCCCAAATAAGGGGAATTTCAGCCTTTTTACCTCAAAATAAGGGGAATTTCTGCATTTTACCCCCAAATAAGAAAAATTTCTGCCTTATTGCCCCAAAATAAGAAAGTTTCTGCATTTTTTCCCTGAAATAAGCGAAATTTCTGCAATTTTGCCCCAAAATAAGTGAAATTTCTTCAATTTTGCCCCGAAATTAGAAATTTTCTGCTTTTTTTTCCTGAAATAAGTTAAATTTCTGCAATTTTGCCCCAAAATAAGTGAAATTTCTGCAATTTTGCCTCAAAATAAGGGAAATTTCTGGAATTTTGCCCCAAAATAAGTGGAATTTCTGAGTTTTGCCCCAAAATAATGAGAATTTCTGTCTTTTTGCCCCAACATATAGGGAATTTCTGCCTTTTTGCCCCACAATTAGGAGAATTTCTGCAGTTTTGCTCCAAAATACGGGTAATTTCTGCCTTTTTCTCCGAAAATAAGAAAAATGCATACCTTTGTGCCATAAAAAAGGGAAATTTCTTCATTTTTGCTCCAAAATAAGGGGAATTTCTGCTTTTTTGCCTCTAAATAAGTGGAATTTCTGTATTTTTCCCTCCCAAAAAAAGTAATTTCTGTTTTTTTGCCCCAAAATAAGGAAAATTTCTGACTTACTACCCTGAAATAAATGAAATTTCTGCAATTTAGCCACAAACTAAGGGAAATTTCTGCCTTTTTGTCCCCAAATAAGGGGAATTTCAGCCTTTTTACCTCAAAATAAGGGGAATTTCTGCATTTTACCCCAAAATAAGAAAAATTTCTGCCTTATTGCCCCAAAATAAGAAAATTTCTGCATTTTTTCCCTGAAATAAGCGAAATTTCTGCAATTTTGCCCCAAAATAAGTGAAATTTCTTCAATTTTGCCCCGAAATTAGAAAATTTCTGCTTTTTTTTCCTTAAATAAGTTAAATTTCTGCAATTTTGCCCCAAAATAAGTGAAATTTCTGCAATTTTCCCCCAAAATAAGAGAAATTTCTGGAATTTTGCCCCAAAATAAGTGGAATATCTGAGTTTTGCCCCAAAATAAGGAGAATTTCTGTCTTCTTGCCCCAACATATAGGGAATTTCTGCCTTTTTGCCCCACAATTTGGGGAATTTCTGCAATTTTGCTCCAAAATAATGGGAATTTCTGCCTTTTTGCCCAAAATTAATAAGAATACATAAGTTTTTGCCCTTAAAAAGTGAAATTTCTTCATTTTTGCTCCAAAATATGGGAAATTTCTGCGTTTTGCCTCTAAAATGTGGAATTTCTGCCTTTTTCCCCCAAAACAAAGGGAATTTCTGTTTTTGGGCCCAAAATAAGGAAAATTTCTGACTTATTACCCTGAAATAAGTGAAATTTCTGTAATTTTGCCCCAAAATAAGAGAAATTTCTGCCTTTTTGGTCCCAAATAAGGAGAATTTCAGCCTTTTACCTCAAAATAAGTGAAATTTCTGCATTTTTGCCCCCAAATATTGGAAATTTCTGCCTTTTGGCCCCAAAATAAGAAAATTTCTGCTTTTTTTCCTGACATAAGTGAAATTTCTGCAATTTTGCCCCAAAATAAGTTAAATTTCTGAGTTTTGCCCTAAAATAAGGAGAATTTCTGTCTTTTTGCCCCAACATATAGGGAATTTCTGCCTTTTTGCCCCACAATTAGGGGAATTTCTGCAATTTTGCTCCAAAATACGGGGAATTTCTGCATTTTTTGTCCGAAAATAATAAGATTGCATAACTTTTTGCCATAAAAAAGGGAAATTTCTTCATTTTTGCTCCAAAATTAGGGGAATTTCTGCTTTTATGCCTCTAAATAAGTGGAATTTCTGTATTTTTCCCCCAAAACAAAGGGAATTTCTGTCTTTTTTGCCTCAAAATAAAAAAAATTTCTGACTTATTACCCTGAAATAAGTGAAATTTCTGCACTATTGCCCCGAAATAATGGAAATTTCTGCCTTTTTACCCCTAAATAATGGGAATTTCAGCCTTTTTACCTCAAAATAAGGGGAATTTCTGCATTTTTACCCCAAAATATGGGAAATTTCTGTCTTTTTGCCCAAAATAAGAAAAATTTCAGCAATTTTGTACCAAAATATGGGAAATTTCTGCCTTTTTGCACCAAAATAAGAAAATTTTGCTTTTTTTCCCTGAAATAAGTGAAATTTCTCCAATTTTGCCCCAAAATAAGTGAAATTTCTGCAATTTTGCCCCAAAATAAGGGAAATTTCTGGAATTTTGCCCCAAAATAAGTGGAATTTCTGAGTTTTGCCCCAAAATAATGAGAATTTCTGTCTTTTTGCCCCAACATATAGGGAATTTCTTCCTTTTTGCCCCACAATTAGGGGAATTTCTGCAATTTTGTTCCAAAATATGGGGAATTTCTGCCTTTTTGCCCGAAAATAAGAAGAATTCATAACTTTTTGCCATAAAAAAGGGAAATTTCTGTAATTTTGCTCCAAAATAAGAGGAATTTCTGCTTTTTTGCCTCTAAATATGTGGAATTTCTGTCTTTTTCCCCCAAAACAAAGGGAATTTCTGTCTTATTTGCACCAAAATAAAGAAATTTTCTGACTTATTACCCTGAAATAAGTGAAATTTCTGCAATTTTGTCCCAAAATAAGGGAAATTTCTGCATTTTTGCCCCCAAATAAGGGGAATTTCACCCTTTTACCTCAAAATAAAGGGAATTTCTGCATTTTTGCCACAAAATAAGGAAAATTTCTGCCTTTTTTCCCTGAAATAAGTTAAATTTCTGCAGTTTTGCCCCAAAATAAGTAAAATTTCTGCAATTTTGCCACAAAATAAGTGAAATTTCTACAATTTTGCCCCAAAATAAGTGAAATTTCTGGAATTTTGCCACAAAATAAGTGGAATTTTTGAGTTTTGAACCAAAATAAGGAGAATTTCTGTTTTTGCCCTAAATAAGTGAACTTTCTACAATTTTACCCCAAAATAAGTGAAATTTCTGGAATTTTGCCACAAAATAAGTGGAATTTTTGAGTTTTGACCCAAAATAAGGAGAATTTCTGTTTTTTGCCCCAACATAAAGGGAATTTCTGCCTTTTTGCCTCACAATTAGGGGAATTATTGCAACTTTGCCCCAATAGAAGGGAAATTTCTGCCTTTTTTGTCTGAAATAAGTGGAATATCTGCAATTTTGCCCCAAAATAAGTGAAATTTCTGCAATTTTGCCCAAAATAAGAAAAATTTCTGCAATTTTGTACCAAAATAAAAGAAATTTCTGCCTTTTTGCCCCAAAATAAGAAAATTTTTTGCTTTTTTTCCCTTAAATAAGTGAAATTTCTGCAATTTTCCTCAAAATAAGTAAAATTTCTGCAATTTTGCCCCAAATTAAGAGAAATTTCTGGAATTTTGCCGCAAAATAATTGTAATTTCTGAGTTTTGCTCAAAAATAAAGAGAATTTCTGTCTTTATGCCCCAACATATAGGGAATTTCTGCCTTTTTGCCCCACAATTAAAGGAATTTCTGCAATTTTGCTCCAAAATACGGGAAATTTCTGCCTTTTTGCCCCAAAATAAGAATAATGCATTCCTTTTTGCCATAAAAATGGAAATTTCTTCATTTTTGCTCCAAAATAAGGGGAATTTCTGCTTTTTTTGCCTCTAAATTAGTGGAATTTCTGTCTTTTTCCCCCAAAACAAAGGGAATTTCTGTTCTTTTTTGCACCTAAATAAAAAAAATTTCTGACTTATTACACTGACATAAGTGAAATTTCTGCAAGTTTGCCCGAAAATAAGGGAAATTTCTGCATTTTTGCCCCCAAATAAGGTGAATTTCAGCCTTTTTACCTCAAAATAAGGGGAATTTCTGCATTTTTGCCACAAAATATTAAGAATTTCTGCCTTTTTGCCCCAAAATAAGGAAAATTTCTTCCTTTTTTCACTGAAATAAGTGAAATTTCTGCAATTTTGCCCCAAAATAAGTGAAATTTCTGCAATTTTGCCCCAAAATAAGGGAAATTTCTGGAATTTTGCCCCAAAATATGTGGAATTTCTGAGTTTTGCCCCAAAATAAGGAGAATTTCTGTCTTTTTGCCCCAACATATAGGAAATTTCTGCCTTTTTGCCCCACAAGTAGGTTAATTTCTGCAATTTTGCTCCAAAATACGGGGAATTTCTGCCTTTTTGCCCGAAAATAAGAAGAATGCATACCTTTTTCCATAAAAAAGGGATATTTCTGTAATTTTGCTCCAAAATAAGGGGAATTTCTGCTTTTTTGCCTCTAAATATGTGGAAATTCTGTCTTTTTCCCCCAAAACAAAGGGAATTTCTGTCTTATTTGCACCAAAATAAGGAAATTTTCTGACTTATTACCCTTAAATAAGTGAAATTTCTGCAATTTTGTCCCAAAATAAGGGAAATTTATGCCTTTTTGCCCCCAAATAAGGGGAATTTAACCCTTTTACCTCAAAATAAAGGGAATTTCTGCATTTTTGCTACAAAATATTGGGAATTTCTGCATTTTTGCCCCAAAATAAGGAAAATTTCTGTTTTTTTTCCCTGAAATAAGTGAAATTTCTTCAGTTTTGCCCCAAAATAAGTAAAATTTCTGCAATTTGTCCCAAAATATGGGAAATTTCTGCAATTTTGTACCAAAATAAAGAAATTTCTGCCTTTTTGCTTCCAAATAAGAAAATTTCTTATTTTTTTTCTGAAATATGTGAAATTTCTTAAATTTTGCCCAAAAATAAGTGAAATTTCTACAATTTTGCCCCAAAATCAGTGAAATTTCTGGAATTTTGCCCCAAAATAAGTGGAATATTTGAGATTTGCCGCAAAATAAGGAGAATTTCTGTCTTTTTGCCCCAACACGTAGGGAATTTCTGCCTTTTTGCTCCAAAATTTGGGGAATTTCTGCAATTTTGCTCCAAAATAAGGGGAATTTCTGCCTTTTTGCCCAAAAATAAGGAGAATGCATACCTTTTTGCCCTTAAAAAGTGAAATTTCTTCATTTTTGCTCCAAAATAAGAAGAATTTCTGCTTTTTTGCCTCTAAAAAAGTGGAATTTCTCCTTTTCCCCCAAAGCAAAGGAAATTTCTGTATTTTGGCCCCAAAATAAGAAATATTTCTGACTTATTACCCTGAAATAAGTGAAATTTCTGCAATTTTGCCCCAAAATAAGAGAAATTTCTGCCTTTTTGCCCCAAAATAAGAAAAAATTCAGCAATTTTGTAACAAAATTAAAGAAATTTCTGCCTTTTGGCCCCAACAGATGAAAATTTCTGCTTTTTTTTCTGAAATAAGTGAAATTTCTGCAATTTTGCCCCAAAATAAGTTAAATTTCTGAGTTTTGCCCTAAAATAAGGAGAATTTCTGTATTTTGCCCCAACATATAGGGAATTTCTGCCTTTTTTCCCCACAATTAGGGGAATTTCTGCAATTTTGCTCCAAAATACGGGGAATTTCTGCATTATTTGTCCGAAAATAATAAGATTGCATAACTTTTTGCCATAAAAAAGGCAAATTTCTTCATTTTTGCTCCAAAATGTGGGGAATTTCTGCTTTTTTGCCTCTAAATATGTGGAAATTCTGTCTTTTTCCCCCAAAACAAAGGGAATTTCTGTCTTATTTGCACCAAAATAAGGAAATTTTCTGACTTATTACCCTTAAATAAGTGAAATTTCTGCAATTTTGTCCCAAAATAAGGGAAATTTATGCCTTTTTGCCCCAAAATAAGAATAATGCATACCTTTTTGCCATAAAAATGGAAATTTCTTCATTTTTGCTCCAAAATAAGGGGAATTTCTGCTTTTTTTGCCTCTAAATTAGTGGAATTTCTGTCTTTTTCCCCCAAAACAAAGGGAATTTCTGTTCTTTTTTGCCCCTAAATAAAAAAAATTTCTGACTTATTACACTGACATAAGTGAAATTTCTGCAAGTTTGCCCGAAAATAAGGGAAATTTCTGCATTTTTGCCCCCAAATAAGGTGAATTTCAGCCTTTTTACCTCAAAATAAGGGGAATTTCTGCATTTTTGCCACAAAATATTAAGAATTTCTGCCTTTTTGCCCCAAAATAAGGAAAATTTCTTCCTTTTTTCACTGAAATAAGTGAAATTTCTGCAATTTTGCCCCAAAATAAGTGAAATTTCTGCAATTTTGCCCCAAAATAAGGGAAATTTCTGGAATTTTGCCCCAAAATATGTGGAATTTCTGAGTTTTGCCCCAAAATAAGGAGAATTTCTGTCTTTTTGCCCCAACATATAGGAAATTTCTGCCTTTTTGCCCCACAAGTAGGTTAATTTCTGCAATTTTGCTCCAAAATACGGGGAATTTCTGCCTTTTTGCCCGAAAATAAGAAGAATGCATACCTTTTTCCATAAAAAAGGGATATTTCTGTAATTTTGCTCCAAAATAAGGGGAATTTCTGCTTTTTTGCCTCTAAATATGTGGAAATTCTGTCTTTTTCCCCCAAAACAAAGGGAATTTCTGTCTTATTTGCACCAAAATAAGGAAATTTTCTGACTTATTACCCTTAAATAAGTGAAATTTCTGCAATTTTGTCCCAAAATAAGGGAAATTTATGCCTTTTTGCCCCCAAATAAGGGGAATTTCACCCTTTTACCTCAAAATAAAGGGAATTTCTGCATTTTTGCTACAAAATATTGGGAATTTCTGCATTTTTGCCCCAAAATAAGGAAAATTTCTGTTTTTTTTCCCTGAAATAAGTGAAATTTCTTCAGTTTTGCCCCAAAATAAGTAAAATTTCTGCAATTTGTCCCAAAATATGGGAAATTTCTGCAATTTTGTACCAAAATAAAGAAATTTCTGCCTTTTTGCTTCCAAATAAGAAAATTTCTTATTTTTTTTCTGAAATATGTGAAATTTCTTAAATTTTGCCCAAAAATAAGTGAAATTTCTACAATTTTGCCCCAAAATCAGTGAAATTTCTGGAATTTTGCCCCAAAATAAGTGGAATATTTGAGATTTGCCGCAAAATAAGGAGAATTTCTGTCTTTTTGCCCCAACACGTAGGGAATTTCTGCCTTTTTGCTCCAAAATTTGGGGAATTTCTGCAATTTTGCTCCAAAATAAGGGGAATTTCTGCCTTTTTGCCCAAAAATAAGGAGAATGCATACCTTTTTGCCCTTAAAAAGTGAAATTTCTTCATTTTTGCTCCAAAATAAGAAGAATTTCTGCTTTTTTGCCTCTAAAAAAGTGGAATTTCTCCTTTTCCCCCAAAGCAAAGGAAATTTCTGTATTTTGGCCCCAAAATAAGAAATATTTCTGACTTATTACCCTGAAATAAGTGAAATTTCTGCAATTTTGCCCCAAAATAAGAGAAATTTCTGCCTTTTTGCCCCAAAATAAGAAAAAATTCAGCAATTTTGTAACAAAATTAAAGAAATTTCTGCCTTTTGGCCCCAACAGATGAAAATTTCTGCTTTTTTTTCTGAAATAAGTGAAATTTCTGCAATTTTGCCCCAAAATAAGTTAAATTTCTGAGTTTTGCCCTAAAATAAGGAGAATTTCTGTATTTTGCCCCAACATATAGGGAATTTCTGCCTTTTTTCCCCACAATTAGGGGAATTTCTGCAATTTTGCTCCAAAATACGGGGAATTTCTGCATTATTTGTCCGAAAATAATAAGATTGCATAACTTTTTGCCATAAAAAAGGCAAATTTCTTCATTTTTGCTCCAAAATGTGGGGAATTTCTGCTTTTTTGCCTCTAAATATGTGGAAATTCTGTCTTTTTCCCCCAAAACAAAGGGAATTTCTGTCTTATTTGCACCAAAATAAGGAAATTTTCTGACTTATTACCCTTAAATAAGTGAAATTTCTGCAATTTTGTCCCAAAATAAGGGAAATTTATGCCTTTTTGCCCCAAAATAAGAATAATGCATACCTTTTTGCCATAAAAATGGAAATTTCTTCATTTTTGCTCCAAAATAAGGGGAATTTCTGCTTTTTTTGCCTCTAAATTAGTGGAATTTCTGTCTTTTTCCCCCAAAACAAAGGGAATTTCTGTTCTTTTTTGCCCCTAAATAAAAAAAATTTCTGACTTATTACACTGACATAAGTGAAATTTCTGCAAGTTTGCCCGAAAATAAGGGAAATTTCTGCATTTTTGCCCCCAAATAAGGTGAATTTCAGCCTTTTTACCTCAAAATAAGGGGAATTTCTGCATTTTTGCCACAAAATATTAAGAATTTCTGCCTTTTTGCCCCAAAATAAGGAAAATTTCTTCCTTTTTTCACTGAAATAAGTGAAATTTCTGCAATTTTGCCCCAAAATAAGTGAAATTTCTGCAATTTTGCCCCAAAATAAGGGAAATTTCTGGAATTTTGCCCCAAAATATGTGGAATTTCTGAGTTTTGCCCCAAAATAAGGAGAATTTCTGTCTTTTTGCCCCAACATATAGGAAATTTCTGCCTTTTTGCCCCACAAGTAGGTTAATTTCTGCAATTTTGCTCCAAAATACGGGGAATTTCTGCCTTTTTGCCCGAAAATAAGAAGAATGCATACCTTTTTCCATAAAAAAGGGATATTTCTGTAATTTTGCTCCAAAATAAGGGGAATTTCTGCTTTTTTGCCTCTAAATATGTGGAAATTCTGTCTTTTTCCCCCAAAACAAAGGGAATTTCTGTCTTATTTGCACCAAAATAAGGAAATTTTCTGACTTATTACCCTTAAATAAGTGAAATTTCTGCAATTTTGTCCCAAAATAAGGGAAATTTATGCCTTTTTGCCCCCAAATAAGGGGAATTTCACCCTTTTACCTCAAAATAAAGGGAATTTCTGCATTTTTGCTACAAAATATTGGGAATTTCTGCATTTTTGCCCCAAAATAAGGAAAATTTCTGTTTTTTTTCCCTGAAATAAGTGAAATTTCTTCAGTTTTGCCCCAAAATAAGTAAAATTTCTGCAATTTGTCCCAAAATATGGGAAATTTCTGCAATTTTGTACCAAAATAAAGAAATTTCTGCCTTTTTGCTTCCAAATAAGAAAATTTCTTATTTTTTTTCTGAAATATGTGAAATTTCTTAAATTTTGCCCAAAAATAAGTGAAATTTCTACAATTTTGCCCCAAAATCAGTGAAATTTCTGGAATTTTGCCCCAAAATAAGTGGAATATTTGAGATTTGCCGCAAAATAAGGAGAATTTCTGTCTTTTTGCCCCAACACGTAGGGAATTTCTGCCTTTTTGCTCCAAAATTTGGGGAATTTCTGCAATTTTGCTCCAAAATAAGGGGAATTTCTGCCTTTTTGCCCAAAAATAAGGAGAATGCATACCTTTTTGCCCTTAAAAAGTGAAATTTCTTCATTTTTGCTCCAAAATAAGAAGAATTTCTGCTTTTTTGCCTCTAAAAAAGTGGAATTTCTCCTTTTCCCCCAAAGCAAAGGAAATTTCTGTATTTTGGCCCCAAAATAAGAAATATTTCTGACTTATTACCCTGAAATAAGTGAAATTTCTGCAATTTTGCCCCAAAATAAGAGAAATTTCTGCCTTTTTGCCCCAAAATAAGAAAAAATTCAGCAATTTTGTAACAAAATTAAAGAAATTTCTGCCTTTTGGCCCCAAGAGATGAAAATTTCTGCTTTTTTTTCTGAAATAAGTGAAATTTCTGCAATTTTGCCCCAAAATAAGTTAAATTTCTGAGTTTTGCCCTAAAATAAGGAGAATTTCTGTATTTTGCCCCAACATATAGGGAATTTCTGCCTTTTTTCCCCACAATTAGGGGAATTTCTGCAATTTTGCTCCAAAATACGGGGAATTTCTGCATTATTTGTCCGAAAATAATAAGATTGCATAACTTTTTGCCATAAAAAAGGCAAATTTCTTCATTTTTGCTCCAAAATGAGGGGAATTTCTGCTTTTATGCCTCTAAATAAGTGGAATTTCTGTCTTTTTCCCATAAAACAAAGGGAATTTATGTCTTTTTTGCCCCAAAATAAAGAAAATTTCTTACTTATTACCCTGAAATAGTGAAATTTCTGCACTTTTGCCCCAAAATAATGGAAATTTCTGCCTTTTTACCCCCAAATAATGGGAATTTCAGCCTTTTTACCTCAAAATAAAGGGAATTTCTGCATTTTTACCCCAAAATATGGGAAATTTCTGCCTTTTTGCCCATAATAAGAAAAATTACAGCAATTTTGTAGCAAAATATGGGAAATTTCTGCCTATTTGCCCCAAAATAAAAAAATTTTGCTTTTTTTCCCTGAAATAAGTGAAATTTCTCCAATTTTGCCCCAAAATAAATTAAATTTCTGCAATTTTGCCCAAAATAAGGGAAATTTCTGGAATTTTGCCCAATAATAAGTGGAATTTCTGAGTTTTGCCCCAAAATAAGGAGAATTTCTGTCTTTTTGCCCAAAATATAGGGAATTTCTGCCTTTTTGCCCCACAAGTAGGGAAATTTCTGCAATTTTGCTCCAAAATACGGGGAATTTCTGCATTTTTGCCCGAAAATAAGAAGAATTCATACCTTTTTGCCATAAAAAAAGGAAATTTCTGTAATTTTGCTCCAAAATAAGGGGAATTTCTGCTTTTTTGCCTCTAAATATGTGGAATTTCTGTCTTTTTCCCCCAAAACAAAGGGAATTTCTGTCTTATTTGCACCAAAATAAGGAAATTTTCTGACTTATTACCCTGAAATAAGTGAAATTTCTGCAATTTTGTCCAAAAATAGGGGAAATTACTGCCTTTTTGCCCCCAAATAAGGGTAATTTCACCCTTTTACCTCAAAATAAAGAAAATTTCTGTATTTTTGCCACAAAATATTAGGAATTTCTGCATTTTTGCCCTATAATAAGGAAAATTTCAGCCTTTTTTCCCTGAAATAAGTGAAATTTCTGCAGTTTTGCCCCAAAATAAGTAAAATTTCTGCAATTTTGCCCCAAAATATGGGAAATTTCTGCAATTTTGTACTAAAATAAAAGAAATTTCTGCATTTTTGCTTTCAAATAAGAAAAAAATTTTTTTTGAAATATGTGAAATTTCTGCAATTTTGCCCCAAAATAAGTGAAATTTCTACAATTTTGCCCCAAAATAAGTGAAATTTCTGGAATTTTGCCCAAAAATAAGTGGAATTTTTGAGTTTTGACCCAAAATAAGGAGAATTTCTGTTTTTTTTCCCCAACATATAGGGAATTTCTGCCTTTTTGCCTCACAATTAGGGGAATTTCTGCAATTTTGCCTCAAAAGAAGAGAAATTTCTGCCTTTTTTCCCTGAAATAAGTGGAATTTCTGCAATTTTGCCCCAAAAGAAGTGAAATTTCTGCAATTTTGCCCCAAAATAAGGGAAATTTCTGCAATTTTGTACCAAACTAAAAGAAATTTCTGCTTTTTTGCCCCAAAATAAGAAAATTTCTGCTTTTTTCCCTTAAATAAGTGAAATTTCTGCAATTTTGCCCCAAAATTAGTGAAATTTCTGCAATTTTGCCCCAAAATAAGCAAAATTTCTGAAATTTTGCCGCAAAACTAGTGGAATTTCTGAGTTTTGCCCAAAAATAAAGAGAATTTCTGTCTTTATGCCCCAACATATAGGGAATTTCTGCCTTTTTCCCCCACAATTAGAGGAATTTCTGCAATTTTGCTCCAAAATACGGGAAATTTCTGCCTTTTTTCCTCAAAATAAGAAGAATGCACACCTTTTTGCCATAAAAAAGAGAAATTTCTTCATTTTTGCTACAAAATAGGGGAATTTCTGCTTTTTTGCCTCTAAATAAGTGGAATTTCTGTCTTTTTCCCCCAAAACAAAAGGAATTTCTGTCTTTTTTGCCCCAAAATAAAAAAAATTTCTGACTTATTACACTGACATAAGTGAAATTTCTGCAATTTTGCCCCAAAATAAGGGAAATTTCTGCATTTTTGCCCCCAAATAAGGGGAATTTCAGACTTTTTACCTCAAAATAAGGGGAATTTCTGCATTTTTGCCACAAAAGATTAGGAATTTCTGCCTTTTTGCCCCAAAATAAAAAAAATTTCTGTCTTTTTTCTCTGAAATAAGTGAAATTTCTGCAATTTTGCTCCAAAATAAGGGAAATGTCTGCCTTTTTGCCCCCAAATAAGGGGAATTTCATCCTTTTTACCTCAAAAAAAGGGGAATTTCTGCATTTTTGCCCCAAAATATGGGAAATTTCTGACTTTTTGCCCCAAAATAAGAAAAATTTCTGCAATTTTGTACCAAAATAAAAAAAATTTCTGCCTTTTTGCTTCCAAATATAAAAATTTCTGCTTTTTTTTGAAATAAGTGAAATTTCTGCAATTTTGCCCCAAAATAAGTGAAATTTCTGCAATTTTGCCCCAAAATAAGTGAAATTTCTGGAATTTTGCCTCAAAATAAGTGGAATTTCTGAGTTTTAACCCAAAATAAGAAGAATTTCTGTCTTTTTGCCCCAAAATATAGGGAATTTTTGACTTTTTGCCCCACAATTAGGGGAATTTCTGAAATTTTGCTCCAAAATACGGGGAATTTCTGCCTTTTTGCCCGAAAATAAGAAGAATGCATACCTTTTTGCCAAAAAAAGGGAAATTTCTTCATTTTTGCTCCAAAATAAGGGGAATTTCTGTTTTTTTGCCTCTAAATAAGTGGAATTTCTGTCTTTTTCCCTCAAAACAAAGGGAATTTCTGTCTTTTTTTGCCCAAAATAAGGAAAATTTCTGACTTATTACCCTGAAATAAGTGAAATTTCTGCACTTTTGCCGCAAAAGAAGGGAAATTTCTGCTTTTTTGCAGCCAAATAAGGGGAATTTCAGCCTTTTTACCTCAAAATAAGAAGAATTTCTGCATTTTTGCCACAAAATATTAGGTATTTCTGCCTTTTTGCCCTAAAATAAGGAAAATTTTTGCCTTTTTTCACTGCCATAAGTGAAATTTCTGCAATTTTGCCCCATAATAAGTGAAATTTCTGCAATTTTGCGCCAAAATAAGGGAAATTTCTGGAATTTTGCCCCAAATAAGTGGAATTTCTGAGTTTTGCACCAAAATAAGGAGTATTTCTGTTTTTTGCCCTAACATATAGGGAATTTCTGCCTTTTTGCCCCACAATTAGCGGAATTTCTGCAATTTTGCTCCAAAATAGGAGGAATTTCTGCGTTTTAGCCTCAAAATAAGGGGAATGTATACCTTTTGCCACAAAAAAGGGAAATTTCTTCATTTTTGCTCCAAATTAAAGGAATTTCTGCTTTTTTGCCTCTAAATAAGTGGAATTTCTGTCTTTTTCCCCAAAAACAAAGGGAATTTCTGTCTTTTACCCCAAAATAAGGAAAATTTCTGACTTATTACCCTGAATTAGTTAAATTTTTGCAATTTTGCCTCAAAATAAGGAAATTTCTGCCTTATTGCCCCCAATTAAGGTGAATTTCGGCCTTTTTCCTCAAAATAAGGGG
This sequence comes from Micromys minutus, assembly GCF_963924665.1. Classification (NCBI taxonomy): domain Eukaryota; kingdom Metazoa; phylum Chordata; class Mammalia; order Rodentia; family Muridae; genus Micromys; species Micromys minutus. The sequence continues at coordinate 1,070,894 of NW_027667217.1, forward strand.
AATTTCTGCATTTTTGCCCCAAAATATGGGAATTTTCCGCCTCTTTGCTCCAAAATAAAAAAAATTCTGCAATTTTGTACCAAAATAAATAAAATTTCTGCCTTTTTGCCCCAAAATAAGAAAATTTCTGCTTTTTTTTTGAAATAAGTGAAATTTCTGCAATTTTGCCCCAAAATAAGTGAAATTTCTGCAATTTTGCCCTAAAATAAGTGAAATTTCTGGAATTTTGCTCCAAAATAAGTGGAATTTCTGAGTTTTGCCCCAAAATAATGAGAATTTCTGTCTTTTTGCCACAACATATAGGGAATTTATGCCTTTTTGCCCCACAATTAGGGGAATTTCTGCAATTTTGCTCCAAATTATGGGGAATTACTGCCTTTTTGCCCGAAAATAAGAAGAATGCATAGCTTTTTGCCATAGAAAAAGGAAATTTCTTCATTTTTGCTCCAAAATAAGGGGAATTTCTGCTTTTTTGCATCTAAATAAGTGGAATTTCTGTCTTTTTCCCCCAAAACAAATGGAATTTCTGTCTTTTTTGCCCCAAAATAAGGAAAATTTCTGCATTTTTTTTCCTGAAATAAGTGAAATTTCAGCATTTTTGCCCCAAAATATGGGAAATTTCTGCCTTTTTGCCCAAAATACAAAAAATTTCTCCAATTTTGTACCAAAATAAAAGAAATTTCTGGCTTTTTGCCCCAAAATAAGAAAATTTCTGCTTTTTTTCCCTTAAATAAGTGAAATTTCTGCAATTTTCCCCAAAATAAGTAAAATTTCTGCAATTTTGCCCCAAAATAAGAGAAATTTCTGGAATTTTGCCGCAAAATAATTGGAATTTCTGAGTTTTGCCCAAAAATAAAAAGAATTTCTGTCTTTATGCCCCAACATATAGGGAATTTCTGCCTTTTTGTCCCACTATTAGAGGAATTTCTGCAATTTTGCTCCAAAATACGGGAAATTTCTGCCTTTTTGCCCCAAAATAAGAATAATGCATACCTTTTTGCCATAAAAATGGAAATTTCTTCATTTTTGCTCCACAATAAGGGGAATTTCTGCTTTTTTTGCCTCTAAATTAGTGGAATTTCTGTCTTTTCCCCCCAAAACAAAGGGAATTTCTGTTCTTTTTTGCCCCTAAATAAAAAAAAAATTTCTGACTTATTACACTGACATAAGTGAAATTTCTGCAATTTTGCCCGAAAATAAGGGAAATTTCTGCATTTTTGCCCCCAAATAAGGTGAATTTCAGCCTTTTTACCTCAAAATAAGGGGAATTTCTGCATTTTTGCCACAAAAGATTAGGAATTTCAGCTTTTTTGCCCCAAAATAAAGAAAATTTCTGCCTTTTTTTCCTGAAATAAGTGAAATTTCTGCAATTTTGCCCCAAAATAAAGGAAATGTCTGCCTTTTTGCCCCCAATTAAGGGGAATTTCATCCTTTTTACCTCAAAAAAAGGGGAATTTCTGCATTTTTGCCCCAAAATATGGGAAATTTCTGCCTTTTTGCCCCAAAATAGGAAAAATTTCTGCAATTTTGTACCAAAATAAAAGAAATTTCTGTTTTTTTGCTTCCAAATATAAAAATTTCTGTTTTTTTTCTGAAATAAGTGAAATTTCTGCAATTTTGCCCCAAAATAAGTGAAATTTCTGCAATTTTGCCCCAATATAAGTGAAATTTATGGAATTTTGCAACAAAATAAGTGGAATTTCTGAGTTTTGACCCAAAATAAGGAGAATTTCTGTCTTTTTGCCCCAAATTATAGGGAATTTCTGCCTTTTTGCCCCACAATTAGGGGAATTTCTGCAATTTTGCTCCAAAATATGGGGAATTTGTGCCTTTTTGCCCGAAAATAAGAAGAATGCATAGCTTTTTGCCATAGAAAAAGGAAATTTCTTCATTTTTGCTCCAAAATAAGGGGAATTTCTGCTTTTTTGCATCTAAATAAGTGGAATTTCTGTCTTTTTCCCCCAAAACAAATGGAATTTCTGTATTTTTTGCCCCAAAATAAGGAAAATTTCTGCATTTTTTTCCTGAAATAAGTGAAATTTCAGCATTTTTTCAACAAAATATGGGAAATTTCTGCCTTTTTGCCCAAAATACAAAAAATTTCTCCAATTTTGTACCAAAATAAAAGAAATTTCTGGCTTTTGGCCCCAAAATAAGAAAAATTTTGCTTTTTTTCCCTTAAATAAGTGAAATTTCTGCAATTTTCCCCAAAATAAGTAAAATTTCTGCAATTTTGCCCCAAAATAAGGGAAATTTCTGGAATTTTGCCGCAAAATAATTGGAATTTCTGAGTTTTGCCCCAAAATAAGGAGAATTTCTGTCTTTATGCTTCAACATATAGGGAATTTCTGCCTTTTTGCCCCACTATTAGAGGAATTTCTGCAATTTTGCTCCAAAATACGGGAAATTTCTGCCTTTTTGCCCCAAAATAAGAATAATGCATACAATTTGCCATAAAAATGGAAATTTCTTGATTTTTGCTCCAAAATAAGGGGAATTTCTGCTTTTTTTGCCTCTAAATTAGTGGAATTTCTGTCTTTTCCCCCCAAAACAAAGGGAATTTCTGTTCTTTTTTGCCCCTAAATAAAAAAAAAATTTCTGACTTATTACACTGACATAAGTGAAATTTCTGCAATTTTGCCCGAAAATAAGGAAAATTTCTGCATTTTTGCCCCCAAATAAAGGGAATTTCAGCCTTTTTACCTCAAAATAAAGGGAATTTCTGCATTTTTGCCTCAAAAGATTAGGAATTTCAGCTTTTTTGCCCCAAAATAAAGAAAATTTCTGCCTCTTTTTCCTGAAATAAGTGAAATTTCTGCAATTTTGCCCCAAAATAAGGGAAATGTCTGCCTTTTTGCCCCCAAATAAGGGGAAATTCATCCTTTTCACCTCAAAAAAAGGGGAATATCTGCATTTTTGCCCCACAATATGGGAAATTTCTGCCTTTTTGCCCCAAAATAAGAAAAATTTCTGCAATTTTGTACCAAAATAAAAGAAATTTCTGTTTTTTTGCTTCCAAATATAAAAATTTCTGCTTTTTTTTCTGAAATAAGTGAAATTTCTGCAATTTTGCCCTAAAATAAGTGAAATATCTGCAATTTTACCCCAAAATAAGTGAAATTTCTGGAATTTTGCCCCAAAATAAGTGGAAATTCTGAGTTTTGACCCAAAATAAGGAGAATTTCTGTCTTTTTGCCCCAAATTATAGGGAATTTCTGCCTTTTTGCCCCACAATTAGGGGAATTTCTGCAATTTTGCTCCAAAATATGGGGAATTTATGCCTTTTTGCCCGAAAATAAGAAGAATGCATAGCTTTTTGCCATAGAAAAAGGAAATTTCTTCATTTTTGCTCCAAAATAAGGGGAATTTCTGCTTTTTTGCATCTAAATAAGTGGAATTTCTGTCTTTTTCCCCCAAAACAAAGGGAATTTCTGTCTTTTCTGCCCCAAAATAAAGAAAATTTCTGCATTTTTTTCCTGAAATAAGGGAAATTTCAGCATTTTTGCCCCAAAATATGGGAAATTTCTGCCTTTTTGCCCAAAATACAAAAAAATTTCTGCAATTTTGTACCAAAATAAAAGAAATTTCTGGCTTTTTGCCCCAAAATAAGAAAATTTCTGCTTTTTTTCCCTTAAATAAGTGAAATTTCTGCAATTTTCCCCAAAATAAGTAAAATTTCTGCAATTTTGCCCCAAAATAAGAGAAATTTCTGGAATTTTGCCGCAAAATAATTGGATTTTCTGAGTTTTGCCCAAAACTAAAGAGAATTTCTGTCTTTATGCCCCAACATATAGGGAATTTCTGCCTTTTTGCCCCACTATTAGAGGAATTTCTGCAATTTTGCTCCAAAATACGGGAAATTTCTGCCTTTTTGCCCCAAAATAAGAATAATGCATACCTTTTTGCCATAAAAATAAAAATTTCTTCATTTTTGCTCCAAAATAAGGGGAATTTCTGCTTTTTTTGCCTCTAAATTAGTGGAATTTCTGTCTTTTTCCCCCAAAACAAAGGGAATTTCTGTTCTTCTTTGCCCCTAAATAAAAAAAATTTCTGACTTATTACACTGACATAAGTAAAATTTCTGCAATTTTGCCCGAAAATAAGGGAAATTTCTGCATTTTTGCCCCTAAATAAGGGGAATTTCAGCCTTTTTACCTCAAAATAAAAGGAATTTCTGCATTTTTGCCACAAAAGATTAGGAATTTCAGCTTTTTTGCACCAAAATAAAGAAAATTTCTGCCTTTTTTTCCTGAAATAAGTTAAATTTCTGCAATTTTACCCCAAAATAAGGGAAATGTCTGCCTTTTTGCCCCCAAATAAGGAGAATTTCATCCTTTTTACCTCAAAAAAAGGGGAATTTCTGCATTTTTGCCCCAAAATATGGGAAATTTTTGCCTTTTTGTCCCAAAATAAGGAAAATTTCTGCAATTTTGTACCAAAATAAAAGAAATTTCTGTTTTTTTGCTTCCAAATATAAAAATTTCTGCTTTTCTTCTGAAATAAGTGAAATTTCTGCAATTTTGCCCCAAAATAAGTGAAATTTCTGCAATTTTGCCCAAAAAGAAGGGAAATTTCTGCCTCTTTGCCTCCAAATAAGGTGAATTTCAGCATTTTTACCTCAAAATAAGGGGAATTTCTGCAGTTTTGCCACAAAATATTAGGAATTTCTGCCTTTTTGCCCCAAAATAAGGAAAATTTCTGCCTTTTTTCACTGAAATAAGTGAAATTTCTGCAATTTTGCCCCAAAATAAGTGAAATTTCTGCAATTTTGCCCCAAAATAAGGAAAATTTCTGGAATTTTGCCCCAAAATAAGTAGAATTTGTGAGTTTTTCCCCACAATAAGGAGAATTTCTGTTTTTTGCCCTAACATATTGGGAATTTCTGCCTTTTTGCCCCACAATTAGGGAAATTTCTGCAATTTTGCTCCAAAATACGGGGAATTTCTGCTTTTTAGCCTGAAAATAAAGGGAATGTATACTTTTTGCCACAAAAAAGGGAAATTTCTTCATTTTTGCTCCAAAATAAAAGGAATTTCTACTTTTTTGCCTCTAAAAAAGTGGAATTTCTGTCTTTTTTTTCTCAAAAACAAAGGGAATTTCTGTCTTTTTGCCCCAAAATAAGAAAAATTTCTGACTTATTATTCTGAAATAAGTTAAATTTTTGCAATTTTGCCCAAAAATAAGGAAATTTCTGCCTTATTGCCCCCAATTAAAGGGAATTTCAGACTTTTTCCTCAAAATAAAAGGAATTTCTGCATTTTTGCCCAAAAATATGGGAATTTTCCGCCTCTTTGCTCCAAAATAAAAAAAATTTCTGCAATTTTGTACCAAAATAAAAGAAATTTCTGCCTTTTTGCCCCAAAATAAGAAAATTTCTGCTTCTTTTTGAAATAAGTGAAATTTCTGCAATTTTGCCCCAAAATAATTGAAATTTCTGTAATTTTGCCCTAAAATAAGTAAAATTTCTGGAATTTTGCTCCAAAATAACTGGAATTTCTGAGTTTTGCCCCAAAATAATGAGAATTTCTGTCTTTTTGCCCCAACATATAGGGAATTTCTGCCTTTTTGCCCCACAATTAGGGGAATTTCTGCAATTTTGCTCCAAAATATGGGGAATTTCTGCCTTTTTGCCCGAAAATAAGAAGAATGCATAGCTTTTTGCCATATAAAAAGGAAATTTCTTCATTTTTGCTCCAAAATAAGGGGAATTTCTGCTTTTTTGCATCCAAATAAGTGGAATTTCTGTCTTTTTCCACCAAAACAAAGGGAATTTCTCTCTTTTTTGCCCCAAAATAAGGAAAATTTCTGCTATTTTTTCCTGAAATAAGTGAAATTTCTGCATTTTTGCCCCAAAATATGGGAAATTTCTGCTTTTGCCCAAAATAAAAAAAAATTTCTGCAATTTTGTACCAAAATAAAAGAAATTTCTGCCTTTTTACCCCAAAATAAGAAAATTTCTGCTTTTTTTCCCTTAAATAAGTGAAATTAATGCAATTTTCCCCAAAATAAGTGAAATTTCTGCAATTTTGCCCGAAAATAAGAGAAATTTCTGGAATTTTGTCGCAAAATAATTGGAATTTCTGAGTTCTGTCCCAAAATAAGGAAAATTTCTGTCTTTATGCCCCAACATATAGGGAAATTCTGCCTTTTTGCCCCACAATTAGAGGAATATCTGCAATTTTGCTCCAAAATACGAGAAATTTCTGCCTTTTTGCCCCAAAATAAGACGAATGCATACGTTTATGCCATAAAAATGGAAATTTCTTCATTTTTGCTCCAAAATAAGGGGAATTTCTGATTTTTTTTGCCTCAAAATTAGTGGAATTTCTGTCTTTTTACCCCAAAACAAAGAGAATTTCTGTCTTTTTTGCCCCTAAATAAAAAAAAAATTTCTGACTTATTACACTGACATAAGTGAAATTTCTGCAATTTTGCCCCAAAATAAGGGAAATTTCTGAATTTTTGCACCCAAATAAGGGGAATTTCAGCCTTTTTACCTCAAAATAAAGAGAATTTCTGCATTTTTGCCACAAAAGATTAGGAATTTCTGCATTTTTGCCCCAAAATATGAAAATTTCTGCCTTTTTTCCCTGAAATAAGTGAAATTTCTTCAATTTTGCCCCAAAATAATGGAAATGTCTGCAGTTTGCCCGCAAATAAGGGGAATTTCATCCTTTTTACCTCAAAAAAAGGGGAATTTCTGATTTTTGCCCCAAAATATGGAAAATTTCTGCCTTTTTGCCCCAAAATAAGAAAAATTTCTGCAATTTTGTACCAAAATAAAAGAAATTGCTGCCTTTTTGCTTCCAAATATAAAAATTTCTGCTTTTTTTTCTGAAATAATTGAAATTTCTGCAATTTTGCCCCAAAATAAGTGAAATTTCTGCAATTTTGCCCCAAAATAATTGAAATTTCTGGAATTTTGCCCCAAAATAAGTGGAATTTCTGAGGTTTGACCCAAAAATAAGTAGAATTTCTGTCTTTTTGCCCCAACATATAGGGAATTTCTGCCTTTTCGCCCCACAATTAGGGGAATCAGCAATTTTGCTCCAAAATACGTGGAATTTCTGCCTTTTTGCCTGAAAATAAGAAGAATGCATAACTTTTTGCCATAAAAAAGGGAAATTTCTGTAATTTAGCTCCAAAATAAGGGGAATTTCTGCTTTTTTGCCTCTAAATAAGTGGAATTTCGGTCTTTTTCCCGCAAAACAAAGGTAATTTCTGTTTTTTTGCCCCAAAATAAGGAAAATTTCTGACTTATTACCCTGAAGTAAGTGAAATTTCTGCAATTTTGCCCCAAAATAAGGGGAATTTCTGCTTCTTTGCCTCTAAATAAGTGGAATTTATGTATTTTTCCCCGAAAACAAAGGGAATTTCTGTCTTTTTTTGCCAAAAATAAGAAAAATTTCTGACTTATTACCCTGAAATAAGTAAAATTTCTGCAATTTTGCCCAAAAAGAAGGGAAATTTCTGCCTCTTTGCCTCCAAATAAGGTGAATTTCAGCATTTTTACCTCAAAATAAGGGGAATTTCTGCATTTTTGCCACAAAATATTAGGAATTTCTGCCTTTTTGCCCCAAAATAAGGAAAATTTCTGCCTTTTTTCACTGAAATAAGTGAAATTTATGCAATTATGCCCCAAAATATGGGAAATTTCTGCCCTTTTTCTCCAAAATAAAATAGTTTCTGCAATTTTGTACCAAAATAAAAGAAATTTCTGCCTTTTTGCCCCAAAATAAGAAAATTTCTGCTTTTTATTGAAATAAGTGAAATTTCTGCAATTTTGCCCCAAAATAAATGAAATTTCTGCAATTTTGCCCCCAAATAAGTTAAATTTCTGGAATTTTGCTCCAAAAAAAGTGGAATTTCTGAGTTTTGCCCCAAAATAATGAGAATTTCTTTCTTTTTGCCCCAACATATAGGGAATTTCTGCCTTTTTGCCCCACATTTAGGGGAATTTCTGCAATTTTGCTCCAAAATATAGGGAATTTCTGCCTTTTTGTCCGAAAATAAGAAGAATGCATAGCTTTTTGCCATAAAAAAGCGAAATTTCTTCATTTTTGCTCCAAAATAAGGGGAATTTCTGCTTTTTTGCATTTAAATAAGTGGAATTTCTGTCTTTTTCCCCAAAAACAAAGGGAATTTCTGTATTTTTTGCCCCAAAATAAGGAAAATTTCTGCCTTTTTTCCCTGAAATAAGTGAAATTTCTGCATTTTTGCCTCAAAATATGGGAAATTTCTGCCTTTTTGCCCAAAATAAAAAAAATTTCTGCAATTTTGTACCAAAATAAAAGAAAATTCTGCCTTTTTGCCCCAAAATAAGAAAATTTCTGCTTTTTTTCCCTTAAATAAGTGAAATTTCTGCAATTTTGCCCCAAAATAAGGGAAATTTCTGGAATTTTGCCGCAAAATAATTGGAATTTCTGAGTTTTGCCCCAAAATAAGGAGAATTTCTGTCTTTATGCTTCAACATATAGGGAATTTCTGCCTTTTTGCCCAACGATTAGAGGAATGTCTGCAATTTTGCTCCAAAATACGGGAAATTTCTGCCTTTTTGCCCCAAAATAAGAAGAATGCACACCTTTTTGCCATAAAAAAGGGAAATTTCTTCATTTTTGCTCCAAAATAAGGAGAATTTTTGCTTTTTTTGCCTCTAAATTAGTGGAATTTCTGTCTTTTTCCCCCAAAACAAAGGGAATTTCTGTTTTTTTGCCCCTAAATAAAAAAAAATTCTGACTTATTACACTGACATAAGTGAAATTTCTGCAATTTGCCCCAAAATAAGGGAAATTTATTTATTTTTGTCACCAAATAAGGGGAATTTCAGCCTTTTTACCTCAAAATAAGGAGAATTTCTGCATTTTTGCCACAAAAGATTAGGAATTTCCTGCTTTTTTGCCCCAAAATAAGAAAAATTTCTGCCTTTTTTCCCTGAAATAAGTGAAATTTCTGCAATTTTGCCCCAAAATAAGGGAAATTTCTGCCTTTTTGCACTCAAATAAGAGGAATTTTACACTTTTACCTCAAAATAAAAGGAATTTCTGCATTTTTGCCACAAAATATTAAAAATTTCTGCCTTTTTGCCCCAAAATAAGGAAAATTTCTGCATTTTTTCCCTGCCATAAGTGAAATTTCTGCAATTTTGCCCAAAAATAAGTGAAATTTCTGCAATTTTTCCCCAAAATAAGGGAAATTTTTGCATTTTTGCCCCCTAATAAGGGGAATTTCAGACTTTATACCTCAAAATAAAGGGAATTTCAGCATTTTTGCCACAAAAGATTAGGAATTTCTGCTTTTTTGCCCCAAAATAAGAAAAATTTCTGACTTATTACCCTGAAATAAGTGGAATTTCTGCAATTTTGCCCCAAAATAAGGGAAATGTCTGCCTTTTTGCCCACAAATAAGGGGAATTTCATCCTTTTTACCTCAAAAAAAGGGGAATTTCTGCATTTTTCCCCAAAATATGGGAAATTTCTGCCTTTTTGCCCCAAAATAAGGAAAATTTCTGCCTTTTTTCACTGAAATAAGTGAAATTTATGCAATTTTGCCCCAAAATAAGTGAAATTTCTGCAATTATGCCCCAATATATGGGAAATTTCTGCCTTTTTGCCCAAAATAAAAAAAATTTCTGCAATTTTGTACCAAAATAAAAGAAAATTCTGCCTTTTTGCCCCAAAATAAGAAAATTTCTGCTTTTTTTTCCTTAAATAAGAGGAATTTCTGCAATTTTGCCCCAAAATAAGGGAAATTTCTGGAATTTTGCCGCAAAATAATTGGAATTTCTGAGTTTTGCCCTAAAATAAAGAGAATTTCTGTCTTTATGCTTCAACATATAGGGAATTTCTGCCTTTTTGCCCCACAATTAGAGGAATTTCTGAAATTTTGCTGCAAAATACGGGAAATTTCTGCCTTTTTGCCCCAAAATAAGAAGAATGCATACCTTTTTCCCATAAAAAAGGGAAATTTCTTCATTTTTGCTCCAAAATAAGAAGAATTTTTGCTTTTTTTGCCTCTAAATTAGTGGAATTTCTGTCTTTTTCCCCAAAAACAAAGGGAATTTCTGGTTTTTTGCCCCTAAATAAAAAAAATTTCTGACTTATTACACTGACATAAGTGAAATTTCTGCAATTTGCCCCAAAATAAGGGAAATTTCTTTATTTTTGCCCCCAAATAAGGGGAATTTCAGCCTTTTTACCTCAAAATAAGGAGAATTTCTGCATTTTTGCCACAAAAGATTAGGAATTGCTGCTTTTTGCCCCAAAATAAGAAAAATTTCTGCCTTTTTTCCCTGAAATAAGTGAAATTTCTGCAATTTGGCCCCAAAATAAGGGAAATTTCTCCCTTTTTGCACTCAAATAAGAGGAATTTCACCCTTTAACCTCAAAATAAAGGGAATTTCTGCATTTTTTCCACAATATATTAAAAATTTCTGCCTTTTTGCCTCAAAATAAGGAAAATTTCTGCATTTTTTCCCTGCCATAAGTGAAATTTCTGCAATTTTGCCCAAATATAAGTGAAATTTCTGCAATTTTTCCCCAAAATAAGGAAAATTTCTGCATTTTTGCCCCCTAATAAGGGGAATTTCTGCCTTTTTACCTCTTAATAAGGGGAATTTCAGCATTTTTGCCACAAAAGATTAGGAATTTCTGCTTTTTTGCCCCAAAATAAGAAAAATTTCTGACTTATTACCCTGAAATAAGTGAAATTTCTGCAATTTTGCCCCCAAATAAGGGAAATGTCTGCCTTTTTGCCCCAAAATAAGGGAAATTTCATCTTTTTTACCTCAAAAAAAGGGGAATTTCTGCAATTTTGCCCCAAAATAAGTGAAATTTCTGCAATTATGCCCCAAAATATGGGAAATTTCTGCCTTTTTTCTCCAAAATAAGAAAAATTTCTGCAATTTTGTACCAAAATAAAAGAAATTTCTGCCTTTTTGCCCCAAAATAAGAAAATTTCTGCTTTTTTTTGAAATAAGTGAAATTTCTGCAATTTTGCCCCAAAATAAATGAAATGTCTGCAATTTTGCCCCCAAATAAGTTAAATTTCTGGAATTTTGCTCCAAATTAAGTGGAATTTCTGAGTTTTGCCCCAAAATAATGAGAATTTCTTTCTTTTTGCCCCAACATATAGGGAATTTCTGCCTTTTTGCCCCACATTTAGGGGAATTTCTGCAATTTTGTTCCAAAATATGGGGAATTTCTGCCTTTTTGCCCGAAAATAAGGAGAATGCAAAGCTTTTTGCCATAAAAAAGCGAAATTTCTTCATTTTTGCTCCAAAATAAGGGGAATTTCTGCTTTTTTGCATTTAAATATGTGGAATTTCTGTCTTTTTCCCCAAAACAAAGGGAATTGCTGTATTTTTTGCCCCAAAATAAGGAAAATTTCTGCCTTTTTTCCCTGAAATAAGTGAAATTTCTGCATTTTTGCCTCAAAATATGGGAAATTTCTGCCTTTTTCCCCAAAATAAAAAAAATTTCTGCAATTTTGTACCAAAATAAAAGAAAATTCTGCCTTTTTGCCCCAAAATAAGAAAATTTCTTCTTTTTTTCCCTTAAATAAGTTAAATTTCTGCAATTTTGCCCCAAAATAAGGGAAATTTCTGGAATTTTGCCGCAAAATAATTGGAATTTCTGAGTTTTGCCCCAAAATAAGGAGAATTTCTGTCTTTATGCTTCAACATATAGGGAATTTCTGCCTTTTTGCCCCACGATTAGAGGAATTTCTGCAATTTTGCTCCAAAATACGGGAAATTTCTGCCTTCTTGCCCCAAAATAAGAAGAATGCATAACTTTTTGCCATAAAAAAGGGAAATTTCTTCATTTTTGCTCCAAAATAAGGAGAATTTTTGCTTTTTTTGCCTCTAAATTAGTGGAATTTCTGTCTTTTTCCCCCAAAACAAAGGGAATTTCTGTTTTTTTGCCCCTAAATAAAAAAAAATTCTGACTTATTACACTGACATAAGTGAAATTTCTGCAATTTGCCCCAAAATAAGGGAAATTTATTTATTTTTGTCACCAAATAAGGGGAATTTCAGCCTTTTTACCTCAAAATAAGGAGAATTTCTGCATTTTTGCCACAAAAGATTAGGAATTTCCTGCTTTTTTGCCCCAAAATAAGAAAAATTTCTGCCTTTTTTCCCTGAAATAAGTGAAATTTCTGCAATTTTGCCCCAAAATAAGGGAAATTTCTGCCTTTTTGCACTCAAATAAGAGGAATTTTACACTTTTACCTCAAAATAAAAGGAATTTCTGCATTTTTGCCACAAAATATTAAAAATTTCTGCCTTTTTGCCCCAAAATAAGGAAAATTTCTGCATTTTTTCCCTGCCATAAGTGAAATTTCTGCAATTTTGCCCAAAAATAAGTGAAATTTCTGCAATTTTTCCCCAAAATAAGGGAAATTTTTGCATTTTTGCCCCCTAATAAGGGGAATTTCAGACTTTATACCTCAAAATAAAGGGAATTTCAGCATTTTTGCCACAAAAGATTAGGAATTTCTGCTTTTTTGCCCCAAAATAAGAAAAATTTCTGACTTATTACCCTGAAATAAGTGGAATTTCTGCAATTTTGCCCCAAAATAAGGGAAATGTCTGCCTTTTTGCCCCCAAATAAGGGGAATTTCATCCTTTTTACCTCAAAAAAAGGGGAATTTCTGCACTTTTCCCCAAAATATGGGAAATTTCTGCCTTTTTGCCCCAAAATAAGAAAAATTTCTGCAATTTTGTTCCAAAATAAAAGAAATTTCTGCCTTTTTGCTTCCAAATATAAAAATTTCTGCCTTTTTTTCTGAAATAAGTGAAATTTCTGCAATTTTGCCCCAAAATAAGTGAAATTTTTGGAATTTTGCCCCAAAATAAGTGAAATTTCTGAGTTTTGACCCAAAATAAGGAGAATTTCTGTCTTTTTGCACCAACATATAGGGAATTTCTGCCTTTTGCCCCACAATTAGAAGAATTTCTGCAATTTTGCTCCAAAATACGGGGAATTTCTGCTTTTTTGCCCGAAAATAAGAAGAATGCATAACTTTTTGCCATAAAAAAGGGAAATTACTGCAATTTTGCTCCAAAATAAGGGGAATTTCTGCTTTTTTGCCTCTAAATAACTGGAATTTCTGTCTTTTTCCCCCAAAACAAAGGTAATTTCTGTTTTTTTGCCTCAAAATAAAGAAAATTTCTGACTTATTACCATGAAATAAGTGAAATTTCTGTAATTTTGCCCCAAAATAAGGGGAATTTCTGTTTTTTTGCCTCTAAATAAGTGGAATTTATGTATTTTCCCCCAAAACAAAGGGAATTTCTGTCTTTTTTTGTCCAAAATAAGGAAAATTTCTGACTTATTACCCTGAAATAAGTGAAATTTCTGCAATTTTGCCCCAAAAGAAGGGAAATTTCTGCTTTTTGCCCTCAAATAAGGTGAATTTCAGCCTTTTTACCTCAAAATAATGGGAATTTCTGCATTTTTGCCACAAAATATTAGGAATTTCTGCCTTTTTGCCCCAAAATAAGGAAAATTTCTGCCTTTTTTCACTGAAATAAGTGAAATTTCTTCAATTTTGCCCCTAAATAAGGGAAATGTCTGCCTTTTTGCCCCCAAATAAGGGGAATTTCATACTTTTTACCTCAAAAAAAGAGGAATTTCTGCATTTTTGCCCCAAAATATGGGAAATTTCTGCTTTTTGCCCCAAAATAAGAAAAATTTCTGCAATTTTGTACCAAAATAAAAGAAATTTCTGCCTTTTTGCTTCCAAATATAAAAATTTCTGCTTTTTTTTCTGAAATAAGTGAAATTTCTGCAATTTTGCCCCAAAATAAGTGAAATTTCTGCAATTTTGCCTCAAAATAAGTGAAATTTTTGGAATTTTGCCCTAAAATAAGTGGAATTTCTGAGTTTTGACCCAAAATAAGTAGAATTTCTGTCTTTTTGCCCCAACATATAGGGAATTTCTGCCTTTTTGCCCCACAATTAGGGGAATTTCAGCAATTTTGCTCCAAAATACATGGAATTTCTGCCTTTTTGCCCGAAAATAAGAAGAATGCATAGCTTTTTGCCATAAAAAAGGGAAATTTCTGTAATTTTGCTCCAAAATAAGAGGAATTTCTGCATTTTTGCCTCTAAATAAGTGGAATTTCTGTCTTTTCCCCGCAAAACAAAGGTAATTTCTGTTTTTTTGCCCCAAAATAAGGAAAATTTCTGACTTATTACCCTGAAATAAGTGAAATTTCTGCAATTTTGCCCCAAAATAAGGGTAATTTCTTCTTTTTTGCCTCTAAATAAGTGGAATTTATGTATTTTTCCCCCAAATGAAAGGGAATTTCTGTCTTTTTTTGCCCAAAATAAGAAAAATTTCTGACTTATTACCCTGAAATAATGAAATTTCTGCAATTTTGCCCCAAGAGAAGGGAAATTTCTGCCTTTTTGCCCCCAAATAAGGGGAATTTCAGCCTTTTTACCTCAAAATAAGGGGAATTTCTGCATTTTTGCCACAAAATATTAGGAATTTCTGCCTTTTTGCCCCAAAATAAGGAAAATTTCTGCCTTTTTTCACTGAAATAAGTGAAATTTATGCAATTTTGCCCCAAAATAAGTGAAATTTCTGCAATTATGCCCCAATATAAGGGAAATTTCTGCCTTTTTGCCCAAAATAAAAAAAATTTCTGCAATTTTGTACCAAAATAAAAGAAAATTCTGCCTTTTTGCCCCAAAATAAGAAAATTTCTGCTTTTTTTTCCTTAAATAGAAGGAATTTCTGCAATTTTGCCCCAAAATAAGGGAAATTTCTGGAATTTTGCCGCAAAATAATTGGAATTTCTGAGTTTTGCCCTAAAATAAGGAGAATTTCTGTCTTTATGCTTCAACATATAGGGAATTTCTGCCTTTTTGCCCCACAATTAGAGGAATTTCTGAAATTTTGCTGCAAAATACGGGAAATTTCTGCCTTTTTGCCCCAAAATAAGAAGAATGCATACCTTTTTCCCATAAAAAAGGGAAATTTCTTCATTTTTGCTCCAAAATAAGAAGAATTTTTGCTTTTTTTGCCTCTAAATTAGTGGAATTTCTGTCTTTTTCCCCAAAAACAAAGGGAATTTCTGGTTTTTTGCCCCTAAATAAAAAAAAATTCTGACTTATTACACTGACATAAGTGAAATTTCTGCAATTTGCCCCAAAATAAGGGAAATTTCTTTATTTTTGCCCCCAAATAAGGGGAATTTCAGCCTTTTTACCTCAAAATAAGGAGAATTTCTGCATTTTTGCCACAAAAGATTAGGAATTGCTGCTTTTTGCCCCAAAATAAGAAAAATTTCTGCCTTTTTTCCCTGAAATAAGTGAAATTTCTGCAATTTTGCCCCAAAATAAGGGAAATTTCTCCCTTTTTGCACTCAAATAAGAGGAATTTCACCCTTTAACCTCAAAATAAAGGGAATTTCTGCATTTTTTCCACAATATATAAAAATTTCTGCCTTTTTGCCTCAAAATAAGGAAAATTTCTGCATTTTTTCCCTGCCATAAGTGAAATTTCTGCAATTTTGCCCAAATATAAGTGAAATTTCTGCAATTTTTCCCCAAAATAAGGGAAATTTCTGCATTTTTGCCCCCTAATAAGGGGAATTTCTGCCTTTTTACCTCTTAATAAGGGGAATTTCAGCATTTTTGCCACAAAAGATTAGGAATTTCTGCTTTTTTGCCCCAAAATAAGAAAAATTTCTGACTTATTACCCTGAAATAAGTGAAATTTCTGCAATTTTGCCCCAAAATAAGGGAAATGTCTGCCTTTTTGCCCCAAAATAAGGGAAATTTCATCTTTTTTACCTCAAAAAAAGGGGAATTTCTGCATTTTTGCCCCAAAATATGGGAAATTTCTGCCTTTTTGCCCCAAAATAAGAAAAATTTATACTATTTTGTACCAAAATAAAAGTAATTTCTGCCTTTTTGCTTCCAAATATAAAAATTTCTGCCTTTTTTTTCTGAAATAAGTGAAATTTCTGCAATTTTGCCCCAAAATAAGTGAAATTTCTGCAATTTTGCCAAAAATAAGTGAAATTTCTGGAATTTTGCCCCAAAATAAGTGGAATTCCTGAGTTTTGCCCCAAAATAAGGAGAATTTCTGTCTTTTTGCCCCAACATATAGGGAATTTCTGCCTTTTTGCCCCACAATTAGAAGAATTTCTGCAATTTTGCTCCAAAATACGGGGAATTTCTGCTTCTTTGCCCGAAAATAAGAAGAATGCATAACTTTTTGCCATAAAAAAGGGAAATTTCTTCATTTTTGCTCCAAAATAATGGGAATTTCTGCTTTTTTGCCTCTAAATAAGTGGAATTTCTGTATTTTTCCCCCAAAACAAAGGTAATTTCTGTTATTTTGCCTCAAAATAAAGAAAATTTCTGACTTATTACCATGAGGTAAGTGAAATTTCTGCAATTTTGCCCCAAAATAAGGGGAATTTCTGTTTTTTTGCCTCTAAATAAGTGGAATTTATGTATTTTTCCCCCAAAACAAAGGGAATTTCTTTTTTTTTGCCCAAAATAAGGAAAATTTCTGACTTATTACCATGAAATAAGTGAAATTTCTCCAATTTTGCCCCAAAAGAAGGGAAATTTCTGCTTTTTGCCCCCAAATAAGGTGAATTTCAGCCTTTGTACCTCAAAATAACGGGAATTTCTGCATTTTTGCCACAAAATATTAGGAATTTCTGCCTTTTTGCCCCAAAATAAGGAAAATTTCTGCCTTTTTTCACTGAAATAAGTGAAATTTCTTCAATTTTGCCCCAAAATAAGGGAAATGTCTGCCTTTTTGCCCCCAAATAAGGGGAATTTCATCCTTTTAACCTCAAAAAAAGGGGAATTTCTGCATTTTTGCCCCAAAATATGGGAAATTTCTGCCTTTTTGCCCCAAAATATAAAAAATTTCTGCAATTTTGTACCAAAATAAAACAAATTTCTGCGTTTTTGCTTCCAAATATAAAAATTTCTGCTTTTTTTTTGAAATAAGTGAAATTTCTGCAATTTTGCCCCAAAATAAGTGAAATTTCTGCAATTTTGCACCAAAATAAGGGAAATTTTTGCATTTTTGCCCCCTAATAAGGGGAATTTCAGACTTTATACCTCAAAATAAAGGGAATTTCAGCATTTTTGCCACAAAAGATTAGGAATTTCTGCTTTTTTGCCCCAAAATAAGAAAAATTTCTGACTTATTACCCTGAAATAAGTGGAATTTCTGCAATTTTGCCCCAAAATAAGGGAAATGTCTGCCTTTTTGCCCCCAAATAAGGGGAATTTCATCCTTTTTACCTCAAAAAAAGGGGAATTTCTGCACTTTTCCCCAAAATATGGGAAATTTCTGCCTTTTTGCCCCAAAATAAGAAAAATTTCTGCAATTTTGTTCCAAAATAAAAGAAATTTCTGCCTTTTTGCTTCCAAATATAAAAATTTCTGCCTTTTTTTCTGAAATAAGTGAAATTTCTGCAATTTTGCCCCAAAATAAGTGAAATTTCTGCAATTTTGCCCCAAAATAAGTGAAATTTTTGGAATTTTGCCCCAAAATAAGTGAAATTTCTGAGTTTTGACCCAAAATAAGGAGAATTTCTGTCTTTTTGCACCAACATATAGGGAATTTCTGCCTTTTGCCCCACAATTAGAAGAATTTCTGCAATTTTGCTCCAAAATACGGGGAATTTCTGCTTTTTTGCCCGAAAATAAGAAGAATGCATAACTTTTTGCCATAAAAAAGGGAAATTACTGCAATTTTGCTCCAAAATAAGGGGAATTTCTGCTTTTTTGCCTCTAAATAACTGGAATTTCTGTCTTTTTCCCCCAAAACAAAGGTAATTTCTGTTTTTTTGCCTCAAAATAAAGAAAATTTCTGACTTATTACCATGAAATAAGTGAAATTTCTGTAATTTTGCCCCAAAATAAGGGGAATTTCTGTTTTTTTGCCTCTAAATAAGTGGAATTTATGTATTTTTCCCCCAAAACAAAGGGAATTTCTGTCTTTTTTTGTCCAAAATAAGGAAAATTTCTGACTTATTACCCTGAAATAAGTGAAATTTCTGCAATTTTGCCCCAAAAGAAGGGAAATTTCTGCTTTTTGCCCTCAAATAAGGTGAATTTCAGCCTTTTTACCTCAAAATAATGGGAATTTCTGCATTTTTGCCACAAAATATTAGGAATTTCTGCCTTTTTGCCCCAAAATAAGGAAAATTTCTGCCTTTTTTCACTGAAATAAGTGAAATTTCTTCAATTTTGCCCCTAAATAAGGGAAATGTCTGCCTTTTTGCCCCCAAATAAGGGGAATTTCATACTTTTTACCTCAAAAAAAGAGGAATTTCTGCATTTTTGCCCCAAAATATGGGAAATTTCTGCTTTTTGCCCCAAAATAAGAAAAATTTCTGCAATTTTGTACCAAAATAAAAGAAATTTCTGCCTTTTTGCTTCCAAATATAAAAATTTCTGCTTTTTTTTCTGAAATAAGTGAAATTTCTGCAATTTTGCCCCAAAATAAGTGAAATTTCTGCAATTTTGCCTCAAAATAAGTGAAATTTTTGGAATTTTGCCCTAAAATAAGTGGAATTTCTGAGTTTTGACCCAAAATAAGTAGAATTTCTGTCTTTTTGCCCCAACATATAGGGAATTTCTGCCTTTTTGCCCCACAATTAGGGGAATTTCAGCAATTTTGCTCCAAAATACATGGAATTTCTGCCTTTTTGCCCGAAAATAAGAAGAATGCATACCTTTTTGCCATAAAAAAGGGAAATTTCTGTAATTTTGCTCCAAAATAAGAGGAATTTCTGCATTTTTGCCTCTAAATAAGTGGAATTTCTGTCTTTTCCCCGCAAAACAAAGGTAATTTCTGTTTTTTTGCCCCAAAATAAGGAAAATTTCTGACTTATTACCCTGAAATAAGTGAAATTTCTGCAATTTTGCCCCAAAATAAGGGTAATTTCTTCTTTTTTGCCTCTAAATAAGTGGAATTTATGTATTTTTCCCCCAAATGAAAGGGAATTTCTGTCTTTTTTTGCCCAAAATAAGAAAAATTTCTGACTTATTACCCTGAAATAATGAAATTTCTGCAATTTTGCCCCAAGAGAAGGGAAATTTCTGCCTTTTTGCCCCCAAATAAGGGGAATTTCAGCCTTTTTACCTCAAAATAAGGGGAATTTCTGCATTTTTGCCACAAAATATTAGGAATTTCTGCCTTTTTGCCCCAAAATAAGGAAAATTTCTGCCTTTTTTCACTGAAATAAGTGAAATTTATGCAATTTTGCCCCAAAATAAGTGAAATTTCTGCAATTATGCCCCAATATAAGGGAAATTTCTGCCTTTTTGCCCAAAATAAAAAAAATTTCTGCAATTTTGTACCAAAATAAAAGAAAATTCTGACTTTTTGCCCCAAAATAAGAAAATTTCTGCTTTTTTTTCCTTAAATAGAAGGAATTTCTGCAATTTTGCCCCAAAATAAGGGAAATTTCTGGAATTTTGCCGCAAAATAATTGGAATTTCTGAGTTTTGCCCTAAAATAAGGAGAATTTCTGTGTTTATGCTTCAACATATAGGGAATTTCTGCCTTTTTGCCCCACAATTAGAGGAATTTCTGAAATTTTGCTGCAAAATACGGGAAATTTCTGCCTTTTTGCCCCAAAATAAGAAGAATGCATACCTTTTTCCCATAAAAAAGGGAAATTTCTTCATTTTTGCTCCAAAATAAGAAGAATTTTTGCTTTTTTTGCCTCTAAATTAGTGGAATTTCTGTCTTTTTCCCCAAAAACAAAGGGAATTTCTGGTTTTTTGCCCCTAAATAAAAAAAATTTCTGACTTATTACACTGACATAAGTGAAATTTCTGCAATTTGCCCCAAAATAAGGGAAATTTCTTTATTTTTGCCCCCAAATAAGGGGAATTTCAGCCTTTTTACCTCAAAATAAGGAGAATTTCTGCATTTTTGCCACAAAAGATTAGGAATTGCTGCTTTTTGCCCCAAAATAAGAAAAATTTCTGCCTTTTTTCCCTGAAATAAGTGAAATTTCTGCAATTTTGCCCCAAAATAAGGGAAATTTCTCCCTTTTTGCACTCAAATAAGAGGAATTTCACCCTTTAACCTCAAAATAAAGGGAATTTCTGCATTTTTTCCACAATATATTAAAAATTTCTGCATTTTTGCCTCAAAATAAGGAAAATTTCTGCATTTTTTCCCTGCCATAAGTGAAATTTCTGCAATTTTGCCCAAATATAAGTGAAATTTCTGCAATTTTTCCCCAAAATAAGGGAAATTTCTGCATTTTTGCCCCCTAATAAGGGGAATTTCTGCCTTTTTACCTCTTAATAAGGGGAATTTCAGCATTTTTGCCACAAAAGATTAGGAATTTCTGCTTTTTTGCCCCAAAATAAGAAAAATTTCTGACTTATTACCCTGAAATAAGTGAAATTTCTGCAATTTTGCCCCAAAATAAGGGAAATGTCTGCCTTTTTGCCCCAAAATAAGGGAAATTTCATCTTTTTTACCTCAAAAAAAGGGGAATTTCTGCATTTTTGCCCCAAAATATGGGAAATTTCTGCCTTTTTGCCCCAAAATAAGAAAAATTTATACTATTTTGTACCAAAATAAAAGTAATTTCTGCCTTTTTGCTTCCAAATATAAAAATTTCTGCCTTTTTTTTCTGAAATAAGTGAAATTTCTGCAATTTTGCCCCAAAATAAGTGAAATTTCTGCAATTTTGCCAAAAATAAGTGAAATTTCTGGAATTTTGCCCCAAAATAAGTGGAATTCCTGAGTTTTGCCCCAAAATAAGGAGAATTTCTGTCTTTTTGCCCCAACATATAGGGAATTTCTGCCTTTTTGCCCCACAATTAGAAGAATTTCTGCAATTTTGCTCCAAAATACGGGGAATTTCTGCTTCTTTGCCCGAAAATAAGAAGAATGCATAACTTTTTGCCATAAAAAAGGGAAATTTCTTCATTTTTGCTCCAAAATAATGGGAATTTCTGCTTTTTTGCCTCTAAATAAGTGGAATTTCTGTATTTTTCCCCCAAAACAAAGGTAATTTCTGTTATTTTGCCTCAAAATAAAGAAAATTTCTGACTTATTACCATGAGGTAAGTGAAATTTCTGCAATTTTGCCCCAAAATAAGGGGAATTTCTGTTTTTTTGCCTCTAAATAAGTGGAATTTATGTATTTTTCCCCCAAAACAAAGGGAATTTCTTTTTTTTTGCCCAAAATAAGGAAAATTTCTGACTTATTACCATGAAATAAGTGAAATTTCTCCAATTTTGCCCCAAAAGAAGGGAAATTTCTGCTTTTTGCCCCCAAATAAGGTGAATTTCAGCCTTTGTACCTCAAAATAACGGGAATTTCTGCATTTTTGCCACAAAATATTAGGAATTTCTGCCTTTTTGCCCCAAAATAAGGAAAATTTCTGCCTTTTTTCACTGAAATAAGTGAAATTTCTTCAATTTTGCCCCAAAATAAGGGAAATGTCTGCCTTTTTGCCCCCAAATAAGGGGAATTTCATCCTTTTAACCTCAAAAAAAGGGGAATTTCTGCATTTTTGCCCCAAAATATGGGAAATTTCTGCCTTTTTGCCCCAAAATATAAAAAATTTCTGCAATTTTGTACCAAAATAAAACAAATTTCTGCGTTTTTGCTTCCAAATATAAAAATTTCTGCTTTTTTTTTGAAATAAGTGAAATTTCTGCAATTTTGCCCCAAAATAAGTGAAATTTCTGCAATTTTGCACCAAAATAAGTGAAATTTTTGGAATTTTGCCCCAAAATAAGTGGAATTTCTGAGTTTTGACCCAAAATAAGTAGAATTTCTGTCTTTTTGCCCCAACATATAGGGAATTTCTGCCTTTTTGTCCCACAATTAGGGGAATTTCAGCAATTTTGCTCCAAAATACGAGGAAGTTCTGCCTTTTTGCCCAAAAATAAGAAGAATGCATACCTTTTTGCCATAAAAAAGAGAAATTTCTGTAATTTTGCTCCAAAATAAGGGGAATTTCTGCATTTTTGCCCCTAAATAAGTGGAATTTCTGTCTTTTCCCCCCAAAACAAAGGTAATTTCTGTTTTTTTGCCCCAAAATAAGGAAAATTTCTGACTTATTACCCTGAAGTAAGTGAAATTTCTGCAATTTTGCCCCAAAATAAGGGGAATTTCTGCTTTTTTGCCTCTAAATAAGTGGAATTTATGTATTTTTCCCCCAAAACAAAGGGAATTTCTCTTTTTTTGCCCAAAATAAGAAAAATTTCTGACTTATTACCCTGAAATAAGTGAAATTTCTGCAATTTTGCCCCAAGAGAAGGGAAATTTCTGCCTTTTTGCCCCCAAATAAGGGGAATTTCAGCCTTTTTACCTCAAAATAAGGGGAATTTCTGCATTTTTGCCACAAAATATTAGGAATTTCTGCCTTTTTGCCCCAAAATAAGGAAAATTTCTGCCTTTTTTCACTGAAATAAGTGAAATTTATGCAATTTTGCCCCAAAATAAGTGAAATTTCTGCAATTATGCTCCAAAATATGGGAAATTTCTGCCTTTTGTCTCCAAAATAAAAAAAAATTCTGCAATTTTGTACCAAAATAAAAGAAATTTCTGCCTTTTTTCCCCAAAATAAGAAAATTTCTGCTTTTTTTTGAAATAAGTGAAATTTCTGCAATTTTACCCCAAAATAAAAGAAATTTCTGCAATTTTGCCCCCAAATAAGTTAAATTTCTGGAATTTTGCTCCAAAATAAGTGGAATTTCTGAGTTTTGCCCCAAAATAATGAGAATTTCTTTCTTTTTGCCCCAACATATAGGGAATTTCTGCCTTATTGCCCCACATTTAGGGGAATTTCTGCAATTTTGCTCCAAAATATAGGGAATTTCTGCCTTTTTGCCCGAAAATAAGAAGAATGCATAGCTTTTTGCCATAAAAAAGTGAAATTTCTTCATTTTTGCTCCAAAATAAAAAGAATTTCTGCTTTTTTGCATTTAAATAAGTGGAATTTCTGTCTTTTTCCCCCAAAACAAAGGGAATTTCTGTATTTTTTGCCCCAAAATAAGGAAAATTTCTGCCTTTTTCCCTGAAATAAGTGAAATTTCTGCATTTTTGCCTCAAAATATGGGAAATTTCTGCCTTTTTGCCCAAAATAAAAAAAATTTCTGCAATTTTGTACCAAAATAAAAGAAATTTCTGCCTTTAGGCCCCAAAATAAGAAAATTTCTGCATTTTTTCCCTTAAATAAGTGAAATTTCTGCAATTTTGCCCCAAAATAAGGGAAATTTCTGGAATTTTGCCGCAAAATAATTGGAATTTCTGAGTTTTGCCCCAAAATAAGGAGAATTTCTGTCTTTATGCTTCAACATATAGGGAATTTCTGCCTTTTTGCCCCACGATTAGAGGAATTTCTGCAATTTTGCTCCAAAATAGGGGAAATTTCTGCCTTTTTGCCCCAAAATAAGAAGAATGCATACATTTTTTGCCATAAAAAAGGGAAATTTCTTCATTTTTGCTCCAAAATAAGGGGAATTTTTGCTTTTTTTGCCTCTAAATTAGTGGAATTTCTGTCTTTTTCCCAAAAAACAAAGGGAATTTCTGTTTTTTTGCCCCTAAATAAAAAAAATTTCTGACTTATTACACTGACATAAGTGAAATTTCTGCAATTTGCCCCAAAATAAGGGAAATTTCTTTATTTTTGCCCCCAAATAAGGGGAATTTCAGCCTTTTTACCTCAAAATAAGGAGAATTTCTGCATTTTTGCCACAAAAGATTAGGAATTTCTTCTTTTTTGCCCCAAAATAAGAAAAATTTCTGCATTTTTTCCCTGAAATAAGTGAAATTTCTGCAATTTTGCCCCAAAATAAGGGAAATTTCTGCCTTTTTGCCCTCAAATAAGAGGAATTTCACCCTTTTACCTCAAAATAAAGGGAATTTCTGCATTTTTGCCACAAAATATTAAAAATTTCTGCCTTTTTGCCCCAAAATAAGGAAAATTTCTGCCTTTTTTCCCTGCCATAAGTGAAATTTCTGCAATTTTGCCCAAAAATAAGTGAAATTTCTGCAATTTTGCCCCAAAATAAGGGAAATTTCTGCATTTTTGCCCCCTAATAAGGGGAATTTCAGCCTTTTTACCTCAAAATAAGGGGAATTTCAGCATTTTTGCCACAAAAGATTAGGAATTTCTCCTTTTTTGCCCCAAAATAAAAAAAATTTCTGACTTATTACCCTGAAATAAGTGAAATTTCTGCAATTTTGCCCCAAAATAAGGGAAATGTCTGCGTTTTTGCCCCCAAAAAAGGGGAATTTCATCTATTTTACCTCAAAAAAAGGGTAATTTCTGCATTTTTGCCCCAAAATATGGGAAATTTCTGCCTTTTTGCCCCATAATAAGAAAAATTTCTGCAATTTTGTACCAAAATAAAAGAAATTTCTGCCTTTTTGCTTCCAAATATAAAAATTTCTGCCTTTTTTTCGGAAATAAGTGAAATTTCTGCAATTTTGCCCCAAAATAAGTGAAATTTCTGCAATTTTGCCCCAAAAGAAGGGAAATTTCTGCTTTTTGCCCTCAAATAAGGTGAATTTCAGCCTTTTTACCTCAAAATAATGGGAATTTCTGCATTTTTGCCACAAAATATTAGGAATTTCTGCCTTTTTGCCCCAAAATAAGGAAAATTTCTGCCTTTTTTCACTGAAATAAGTGAAATTTCTTCAATTTTGCCCCTAAATAAGGGAAATGTCTGCCTTTTTGCCCCCAAATAAGGGGAATTTCATACTTTTTACCTCAAAAAAAGAGGAATTTCTGCATTTTTGCCCCAAAATATGGGAAATTTCTGCTTTTTGCCCCAAAATAAGAAAAATTTCTGCAATTTTGTACCAAAATAAAAGAAATTTCTGCCTTTTTGCTTCCAAATATAAAAATTTCTGCTTTTTTTTCTGAAATAAGTGAAATTTCTGCAATTTTGCCCCAAAATAAGTGAAATTTCTGCAATTTTGCCTCAAAATAAGTGAAATTTTTGGAATTTTGCCCTAAAATAAGTGGAATTTCTGAGTTTTGACCCAAAATAAGTAGAATTTCTGTCTTTTTGCCCCAACATATAGGGAATTTCTGCCTTTTTGCCCCACAATTAGGGGAATTTCAGCAATTTTGCTCCAAAATACATGGAATTTCTGCCTTTTTGCCCGAAAATAAGAAGAATGCATACCTTTTTGCCATAAAAAAGGGAAATTTCTGTAATTTTGCTCCAAAATAAGAGGAATTTCTGCATTTTTGCCTCTAAATAAGTGGAATTTCTGTCTTTTCCCCGCAAAACAAAGGTAATTTCTGTTTTTTTGCCCCAAAATAAAGAAAATTTCTGACTTATTACCCTGAAATAAGTGAAATTTCTGCAATTTTGCCCCAAAATAAGGGTAATTTCTTCTTTTTTGCCTCTAAATAAGTGGAATTTATGTATTTTTCCCCCAAATGAAAGGGAATTTCTGTCTTTTTTTGCCCAAAATAAGAAAAATTTCTGACTTATTACCCTGAAATAATGAAATTTCTGCAATTTTGCCCCAAGAGAAGGGAAATTTCTGCCTTTTTGCCCCCAAATAAGGGGAATTTCAGCCTTTTTACCTCAAAATAAGGGGAATTTCTGCATTTTTGCCACAAAATATTAGGAATTTCTGCCTTTTTGCCCCAAAATAAGGAAAATTTCTGCCTTTTTTCACTGAAATAAGTGAAATTTATGCAATTTTGCCCCAAAATAAGTGAAATTTCTGCAATTATGCCCCAATATAAGGGAAATTTCTGCCTTTTTGCCCAAAATAAAAAAAATTTCTGCAATTTTGTACCAAAATAAAAGAAAATTCTGCCTTTTTGCCCCAAAATAAGAAAATTTCTGCTTTTTTTTTCCTTAAATAGAAGGAATTTCTGCAATTTTGCCCCAAAATAAGGGAAATTTCTGGAATTTTGCCGCAAAATAATTGGAATTTCTGAGTTTTGCCCTAAAATAAGGAGAATTTCTGTCTTTATGCTTCAACATATAGGGAATTTCTGCCTTTTTGCCCCACAATTAGAGGAATTTCTGAAATTTTGCTGCAAAATACGGGAAATTTCTGCCTTTTTGCCCCAAAATAAGAAGAATGCATACCTTTTTCCCATAAAAAAGGGAAATTTCTTCATTTTTGCTCCAAAATAAGAAGAATTTTTGCTTTTTTTGCCTCTAAATTAGTGGAATTTCTGTCTTTTTCCCCAAAAACAAAGGGAATTTCTGGTTTTTTGCCCCTAAATAAAAAAAAATTCTGACTTATTACACTGACATAAGTGAAATTTCTGCAATTTGCCCCAAAATAAGGGAAATTTCTTTATTTTTGCCCCCAAATAAGGGGAATTTCAGCCTTTTTACCTCAAAATAAGGAGAATTTCTGCATTTTTGCCACAAAAGATTAGGAATTGCTGCTTTTTGCCCCAAAATAAGAAAAATTTCTGCCTTTTTTCCCTGAAATAAGTGAAATTTCTGCAATTTTGCCCCAAAATAAGGGAAATTTCTCCCTTTTTGCACTCAAATAAGAGGAATTTCACCCTTTAACCTCAAAATAAAGAGAATTTCTGCATTTTTTCCACAATATATTAAAAATTTCTGCCTTTTTGCCTCAAAATAAGGAAAATTTCTGCATTTTTTCCCTGCCATAAGTGAAATTTCTGCAATTTTGCCCAAATATAAGTGAAATTTCTGCAATTTTTCCCCAAAATAAGGGAAATTTCTGCATTTTTGCCCCCTAATAAGGGGAATTTCTGCCTTTTTACCTCTTAATAAGGGGAATTTCAGCATTTTTGCCACAAAAGATTAGGAATTTCTGCTTTTTTGCCCCAAAATAAGAAAAATTTCTGACTTATTACCCTGAAATAAGTGAAATTTCTGCAATTTTGCCCCAAAATAAGGGAAATGTCTGCCTTTTTGCCCCAAAATAAGGGAAATTTCATCTTTTTTACCTCAAAAAAAGGGGAATTTCTGCATTTTTGCCCCAAAATATGGGAAATTTCTGCCTTTTTGCCCCAAAATAAGAAAAATTTATACTATTTTGTACCAAAATAAAAGTAATTTCTGCCTTTTTGCTTCCAAATATAAAAATTTCTGCCTTTTTTTTCTGAAATAAGTGAAATTTCTGCAATTTTGCCCCAAAATAAGTGAAATTTCTGCAATTTTGCCAAAAATAAGTGAAATTTCTGGAATTTTGCCCCAAAATAAGTGGAATTCCTGAGTTTTGCCCCAAAATAAGGAGAATTTCTGTCTTTTTGCCCCAACATATAGGGAATTTCTGCCTTTTTGCCCCACAATTAGAAGAATTTCTGCAATTTTGCTCCAAAATACGGGGAATTTCTGCTTCTTTGCCCGAAAATAAGAAGAATGCATAACTTTTTGCCATAAAAAAGGGAAATTTCTTCATTTTTGCTCCAAAATAATGGGAATTTCTGCTTTTTTGCCTCTAAATAAGTGGAATTTCTGTATTTTTCCCCCAAAACAAAGGTAATTTCTGTTATTTTGCCTCAAAATAAAGAAAATTTCTGACTTATTACCATGAGGTAAGTGAAATTTCTGCAATTTTGCCCCAAAATAAGGGGAATTTCTGTTTTTTTGCCTCTAAATAAGTGGAATTTATGTATTTTTCCCCCAAAACAAAGGGAATTTCTTTTTTTTTGCCCAAAATAAGGAAAATTTCTGACTTATTACCATGAAATAAGTGAAATTTCTCCAATTTTGCCCCAAAAGAAGGGAAATTTCTGCTTTTTGCCCCCAAATAAGGTGAATTTCAGCCTTTGTACCTCAAAATAACGGGAATTTCTGCATTTTTGCCACAAAATATTAGGAATTTCTGCCTTTTTGCCCCAAAATAAGGAAAATTTCTGCCTTTTTTCACTGAAATAAGTGAAATTTCTTCAATTTTGCCCCAAAATAAGGGAAATGTCTGCCTTTTTGCCCCCAAATAAGGGGAATTTCATCCTTTTAACCTCAAAAAAAGGGGAATTTCTGCATTTTTGCCCCAAAATATGGGAAATTTCTGCCTTTTTGCCCCAAAATATAAAAAATTTCTGCAATTTTGTACCAAAATAAAACAAATTTCTGCGTTTTTGCTTCCAAATATAAAAATTTCTGCTTTTTTTTTGAAATAAGTGAAATTTCTGCAATTTTGCCCCAAAATAAGTGAAATTTCTGCAATTTTGCACCAAAATAAGTGAAATTTTTGGAATTTTGCCCCAAAATAAGTGGAATTTCTGAGTTTTGACCCAAAATAAGTAGAATTTCTGTCTTTTTGCCCCAACATATAGGGAATTTCTGCCTTTTTGTCCCACAATTAGGGGAATTTCAGCAATTTTGCTCCAAAATACGAGGAAGTTCTGCCTTTTTGCCCAAAAATAAGAAGAATGCATACCTTTTTGCCATAAAAAAGAGAAATTTCTGTAATTTTGCTCCAAAATAAGGGGAATTTCTGCATTTTTGCCCCTAAATAAGTGGAATTTCTGTCTTTTCCCCCCAAAACAAAGGTAATTTCTGTTTTTTTGCCCCAAAATAAGGAAAATTTCTGACTTATTACCCTGAAGTAAGTGAAATTTCTGCAATTTTGCCCCAAAATAAGGGGAATTTCTGCTTTTTTGCCTCTAAATAAGTGGAATTTATGTATTTTTCCCCCAAAACAAAGGGAATTTCTCTTTTTTTGCCCAAAATAAGAAAAATTTCTGACTTATTACCCTGAAATAAGTGAAATTTCTGCAATTTTGCCCCAAGAGAAGGGAAATTTCTGCCTTTTTGCCCCCAAATAAGGGGAATTTCAGCCTTTTTACCTCAAAATAAGGGGAATTTCTGCATTTTTGCCACAAAATATTAGGAATTTCTGCCTTTTTGCCCCAAAATAAGGAAAATTTCTGCCTTTTTTCACTGAAATAAGTGAAATTTATGCAATTTTGCCCCAAAATAAGTGAAATTTCTGCAATTATGCTCCAAAATATGGGAAATTTCTGCCTTTTGTCTCCAAAATAAAAAAAAATTCTGCAATTTTGTACCAAAATAAAAGAAATTTCTGCCTTTTTGCCCCAAAATAAGAAAATTTCTGCTTTTTTTTGAAATAAGTGAAATTTCTGCAATTTTACCCCAAAATAAAAGAAATTTCTGCAATTTTGCCCCCAAATAAGTTAAATTTCTGGAATTTTGCTCCAAAATAAGTGGAATTTCTGAGTTTTGCCCCAAAATAATGAGAATTTCTTTCTTTTTGCCCCAACATATAGGGAATTTCTGCCTTATTGCCCCACATTTAGGGGAATTTCTGCAATTTTGCTCCAAAATATAGGGAATTTCTGCCTTTTTGCCCGAAAATAAGAAGAATGCATAGCTTTTTGCCATAAAAAAGTGAAATTTCTTCATTTTTGCTCCAAAATAAAAAGAATTTCTGCTTTTTTGCATTTAAATAAGTGGAATTTCTGTCTTTTTCCCCCAAAACAAAGGGAATTTCTGTATTTTTTGCCCCAAAATAAGGAAAATTTCTGCCTTTTTCCCTGAAATAAGTGAAATTTCTGCATTTTTGCCTCAAAATATGGGAAATTTCTGCCTTTTTGCCCAAAATAAAAAAAATTTCTGCAATTTTGTACCAAAATAAAAGAAATTTCTGCCTTTAGGCCCCAAAATAAGAAAATTTCTGCATTTTTTCCCTTAAATAAGTGAAATTTCTGCAATTTTGCCCCAAAATAAGGGAAATTTCTGGAATTTTGCCGCAAAATAATTGGAATTTCTGAGTTTTGCCCCAAAATAAGGAGAATTTCTGTCTTTATGCTTCAACATATAGGGAATTTCTGCCTTTTTGCCCCACGATTAGAGGAATTTCTGCAATTTTGCTCCAAAATACGGGAAATTTCTGCCTTTTTGCCCCAAAATAAGAAGAATGCATACATTTTTTGCCATAAAAAAGGGAAATTTCTTCATTTTTGCTCCAAAATAAGGGGAATTTTTGCTTTTTTTGCCTCTAAATTAGTGGAATTTCTGTCTTTTTCCCAAAAAACAAAGGGAATTTCTGTTTTTTTGCCCCTAAATAAAAAAAATTTCTGACTTATTACACTGACATAAGTGAAATTTCTGCAATTTGCCCCAAAATAAGGGAAATTTCTTTATTTTTGCCCCCAAATAAGGGGAATTTCAGCCTTTTTACCTCAAAATAAGGAGAATTTCTGCATTTTTGCCACAAAAGATTAGGAATTTCTTCTTTTTTGCCCCAAAATAAGGAAAATTTCTGCATTTTTTCCCTGAAATAAGTGAAATTTCTGCAATTTTGCCCCAAAATAAGGGAAATTTCTGCCTTTTTGCCCTCAAATAAGAGGAATTTCACCCTTTTACCTCAAAATAAAGGGAATTTCTGCATTTTTGCCACAAAATATTAAAAATTTCTGCCTTTTTGCCCCAAAATAAGGAAAATTTCTGCCTTTTTTCCCTGCCATAAGTGAAATTTCTGCAATTTTGCCCAAAAATAAGTGAAATTTCTGCAATTTTGCCCCAAAATAAGGGAAATTTCTGCATTTTTGCCCCCTAATAAGGGGAATTTCAGCCTTTTTACCTCAAAATAAGGGGAATTTCAGCATTTTTGCCACAAAAGATTAGGAATTTCTCCTTTTTTGCCCCAAAATAAAAAAAATTTCTGACTTATTACCCTGAAGTAAGTGAAATTTCTGCAATTTTGCCCCAAAATAAGGGAAATGTCTGCGTTTTTGCCCCCAAAAAAGGGGAATTTCATCTATTTTACCTCAAAAAAAGGGTAATTTCTGCATTTTTGCCCCAAAATATGGGAAATTTCTGCCTTTTTGCCCCAAAATAAGAAAAATTTCTGCAATTTTGTACCAAAATAAAAGAAATTTCTGCCTTTTTGCTTCCAAATATAAAAATTTCTGCCTTTTTTTCGGAAATAAGTGAAATTTCTGCAATTTTGCCCCAAAATAAGTGAAATTTCTGCAATTTTGCCCCAAAATAAGTGAAATTTCTGGAATTTTGTCCCAAAATAAGTGGAATTTATGAGTTTTGACCCAAAATAAGGAGAATTTCTGTCTTTTTGCCCCAACATATAGGGAATTTCTGCCTTTTTGCCCCACAATTAGAAGAATTTCTGCAATTTTGCTCCAAAATACGGGGAATTTCTGCTTTTTTGCCCGAAAATAAGAATAATGCATAACTTTTTGCCATAAAAAAGGGAAATTTCTTCATTTTTGCTCCAAAATAAGGGGAATTTGTGCTTTTTTGCCTCTAAATAAGTGGAATTTCTGTCTTTTTCCCCCAAAACAAAGGTAATTTCTGTTATTTTGCCTCAAAATAAAGAAAATTTCTGACTTATTACCATGAAGTAAGTGAAATTTCTGCAATTTGCCCCAAAATAAGGGGAATTTCTGTTTTTTGCCTCTAAATAAGTGGAATTTATGTATTTTTCCCCCAAAACAAAGGGAATTTCTTTTTTTTTTTCCCAAAATAAGGAAAATTTCTGACTTATTACCCTGAAATAAGTGAAATTTCTCCAATTTTGCCCCAAAAGAAGGGAAATTTCTGCTTTTTGCCCCCAAATAAGGTGAATTTCATCCTTTTTACCTCAAAATAACGGGAATTTCTGCATTTTTGCCACAAAATATTAGGAATTTCTGCCTTTTTGCCCCAAAATAAGGAAAATTTCTGCCTTTTTTTACTGAAATAAGTGAAATTTCGGCAATTTTGCCCCAAAATAAGAGATATATTTGACTTTTTGCCCCCAAATAAGGGGAATTTCATCCTTTTTACCTCAAAAAAAAGGGAATTTCTGCATTTTTGCCCCAAAATATGGGAAATTTCTGCCTTTTTGCCCCAAAATATGAAAAATTTCTGCAATTTTGTACCAAAATAAAAGAAATTTCTGCGCTTTTGCTTCCAAATATAAAAATTTCTGCTTTTTTTTCTGAAATAAGTGAAATTTCTGCAATTTTGCCCCAAAATAAGTGAAATTTCTGCAATTTTGCACCAAAATAAGTGAAATTTTTGGAATTTTGCCCCAAAATAAGTGGAATTTCTGAGTTTTGACCCAAAATAAGTAGAATTTCTGTCTTTTTGCCCCAACATATAGGGAATTTCTGCCTTTTTGCCCCACAATTAGGGGAATTTCAGCAATTTTGCTCCAAAATACGAGGAATTTCTGCCTTTTTGCCCAAAAATAAGAAGAATGTATACCTTTTTGCCATAAAAAAGGGAAATTTCTGTAATTTTGCTCCAAAATAAGGGGAATTTCTGCATTTTTGCCCCTAAATAAGTGGAATTTCTGTCTTTTCCCCCCAAAACAAAAGTAATTTCTGTTTTTTTGCCCCAAAATAAGAAAAATTTCTGACTTATTACCCTGAAGTAAGTGAAATTTCTGCAATTTTGCCCCAAAATAAGGGGAATTTCTGCTTTTTTGCCTCTAAATAAGTGAAATTTTTGGAATTTTGCCCCAAAATAAGTGGAATTTCTGAGTTTTGACCCAAAATAAGTAGAATTTCTATCTTTTTGCCCCAACATATAGGGAATTTCTGCCTTTTTCCCCACAATTAGGGGAATTTCAGCAATTTTGCTCCAAAATACGAGGAAGTTCTGCCTTTTTGCCCAAAAATAAGAAGAATGCATACCTTTTTGCCATAAAAAAGAGAAATTTCTGTAATTTTGCTCCAAAATAAGGGGAATTTCTGCATTTTTGCCCCTAAATAAGTGGAATTTCTGTCTTTTCCCCCCAAAACAAAGGTAATTTCTGTTTTTTTGCCCCAAAATAAGGAAATTTCTGACTTATTACCCTGAAGTAAGTGAAATTTCTGCAATTTTGCCCCAAAATAAGGGGAATTTCTGCTTTTTTGCCTCTAAATAAGTGGAATTTATGTATTTTTCCCCCAAAACAAAGGGAAATTCTGTCTTTTTTTGCCAAAAATAAGAAAAATAATCTGACTTATTACCCTGAAATAAGTGAAATTTCTGCAATTTTGCCCAAGAGAAGGGAAATTTCTGCCTTTTTGACCCCAAATAAGGGGAATTTCAGCCTTTTTACCTCAAAATAAGGGGAATTTCTGCATTTTTGCCACAAAATATTAGGAATTTCTGCCTTTTTGCCCCAAAATAAGGAAAATTTCTGCCTTTTTTCACTGAAATAAGTGAAATTTATGCAATTTTGCCCCAAAATAAGTGAAATTTCTGCAATTTTGCCCCAAAATAAGTGAAATTTCTGCAATTATGCTCCAAAATATGGGAAATTTCTGCCTTTTGTCTCCAAAATAAAAAAAAAATTCTGCAATTTTGTACCAAAATAAAAGAAATTTCTGCCTTTTTGCCCCAAAATAAGAAAATTTCTGCTTTTTTTTGAAATAAGTGAAATTTCTGCAATTTTACCCCAAAATAAAAGAAATTTCTGCAATTTTGCCCCCAAATAAGTTAAATTTCTGGAATTTTGCTCCAAAATAAGTGGAATTTCTGAGTTTTGCCCCAAAATAATGAGAATTTCTTTCTTTTTGCCCCAACATATAGGGAATTTCTGCCTTATTGTCCCACATTTAGGGGAATTTCTGCAATTTTGCTCCAAAATATAGGGAATTTCTGCCTTTTTGCCCGAAAATAAGAAGAATGCATAGCTTTTTGCCATAAAAAAGTGAAATTTCTTCATTTTTGCTCCAAAATAAAAAGAATTTCTGCTTTTTTGCATTTAAATAAGTGGAATTTCTGTCTTTTTCCCCCAAAACAAAGGGAATTTCTGTATTTTTTGCCCCAAAATAAGGAAAATTTCTGCCTTTTTCCCTGAAATAAGTGAAATTTCTGCATTTTTGCCTCAAAATATGGGAAATTTCTGCCTTTTTGCCCAAAATAAAAAAAATTTCTGCAATTTTGTACCAAAATAAAAGAAATTTCTGCCTTCAGGCCCCAAAATAAGAAAATTTCTGCATTTTTTCCCTTAAATAAGTGAAATTTCTGCAATTTTGCCCCAAAATAAGGGAAATTTCTGGAATTTTGCCGCAAAATAATTGGAATTTCTGAGTTTTGCCCCAAAATAAGGAGAATTTCTGTCTTTATGCTTCAACATATAGGGAATTTCTGCCTTTTTGCCCCACGATTAGAGGAATTTCTGCAATTTTGCTCCAAAATACGGGAAATTTCTGCCTTTTTGCCCCAAAATAAGAAGAATGCATACATTTTTTGCCATAAAAAAAGGGAAATTTCTTCATTTTTGCTCGAAAATAAGGGGAATTTTTGCTTTTTTTGCCTCTAAATTAGTGGAATTTCTGTCTTTTTCCCAAAAAACAAAGGGAATTTCTGTTTTTTTGCCCCTAAATAAAAAAAATTTCTGACTTATTACACTGACATAAGTGAAATTTCTGCAATTTGCCCCAAAATAAGGGAAATTTCTTTATTTTTGCCCCCAAATAAGGGGAATTTCAGCCTTTTTACCTCAAAATAAGGAGAATTTCTGCATTTTTGCCACAAAAGATTAGGAATTTCTTCTTTTTTGCCCCAAAATAAGAAAAATTTCTGCATTTTTTCCCTGAAATAAGTGAAATTTCTGCAATTTTGCCCCAAAATAAGGGAAATTTCTGCCTTTTTGCCCTCAAATAAGAGGAATTTCACCCTTTTACCTCAAAATAAAGGGAATTTCTGCATTTTTGCCACAAAATATTAAAAATTTCTGCCTTTTTGCCCCAAAATAAGGAAAATTTCTGCCTTTTTTCCCTGCCATAAGTGAAATTTCTGCAATTTTGCCCAAAAATAAGTGAAATTTCTGCAATTTTTCCCCAAAATAAGGGAAATTTCTGCATTTTTGCCCCCTAATAAGGGGAATTTCAGCCTTTTTACCTCAAAATAAGGGGAATTTCAGCATTTTTGCCACAAAAGATTAGAAATTTCTCCTTTTTTGCCCCAAAATAAAAAAAATTTCTGACTTATTACCCTGAAATAAGTGAAATTTCTGCAATTTTACCCCTAAATAAGGGAAATGTCTGCGTTTTTGCCCCCAAATAAGGGAAATTTCATCTATTTTACCTCAAAAAAAGGGTAATTTCTGCATTTTTGCCCCAAAATATGGGAAATTTCTGCCTTTTTGCCCCAAAATAAGAAAAATTTCTGCAATTTTGTACCAAAATAAAAGAAATTTCTGCCTTTTTGCTTCCAAATATAAAAATTTCTGCCTTTTTTTCTGAAATAAGTGAAATTTCTGCAATTTTGCCCCAAAATAAGTGAAATTTCTGCAATTTTGCCCCAAAATAAGTGAAATTTCTGGAATTTTGCCCCAAAATAAGTGGAATTTCTGAGTTTTGACCCAAAATAAGGAGAATTTCTGTCTTTTTGCCCCAACATATAGGGAATTTCTGCCTTTTTGCCCCACAATTAGAAGAATTTCTGCAATTTTGCTCCAAAATACGGGGAATTTCTGCTTTTTTGCCCGAAAATAAGAAGAATGCATAACTTTTTGCCATAAAAAAGAAAAATTTCTTCATTTTTGCTCCAAAATAAGGGGAATTTCTGCTTTTTTGCCTCTAAATAAGTGGAATTTCTGTCTTTTTCCCCCAAAACAAAGGTAATTTCTGTTATTTTGCCTCAAAATAAAGAAAATTTCTGACTTATTACCATGAAGTAAGTGAAATTTCTGCAATTTTGCCCCAAAATAAGGGGAATTTCTGTTTTTTTGCCTCTAAATAAGTGGAATTTATGTATTTTTCCCCCAAAACAAAGGGAATTTCTTTTTTTTTTTTGCCCAAAATAAGGAAAATTTCTGACTTATTACCCTGAAATAAGTGAAATTTCTCCAATTTTGCCCCAAAAGAAGGGAAATTTCTGCTTTTTGCCCCCAAATAAGGTGAATTTCAGCCTTTTTACCTCAAAATAACGGGAATTTCTGCATTTTTGCCACAAAATATTAGGAATTTCTGCCTTTTTGCCCCAAAAAAAGGAAAATTTCTGCCTTTTTTCACTGAAATAAGTGAAATTTCGGCAATTTTGCCCCAAAATAAGAGATATATTTGACTTTTTGCCCCCAAATAAGGGGAATTTCATCCTTTTTACCTCAAAAAAAAAGGGAATTTCTGCATTTTTGCCCCAAAATATGGGAAATTTCTGCCTTTTTGCCCCAAAATATGAAAAATTTCTGCAATTTTGTACCAAAATAAAAGAAATTTCTGCGCTTTTGCTTCCAAATATAAAAATTTCTGCCTTTTTTTCGGAAATAAGTGAAATTTCTGCAATTTTGCCCCAAAATATGTGAAATTTCTGCAATTTTGCCCCAAAATAAGTGAAATTTCTGGAATTTTGCCCCAAAATAAGTGGAATTTATGAGTTTTGACCCAAAATAAGGAGAATTTCTGTCTTTTTGCCCCAACATATAGGGAATTTCTGCCTTTTTGCCCCACAATTAGAAGAATTTCTGCAATTTTGCTCCAAAATACGGGGAATTTCTGCTTTTTTGCCCGAAAATAAGAATAATGCATAACTTTTTGCCATAAAAAAGGGAAATTTCTTCATTTTTGCTCCAAAATAAGGGGAATTTCTGCTTTTTTGCCTCTAAATAAGTGGAATTTCTGTCTTTTTCCCCCAAAACAAAGGTAATTTCTGTTATTTTGCCTCAAAATAAAGAAAATTTCTGACTTATTACCATGAAGTAAGTGAAATTTCTGCAATTTTGCCCCAAAATAAGGGGAATTTCTGTTTTTTTGCCTCTAAATAAGTGGAATTTATGTATTTTTCCCCCAAAACAAAGGGAATTTCTTTTTTTTTTTGCCCAAAATAAGGAAAATTTCTGACTTATTACCCTGAAATAAGTGAAATTTCTCCAATTTTGCCACAAAAGAAGGGAAATTTCTGCTTTTTGCCCCCAAATAAGGTGAATTTCAGCCTTTTTACCTCAAAATAACGGGAATTTCTGCATTTTTGCCACAAAATATTAGGAATTTCTGCCTTTTTGCCCCAAAATAAGGAAAATTTCTGCCTTTTTTCACTGAAATAAGTGAAATTTCTTCAATTTTGCCCCAAAATAAGGAAAATGTCTGCCTTTTTGCCTTCAAATAAGGGGAATTTCATCCTTTTAACCTCAAAAAAAGGGGAATTTCTGCATTTTTGCCCCAAAATATGGGGAATTTCTGCTTTTTGCCCCAAAATATAAAAAATTTCTGCAATTTTGTACCAAAATAAAAGAAATTTCTGCGCTTTTGCTTCCAAATATAAAAATTTCTGCTTTTTTTTCTGAAATAAGTGAAATTTCTGCAATTTTGCCCCAAAATAAGTGAAATTTCTGCAATTTTGCACCAAAATAAGTGAAATTTTTGGAATTTTGCCCCAAAATAAGTGGAATTTCTGAGTTTTCACCCAAAATAAGTAGAATTTCTGTCTTTTTGCCCCAACATATTGGGAATTTCTGCCTTTTTGCCCCACAATTAGGGGAATTTCAGCAATTTTGCTCCAAAATACGAGGAAGTTCTGCCTTTTTGCCCAAAAATAAGAAGAATGCATACCTTTTTGCCATAAAAAAGAGAAATTTCTGTAATTTTGCTCCAAAATAAGGGGAATTTCTGCATTTTTGCCCCTAAATAAGTGGAATTTCTGTCTTTTCCCCCCAAAACAAAGGTAATTCTGTCTTTTTGCCCCAAAATAAGGAAAATTTCTGACTTATTACCCTGTAGTAAGTGAAATTTCTGCAATTTTGCCCCAAAATAAGTGGAATTTCTGCTTTTTGCCTCTAAATAAGTGGAATTTATGTATTTTTTCCCCCAAAACAAAGGGAATTTCTGTCTTTTTTTGCCCAAAATAAGAAAAATTTCTGACTTATTATCCTGAAATAAGTGAAATTTCTGCAATTTTGCCCCAAGAGAAGGGAAATTTCTGCCTTTTTGCCCCCAAATAAGGGGAATTTCAGCCGTTTTACCTCAAAATAAGGGGAATTTCTGCATTTTTGCCACAAAATATTAGGAATTTCTGCCTTTTTGCCCTAAAATAAGGAAAATTTCTGCCTTTTTTCACTGAAATAAGTTAAATTTATGCAATTTTGCCCCAAAATAAGTGAAATTTCTGCAATTATGCTCCAAAATATGGGAAATTTCTGCCTTTTTTCTCCAAAATAAAAAAAAATTCTGCAATTTTGTACCAAAATAAAAGAAATTTCTTCCTTTTTGCCCCAAAATAAGAAAATTAATGCTTTTTTTTGAAATAAGTGAAATTTCTGCAATTTTACCCCAAAATAAATGAAATTTCTGCAATTTTGCCCCCAAATAAGTTAAATTTCTGGAATTTTGCTCCAAAATAAGTGGAATTTCTGAGTTTTGCCCCAAAATAATGAGAATTTCTTTCTTTTTGCCCCAACATATGAGGAATTTCTGCCTTTTTGCCCCACATGTAGGGGAATTTCTGCAATTTTGCTCCAAAATATAGGGAATTTCTGCAATTTTGCACCAAAATAAGTGAAATTTTTGGAATTTTGCCCGAAAATAAGTGGAATTTCTGAGTTTTGACCCAAAATAAGTAGAATTTCTGTCTTTTTGCCCCAACATATAGGGAATTTCTGCCTTTTTGCCCCACAATTAAGGGAATTTCAGCAATTTTGCTCCAAAATACGAGGAAGTTCTGCCTTTTTGCCCAAAAATAAGAAGAATGCATACCTTTTTGCCATAAAAAGAGAAATTTCTGTAATTTTGCTCCAAAATAAACGGAATTTCTGCATTTTTGCCCCTAAATAAGTGGAATTTCTGTCTTTTCCCCCCAAAACAAAGGTAATTTCTGTTTTTTTTGCCCCAAAATAAGGAAAATTTCTGAATTATTACCCTGAAGTAAGTGAAATTTCTGCAATTTTGCCCCAAAATAAGGGGAATTTCTGCTTTTTTGCCTCTAAATAAGTGGAATTTATGTATTTTTCCCCCAAAACAAAGGGAATTTCTGTCTTTTTTTGCCCAAAATAAGAAAAATTTCTGACTTATTACCCTGAAATAAGTGAAATTTCTGCAATTTTGCCCCAAGAGAAGGGAAATTTCTGCCTTTTTGCCCCCAAATAAGGGGAATTTCAGCCTTTTTACCTCAAAATAAGGGGAATTTCTGCATTTTTGCCACAAAATATTAGGAATTTCTGCCTTTTTGCACAAAATAAGGAAAATTTCTGCCTTTTTTCACTGAAATAAGTGAAATTTATGCAATTTTGCCCCAAAATAAGTGAAATTTCTGCAATTATGCTCCAAAATATGGGAAATTTCTGCCTTTTTTCTCCAAAATAAAAAAAAATTCTGCAATTTTGTACCAAAATAAAAGAAATTTCTGCCTTTTTGCCCCAAAATAAGAAAATTTCTGCTTTTTTTTGAAATAAGTGAAATTTCTGCAATTTTACCCCAAAATAAATGAAATTTCTGCAATTTTGCCCCCAAATAAGTTAAATTTCTGGAATTTTGCTCCAAAATAAGTGGAATTTCTGAGTTTTGCCCCAAAATAATGAGAATTTCTTTCTTTTTGCCCCAACATATAGGGAATTTCTGCCTTATTGCCCCACATTTAGGGGAATTTCTGCAATTTTGCTCCAAAATATAGGGAATTTCTGCCTTTTTGCCCGAAAATAAGAAGAATGCATAGCTTTTTGCCATAAAAAAGTGAAATTTCTTCATTTTTGCTTCAAAATAAGGAGAATTTCTGCTTTTTTGCATTTAAATAAGTGGAATTTCTCTCTTTTTCCCCCAAAACAAAGGGAATTTCTGTATTTTTTGCCCCAAAATAAGGAAAGTTTCTGCCTTTTTCCCTGAAATAAGTGAAATTTCTGCATTTTTGCCTCAAAATATGGGAAATTTCTGCTTTTTTGCCCAAAATAAAAAAAATTTCTGCAATTTTGTACCAAAATAAAAGAAATTTCTGCCTTTTTGCCCCAAAATAAGAAAATTTCTGCATTTTTTCCCTTAAATAAGTGAAATTTCTGCAATTTTGCCCCAAAATAAGGGAAATTTCTGGAATTTTGCCGCAAAATAATTGGAATTTCTGAGTTTTGCCCCAAAATAAGGAGAATTTCTGTCTTTATGCTTCAACATATTGGGAATTTCTGCCTTTTTGCCCCACGATTAGAGGAATTTCTGCAATTTTGCTCCAAAATACGGGAAATTTCTGCCTTTTTGCCCCAAAATAAGAAGAATGCATACATTTTTTGCCATAAAAAAGGGAAATTTCTTCATTTTTGCTCCAAAATAAGGGGAATTTTTGCTTTTTTTGCCTCTAAATTAGTGGAATTTCTGTCTTTTTCCCACAAAACAAAGGGAATTTCTGTTTTTTTGCCCCTAAATAAAAAAAATTTCTGACTTATTACACTGACATAAGTGAAATTTCTGCAATTTGCCCCAAAATAAGGGAAATTTCTTTATTTTTGCCCCCAAATAAGGAGAATTTCAGCCTTTTTACCTCAAAATAAGGAGAATTTCTGCATTTTTGCCACAAAAGATTAGGAATTTCTTCTTTTTTGCCCCAAAATAAGAAAAATTTCTGCATTTTTTCCCTGAAATAAGTGAAATTTCTGCAATTTTGCCCCAAAATAAGGGAAATTTCTGCCTTTTTGCCCTCAAATAAGAGGAATTTCACCCTTTTACCTCAAAATAAAGGGAATTTCTGCATTTTTGCCACAAAATATTAAAAATTTCTGCCTTTTTGCCCCAAAATAAGGAAAATTTCTGCCTTTTTTTCCTGCCATAAGTGAAATTTCTGCAATTTTGCCCAAAAATAAGTGAAATTTCTGCAATTTTGCCCCAAAATAAGGGAATTTTCTGCATTTTTGCCCCCTAATAAGGGGAATTTCAGCCTTTTTACCTCAAAATAAGGGGAATTTCAGCATTTTTGCCACAAAAAATTAGGAATTTCTGCTTTTTTGCCCCAAAATAAGAAAAATTTCTGACTTATTACCCTGAAATAAGTGAAATTTCTGCAATTTTGCCCCAAAATAAGGGAAATGTCTGCCTTTTTGCCCCCAAATAAGGGGAATTTCATCTATTTTACCTCAAAAAAAGGGGAATTTCTGCATTTTTGCCCCAAAATATGGGAAATTTCTGCCTTTTTGCCCCAAAATAAGAAAAATTTCTGCAATTTTGTACCAAAATAAAAGAAATTTCTGCCTTTTTGCTTCCAAATATAAAAATTTCTGCCTTTTTTTCTGAAATAAGTGAAATTTCTGCAATTTTGCCCCAAAATAAGTGAAATTTCTGCAATTTTGCCCCAAAATAAGTGAAATTTCTGGAATTTTGCCCCAAAATAAGTGGAATTTCTGAGTTTTGACCCAAAATAAGGAGAATTTCTGTCTTTTTGCCCCAACATATAGGGAATTTCTGCCTTTTTGCCCCACAATTAGAAGAATTTCTGCAATTTTGCTCCAAAATACAGGGAATTTCTGCTTTTTTGCCCGAAAATAAGAATAATGCATAACTTTTTGCCATAAAAAAGGGAAATTTCTTAATTTTTGCTCCAAAATAAGGGGAATTTCTGCTTTTTTGCCTCTAAATAAGTGGAATTTCTGTCTTTTTCCCCCAAAACAAAGGTAATTTCTGTTATTTTGCCTCAAAATAAAGAAAATTTCTGACTTATTACCATGAAGTAAGTGAAATTTCTGCAATTTTGCCCCAAAATAAGGGGAATTTCTGTTTTTTTGCCACTAAATAAGTGGAATTTATGTATTTTTCCCCCAAAACAAAGGGAATTTCTTTTTTTTTTGCCCAAAATAAGGAAAATTTCTGACTTATTACCCTGAAATAAGTGAAATTTCTCCAATTTTGCCCCAAAAGAAGGGAAATTTCTGCTTTTTGCCCCCAAATAAGGTGAATTTCATCCTTTTTACCTCAAAATAACGGGAATTTCTGCATTTTTGCCACAAAATATTAGGAATTTCTGCCTTTTTGCCCCAAAATAAGGAAAATTTCTGCCTTTTTTCACTGAAATAAGTGAAATTTCGGCAATTTTGCCCCAAAATAAGAGATATATTTGACTTTTTGCCCCCAAATAAGGGGAATTTCATCCTTTTTACCTCAAAAAAAGGGAATTTCTGCATTTTTGCCCCAAAATATGGGAAATTTCTGCCTTTTTGCCCCAAAATATGAAAAATTTCTGCAATTTTGTACCAAAATAAAAGAAATTTCTGCGCTTTTGCTTCCAAATATAAAAATTTCTGCTTTTTTTTCTGAAATAAGTGAAATTTCTGCAATTTTGCCCCAAAATAAGTGAAATTTCTGCAATTTTGCACCAAAATAAGTGAAATTTTTGGAATTTTGCCCCAAAATAAGTGGAATTTCTGAGTTTTGACCCAAAATAAGTAGAATTTCTGTCTTTTTGCCCCAACATATAGGGAATTTCTGCCTTTTTGCCCCACAATTAGGGGAATTTCAGCAATTTTGCTCCAAAATACGAGGAATTTCTGCATTTTTGCCCAAAAATAAGAAGAATGTATACCTTTTTGCCATAAAAAAGGGAAATTTCTGTAATTTTGCTCCAAAATAAGGGGAATTTCTGCATTTTTGCCCCTAAATAAGTGGAATTTCTGTCTTTTCCCCCCAAAACAAAAGTAATTTCTGTTTTTTTGCCCCAAAATAAGAAAAATTTCTGACTTATTACCCTGAAGTAAGTGAAATTTCTGCAATTTTGCCCCAAAATAAGGGGAATTTCTGCTTTTTTGCCTCTAAATAAGTGAAATTTTTGGAATTTTGCCCCAAAATAAGTGGAATTTCTGAGTTTTGACCCAAAATAAGTAGAATTTCTATCTTTTTGCCCCAACATATAGGGAATTTCTGCCTTTTTCCCCACAATTAGGGGAA
Source organism: Micromys minutus (assembly GCF_963924665.1). Taxonomy (NCBI): domain Eukaryota; kingdom Metazoa; phylum Chordata; class Mammalia; order Rodentia; family Muridae; genus Micromys; species Micromys minutus. Next base: position 1,113,634 of record NW_027667217.1, read on the forward strand.
TTTCAGCAATTTTGCTCCAAAATACGAGGAAGTTCTGCCTTTTTGCCCAAAAATAAGAAGAATGCATACCTTTTTGCCATAAAAAAGAGAAATTTCTGTAATTTTGCTCCAAAATAAGGGGAATTTCTGCATTTTTGCCCCTAAATAAGTGGAATTTCTGTCTTTCCCCCCCAAAACAAAGGTAATTTCTGTTTTTTTGCCCCAAAATAAGGAAAATTTCTGACTTATTACCCTGAAGTAAGTGAAATTTCTGCAATTTTGCCCCAAAATAAGGGGAATTTCTGCTTTTTTGCCTCTAAATAAGTGGAATTTATGTACTTTTCCCCCAAAACAAAGGGAAATTCTGTCTTTTTTTGCCAAAAATAAGAAAAATTTCTGACTTATTACCCTGAAATAAGTGAAATTTCTGCAATTTTGCCCAAGAGAAGGGAAATTTCTGCCTTTTTGCCCCCAAATAAGGGGAATTTCAGCCTTTTTACCTCAAAATAAGGGGAATTTCTGCATTTTTGCCACAAAATATTAGGAATTTCTGCCTTTTTGCCCTAAAATAAGGAAAATTTCTGCCTTTTTTCACTGAAATAAGTGAAATTTATGCAATTTTGCCCCAAAATAAGTGAAATTTCTGCAATTATGCTCCAAAATATGGGAAATTTCTGCCTTTTTTCTCCAAAATAAAAAAAATTTCTGCAATTTTGTACCAAAATAAAAGAAATTTCTGCCTTTTTGCCCCAAAAAAAGAAAATTTCTGCTTTTTTTTGAAATAAGTGAAATTTCTGCAATTTTACCCCAAAATAAATGAAATTTCTGCAATTTTGCCCCCAAATAAGTTAAATTTCTGGAATTTTGCTCCAAAATAAGTGGATTTTCTGAGTTTTGCCCCAAAATAATGAGAATTTCTATCTTTTTACCCCAACATATAGGGAATTTCTGCCTTTTTGCCCCACATTTAGGGGAATTTCTGCAATTTTGCTCCAAAATATAGGGAATTTCTGCCTTTTTGCCCGAAAATAAGAAGAATGCATAGCTTTTTGCCATAAAAAAGTGAAATTTCTTCATTTTTGCTCCAAAATAAGGAGAATTTCTGCTTTTTTGCATTTAAATAAGTGGAATTTCTGTCTTTTTCCCCCAAAACAAAGGGAATTTCTGTATTTTTTGCCCCAAAATAAGAAAAATTTCTGCCATTTTCCCTGAAATAAGTGAAATTTCTGCATTTTTGCCTCAAAATATGGGAAATTTCTGCCTTTTTGCCCAAAATAAAAAAAATTTCTGCAATTTTGTACCAAAATAAAAGAAATTTCTGCCTTTTTGCCCCAAAATAAGAAAATTTCTTCTTTTTTTCCCTTAAATAAGTGAAATTTCTGCAATTTTGCCCCAAAATAAGAGAAATTTCTGGAATTTTGCCGCAAAATAATTGGAATTTCTGAGTTTTGCCCCAAAATAAGGAGAATTTCTGTCTTTATGCTTCAACATATAGGGAATTTCTGCCTTTTTGCCCCACGATTAGAGGAATTTCTGCAATTTTGCTCCAAAATACGAGAAATTTCTGCCTTTTTGCCCCAAAATAAGAAGAATGCATACCTTTTTGCCATAAAAAAGGGAAATTTCTTCATTTTTGCTCCAAAATAAGGGGAATTTTTGTTTTTTTTGCCTCTCAATTAGTGGAATTTTTGTCTTTTTCCCCCAAAACAAAGGGAATTTCTGTTTTTTTGCCCCTAAATAAAAAAAATTTCTGACTTATTACACTGACATAAGTGAAATTTCTGCAATTTGCCCCAAAATAATGGAAATTTCTTTATTTTTGCCCCCAAATAAGGGGAATTTCAGCCTTTTTACCTTAAAATAATGAGAATTTCTGCATTTTTGCCACAAAAGATTAGAAATTTCTGCATTTTTGCCCCAAAATAAGAAAAATTTCTGGCTTTTTTCCATGAAATAAGTCAAATTTCTGCAATTTTGCCCCAAAATAATGGAAATTTCTGCCTTTTTGCCCTCAAATAAGAGGAATTTCACCCTTTTACCTCAAAATAAAGGGAATTTCTGCATTTTTGCCACAAAATATTAAAATTTTTTGCGTTTTTGCTCCAAAATAAGGAAAATTTCTGCCTTTTTTCCCTGCCATAAGTGAAATTTCTGCAATTTTGCCCAAAAATAAGTGAAATTTCTGCAATTTTTCCCCAAAATAAGGGAAATTTCTGCATTTTTGCCCCCTAATAAGGGGAATTTCAGCCTTTTAACCTCAAAATAAAAGGAATTTCAGCATTTTTGCCACAAAAGATTAGAAATTTCTGCTTTTTTGCCCCAAAATAAGAAAAATTTCTGACTTATTACCCTGAAATATGTGAAATTTCTGCAATTTTACCCCTAAATAAGGGAAATGTCTGCCTTTTTGCCCCCAAATAAGGGGAATTTCATCCTTTTTACCTCAAAAAAGGGGAATTTCTGCATTTTTGCCACAAAATATGGGAAATTTCTGCCTTTTTGCTCCAAAATATAAAAAATTTCTGCAAATTTGTACCAAAATAAAAGAAATTTCTGCCTTTTTGCTTCCAAATATAAAAATTTCTGCCTTTTTTTCTGAAATAAGTGAAATTTCTGCAATTTTGCCCCAAAATAAGTGAAATTTCTGCAATTTTTCCCCAAAATAAGTGAAATTTCTGGAATTTTGCCCCAAAATAAGTGGAATTTCTGAGTTTTGACCCAAAATAAGGAGAATTTCTGTCTTTTTGCCCCAACATATAGGGAATTTCTGCCTTTTTGCCCCACAATTAGAAGAATTTCTGCAATTTTGCTCCAAAATACGGGGAATTTCTGCTTTTTTGGCCGAAAATAAGAAGAATGCACAACTTTTTGTCATAAAAAAGGGAAATTTCTTCATTTTTGCTCCAAAATAAGGAAAATTTCTGCTTTTTTGCCACTAAATAAGTGGAATTTCTGTCTTTTTCCCCCAAAACAAAGGTAATTTCTGTTTTTTTGCCTCAAAATAAAGAAAATTTCTGACTTATTACCATGAAGTAAGTGAAATTTCTGCAATTTTGCCCCAAAATAAGGGGAATTTCTGTTTTTTGACTCTAAATAAGTGGAATTTATGTATTTTTCCCCCAAAACAAAGGGAATTTCTGTCTTTTTTTGCCCAAAATAAGGAAAATTTCTGACTTATTACCCTGAAATAAGTGAAATTTCTCCAATTTTGCCCCAAAAAAAGGGAAATTTCTGCTTTTTGCCGACAAATAAGGTGAATTTCAGCCTTTTTACCTCAAAATAACGGGAATTTCTGCATTTTTGCCACAAAATATTAGGAATTTCTGCCTTTTTGCCTCAAAATAAGGGGAATTTCATCTTTTTTACTTCAAAAAAAGGGGAATTTCTGCATTTTTGCCCCAATATATGGGAAATTTCTGCCTTTTTGCCCCAAAATATAAAAAATTTCTGCAATTTTGTACCAAAATAAAAGAAATTTCTGCCTTTTTGCTTCCAAATATAAAAATGTCTGCTTTTTTTCTGAAATAATTAAAATTCTGCAATTTTGCCCCAAAATAAGTGAAATTTCTGCAATTTTGCCCCAAAATAAATGAAATTTTTGGAATTTTGCCCCAAAATAAGTGGAATTTCTGAGTTTTGACCCAAAATAAGTAGAATTTCTGTTTTTTGCCCCAAGATATAGGAAATTTCTGCCTTTTTGCCCAACAATTAGGGGAATTTCAGCAATTTTGCTCCAAAATATGAGGAATTTCTGCCTTTTTGCCCAAAAATAAGAAGAATGCATACCTTTTTGCTATAAAAATGGGTAATTTCTGTAATTTTGCTCCAAAATAAGGGGAATTTCTGCATTTTTGCCTGTAAATAAGTGGAATTTCTGTTTTTTCCCCTCAAAAGAAAGGTAATTTCTGTTTTTTTGCTCCAAAATAAGGAAAATTTCTGACTTATTACCCTGAAGTAAGTGAAATTTCTGCAATTTTGCCCCAAAATAAGGGGAATTTCTGCTTTTTTGCCTCTAAATAAGTTTGATTTATGTATTTTTCCCCCAAAACAAAGGGAATTTCTGTCTTTTTTTGCCCAAAATAAGAAAAATTTCTGAATTATTACCCTGAAATAAGTGAAATTTCTGCAATTTTTCCCCAAAATAAGGGAAATTTCTGCATTTTTGCCCCCTAATAAGGGGAATTTCAGCCTTTTAACCTCAAAATAAAAGGAATTTCAGCATTTTTGCCACAAAAGATTAGAAATTTCTGCTTTTTTGCCCCAAAATAAGAAAAATTTCTGACTTATTACCCTGAAATAAGTGAAATTTCTGCAATTTTACCCCTAAATAAGGGAAATGTCTGCCTTTTTGCCCCCAAATAAGGGGAATTTCATCCTTTTTACCTCAAAAAAGGGGAATTTCTGCATTTTTGCCACAAAATATGGGAAATTTCTGCCTTTTTGCTCCAAAATATAAAAAATTTCTGCAATTTTGTACCAAAATAAAAGAAATTTCTGCCTTTTTGCTTCCAAATATAAAAATTTCTGCCTTTTTTTCTGAAATAAGTGAAATTTCTGCAATTTTGCCCCAAAATAAGTGAAATTTCTGCAATTTTTCCCCAAAATAAGTGAAATTTCTGGAATTTTGCCCCAAAATAAGTGGAATTTCTGAGTTTTGACCCAAAATAAGGAGAATTTCTGTCTTTTTGCCCCAACATATAGGGAATTTCTGCCTTTTTGCCCCACAATTAGAAGAATTTCTGCAATTTTGCTCCAAAATACGGGGAATTTCTGCTTTTTTGGCCGAAAATAAGAAGAATGCACAACTTTTTGTCATAAAAAAGGGAAATTTCTTCATTTTTGCTCCAAAATAAGGAAAATTTCTGCTTTTTTGCCACTAAATAAGTGGAATTTCTGTCTTTTTCCCCCAAAACAAAGGTAATTTCTGTTTTTTTGCCTCAAAATAAAGAAAATTTCTGACTTATTACCATGAAGTAAGTGAAATTTCTGCAATTTTGCCCCAAAATAAGGGGAATTTCTGTTTTTTGACTCTAAATAAGTGGAATTTATGTATTTTTCCCCCAAAACAAAGGGAATTTCTGTCTTTTTTTGCCCAAAATAAGGAAAATTTCTGACTTATTACCCTGAAATAAGTGAAATTTCTCCAATTTTGCCCCAAAAAAAGGGAAATTTCTGCTTTTTGCCGACAAATAAGGTGAATTTCAGCCTTTTTACCTCAAAATAACGGGAATTTCTGCATTTTTGCCACAAAATATTAGGAATTTCTGCCTTTTTGCCTCAAAATAAGGGGAATTTCATCTTTTTTACTTCAAAAAAAGGGGAATTTCTGCATTTTTGCCCCAATATATGGGAAATTTCTGCCTTTTTGCCCCAAAATATAAAAAATTTCTGCAATTTTGTACCAAAATAAAAGAAATTTCTGCCTTTTTGCTTCCAAATATAAAAATGTCTGCTTTTTTTCTGAAATAATTAAAATTCTGCAATTTTGCCCCAAAATAAGTGAAATTTCTGCAATTTTGCCCCAAAATAAATGAAATTTTTGGAATTTTGCCCCAAAATAAGTGGAATTTCTGAGTTTTGACCCAAAATAAGTAGAATTTCTGTTTTTTGCCCCAAGATATAGGAAATTTCTGCCTTTTTGCCCAACAATTAGGGGAATTTCAGCAATTTTGCTCCAAAATATGAGGAATTTCTGCCTTTTTGCCCAAAAATAAGAAGAATGCATACCTTTTTGCTATAAAAATGGGTAATTTCTGTAATTTTGCTCCAAAATAAGGGGAATTTCTGCATTTTTGCCTGTAAATAAGTGGAATTTCTGTTTTTTCCCCTCAAAAGAAAGGTAATTTCTGTTTTTTTGCTCCAAAATAAGGAAAATTTCTGACTTATTACCCTGAAGTAAGTGAAATTTCTGCAATTTTGCCCCAAAATAAGGGGAATTTCTGCTTTTTTTGCCTCTAAATAAGTTTGATTTATGTATTTTTCCCCCAAAACAAAGGGAATTTCTGTCTTTTTTTGCCCAAAATAAGAAAAATTTCTGAATTATTACCCTGAAATAAGTGAAATTTCTGCAATTTTGCCCCAAGAGAAGGGAAATTTCTGCCTTTTTGCCCCCAAATAAGGGGAATTTCAGCCTTTTTACCTCAAAATAAGGGGAATTTCTGCATTTTTGCCACAAAATATTAGGATTTTCTGCATTTTTGCCCCAAAATAAGGAAAATTTCTGCCTTTTTTCACTGAAATAAGTGAAATTTATGCAATTTTGCCCCAAAATAAGTGAAATTTTTGCAATTATGCCCCAAAATATGGGAAATTTCTGCCTTTTTTCTCCAAAATAAAAAAAATTTCTGCAATTTTGTACCAAAATAAAAGAAATTTCTGCCTTATTGCCCCAAAATAAGAAAATTTCTGCCTTTTTTTGAAATAAGTGAAATTTCTGCATTTTTTCCCTGAAATAAGTGAAATTTCTGCAATTTTGCCCCAAAATAAGGGAAATTTCTCCCTTTTTGCCCTCAAATAAGAGGAATTTCACCCTTTTACCTCAAAATAAAGGGAATTTCTGCATTTTTGCCACAAAATATTAAAAATTTCTGCCTTTTGCCCCAAAATAAGGAAAATTTCTGCATTTTTTCCTTGCCATAAGTGAAATTTCTGCAATTTTGCCCAAATATAAGTGAAAATTCTGCAATTTTTCCTTAAAATAAGGGAAATTTCTGCATTTTTGCCCCCTAATAAGGGGAATTTCAGCCTTTTTACCTCAAAATAAGGGAAATTTCAGCATTTTTGCCACAAAAGATTAGGAATTTCTGCTTTTTTGCCCCAAAATAAGAAAAATTTCTGACTTATTACCCTGAAATAAGTGAAATTTCTGCAATTTTGCCCCAAAATAAGGGAAATGTCTGCCTTTTTGCCCCCAAATAAGGGGAATTTCATCCTTTTTACCTCAAAATAAGGGGAATTTCTGCATTTTTGCCCCAAAATAAGGGAAATTTCTGCCGTTTTGCCCCAAAATATAAAAAATTTCTGCAATTTTGTACCAAAATAAAAGAAATTTCTGCCTTTTTGCTTCCAAATATAAAAATATCTGCTTTTTTTCTGAAATAAGTGAAATTTCTGCAATTTTGCCCCAAAATAAGTGAAATTTCTGCAATTTTGCCCCAAATAAGTGAAATTTCTGGAATTTTGCCTCAAAATAAGTGGAATTTCTGAGTTTTGACCCAAAATAAGAAGAATTTCTGTCTTTTTGCCGCAAAATATAGGGAATTTCTGCCTTTTTGCCCAACAATTAGAAGAATTTCTTCAATTTTGCTCCAAAATACGGGGAATTTCTCCTTTTTTGCCCGAAAATAAGAAGAATGCATAACTTTTTGCCATAAAAAAGGGAAATTTCTTCATTTTTGCTCCAAAATAAGGGGAATTTCTGTTTTTTTGCCTCAAAATACGTGGAATTTCTGTCTTTTTCCCCCAAAACAAATGTAATTTCTGTTTTTTTGCCTCAAAATAAGGAAAATTTCTGACTTATTACCCTGAAGTAAGTGAAATTTCTGAAATTTTGCCCCAAAATAAGGGGAATTTCTGTTTTTTGCCTCTAAATAAGTGGAATTTATGTATTTTTCTCCCAAAACAAAGGGAATTTCTGTCTTTTTGTGCCCAAAATAAGGAAAATTTCTGACTTATGACCCTGAAATAAGTGAAATTTCTGCAATTTTGCCCCAAAAGAAGGGAAATTTCTACTTTTTGCCCCCAAATAATGAGAATTTCAGCCTTTTTACCTCAAAATAACGGGAATTTCTGCATTTTTGCCACAAAATATTAGGAATTTATGCATTTTGCCCCAAAATAAGGAAAATTTCTGCCTTTTTTCACTGAAATTAGTGAAATTTCTGCAATTTTGCCCCAAAATAAGTAAAATTTCTGCAATTTTGCCCCAAAATAAGGGAAATTTCTGGAATTTTGCCCCAAAATATTGGAATTTCAGAGTTTTGCCCCAAAATAAGAAGAATTTCTGTTTTTTTTGCCCTAACATATATGGAATTTCTGCCTTTTTGCCCCAATATTAGGGGAATTTCTGCAATTTTGCTCCAAAATACGGGGAATTTCTGCTTTTTAGCGTGAAAATAAGGGGAATGTATACCTTTTGCCACAAAAAAGGGAAATTTCTTCATTTTTGCTCCAAAATAAATGGAATTTCTCCTTTTTTGCCTCTAAAAAAGTGGAATTTCTGTCTTTTTCCCCAAAAACAAAAAGAATTTCTGTATTTTTGCCCCAAAATAAAAAAAATTTCTGACTTATTACCCTGAAATAAGTGAAATTTTTTCAATTTTTCCCCAAAATAAGGAAATTTCTGCCTTATTGCCCCACTAAGGGGAATTTCAGCCTTTTTCCTCAAAATAAGAGGAATTTCTGCATTTTTGCCCCAAAATATGGAAAATTTCTACCTTTTTGCTCCAAAATAAAAAAAATTTCTGAAATTTTGTACCAAAATAAAAGAAATTTCTGCCTTTTTGCCCCAAAATAAGAAAATTTCTGCTTTTTTTTGAAATAAGTGAAATTTCTGCAAATTTACCCCAAAATAAATGAAATTTCTGCAATTTTGCCCCCAAATGAGTTAAATTTCTGGAATTTTGCTCCAAAATAAGTGGAATTTCTTAGTTTTGCCTCATAATTAGGAGAATTTCTGTCTTTTTGCCCCAACATATAGGGAATTTCTGCATTTTTGCCTCACAATTAGGGGAATTTCTGCAATTTTGCTCCAAAATATGAGGAATTTCTGCCTTTTAGCCCGAAAATAAGAAGAATGCATAGCTTTTTGCCATAAAAAAAGGGAAATTTCTTCTTTTTTGCTCCAAAATAGGAGGAATATCTGCTTTTTTGCATCTAAATAAGTGAAATTTCTCTCTTTTTCCCCCAAAAAAAGAGAATTTCTGTCTTTTTTGCCCCAAAATAAGGAAAATTTCTGACTTATTACACTGAAATAAGTGAAATTTCTGCAATTTTGCCCCAAAATAAGGGAAATTTCAGCCTTTTTGCTCCCAAATAAGAGGAACTTCATCCTTTTTACCTCAAAATAAGGGGAATTTCTGCATTTTTGCCACAAAATTTTAGGAATTTCTGCCTTTTTGCCTCCAAATAAGTGGAATATCTGTCTTTTTCCCCCAAAACAAAAAAAAATTTCTGTCTTTTATGACCCAAAATAAGGAAAACTTCTGAGTTATTACCCTGAAATAAGTGAAATTTCTGCAATTTTGCTTCAAAATAAGAGAAATTTCTGCCTATTTGCCCCCAAATCAGGGTAATTTCAGCATTTTTACCTCAAAATAAGGGGACTTTCTGCATTTTTGACTCAAAATATGAGAAATTTCTGCCTTTTTGCCCCAAAATAGGAAAAATTTCTGCAATTTTGTACCAAAATAAAAGAAATTTCTGCCTTTTTGCCCCAAAATAAAAAATTTCTGCTTTTTTTTTGAAATAAGTGAAATTTCTGCAATTATGCCCCAAATAAGTGAAATTTCTGCAATTTTGTCCCAAAATAAGAGAAATTATTGTAATTTTGCCCCAAAATCTGTGGAATTTTTGAGTTTTGCCCCAAAATAAGGAGAATTTCTGTCTTTTTGCCCCAACATGAAGGGAATTTCTGCCTTTTTGCCCCACAATTTGGGGAATTTCTGCATTTTGCTCCAAAATAAGGGGAACTTCTGCCTTTTTGCCCAAAAATAAGAAGAATGCATACCTTTTTGCCCTTAAAAAGTAAAATTTCTTCATTTTTGCTCCAAAATAAGGGGAATTTCTGCTTTTTTGTCTCTAAAAAAGTGGAATGTCTGTCTTTTTTCCCCAAAACAAAGGGAATTTCTGTTTTTTGGCCCAAAAATAAGGAAAATTTCTGACTTATTACCCTGAAATAAGTGAAATTTCTGCAATTTTGCCCCAAAATTAGAGAAATTTTTGCCTTTTGCCCCCAAATAAGGGGAATTTCAGCCTTTTACCTCAAAATAAGAGAAATTTCTGCATTTTTGCCCCAAAATATGGGAAATTTCTACCTTTTTGCCCCAAAATAAGAAAAAATTCTGCAATTTTGTAACAAAATAAAAGAAATTTCTGCCTTTTGGCCCCAAAATAAGAAAAATTCTGCTTTTTTTATGAAATAAGTGATATTTCTGCAATTTTGCCCCAAAAAAAGTTAAATTTCTGAGTTTTGCCCTAAAATGAGAATTTCTGTCTTTTTGCCCCAACATATAAGGAATTTCTGCCTTTTTGCGCCACAATTAGGGGAATTTCTGCAATTTTGCTCCAAAATACGGGGAATTTCTGCCTTTTTTGTCCGAAAATAATAAGAATGCATACCTTTTTGCCATAAAAAAGGGAAGTTTCTTCATTTTTGCTCCAAAATGAAGGGAATTTCTGCTTTTATGCCTCTAAATAAGTGGAATTTCTGTATTTTTCCCCCAAAACAAAGGGAATTTTTGTCTTTTTTGCCCCAAAATAAGGAAAATTTCTGCCTTTTTCCCTGAAATATGTGAAATTTCTTCAATTTTGCCCCAAAATAAGTGAAATTTTTGCAATTTTACCACAAAATAAAAAAATTTCTGCATTTTTTTCCCTGAAATAAGTGAAATTTCTGCAATTTTGCCCCAAAATAATTGAAATTTCTGCAATTTTGCCCCAAAATAAGGGAAATTTCTGCTTTTTGCCCCCAAATAAAAGGAATTTCAGCCTTTTTACCTCAAAATAAGGGGAATTTTTGCATTTTTGCCCCAAAATATGAGAAATTTTTGCCTTTTTGCCCAAAATAAAAAAAATTTCTGCAATTTTGTACCAAAATAAAAGCAATTTCTGCTTTTTTGCCCCAAAATAAAAAATTTCTGCTTTTTTTTAATAAATAAGTGCTATTTCTGCAATTTTGCTCCAGAATAAGTGAAATTTCTGCAATTTTGCCCCAAAATAAGTGAAATTTCTGCAATTTAGCCCCAAAATAAGGGAAATTTCTGGAATTTTGCCCCAAAATAAGTAAAATTTCTGGAACTTTGCCCCAAAATAAGTGGAATTTCTGAGTTTTTCCCCAAAATAAGTAGAATTTCTGTCTTTTTGCCGCAATATATAGGTAATTTCTGCATTTTTGCCCATAAATAAGGAAAATTTTTGCCTTTTGTCTCTGAAATAAGTCAAATTTCTGAAATTTTGCCACAAAATAAGTGAAATTTCTGCAATTTTGCCCCAAAATAAAGGAAATTTCTGGAATTTTGCCTCAAAATAAGTGGAATTTCTGAGTTTTTCCCCAAAATATGTAGAATTTCTGTCTTTTTGCCGCAACATATAGGTAATTTCTGCATTTTTGCCCCAAAATTAGGGGAATTTCTGCAATTTTGCTCCAAAATACGGGGAATTTCTGCCTTTTTGCCCGAATATAAGAAGAATGCATACCTTTTTGCCATAAAAAAGTGAAATTTCTTCATTTTTGCTCCAAAATAAGGGGAATTTCTGCTTTTTCGCCTCTAAATATGTGGAATTTCTGTCTTTTTCCCACAAAACAAAGGGAATTTCTGTGTTTTTGCCCCAAAATAAGGAAAATTTCTGACCCTGAAATCAGTGAAATTTTGCAATTTTGCCCCAAAATAAGAAAAATTTCTTCCTTTTTGCCCCCAAATAAGGGGAATTTCTGAATTTTTGCCACAATATGGGAAATTTCTGACTTTTTGCCCAAAATAAGAAAAATTTCTGAAATTTTGTACCAAAATATAGGTAATTTCTGCTTTTTTGCCCCAAAATAAGAAATTTTCTGCTTTTTTCCCCTGAAATAAATGAAATTTCTGCATTTTTTCCCCAAAATAAGTGAAATTTCTGCAATTTTGCCCCAAAATAAGGGAAATTTCTGGATTTTTGCCCCAAAATAAGTGGAATTTCTGAGTTTTGCCCCAAAATAAGTAGAATTTCTGTCTTTTTGCCCCAACATATAGGGAATTTCTGCCTTTTTGCCCCAAAATTAGAGGAATTTCTGCAATTTTGCTCCAAAATATGGAATTTCTGCTTTTTAACCCGAAAAGAAGGGGAATGTATACCTTTTGCCACAAAAAAAAGAAATTTCTTCATTTTTGCTTCAAAATAAGGGGAATTTCTGTTTTTTGCCTCTAAATAAGAGGAATTTCTGTTTTTTCCCCCAAAACAAAGGGAATTTCTGTCTTTTTTGCCCCAAAATAAAGAAAATTTCTGACTTATTACCCTGAAATAAGTGAATTTCTACAATTTTGCCTCAAAATAAGGGAAATTTCTGCCTTTTTGCCCCCAAATAAGGGGAATTTCAGCCTTTTTACCTCAAAATAAAGAAAATTTCTGCATTTTTGCCACAAAATATGGGAAATTTCTGCCTTTTTGCCCAAAATAAGAAAAATTTCTGCAATTTTGTACCAAAATAAAAGAAATTTCTGCCTTTTTGCCCCAAAATAAAAAATTTCTGCTTTTTTTCTCTTAAATAAGTGAAATTTCTGCAATTTTGCCCCAAAATAATTGAAATTTCTGCAATTTTGCCCCAAAATAATGGAAATTTCTTGAATTTTGCTCCAAAATAAGTGGAATTTCTGAGTTTTGCCCAAAATAAGGAGAATTTCTGTCTTTATGCACCAAGATATAGAGAATTTCTGCCTTTTTGACCCACAATTAGAGGAATTTCTGCAATTTTGCTCCAAAATACGGGAAATTTCTGCTTTTTAGCCCGAAAATAATAAGAATGCATATCTTTTTGCCATAAAAAAGAGAAATTTCTGCAATTTTTCTGCAAAATAAGGGGAATTTCTGCTTTTTTGCCTCTAAGTAAGTGGAATTTTTGTCTTTTTCCCCCAAAACAAAGGGAATTTCTGTCTTTTTTGTCCCAAAATAAGGAAAATTTCTGAATCCTTACCTTGACGTAAGTGAAATTTCTGCAATTTTGCTCGAAATAAGGGAAATTTCTGCCTTTTTGCCCCCAAATAAGGGGAATTTCAGCTATTTTACCTCAAAATAAGGGTAATTTCTGCATTTTTGCCACAAAGTATTAGGAATTTCTGCCTTTTTGCCCCAAAATAAGGAAAATTTCTGTCTTTTTTCTCTGAAATAAGTCAAATTTCTGAAATTTTGCCACAAAATAAGTGAAATTTCTGCAATTTTTCCCCAAAATAAGGGAAATTTCTGGAATTTTAGCCCAAAATAAGTGGAATTTCTGAGTTTTGCTCCAAAATAAGTAGAATTTCTGTCTTTTTGCCCCAACATATAGGGAATTTCTGGTTTTTTGCCCCACAATTAGGGGAATTTCTGCAATTTTGCTCCAAAATAAGGGGAATTTCTGCTTTTTTCCCCTCTAAATAAGTGGAATTTCTGTCTTTTTCTCACAAAACAAAGGGAATTTCTGACTTTTTGCCCCAAAATAAGAAAAATTTCTGACTTATTACCCTGAAATCAGTGAAATTTCTGCAATTTTGCCCCAAAATAAGGGAAATTTCTGCCTTTTTGCCCCCAAATAAGGGGAATTTCTGCATTTTTGCCACAATATGGGAAATTTCTGACTTTTTGCCCAAAATAAGAAAAATTTCTGCAATTTTGTAACAAAATATAGGTAATTTCTGCTTTTTTGCCCCAAAATAAGAAAATTTCTGCTTTTTTTTCACTGAAAGATGTGAAATTTCTGCAATTTTGCCCCAAAATAAGTGAAATTTCTGCAATTTTGCCCCACAATAAGGGAAATTTCTGGAATTTTGCCCCAAAACAAGTGGAATTTCTGAGTTTTGCCCCAAAATATGGAGAATTTCTGTCTTTTTGCCCCAACATATAGGGAATTTCTGCCTTTTTGACCCAAAATTAGGGGAATTTCTGCAATTTTGCACCAAAATACAGGGAATTTCTGCTTTTTAGCCCGTAAAGAAGGGGAATGTATACCTTTTGCCACAAAAAAAAAGAAATTTCTTAATTTTTGCTTCAAAATAAGGGGAATTTCTAATTTTTGCCTCTAAATAAGAGGAATTTCTGTCTTTTTCCCCCAAAACAAAGGGAATTTCTGTCTTTTTTGCACCAAAATAAGGAAATTTTCTGACTTATTATTCTGAAATATGTGAAATTTGTGCAATTTTGCCCCAAAATAAGAGAAATTTTTGCCTTTTTGCCCCCAAATAAGGGGAATTTCAGCCTTTTTACCTCAAAATAAGGGGAATTTCTGCATTTTTGCCACAAAATATTAGGAATTTCTGCCTTTTTGCTCCAAAATAAGGAAAATTTCTGCCTTTTTTCCCTGAAATATGTGAAATTTCTGCAATTTTGCCCCAAAATAAGTGAAATTTTTGCCATTTTGCCACAAAATAAGAAAATTTCTGCTTTTTTCCCTGAAATAAGTGAAATTTCTGCAATTTTGCCCCAAAATAATTGAAATTTCTGCAATTTTGCCCCAAAATAAGGGAAATTTCTGCTTTTTGCCCCCAAATAAGGGGAATTTCAGCCTTTTTACCTCAAAATGAGGGGAATTTTTGCATTTTTGCCCCAAAATATGAGAAATTTCTCCCTTTTTGCCCAAAATAAAAAAATTTCTGCAATTTTGTACCAAAATAAATGAAATTTCTGCCTTTTTGCCCCAAAATAAAAAATTTCTGCCTTTTTCCCTTATATAAGTAAAATTTCTGCAATTTTGCCACAAAATAAGTGAAATTTCTGCAATTTTGCCCCAAAATAAGGGAAATTTCTGGAGTTTTGCCCCAAAATAAGTGGAATTTCTGAGTTTTGCCCCAAAATAAAGAGAATTTCTGTCTTTATGCCACAAGATATAGGGAATTTCTGCTTTTTTGACCTACAATTAAAGGAATTTCTGCAATTTTGCTCCAAAATACGCAAAATTTCTCCTTTTTATCCTGAAAATAAGAAGAATGCATAAATTTTTCCCATGAAAAAGGAAAATTTCTGCAATTTTTCTCCAAAATAAGGGGAATTTCTGCTTTTTTGCCTCTAAATAAGTGGAATTTCTGTCTTTTTCCCCCGAAACAAATGTAATTTCTGTCTTTTTTGCCCCAAAATAAGGAAAATTTCTGCTTTTTTTTCACTGAAAGATGTGAAATTTCTGCAATTTTGCCCCAAAATAAGTGAAATTTCTGCAATTTTGCCCCAAAATAAGGGAAATTTCTGGAATTTTGCCCCAAAACAAGTGGAATTTCTGAGTTTTGCCCCAAAATAAGGAGAATTTCTGTCTTTTTGCCCCAACATATAGGGAATTTCTGCCTTTTTGACCCAAAATTAGGGGAATTTCTGCAATTTTGCACCAAAATACAGGGAATTTCTGCTTTTTAGCCCGTAAAGAAGGGGAATGTATACCTTTTGCCACAAAAAAAAAGAAATTTCTTAATTTTTGCTTCAAAATAAGGGGAATTTCTAATTTTTGCCTCTAAATAAGAGGAATTTCTGTCTTTTTCCCCCAAAACAAAGGGAATTTCTGTCTTTTTTGCACCAAAATAAGGAAATTTTCTGACTTATTATTCTGAAATATGTGAAATTTGTGCAATTTTGCCCCAAAATAAGAGAAATTTTTGCCTTTTTGCCCCCAAATAAGGGGAATTTCAGCCTTTTTACCTCAAAATAAGGGGAATTTCTGCATTTTTGCCACAAAATATTAGGAATTTCTGCCTTTTTGCTCCAAAATAAGGAAAATTTCTGCCTTTTTTCCCTGAAATATGTGAAATTTCTGCAATTTTGCCCCAAAATAAGTGAAATTTTTGCCATTTTGCCACAAAATAAGAAAATTTCTGCTTTTTTCCCTGAAATAAGTGAAATTTCTGCAATTTTGCCCCAAAATAATTGAAATTTCTGCAATTTTGCCCCAAAATAAGGGAAATTTCTGCTTTTTGCCCCCAAATAAGGGGAATTTCAGCCTTTTTACCTCAAAATGAGGGGAATTTTTGCATTTTTGCCCCAAAATATGAGAAATTTCTCCCTTTTTGCCCAAAATAAAAAAATTTCTGCAATTTTGTACCAAAATAAATGAAATTTCTGCCTTTTTGCCCCAAAATAAAAAATTTCTGCTTTTTTCCCTTATATAAGTAAAATTTCTGCAATTTTGCCACAAAATAAGTGAAATTTCTGCAATTTTGCCCCAAAATAAGGGAAATTTCTGGAGTTTTGCCCCAAAATAAGTGGAATTTCTGAGTTTTGCCCCAAAATAAAGAGAATTTCTGTCTTTATGCCACAAGATATAGGGAATTTCTGCTTTTTTGACCTACAATTAAAGGAATTTCTGCAATTTTGCTCCAAAATACGCAAAATTTCTCCTTTTTATCCTGAAAATAAGAAGAATGCATAACTTTTTCCCATGAAAAAGGAAAATTTCTGCAATTTTTCTCCAAAATAAGGGGAATTTCTGCTTTTTTGCCTCTAAATAAGTGGAATTTCTGTCTTTTTCCCCCGAAACAAATGTAATTTCTGTCTTTTTTGCCCCAAAATAAGGAAAATTTCTGACTTATTACCTTGAAGTAAGTGAAATTTCTGCAATTTTGCCCCAAATAAGGGAAATTTCTGCCTTTTTGCCCCCAACTTAAGGGAATTTCAGCCTTTTTACCTCAAAATAAGGGTAATTTCTGCATTTTTGCCACAAAATATTAGGAATTTCTGCCTTTTTGCCCCAAAATAAAGAAAATTTCTGCCTTTTTTCTCTGAAATAAGTCAAATTTCTGCAATTTTGCCACAAAATAAGTGAAATTTCTGAAATTTTGCCCCAAAATAAGGGAAATTTCTGGAATTTTGACACAAAATAAGTGGAATTACTGAGTTTTGCCCCAAAATAAGTAGAATTTCTGTCTTTTTGCCCCAGCATATAGGGAAATTCTGCCTTTTTGCCTCACAATTAGGGGAATTTCTGAAATTTTGCTCCAAAATACGGGGAATTTCTGCCTTTTTGCCCGAAAATAAGAAGAATGCATACATTTTTGCCATAAAAAAGAGAAATTTCTTCATTTTTGCTCCAAAATAAAGGGAATTTCTGCTTTTTAGCCTCTAAATAAGTGGAATTTCTGTCTTTTTCCTACAAAACAAAGGGAATTTCTGTCTTTTTGCCCCAAAATAAGGAAAATTTCTGACTTATTACCCTGAAATAAGTGAAATTTCTGCAATTTTGCCCCAAAATAAGGGAAATTTCTGCATTTTTGCCACAATATGGGAAATTTCTGACTTTTTGCCCAAAATAAGAAAAATTTCTGCAATTTTGTACCAAAATATAGGTAATTTCTGCTTTTTTGCCCCAAAATAAGAAAATTTCTGCTTTTTTTCCCCTGAAATATGTGAAATTTCTGCAATTTTGCCCCAAAATAAGTGAAATTTCTGCAATTTTGCTTCAAAATAAGGGAAATTTCTGGAATTTTGCCCCAAAATAAGAGGAATTTCTGAGTTTTGCCCCAAAATAAGTAGAATTTCTGTCTTTTTGCCCCAACACATAGGGAATTTCTGCCTTTTTGCCCCAAAATTAAGGGAATTTCTGCAATTTTGCTCCAAAATACGGGGAATTTCTGCTTTTTAACCCGAAAAAAAGAATAATGTCTACCTTTTGCCACAAAAAAAAAGAAATTTCTTAATTTTTGCTTCAAAATAAGGGGAATTTCTGTTTTTTGCCTCTAAATAAGAGGAATTTCTGCTTTTTTCCCCCAAAACAAATGGATTTTCTGTCTTTTTTGCCCCAAAATAAGGAAAATTTCTGACTTATTACCCTGAAATAAGTCAAATTTCTACAATTTTTCCTCAAAATAAGAGAAATTTCTGCCTTTTTGCCCCCAAATAAGGGGAATTTCAGCTTTTTTACCTCAAAATAAGGGGAATTTCTGCATTTTGGCCACAAAATATGGGAAATTTCTGCCTTTTTGCCACAAAATAAAACAATTTCTGCTTTTTTCCCTGAAATAAGTGAAATTTCTGCAATTTTGCCCCAAAATAAGTGAAATTTCTGCAATTTTGCCCTGAAATAAGAAAATTTCTGCTTTTTTTTCCTGAAATAAGTGAAATTTCTGCAATTTTGCCCCAAAATAAGCGAAATTATTGGAATTTTGCCCCAAAATAAGTGGAATTTCTGAGTTTTGCCCCAAAATAAGGAGAATTTCTGTATTTTTGCCCCAACATATAGGGAATTTCTTCCTTTTTGCCCCACAATTTGGGAAATTTCTTCATTTTTGCTCCAAAATAAGGGGAATTCCTGCTTTTTTGCCTCTAAAAAAGTGGAATTTCTGTCTTTTTCTCCAAAAAAAAAGGAATTTCTGTCTTTTTTCCCCAAAATAAGAGAAAAAAATTTGCAATTTTGTAACAAAATAAAAAAAATTTCTGCCTTTTGGCCCCAAAATAAGAAAATTTCTGCTTTTTTTCTGAAATAAGTGAAATTTCTGACAATTTTGCCACAAAATAAGTTAAATTTCTGAGTTTTGCCCTAAAATAAGGAGAATTTCTGTCTTTTTGCCCCAACATATAGGGAATTTCTACCTTTTTGCCCCACAATTAGGGGAATTTCTGCAATTTTGCTCCAAAATAAAGGGAATTTCTGCCTTTTTTGTCTGAAAATAATAAGAATGCATAACTTTTGGCCATAAAAAAGGGAAATTTCTTCATTTTTGCTCCAAAATGAGGGGAATTTCTGCTTATATGCCTCTAAAAAAGTGGAATTTCTGTCTTTTTCCCCCAAAACAAAGGGAATTTCTGTTTTTTTTGCCCCAAAATAAGGAAAATTTCTGACTTATTACCCTGAAATAAGTGAAATTTCTGCAATTTTGCCCCAAAATAAGGAAAATTTCTGCCTTTTTACCCCCAAATAAGAGGAATTTCAGCCTTTTTACCTCAAAATAATGGGAATTTCTGCATTTTTGCCCCAAAATATGGGAAATTTCTGCTTTTTTGCCCAAAATAAGAAAAAATTCTGCAATTTTGTACCAAAATATGAGAAATTTCTGCCTTTTTGCCCCAAAATAAGATAATTTCTGCTTTTTTTCCTTGAAATAAGTGAAATTTCTTCAATTTTGCCCCAAAATAAGTGAAATTTCTGCATTTTGCCCCAAAATAAGGGAAATTTCTGGAATTTTGCCCCAAAATAAGTGGAATTTCTGAGTTTTGCCCCAAAATAAGGAGAATTTCTGTCTTTTTGCCCTAACATATAAGGAATTTCTGCCTTTTTGCCCCACAATTAGGCTAATTTCTGCAATTTTGCTCCAAAATACGGGGAATTTCTGCATTTTTGCCCGAAAATAAGAAGAATGCATACCTTTTTGCCATAAAATAGGGAAATTTCAGTAATTTTGCTCCAAAATAAGGGGAATTTCTGCTTTTTTGCCTCTAAATATGTGGAATTTCTGTCTTTTTTGCCCCAAAATAAGGAAAATTTCTGACTTATTACCCTGAAATAAGTGAAATTTCTGCAATTTTGCCCCAAAATAAGTGAAATTTCTGCCTTTTTGCTCCCAATTAAGAGGAATTTCTCCCTTTTACCTCAAAATAAGGAAAATTTCTGCATTTTTTCCACAAAATATTAGGAATTTCTGCTTTTTTGCATCAAAATAAGGAAAATTTCTGCCTTTTTTTCCTGAAATAAGTGAAATTTCTGCAATTTTGCCCCAAAATAAGGAAAATTTTGCAATTTTGCCGCAAAATAAGGGAAATTTCTGCAATTTTGTACCAAAATAAAAGAAATTTCTGCCTTTTTGCTTCCAAATAAGAAAATTTCTGCTTTTTTTTCTGAAATAAGTGAAATTTCTGAAATTTTGCCCCAAAATAAGTGAAATTTCTCCAATTTTGCCCCAAAATATGTGAAATTTCTGGAATTTTGCCCCAAAATAAGTGGAATTTCTGATTTTGACCCAAAATAAGGAGAATTTCTGTATTTTGCCCCAACATATAGGGAATTTCTGCCTGTTTGCCCAACAATTAGGGGAATTTCTGCAATTTTGCTCCAAAATTCGGGGAATTTCTGCCTTTTTGCCCGAAAATAAGAAGAATCCATACCTTTTTGCCATAAAAAAAGAAAATTTCTTCATTTTTGCTCCAAAAAAAGGGGAATTTCTGCTTTTATGCCTCTAAATATGTGAAATTTCTGTCTTTGTCCCCCAATACAAAGGGAATTTCTGTTTTTTTGCCCCAAAATAAGAAAATTTCTGACTTATTAACCTGAAATAAGTGAAATTTCTTCAATTTCGCTTCAAAATATGGGAAATTTCTTCCTTTTGTCTCCAAATAAGGGGCATTTTAGCCTTTTTACCTCAAAATAAAAGGAATTTCTGCATTTTTGCCCCAATATATGGGAAATTTCTGCCTTTTTGCCCAAAATAAAAAAAAATTCTGCAATTTTGTACCAAAATAAAAGAAATTTCTGCCTTTTTGCCCCAAAATAAGAAAATTTCTGCTTTTTTTTCTTAAATAAGTAAAATTTCTGAAATTTTGCCCCAAAATAAGTGAAATTTCTGTAATTTTGCCCAAAATATGAGATATTTCTGGAATTTTGCCGCAAAATATGTGGAATTTCTGAGTTTTGCCCCAAAATAAGGAAAATTTCTGTCTTTATGCCCCAACATATAGGGAATTTCTGCCATTTTGCCCCACAATTAGAGGAATTTCTGCAATTTTGCTCCAAAATACGGGAAATATCTGCCTTTTTGCTTCAAAATTAGAAGAATGCATAACTTTTTGCCATAAAAAAGGGAAATTTCTTCATTTTTGCTACAAAATAAGGGGAATTTCTGCTTTTTTGACTCTAAATAAGTTGAATTTCTGTCATTTTCCCTCAAAACAAAGGTAATTTCTGTCTTTTTTGCCCCAAAATAAAAAAAAATTTCTGACTTATTACACTGACATAAGTGAAATTTCTGCAATTTTGCCCCAAAATAAGAGAAATTTCTGCATTTTTGCCCCCAAATAAGGAGAATTTCAGCCTTTTTACCTCAAAATAAGGGGAATTTCTGCATTTTTGCCCCAAAATAAGGAAAATTTCTGCCTTTTTTCCCTGAAATAAGTGAAATTTCTGCAATTTTGCCACGAAATAAGAAAAATATCTGCCTTTTTGCCCCAAAATAAGGGGAATTTCATCCATTGTACCTCAAAAAGAGGGGAATTTCTGCATTTTTGCCCCAAAATATGGGAAATTTCTGCCTTTTTGCCCAAAATAAGAAAAATTTCTGCAATTTTTTACCAAAATAATAGAAATTTCTGCCTTTTTGCTTCCAAATATAAAAATTTCTGCTTTTTTTTCTGAAATAAGTGAAATTTCTGCAATCTTGCCACAAAATAAGAGAAATTTCTGCAATTTTGCCCCAAAATAAGTGAAATTTATGGAATTTTGCCCCAAAATAAGTGGAATTTCTGAGTTTTGACCCAAAATAAGGAGAATTTCTGTCTTTTTGCATCAACATATAGCGAATTTCTGACTTTTTGCCTCACAATTAGGGGAATTTATGCAATTTTGCTCCAAAATACGGGGAATTTCTGCCTATTTACCCGAATATAAGAAGAATGCATACCTTTTTGCCATGATAACGGGAAATTTCTGTAATTTTGCTCCAATGTAAGAGGTATTTCTGCTTTTTGCATCTAAATAAGTGGAATTTCTGTCTTTTTCCCCCAAAACAAAGGGAATTTCTGTCTTTTTTGCCCCAAAATAAGGAAAGTTTCTGACTTATTACCCTGAAATTAGTGAAATTTCTGCAATTTTTTCCCAAAATAAGGGAAATTTCTGCCATTTTGCTCCCAAATAAGAGAAATTTCAGCCTTTTTACCTCAAAATAAGGGGAATTTCTGCATTTTTGCCACAAAATATTAGGAATTTCTGCCTTTTTGCCTCTAAATAAGTGAAATTTCTGTCTATTTCCCCCAAAACAAAGGGAATTTCTGTTTTAGGGCCCCAAAATAAAGAAAATTTCTGACTTATTACACTGACATTAGTGAAATTTCTGCAATTTTGCCCCAAAATAAGAGAAATTTCTGCCTTTTTGCCCCCAAATGAGGGAAATTTCAGCCTTTTGCCTCAAAATAAGAGAAATTTCTGCATTTTTGCCCCACAATATGGGAAATTTCTGCCTTTTTGCCCCAAAATAAGGAAATTTCTGCTTTTTTTTCTGAAATAAGTGAAATTTCTGCAATTTTGCCCCAAAATAAGTTAAATTTCTGAGTTTTGCCCTAAAATAAGGAGAATTTCAGTTTTTTGCCCCTACATATAGGGAATTTCTGCCTTTTTGCCCCACAATTAGGGGAATTTCTGCAATTTTGCTCCAAAATACGGGGAATATCTTCCTTTTTTGTACGAAAATAATAAGAATGCATACCTTTTTGCCATAAAAAAGGGAAATTTCTTCATTTTTGCTCTAAAATGAGAGGGAATTTCTGCTGTTATGCCTCTAAATAAGTGGAATTTCTGTCTTTTTCCCCTAAAACAAAGGGAATTTCTCTCTTTTTTGCCCCAAAATAAGGAAAATTTCTGACTTATTACCCTGAAATAAGTGAAATTTCTGCAATTTTGCCCCAAAATAAGGGAAATTTCTGCTTTTTTACCCCCAAATAAGGGGAATTTCAGCCTTTTTACCTCAAAATGAAGGGGAATTTTTGCATGTTTGCCGCAAAATATGGGAAATTTCTGCCTTTTTGCCCAAAATAAGAAAAATTTCTGCAATTTTGTACCAAAATATGGGAAATTTCTGCCTTTTTGCCCCAAAATAAGAAAATTTCTGCTTTTTTTCCCTGAAATAAGTGAAATTTGTCCAATTTTGCCACAAAATAAATGAAATTTCTGCAATTTTGCCCCAAAATAAGGGAAATTTCTGGAATTTTGCTCCAAAATGAGTGGAATTTCTGAGTTTTGCCCCAAAATAAGGAGAATTTCTGTCTTTTTGCCCCAACACTTAGGGAATTTTTGCATTTTTGCCCCACAATTAGGTTAAATTCTGCAATTTTGCTCCAAAATACGGGGAATTTCTGCTTTTTTGCCTGAAAATAAGAAGAATGCATACCTTTTTGCCATAAAAAAAGGAAATTTCTGTAATTTTGCTCCAAAATAAGGGGAATTTCTGCTTTTTTGCCTCTAAGTATGTCGAATTTCCGTCTTTTTCCCCCAAAACAAAGAGAATTTCTGTCTTTTCTGCACCAAAATAAAGAAATTTTCTGACTTATTACCGTGAAATATGTGAAATTTCTGCAATTTTGCCCTAAAATAAGGGAAATGTCTGCCTTTTGCCGCCAAATAAGAGGAATTTCACCCTTTTACCTCAAAAGAAGGAGAATTTCTGCATTTTTGCCACAAAATATTAGGAATTTCTGCCTTTTGCCCCAAAATAGGGAAAATTTCTGCCTTTTTTTTCTGCCATAAGTGAAATTTCTGCAATTTTGCCCCAAAATAAGTGAAATTTCTGCAATTTTGACCCAAAATAAGGGAAATCTCTGGAATTTTGCCCCAAAATAAGTGGAATTTCTGAGTTTTGCCCCCAAATATAGAGAATTTCTGTCTTTTTGCCCCAACATATAGGGAATTTCTGCCTTTTTGCCCCACAATTAGGTTAATTTCTGCAATTTTGCTCCAAAATACGGGGAATTTCTGCCTTTTTGCCTGAAAATTAGAAGAATGCATACCTTTTTGCCATAAAAAGGGGAAATTTATGTAATTTTGCTCCAAAATAAGGGGAATTTCTGCTTTTTTGCCTTTAAATAAGTGGAATTTCTGTCTTTTTCCCCCCAAGAAAAGGTAATTTCTGTCTTTTTTGCCCCAAAATAAAGAAAATTTCTGACTTATTACATTGAAGTAAGTGAAATTTCTGCAATTTTGCCCCAAAATACGGGGAATATCTGCTTTTTTGCCTCTAAATAAGTGGAATTTATGTATTTTTCCCCCAAAACAAAGGTAATTTCTGTCTTTTTTGCCCCAAACTAAGGAAAATTTCTGACTTATTACATTGAAGTAAGTGAAATTTCTGCAATTTTGCCCCAAAATACGGGGAATTTCTGCTTTTTTGCCTCTAAAAAAGTGGAATTTCTGTCTTTTTGCCCAAAAACAATGGAAATTTTTGTCTTTGTGCCCCAAAATAAGGAAAATTTCTGACTTATTACCCTGAAATAAGTGTAATTTTTGCAATTTTCCAACAAAATAAGGAAATTTCTGCCTTTTTGCCCCCAATTAAGGGGAATTTCAGCCTTTTTCCTCAAAATAAGGGGAATTTCTGCATTTTTGCCCCAAAATATGGGAAATTTCTGCCTTTTTGCTCCAAAATAAGAAAAATTTCTGCAATTTTGTACCAAAATAAAAGAAATTTCTGCCTTTTTGCCCCAAAATAAGAAAATTTCTGCTTTTTTTTAAATAAGTGAAATTTCTGCAATTTTGCCGCAAAATAAGTGAAATTTCTGCAATTTTGCCCCAAGATAAGTGAAATTTCTGGAATTTTGCTCAAAAATAAGTGGAATTTCTGAGTTTTGCCCCAAAATAAGGAGAATTTCTGTCTTTTTGCCCCACAATTAGGGGAATTTCTGCAATTTTGCTCCAAAATATGGGGAATTTCTGCCTTTTTGCCCGAAAATAAGAAGAATGCACAGCTTTTTGCCATAAAAATGGAAATTTCTTCATTTTTGCCACAAAATATTAGGAATTTCTGCATTTTTGCCTCTAAATAAGTGGAATTTCTGTCTTTTTCCCCCAAAAGAAAAAGAATTTCTGGTTTCTGGCCCCAAAATAAGGAAAATTTCTGACTTATTACCCTGACATAAGTGAAATTTCTGCAATTTTGTTCCAAAATAAAAGAAATTTCTGCCTTTTTGCCCCCAAATAAGGGGAATTTCAGCCTTTTAACTCAAAAAAAAAAAATTTTGCATTTTTGCCCCAAAATATGGGAAATTTCTGCCTTTTTTCCCCAAAATAAGAAAAAATTCTGCAATTTTGTAACAAAATAAAAGAAATTTCTGCCTTTTTGCCCCCAAATAAGGGGAATTTCAGCCTTTTAACTCAAAATAAAAAAAAATTTCTGCATTTTTGCCCCAAAATATGGGAAATTTCTGCCTTTTTGCCCCAAAATAAGAAAAAATTCTGCAATTTCAGCCTTTTTACCTCAAAATGAAGGGGAATTTCTGCATGTTTGCCCCAAAATATGGGAAATTTTTGACTTTTTGCCCAAAATAAGAAAAATTTCTGCAATTTTGTACCAAAATATGGGAAATTTCTGCCTTTTTCACCAAAATAAGAAAATTTCTGCTTTTTTTCCCTGAAATAAGTGAAATTTCTCTAATTTTGCCACAAAATAAGTGAAATTTCTGCAATTTTGCCCCAAAATAAGGGAAATTTCTGGAATTTTGCCCCAAAATGAGTGGAATTTTTGAGTTTTCCCAAAATAAGGAGAATTTCTGTCTTTTTGCCCCAACATATAGGGAATTTCTGCATTTTTGCCCCACAATTAGGATAATTTCTGTAATTTTGCTCCAAAATATGGGGAATTTCTGCCTTTTTGCCCGAAAATAAGAAGAATGCATACCTTTTTCCATAAAAAAGGGAAATTTCTGTAATTTTGCTCCAAAATAAGGGGAATTTCTGCTTTTTTGCCTCTAAATAAGTGGAATTTATGTATTTTTCCCCCAAAACAAAGGGAATTTCTGATTTTTTGCCCAAAATAAGGAAAATTTCTGACTTATTACCCTGAAATAAGTGACATTTCTGCAATTTTGCCACAAAATAAGGGAAATTTTTGCTTTTTTGCCTCCAAATAAGGGGAATTTCAGCATTTTTACCTCAAAATAAGGGGAATTTCTGCATTTTTTGCCACAAAATATTAGGAATTTCTGCTTTTTGCCCCAAAATAAGGAAAATTTCTGCCTTTTTTTACTGAAATAAGTGAAATTTCTGCAATTTTGCCCCAAAATAAGTGAAATTTCTGCAATTTTGCCCAAAAATAAGGGAAATTTCTGGAATTTTGCGCCAAAATAAGTGGAATTTCTGAGTTTTGCCCAAAAATAAGGAGAATTTCTTTTTTTTGCCCCAACATATAAGGAATTTCTGCCTTTTTGCCCCACAATTAGGGGAATTTCTGCATTTTGCTCCAAAATACGGGGAATTTCTGGTTTTTAGCCTGAAAATAAGGGGAATGTATACCTTTTGCCACAAAAAAGAGAAATTTCTTTATTTTTGCTCCAAAATAAAAAGAAAGTTCTGCTTTTTTGCCTCTAAAAAAGTGGAATATCTGTCTTTTTCCCCAAAAACAATGGGAATTTCTGTCTTTTTGCCCCAAAATAAGGAAAATTTCTGACTGATTACCCTGAAATAAGTGAAATTTTTGCAATTTTGCCCCAAAATAAGGAAATTTCTGCCTTTTTGCCCCCAAATAAGGGGAATTTCAGCATTTTTACTCAAAATAAAGGGAATTTCTGCATTTTTGCCCCAAAATATGGAAAATTTCTGCCTTTTTGCTCCAAAATAAGAAAAATTTCTGCAATTTCATACCAAAATAAAAGAAATTTCTGCCTTTTTGCCCCAAAATAAGAAAATTTCTGCTTTTTTTTTGAAATAAGTGAAATTTCTGCAATTTTGCCCCAAAATAAGTGTAATTTCTGCAATTTTGCCCCAATATAAGTGAAATTTCTGGAATTTTGCTCCAAAATAAGTGGAATTTCTATGTTTTGCCCCAAAATAAGGAGAATTTCTGTCTTTTTGCCCCAACATTTAGGGAATTTCTGCCTTTTTGCCCCACAATTAGGGGAATTTCTACAATTTTGCTCCAAAATATGGGGAATTTCTGCCTTTTTGCGCGAAAATAAGAAGAATGCATAGCTTTTTGCCATAAAAAAAGGAAATTTCTTCATTTTTGCTCCAAAATAAAGGGAATTTCTGCTTTTTTGCATTTAAATAAGTGGAATTTCTGTCTTTTTCCCACAAAACAAAGGGAATTTCTGTCTTTTTTGCCCCAAAATAAGGAAAAATTCTGACTTATTACCCTGAAATAAGTGAAATTTCTGCAATTTTTCCACAAAATAAGGGAAATTTCTGCCTTTTTGCTCCCAAATAACGGAAATTTCAGCTTTTTACCTCAAAATAAGGGAAATTTCTGCATTTTTGCCACAAAATATTAGGAATTTCTGCGTTTTTGCCTCTAAATAAGTGGAATTTCTGTTATTTTCCCCCAAAACAAAGGGAATTTCTGTTTTTTGGCCCCAAAATAAGGAAAATTTCTGACTTATTACCCTGAAATAAGTGAAATTTCTGCAATTTTGCCCCAAAATAAGAGAAATTTCTGCCTTTTTGCCCCCAAATAAGGGGAATTTCAGCCTCTTAACTCAAAATAAAAAAAAATTTCTGCATTTTTGCCCCAAAATATGGGAAATTTCTGCCTTTTTTCCCCAAAATAAGAAAAAATTCTGCAATTTTGTAACAAAATAAAAGAAATTTCTGCCTTTTTGCCCCCAAATAAGGGGAATTTCAGCCTTTTAACTCAAAATAAAAAAAAATTTCTGCATTTTTGCCCCAAAATATGGGAAATTTCTGCCTTTTTGCCCCAAAATAAGAAAAAATTCTGCAATTTCAGCCTTTTTACCTCAAAATGAAGGGGAATTTCTGCATGTTTGCCCCAAAATATGGGAAATTTTTGACTTTTTGCCCAAAATAAGAAAAATTTCTGCAATTTTGTACCAAAATATGGGAAATTTCTGCCTTTTTCCCCAAAATAAGAAAATTTCTGCTTTTTTTCCCTGAAATAACTGAAATTTCTCTAATTTTGCCACAAAATAAGTGAAATTTCTGCAATTTTGCCCCAAAATAAGGGAAATTTCTGGAATTTTGCCCCAAAATGAGTGGAATTTTTGAGTTTTCCCAAAATAAGGAGAATTTCTGTCTTTTTGCCCCAACATATAGGGAATTTCTGCATTTTTGCCCCACAATTAGGTTAATTTCTGTAATTTTGCTCCAAAATATGGGGAATTTCTGCCTTTTTGCCCGAAAATAAGAAGAATGCATACCTTTTTCCATAAAAAGGGAAATTTCTGTAATTTTGCTCCAAAATAAGGGGAATTTCTGCTTTTTTGCCTCTAAATAAGTGGAATTTATGTATTTTTCCCCCAAAACAAAGGGAATTTCTGATTTTTTGCCCAAAATAAGGAAAATTTCTTTCTTATTACCCTGAAATAAGTGACATTTCTGCAATTTTGCCCCAAAATAAGGGAAATTTTTGCTTTTTTGCCTCCAAATAAGGGGAATTTCAGCATTTTTACCTCAAAATAAGGGGAATTTCTGCATTTTTGCCACAAAATATTAGGAATTTCTGCTTTTTGCCCCAAAATAAGGAAAATTTCTGCCTTTTTTTACTGAAATAAGTGAAATTTCTGCAATTTTGCCCCAAAATAAGTGAAATTTCTGCAATTTTGCCCAAAAATAAGGGAAATTTCTGGAATTTTGCGCCAAAATAAGTGGAATTTCTGAGTTTTGCCCAAAAATAAGGAGAATTTCTTTTTTTTGCCCCAACATATAAGGAATTTCTGCCTTTTTGCCCCACAATTAGGGGAATTTCTGCAATTTTGCTCCAAAATACGGGGAATTTCTGGTTTTTAGCCTGAAAATAAGGGGAATGTATACCTTTTGCCACAAAAAAGAGAAATTTCTTTATTTTTGCTCCAAAATAAAAAGAAAGTTCTGCTTTTTTGCCTCTAAAAAAGTGGAATATCTGTCTTTTTCCCCAAAAACAAAGGGAATTTCTGTCTTTTTGCCCCAAAATAAGGAAAATTTCTGACTGATTACCCTGAAATAAGTGAAATTTTTGCAATTTTGCCCCAAAATAAGGAAATTTCTGCCTTTTTGCCCCCAAATAAGGGGAATTTCAGCCTTTTTACTCAAAATAAAGGGAATTTCTGCATTTTTGCCCCAAAATATGGAAAATTTCTGCCTTTTTGCTCCAAAATAAGAAAAATTTCTGCAATTTCATACCAAAATAAAAGAAATTTCTGCCTTTTTGCCCCAAAATAAGAAAATTTCTGCTTTTTTTTGAAATAAGTGAAATTTCTGCAATTTTGCTCCAAAATAAGTGTAATTTCTGCAATTTTGCCCCAATATAAGTGAAATTTATGGAATTTTGCTCCAAAATAAGTGGAATTTCTATGTTTTGCCCCAAAATAAGGAGAATTTCTGTCTTTTTGCCCCAACATTTAGGGAATTTCTGCCTTTTTGCCCCACAATTAGGGGAATTTCTACAATTTTGCTCCAAAATATGGGGAATTTCTGCCTTTTTGCGCGAAAATAAGAAGAATGCATAGCTTTTTGCCATAAAAAAAGGAAATTTCTTCATTTTTGCTCCAAAATAAAGGGAATTTCTGCTTTTTTGCATTTAAATAAGTGGAATTTCTGTCTTTTTCCCACAAAACAAAGGGAATTTCTGTCCTTTTTGCCCCAAAATAAGGAAAAATTCTGACTTATTACCCTGAAATAAGTGAAATTTCTGCAATTTTTCCCCAAAATAAGGGAAATTTCTGCCTTTTTGCTCCCAAATAACGGAAATTTCAGCTTTTTACCTCAAAATAAGGGGAATTTCTGCATTTTTGCCACAAAATATTAGGAATTTCTGCGTTTTTGCCTCTAAATAAGTGGAATTTCTGTCTTTTTCCCCCAAAACAAAGGGAATTTCTGTTTTTTGGCCCCAAAATAAGGAAAATTTCTGACTTATTACCCTGAAATAAGTGAAATTTCTGCAATTTTGCCCCAAAATAAGAGAAATTTCTGCCTTTTTGCCCCCAAATAAGGAGAATTTCAGCCTTTTAACTCAAAATAAAAAAAAAATTTCTGCATTTTTGCCCCAAAATATGGGAAATTTCTGCCTTTTTGCCCCAAAATAAGAAAAAATTCTGCAATTTTGTAACAAAATAAAAGAAATTTCTGCCTTTTGGCTCCAAAATAAGGAAATTTCTGCTTTTTTTATGAAATAAGAGAAATTCCTGCAATTTTGCCCCAAAATAAGTTAAATTTCTGAGTTTTTCCCTAAAATAAGGAGAATTTCTGTCTTTTTGCCCCAACATATAGGGAATTTCTGCCTTTGTGCCCCACAATTAGGGGAATTTCTGCAATTTTGCTCCAAAATACGGGGAATTTCTGCCTTTTTTGTCCGAAAATAATAAGAATGCATACCTTTTTGCCATAAAAAAGGGAAATTTCTTCATTTTTGCTCCAAAATGAGGGGAATTTCTGCTTTTATGCCTCTAAATAAGTGGAATTTGTGTCTTTTTCTCCAAAAACAAAGGGAATTTCTGTCTTTTTTGCCCCAAAATAAGGAAAATTTCTGACTTATTACCCTGAAATAAGTGAAATTTCTGCAATTTTGCCCCAAAATAAGAGAAATTTCTGCCTTTTTGCCCTCAAATAAGGGGAATTTCAGCCTCTTAACTCAAAATAAAAAAAAATTTCTGCATTTTTGCCCCAAAATATGGGAAATTTCTGCCTTTTTTCCCCAAAATAAGAAAAAATTCTGCAATTTTGTAACAAAATAAAAGAAATTTCTGCCTTTTTGCCCCCAAATAAGGGGAATTTCAGCCTTTTAACTCAAAATAAAAAAAAATTTCTGCATTTTTGCCCCAAAATATGGGAAATTTCTGCCTTTTTGCCCCAAAATAAGAAAAAATTCTGCAATTTCAGCCTTTTTACCTCAAAATGAAGGGGAATTTCTGCATGTTTGCCCCAAAATATGGGAAATTTTTGACTTTTTGCCCAAAATAAGAAAAATTTCTGCAATTTTGTACCAAAATATGGGAAATTTCTGCCTTTTTCCCCAAAATAAGAAAATTTCTGCTTTTTTTCCCTGAAATAAGTGAAATTTCTCTAATTTTGCCACAAAATAAGTGAAATTTCTGCAATTTTGCCCCAAAATAAGGGAAATTTCTGGAATTTTGCCCCAAAATGAGTGGAATTTTTGAGTTTTCCCAAAATAAGGAGAATTTCTGTCTTTTTGCCCCAACATATAGGGAATTTCTGCATTTTTGCCCCACAATTAGGTTAATTTCTGTAATTTTGCTCCAAAATATGGGGAATTTCTGCCTTTTTGCCCGAAAATAAGAAGAATGCATACCTTTTTCCATAAAAAAGGGAAATTTCTGTAATTTTGCTCCAAAATAAGGGGAATTTCTGCTTTTTTGCCTCTAAATAATTGGAATTTATGTATTTTTCCCCCAAAACAAAGGGAATTTCTGATTTTTTTGCCCAAAATAAGGAAAATTTCTTTCTTATTACCCTGAAATAAGTGACATTTCTGCAATTTTGCCCCAAAATAAGGGAAATTTTTGCTTTTTTGCCTCCAAATAAGGGGAATTTCAGCATTTTTACCTCAAAATAAGGGGAATTTCTGCATTTTTGCCACAAAATATTAGGAATTTCTGCTTTTTGCCCCAAAATAAGGAAAATTTCTGCCTTTTTTTACTGAAATAAGTGAAATTTCTGCAATTTTGCCCCAAAATAAGTGAAATTTCTGCAATTTTGCCCAAAAATAAGGGAAATTTCTGGAATTTTGCGCCAAAATAAGTGGAATTTCTGAGTTTTGCCCAAAAATAAGGAGAATTTCTTTTTTTTGCCCCAACATATAAGGAATTTCTGCCTTTTTGCCCCACAATTAGGGGAATTTCTGCAATTTTGCTCCAAAATACGGGGAATTTCTGGTTTTTAGCCTGAAAATAAGGGGAATGTATACCTTTTGCCACAAAAAAGAGAAATTTCTTTATTTTTGCTCCAAAATAAAAAGAAAGTTCTGCTTTTTTGCCTCTAAAAAAGTGGAATATCTGTCTTTTTCCCCAAAAACAAAGGGAATTTCTGTCTTTTTGCCCCAAAATAAGGAAAATTTCTGACTGATTACCCTGAAGTAAGTGAAATTTTTGCAATTTTGCCCCAAAATAAGGAAATTTCTGCCTTTTTGCCCCCAAATAAGGGGAATTTCAGCCTTTTTACTCAAAATAAAGGGAATTTCTGCATTTTTGCCCCAAAACATGGAAAATTTCTGCCTTTTTGCTCCAAAATAAGAAAAATTTCTGCAATTTCATACCAAAATAAAAGAAATTTCTGCCTTTTTGCCCCAAAATAAGAAAATTTCTGCTTTTTTTTGAAATAAATGAAATTTCTGCAATTTTGCTCCAAAATAAGTGTAATTTCTGCAATTTTGCCCCAATATAAGTGAAATTTATGGAATTTTGCTCCAAAATAAGTGGAATTTCTATGTTTTGCCCCAAAATAAGGAGAATTTCTGTCTTTTTGCCCCAACATTTAGGGAATTTCTGCCTTTTTGCCCCACAATTAGGGGAATTTCTACAATTTTGCTCCAAAATATGGGGAATTTCTGCCTTTTTGCGCGAAAATAAGAAGAATGCATAGCTTTTTGCCATAAAAAAAGGAAATTTCTTCATTTTTGCTCCAAAATAAAGGGAATTTCTGCTTTTTTGCATTTAAATAAGTGGAATTTCTGTCTTTTTCCCACAAAACAAAGGGAATTTCTGTCTTTTTTGCCCCAAAATAAGGAAAAATTCTGACTTATTACCCTGAAATAAGTGAAATTTCTGCAATTTTTCCCCAAAATAAGGGAAATTTCTGCCTTTTTGCTCCCAAATAACGGAAATTTCAGCTTTTTACCTCAAAATAAGGGGAATTTCTGCATTTTTGCCACAAAATATTAGGAATTTCTGCGTTTTTGCCTCTAAATAAGTGGAATTTCTGTCTTTTTCCCCCAAAACAAAGGGAATTTCTGTTTTTTGGCCCCAAAATAAGGAAAATTTCTGACTTATTACCCTGAAATAAGTGAAATTTCTGCAATTTTGCCCCAAAATAAGAGAAATTTCTGCCTTTTTGCCCCCAAATAAGGAGAATTTCAGCCTTTTAACTCAAAATAAAAAAAAAATTTCTGCATTTTTGCCCCAAAATATGGGAAATTTCTGCCTTTTTGCCCCAAAATAAGAAAAAATTCTGCAATTTTGTAACAAAATAAAAGAAATTTCTGCCTTTTGGCTCCAAAATAAGGAAATTTCTGCTTTTTTTATGAAATAAGAGAAATTCCTGCAATTTTGCCCCAAAATAAGTTAAATTTCTGAGTTTTTCCCTAAAATAAGGAGAATTTCTGTCTTTTTGCCCCAACATATAGGGAATTTCTGCCTTTGTGCCCCACAATTAGGGGAATTTCTGCAATTTTGCTCCAAAATACGGGGAATTTCTGCCTTTTTTGTCCGAAAATAATAAGAATGCATACCTTTTTGCCATAAAAAAGGGAAATTTCTTCATTTTTGCTCCAAAATGAGGGGAATTTCTGCTTTTATGCCTCTAAATAAGTGGAATTTGTGTCTTTTTCTCCAAAAACAAAGGGAATTTCTGTCTTTTTTGCCCCAAAATAAGGAAAATTTCTGACTTATTACCCTGAAATAAGTGAAATTTCTGCAATTTTGCCCCAAAATAAGAGAAATTTCTGCCTTTTTGCCCCCAAATAAGGGGAATTTCAGCCTCTTAACTCAAAATAAAAAAAAATTTCTGCATTTTTGCCCCAAAATATGGGAAATTTCTGCCTTTTTTCCCCAAAATAAGAAAAAATTCTGCAATTTTGTAACAAAATAAAAGAAATTTCTGCCTTTTTGCCCCCAAATAAGGGGAATTTCAGCCTTTTAACTCAAAATAAAAAAAAATTTCTGCATTTTTGCCCCAAAATATGGGAAATTTCTGCCTTTTTGCCCCAAAATAAGAAAAAATTCTGCAATTTCAGCCTTTTTACCTCAAAATGAAGGGGAATTTCTGCATGTTTGCCCCAAAATATGGGAAATTTTTGACTTTTTGCCCAAAATAAGAAAAATTTCTGCAATTTTGTACCAAAATATGGGAAATTTCTGCCTTTTTCCCCAAAATAAGAAAATTTCTGCTTTTTTTCCCTGAAATAAGTGAAATTTCTCTAATTTTGCCACAAAATAAGTGAAATTTCTGCAATTTTGCCCCAAAATAAGGGAAATTTCTGGAATTTTGCCCCAAAATGAGTGGAATTTTTGAGTTTTCCCAAAATAAGGAGAATTTCTGTCTTTTTGCCCCAACATATAGGGAATTTCTGCATTTTTGCCCCACAATTAGGTTAATTTCTGTAATTTTGCTCCAAAATATGGGGAATTTCTGCCTTTTTGCCCGAAAATAAGAAGAATGCATACCTTTTTCCATAAAAAAGGGAAATTTCTGTAATTTTGCTCCAAAATAAGGGGAATTTCTGCTTTTTTGCCTCTAAATAAGTGGAATATATGTATTTTTCCCCCAAAACAAAGGGAATTTCTGATTTTTTGCCCAAAATAAGGAAAATTTCTTTCTTATTACCCTGAAATAAGTGACATTTCTGCAATTTTGCCCCAAAATAAGGGAAATTTTTGCTTTTTTGCCTCCAAATAAGGGGAATTTCAGCATTTTTACCTCAAAATAAGGGGAATTTCTGCATTTTTGCCACAAAATATTAGGAATTTCTGCTTTTTGCCCCAAAATAAGGAAAATTTCTGCCTTTTTTTACTGAAATAAGTGAAATTTCTGCAATTTTGCCCCAAAATAAGTGAAATTTCTGCAATTTTGCCCAAAAATAAGGGAAATTTCTGGAATTTTGCGCCAAAATAAGTGGAATTTCTGAGTTTTGCCCAAAAATAAGGAGAATTTCTTTTTTTTGCCCCAACATATAAGGAATTTCTGCCTTTTTGCCCCACAATTAGGGGAATTTCTGCAATTTTGCTCCAAAATACGGGGAATTTCTGGTTTTTAGCCTGAAAATAAGGGGAATGTATACCTTTTGCCACAAAAAAGAGAAATTTCTTTATTTTTGCTCCAAAATAAAAAGAAAGTTCTGCTTTTTTGCCTCTAAAAAAGTGGAATATCTGTCTTTTTCCCCAAAAACAAAGGGAATTTCTGTCTTTTTGCCCCAAAATAAGGAAAATTTCTGACTGATTACCCTGAAATAAGTGAAATTTTTGCAATTTTGCCCCAAAATAAGGAAATTTCTGCTTTTTTGCCCCCAAATAAGGGGAATTTCAGCCTTTTTACTCAAAATAAAGGGAATTTCTGCATTTTTGCCCCAAAATATGGAAAATTTCTGCCTTTTTGCTCCAAAATAAGAAAAATTTCTGCAATTTCATACCAAAATAAAAGAAATTTCTGCCTTTTTGCCCCAAAATAAGAAAATTTCTGCTTTTTTTTGAAATAAGTGAAATTTCTGCAATTTTGCTCCAAAATAAGTGTAATTTCTGCAATTTTGCCCCAATATAAGTGAAATTTATGGAATTTTGCTCCAAAATAAGTGGAATTTCTATGTTTTGCCCCAAAATAAGGAGAATTTCTGTCTTTTTGCCCCAACATTTAGGGAATTTCTGCCTTTTTGCCCCACAATTAGGGGAATTTCTACAATTTTGCTCCAAAATATGGGGAATTTCTGCCTTTTTGCGCGAAAATAAGAAGAATGCATAGCTTTTTGCCATAAAAAAAGGAAATTTCTTCATTTTTGCTCCAAAATAAAGGGAATTTCTGCTTTTTTGCATTTAAATAAGTGGAATTTCTGTCTTTTTCCCACAAAACAAAGGGAATTTCTGTCTTTTTTGCCCCAAAATAAGGAAAAATTCTGACTTATTACCCTGAAATAAGTGAAATTTCTGCAATTTTTCCCCAAAATAAGGGAAATTTCTGCCTTTTTGCTCCCAAATAACGGAAATTTCAGCTTTTTACCTCAAAATAAGGGGAATTTCTGCATTTTTGCCACAAAATATTAGGAATTTCTGCGTTTTTGCCTCTAAATAAGTGGAATTTCTGTCTTTTTCCCCCAAAACAAAGGGAATTTCTGTTTTTTGGCCCCAAAATAAGGAAAATTTCTGACTTATTACCCTGAAATAAGTGAAATTTCTGCAATTTTGCCCCAAAATAAGAGAAATTTCTGCCTTTTTGCCCCCAAATAAGGAGAATTTCATCCTTTTAACTCAAAATAAAAAAAAAATTTCTGCATTTTTGCCCCAAAATATGGGAAATTTCTGCCTTTTTGCCCCAAAATAAGAAAAAATTCTGCAATTTTGTAACAAAATAAAAGAAATTTCTGCCTTTTGGCTCCAAAATAAGGAAATTTCTGCTTTTTTTATGAAATAAGAGAAATTCCTGCAATTTTGCCCCAAAATAAGTTAAATTTCTGAGTTTTTCCCTAAAATAAGGAGAATTTCTGTCTTTTTGCCCCAACATATAGGGAATTTCTGCCTTTGTGCCCCACAATTAGGGGAATTTCTGCAATTTTGCTCCAAAATACGGGGAATTTCTGCCTTTTTTGTCCGAAAATAATAAGAATGCATACCTTTTTGCCATAAAAAAGGGAAATTTCTTCATTTTTGCTCCAAAATGAGGGGAATTTCTGCTTTTATGCCTCTAAATAAGTGGAATTTGTGTCTTTTTCTCCAAAAACAAAGGGAATTTCTGTCTTTTTTGCCCCAAAATAAGGAAAATTTCTGACTTATTACACTGAAATAAGTGAAATTTCTGCAATTTTGCCCCAAAATAAGGGAAATTTCTGCCTTTTTGACCCCAAATAAAGGGAATTTCAGCCTTTTAACTCAAAATAAAAAAAAAATTCTGCATTTTTGCCCTAAAATATAAGAAATTTCTGCCTTTTTGCCCCAAAATAAGAAAAAATTCTGCAATTTTGTAACAAAATAAAAGAAATTTCTGCCTTTTGGCTCCAAAATAAGAAAATTTCTGCTTTTTTATGAAATAAGTGAAATTTCTGCAATTTTGCCCCAAAATAAGTTAAATTTCTGAGTTTTGCCCTAAAATAAGGAGAATTTCTGTCTTTTTGCCCCAACATATAGGGAATATCTGCCTTTTTGCCCCACAATTAGGGGAATTTCTGCAATTTTGCTCAAAAATACGGGAAATTTCTGCCTTTTTTGTCCAAAAATAATAAGAATGCATACCTTTTTGCCATAAAAAAGGGAAATTTCTTCATTTTTGCTCCAAAATGAGGGGAATTTCTGCTTTTATGTCTCTAAATAAGTGGAATTTCTGTCTTTTTCTCCCTAAACAAAGGGAATTTCTGTCTTTTTTGCCCCAAAATAAGGAAAATTTCTGACTTATTACCCTGAAATAAGTGAAATTTCTGCAATTTTGCCCCAAAATAAGTGAAATTTCTGCCTTTTTACCCCCAAATAAGGGGAATTTCAGCATTTTTACCTCAAAATGAAGGGGAATTTCTGCATGTTTGCCCCAAAATATGGGAATTTTCTGACTTTTTGCCCAAAATAAGAAAAATTTCTGCAATTTTTACCAAAATTTGGGAAATTTCTGCTTTTTGCCCCAAAATAAGAAAATTTCTGCTTTTTTTCCCTGAAATAAGTGAAATTTCTCTAATTTTGCCACAAAATAAGTGAAATTTCTGCACTTTTGCCACAAAATAAGGGAAATTTCTGGAATTTTGCCCCAAAATGAGTGGAATTTCTGAGTTTCCCCAAAATAAGGAGAATTTCTGTCTTTTTGCCCCAACATATAGGGAATTTCTGCCTTTGTGCCCCACAATTAGGGGAATTTCTGCAATTTTGCTCCAAAATACGGGGAATTTCTGCCTTTTTTGTCCGAAAATAATAAGAATGCATACCTTTTTGCCATAAAAAAGGGAAATTTCTTCATTTTTGCTCCAAAATGAGGGGAATTTCTGCTTTTATGCCTCTAAATAAGTGGAATTTGTGTCTTTTTCTCCAAAAACAAAGGGAATTTCTGTCTTTTTTGCCCCAAAATAAGGAAAATTTCTGACTTATTACCCTGAAATAAGTGAAATTTCTGCAATTTTGCCCCAAAATAAGTGAAATTTCTGCAATTTTGCCCAAAAATAAGGGAAATTTCTGGAATTTTGCGCCAAAATAAGTGGAATTTCTGAGTTTTGCCCAAAAATAAGGAGAATTTCTTTTTTTTGCCCCAACATATAAGGAATTTCTGCCTTTTTGCCCCACAATTAGGGGAATTTCTGCAATTTTGCTCCAAAATACGGGGAATTTCTGGTTTTTAGCCTGAAAATAAGGGGAATGTATACCTTTTGCCACAAAAAAGAGAAATTTCTTTATTTTTGCTCCAAAATAAAAAGAAAGTTCTGCTTTTTTGCCTCTAAAAAAGTGGAATATCTGTCTTTTTCCCCAAAAACAAAGGGAATTTCTGTCTTTTTGCCCCAAAATAAGGAAAATTTCTGACTGATTACCCTGAAATAAGTGAAATTTTTGCAATTTTGCCCCAAAATAAGGAAATTTCTGCCTTTTTGCCCCCAAATAAGGGGAATTTCAGCCTTTTTACTCAAAATAAAGGGAATTTCTGCATTTTTGCCCCAAAATATGGAAAATTTCTGCCTTTTTGCTCCAAAATAAGAAAAATTTCTGCAATTTCATACCAAAATAAAAGAAATTTCTGCCTTTTTGCCCCAAAATAAGAAAATTTCTGCTTTTTTTTGAAATAAGTGAAATTTCTGCAATTTTGCTCCAAAATAAGTGTAATTTCTGCAATTTTTCCCCAATATAAGTGAAATTTATGGAATTTTGCTCCAAAATAAGTGGAATTTCTATGTTTTGCCCCAAAATAAGGAGAATTTCTGTCTTTTTGCCCCAACATTTAGGGAATTTCTGCCTTTTTGCCCCACAATTAGGGGAATTTCTACAATTTTGCTCCAAAATATGGGGAATTTCTGCCTTTTTGCGCGAAAATAAGAAGAATGCATAGCTTTTTGCCATAAAAAAAGGAAATTTCTTCATTTTTGCTCCAAAATAAAGGGAATTTCTGCTTTTTTGCATTTAAATAAGTGGAATTTCTGTCTTTTTCCCACAAAACAAAGGGAATTTCTGTCTTTTTTGCCCCAAAATAAGGAAAAATTCTGACTTATTACCCTGAAATAAGTGAAATTTCTGCAATTTTTCCCCAAAATAAGGGAAATTTCTGCCTTTTTGCTCCCAAATAACGGAAATTTCAGCTTTTTACCTCAAAATAAGGGGAATTTCTGCATTTTTGCCACAAAATATTAGGAATTTCTGCGTTTTTGCCTCTAAATAAGTGGAATTTCTGTCTTTTTCCCCCAAAACAAAGGGAATTTCTGTTTTTTGGCCCCAAAATAAGGAAAATTTCTGACTTATTACCCTGAAATAAGTGAAATTTCTGCAATTTTGCCCCAAAATAAGAGAAATTTCTGCCTTTTTGCCCCCAAATAAGGAGAATTTCATCCTTTTAACTCAAAATAAAAAAAAAATTTCTGCATTTTTGCCCCAAAATATGGGAAATTTCTGCCTTTTTGCCCCAAAATAAGAAAAAATTCTGCAATTTTGTAACAAAATAAAAGAAATTTCTGCCTTTTGGCTCCAAAATAAGGAAATTTCTGCTTTTTTTATGAAATAAGAGAAATTCCTGCAATTTTGCCCCAAAATAAGTTAAATTTCTGAGTTTTTCCCTAAAATAAGGAGAATTTCTGTCTTTTTGCCCCAACATATAGGGAATTTCTGCCTTTGTGCCCCACAATTAGGGGAATTTCTGCAATTTTGCTCCAAAATACGGGGAATTTCTGCCTTTTTTGTCCGAAAATAATAAGAATGCATACCTTTTTGCCATAAAAAAGGGAAATTTCTTCATTTTTGCTCCAAAATGAGGGGAATTTCTGCTTTTATGCCTCTAAATAAGTGGAATTTGTGTCTTTTTCTCCAAAAACAAAGGGAATTTCTGTCTTTTTTGCCCCAAAATAAGGAAAATTTCTGACTTATTACACTGAAATAAGTGAAATTTCTGCAATTTTGCCCCCAAAATAAGGGAAATTTCTGCCTTTTTGACCCCAAATAAAGGGAATTTCAGCCTTTTAACTCAAAATAAAAAAAAAATTCTGCATTTTTGCCCTAAAATATAAGAAATTTCTGCCTTTTTGCCCCAAAATAAGAAAAAATTCTGCAATTTTGTAACAAAATAAAAGAAATTTCTGCCTTTTGGCTCCAAAATAAGAAAATTTCTGCTTTTTTATGAAATAAGTGAAATTTCTGCAATTTTGCCCCAAAATAAGTTAAATTTCTGAGTTTTGCCCTAAAATAAGGAGAATTTCTGTCTTTTTGCCCCAACATATAGGGAATATCTGCCTTTTTGCCCCACAATTAGGGGAATTTCTGCAATTTTGCTCAAAAATACGGGAAATTTCTGCCTTTTTTGTCCAAAAATAATAAGAATGCATACCTTTTTGCCATAAAAAAGGGAAATTTCTTCATTTTTGCTCCAAAATGAGGGGAATTTCTGCTTTTATGTCTCTAAATAAGTGGAATTTCTGTCTTTTTCTCCCTAAACAAAGGGAATTTCTGTCTTTTTTGCCCCAAAATAAGGAAAATTTCTGACTTATTACCCTGAAATAAGTGAAATTTCTGCAATTTTGCCCCAAAATAAGTGAAATTTCTGCCTTTTTACCCCCAAATAAGGGGAATTTCAGCATTTTTACCTCAAAATGAAGGGGAATTTCTGCATGTTTGCCCCAAAATATGGGAATTTTCTGACTTTTTGCCCAAAATAAGAAAAATTTCTGCAATTTTTACCAAAATTTGGGAAATTTCTGCTTTTTGCCCCAAAATAAGAAAATTTCTGCTTTTTTTCCCTGAAATAAGTGAAATTTCTCTAATTTTGCCACAAAATAAGTGA
Source organism: Micromys minutus (assembly GCF_963924665.1). Classification (NCBI taxonomy): domain Eukaryota; kingdom Metazoa; phylum Chordata; class Mammalia; order Rodentia; family Muridae; genus Micromys; species Micromys minutus. Next base: position 1,154,192 of record NW_027667217.1, read on the forward strand.
AATTTCTGCACTTTTGCCACAAAATAAGGGAAATTTCTGGAATTTTGCCCCAAAATGAGTGGAATTTCTGAGTTTCCCCAAAATAAGGAGAATTTCTGTCTTTTTGCCCCAACATATAGGGAATTTCTGCCTTTGTGCCCCACAATTAGGGGAATTTCTGCAATTTTGCTCCAAAATACGGGGAATTTCTGCCTTTTTTGTCCGAAAATAATAAGAATGCATACCTTTTTGCCATAAAAAAGGGAAATTTCTTCATTTTTGCTCCAAAATGAGGGGAATTTCTGCTTTTATGCCTCTAAATAAGTGGAATTTGTGTCTTTTTCTCCAAAAACAAAGGGAATTTCTGTCTTTTTTGCCCCAAAATAAGGAAAATTTCTGACTTATTACCCTGAAATAAGTGAAATTTCTGCAATTTTGCCCCAAAATAAGAGTAATTTCTGCCTTTTTGCCCCCAAATAAGGGGAATTTCAGCCTCTTAACTCAAAATAAAAAAAAATTTCTGCATTTTTGCCCCAAAATATGGGAAATTTCTGCCTTTTTTCCCCAAAATAAGAAAAAATTCTGCAATTTTGTAACAAAATAAAAGAAATTTCTGCCTTTTTGCCCCCAAATAAGGGGAATTTCAGCCTTTTAACTCAAAATAAAAAAAAATTTCTGCATTTTTGCCCCAAAATATGGGAAATTTCTGCCTTTTTGCCCCAAAATAAGAAAAAATTCTGCAATTTCAGCCTTTTTACCTCAAAATGAAGGGGAATTTCTGCATGTTTGCCCCAAAATATGGGAAATTTTTGACTTTTTGCCCAAAATAAGAAAAATTTCTGCAATTTTGTACCAAAATATGGGAAATTTCTGCCTTTTTCCCCAAAATAAGAAAATTTCTGCTTTTTTTCCCTGAAATAAGTGAAATTTCTCTAATTTTGCCACAAAATAAGTGAAATTTCTGCAATTTTGCCCCAAAATAAGGGAAATTTCTGGAATTTTGCCCCAAAATGAGTGGAATTTTTGAGTTTTCCCAAAATAAGGAGAATTTCTGTCTTTTTGCCCCAACATATAGGGAATTTCTGCATTTTTGCCCCACAATTAGGTTAATTTCTGTAATTTTGCTCCAAAATATGGGGAATTTCTGCCTTTTTGCCCGAAAATAAGAAGAATGCATACCTTTTTCCATAAAAAAGGGAAATTTCTGTAATTTTGCTCCAAAATAAGGGGAATTTCTGCTTTTTTGCCTCTAAATAAGTGGAATTTATGTATTTTTCCCCCAAAACAAAGGGAATTTCTGATTTTTTGCCCAAAATAAGGAAAATTTCTTTCTTATTACCCTGAAATAAGTGACATTTCTGCAATTTTGCCCCAAAATAAGGGAAATTTTTGCTTTTTTGCCTCCAAATAAGGGGAATTTCAGCATTTTTACCTCAAAATAAGGGGAATTTCTGCATTTTTGCCACAAAATATTAGGAATTTCTGCTTTTTGCCCCAAAATAAGGAAAATTTCTGCCTTTTTTTACTGAAATAAGTGAAATTTCTGCAATTTTGCCCCAAAATAAGTGAAATTTCTGCAATTTTGCCCAAAAATAAGGGAAATTTCTGGAATTTTGCGCCAAAATAAGTGGAATTTCTGAGTTTTGCCCAAAAATAAGGAGAATTTCTTTTTTTTGCCCCAACATATAAGGAATTTCTGCCTTTTTGCCCCACAATTAGGGGAATTTCTGCAATTTTGCTCCAAAATACGGGGAATTTCTGGTTTTTAGCCTGAAAATAAGGGGAATGTATACCTTTTGCCACAAAAAAGAGAAATTTCTTTATTTTTGCTCCAAAATAAAAAGAAAGTTCTGCTTTTTTGCCTCTAAAAAAGTGGAATATCTGTCTTTTTCCCCAAAAACAAAGGGAATTTCTGTCTTTTTGCCCCAAAATAAGGAAAATTTCTGACTGATTACCCTGAAATAAGTGAAATTTTTGCAATTTTGCCCCAAAATAAGGAAATTTCTGCCTTTTTGCCCCCAAATAAGGGGAATTTCAGCCTTTTTACTCAAAATAAAGGGAATTTCTGCATTTTTGCCCCAAAATATGGAAAATTTCTGCCTTTTTGCTCCAAAATAAGAAAAATTTCTGCAATTTCATACCAAAATAAAAGAAATTTCTGCCTTTTTGCCCCAAAATAAGAAAATTTCTGCTTTTTTTTGAAATAAGTGAAATTTCTGCAATTTTGCTCCAAAATAAGTGTAATTTCTGCAATTTTGCCCCAATATAAGTGAAATTTATGGAATTTTGCTCCAAAATAAGTGGAATTTCTATGTTTTGCCCCAAAATAAGGAGAATTTCTGTCTTTTTGCCCCAACATTTAGGGAATTTCTGCCTTTTTGCCCCACAATTAGGGGAATTTCTACAATTTTGCTCCAAAATATGGGGAATTTCTGCCTTTTTGCGCGAAAATAAGAAGAATGCATAGCTTTTTGCCATAAAAAAAGGAAATTTCTTCATTTTTGCTCCAAAATAAAGGGAATTTCTGCTTTTTTGCATTTAAATAAGTGGAATTTCTGTCTTTTTCCCACAAAACAAAGGGAATTTCTGTCTTTTTTGCCCCAAAATAAGGAAAAATTCTGACTTATTACCCTGAAATAAGTGAAATTTCTGCAATTTTTCCCCAAAATAAGGGAAATTTCTGCCTTTTTGCTCCCAAATAACGGAAATTTCAGCTTTTTACCTCAAAATAAGGGGAATTTCTGCATTTTTGCCACAAAATATTAGGAATTTCTGCGTTTTTGCCTCTAAATAAGTGGAATTTCTGTCTTTTTCCCCCAAAACAAAGGGAATTTCTGTTTTTTGGCCCCAAAATAAGGAAAATTTCTGACTTATTACCCTGAAATAAGTGAAATTTCTGCAATTTTGCCCCAAAATAAGAGAAATTTCTGCCTTTTTGCCCCCAAATAAGGAGAATTTCATCCTTTTAACTCAAAATAAAAAAAAAATTTCTGCATTTTTGCCCCAAAATATGGGAAATTTCTGCCTTTTTGCCCCAAAATAAGAAAAAATTCTGCAATTTTGTAACAAAATAAAAGAAATTTCTGCCTTTTGGCTCCAAAATAAGGAAATTTCTGCTTTTTTTATGAAATAAGAGAAATTCCTGCAATTTTGCCCCAAAATAAGTTAAATTTCTGAGTTTTTCCCTAAAATAAGGAGAATTTCTGTCTTTTTGCCCCAACATATAGGGAATTTCTGCCTTTGTGCCCCACAATTAGGGGAATTTCTGCAATTTTGCTCCAAAATACGGGGAATTTCTGCCTTTTTTGTCCGAAAATAATAAGAATGCATACCTTTTTGCCATAAAAAAGGGAAATTTCTTCATTTTTGCTCCAAAATGAGGGGAATTTCTGCTTTTATGCCTCTAAATAAGTGGAATTTGTGTCTTTTTCTCCAAAAACAAAGGGAATTTCTGTCTTTTTTGCCCCAAAATAAGGAAAATTTCTGACTTATTACACTGAAATAAGTGAAATTTCTGCAATTTTGCCCCAAAATAAGGGAAATTTCTGCCTTTTTGACCCCAAATAAAGGGAATTTCAGCCTTTTAACTCAAAATAAAAAAAAAATTCTGCATTTTTGCCCTAAAATATAAGAAATTTCTGCCTTTTTGCCCCAAAATAAGAAAAAATTCTGCAATTTTGTAACAAAATAAAAGAAATTTCTGCCTTTTGGCTCCAAAATAAGAAAATTTCTGCTTTTTTATGAAATAAGTGAAATTTCTGCAATTTTGCCCCAAAATAAGTTAAATTTCTGAGTTTTGCCCTAAAATAAGGAGAATTTCTGTCTTTTTGCCCCAACATATAGGGAATATCTGCCTTTTTGCCCCACAATTAGGGGAATTTCTGCAATTTTGCTCAAAAATACGGGAAATTTCTGCCTTTTTTGTCCAAAAATAATAAGAATGCATACCTTTTTGCCATAAAAAAGGGAAATTTCTTCATTTTTGCTCCAAAATGAGGGGAATTTCTGCTTTTATGTCTCTAAATAAGTGGAATTTCTGTCTTTTTCTCCCTAAACAAAGGGAATTTCTGTCTTTTTTGCCCCAAAATAAGGAAAATTTCTGACTTATTACCCTGAAATAAGTGAAATTTCTGCAATTTTGCCCCAAAATAAGTGAAATTTCTGCCTTTTTACCCCCAAATAAGGGGAATTTCAGCATTTTTACCTCAAAATGAAGGGGAATTTCTGCATGTTTGCCCCAAAATATGGGAATTTTCTGACTTTTTGCCCAAAATAAGAAAAATTTCTGCAATTTTTACCAAAATTTGGGAAATTTCTGCTTTTTGCCCCAAAATAAGAAAATTTCTGCTTTTTTTCCCTGAAATAAGTGAAATTTCTCTAATTTTGCCACAAAATAAGTGAAATTTCTGCACTTTTGCCACAAAATAAGGGAAATTTCTGGAATTTTGCCCCAAAATGAGTGGAATTTCTGAGTTTCCCCAAAATAAGGAGAATTTCTGTCTTTTTGCCCCAACATATAGGGAATTTCTGCCTTTGTGCCCCACAATTAGGGGAATTTCTGCAATTTTGCTCCAAAATACGGGGAATTTCTGCCTTTTTTGTCCGAAAATAATAAGAATGCATACCTTTTTGCCATAAAAAAGGGAAATTTCTTCATTTTTGCTCCAAAATGAGGGGAATTTCTGCTTTTATGCCTCTAAATAAGTGGAATTTGTGTCTTTTTCTCCAAAAACAAAGGGAATTTCTGTCTTTTTTGCCCCAAAATAAGGAAAATTTCTGACTTATTACCCTGAAATAAGTGAAATTTCTGCAATTTTGCCCCAAAATAAGTGAAATTTCTGCAATTTTGCCCAAAAATAAGGGAAATTTCTGGGTTTTTGCGCCAAAATAAGTGGAATTTCTGAGTTTTGCCCAAAAATAAGGAGAATTTCTTTTTTTTGCCCCAACATATAAGGAATTTCTGCCTTTTTGCCCCACAATTAGGGGAATTTCTGCAATTTTGCTCCAAAATACGGGGAATTTCTGGTTTTTAGCCTGAAAATAAGGGGAATGTATACCTTTTGCCACAAAAAAGAGAAATTTCTTTATTTTTGCTCCAAAATAAAAAGAAAGTTCTGCTTTTTTGCCTCTAAAAAAGTGGAATATCTGTCTTTTTCCCCAAAAACAAAGGGAATTTCTGTCTTTTTGCCCCAAAATAAGGAAAATTTCTGACTGATTACCCTGAAATAAGTGAAATTTTTGCAATTTTGCCCCAAAATAAGGAAATTTCTGCCTTTTTGCCCCCAAATAAGGGGAATTTCAGCCTTTTTACTCAAAATAAAAGGAATTTCTGCATTTTTGCCCCAAAATATGGAAAATTTCTGCCTTTTTGCTCCAAAATAAGAAAAATTTCTGCAATTTCATACCAAAATAAAAGAAATTTCTGCCTTTTTGCCCCAAAATAAGAAAATTTCTGCTTTTTTTTGAAATAAGTGAAATTTCTGCAATTTTGCTCCAAAATAAGTGTAATTTCTGCAATTTTGCCCCAATATAAGTGAAATTTATGGAATTTTGCTCCAAAATAAGTGGAATTTCTATGTTTTGCCCCAAAATAAGGAGAATTTCTGTCTTTTTGCCCCAACATTTAGGGAATTTCTGCCTTTTTGCCCCACAATTAGGGGAATTTCTACAATTTTGCTCCAAAATATGGGGAATTTCTGCCTTTTTGCGCGAAAATAAGAAGAATGCATAGCTTTTTGCCATAAAAAAAGGAAATTTCTTCATTTTTGCTCCAAAATAAAGGGAATTTCTGCTTTTTTGCATTTAAATAAGTGGAATTTCTGTCTTTTTCCCACAAAACAAAGGGAATTTCTGTCTTTTTTGCCCCAAAATAAGGAAAAATTCTGACTTATTACCCTGAAATAAGTGAAATTTCTGCAATTTTTCCCCAAAATAAGGGAAATTTCTGCCTTTTTGCTCCCAAATAACGGAAATTTCAGCTTTTTACCTCAAAATAAGGGGAATTTCTGCATTTTTGCCACAAAATATTAGGAATTTCTGCGTTTTTGCCTCTAAATAAGTGGAATTTCTGTCTTTTTCCCCCAAAACAAAGGGAATTTCTGTTTTTTGGCCCCAAAATAAGGAAAATTTCTGACTTATTACCCTGAAATAAGTGAAATTTCTGCAATTTTGCCCCAAAATAAGAGAAATTTCTGCCTTTTTGCCCCCAAATAAGGAGAATTTCATCCTTTTAACTCAAAATAAAAAAAAAATTTCTGCATTTTTGCCCCAAAATATGGGAAATTTCTGCCTTTTTGCCCCAAAATAAGAAAAAATTCTGCAATTTTGTAACAAAATAAAAGAAATTTCTGCCTTTTGGCTCCAAAATAAGGAAATTTCTGCTTTTTTTATGAAATAAGAGAAATTCCTGCAATTTTGCCCCAAAATAAGTTAAATTTCTGAGTTTTTCCCTAAAATAAGGAGAATTTCTGTCTTTTTGCCCCAACATATAGGGAATTTCTGCCTTTGTGCCCCACAATTAGGGGAATTTCTGCAATTTTGCTCCAAAATACGGGGAATTTCTGCCTTTTTTGTCCGAAAATAATAAGAATGCATACCTTTTTGCCATAAAAAAGGGAAATTTCTTCATTTTTGCTCCAAAATGAGGGGAATTTCTGCTTTTATGCCTCTAAATAAGTGGAATTTGTGTCTTTTTCTCCAAAAACAAAGGGAATTTCTGTCTTTTTTGCCCCAAAATAAGGAAAATTTCTGACTTATTACACTGAAATAAGTGAAATTTCTGCAATTTTGCCCCAAAATAAGGGAAATTTCTGCCTTTTTGACCCCAAATAAAGGGAATTTCAGCCTTTTAACTCAAAATAAAAAAAAAATTCTGCATTTTTGCCCTAAAATATAAGAAATTTCTGCCTTTTTGCCCCAAAATAAGAAAAAATTCTGCAATTTTGTAACAAAATAAAAGAAATTTCTGCCTTTTGGCTCCAAAATAAGAAAATTTCTGCTTTTTTATGAAATAAGTGAAATTTCTGCAATTTTGCCCCAAAATAAGTTAAATTTCTGAGTTTTGCCCTAAAATAAGGAGAATTTCTGTCTTTTTGCCCCAACATATAGGGAATATCTGCCTTTTTGCCCCACAATTAGGGGAATTTCTGCAATTTTGCTCAAAAATACGGGAAATTTCTGCCTTTTTTGTCCAAAAATAATAAGAATGCATACCTTTTTGCCATAAAAAAGGGAAATTTCTTCATTTTTGCTCCAAAATGAGGGGAATTTCTGCTTTTATGTCTCTAAATAAGTGGAATTTCTGTCTTTTTCTCCCTAAACAAAGGGAATTTCTGTCTTTTTTGCCCCAAAATAAGGAAAATTTCTGACTTATTACCCTGAAATAAGTGAAATTTCTGCAATTTTGCCCCAAAATAAGTGAAATTTCTGCCTTTTTACCCCCAAATAAGGGGAATTTCAGCATTTTTACCTCAAAATGAAGGGGAATTTCTGCATGTTTGCCCCAAAATATGGGAATTTTCTGACTTTTTGCCCAAAATAAGAAAAATTTCTGCAATTTTTACCAAAATTTGGGAAATTTCTGCTTTTTGCCCCAAAATAAGAAAATTTCTGCTTTTTTTCCCTGAAATAAGTGAAATTTCTCTAATTTTGCCACAAAATAAGTGAAATTTCTGCACTTTTGCCACAAAATAAGGGAAATTTCTGGAATTTTGCCCCAAAATGAGTGGAATTTCTGAGTTTCCCCAAAATAAGGAGAATTTCTGTCTTTTTGCCCCAACATATAGGGAATTTCTGCCTTTGTGCCCCACAATTAGGGGAATTTCTGCAATTTTGCTCCAAAATACGGGGAATTTCTGCCTTTTTTGTCCGAAAATAATAAGAATGCATACCTTTTTGCCATAAAAAAGGGAAATTTCTTCATTTTTGCTCCAAAATGAGGGGAATTTCTGCTTTTATGCCTCTAAATAAGTGGAATTTGTGTCTTTTTCTCCAAAAACAAAGGGAATTTCTGTCTTTTTTGCCCCAAAATAAGGAAAATTTCTGACTTATTACCCTGAAATAAGTGAAATTTCTGCAATTTTGCCCCAAAATAAGAGTAATTTCTGCCTTTTTGCCCCCAAATAAGGGGAATTTCAGCCTCTTAACTCAAAATAAAAAAAAATTTCTGCATTTTTGCCCCAAAATATGGGAAATTTCTGCCTTTTTTCCCCAAAATAAGAAAAAATTCTGCAATTTTGTAACAAAATAAAAGAAATTTCTGCCTTTTTGCCCCCAAATAAGGGGAATTTCAGCCTTTTAACTCAAAATAAAAAAAAATTTCTGCATTTTTGCCCCAAAATATGGGAAATTTCTGCCTTTTTGCCCCAAAATAAGAAAAAATTCTGCAATTTCAGCCTTTTTACCTCAAAATGAAGGGGAATTTCTGCATGTTTGCCCCAAAATATGGGAAATTTTTGACTTTTTGCCCAAAATAAGAAAAATTTCTGCAATTTTGTACCAAAATATGGGAAATTTCTGCCTTTTTCCCCAAAATAAGAAAATTTCTGCTTTTTTTCCCTGAAATAAGTGAAATTTCTCTAATTTTGCCACAAAATAAGTGAAATTTCTGCAATTTTGCCCCAAAATAAGGGAAATTTCTGGAATTTTGCCCCAAAATGAGTGGAATTTTTGAGTTTTCCCAAAATAAGGAGAATTTCTGTCTTTTTGCCCCAACATATAGGGAATTTCTGCATTTTTGCCCCACAATTAGGTTAATTTCTGTAATTTTGCTCCAAAATATGGGGAATTTCTGCCTTTTTGCCCGAAAATAAGAAGAATGCATACCTTTTTCCATAAAAAAGGGAAATTTCTGTAATTTTGCTCCAAAATAAGGGGAATTTCTGCTTTTTTGCCTCTAAATAAGTGGAATTTATGTATTTTTCCCCCAAAACAAAGGGAATTTCTGATTTTTTGCCCAAAATAAGGAAAATTTCTTTCTTATTACCCTGAAATAAGTGACATTTCTGCAATTTTGCCCCAAAATAAGGGAAATTATTGCTTTTTTGCCTCCAAATAAGGGGAATTTCAGCATTTTTACCTCAAAATAAGGGGAATTTCTGCATTTTTGCCACAAAATATTAGGAATTTCTGCTTTTTGCCCCAAAATAAGGAAAATTTCTGCCTTTTTTTACTGAAATAAGTGAAATTTCTGCAATTTTGCCCCAAAATAAGTGAAATTTCTGCAATTTTGCCCAAAAATAAGGGAAATTTCTGGAATTTTGCGCCAAAATAAGTGGAATTTCTGAGTTTTGCCCAAAAATAAGGAGAATTTCTTTTTTTTGCCCCAACATATAAGGAATTTCTGCCTTTTTGCCCCACAATTAGGGGAATTTCTGCAATTTTGCTCCAAAATACGGGGAATTTCTGGTTTTTAGCCTGAAAATAAGGGGAATGTATACCTTTTGCCACAAAAAAGAGAAATTTCTTTATTTTTGCTCCAAAATAAAAAGAAAGTTCTGCTTTTTTGCCTCTAAAAAAGTGGAATATCTGTCTTTTTCCCCAAAAACAAAGGGAATTTCTGTCTTTTTGCCCCAAAATAAGGAAAATTTCTGACTGATTACCCTGAAATAAGTGAAATTTTTGCAATTTTGCCCCAAAATAAGGAAATTTCTGCCTTTTTGCCCCCAAATAAGGGGAATTTCAGCCTTTTTACTCAAAATAAAGGGAATTTCTGCATTTTTGCCCCAAAATATGGAAAATTTCTGCCTTTTTGCTCCAAAATAAGAAAAATTTCTGCAATTTCATACCAAAATAAAAGAAATTTCTGCCTTTTTGCCCCAAAATAAGAAAATTTCTGCTTTTTTTTGAAATAAGTGAAATTTCTGCAATTTTGCTCCAAAATAAGTGTAATTTCTGCAATTTTGCCCCAATATAAGTGAAATTTATAGAATTTTGCTCCAAAATAAGTGGAATTTCTATGTTTTGCCCCAAAATAAGGAGAATTTCTGTCTTTTTGCCCCAACATTTAGGGAATTTCTGCCGTTTTGCCCCACAATTAGGGGAATTTCTACAATTTTGCTCCAAAATATGGGGAATTTCTGCCTTTTTGCGCGAAAATAAGAAGAATGCATAGCTTTTTGCCATAAAAAAAGGAAATTTCTTCATTTTTGCTCCAAAATAAAGGGAATTTCTGCTTTTTTGCATTTAAATAAGTGGAATTTCTGTCTTTTTCCCACAAAACAAAGAGAATTTCTGTCTTTTTTGCCCCAAAATAAGGAAAAATTCTGACTTATTACCCTGAAATAAGTGAAATTTCTGCAATTTTTCCCCAAAATAAGGGAAATTTCTGCCTTTTTGCTCCCAAATAACGGAAATTTCAGCTTTTTACCTCAAAATAAGGGGAATTTCTGCATTTTTGCCACAAAATATTAGGAATTTCTGCGTTTTTGCCTCTAAATAATTGGAATTTCTGTCTTTTTCCCCCAAAACAAAGGGAATTTCTGTTTTTTGGCTCCAAAATAAGGAAAATTTCTGACTTATTACCCTGAAATAAGTGAAATTTCTGCAATTTTGCCCCAAAATAAGAGAAATTTCTGCCTTTTTGCCCCCAAATAAGGAGAATTTCAGCCTTTTAACTCAAAATAAAAAAAAAAATTCTGCATTTTTGCCCCAAAATATGGGAAATTTCTGCCTTTTTGCCCCAAAATAAGAAAAAATTCTGCAATTTTTTAACAAAATAAAAGAAATTTCTGCCTTTTGGCTCCAAAATAAGGAAATTTCTGCTTTTTTTATGAAATAAGAGAAATTCCTGCAATTTTGCCCCAAAATAAGTTAAATTTCTGAGTTTTTCCCTAAAATAAGGAGAATTTCTGTCTTTTTGCCCCAACATATAGGGAATTTCTGCCTTTGTGCCCCACAATTAGGGGAATTTCTGCAATTTTGCTCCAAAATACGGGGAATTTCTGCCTTTTTTGTCCGAAAATAATAAGAATGCATACCTTTTTGCCATAAAAAAGGGAAATTTCTTCATTTTTGCTCCAAAATGAGGGGAATTTCTGCTTTTATGCCTCTAAATAAGTGGAATTTGTGTCTTTTTCTCCAAAAACAAAGGGAATTTCTGTCTTTTTTGCCCCAAAATAAGGGAAATTTCTGACTTATTACACTGAAATAAGTGAAATTTCTGCAATTTTGCCCCAAAATAAGGGAAATTTCTGCCTTTTTGACCCCAAATAAAGGGAATTTCAGCCTTTTAACTCAAAATAAAAAAAAATTTTCTGCATTTTTGCCCTAAAATATAAGAAATTTCTGCCTTTTTGCCCCAAAATAAGAAAAAATTCTGCAATTTTGTAACAAAATAAAAGAAATTTCTGCCTTTTGGCTCCAAAATAAGAAAATTTCTGCTTTTTTATGAAATAAGTGAAATTTCTGCAATTTTGCCCCAAAATAAGTTAAATTTCTGAGTTTTGCCCTAAAATAAGGAGAATTTCTGTCTTTTTGCCCCAACATATAGGGAATATCTGCCTTTTTGCCCCACAATTAGGGGAATTTCTGCAATTTTGCTCAAAAATACGGGAAATTTCTGCCTTTTTTGTCCAAAAATAATAAGAATGCATACCTTTTTGCCATAAAAAAGGGAAATTTCTCCATTTTTGCTCCAAAATGAGGGGAATTTCTGCTTTTATGCCTCTAAATAAGTGGAATTTCTGTCTTTTTCTCCCTAAACAAAGGGAATTTCTGTCTTTTTTGCCCCAAAATAAGGAAAATTTCTGACTTATTACCCTGAAATAAGTGAAATTTCTGCAATTTTGCCCCAAAATAAGTGAAATTTCTGCCTTTTTACCCCCAAATAAGGGGAATTTCAGCATTTTTACCTCAAAATGAAGGGGAATTTCTGCATGTTTGCCCCAAAATATGGGAATTTTCTGACTTTTTGCCCAAAATAAGAAAAATTTCTGCAATTTTTACCAAAATTTGGGAAATTTCTGCTTTTTTGCCCCAAAATAAGAAAATTTCTGCTTTTTTTCCCTGAAATAAGTGAAATTTCTCTAATTTTGCCACAAAATAAGTGAAATTTCTGCACTTTTGCCACAAAATAAGGGAAATTTCTGGAATTTTGCCCCAAAATGAGTGGAATTTCTGAGTTTCCCCAAAATAAGGAGAATTTCTGTCTTTTTGCCCCAACATATAGGGAATTTCTGCATTTTTGCCCCACAATTAGGTTAATTTCTGCAATTTTGCTCCAAAATACGGGGAATTTCTGCCTTTTTGCCCGAAAATAAGAAGAATGCATACCTTTTTCCATATAAAAGGGAAATTTCTGTAATTTAGCTCCAAAATAAGGGGAATTTCTGCTTTTTGGCCTCTAAATATGTGGAATTTCGGTCTTTTTGCCCCAAAAGAAGGGGAATTTCTGTCTTTTTTGCACCAAAATAAGGAAATTTTCTGACTTATTACCCTGAAATAAGTGAAATTTCTGCAATTTTGCCACAAAATAAGGGAAATTTCTGCCTTTTTGATCCCAAATAAGAGGAATTTCACCCTTTTACCTCAAAATAAGGGGAATTTCTGCCTTTTTGCTACAAAATATTAGGAATTTCTGCCTTTTTGCCCCAAAATAAGGAAAATTTCTGCCTTTTTTCCCTGCCATAAGTGAAATTTCTGCAATTTTGCCCCAAAATAAGGGAAATCTCTGGAATTTTGCCCCAAAATATGTGGAATTTCTGAGTTTTGCCCCCAAATAAGGAGAATTTCTGTCTTTTTGCCCCAACATATAGGGAATTTCTGCCTTTTTGCCCCACAATTAGGGGAATTTCTGCAATTTTGCTTCAAAATACGGGGAATTTCTGCCTTTTTGCCCGAAAATAAGAAGAATGCATAACTTTTTGCCATAAAAAAGGGAAATTTCTTCATTTTTGCTCCAAAATAATGGAAATTCTGCTTTTTTGCCTCTAAATAAGTGGAATTTCTGTCTTTTTCCCCCAAAACAAAAGTAATTTCTGTCTTTTTTGCCCCCAAATAGGAAAATTTCTGACTGATTACCCTGAAGTAAGTGAAATTTCTGCAATTTTGAACCAAAATAAGGAAAATTTTTGCTTTTTTGCCTCTAAATAAGTGGAATTTATGTATTTTGTCCCCAAAAAAAGGGAATTTCTGTCTTTTTTTCCCAAAATAAGGAAAATTTCTGACTTATTACCCTGAAATAAGTGAAATTTCTGCAATATTGCCCGAAAATAAGGGAAATTACTGCTTTTTTGCCCCCAAATAAGGGGAATTTCAGCATTTTTACCTCAAAATAAAAGGAATTTCTGCATTTTTGCCACAAAATATTAGGAATTTCTGCCTTTTTGCCCCAAAATAAAAAAAATTTCTGCCTTTTTTCACTGAAATAAGTGAAATTTCTGCAATTTTGCCCCAAAATAAGGGAAATCTCTGGAATTTTGCCCCAAAATAAGTGGAATTTCTGAGTTTTGCCCCAAAATAAGGAGAAATTCTTTTTTTTGCCCTAACATATAGGGAATTTCTGCCTTTTCGCCCCACAATTAGGGGAATTTCTGCAATTTTGCTCCAAAATACGGGGAATTTTTGCTTTTTAGCCTGAAAATAAGGGGAATGTATATCTTTTGCCATAAAAAGAGAAATTTCTTTATTTTGCTCCAAAATAAAAAGAAAGTTCTGCTTTTTTGCCTCTAAAAAAGTGGAATATCTGTCTTTTTCCCCAAAAACAAAGGGAATTTCTGTCTTTTTGCCCCAAAATAAGGAAAATTTCTGACTGATTACCCTGAAATAAGTGAAATTTTTGCAATTTTGCCCCAAAATAAGAAAATTTCTGCCTTTTTGCCCCCAATTAAGGGGAATTTCAGCCTTTTTACTCAAAATAAGGGGAATTTCTGCATATTTGCCCCAAAATATGGAAAATTTCTGCCTTTTTGCTCCAAAATAAGAAAAATTTCTGCTATTTTGTACCAAAATAAAAGAAATTTCTGCCTTTTTGCCCCAAAATAAAAAAATTTCTGCTTTTTTTTTTGAAATAAGTGAAATTTCTGCAATTTTGCTCCAAAATAAGTGTAATTTCTGCAATTTTGCCCCAATATAAGTGAAATTTCTGGAATTTTGCTCCGAAATAAGTGGAATTTCTGAGTTTTGCCCCAAAATAAGGAGAATTTCTGTCTTTTTGCCCCAACATTTAGGGAATTTCTGCCTTTTTGCCCCACCATTAGAGGAATTTCTGCAATTTTGCTCCAAAATATGGGGAATTTCTGCCTTTTTGCTCAAAAATAAGAAGAATGCATAGCTTTTTGCCATAAAAAAGGGAAATTTTTTCATTTTTGCTCCAAAATAAAGGGAATTTCTGCTTTTTTGCATCTAAATAAGTGGAATTACTTTTTCCCCCAAAACAAAGGGAATTTCTGTTTTTTTTGCCCCAAAATAAGGAAAATTTCTGACTTATTACCCTGAAATAAGTGAAATTTCTGCAATTTTGCCCCAAAATAAGAGAAATTTCTGCCTTTATGCTCCCAAATAAAGGGAATTTCAGCCTTTTAACCTCAAAATAAGGGGAATTTCTGCATTTTTGCCACAAAATATTAGGAATTTCTGCCTTTTTGCCTCTAAATAAGTGGAATTTCTGTATTTTTCCCCCAAAACAAAGGGAATTTCTGTTTTTTGGCCCCAAAATAAAGGAAATTCCTGACTTATTACCCTGACATAAGTGAAATTTCTGCAATTTTGCCCCAAAATAAGAGAAATTTCTGCCTTTTTGCCCCCAAATAAAAGGAATTTCAGCCTTTTACCTCAAAATAAAAGAAATTTCTGCATTTTTGCCCCAAAATATGGGAAATTTCTGCCTTTTTGCCCCAAAATAAGAAAAAATTCTGCAATTTTGTAACAAAATAAAAGAAATTTCTGACTTTTGGCCCCAAAATAAGAAAATTTCTGCTATTTTTTCTGAAATAAGTGAAATTTCTGCAATTTTGCCCCCAAATAAGAGAAATTTCTGCCTTTTTGCTCCCAAATAAAGGGAATTTCAGCCTTTTAACCTCAAAATAAGGGGAATTTCTGCATTTTTGCGACAAAATATTAGGAATTTCTGCCTTTTTGCCTCTAAATAAGTGGAATTTCTGTATTTTTTCCCCAAAACAAAGGGAATCTCTGTTTTTTGGCCCCAAAATAAAGGAAATTCCTGACTTATTACCCTGACATAAGTAAATTTCTGCAATTTTACCCCAAAATAAGAGAAATTTCTGCCTTTTTGCCCCCAAATAAAAGGAATTTCAGCCTTTTACCTCAAAATAAAAGAAATTTCTGCATTTTTGCCCCAAAATATGGGAAATTTCTGCCTTTTTGCCCCAAAAAAGAAAAAATTCTGCAATTTTGTAACAAAATAAAAGAAATTTCTGACTTTTGGCCCCAAAATAAGAAAATTTCTGCTTTTTTTTCTAAAATAAGTGAAATTTCTGCAATTTTGCCCCAAAATACATTAAATTTCTGAGTTTTGCCTTAAAATAAAAAGAATTTCTGTCTTTTTGCCCCAACATATAGGGAATTTCTGCCTTTTTGCCCCACAATTAGGGTTATTTCTGCAATTTTGCTCCGAAATACGAGGAATTTCTGCCTTCTTTGTCCAAAAATAATAAGAATGCATACCTTTTTGCCATAAAAAAGGGAAATTTCTTCATTTTTGCTCCAAAATGAGGGGAATTTCTGCTTTTATGCCTCTAAATAAGTGGAATTTCTGTCTTTTTCCCCCATAACAAAGGGAATTTCTGTCTTTTTTGCCCCAAAATAAAGAAAATTTCTGACTTATTACCCTAAAATGAGTGAAATTTCTGCAATTTTGCCCCAAAATAAGGGAAATTTCTGCCTTTTTACCCCCAAATATGGGGAATTTCACCCTTTTTACCTCAAAATAAAGGAATTTCTGCATGTTTGCCCCAAAATATGGGAAATTTCTGCTTTTTTGCCCAAAATAAGAAAAATTTCTGCAATTTTGTACCAAAATATGGGAAATTTCTGCCTTTTTGCCCCAAAATAAGAAAATTTCTGCTTTTTTTCCCTGAAATAAGTGAAATTTCTGCAATTTTTCCCCAAAATAAGGGAAATTTCTGGAATTTTGCCCCAAAATAAGTGGAATTTCTGAGTTTTGCCCCAAATTAAGGAGAATTTCTGATTTTTGCCCTAACATATAGGGAATTTCTGCCCTTTTGCCCCACAATTAGGAGAATTTCTGCAATTTTGCTCCAAAATACGGGGAATTTCTGCTTTTTAGCCTGAAAATAAGGGGAATGTATACCTTTTGCAACAAAAAAGAGAAATTTCTTCATTTTTGCTCCAAAATAAAAGGAATTTCTGCTTCTTGGCTCTAAAAAAGTGGAATTTCTATCTTTTTCCCCAAAACCAAAGAGAATTTCTTTCTTCTTGCCCCAAAATAAGGAAAATTTCTGACTGATTACCCTGAAATAAGTGAAATTTTTGCAATTTTGCCTCAACATAAGGAAATTTCTGCCTTTTTGCCCCCAATTAACTGGAATTTCAGCCTTTTTTCTCAAAATAAGGGGAATTTCTGCATTTTTGCCACAAAATATAAGAAATTTCTGCCTTTTTGCTCCAAAATAAGAAAAATTTCTGCAATTTTGTACCAAAATAAAAACTTTCTGCCTTTTTGCCCCAAAATAATATAATTTCTGCTTTTTTTTTTGAAATAAGTGAAATTTCTGCAATTTTGCCCCAAAATATGTGTAATTTCTGCAATTTTGCCCCAAAATAAGTGAAATTTCTGGAATTTTGCTCCGAAATAAGTGGAATTTCTAAGTTTTGCCCCAAAATAAAGAGAATTTCTGTTTTTTGCCCCAACATATAGGGAATTTCTGCCTTTTTGCCCCACAATTAGGGAAATTTCTGCAATTTTGCTCCAAAATATGGGGAATTTCTGCCTTTTTGCCCGAAAATAAGAAGAATGTATAGCTTTTTGCCATAAAAAAGGGAAATTTCTTCATTTTTGCTCCAAAATATGGGGAATTTCTGCTTTTTTTGCATCTAAATAAGTGGAATTCCTTTTTCCCCCAAAACAAAGGGAATTTCTTTCTTTTTTGCCCCAAAATAAGAAAAATTTCTGACTTATTACCCTGAATTAAGTGAAATTTTTGCAATCTTGCCCCAAAATAAGGGAAATTTCTGCCTTTTTGCTCCCAAATAAGGGGAATTTCAGCCTTTTTACCTCAAAATAAGGGGAATTTCTGCATTTTTCCACAAAATATTAGTAATTTCTGACTTTTTGCCTCTAAATAAGTAAAATTTCTTCCTTTTTTCACTGAAATAAGTGAAATTTTTGCAATTTTTCCCAAAATAAAGGGAATTTCTGCTTTTTTGCCTCTAAATAAGTGGAATTTATGTATTGTTCCCCCAAAACAAAAGGAATTTCTGTTTTTTTTTGCCCGATGATAAGGAAAATTTCTGACTTATTACCCTGAAGTAAGTGAAATTTCTGCACTTTTGCCCCAAAATAAGGGGAATTTCTGCTTTTTTGCCTCTAAATAAGTGGAATTTATGTATTTTTCCCCCAAAACAAAGGGAATTTCTGTCTTTTTTTGCCCAAAATAAGGAAAATTTCTGACTTATTACCCTTAAATAAGTGAAATTTCTGCAATTTTGCCCCCAAATAATAGAAATTTCTGCATTTTTGCCCACAAAAAGGGGAATTTCAGCCTTTTTACCTCAAAATAAGGGGAAATTCTGCATTTTGTCCACAAAATATTAGGAATTTCTGACTTTTTGCCCCAAAATAAGGAAAATTTCTGCCTTTTTTCACTGAAATAAGTGAAATTTTCGCAATTTTGCCCCAAAATAAGTGAAATTTCTGCAATTTTGCCACAAAATAAGGGAAATTTCTGGAATTTTGCCCCAAAATAAGTGGAATTTCTGAGTTTTGCCCCAAAATAAGGAGAATTTCTGTTTTTTGCCCTAACATATAGGGAATTTCTGCCTTTATGCCCCACAATTAGGGGAATTTCTGCAATTTTGCTCCAAAATACAGGGAATTTCTGCTTTTTAGCCTGAAAATAAGGGGAATGTATACCTTTTGCCACTAAAAAGAGAAATTTCTTCATTTTTTTTCTCCAAAATAAGGGGAATTTCTGCTTTTTTGCATCTAAATAAGTGAAATTTCTGTCTTTTTCCCCCAAAACAAAGGGAATTTGTATTTTTTGCCCCAAAATAAGGAAAATTTCTGACTTATTACCCTGAATTAAGTGAAATTTCTGCAATATTGCCCCAAAATAATGGAAATTTCTGCCTTTTGGCTCCCAAATAAGGGGAATTTCAGCCTTTTTATGTCAAAATAAGGGGAATTTCTGCATTTTTGCATCAAAATATTAGGAATTTCTGTCTTTTTGCCTCTAAAGAAGTGGAATTTCTGTCTTTTTTCCCCAAAAGGAAAAGAATTTCTATTTTTTGGTCCCAAATTAAGGAAAATTTCTGACTTATTACCCTGACATAAGTGAAATTACTGCAATTTTGCCCCAAAATAAGAGAAATTTCTGCCTTTTTGCCCCCAAATAAGGGGATTTTCAGCCTTTTACCTCAAAATAAGAGAAATTTCTGCATATTTGCCCCAAAATATGGGAAATTTCGGCCTTTTTGCCCCAAAATAAGAAAAAATTCTGCAATTTTGTAACAAAATAAAAGAAATTTCTGCCTTTTGGCCCCAAAATAAGAAAATTTCTGCTTTTTTTTTTCTGAAATAAGTGAAATTTCTGCAATTTTGCCCCAAAATACGTTAAATTTCTGAGTTTTGCCCTAAAATAAGTAGAATTTCTGTATTTTTGCCCCAACTTATAGGGAATTTCTGCCTTTTTGCCCCACAATTAGGGGAATTTCTGCAATTTTGCTCCAAAATACGAGGAATTTCTGCCTTTTTTGTTAGAAAATAAGAAGAATGCATAGCTTTTTGCCATAAAAAAGTGAAATTTCTTCATTTTTGCTCCAAAATGAGGGGAATTTCTGCTTTTATGCCTCTAAATAAGTGGAATTTCTGTCTTTTTCCCCCATAACAAAGGGAATTTCTGTCTTTTTTGCCCCAAAATAAAGAAAATTTCTGACTTATTACCCTAAAATGAGTGAAATTTCTGCAATTTTGCCCCAAAATAAGGGAAATTTCTGCCTTTTTACCCCCAAATAAGGGGAATTTCACCCTTTTTACCTCAAAATAAAAGGAATTTCTGCATGTTTGCCCCAAAATATGGGAAATTTCTGCCTTTTTGCCCAAAATAAGAAAAATTTCTGCAATTTTGTACCAAAATATGGGAAATTTCTGCCTTTTTGCCCCAAAATAAGAAAATTTCTGCTTTTTTTCCCTGAAATAAGTGAAATTTCTGCAATTTTTCCCCAAAATAAGGGAAATTTCTGGAATTTTGCCCCAAAATAAGTGGAATTTCTGAGTTTTGCCCCAAATTAAGGAGAATTTCTGTTTTTTGCCCTAACATAAGGAATTTCTGCCCTTTTGCCCCACAATTAGGAGAATTTCTGCAATTTTGCTCCAAAATACGGGGAATTTCTGCTTTTTAGCCTGAAATTAAGGGGAATGTATACCTTTTGCAACAAAAAAGAGAAATTTCTTCATTTTTGCTCCAAAATAAAAGGAATTTCTGCTTCTTTGCCTCTAAAAAAGTGGAATTTCTATATTTTTCCCCAAAACCAAAGGGAATTTCTTTCTTCTTGCCCCAAAATAAGGAAAATTTCTGACTGATTACCCTGAAATAAGTGAAATTTTTGCAATTTTGCCCCAACATAAGTAAATTTCTGCCTTTTTGCCCCCAATTAACTGGAATTTCAGCCTTTTTTCTCAAAATAAGGGGAATTTCTGCATTTTTGCCCCAAAATATAAGAAATTTCTGCCTTTTTGCTCCAAAATAAGAAAAATTTCTGCAATTTTGTACCAAAATAAAAAAAATTTCTGCCTTTTTGCCCCAAAATAATATAATTTCTGCTTTTTTTTTTAAATAAGTGAAATTTCTGCAATTTTGCCCCAAAATATGTGTAATTTCTGCAATTTTGCCCCAAAATAAGTGAAATTTCTGGAATTTTGCTCCGAAATAAGTGGAATTTGTAAGTTTTGCCCCAAAATAAAGAGAATTTCTATTTTTGCCCCAACATATAGGGAATTTCTGCCTTTTTGCCCCACAATTAGGGAAATTTCTGCAATTTTGCTCCAAAATATGGGGAATTTCTGCCTTTTTGCCCGAAAATAAGAAGAATGCATAGCTTTTTGCCATAAAAAAGGGAAATTTCTTCATTTTGCTCCAAAATTAGAGGAATTTCTGCTTTTTTTGCATCTAAATAAGTGGAATTCCTTTTTCCCCCAAAACAAAGGGAATTTCTGTTTTTTTTTGCCCCAAAATAAGAAAAATTTCTGACTTATTACCCTGAAATAAGTGAAATTTCTGCAATCTTGCCCCCAAATAAGGGAAATTTCTGCCTTTTTGCTCCCAAATAAGGGGAATTTCAGCCTTTTTACCTCAAAATAAGGGGAATTTCTGCATTTTTCCACAAAATATTAGTAATTTCTGCCTTTTTGCCTCTAAATAAGTAAAATTTCTTCTTTTTTTCACTGAAATCAGTGAAATTTTTGCAATTTTTCCCAAAATAAAGGGAATTTCTGCTTTTTTGCCTCTAAATAAGTGGAATTTATGTATTGTTCCCTCAAAACAAAGGGAATTTCTGTCTTTTTGCCCGAAAATAAGGAAAATTTCTGACTTATTACCCTGAAGTAACTGAAATTTCTGCAATTTTGCCCCAAAATAAGGGAAATTTCTGCTTTTTTGCCTCTAAATAAGTGGAATTTATGTATTTTTCCCCCAAAACAAAGGGAATTTCTGTCTTTTTTTGCCCAAAATAAGGAAAATTT
This sequence comes from Micromys minutus, assembly GCF_963924665.1. NCBI lineage: Eukaryota > Metazoa > Chordata > Mammalia > Rodentia > Muridae > Micromys > Micromys minutus. Next base: position 1,175,046 of record NW_027667217.1, read on the forward strand.
CTGACTTATTACCCATAATAAGTGAAATTTCTGCAATTTTGCCCCAAAATAATAGAAATTTCTGCATTTTTGCCCACAATGAAGGGGAATTTCAGCCTTTTTACCTCAAAATAAGGGGAATTTCTGCATTTTGTCCACAAAATATTAGGAATTTCTGACTTTTTACCCCAAAATAAGAAAAAATTCTGCAATTTTGTAACAAAATAAAAGATATTTCTGCCTTTTGGCCCCAAAATAAGAAAATTTCTGCTTTTTTTTTCTGAAATAATTGAAATTTCTGCAATTTTGCCCCAAAATAAGTTAAATTTCTGAGTTTTGCCCTAAAATAAGTAGAATTTCTGTCTTTTTGCCCCAACTTATAGGGAATTTCTGCCTTTTTGCCCAACAATTAGGGGAATTTCTGCAATTTTGCTCCAAAATACGAGGAATTTCTGCCTTTTTTGTTAGAAAATAAGAAGAATGCATAGCTTTTTGCCATAAAAAAGTGAAATTTCTTCATTTTTGCTCCTAAATGAGGGGAATTTCTGCTTTTATGCCTCTAAATAAGTGGAATTTCTGTCTTTTTCCCCCATAACAAAGGGAATTTCTGTCTTTTTTGCCCCAAAATAAAGAAAATTTCAGACTTATTACCCTAAAATGAGTGAAATTTCTGCAATTTTGCGCCAAAATAAGGGAAATTTCTGCCTTTTTACCCCCAAATAAGAGGAATTTCAACCTTTTTACCTCAAAATAAAAGGAATTTCTGCATGTTTGCCCCAAAATATGGGAAATTTCTGCCTTTTTGCCCAAAATAAGAAAAATTTCTGCAATTTTGTACCAAAATATGGGAAATTTCTGCCTTTTTGCCCCAAAATAAGAAAATTTCTGCTTTTTTTCCCTGAAATAAGTGAAATTTCTGCAATTTTTCCCCAAAATAAGGGAAATTTCTGGAATTTTGCCCCAAAATAAGAGGAATTTCTGAGTTTTGCCCCAAATTAAGGAGAATTTCTGTTTTTTGCTCTAACATAAGGAATTTCTGCCCTTTTGCCCCACAATTAGGAGAATTTCTGCAATTTTGCTCCAAAATACGGGGAATTTCTGCTTTTTAGCCTGAAAATAAGGGGAATGTATACCTTTTGCAACAAAAAAGAGAAATTTCTTCATTTTTGCTCCAAAATAAAAGGAATTTCTGCTTCTTTGCCTCTAAAAAAGTGGAATTTCTATCTTTTTCCCCAAAACCAAAGGGAATTTCTTTCTTCTTGCCCCAAAATAAGGAAAATTTCTGACTGATTACCCTGAAATAAGTGAAATATTTGCAATTTTGCCCCAACATAAGGAAATTTCTGCCTTTTTGCCCCCAATTAACTGGAATTTCAGCCTTATTTCTCAAAATAAGGGGAATTTCTGCATTTTTGCCCAAAATATAAGAAATTTCTGCCTTTTTGCTCCAAAATAAGAAAAATTTCTGCAATTTTGTACCAAAATAAAAAAAATTTCTGCCTTTTTTCCCCAAAATAATATAATTTCTGCTTTTTTTTTTGAAATAAGTGAAATTTCTGCAATTTTGCCCCAAAATAAGTGTAATTTCTGCAATTTTGCCCCAAAATAAGTGAAATTTCTGGAATTTTGCTCCGAAATAAGTGGAATTTCTAAGTTTTGCCCCAAAATAAAGAGAATTTCTGTTTTTTGCCCCAACATATAGGGAATTTCTGCCTTTTTGCCCCACAATTAGGGAAATTTCTGCAATTTTGCTCCAAAATATGGGGAATTTCTGCCTTTTTGCCCGAAAATAAGAAGAATGCATAGCTTTTTGCCATAAAAAAGGGAAATTTCTTCATTTTGCTCCAAAATTAGAGGAATTTCTGCTTTTTTTGCATCTAAATAAGTGGAATTCCTTTTTCCCCCAAAACAAAGGGAGTTTCTGTCTTTTTTGCCCCAAAATAAGAAAAATTTCTGACTTATTACCCTGAAATAAGTGAAATTTCTGCAATCTTGCCCCAAAATAAGGGAAATTTCTGCCTTTTTGCTCCCAAATAAGGGGAATTTCAGCCTTTTTACCTCAAAATAAGGGGAATTTCTGCATTTTTCCACAAAATATTAGTAATTTCTGCCTTTTTGCCTCTAAATAAGTAAAATTTCTTCTTTTTTTCACTGAAATAAGTGAAATTTTTGCAATTTTTCCCAAAATAAAGGGAATTTCTGCTTTTTTGCCTCTAAATAAGTGGAATTTATGTATTGTTCCCCCAAAACAAAGGGAATTTCTGTCTTTTTGCCCGAAAATAAGGAAAATTTCTGACTTATTACCCTGAAGTAAGTGAAATTTCTGCAATTTTGCCCCAAAATAAGGGGAATTTCTGCTTTTTTGCCTCTAAATAAGTGGAATTTATGTATTTTTCCCCCAAAACAAAGGGAATTTCTGTATTTTTTTGCCCAAAATAAGGAAAATTTCTGACTTATTACCCTTAAATAAGTGAAATTTCTGCAATTTTGCCCCAAAATAATAGAAATTTCTGCATTTTTGCCCACAAATAAGTTTAATTTCAGCCTTTTTACCTCAAAATAAGGGGAATTTCTGCATTTTGTCCACAAAATATTAGGAATTTCTGACTTTTTGCCCCAAAATAAGGAAAATATCTGCCTTTTTTAACTGAAATAAGTGAAATTTTTGCAATTTTGCCCCAAAAAAAGTGAAATTTCTGCAATTTTGCCCCAAAATAAGGGAAATTTCTGGAATTTTGCCCCAAAATAAGTGGAATTTCTGAGTTTTGCCCCAAAATAAGGAGAATTTCTGTTTTTTGCCCTAACATATAGGGAATTTCTGCCTTTATGCCCCACAATTAGGGGAATTTCTGCAATTTTGCTCCAAAATACTGGGAATTTCTGCTTTTTAGCCTGAAAATAAGAGGAATGTATACCTTTTGCCACAGAAAAAGGAAATTTCTTCATTTTTGCTCCAAAATAAAAAAAATTCTGCTTTTTTGCCTCTAAAAAAGTGGAATTTCTGTCTTTTCCCACAAAAAACAAGGGAATTTCTGTCTTTATGCCCCAAAATAACATAAATTTCTGAATTATTACCCTGAAATAATTGAAATTTTTGCAATTTTGCCCCGAAATAAGGAAATTTTAGCCTTTTTGCCCCCAATTAAGTGGAATTTCAGCCTTTTTCCTCAAAATAATGGGAATTTCTGCATTTTTGCCCAAAATAAGGAAAATTTCTGCAATTTTGTACCAAAATATGGGAAATTTCTGCCTTTTTGCTCCAAAATAAGAAAAATTTCTGCAATTTTGTACCAAAATAAAAGAAATTTCTGCCTTTTTGCCCCAAAATAAGAAAATTTCTGCTTTTTATTTAAATAAGTGAAATTTCTGCAATTTTGCCCCAAAATAAGGAAATTTCTGCCTTTTTGCCCCCAATTAAGGGGAATTTCAGCCTTTTTCCTCAAAATAAGGGGAATTTCTGCATTTTTGCCTCAAAATTTAGGAAATTTCTTCCTTTTTGCCCAAAATAAGAAAAATTTCTGCAATTTTGTACCAAAATATGGGAAATTTCTGCCTTTTTGCCCCAAAATAAGAAAATTTCTGCTTTTTTTCCCTGAAATAGGTGAAATTTTTCCAATTTTGCCGCAAAATAAGTGAAATTTCTGCAATTTTGTCCCAAAATTAGGGAAATTTCTGGAATTTTGCCCCAAAATAAGTGGAATTTCTGAGTTTTGCCCCAAAATAAGGAGAATTTCTGTCTTTTTGCCCCAACATATAGGGAATTTCTGCCTTATTGCCCCACATTTAGGTTAATTTCTGCAATTTTGCTCCAAAATACGGGGAATTTCTGCCTTTTTGCCCCCAAATAAGAGGAATTACACCGTTTTACCTAAAAATAATGGGAATTTCTGCATTTTTGCCACAAAATATTAGGAATTTCTGCCTTTTTGCCCCAAAATAAGGAAAATTTCTGCCTTTTGTCCCTGCCATAAGTAAAATTTCTGCAATTTTGCCCCAAAATAAGTGAAATTTCTGCAATTTTGCCCCAAAATAAGGGAAATCTCTGGATTTTTGCCCCCAAATAAGTGGAATTTCTGAGTTTTGCCCCCAAATAAGGAGAATTTCTGTCTTTTTGCCCCAACATACAGGGAATTTTTGCATTTTCGCCCCACAATTAGGGGAATTTCTGCAATTTTGCTCCAAAATACGGGGAATTTCTGCCTTTTTGCCCGAAAATAAGAAGAATGCATAACTTTTTGCCATAAAAAAGGGAAATTTATTCATTTTTGCTCCAAAATAAGGGGAATTTCTGCTTTTTTGCCTCTAAATAAGTGGAATTTCTGTCTTTTTTCCCCAAAACAAAGGTAATTTCTGTCTTTTTTGCCCTAAAATAAGGAGAATTTCTGACTTATTACCCTGAAGTAAGTGAAATTTCTGCAATTTTGCCCCCAAAATAAGGAGAATTTCTGCTTTTTTGCCTCTAAATAAGTGGAATTTATGTATTTTTCCCCCAAAACAAAGGGAATTTCTGTTTTTTTGCCCAAAATAAGGAAAATTTCTGACTTATTACTCTGAAATAAGTGAAATTTTTGCAATTTTGCTCCAAAATAAGGGAATTTTCTGCCTTTTTGCCCCCAAATAAGGGGAATTTTAGCCTTTTTACCTCAAAATAAGGGGAATTTCTGCATTTTTGTCACATAATATCAGGAATTTCTGGCTTTTTGCCCTAAAATAAGGAAAATTTCTGCCTTTTTTTCCTGAAATAAGTGAAATTTCTGCAATTTTGCCCCAAAATAAGTGAAATTTCTGCAATTTTGCCCCAAAATAAGTGAAATTTCTGCAATTTTGCCCCAAAATAAGTGAAATTTCTGGAATTTTGCTCCAAAATAAGTGGAATTTCTGAGTTTTGCCCCAAAATAAGGAGAATTTCTGTCTTTTTGCCCTAACATATAGGGAATTTCTGCCTATTTGCCCGAAAATAAGAAGAATGCATAGCTTTTTGCAATAAAAAAAGGGAAATTTCTTCATTTTTGCTCCAAAGTAAAGGGAATTTCTGCTTTTTGCATCTAAATAAGTGGAATTTCTGTCTTTTTCCCCCAAAACAAAAGGAATTTCTGTCTTTTTTGCCCCAAAATAAGGAAAATTTCTGACTTATTACCCTGAAATAAGTGAAATTTCTGCAATTTTGCTCCAAACTAATGGAAATTTCTGCCTTTTTGCTCCCAAATAAGGGGAATTTCAGCATTTTTACCTCAAAATAAGGGGAATTTCTGCATTTTTGCCACAAAATATTAGGAATTTCGGTCTTTTTGCCTCTAAAGAAGAAGAATTTCTGTCTTTTTCCCCCAAAACAAAGGGAATTTTTATTTTTTGGTCCCAAAATAAGGAAAATTTGTGACTTATTACCCTGACATAAGTGAAATTTCTGCAATTTTGCCCCAAAATAAGAGAAATTTCTGCCTTTTTGCCCCTAAATAAGGGGATTTTCAGCCTTTTACCTCAAAATAAGAGAAATTTCTGCATTTTTGCCACAAAATATGGGAAATTTCTTCCTTTTTGCCCCAAAATAAGAAAAAATTCTGCAATTTTGTAACAAAATAAAAGAAATTTCTGACTTTTGGCCCCAAAATAAGAAAATTTCTGCTTTTTTTTCTAAAATAAGTGAAATTTCTGCAATTTTGCCCCAAAATACATTAAATTTCTGAGTTTTGCCTTAAAATAAAAAGAATTTCTGTCTTTTTGCCCCAACATATAGGGAATTTCTGCCTTTTTGCCCCACAATTAGGGGAATTTCTGCAATTTTGCTCCAAAATACGAGGAATTTATGCCTTTTTTGTCGAAAATAAGAAGAATGCATAGCTTTTTGACATAAAAAAGTGAAATTTCTTCATTTTTGCTTCAAAATGAGGGGAATTTCTGCTTTTATGCCTCTAAATAAGTGGAATTTCTGTCTTTTTTCCCCATAACAAAGGGAATTTCTGTCTTTTTTTCCCCAAAATATAGAAAATTTCTGACTTATTACCCTGAAATAAGTGAAATTTCTGCAATTTTGCCCCAAAATAAGGGAAATTTCTGCCTTTTTACCCCCAAATAAGGGGAATTTCAGCCTTTTTACCTCAAAATAAGGGGAATTTCTGAATGTTTGCCCCAAAATATGGGAAATTTCTGCTTTTTTGCCCAAAATAAGAAAAATTTCTGCAATTGTGTACCAAAATATGGGAAATTTCTGCCTTTTTGCCCCAAAATAAGAAAATTTCTGCTTTTTTTCCCTGAAATAAGTGAAATTTCTGCAACTTTTCCCCAAAATAAGTGAAATTTCTGAAATTTTCCTCCGAAATAAGAGGAATTTCTAAGTTTTGCCCCAAAATAAAGAGAATTTCTGTTTTTGCCCCAACATATAGGGAATTTCTGCCATTTTGCCCAACAATTAGGGGAATTTCTGCAATTTTGCTCCAAAATATGGGGAATTTCTGCCTTTTTGCCCGAAAATAAGAAGAATGCATAGCTTTTTGCCATAAAAAGGGAAATTTCTTCATTTTTGCTCCAAAATAAGGGGAATTTCTGCTTTTTTTGCATCTAAATAAGTGGAATTTTTTTTCCCCCAAAATAAAGGGAATTTCTGTCTTTTTTGCCCCAAAGAAAGGAAAATTTCTGACTTATTACCCTGAAATAAGTGAAATTTCTGCAATTTTGCCCCAAAATAAAAGAAATTTCTGCCTTTTTGCTCCCAAATAAGGGGAATTTTAGCCTTTTAACCTCAAAATAAGGGGAATTTCTGCATTTTCCACAAAATATTAGGAATTTCTGCCTTTTTAGCTCTAAATAAGGAAAATTTCTGCCTTTTTTCACTGAAATAAGTGAAATTTTTGCAATTTTGCCCCAAAATAAAAAGAATTTCTGCTTTTTGCCTCTAAATAAGTGGAATTTATGTATTTTTCCCCCAAAACAAAGGGAATTTCGGTCTTTTTTGCCCGAAAATAAGGAAAATTTCTGACTTATTACTCTGAAATAAGTGAAATTTCTGCAATTTTGCCGCCAAAACAAGGGAAATTTGTGCCTTTTTACTTCCAAATAAGGGGAATTTCAGCCTTTTTCCCTCAAAATAAGGGGAATTTCTGCATGTTTGCCCCAAAATATGGGAAATTTCTGCCTTTTTGCCCAAATTAAGAAAAATTTCTGCAATTTTGTACCAAAATATTGGAAATTTCTGCCTTTTTGCCATAAAATAAAAAAATTTCTGCTTTTTTTCCCTGAAATAAGTGAAATTTCAGCAATTTTGCCCCAAAATAAGGGAAATTTCTGGAATTTTGCCCCAACATAAGTGGAATTTCTGAGTTTTGCCCCAAAATAAAAAGAATTTCTGGTTTTTGCCCTAACATATATGGAATTTCTGCCTTTTTGCCCCACAATTAGGATAATTTCTGCAATTTTGCTCCAAAATACAGGGAATTTCTGCTTTTTAGCCTGAAAATAAGGGGAATGTATACCTTTTGCCACAAAAAAGAGAAATTTCTTCATTTTTGCTCCAAAATAAAACGAATTTCTGCTTTTTTGCCTCTAAAAATGTGGAATTTCTATATTTTTCCCCAAAACCAAAGAGAATTTCTTTCTTTTTGCCCCAAAATAAGAAAAATTTCTGACTGATTACCCTAAAATGAGTGAAATTTTTGAAATTTTGCCCCAAAATAAGGAAATTTCTGCCTTTTTGCCCCCAATTAACTGGAATTTCAGCCTTTTTCCTCAAAATAAGGGGAATTTCTTCATTTTTGCCCCAAAATATAAGAAATTTCTGCCTTTTTGCTCCAAATAAAAAAAATTTCTGCAATTTTGTACCAAAATAGAAGAAATTTCTGCCTTTTTGCCCCAAAATAAGATAATTTCTGCTTTTTTTTTTTGAAATAAGTGAAATTTCTGCAATTTTGCCCCAAAATAAGTGTAATTTCTGCAATTTTGCCCCAAAATAAGTGAAATTTCTGGAATTTTGCTCGGAAATAAGTGGAATTTCTAAGTTTTGCCCCAAAATAAGGAGAAATTCTGTTTTTGCCCCAACATATAGGGAATTTCTGCCTTTTTGCCCCACAATTAGGGGAATTTCTGCAATTTTGCTCCAAAATATGGGGAATTTCTGCCTTTTTGCCGAAAATAAGAAGAATGCATAGCTTTTTGCAATAAAAAAAGGGAAATTTCTTTATTTTTGCTCCAAAATAAGGGGAATTTCTGCTTTTTTGCATCTAAATAAGTGGAATTCCTTTTTCCCACCAAAAAAAGAAAATTTCTGTCTTTTTTGCCCCAAAATAAGGAAAATTTCTGACTTATTACCCTGAAATAAGTGAAATTTCTGCAATCTTGCCCCAAAATAAGGGAAATTTCTGCCTTTTTGCTCCCAAATAAGGGGAATTTCAGCCTTTTTACCTCAAAATAAGGGATTATTTCTGCATTTTTCCACAAAATATTAGGAATTTCTGCCTTTTTGCCTCTAAATAAGGAAAATTTCTGCCTTTTTTCACTGAAATAAGTGAAATTTTTGCAATTTTGCCCTAAAGTAAAGGGAATTTCTGCTTTTTTGCCTCTAAATAAGTGGAATTTATGTATTTTTCCCCCAAAACAAAGGGAATTTCTGTCTTTTTGCCAGAAAATAAGGAAAATTTCTGACTTATTACCCTGAAGTAAGTGAAATTTCTGCAATTTTGCCCCAAAATAAGGGGAATTTCTACTTTTTTGCCTCTAAATAAGTGGAATTTATGTATTTTTCCCCCAAAACAAAGTTAATTTCTGTCTTTTTATGCCCAAAATAAGGAAAATTTCTGACTTATTACCCTGAAATAAGTGAAATTTCTGCAATTTTGCCCCAAAATTAAGGAAATTTCTGCCTTTTTGCCCCCAAATAAGGGGAATTTCAGCCTTTTTACCTCAAAATAAGGGGAATTTCTGCATTGTGGCCACAAAATATTAGGAATTTCTGACTTTTTGCCCCAAAATGACCAAAATTTCTGCCTTTTTTCACTGAAATAAGTGAAATTTTTGCAATTTTGTCCCAAAATAAGTGAAATTTCTGCAATTTTGCCCCAAAATAAGGGAAATTTCTGGAATTTTCCCCAAAATAAGTGGAATTTATGAGTTTTGCCCCAAAATAAGGAGAATTTCTGTTTTTTGCCCTAACATATAGGGAATTTTTGCCTTTATGCCCCACAATTAGGGGATTTTCTGCAATTTTGCTCCAAAATACAGGGAATTTCTGCTTTTTAGCCTGAAAATAAGGGGAATGTATACCTTTTGCCACAGAAAAAGAAAATTTCTTCATTTTTGTTCCAAAATAATGGGAATTTCTGCTTTTTAGCCTTTAAAAAAGTGGAATTTCTGTCTTTTTCCCCAAAAACCAAGAAAATTTCTGTCTTTTTGCCCCAAAATAAGAAAAATTTCTGAATTATTACCCTGAAAAAAGTGAAATTTTTGCAATTTTGCCCCAAAATAAGGAAATTTCTGCCTTTTGGCCCCAATTAAGGGGAATTTCAGCCTTTTTCCTCAAAATAATGAGAATTTCTGAGTTTTTTCCCCAACATATATGGAATTTCTGCCTTTTTGCCCCACAATTAGGGGAATTTCTGAAATTTTGCTCCAAAATATGGGGAATTTCTGCTTCTTTGCCCAAAAATAAGAGGAATGCAAACCTTTCTACCATAAAAAAGGAAATTTCTTCATTTTTGCTCCAAAATAAGGGGAATTTCTGCTTTTTTGCCTCTAAATAAGTGGAATTTCTGTCTTTTTCCCCCTAAACAAAGGGAATTTCTGTCTTTTTTGCCCCAAAATAAGGAAAATTTCTGACTTATTACCCTGAAATAAATGAAATTTCTGCAATTTTGTTCCAAAATAAGGGAAATTTCTGCCTTTTTGCCCCTAATAAAGGGAATTTCAGACTTTTGTCCTCAAAATAATGGGAATTTCTGCATTTTTGCCCCAAAATATGGGAAATTTCTGCCTTTTTGCCCCCAAATAAGGGGAATTTCAGCCTTTTTACCTCATAATAAGGGGAATTTTTCCATTTTTGCCCCAAAATATGGGAAATTTCTGCCTTTTTGCCCCAAAATAAGAAAATTTCTGCTTTTTTTCTGAAATAAGTGAAATTTCTGCAATTTTGCCCCAAAATAATGGAAATTTCTGGAATTTTGCACCAAAATGAATGGAATTTCTGAGTTTTGCCCCAAAATAAGGAGAATTTCTGTCTTTTTGTCCCAAAATATAGGGAATTTCTGAATTTTTACCCCACAATTAGGGGAATTTCTGCAATTTGCTCCAAAATACAGGTAATTTCTGCATTTTTGCCCGAAAATAAGAAGAATGCATAACTTTTTCCCATAAAAAAGGGAAATTTCTTCATTTTTGCTCCAAAATAAGGGAAATTTCTGCTTTTTAGCCTCTAAATAAGTGGAATTTCTGTCTTTTTTCCCCAAAACAAAGGTAATTTCTGTCTTTTTTGCCCCAAAAAAAGAAAATTTCTGACGTATTACCCTGAAGTAAGTAAAATTCCTGCAATTTTGCCCCAAAATAAGAGGAATTTCTGCTTTTTTGCCTCTAAATAAGTGGAATATATGTATTTTTCCCCCAAAACAAAGGGAATTTCTGTCTTTTTTTGTACAAAATATGGAAAATTTCTGACTTATTACCCTAAATAAGTGAAATTTCTGCAATTTTGCCCCAAAATAACGGAAATTTCTGCATTTTTGCCCCCAAATAAGGAGAATTTCAGCCTTTTTACCTCAAAATAAGGAGAATCTCTGCATTTTTGCCACAAAATATTAGGAATTTCTGCCTTTTTGCCGCAAAATAAGTGAAATTTCTGCAATTTTGCCCCAAAATAAGGGAAATTTCTGGAATTTTGCCCCAAAATAAGTGGAATTTCTGAGTTTTGCCCCAAAATAAGGAGAATTTCTTTTTTTTGCACTAACATAAAGGGAATTTCTGCCTTTATGCCCCACAATTAGGGGAATTTCTGCAATTTTGCTCCAAAATACAGAGAATTTCTGCATTTTAGCCTGAAAATAATAGGAATGTATACCTTTTGCCACAGAAAAAGGAAATTTCTTCATTTTTGCTCCAAAATAAAAAAAATTTCTGCTTTTTTGCCTCTAAAAAAGTGGAATTTCTGTGTTTTTCCCCAAAAAACAAGGGAATTTCTGTCTTTTTGCCCCAAAATAAGATAAATTTCTGAATTATTACCCTGAAATAAGTGGAATTTTTGCAATTTTGCCCCGAAATAAGGAAATTTTTGCCTTTTTGCCCCCAATTAAGTGGAATTTCAGCCTTTTTCCTCAAAATAATGGGAATTTCTGCATTTTTGCCCCAAAATATGGGAAATTTCTGCCTTTTTGCCCCCAAATAAGGGGAATTTCAGCCTTTTTACCTCATAATAAGGGGAATTTTTGCATTTTTGCCCCAAAATATGGAAAATTTTTGCCTTTTTGCCCCAAAATAAGAAAATTTCTGCTTTTTTTCTGAAATAAGTGAAATTTCTGCAATTTTGCCCCAAAATAAGAGAAATTTCTGCAATTTTGCCCCAAAATAAGGGAAATTTCTGGAATTTTGCACCAAAATGAATGGAATTTCTGAGTTTTGCTCCAAAATAAGGAGAATTTCTGTCTTTTTGCCCCAACATATAGGGAATATTTTCCTTTTTGCCCCACAATTAGGGGAATTTCGGCAATTTTGCTATAAAATACGGGGAATTTCTGCCTTTTTGCCCGAAAATAATAAGAATGCAAACCTTTTTGCCATAAAAAAGGGAAATTTCTTCATTTTTGCTCCAAAATGAGGGGAATTACTGCTTTTATGCCTCTAAATAAGTGGAATTTCTGTCTTTTTCCCCCAAAACAAAGGTAATTTCTGTCTTTTTTGCCCCAAAATAAGGAAAATTACTGACTTATTACCCTGAAATAAGTGAAATTTCTGCAATTTTGCCCCAAAATAAGTGAAATTATTGGAATTTTGCCCCAAAATAAGTGGAATTTCTGAGTTTTGTCCCAAAATAAGGAGAATTTCTGTCTTTTTGTCCCAAAATATAGGGAATTTCTGAATTTTTGCCCCACAATTAGGGGAATTTCTGCAATTTGCTCCAAAATACAGGTAATTTCTGCATTTTTGCCCGAAAATAAGAAGAATGCATAACTTTTTCCCATAAAAAAGGGAAATTTCTTCATTTTTGCTCCAAAATAAGGGAAATTTCTGCTTTTTAGCCTCTAAATAAGTGGAATTTCTGTCTTTTTTCCCCAAAACAAAGGTAATTTCTGTCTTTTTTGCCCCCAAAAAAGAAAATTTCTGACGTATTACCCTGAAGTAAGTAAAATTCCTGCAATTTTGCCCCAAAATAAGAGGAATTTCTGCTTTTTTGCCTCTAAATAAGTGGAATATATGTATTTTTCCCCCAAAACAAAGGGAATTTCTGTCTTTTTTTGTACAAAATATGGAAAATTTCTGACTTATTACCCTGAAATAAGTGAAATTTCTGCAATTTTGCCCCAAAATAACGGAAATTTCTGCATTTTTGCCCCCAAATAAGGAGAATTTCAGCCTTTTTACCTCAAAATAAGGAGAATCTCTGCATTTTTGCCACAAAATATTAGGAATTTCTGCCTTTTTGCCGCAAAATAAGTGAAATTTCTGCAATTTTGCCCCAAAATAAGGGAAATTTCTGGAATTTTGCCCCAAAATAAGTGGAAATTCTGAGTTTTGCCCCAAAATAAGGAGAATTTCTGTTTTTTGCCCTAACATAAAGGGAATTTGTGCCTTTATGCCCCACAATTAGGGGAATTTCTGCAATTTTGCTCCAAAATACAGGGAATTTCTGCATTTTAGCCTGAAAATAATAGGAATGTATACCTTTTGCCACAGAAAAAGGAAATTTCTTCATTTTTGCTCCAAAATAAAAAAAATTTCTGCTTTTTTGCCTCTAAAAAAGTGGAATTTCTGTGTTTTTCCCAAAAAAACAAGGGAATTTCTGTCTTTATGCCCCAAAATAAGATAAATTTCTGAATTATTACCCTGAAATAAGTGAAATTTATGCAATTTTGCCCCGAAATAAGGAAATTTTTGCCTTTTTGCCCCCAATTAAGTGGAATTTCAGCCTTTTTCCTCAAAATAATGGGAATTTCTGCATTTTTGCCTCAAAATAAGGAAATTTCTGCCTTTTTGCCCAAAATAAGAAAAATTTCTGCAATTTTGTACCAAAATATGGGAAATTTCTGCCTTTTTGCTCCAAAATAAGAAAAATTTCTGCAATTTTGTACCAAAATAAAAGAAATTTCTGCCTTTTTGCCCCAAAATAAGAAAATTTCTGCTTTTTATTTAAATAAGTGAAATTTCTGCAATTTTGCCCCAAAATAAGGAAATTTCTGCCTTTTTGCCCCAAAATAAGAAAATTTCTGCTTTTTTTCCCTGAAATAGGTGAAATTTTTCCAATTTTGCTGCAAAATAAGTGAAATTTCTGAAATTTGGCCCCAAAATTAAAGAAATTTCTGGAATTTTGCCCCAAAATAAGTGGAATTTCTGAGTTTTGCCCCAAAATAAGAAGAATTTCTGTCTTTTTGCCCCAACATATAGGGAATTTCTGCCTTTTTGCCCCACAATTAGGTTAATTTCTGCAATTTTACTCCAAAATACGGGGAATTTCTGCCTTTTTGCCCCAAAATAAGGAAATTTTCTGCCTTTTTTCCCTGCCATAAGTGAAATTTCTGCAATTTTCCCCCAAAATAAGGGAAATCTCTGGAATTTTGCCCCAAAATAAGTGGAATTTCTGAGTTTTGCCCTCAAATAAAGAGAATTTCTGTCTTTTTGCTCAAACATATAGGGAATTTCTGCCTTTTTGCCCCACAATTAGGGGAATTTCTGCAATTTTGCTCCAAAATATGTGGAATTTCTGCCTATTTGCCCGAAAATAAGAAGAATGCGTAACTTTTTGCCATAAAAAAGGGAAATTTCTTCATTTTTGCTCCAAAATAAAGGGAATTTCTGCTTTTTTGCATCTAAATAAGTGGAATTTCTGTCTTTTTCCCCCAAAACAAAGGGAATTTCTGTCTTTTTTGCCCCAAAATAAGGAAAATTTCTGACTTATTACCCTGAAATAAGTGAAATTTCTGCAATTTTGCCCCAAAATAAGGGAAATTTCTGGATTTTTGCTCCCAAATAAGGGGAATTTCAGCCTTTTTACCTCAAAATAAGGGGAAGTTCTGCATGTTTGCCACAAAATATTAGGAATTTCTGCCTTTTTGCCCCAAAATAAGGAAAATTTCTGCCTTATTTTCCTGAAATAAGTGAAATTTTTGCAATTTTACCCCAAAATAAGAGAAATTTCTGCCTTTTTGCCCCACAATTAGAGGAATTTCTGCAATTTTGTTCCAAAATACGGGGAATTTCTGCCTTTTTTGTCCGAAAATAATAAGAATGCATACCTTTTTGCCATAAAAAAGGGAAATTTCTTCTTTTTGCTCCAAAATGAGGGGAATTTCTGCTTTATTGCCTCTAAATAAGTGGAATTTCTGTTTTTTTCCCCCAAAACAAAGGGAATTTGTCTTTTTTGTCCCAAAATAAGGAAAATTTCTGACTTATTACCCTGAAATAAGTGAAATTTCTGCAATTTTGCCCAAAATAAGTGAAATTATTGAAAATTTGACCCAAAATAAGTGGAATTTCTGAGTTTTGACCCAAAATAAGGAGAATTTCTGTCTTTTTGCCCCACAATTAGGGGAATTTCTGCAATTTTGCTTCAAAAGACATGGAATTTCTGCCTTTTTGCCAGAAAATAAAAAGAATGCATAACTTTTTCTTATAAAAAACGGAAATTTCTTCATTTTTCCTCCAAAATAAGGGGAATTTCTGCTTTTTTGCCTCTAAATAAGTGGAATTTCTGTCTTTTTCCCCCAAAACAAAGGTAATTACTGACTTTTTTGCCCCAAAATAAGAAAATTTTCTGACCTATTACCCTGAAGTAAGTGAAATTTTAGCAATTTTGGCCAAAATAAAAGGAATTTCTGCATTTTTGCCTCTAAATAAGTGGAATTTATGTATTTTTCCCCCAAAACAAAGGGAATTTCTGTCTTTTTTGCCCAAAATAATGAAAATTTCTGACTTATTACGCTGAAATAAGTGAAATTTCTGCAATTTTGCCCCAAAACAAGGGAAATTTCTGCCTTTTTGCCCCCATATAAGGGAAATTTCAGCCTTTTTACCTCAAAATAAGGGGAATTTCTGCATTTTTGCCACAATATATTAGGAATTTCTGCCTTTTTGCCCCAAAATAAGAAAAATTTCTGCCTTTTTTCACTGAAATAAGTGAAATTTCTGCAATTTTGCCCCAAAATAAGTGAAATTTCTGCAATTTTGCCCCAAAATAAGGGAAATTTCTGGTTTTTTGTCCCAAAAAAAGAGGAATTTCTTAGCTTTGCCCCAAAATAAGGAGAATTTCTGTCTTTTTACCCAAACATATAGGGAATTTCTGCCTTTTGCCCAACAATTAGGGGAATTTCTGCAATTTTGCTCCAAAATATGGGGAATTTCTGCCTTTTTGCCAGAAAATAAGAAGAATGCATAACTTTTTGCCATAAAAAAATTTCTTCATTTTTGCTCCAAAATAATGGGAATTTCTGCTTTTTTGCCTCTAAATAAGTGGAATTTCTGTCTTTTTCCTCCAAAACAAAAATAATTTCTGTCTTTTTTGCCCCAAATAAGAAAAATTTCTGACTTATTACCCTGAAGTAAGTGAAATTTCTGCAATTTTGCCCCAAAATAAGAGAAATTTCTGCTTTTTTGCCTCTAAATAAGTGGAATTTATGTATTTTTCCCCCAAAACAAAGGGAATTTCTGTCTTTTTTTTCCAAAATAAGAAAAATTTCTCCCTTTTTTCACTGAAATAAGTGAAATTTCTGCAATTTTGGCCCAAAATCAGTGAAATTTCTGCAATTTTGCCCCAAAATAAGGGAAATTTCTGGAATTTTGCCCCCAAAGAGTGGAATTTCTGAGTTTTGCCCCAAAATAAGTAGAATTTCTGTTTTTTGCCCTAACATATAGGGAATTTCTGCCTTTTTGCCCCATAATTAGGGGAATTTCTGCAATTTTGCTCCAAAATACGGGGAATTTCTGCTTTTTAGCCTGAAAATAAGGGGAATGTATCCTTTTTGCCACAAAAAAAAAGAAATTTCTTCATTTTTGTTCCAAAATAAAAGGTATTCCTGCTTTTTTGCCTCTAAAAAAGTGGAATTTCTGTCTTTTTCCTCAAAAACAAAGAGAATTTCTGTTTTTTGCCCCAAAATAAGGAAAATTTCTGACTTATTACCCTGAAATAAGTGAAATTTTTGCAATTTTGCCCCAAAATAAAGAAATTTCTGCCTTTTTGCCCCCAATTAAGGGGAATTTCAGTCTTTTTCCTCAAAATAAAGGGAATTTCTGCATTTTTGCCGCAAAATAAAAGAAATTTCTGCCTTTTTACACCAAAATAAGAAAAATTTCTGCAATTTTGTACCAAAATAAAAAAATTTCTGCCTTTTTGCCCCAAAATAAGAAAATTTCTGCTTTTTTTTGAAATAAGTGAAATTTCTGCAATTTTGCCCCAAAATAATTGTAATTTCTGCAATTTTGCCCCAAAATAAGTGAAATTTCTGGAATTTTGCTCCAAAATAAGTGGAATTTCTGAGTTTTGCCCCAAAATAAGAAGAATTTCTGTCTTTTTGCCCCAACATATAGGGAATTTCTGCCTTTTGCCCCAAAATTTGGCAAATTTCTGCAATTTTGCTCCAAAATATGGGGAATTTCTGCCTTTTTGCCCAAAAATAAGAAGATTGCATAACTTTTTGCCCTTAAAAAGTGAAATTCCTTCATTTTTGCTCCAAAATAAGGGGAATTTCTGCTTTTTTGCCTCTAAAAAAGTGGAATTTCTGTCTTTTTCTCCCAAAACAAAGGGAATTTCTGTTTTTTGGCCCCAAAATAAGGAAAATTTCTGACTTATTACCCTGAAATAAGTGAAATTTCTGCAATTTTACCCCAAAATAAGAGAAATTTCTGCCTTTTTGCCCCCAAATAAGGGGAATTTCAGCCTTTTACCTCAAAATAAGAGAAATTTCTGCATTTTTGCCCCAAAATATGGGAAATTTCTGCCTTTTTTCACTGAAATAAGTGAAATTTCTGCAATTTTGCCCCAAAATAAGTGAAATTTCGGAAATTTTGCCCCAAAATAAGAAAAATTTCTGGAATTTTGCCCCAAAATAAGTGGAATTTCTGAGTTTTGCCCCAAAATAAAGAGAATTTCTGTTTTTTTGCGCTAACATATAGGGAATTTCTGCATTTTTGCCCCAAAATTAGGGGAATTTCTGCAATTTTGCTCCAAAATACGGGGAATTTCTGCTTTTTAGCCTGAAAATAAAGGGAATGTATACCTTTTGCCACAAAAAAGACAAATTTCTTCATTTTTGCTCCAAAATAAAAGGAATTTCTGTTTTTTGCCTCTAAAAAAGTGCAATTTCTGTTTTTCCCCAAAAACAAAGGGAATTTCTGTCTTTTTGCCCCAAAATAAGGAAAATTTCTGACTTATTACCCTGAAATAAGTGAAATTTTTGCAATTTTGCACCAATATAATAAAATTTCTGCCTTTTTGCCCCAAATTAAGGGGAATTTCAGCCTTTTTACTCAAAATAAAAGGAATTTCTGCATTTTTGCCCCAAAATATCGGAAATTTCTGCCTTTTTGCCCCAAAATAAGAAAATTTCTTCTTTTTTTTGAAATTTTTGAAATTTCTGCAATTTAGCCCCAAAATAATTGTAATTTCTGCAATTTTGCCCCAAAATAAGTGAAATTTGTGGAATTTTGCTCCAAAATAAGTGGAATTTCTGAGTTTTGCCCGAAAATAAGGAGAATTTCTGTTTTTTGCACTAACATATAGGGAATTTCTGCCTTTTTGCCCCATAATTAGGGGAATTTCTGCAATTTTGCTCCAAAATACAGGGAATTTCTGCTTTTTAGCCTGAAAATAAGGGGAATGTATACCTTTTGCCACAAAAAAGAGAAATTTCTTCATTTTTGCTCCAAAATAAAAGGAATTTCTGCTTTTTTGCCTCTAAAAAAGTGGAATTTCTGTCTTTTTTCTCAAAAACAAAGAGAATTTCTGTCTTTTTGCCCCAAAATAAGGAAAATTTCTGACTTATTACCCTGAAATAAGTGAAATTTTTGCAATTTTGCCCCAAAATAAGGAAATTTCTGCCTTTTTGCCCCCAATTAAGGGGAATTTCAGCTTTTTCCCTCAAAATAAAGGGAATTTCTGCATTTTTGCCCCAAAATATGAGAAATTTCTGCCTTTTTATTCCAAAATAAGAAAAATTTCTGCAATTTTGTACCAAAATAAAAAAAAATTCTGCCTTTTTGCCCCAAAATAAGAAAATTTCTGCTTTTTTTTTTAAATAAGTGAAATTTCTGCAATTTTGCTCCAAATTAATTGTAATTTCTGCAATTTTGCCCCAAAATAAGTGAAATTTCTGAAATTTTGCTTCAAAATAAGTGGAATTTCTGAGTTTTGCCCCAAAATAAGGAGAATTTCTGTCTTTTTGCCCCAACATATAGGGAATTTCTGCCTTTTTGCCCCACACATTGGGAAATTTCTGCAATTTTGCTCCAAAATATGGGGAATTTCTGCCTTTTTGCCCAAAAATCAGAAGAATGCATACCTTTTTGCCCTTAAAAAGTGAAATTTCTTTATTTTTGCTCCAAAATAAGGGGAATTTCTGCTTTTTTGCCTCTAAAAAAGTGGAATTTCTGTCTTTTTCTCCCAAAACAAAGGGAATTTCTGTTTTTTGGCCCCAAAATAAGGAAATTCTCTGACTTATTACCCTGAAATAAGTGAAATTTCTGCAATTTTACCCAAAAATAAGAGAAATTTCTGCCTTTTTACACCCAAATAAGGGGAATTTCAGCCTTTTACCTCAAAATAACAGAAATTTCTGCATTTTTGCTCCAAAATATAGGAAATTTCTGCCTTTTTTCACTGAAAAAAGTGAAATTTCTGCAATTTTGCCCCAAAATAAGTGAAATTTCTGCAATTTTGCCCCTAAATAAGGGAAATTTCTGGAATTTTGCCCCAAAATAAGTGGAATTTCTGAGTTTTGCCCTAAAATAAGGAGAATTTCTGTTTTTTGCACTAACATATAGGGAATTTCTGCATTTTTGCACCACAATTAGGGGAATTTCTGCAATTTTACTCCAAAATACGGGGAATTTCTGCTTTTTAGCCTGAAAATAAGGGGAATGTAAACCTTTTGCCACAAAAAAGGGAAATTTCTTCATTTTTGCTCCAAAACAAATGGAATTTCTGCTTTTTTGCCTCTAAAAAAGTGGAATTTCTGTCTTTTTCCCCCAAAACAAAGGTAATTTCTGTCTTTTTTGCCCCAAAATAAGGAAATTTTCTGACTTATTACCCTGAAGTAAGTGAAATTTTTGCAATTTTGGCCAAAATAAAAGGAATTTCTGCTTTTTTGCCTCTAAATAAGTGGAATTTATGTATTTTTCTCCAAAAACAAAGGGAATTTCTGTCTTTTTGCCCCAAAATAAAAAAAATTTCTGACTTATTACCCTGAAATAAGTGAAATTTTTGCAGTTTTGCCCCAAAATAAGGAAATTTCTGCCTTTTTGCCCCCAATTAAGGGGAATTTCAGCCTTTTTCCTCAAAATAAAAGGAATTTCTGCATTTTTGTCCCAAAATATGGGAAATTTCTGCCTTTTTGCTCCAAAATAAGAAAATTTCTGCTTTTTTTTGAAATAAGTGAAATTTCTGCAATTTGGCCCCAAAATAAGTGAAATTTCTCCAATTTTGCCCCAAAATAAGAGAAATTTTTGACTTTTTGCCCCCAAATAATGGGAATTTCAGCCTTTTACCTCAAAATAAGAGAAATTTCTGCATTTTTACCCCAAAATATGGGAAATTTCTGACTTTTTGCCCCAAAATAAGAAAAAATTCTGCAATTTTGTAACAAAATAAAAGAAATTTCTGCCTTTTGGCCCCAAAATAAGAAAATTTCTGCTTTTATTTCTGAAATAAGTGAAATTTCTGCAATTTTGCCCCAAAATAAGTTATATTTCAGAATTTTTCCCTAAAATAAGGAGAATTTCTGTCTTTTTGCCCCAACATATAGGGAATTTCTGCCTTTTTGCCCCACAATTAGAGGAATTTCTGCAATTTTGCTCCAAAATACGGGGAATTTCTGCATTTTTTGTCCGAAAATAATAAGAATGCATACCTTTTTGCCATAAAAAAGGGAAATTTCTGCTTTTTGCTCCAAAATGAGGGGCATTTCTGCTTTATTGCCTCTAAATAA
This sequence comes from Micromys minutus, assembly GCF_963924665.1. Lineage (NCBI taxonomy): Eukaryota > Metazoa > Chordata > Mammalia > Rodentia > Muridae > Micromys > Micromys minutus. The sequence continues at coordinate 1,195,343 of NW_027667217.1, forward strand.
GTGGAATTTCTGTCTTTTTCCCCCAAAACAAAGAGAATTTGTCTTTTTTGCCCCAAAATAAGGAAAATTTCTGACTTATTACCCTGAAATAAGTGAAATTTCTGCAATTTTGCCCCAAAATAAGTGAAATTATTGAAATTTTGACCCAAAATAAGTGGAATTTCTGAGTTTTGATCCAAAATAAGGAGAATTTCTGTATTTTTGCCCCACAATTAGGGGAATTTCTGCAATTTTGCTCCAAAATACGGGGAATTTCTGCCTTTTTGCCCGAAAATAAGAAGAATGCATAACTCTTTCCCATAAAAAAGGGAAATTTCTTCATTTTTGCTCCAAAATAAGGGGAATTTCTGCTTTTTTGCCTCTAAATAAGTGGAATTTCTGTCTTTTTCCCCCAAAACAAAGGTAATTTCTGTCTTTTTTGCCCCAAAATAAGGAAATTTTCTGACTTATTACCCTGAAGTAAGTGAAATTTTTGCAATTTTGGCCAAAATAAAAGGAATTTCTGCTTTTTTGCCTCTAAATAAGTGGAATTTATGTATTTTTCTCCAAAAACAAAGGGAATTTCTGTCTTTTTGCCCCAAAATAAAAAAAATTTCTGACTTATTACCCTGAAATAAGTGAAATTTTTGCAGTTTTGCCCCAAAATAAGGAAATTTCTGCCTTTTTGCCCCCAATTAAGGGGAATTTCAGCCTTTTTCCTCAAAATAAAAGGAATTTCTGCATTTTTGTCCCAAAATATGGGAAATTTCTGCCTTTTTGCTCCAAAATAAGAAAATTTCTGCTTTTTTTTGAAATAAGTGAAATTTCTGCAATTTTGCCCCAAAATAAGTGAAATTTCTCCAATTTTGCCCCAAAATAAGAGAAATTTTTGACTTTTTGCCCCCAAATAAGGGGAATTTCAGCCTTTTACCTCAAAATAAGAGAAATTTCTGCATTTTTACCCCAAAATATGGGAAATTTCTGACTTTTTGCCCCAAAATAAGAAAAAATTCTGCAATTTTGTAACAAAATAAAAGAAATTTCTGTCTTTTGGCCCCAAAATAAGAAAATTTCTGCTTTTATTTCTGAAATAAGTGAAATTTCTGCAATTTTGCCCCAAATAAGTTATATTTCAGAATTTTTCCCTAAAATAAGGAGAATTTCTGTCTTTTTGCCCCAACATATAGGGAATTTCTGCCTTTTTGCCCCACAATTAGAGGAATTTCTGCAATTTTGCTCCAAAATACGGGGAATTTCTGCATTTTTTGTCCGAAAATAATCAGAATGCATACCTTTTTGCCATAAAAAAGGGAAATTTCTGCTTTTTGCTCCAAAATGAGGGGCATTTCTGCTTCATTGCCTTTAAATAAGTGGAATTTCTGTCTTTTTCCCCCAAAACAAAGAGAATTTGTCTTTTTTGCCCCAAAATAAGGAAAATTTCTGACTTATTACCCTGAAATAAGTGAAATTTCTGCAATTTTGCCCCAAAATAAGTGAAATTATTGAAATTTTGACCCAAAATAAGTGGAATTTCTGAGTTTTGATCCAAAATAAGGAGAATTTCTGTATTTTTGCCCCACAATTAGGGGAATTTCTGCAATTTTGCTCCAAAATACGGGGAATTTCTGCCTTTTTGCCCGAAAATAAGAAGAATGCATAACTCTTTCCCATAAAAAAGGGAAATTTCTTCATTTTTGCTCCAAAATAAGGGGAATTTCTGCTTTTTTGCCTCTAAATAAGTGGAATTTCTGTCTTTTTCCCCCAAAACAAAGGTAATTTCTGTCTTTTTTGCCCAAAAATAAGGAAATTTTCTGACTTATTACCCTGAAGTAAGTGAAATTTTTGCAATTTTGGCCAAAATAAAAGGAATTTCTGCTTTTTTGCCTCTAAATAAGTGGAATTTATGTATTTTTCTCCAAAAACAAAGGGAATTTCTGTCTTTTTGCCCCAAAATAAAAAAAATTTCTGACTTATTACCCTGAAATAAGTGAAATTTTTGCAGTTTTGCCCCAAAATAAGGAAATTTCTGCCTTTTTGCCCCCAATTAAGGGGAATTTCAGCCTTTTTCCTCAAAATAAAAGGAATTTCTGCATTTTTGTCCCAAAATATGGGAAATTTCTGCCTTTTTGCTCCAAAATAAGAAAATTTCTGCTTTTTTTTGAAATAAGTGAAATTTCTGCAATTTTGCCCCAAAATAAGTGAAATTTCTACAATTTTGCCCCAAAATAAGAGAAATTTTTGACTTTTTGCCCCCAAATAAGGGGAATTTCAGCCTTTTACCTCAAAATAAGAGAAATTTCTGCATTTTTACCCCAAAATATGGGAAATTTCTGACTTTTTGCCCCAAAATAAGAAAAAATTCTGCAATTTTGTAACAAAATAAAAGAAATTTCTGTCTTTTGGCCCCAAAATAAGAAAATTTCTGCTTTTATTTCTGAAGTAAGTGAAATTTCTGCAATTTTGCCCCAAAATAAGTTATATTTCAGAATTTTTCCCTAAAATAAGGAGAATTTCTGTCTTTTTGCCCCAACATATAGGGAATTTCTGCCTTTTTGCCCCACAATTAGAAAAATTTCTGCAATTTTGCTCCAAAATACGGGGAATTTCTGCATTTTTTGTCCGAAAATAATCAGAATGCATACCTTTTTGCCATAAAAAAGGGAAATTTCTGCTTTTTGCTCCAAAATGAGGGGCATTTCTGCTTTATTGCCTTTAAATAAGTGGAATTTCTGTCTTTTTCCCCCAAAACAAAGAGAATTTGTCTTTTTTGCCCCAAAATAAGGAAAATTTCTGACTTATTACCCTGAAATAAGTGAAATTTCTGCAATTTTGCCCCAAAATAAGTGAAATTATTGAAATTTTGACCCAAAATAAGTGGAATTTCTGAGTTTTGATCCAAAATAAGGAGAATTTCTGTATTTTTGCCCCACAATTAGGGGAATTTCTGCAATTTTGCTCCAAAATACGGGGAATTTCTGCCTTTTTGCCCGAAAATAAGAAGAATGCATAACTCTTTCCCATAAAAAAGGGAAATTTCTTCATTTTTGCTCCAAAATAAGGTTAATTTCTGCTTTTTTGCCTCTAAATAAGTGGAATTTCTGTCTTTTTCCCCCAAAACAAAGGTAATTTCTGTCTTTTTTGCCCCAAAATAAGGAAATTTTCTGACTTATTTCCCTGAAGTAAGTGAAATTTTTGCAATTTTGGCCAAAATAAAAGGAATTTCTGCTTTTTTGCCTCTAAATAAGTGGAATTTATGTATTTTTCCCCCAAAACAAAGGGAATTTCTGTCTTTTTTTGCCCAAAATAAGGAAAATTTCTGACTTATTACCCTGAAATAAGTGAAATTTCTTCAAATTTGTCCCAAAATAAGGGAAATTTCTGCCTTTTTGCCCCCATATAAGGGAAATTTCAGCCTTTTTACCTCAAAATAAGGGGAATTTCTGCATTTTTGCCACAAAATATTAGGAATTTCTGCCTTTTTGCCCCAAAATAAGGAAAATTTCTGCCTTTTTTCACTGAAATAAGTGAAATTTCTGCAATTTTGCCGCAGAATAAGTGAAATTTCGGCAATTTTGCCACAAAATGAGGCAAATTTCTGGAATTTTGCCCCAAAATAAGTGGAATTTCTGAGTTTTGCCACCAAAATAAAGAGAATTTCTGTTTTTTTGCCCTAACATATAGGGATTTTCTGCATTTTTGCCCCACAATTAGTGGAATTTCTGCAATTTTGCTCCAAAATACGGGGAATTTCTGCTTTTTAGCCTGAAAATAAGGGGAATGTATACCTTTTGCCACAAAAAAGGGAAAATTCTTCATTTTTGCTCCAAAATAAAAGGAATTTCTGCTTTTTTGCCTCTAAAAAAGTGCAATTTCTGTCTTTTTCCCCAAAAAAAGGGAATTTCTGTCTTTTTGCCCCAAAATAAGGAAAATTTCTGACTTATTACCCTGAAATAAGTGAAATTTTTGCAATTTTGCCCCAAAATAAGGAAATATCTGCCTTTTTTCCCTAAATTAAGGAGAATTTCAGCCTTTTTCCTCAAAATAAAAGAAATTTCTGCATTTTTGCCCCAAAATATGGGAAATTACTTCCTTTTTGCCCCAAAAAAAGAAAATTTCTGCTTTTTTTTTGAAATAAGTGAAATTTCTGCAATTTTGCCCCAAAATAATTGTAATTTCTGAATTTTGCCCCAAAATAAGTGAAATTTCTGGAATTTTGTTCCAAAATATGTGGAATTTCTGAGTTTTGCCCCAAAATAAAGAGAATTTCTGTCTTTTTGCCCCAACATATAGGGAATTTATGCCTTTTTGCCCAACAATTTGAGAAATTTCTTCAATTTTGTTCCAAAATAAGAGGAATTTCTGCCTTTTTGCCCAAAAATAAGAAGAATGCATACCTTTTTGCCCTTAAAAAGTGAAATTTCTTCATTTTTGCTCCAAAATAAGGGAAATTTCTGCTTTTTTGCCTCTAAAAAAGTGGAATTTCTGTGTTTTTCTCCCAAAACAAAGGGAATTTCTGTTTTTTGGCCCCAAAATAAGGAAAATTTCTGACTTATTACCCTGAAATAAGTGAAATTTCTGCAATTTTACCAAAATAAGAGAAATTTCTGCCTTTTTGCTCCCAAATAATGGGGATTCAGCCTTTTACCTCAAAATAAGAGAAATTTCTGCATTTTTGCCCC